>NC_073643.1:34392500-35642500 GCF_029407905.1 Bubalus kerabau | reverse complement strand
AAGACTTCCAATATTATGCATAAAAATGAAAATTTCATGCAGCTGCTTCTATGTTACACATCTGGTTATTATTGAGAAAACATCTTTAATGGTTAAAAAAAACTCATTATAATAAAAACTAAAATTGGTCTTTGTTCTCTTTTAACAAGCATCAAACTACTTCTCAGTGCCGTGCTATCAAAAGATTTTAAATTGCTGCATGTCCCTACACTGAAGTACACTAATACGTTATTAAACACAATTAAGAATTGATTAGCAATCTCTTACCAATAAGAAAGTATATACAGCAGAATATCTGGTACCACAATTGTTTCTTCCTGTTACTCCTTTCAAGAAGGTATTTTAGGAAGTGCATCAGAAATCTAACACATGAAACAATAAGTCAACACACAACATTTGTGTCACATTTCTGAAATGAGATTTTGATTTGTTAGTCTCCAACACATTACTTACATTACTATAAATCGCATGAAGATGAAGACATTTGGCACCTAAGAATAGTTATGAAATAACCAACACCAAGAGCATGCCTATATTTATGCTCAGAGCTCTTTTGGTTTTATATTTTTAGCAAAAGACATGAAACTTGATAGCTAAATATATGGCCATCTTTTTTTCACATTACTTGCCAGGAGCACCGATGTTTAAGTCTTCAAAATGTCCACAAAATATATCTATGACATTCAACTACTGTAAGAGAGGAGGGATTCTGTATGGCAGGGGGCTTCCTTTAAAATTGGAAAATTAATTAAAATTTTGACAGGTCACTTTGAGTTAACTGTTAGGTAGTGAATTGTATCTGGAAATTTTACTGTCACTCCCATTTAATATCGTCCAAAAGTTCCTACCAGAAAAAATCCAAATCCCTTACAGGGCTAACAATACCCTCATGACCTCCTAGAACTTCTTTTTTCTCCACAGCTTCAACTCTCTCCTCTCCCCGACCAACTACACCCAAGCTTCCATGATGGTCTTTCTGTCCCCCTGAAGCTTCCAATCTCATGGCCAAGGCCCATGTTATTCCACCAGCTGGGAACACTCTTCTCTTAGATCTTCTTGCAGCTGTTCAGCATTCAAATCACAAATGTCACTTCTTCAGAGAAGGATCCCTTGACCATCACCCCCTTACCCTCTCATCCCCTTAGATCACTAGCTCACTATCTTCTTTTATTTTCTTCATGGCACTGATTATCTTCAGACATTATTTTACAATTATTTACATGTTTATTTTTCTATCTCCTCCCACTAGAATATAAAACTATTCCGAAGAAATGTCTTATTCACAGCTACATCTCTAGCCCCAAGCACCTGCACGTAATAAAAGCACACTGAATGAAGGAACAAACTTTTGTTTTCCTCTAAACTTACTAATAGCGTGACTGAAGTGGACAAACAATCCTTGTGAATCCAACTTGTATACTGGATACTCCACTATTAGCCTCATCATCAGACTTCATGACAAGATGGGATAAGGAGTCCATAAAATAAAGGGGACATGCCCAGAGTCTATCTCCTTAAAACCTGTGCCCAAATGATCCAGTGTGGGTCTCTTCTCAAGACCTGGCCTTCAAAGGGATGAATATGGTGCCCCTATGTATACTCTTATGCCTATGGGGTGGCTATATGCAGGAGAGGAGGATGGATCTGGGCATGAATGTACATGAGACATCTTACAATACTGGATGGAGCTGGTGTGAAAAAAGAAACCACAGGCCAGGGTTTGGTAATCCTTATGCTGTACATTCTTACATGAAAGTCCAGGAATATGTGGAATTCCTTTATGGTCCAGTGGTTGGGCCACTGCACTTTCCCTGCCGAGGTCAACAAACAAGATCAACCTGGTCAAGCAACAAGATTCCACAAGCCATACAGTGTGGCCAGGGGAAAAAAAAAAACAAAAAACAAAAAACAAAACTCAGAAATATAAGATTTAAGACAAACCTACCAGGTCATTATGAAAGTCTGTTTGTCTGCTGCTGCTGCTGCTGCTGCTAAGTCACTTCAGTCGTGTCCGACTCTGTGGGACCCCATAGATGGCAGCCCACCAGGCTCCCGTCCCTGGGATTCTCCAGACAAGAACACTGGAGTGGGTTGCCATTTCCTTCTCCAATGAATGAAAGTGAAAAGTGAAAGTGAAGTCGCTCAGTCATGTCCGACTTTTCGCGACCCCATGGACTGCAGCCTACCAGGCTCCTCCGTCCATGGGATTTTCCAGGCAAGCATACTGGAGTGGGGTGCCATTGCCTTCTCCGCTGTTTGTCTAGGTAAGACATTTTATTCCATTTTGGGTATATGTTAGTTGATCTGATAAACTGTTGCGTGTTTGTGCTTAGTCGCTCAGTCATGTCCAACTCTTTGTCCCACTCTTTGCGATAAACTGTTAGCTTGATTTATAACTGTATTTGAACATATGTGATGTGGCTTTCTATCCAGTCCTACAAATGTTAGGGGTAGGCCTATCTGCCACTGTGAGTCTTTGACCAAATCTCTTGAGCTCTACGAGCCTGTTTTGTCATTGGAGAAAGAGAAATAATTCCTGTCTTGCCCCCCATATTATGTAAAGAACAAATGAGACTGTACATAACTACCTATAAAAAGTATAATGTAATAATACTGCATTCCTTTTAATATCCCTCCATACATATTTCAGCCAAGTGAAGATTATGACAATTTCCACTGCCAATCTCAAAGCTACTGTGGCCTTGAGAAACTTCTGAGTTAGACAGAGTTTTAGTATTCATTTCATTTGTTCAAAGTGGTAAGTATTCATAAAATTATTTCTCTATCCTTCAAGGTTTCACATCCTTCCAAAAGGAAAAAGATACCAGACTGCCCATGAGTTTAAACATTAAAACAGAATTTTATTAAGAAAAAATCTTCTAGAATTATAGTTATTTATAGTTACAAAGGCATGCCAACTGAAAAATGCCTCTTCTACTATGTAGCCCACTGAATACAGATCTGTTTTCCAGGAAAAGCACATAATATACACTAGCACTGTGCATTTATTGATCTCTAATCAGTTGCTGGAGTGAACTGAACATGAAGTACACCCTGGAGGCTGTGTTAGATTTCCCAGGCTGTCTGTCCAAAAGACTCTGCTCCCATCCCAGAGAAGGGATGACCCTAGAGATTTAATAAATCAAAAGCACAAATAGAACACATAAAGAAGCTAGGACAAAGAAAGAAATACTCAAATACTTAAGAAGAGCAGAGAGCTGGCCAAAGTGCAGTAAAAGCTAAAATGGATTCTGGCCAATACACGACAAGAGAAAACAAAATAAGGTTTCAGTGGGCTGAGATTCAGTAAGACTGCATTTTACATGATCAAAACCACTTTGCACAATACAATAAACTCATCAAATGGGGTTCACTAGCCACTAGAAAAACTACAAATCACCAAAAAATAAATACTGAAAATCTATTCTGAATTACCCCTTCGAGTTCATAACAACAGAGACTGCATTTTTCTATCAATATATAACCAGATACTTCTATCCCACCCTTAGGTCTACAAATCAAGTAAATTTAGCAGGAAACTTACGTGTAAATAGTAACAGCAATAATAATAACTGAGGTAACACTCACTGAATAGTTATAATTTTCCCACTGTTCTAATCGTAACACAATACATTATTACAATTATTAATAACATGAAAAGGAGACAACAAGTCTCTGAAGTAAGAAATACTATTAGTCTTTTACAGGGGGAAACTAAGGCACATGGAGGTTAAGCATCTTTCCAAGATCTAATGTAAAAAAAAATTATAGAAGAATTCAGGAGATTTAGCTTCACAAAGGCAGCCAAGAGGTAAGTAGAAGAATTAAGAACTATTAGAAAGGAGATATTTTCTCTGCCATGCCTTCCAAAAAATACATTTTCATCACCACTACATGGATGGATACTGGTACAGTGGATGGAAAAAAAAAAAAAGAAGCCAATATGAATTCAGGCCTGGAAATTGACTGCATTGATAGAAAAGAGTGTATTATTGATAGGACCTCACAGAGCACCTTCACATACAATCTCTCATAGGATCCTCACAACATCCTTAAATTGTGGTTCCCAGCTCACAGAGGACTTACAGAGTCCAGATATGCCACGTAAGTCATTCAGATCACAAAAGTATTTAGTGGCACTACCCTCATGAAAACTGGTATTAACTCAATGTTAATTCACACAGCATCCCTGAATGTTCTGGGGAAATGGTTCTCCTAATCACTCAAGATAGCAAACTAAACAGGTGGGGAAAAGGAATTGACAGTGCTTAATCACAATTCCATGTAATGTCCCCATCCCTGCAAAAAAAAAAAAAGAAAAGATAAGAAAATGGTGAATGTGAAAGCCACAACTCAAATTCACACCTTTTGAATCCTGTTCTAATCTGCTTTCCACCACATGAGGCACACTATCACCCAAGACAGTATTACAACATCAAAGTAAACTATCAATCATGAGGGGATGAGCCACTGACAAATCAAAATGAAGAGAATACACGCATTCTCCAACATCCATGGCTTGCTTGCTCACTATAGCAAAGTGCTGTGTTGAGCTTGGGAAGCCAGTGAAAGCTATTAGGAAGGTATTCTTTGTTAGCAGCAATCTTTTTTTCTGATACAACTTATTTTCATTAGTTTAGGACTGGGTCTAGATATAGCAACTTCCCCATTTATTCCACTAATTTCCAGAGAAATACCATATTGTGTGACTTCAATATAGAATGCACTTGCCAGTACTAGCTTATTATCATATTCTTAAAATTACTAAAATTTGTGATACCACTTTTTAGTTTAGATCATCATACTGGAGCAACAGTATATTCAATTGGTCTAACTCATCCTCAACACCTTTCTTCATTCACCACATCCCATATATCAGCAAGACCCATGAGCTCTATCTCCAAAATACATCCCTAAGACATCTACTTCTTAGCTCTTCTGCCATCCTCACCATCCAACCATTATCTTCTCTCATGTGGATAATCATACCAGTCTACCTCTTGCCTACTTTTTCTGCAGCCCTGTTAATCAACTCACCACAGCACAATCCATTATAGGGTAACCAACTCATCCTAGTTTGCCTGAGACTCTCTCACTTTTAGCACTGAAAGATCTGTAGCCCAGGAAGTTACTCATTGCTGGGCAAGCAAGATAGTCGGTCACCCTAGTTCAACTGTGAACTTTTTACAAAACAGATAAAATCAGGCAACTGCATGTGGTCAAATGAATCACTGGCCCCATTTTGAATTCACAGCCATTGCCATGTGCCCCTGCAGTTCCCTCTACCAGAGATCTGGGTCATCTGTTCTTGGGCTCAACCAGCATGATGATAGCAGATGATAGGGCAAAGAGGCTTGATATATGCTAGTAGTTGGGCTTGCTCTCTTGCATTTGGGACATCTCCCTGTGAAGGTCTGCCCCAGCTAGCCAAATGGTCCAAGGAGGATGAAAGACACATGGAGCAGACCTGGCCCCAAATAGTAGCTTACAGCCAAACTCAGTGAGACCTCTATACAGAAGCCAATATGCAGATGTTTGAGCAAGAACAAATGACTCACTGAAGCTTGGAGATGGTTTGGCATCTAGAATTGCTGAAGTAATCCCTAGCTCAGGTGTGTTTTTATCAAAATCTTTCAATAGCTTCACATTCCACCTGGAATAAAATCCAAAATACTGGGACTTTCCTGGTGGTCCACTGGTTAAAACTCCACACTTCCAAATGCAGGGGGTATGAGTTTGATCCTGGTTGGGGAACTAAGATCCTACACCACATACTGCATGGCATGGCCGAAAGAAAAAATGATCCAAAGAGACTTATCTGGCTCACAAAACTCTGCATGATCTGGGCTCTCACTTCCCTCTCATTGCACTGTCTTTAAGTCTCACTGGTCTCCTATGATCTCTGACCCACTAGCTGCCTCTGCCTAGAACACCTTGCTTCCAGTTCTTCTCATGACTGGCTCCTTTTTATCCTTGCATGTCAACTTAAAATCACCTCCACAAAGACTTTATCATCCTAAGTCCTCTATGATTCACCACTTGTTTATGTCTATCACTGCACTTTTTGCATTCTGTAAATAATTCTTTAATTTGTTCATACTCTGTATCTCAACCAAGCTGAAATATTCAATATTTTGTAAGTTACTCAATATCAATTGAATGGTACCCAGTGGTCCAGAAAATCTGCTAACCTGAAACCATCCTGGTCTGAAGTGTAAAAGATTTTTATTATTGACAACAGAAAGTGAAAATCGCTGATAGTAGTGCTATAGCTTATGTTTATCCATCGAAAAGTTCAAACTGATTTAATGAGGGGGGAGTGTTAGCTGGATATAAGCTTATTAAAAACCAGACAGAATTATACTTTAGTTGCACCACTTTTTCCAAATGAAAGACAACCTCATTATCAAAACCTTGTAACAACCCTCCACCACTTCTAAAACTACTTTGTTTAAACTGAAGGAAGCTGAACAAATAAAAATTGTTTGACCTTTTAGCTACAGAAGTTAAAACAGAAGCAATGAAAGAACCATTCTCCATCATTATAGTTCCATACTATTTGCCTAGAGGTAAACTTAGCTGTCCACCTTCTTTAGGGATTTCAATGTTCACAAAAGATGCCTTTAAACTTCAACTACTGTGAAGTTAAAAGGCACTGGATCATGGCAGCGGATGTATTTCTATATTGAGAGTATTGCTGTAATGTGAAACACAACAGACTCAGTTCCTTGTTCAGCTAATGGGTGATGCTTACAGTATTCATGAAGGGAAGGGGGAGGCACCAGGACTCCTGAGAGCTTTGACGAATAAAATCAACCCAGGAGACAAGTGGTCGGGTTGGCCTCAAGCAGGAAGGGAGGACTCTGGTGGGGGCTTACCCAGTCTAAGGCGTTTTATACTAAGCTTTAGGGAACAAGAAGGTATGAAAAGATGAATGAGAGTCCCTGGGTGAAGACAAACAACTTTATGAACAGCACTCAGGAGACTAGAGGTCCTAGTCCCTTGACTTTGAGCTCAGAAGTAAAGGGCCCTTGACTTTGCTTTTCTATCACTCAGAGGTTCATCATTTAGTCTGGAATTTGTAAAGTCCACTTAGTTCAAGGTACGAGTCTAGCCTATATGGATAACTTACGGCCTCTTAGAGGCTGCTGCTACTGCTGCTGCTGTGCTGGTCTCTTAGAGGATTCTTCTATAAACTAGAAATAAGGACGATGACATATCTTAGAAATGTCTTATGAAGATTCAACAAGAAAACTCAGGCAAAGCATTTAACAGTAGTTGCTAAACATACATGGCGTTCTCAAGACTATGTTAGCTGTTGTATTTTCTACCACCTAGTGCATTTACCCAGTAAATATCTACTGAGTACATGAGTAAATGAAACTCTCAGCTTCTGCTAAAGTGTAGTCTTCTGCTTAAAAAAGGAAAAAAAAAAAAACACACTTGTGCAAAGGTGAAACAAAGTAACTCCTTCTAAGACAGGAGTCCCCAACCTTCCGGGTCTAATGCCTGATGATCTCAGGTGGAGCTGATGTAAAAGTATTAAAATGCACAATAAATGTAACCATCCCCCCAAGTCTGGTTCACAGAAAGAGTGTCTTCCACAAAGCCAGTCCCTGGTGTCAAAAAGGTTGTGGACCACTGTTCTAAGACATCAATCAGGATGGCAGATATAAACATTCCAATCTAACAGAAACATTCCATTTTTGGTTTTGGTTTATGCATCATTCTCATAAGTTTGGTTTGTGAGTGTTCAGTCTCTTCAGTCTGATAAATTCTGACTAGGTTCCCAAAAGTTTGCAACCTACAAAGGCAAGCAGAGGCCTGAGGTTTACTCAAAGAAGTATCCCTTGGTACACTATCCACAGAATCATATCTCGGAAGGCAGCACACTTCTCTTTTTCCTACCTTGATGCACAAATAGCAAAATTATCTAAGTTATGACTTGTCTCCTCAGAGTTAGTATTGCCAATACTTCACCAATCATTTTGAGACATCATTTCCATTACAAAGAAAGAGAGACCAAAAAAAAAGTAAAGGCCAAAGTTTCTATTCTAGGGTCAGAATGAACTCTGCTCATTACATATATTAGATTTAATAGAGTCAGAAAAAGAAATGTAATTTTCACCTCTTCCAGGATGTCTTCCCTGGTTGTTCAGCATCCACAATGGGATAGGTACCCATTTCCCCTCTGTGTGCCCATACCATTATTAAGCCATGCTTCCACCATTACTGCATTCCTAGGTGTTTTTACTATCAGTCTCTCTACAAGGCAGTGAACATCTTGGAAGCAGCAACTATTCTTGGCCATCAATGTGCCCAACCAAATTCAGTGCTTAAATGGTTTTAGACACCCAATCACTGTTAAATGAATTACCATCACATAGAAAAGATTACTTAAATTACAGGTGTTTTTCAGCCTTCCCTTTGTTTCCTTATACTCCATTCTCTTATTTTGTCCAAGGGTAATAAACATAGGACTATGGCAAGGATGGAAAGCTACTAGCTAATACCGTGCATTATTTATTTTTGTTTCCATCAGTAGGCAGATCAAGTGACAAAAACTGGCATTGAAATGAAGCATTCTTGAGGTACCTTTCAACTGAAAATGAAAAAATAGCCACTGATGCTCTAACTGAAAACAGAAGTGGGTGATGTAAATAGGGACTACCATTACCATGAGCTCAGAGAGAACCTGAGAGAAAGTGAAGCTAACACTGTCTAAGAAGACTAGTTCCTGGCAATATCAGAAGACCTGACCAACCCCACATACTAACCAGAGCTGTTTTGTGGCAATAGAGGACCAGCTTGAAGAAAATCCTAAACTAACTTCTGCCAGAAAGCTGGATGAAGCAAAGGATGAAGCCATCAGGTTAACATCCCCCATTATGACCTCCTACCTTATCAACATGGCCCATGGAACTGCTGCTCCCTTAGTTTTGCCTTCTTCCTAAGCCAAGCTTAAAGACACGACTCAGTGGCATGAGAGAAAACCCACTGGGTGTGTACACGACAGAAGTCCTGCTTGGCAACTGTGAAACTAGAGGGAAAGTTCATTGGAGGGTTTGTTCTCTTACTAGTTTTTCCATTCGGTAACCACTTATTGAACCCATACTATGTTCTGGATGCCAGGAGAGCAATGATGGGTGGAAAACAGCCTTGGCCCTGGAACAAAAAAATCAAGCTTTGTCCTAGGCAACTGTTTGTAAACTCTGGCTCCCTGTCACCATCTCTAAGAGTATCAGGGAGGCCCTTCCATCTCCTCTTCATCCTTCAATCAAAAGCTACATGAATTAATATGGCAATACTTAAGGCCGTCATATTCAGTTCCATAAAACAGCCTTCATATCAAGGACCACTGAAGTCAAGGAGTCATTCTTAAAGTTAAGTTTAAGAATTCTTAAGTTCTTAAGTCATTCTTAAAGTCATTCTTCAAGGTGATCATGTACTTTATTGTTTAAATGAAGACAGTCTTAGAGTGAATGTGATTACTATTAATCACAGTTCTGGAATAACAGATGTACAAAGTCTATCCAAACAAGCCAACAGTGATGGTCATCTATGCTTAAAGATCCTTAAGAAAATGGTAAATTCCAGATGACTCTTGAAACCTGTCTTGGTTTACAGAAGCACATATAATCTCTTCTTTATATGAACAGTATTATGTGGAAAGGTCAGCACACAACTGTCTCGTAAGTAATGTGCCTTCTCTTTCTGAAAAAGAAGATATCACAAGTCAAATGATAGCTTCTACCGCCACTCCCTGTACACTGAGATGTGGAGCACCCCACTGAGCATAAACAGCAAAACCACAGCAATAAGATGACAACATCTGCACTGCTGGTGGGTACACAAATTGGGGCAGCCACTATGAAAAACAGTGTGAAAGGCTATCAAACAGTTAAAAATAGAACCACTGTATGATCCAGCAATTCCATTTTTGGGTATTTATCCACAGAAAATGAAAACACTAACTTGGAAAGATATGCACTCCCATGTTCAATGCAGCACTATTTACAACAGCTAAGACATGGACACAACCTACCTGTCCATCAGTGGATGAACAGATAAAGGGATATGTGAATACTATTCAGCCATAAAAAGAGAAGGAAATGCTATCATTTACAACAACATGCATGGACCTTGAGGTTCTTACGCTAAGTAGTCAGACAGAAAAAGACAAATACCATATAAGCTCACTTACACATAGAATCTTAAAAAACAAATATACTCAAAAATACAGAGAACAGATTGGTGGTTGCCAGAGGGAGTGAGGTGAATATGGGAGGTGGCGGGGGGACCTTTTTTATTTTTTTCATTTTATAAAGCCAACATGATCCTAATAGCAAAACCAGAGACGTATATTACAAAAACAAGTAAAAGATAGACCAACAGCCTTGAGAAATATAGATACAAAAATTCTAAACAAAATATTATATTACACAATTCAATAATAAATAAAAGATAATACACCTTAACTAAGCAGGTCCCATTCTAAGAAAGCAAGTCTGGTTCAAACTTCAAAAATCAATCAAAATAATTCACTACATTAATTAACTCATAAAGAAAAAAACATGAATTAAGACTTCTTCAGTGACTCAGTGGTAAAGAATCCACCTGCCATGCAGGAGATTTGCAGGATACACAGGTTCAATCCCTGGCTCAGGAAGATCCCCTGGAGGAGGAAATGGTAACTCACTAGTATTCTTGACTGGAAAATCCTATGGACAAAGGAGCCTAATAGGCTACAGTTTATGGGGTCGCAAAGAGCTGGACATGCTGAGCATTCACACAAGCCACAATACATGGATTAATAGGATAATATTACAGGTGATGTTCTACACAGGTGCAGAAAATGCATGACAGTATTCAGTATAAATTAATGATTTAAAAAAACACTCAGTAAACAAGGAAATGAAGGGAACTTCTGGTTGCTGTGAACCCACAAACAGGAAAGAGTAGTAAGGGATTCTGAGTAAGGTTACCTATAAAGATAATATGTTTATATAAAGCTGTTTTTTAGTTTATATAAAGCTGTTGTACATCTCACACCTGAAGACTCTGGGAACAGTTTGATTTTTGCATATCAAATACTTTTAGCATTATTATTTTTCCCCTGTTATCCACATCCCATCTGCTTCTTCTTCCTCCATACTGAAGTGACTAGTATATTTGCTCAAATTAAAGCTTAAAGACAAAAAAATTATAATACTTGCCCCACACTTAATTTGAGAAAAATAATGGACTCACAAATCCGTTAGCTTGTTGCATGCAGAACGAAAGGGAAAAAAAGATACATAATTGAGGTAGCTTATTTACTCATCTAGTTTGTATACTAAGGTAGATCAAGAAATTGTTTTTTAAGTTTTTTCAATTCCATTCCTGACCTTTTTGTAAGTAACCTAGAAAACTCAAGTGGAGTCTTAGTACTATTTATGAACAGCTGTTAAACACTGTCAACTCCTGTAACAACCACCTTGGGGAATAGAGTAGCATCTTAAAAGCATAATGCCTTAGGTAATATTTATTCTGCTGCAATGTAAAGAAAGAATATCTTTCATTTTCTTTCAAAATTATGCAACTTTTGACTTCACATACTTTCATCTCCCTAGAAAAATATTAACCAACAGTATACAAGTAATATATTCATTACCAAATCATCTGATGAGCTGTGCAATAAGTATAGGTAAACACTCTGGTGTTACTGCAAAGACACTGATCATTGTTATTTTTTTATCTGCTGTTGATGCTTTTAATAGCTGTTATTATATGCCTTTTATGATGGCTTACATTCACTCAGTTCAGACAAAAAAAAAAAAAAAAAGGGAGGAAAGCAGGTAAATCCGTGAGTAAATGAGGTATGTATTATGTTTGCCTTTCTATTTTTCAATCCAAATCATTCCTTAACGCATGTATCATTAGCCTCAATTTTATAGTCAAGCAAATTGTGACTTAGGTAATCAAAGTAGACCTGGGATGATGTCTTGTCTGTACAGTCCATGCTGGTTCTAAGTCAAGAAGCAAAGAAACAAATTTCCCCCAAATTCTAAAAGCTCCAGAAGCCACCACCACGATCACCAAACCCATTTCCTCTTCTTCCTTCACACACATTGGGACTGTATTTCCCAGCCTCTCCCGCAGTTCATTGTGACCATCTGATGAATTTCAGCCAATAGAATGTGATACAGTCCATGCAATCTCCACAGACAACACTCCAAGCTCTTTTTCTTTCTTACGTGGCTGGAACAGACACAATCTTCAGGTCGTCTTTGAGAAACATGTGTTGAAGAGGCCAGAGTGAGATGATGAAGGAGTCTGAATCTGTGAGTCAGCAATTGAGGCAAACCAGGAACACCATTGGAGAAGGCAATGGCACCCCACTCCAATACTCTTGCCTGGAAAATCCCATGGATGGAGGAGCCTGGTAGGCTGCAGTCCATGGGGTTGCTAAGAGTCGGACACGACTGAGCCACTTCACTTTCACTTTTCACTTTCATGCACTGGAGAAGGAAATGGCAACCCACTCCAGTGTTCTTGCCTGGAGAATCCCAGGGATGGGGGAGCCTGGTGGGCTGCCATCTATGGGGTCGAACAGAGTCGGACTCGACTGAAGCAACTTAGCAGCAGCAGCAGGAACACCATACTGAACCCATATGTGACTAAAAACTCCTTACTATATTAATCTATCAAGAATTGGGCAGTTATAAGTTAGCATTCCCTAACATGCAAACATAGAAAAAACAATCTAAGTAAGTCACAATAGGAAACAGTCAATCTAGGGATTACAACTATTACAATAATATTTATGAAAAACATTATTTAATATTTAGGTCATGCTTATGTTATTATGTGGACTTTTAAATGTAGGACACAAAACTATATGCATAGTGTTTTTCTAAAGTTAAAAACAAACATTCTCTGTCAATTATATTTATGTAAATTTGTGCACAGAAACTAATGTTGCTGACTCAATGAATGCAGAAGAAAAATGGAGGGAAATAAGTGGATATTAAAGCAGGTTCTTTCTGGGTAATGAGACTATAGGTCTTTGTGCTTTTTCATAGTTTCAAAATCAAAATATTCCTTTGACAATCAGAAGAGATTTATCTGTTTATGTTTCAGTTCAGTTCAGTCACTAAATCATGTCTACTCTTTGCAACGCCATGCACTGCAGTATACCAGGCTTCCCTGTCCTTCACTATCTCCCAGAGTTTGCTCAAACTCATGTCCATTGAGTCAATGATGCCAGCCAACCATCTAATCCTCTGTTGTCCCCTTTCCCTCCTGCCTTCAATCTTTCCCAGCATCAGGGTCTTTTCCAACAAGTCAGCTGTTTGCATCAGGTGGCCAAAGTATTGGAGCTTCAGCTTCAGCGTCAGTCCTTCCAATGAATATTCAGGGTCGATTTCTTTCAGCATTGACTGGTTTGATCTCCTTTGATCTTCCCACTGCCAATGAAGGCAGTGATATCTCTGCTTTTTAATACGCTGTCTAGGTTTGTCATAGCTGTTCTTTCAAGTATCAAGTGTCTTTTTGGCTGCAGTCTCCACTGCAGTGATTTTGTTTATGTTTAAGATTTCTTTTATAAGACCAGTATGTCCAGATAGATGGATAATAAGAAGCTAGCTTTTATGCCAACATACCCTAGGCAAAGCTTTTCTACATTTACAACCCCCTACAAAGTACCTTCTGGACATTTAGAATTCATAACATACCCTGGGGTGAGTCAAAGACCCCAGGCACAAATTATTCATTGGAAAGACATGCAAAATGAGATAATGCACATAACGTCTTCGTTCATTCACAATGAGGTAGCTTTAAAAAACAAATTAATAAGTAACTCCGTTAAAAACACGTTGAAAAGACTGAATGAAATTGTTGGTCACCATGGATACACAATCACTGACACACAGGCTCCAGTAATATCTGGAACCAGTTCCTAAAAGAAAGCCTTCCCTTTGGTTTAGATGAGGACATGATATTGCACTTGCAAAATGCTCACCATGATACCAGGAACATGGCAGAGGCCAAAGGTTAAATCCCACCAGTATTATTTTTATTGGTTAAAATGTGAGAAGAATTAATCCTTACCTTATTATATAGACAAAAATCAAGTTGAGGCACTGACTTTCAAAGCTCTGTTCTCATTTCTTTCTCTAAGGAAACTGACAGGAAGCTTCATGTTCACTCTCATAAACCCTGCCTGCCCACAACCTGTCCTGATCCTACACTTTGCTTGATGGGTCTCCTGCTGCTTTTATTCACCGAACAGCACAAGATAACCAGGAAAAGATATTCTAGCAAAGAGGAATTCTAAGGAGATGGCCAGACAAGCCCATTTATATGTACAGTCTCTGGAAAAATAGAAAAGAACAGTTTATAAAAGTGGGGGATCTCTTTACAAAATATATTTAGTAGGAAATATTACTAAAGGCTCTACTTTTTTGAATGGGATAAACATAGTGTTAATAAACATAGTCAGGGACAGTTTTTATTATTAATTTAGATGCTCCTTTAGGGAGCATTTCTAAGTAAACATGGGCAAATGAAAATTTTGTGAGCAACAATAATATTTATTGAACATTCACTATGCCTCAGAACCTACCATAAACACCTTCTGTCTGGATGACTCATCACCATGATTCCCAGAAAACAGACATTGCTTTAACCTCTAATGCCCTGTATTTGCCATCACCCTTGCAATTGCATTCCTGACTGCAGATTCAAAATAGTGGACAGCTGATACAGTGGTAAAAAGATTTACTATGGAGCATCCAGTGTTATCCTCACCTGTCGTTGTAACAACATAATGACTACCATCTCAAGACAGAGGTTGTTTAAGATCTTTGTGTGAGATCCTCACCACATAATCAGATATGACAAAGCAACAAGGAGTCTTAATGATGTATTTAATTGCCTACAGGATAAACAGTACATGTCAATCTATAGTCAATGGACAGCAGTTCCCTTTTTATATAAAATACAATCCCTTAATGGTATAAGTAATTCACCAGGCTTTAGGATGTGATTATATAAAGAATAAGTTATCATATTGACAAACGGAAATACATTGGAGCTGAAAGCAATTCAAAGCTAGCAGAGTTCAATAAGAGCTCCTTATCTCCATTTTAGGATACATGTCATTAGCTCAGAAAAGATTACTTTCTCTATTCATATTTCAATTTCTTTCCTGGCAAAAAATAAAACTGTGAGTTTGCAAAATACAATCTTCCTGCTTAATCAAATATCAAGAGTCTTGTATCAACGTTAATGGAATAATTAATAAACTGTAGGAAGGAAGAGCTTCTTTGGTGGCTCAGTGGTAAAGAATTCACCTGCTAATGTAGGAGATGTGGATTCTATCCCTCATCTGGGAAGATCCCACATGCTGCAGAGCAACTAAGCCCATGCGCCACCACTACGGAGCCCACGCTCTGAAGCCTGTGAGCTGCAACCACTGAAGCCCATGTGCCCTACAGCCTGTGCTCTGCAACCAGAGAAGCCAACACAATAAGAAGCCCATGCAGTGCAACTAGAGAGAAGCCCCCATTTGCCACACCTAGAGAAAAAGCCTGTGCGGCAACAAAGACCCAGCATAGCCAAAAACAAAACAAATAAATAAATAAAAGCATTAAAAAGAAAAAGCAACAACTGTGGAGATTCCAAAAACTAACAAGTGGTGGTCTGAAGTAAGTTTCATCTATTCTTTTATAAACATCTCCTTTAAGACAGGCCTTTAAGAGTTTGGAGTTATGTGAGATATGTAAGTCTTCATTTTTAAAGTGAGCTGAAAGACAACACAGAAATTAGTCATGCACACTGTAGGTATTCTGTAATTATTTGTTGACTGTATACATTAAATGCAATCCATACAGGAGAAATTTGTAAGATTAATAAGTCTCCTGAGAAAATTACACACAAGGGAAACAATTCCTTCCTGAAAGCGTGATTACAAAACGTAGCTCATAAAAAATGCTGCAGAATTGAATATTATCCATATATTAAAAATGTACTTCCCTGAACCAAATTTACTCTCTTAATCAGACACAAGTCCATTTTCTGTGCAAGAAAATGAAAGTCTCGCTCAATATCTTATTGTTATTGTTTCAGAAACAAAAGGTTTGTATTACCCATTTGAAACAAATGTTCAAATGAACAAGATTTCCATTACTATACAGCAAAAAGTTCTATTTCCCAAATAGATACAATAAAATGAATCATTAATAAAATATCTGAAGATTACAGAGTTTCTATAAATTGTCTTAGAACCTGCCACATCTAGTTTTAATTCAATCTTCTAATTTTATTAATATGCATTTCCTATCTTAAAAATGCTGATTGATCTATTAAAACCTCCTAAGAACAACATCATCAAGTTAGCAAAGAGCAAAAATGTTTGAGGAGGAGATTAAATCTAATCTGCCTGGGTAAAAATCCCATCTTTGTCAATCATTAGCTGTTTTTAACCTTTTCTTACCTGTTTAGTTCCTTTAGCAAAATAACAATACTGAGCTAAAAATTGCAGGCTTTGGCAAATGCATGAATATGACAGACATGAGAAGCATTTAAGATGACACGGGTATCTCAGCTGGGTAAGTAGGAAGAGCTAAGTGGGAGAATGGGTTCAGAGCAACCAAGAGATGACAAGCTCCATGTGGGCCAGGAAAGAAGGAGACCACCATAAGTGGATGGCAAACAGAAAACCAGCAGCCTGAGTTTAAACACAAAGAGATTTGTGAGCTGATCCACACAGAGATTACAATGGAAATCACAGACATGGCTAATATCAATATTTGTCTTCAAAATATTAATATTTTACAAAATGTCATTTTATTTCAAAACATATCCAAATATCAATAAAGCAGAAAGGTAAGCTAATACATTTCAGTCACTTACAAACTTTGCAAACTATAATATGAACTCTCTGAACTTACAATCAACAAAATACTCATTATCATAGGTCTCTGATATGTCTGTGACCTCACCTCATGACAGTAGTGAACCGTTTAGAATTACATGCCTCTGCTGTCACCTTTGATGGCAATAGTAATATCTTATAGAGCGCTTATTGCATGTTACACACATTATTCTTCTACATAATTTTTCCCCATTAAAATACTATAATTATAAGGCAGAGGTCCTATTTTCAGGACAATCAGGAACATATATGTGTGATCCAGCTTTAACTTCAAATTTATTTGGTGAATCTCTCAATTGTGCTGTTGATGCTTATCAATTTACACTGATAAGAACATAAACACTATGGAATTTTGCCAGATTCTTCTTGTTTTGCTCTCTCCAAACTATCTCAGTGATGTGCACACTTCCTTTCATATTCACTATTAACTACTTTCATTTTTATCAACTAGACTTGGTACCACCTCCTCCTCCAATACTATAAATTACTGTTCTGATCAAAAGTATCTATTAAACAACAAAAATCAGGGCTCTTCCTTCCACCAAAACTACTCACTGAGTAAGAGGAGGATTACTTATTCGTGCAGCAAATGAGGTGCTCTGTTAGTTCTCTAAATCCCCTTTTAGCTCTAAGCAGATCACAGGGAGGCCTTCCTGTGGCCACCTCATCTAAGGATTATCATGGGTATGCACTGGCCAAGGCACACATACAGCCACATCATTTTCAATTCAGTTTCATTTTCTTTAAAAACCACACTTCAAGTACCACAATGCCTTCTTTAAAAGGTGATATTCATTTCTGAATTTTAGTTTTCTTTTAAGCTTGCTTCACTGTTCATTTCTTTCCCTCCTTTAGCATTGGAAATCACCTTGTTAATTCCTCCAGAGCAAAAATCCTGTCTGACACAGTATACAAGCCCCAACCACAAAGTGGTGGCTAAATAAATGCTTATAAAACAAATCCATAGCTAAGAAGCCAATTAGTTAACTCCACATCTCTATGAAAATCTGAAAGATAAGTCCTCTTAGCTGTGCTCCACTTAAAGGGGTGGGAAGTAATCAGTTGGCTTCTTGAATTCCCTTAAGAAAGATTCTTCAACCTGGACTACGAGTGAGTCAGCACATTTGAGGAAATAATGGGGGAAATGAAGAGCAAAGACCAACCTGAACTTTACATTTCTTGCTCTTATTATCCAATCCCCAAACCACAAGAGTATAAAACAAAAATGACCCTTTCATGTAAAGATGTTGCAATACTAACTTTACTGAGTCTATTACCACAGTTCACTGAGGCACTCTCACCCAGGTGTAGGTCTAATGTTTTTCCACCATAAAAAACAATTTTGATAGTTCTTGAAAATAAAACCAATTTTTGTTTCTTAAAATATAAACTGCTCTCAGTTTCTACATTTAGCATCTGAAAAGTACAAATCCATTTCTTTCTAGAATGCAACTTCAAAGGAGAAAAGGGGCTCGCTCATCCTCTACAGCTGCATCCACTGTGCCTACAACATGTGGGTGACAATAAATATTTGTTGAAAGAAAGAATACATATATATTTCAATTGACATAATAAAGGAGGTGCATTTAAGCACCTGGGGGAACTCTGAAAGGGAGGTAAAACAACAAGTACTAGCTGAAGTACCTCACTTCTTACTCTTAAAAGAGCAAAGAAAATTGAAAAATTGAAATACAGAGCCTGCCTCTGTTTTGTACTCGCAAACTCTGCCACAGCTGCCTGGGCAATGCCAGTGAGCAGATGCTCTATTCTTTATTCTTTAATGGGAAACATCTGCTCTCCAAGGTTGCAACCAAAGAATGCACAGACACATCTTTCTAGTGTCCAGATTTGTACTGTACAACAGGGTAGCCACAACATGTGTCTTTCAAGCACCTGAAATGTGGTCAACGTGAAATGAGATGTCCTGGAGAAGTAATATATAAATCAGATTTGTGAGCATTAGCAACATCTATTTCTATTTCATTGACTATGCCAAAGCCTTTGACTATGTGGATCACAATAAACTGTGGAAAATTCTGAGAGAGATGGGAATACCAGACCACCTGACCTGCCTCTTGGAAAAACCTGTATGCAGGTCAGGAAGCAACAGTTAGAACTGGACATGGAACAACAGACTGGTTTCAGATAGGAAAAGGAGTATGTCAAGGTTGTATATTGTCACCCTGCTTACTTAACTTATATGCAGAGTACATCATGAGAAATACTGGGCTGGAAGAAACACAACCTGGAATCAAGATTGCCAGGAGAAATATCAATAACCTCAGATATGCAGATGACACCACCCTTATGGCAGAAAGTGAAGAGGAACTAAAGAGCCTCTTGATGAAAGTGAAAGAGGACAGTGAAAAAAGGCTTAAAGCTCAACATTCAGAAAACTAAGATCATGGCATCTGGTCCCATCACTTCATGGCAGATAGATGGGGAAACAGTGTCTGATTTTATCTTGGGGGGGGCTCCAAAATCACTGCAGATGGTGACTGCAGCCATGAAATTAAAAGACGCTTACTCTTTGGAAGGAAAGTTATCACCAACCTCAGTCAGTCAGTTCAGTTCAGTCACTCAGTCATGTCCGACTCTTTGTGACCCCATGAATCGCAGCATGCCAGGCCTCCCTGTCCATGACCAACCTAGATAGCATATTCAAAAGCAGAGACATTACTTGCCAACAAAGGTCCATCTAGTCAAGGCTATGGTTTTTCCAGTGGTCATGTATGGATGTGAGAGTTGGACTGTGAAGAAGGCTGAGTGCCAAAGAATTGCTGCTTTTGAACTGTGGTGTTGGAGAAGACTCTTGAGGGTCCCTTGGACTGCAAGGAGATCCAACCAGTCCATCCTAAAGGAGATCAGTCCTGGGTGTTCATTAGAAGGACGGATATTGAAGCTGAAACTCCAATATTTTGGCCACCTGATGTGAAGAACTGACTCATTGGGAAAGACCCTGATGCTGGCAAAGACTGAGGGCAGGAGGAGAAGCAGATGACAGAGGATGAGATGGTTGGATGGCATCACCGACTTGGTGGACATGGGTTTGGGTGGACTCCGGGAGTTGGTGATGGACAGGGAGGCCTGGTGTGCTGCGCTTCATGGGGTTGCAAAGAGTCGAACATGACTGAGCGACTGAACTGAACTCAACCGAGCACAAGAAAAGAATATAAAAAAAACCCCTTGAAAACTGTTTTATATTACTTATATTTTGAAATGATAGTATTTTGGATATACTGGGGTAAACAAAATATATTATTAAAGTTTGTTTCACCTATTTATTTTTATCTTTACTAAGGTGACTTAGAAAATTTAACTATATTTGTGGGGCTCAAATTTTTAATGGATGGTGCTTATCCAGACCAACAACAAGAGAGTCTACATGGCTCTAAAGGAATGCTCACTGAAAACATCAAAGTCTGAGTCCTCATTTCTCAATCCATAACTAGGGAAACGAACTAGATTTTCTACCACGTACTAGTGTGCAGTCCCCTTATTGTTGTTGTTTAGCTGGTAAGTCGTGTCCGACTTTTGTGAAACCCCACGGACTGTAGCCTGCCAGGCTCCTCTGTCCATGGGATCGCCCAGGCAAGAATACTGGAATGAACTGCCATTTCCTACTCTAGGGCATCTTCCCAATCCAGGGACCAAACCCACTTCTCCTGTGCCTCCTGCACTGGTAGGTGGATTCTTTACCACTCAGACACCAGGGAAGCTCCATGCAGTCTCCCTTAAAGGCTTCCTTAAAGGCTCTAAATAGCTTTGGGAGGTAAACATATTAGCCTTGATTTACAAACTAACAAAATGAGGCACAGAAAAGAAAAAGTACTTATGCAAAGTTATAGAGCTGATAAATCAAAGGGCAAAACATTGAACCAAATTCAGCAGGATTTCGAAATGCAGATTCTTCCCTTTCTCTCCTCCAGTCACTCAGACGGAACTTTCCCCATGTTCTCAGAGGCTTAATGAAGGATGCCAACTGTCTTTCCTGACTCACCCTCCAACAGGCTTCTCTTTGACACTTTATACCTTTCAACCAATTTTCTCACAGCCACTAAACCACAGATAAGAGAACTAGGTGAAATGGTGGCTGAGAAACATGGAAAAATTACTATAGAGTGGTACCACATATGTTTCTGTCTCATGTCAAAGAATAAAGCTTTCTTAATTGGGCATTTTGCCCTTACAACTCAAAGTTCTCCACTGTACCTGTCACTGTTACTATAACCTGCAACTGAGAAATTTAACTAGTGGGAAACCACTACCTGTGAATTCACTAATTTGGCCAAGCATATTTCACCCATTATGAATTAGCTTACTTAGTCTCTTAGCAGCCTCCAGAGCTTCATTGGCAGTGTCGGCAACAAAGAATCTTTGAACTTTCACTCCGTTGTCAGACATTAATTTCTTACTCTGGTATTCCTGCAGGTTCAGCCATCTTCTGGATGTTAATTGAACCACCTAGAGAAATTGGGGAAGAGAGATAAGAAGTTTTAAAACAGAAAGAAAAGTAACAGTCAACCGGTAGGGCCAGTCTAATAGGTACCCTCAAACATGAGTTAGCAACAGAAATCTTAGAAGCAAAAAATATATATATAAAATGAATTCTCCATGCTTAATTGTTTTTCTAATCAAAACTTTTAAGGACAACTACACACACACCCAAATAAATAAGGTCTAAATTTAGTTAATAGGGGAGCTTCAGTCATAGCTCAGTCAAGGCCAATTTCCTAATTTTGATATTAGAGTTAAACTATGTAAGATGTCAACACAAGGGGACACTGGGTGAAGAGGACACTAGTTCTGCAGCTGCCTGTGAGTCCATAAGGACTTTATTTTAAAATTACCTTTAAAACTGTTAAGGACTCTGTTGTACAGCATATGCTTTTCCCTGTCTCCACTCCAAACAAAGTTCACAGCATTAAATAACTATATACATCATTAAACATTAAGGTAACTCAGGAAATTTGTTTTAACTCTTTGAGGTCAATGGGCCACAGACTAATCCATTTCTTTATTGTGGTTTTTAATGGATTCCATTACATGTTTAATGAGATTATCTCCAACTCACCAAAGCTGAGTATAGTAACCTGAAATAGTCACCATTAATTAAGTTACTAATTCCTAAAAACTGCAATTTGTATATTAAAGTAACTGCTTAAGAATCATGTGAAAGTTGTCTTCCATTATGCATTGATCAGTAAGCTTTCATTTGTACTGAAAGAAAAGGATCAAAGGATAGAATGACATGAAAAAACTCTTCTCATTCTATCCAATAAGATCAATAACATTATCTATTAAATTCATGACAGTGAAGTGAAAGTTGAAGTCACTCAGTAGTGTCCGACTCTTAGCAACCCCATGGGCTATACAGTCCTTGGGATTCTCCAGGCCAGAATACTGGAGTGGGTAGCCTTTCCCTTCTCCAAGAGATCTTCCCAAACCAGAGAAAGAACCCAGGTCTCCTGCACTGCAGGCAGATTCTTTACCAGATGAGCCACAAGGGAAACCTAAGAACACTGGCATGGGTAGCCTATCCCTTATCCAGTGGATCTTCCCGATCCAGGAGTTGAACCGGGGTCTCCTGCATTGCAGGCGGATTCTTTACCAACTGAGCTATCAGGGAAGCCCATTAAATTCTAAGACTTGTTTTTAAAAGAAAAGAAAAAATAAACACACTTAGTTTCATTTCTATCCATGGGCTATGATACAAAGGAACCACTGTTCACAGGAGGTAAGATAACAATGCCATTAATACACAAACCAACCAAAAAATCAATCACACAACTGGATCACAAGACTGGTGGTGGAAGATCACCTGACACGCTTCCTAGAAACACCAGGCAAGGGCCTCAGTGAATGACTGAGCAACATCACACAGACCACAAACTGAGGTCCACAGGGCTTTACCACGTGGAGCCAGTAGCTTTCAAGACCTCTAATATGTCCTTAAAATGGCATGTTCTTCTGGCATCTCCAAGCTACAATGCGCTCATGAAGCTCTTCTGGATGGGAGGCATTCCAAAAAGACTCCAGAACCTTACAGCAAGACTGGGTTCTACTCAAGGGCAGAGTGTGTCTTCAACTTCTTTGTATCTGTATGAAGAATGTGATGGTGCTTGGCATACAGAAGAAATTGAAAAAATACCAGTAAGATAGCCAAATGAATAAATTCTGCCTTTTGTCTTTTGGCCCCTGATACAGATAATTTTCATTTCCAGAAACTGACTTGCTCTAAAAAAAGTAAAACTCCTTCAGATCTAAAATAAGCATAACATAATTTATACACACTTGTAAAAAATTCACATTTCAACATGATCAAGCCTCAAGCTGTCTCTTTGTTCCATCCTTATAAATACTGGTAATGATGTTATTAAAACTGAAGTTGCCTGCACTACTTCTTTAGAAACAGAAAATGCTAAGTTAAAAATAAACTACTAGACATAATGCTCACATTTACTGTATATAATTTGTTAATTATATATAATTTGTTAATCTTACTTCTGAATTTTTAAATCTTGATGAAACATTAGTAATTTGAAAAACACAATTCAAAAATTAATGTACTTGTTGACTTAGCAGTCTTAACAGCACCTCATGTAACATGACAAAAAAAAAAAAAAAAATTCAAGCTTAAGGCATTTAGTAAAAGTCCCCTAAAGAAAGAAACGATTGAACATTAGTAATGTGCCATATTCTGGGACCACTTTTAAAAGGTAAATTAGGGAAGGATCAATACATTAAGTCTAAGTTGACATACCAATTTAAAGCCATTAACAAAGAAGAAAAGAAATACTGTTTGCAAAGAACATTTGAGAGAGACTAAAAACAGCCAGTGTGGTTGTGGTCAATTTCTTTTCATCAGAACATTCGCTGTATTAATTTTAGATATGTTAATGCAATCTGCTGCAAACTAATTGCAATTGATCCGGAGACCAGCTTCATAGACATATAATACATATTGACGGTTTCTGCATTGACTCAAAATGAAAAGTTGTTTAGAGTCTGTGGCTCTTAAATTGAAAACCAACACAGTGACCACAGTTCTGAAGCCACTGCTGATATTCAAGCCATCACTTCACAAAGTGATCATCTTACAGAATAATGACCTGAGGGCCTCTGTCTTGCTCTAAAACTTCATTAACTCAACTTCATTAATTAAGAATCTGTGATATGTCTAGAGACAAACAAGTTGAGTCTACTTTAGCATTTTCATGAGAAGAAAAAAGAAGAGAAACAGTTTCTAAGTAGAAGGATGTTGTAAAGAATGTTGGAAATGTAATCAACTGCTAAATAATAACAATAATAATAATAATAATGGTTACACCTATTACTGACTGAGCATGTTCTATGGGTTAGGCATTTTAAGTATTCATATTATCTAATGGCCAAAAAATCATGAAAAGTCAAGTATTATTATCTCTGTACTTACCATTAATGCTAACTAACAAATATTCCAAACTGTCCTCCCACCATGCCTTAGCTGAAGTTAGGTGAGGCCATCCAACTAGTTGCAGGTAATAAGGCATGAGTACATATGGTACATGACACATCAGGTCCAGCATCTGATTATCAACCCGCTACCCATCCAGGCTCTCTCTCATGACCTGGAGATTGTCAGTATTCGAGATGGCAGCTGATCTATGAGCTAGGGGTTAGAGAAAGGACTGACCATCCCCAGGTGGATCACAATGAATGTGCAGTGAAAAATAAGCCTTTGTGGACTTTTAGCCATTGACATTTAGCTATTTGCTGTTGCTGCAGAACTTAGCCCATCTATAGCACCTAACTTGTCCTAATAAAAACCATCTTACCAGTTAGGAAACCCAGGCCCCACTGCCCCAATATCACAGATGCCTATAACACAGCAAAGCTTCTCTGATCAATGGTACTGACTGACTATATAATACTGTTGATGCCCTGTGACTATATTCTAGCTCCACATTCTCAGAAGCCTCTTGGTAATAAAGACTGAGATTGGTATAAGCAGGATCATATTCCTGTCTTCAAAAGGCCAAAAATCTACCAGAAATAAGAGCCTCATGAAATGCTGGCACAGTGCATGTAAGGAAAAATGTAGCTGCTCCAGGTTTTGGCAGTAAGGGAAGAGAAGGTATGAGTGGATGCTGACCTAAGACTCTAAAATGGTGTAAGTAGTTTATTTAGAATCCTAAGAGGAATGACCTGTTAAAACCCTATACTATTATCTTCAATGAAGAAGTCAAGAATCTCCGAGGGAATCTATGAACTCTGGAATTTAACGGAAGAGAGTTTAAAGATCATGTTGACCTCGTGCCTTTTAGTTGTTTCTGCCTGCTTGCCTTCAAATTTGCCTGTTTGCCTTCAAATCACTTCCTGTGCTCTTTGCAACTGTGTCTGTGTGCACACTCAGTCGTGTCCAACTCTCTGCAGCCCCATGGACTGCAGCCCAACAGTTTCCTTTGTCCATGGAATTTAAAAGGCAAGAATGCTAGACTGGGTTGCCATTTCTTTCTCCAGTGGATCTTTCTGACCGAGGGATTGAACCTGTGTCTCCTGCATTGGCAAGTGGATTCCTCACTGTTGAGCCACTAGAGAAGCCTTACTGAGGTCCAGCCTCCTCATTTTGTATTCAAAAACTTGAGACCTAAAGATAGGAAGTAATGTGCCCAGAAACCCTACTGTGAAAGGGACTAATTTCAGTGTTCTTTCCTTCTTTCATACAGATTTTGGCAAAGTGACCACATCAGGGACAGCATCATATTCTCAAAACAGCTGAAGTGGGTGGGCACCTGGGTTTGGTTTCCTTCCGGATTTCTGTTGCTCCCTTCCCTTCCACATTTCTTTGACAAAGCAAGCATTTCTAAGCTTGGAGGGGAAGGGGAAAATACAACTTAAAAGAAAAGCACTACATAAAGACTTAAGGGCCTATGGGAATAAGGGAGCAGAGGCAGAAGAAAAAGAATGAAAAATGAGGGAAAGGACAAAGAGAACCAAGAGATAAAAAGACAATGACTAAGCAGGCAAAAATTCATGAGAAAACTCAAAGCACAAAATTAGACAGCTACACAGAAAAAAAAAAAAAAAAATGACACGATCAAGAAAGCATCTTTCCCCATGGTTTTAAAATTAGAAGTGTAGAGACTACTGAAATAACACCATGGGAGGAAAAAAAAAAAACAATAAAGGGGGTTAGAAAGAAATGTCACTGAGCTGGGTGCCCCATCCTCAAAGAGAGAACACACGAGCCACATCTGCCCATGGGCTCTCCACACGCCCTGTCTTTCTTCAGCCTGACCATCCATAGTCCTGCTTCACTCAGGAAGGCAGCACAACAGAGACTGAGAAAGAGCCAAAAACTCACTGCTAACCAGGAAAACAGAATCTACAACAAAAAGGAGAGGCCATTTTGCCAAAAGTAACAAAGATGCCATTTGATAGGGGAAAACAATGAAGGTCTGATAATGTCATTGTTGATCAAACACCAGAGTGACCAACTCCGAAAACAATGTTGACAGCACTGATGGCAGTAACCAAAACACCTACATTCTCTGAACTGGGAAGTCTACTTCTTGAGTGTTTAAACTAGCAGAACACTCACATGTGTACCTGAGATACATAAAAGGTTCTTCTGTGTAGTGGTGTACATAATAAAGAGTTTAGTTGAAAGTGATCTAAATGCTCATCAAATAGGAGACTAGTCTTGAGAAATTTGTATGCAGGTCAGGAAGCAACAGTTAGAACTGGACATGGAACAACAGACTGGTTCCAAATAGGAAAAGGAGTTCGTCAAGGCTGTATATTGTCACCCTGCTTATTTAACTTATATGCAGAGTACATCATGAGAAATGCTGGACGGGAAGAAACACAAACTGGAATCAAGATTGCCAGGAGATATATCAATAACCTCAGATAATGCAGATGATACCACCCTTATGGCAGAAAGTGAAGAGGAACTCAAAAACCTCTTGATGAAAGTGAAAGTGGAGAGTGAAAAAGTTGGCTTAAAGCTCAACATTCAGAAAACTAAGATCATGGCATCTGGTCCCACCACTTCATGGGAAATAGATGGGGAAACAGTGGAAACAGTGTCAGACTTTATTTTTCTGGGCTCCAAAATCACTGCAGATGGTGACTGCAGCCATGAAATTAAAAGACGCTTACTCCTTGGAAGGAAAGTTATGACCAACCTAGATAGCATACTCAAAAGCAGAGACATTACTTTGCCAACAAAGGTTTGTCTAGTCAAGGCTATGGTTTTTCCTGTGGTCATGTATGGATGTGAAGAAGGCTGAGCGCCGAAGAATTGATGCTTTTGAACTGTGGTGCTGGAGAAGACTTTTGAGAATCCCTTGGACTGCAAGGAGATCCAACCAGTCCATTCTAAAGGAGATCAGCCCTGGGATTTCTTTGGAAGGAATCATGCTAAAGCTGAAACTCCAGTACTTTGGCCACCTCATGAGAAGAGTTGACTCATTGGAAAAGACTCTGATGCTGGGAGGGATTGGGGACAGGAGGAGACGGGGACGACAGAGGATGAGATGGCTGGATGGCATCACTGACTCGATGGACGTGAGTCTGAGTGAACTCCGGGAGTTGGTGATGGGAAGGGAGGCCTGGTGTGCTGCAATTCATGGGGTCGCAAAGAGTCGGACACGACTGAGTGACTGATCTGATCTGATAATTTAAAACAAACAAAAACTTTATTATTTGTGGAATGAAAATCAATTTACTCAAAAACACTGAGAGGAAGTCCTTAAACCTAGGCTTTAACCCAAATGTATAACCCTGAGTCTATTAACTGGCCTAGACAATGAAGTGTTTGCTTGCTTACTTAAATGTAGCAGGGTTTTTTCAAGTGAGGTGTGAAACTGGGGTGGGAGAGCAAACGCTTGCTTTCTCTGTGACACAGAACTACCACTTCTAACACATACGCCTGCTATTAGGCAGGAAGAGGCTCTTAAACCTCATTTTGAGCTCTCAAAAGCATTGATAAGAGTGGAATACAAACAAGGAATTAGCTATAAACTCGAAAGAAAATACATTTCCCTCTCATTACAGGCAAGGAAGGCAGATGCTCGGTGGGCTATGGCAGGCCAAGAGTTGGTATTATTTGCTATATTTTCATTTTTGCCAATGTTATTCTGTATGCAAATTAGGACCCATAAATCCACCTTAGTCACGTTACCTAGGAAATACTAGGCTTCAAATAAACGTGTTGGTGCAAATGAAAAGACAGATATAACTTGATATGTCTCAGTAAGAGTACCATAAAGAAAAAGGTCTGCTTGCTTAAAACAGACTCTGATGAAGTAGCAACTTCACTGATGCCCTGGAAAAGAGATTGTTTATAACTCTTAATAACCTGTTTATAATATAATATAATCATAACATAATCATAACAATAATAATAATAGCACTTTTCTATTTAGCCTTTTATGTGATAATGCCAGCAGGTCAACTCCTGCTTCACAAAGAAAACACGCTAAAGAAACAGATAAAGAAGAGCAGCGTCATGATTTGAAGCCTAAGCCTATGGAAAGGACAGAATAATGTCAGAAGAAAGAGCAGGAAAGGGAGTACCAAGATTCTGTTATATTTACTGTGTGTTCAAGCTAAAGTGTGGGGCCTTCATGTGGGTAACCTTTGAAAATATAGCATCCTTTCTGTCCAGAACTGGCCACGTGCCATTCACGTTATTCCCATTTTGCACACTGTAAGGAAGTTAACTAACCAATTAACAAGTCGCCTGTGGCTGAGTCTCTGAACTCTAAAAGGGGTACAGAGGAAAGCTACCCTCTATGGATGAGAGAAATAGCAGCTGAAATGAGGTTCCTCATTTACAAGGGAGAAAACGAACAGGCCCATCCTTATAGGTTGCTGTAGGGAACTTTAGTACTTTGGCCACCTCATGCGAAGAGTTGACTCATTGGAAAAGACTCTGATGCTGGGAGGGATTGGGGGCAGGAAGAGAAGGGGATGACAGAGGATGAGATGGCTGGATGGCATCACCAACTCGATGGACGTGAGTTTGAGTGAACTCCGAGAGATGGTGATGGACAGGGAGGCCTGGCGTGCTGCGATTCATGGAGTCGCAGAGAGTCGGACACGACTGAGCGACTGAACTGAACTGAACTGAGGGACTAAAAACAAATCAATTAGAACAATGCCCAGTGTATCATAAGCACCAAAAAGAGGTTAGCTACTATTATTTAATGTAGAAAAACAAATCAGGAGAAAAGGGTGACAAGGAGACATTGAGGAATCATTAGAATAAAAATAGTAGGTGATCATATAAACAATAAAGATGGGGAACATGTGTGTCTGAAGCAGGATCCTGGAGCAACACCACCCCATTGTGTGTGGGGACAGTGGGCAGGACATGGATTGCTTCTGGGGGGAGGAGGAGATTACCAGTTAGAGGGGAATGGACATCAGGTGGGCTCTTTAGTTACCACGGAAACCAGAGAGGGGCATGCTCCTTACTACCCCTTTGATAAGAACAATCAATAGCTGGGACATGGGGCAAGTTCACAGAAAGGTCAGTCAAGAGAGTAGGGTGTAGGTGAAGCAGGCACTGGTCGGACAGGGGATGGACAGAAAGCAAGAGAACAGCCATCTTGAGTGGCCTGGCCACACAGTGATCAAGAGAAGTAAAACTTGAACTCTTCTTTACAATAAACTATTAGATGAGGATCAGAATAGGAGCCTGAGGCTATTCACGCCTCACTTACAATACATCTCTGATAGTACATCTTCTTTAAGGCCCACAGTAAGGGGGGCAGCAACTGTTACAAAAATAAAATAATCTACCAGGGAAGAATTCAAAGCTGCCCTTTCAGACTCTCCGGACACTGGATCACAGCCGGATGCTATTTTAGATTTAATTCTTCTTTGAGTACCTCGACAAAGTATTATATTTTAAGACTACACCAAATACTAGCTGGCAATTGTTAAGTGCCACGAAGCTACAGAAACTGTATTAGATACTAGAAAAGTGTTATGTCAATTAATTCTCACAACCACTCTACAAGGAAACAAACTAGCAGAAGCCCATTTTACACATGAGCAAGTGAAGGCTCAGGAAAGCTAAGTGGTTACGGGCAAAGCCGCATTCTAGTCCAGGATTGTGTGTGTCAGACTCCAGAGTCTGTGCTCTTTAGTAAGGCAGAAATCCTGAATGGCCTCCTAGCCCACAAAAGTGGGTCCTGGGCAGTGAAATAAACTGGGGTGAGAGAAGCGGGAGGTTCTGTTTTGTGGATTTCACTGTAGAACAGTACTGAGCTGAACTGGAAAGGAGGTTCAAGGGAAAAATGAGAAGCTCTGAATAAGAGAAAGGTTCCTGAATGGATTTCACTAAGTCAAAAGAATTAAGATGCTCAAAGATACTGCTTCATTCTTTTTATCCTAGGTTCAGCAGAAAAGCAGCACTTTTTTTAAGGAGCAAAGAAATGTAAAACTCTTTGCAGTAAGGACAGATGTCCAAAGGGGGCTTCAGTCCATAACTCCACACTGCTGCTCTGCCAGCAGCAAGAAAGAGAAAAAATACAACCCCCCAAAACATTAGCATATTAACACAACAGCAGAAACAAATGTATAAAAGGCTCTAAATATCCTGAGAAGCAGTGTTTCAAAATTCCTGCCTATTCCCTGGTGAAGAGTATGCCAGCTTGATTATGTTTTGAAGGAAAATCACCTTAAGTTTACACTGTGAACAAAAGTGGGCAAGATTTATTTATACAGAGAAAGAAAACAAATTAGGTAGCATAAACATATGCTTGCATTTTAACTCCTACCAAAGAATTAGGCAGAAGCTATACCTTCTTCATTTATTCAACAATTTTCCACTGGACTTTAAAATGCGGCGGTAACTATGCTTGGCAACCAAGATCAACAGTACAGGCATGTTTTTTGCCATCACAGAGTTTGCATCCTAAGACAGGAAGCAAGGAAGAAAGACATGAGCACATAAATGAAGAGTATAATTACAAAGAAGCTTATGAAGGAAATAAAATATGCATAACAAATGATGGAGGCCAACTGCAGATTGAGCAGTCACCTCTGAGGAAATGTCATCCATGCAAAAACCTAAAGTCAGAAAGCAGGGAGACATGTGAAGTAACCATGAGAATTCAAGCAGACTGTTCTGACGCAGGAAAGGCTCAGTATGACCAGAACAAGGGGGAATCCTGAAAGGGATAAGGGTGGAAAGGTGAGCAGGGACCAGGCCATGCAGGTGCTTTTAAGCTACAGAGTAGAGTTGAGATTATTTTCACTCACAGTTAGGATGAGAAGATCAAATTCACATTTTAGAAAAGTCACTGTGTCTTCTGTTTAACAGAACGAAACCAATTATAAGAGAGCAATATTAAACCAGAATAGAGCCTGCAAACTTTTTCTGTAAATAACCAAATAGTAAATACTATAGGCTTGGAGGCTAGATAGTCTCAGTTGCAACTATTTAACTCTGCTTTTGTAGCACAAGCAGACTTATTAGATAATACATAAATAAATGGGCAGGACTGTGTTCCAATAAATCTTTATTTACAAAAACGATGTGGCTAGCAGGCCACAGTTTGTAGAATCCTCAACTAGACCAGAGAGAAGGTGGTGGAGATGGAAACAGAAATGGAGGGCAGAATTTGTTAATTAAGCAAAGCTTCCTCATAGATTACATGTGGGGAATAAAGTAAAAATACATCTAGTATTAGACACACACATGCACCCAACACACACACTTTACAAGGTTCATTCATTAAGCCTGGTGAGTTTTATGTACCTGCTACTCTTTTTTTTTTTTTTTTTTTTTTTTTTTTTTTTTTTAAATTTTATTTTATTTTCAAACTTTACATAACTGTATTAGATTTGCCAAATATCAAAATGAATCCGCCACAGGTTTACATGTGTTCCCCATCCTGAACCCTCCTCCCTCCTCCCTCCCCATTCCATCCCTCTGGGTCGTCCCAGTGCACCAGCCCCAAGCATCCAGTATCGTGCATCGAACCTGGACTGGCAACTCATTTCATACATGATATTTTACATGTTTCAATGCCATTCTCCCAAATCTTCCCACCCTCTCCCTCTCCCACAGAGTCCATAAGACTGTTCTATACATCAGTGTCTCTTTTGCTGTCTCGTACACAGGGTTATTGTTACCATCTTTCTAAATTCCATATATATGCGTTAGTATACTGTATTGGTGTTTTTCTTTCTGGCTTACTTCACTCTGTATAATAGGCTCCAGTTTCATCCACCTCATTAGAACTGATTCAAATGTATTCTTTTTAATGGCTGAATAATACTCCATTGTGTATATGTACCACAGCTTTCTTATCCATTCATCTGCTGATGGACATCTAGGTTGCTTCCATGTCCTGGCTATTATAAACAGTGCTGCGATGAACATTGGGGTACTCGTGTCTCTTTCCCTTCTGGTTTTCTCAGTGTGTATGCCCAGCAATGGGATTGCTGGATCATAAGGCATGTCTATTTCCAGTTTTTTAAGGAATCTCCACACTGTTCTCCATAGTGGCTGTACTAGTTTGCATTCCCACCAACAGTGTAAGAGGGTTCCCTTTTCTCCACACCCTCTCCAGCATTTATTACTTGTAGACTTTTGGATCGCAGCCATTCTGACTGGTGTGAAATGTGTACCTGCTACTCTTAAAAAAGCATTTCTTTAGAAACAATCTTAACTTTGGACTTTTTTGCCCAAACTGGCCTTTGCATTACACTTAATTATTGACACTTCTGTACATCATTTTACAACATCAGAGCTGCTGGGTCTTTGATCTTATAAACTTCCTTACCTCCCATCAGTATCCCCCACCTATTTAACCTCCCACAATCTGCTCCCCCTAGAAGTCCTTTTCCTTCATCCTATCACTCCCCTACAAATTTATTGTTCCGTTAAGATGCTATAAAAGCCTGAGTTCTGATCACCTCTTTAAGTTACTCATCACTGAGTACTGCCATGTGTGTGCACACTGCACCTGTTTTTCTCTTTTTTTTCTCAGCCTAATTTGAAGGAACCCAGACAATGAACCGAAGATGGGCAGAGGAAAAGTTTTTCCCTCTGCAACAATGTGAGTTAACATATCAAAACAGTTTAAAAAATGGCATGCCAAGTTTAGAACAGTGACTAGGTTAGACAGTCAGAGAGAGATATTAGTTTGGGCAAAGGGCACCAAGAGACTTCAACAGTATCAAGTACACTTTATGACCTTTATTTAAACATTGTATGCGTATGTGATCAATCATGTCCAACTCTTTGCAACACCATGAACTGTAGCCCGCCAAGAGCCTCTGTACACAGAAATTTTCCTGGCAAGAATACTGGAGTGTGTTGCCACTTCCTTCTCCCATCTTCCTGACCCAGGAATCGAACCTGTGTCTCCTGCCTTTGCAGGCAGATTCTTTACCACAGTGCCACCTGGTAAGCCCATTTAAACATTGTCTGAGCAAATATAAAAAGAAAGCAGCATTTGAAACTTCTTCATATTGGACACACATATGACTTGATAGTAATCTCATCATTACCCATTTTTAAAATACAGTTATGTACTTAACACAATAAATTTAATAACTATGCCTAATTCCATGAGTTAAGATGGATTTATTAATCAATAAAATACAAGACAGCAAGCCAGAAAAAATCTTCAACAGAAGAAGTAAAAAATCAGATCTAAAAGAAATCTGGGATCATGCTGTGCCAATAGCTCACACTGTACATGAGTAACTGAGCTCTGGAGGACTTCCTACCCCCGCTGCCAAGCTGTCACAGCCTTATCAAGCCAGCATGAAGCATCCACCCGCGTGCTCAGGCCCTTCCAGCACACCAGCACTACAGCTGTGCAGAACAGGTGAGCTTAGGGCAGAAGGGGAGGACACAGCTTTTCATCCATGAACTGTCTCAGGGCTGTGCCAGGTGGCTTGCTTTTATGTCAGGTTCACATTCATAAAACTTGTGTTTCTGCTCATTACTAGCATGAGTGAGTAACTCTAGAATTTCCTGAAAATCAGGTCTCTGTTTCACCTCATAAAAAGTGTGTGTGTGAGAGAGAGATATATACTTCACTCATGCAATTGAGTCTCTCTGGTAGTCTCTGTGGCTTTGGGGTTCCAAGAATAGTCTTCATGCAAAGTGCTCACTGGAAAACAAAATTCAGAACAGTGGAGTAATACAACAGCCAGTGCTCAACCTTGTATTCTGGGGCCATTAATTGCTCAGCTAATCCCAGTCAATCATTTTATGCATTTACACATGCCACCAGAGGAGATTACATGTAATACTCAGAGAAGAGAAAATGCTAGATACTTTTCTTCAGCAACCTTGCCCAAAGGTGTGAGAAGACTGTTTTCAAGAACTCCACCTCAAATGAGCTTGTGACACTGAGTAAGTAAAGCAGAGATATTAGTGAAGCAGAACACCAAATCTTCCAGGGTTGCTGGGAGGATATAAACACAGAAGGTCTGTGAAGGTGTTTTGTTACATGTGTTCAGCATGGCCATTACCATGAGTCACAAGTGTCAACTCAGTGCATCAGATTCAGCTCCCCAATAGAGCCCTGCCACCTTCCCCACTCCATTCCCTTCATTTCCCAATTTGTCAGCTCTCCTTAAATTATTCCCTGAAGTCCTTTCCAATAAATTCAGTAGAAAGCTTGCAAGGGGCCAACTTTATTTCAATCAACCCACTTGTGCTCCTTCTAACACATGTATACCTGTGGCGGATTCATTTTGATATTTGGCAAAACTAATACAGTTATGTAAAGTTTAAAAATAAAATAAAATTAAAAAAAAAAAAAAGAAAAAAAAATCTAATAGCACTTAATAGTTTAGGATACATTTGAGTTTAATGGGATTTACCTGATAGAAATAGACTTCTCATGGCTTCTTTATAGAAGCAACTTTGAGTGACCTAGCTAACTCAATCTCACAAGTTCACCTGTCACCCTGGCACACTTAAGAAATGACTCAGGGAATAGTAAATGATCAACCTTTGCTGGGGAAATTCCTGAGATCGTCTGACATTTTGAAGTTTTGCTGTACAGAATGATAATTGGTGTCTGCAAGGTTCCAAGTGCATTATTTGTGTTTAGAAGGAGACTTCATTCTTGTTGATGAATGAAATACTACTACTCTGGGGAGTGAGATCTTAGAATTGTCTGTTAAGAAAGTTATCAACATATACAGTGTCCCTTTCTTCATGTTTCCACTGGCAGAATTCCCACTTATAGGAGAAACTACAGTCTCAAGTGTTAAATCTGATTGCCCAATATCCCATATAAATGTCCTACTTAGAAAAATAGACACCAGATCTTTTGATTCATATTAGTCATCTCTTGCAATAATCTGAGTTTCTTTAGTCAAAGTTGGAAAGGCAGAGATTGCTAAATTTTACATATATCTGTATAAATAACCCACAGAAGTGAATCTTCAAGGCAAGCTTTCAGAAAATTAGATAACATGAAAATGAAACTTCAAAATAATTCCTGAAAAGAGAATTTATCCCACAGCATAGGATACGTGACATTCACTTTGTTCCAGAAAACTTTTGAAAGAAATACTGTCATTCATTTGAAAAGTATGTCGTGATGATAGAAAAACCTGAAAAGCACACACAGACGGAAGGACTTGCAAAATAGACAATGTGACACTCAATATCTGAGCAGCAAAGAAAATAATATTCTAATCATTCTATATCCTCTTAAAATTGAGGGATTCAAAAGAACCTAAGAAATCTCAAGAAAGTTTAATCCTGATTATTTTTATTTCAAGAACCTAGAGTGAAATGTTATACAATATTACTACAAATAAACACCTGGTCCAAACTAAAATTTAACAGAGAAAATGAGAAATAAAACTACAAAATATGATGTACTGCTTGGTAATGTTGTGATGAAGGGTTCAGGAGCTGACAGTGAGAAATAGGCTTAGAAGGGTGAAGCTAAAGATCTGGTGGTCCATCTTTGCCCTACCGATCATTGGTAGATGACTTTTCACCTTCTTTACTTAAGTTAAATAAAATTATCAACCATTACAATCTTACAAGGCTGTAGAAAAAAGAAAAAAAATGAACAACATCTATTTTCATTCCTTTTCAATCTGGTCTGGGATCAAGAAACAACACAGAAAGGCAAGAAATGAGAAGATGGTGCTCCATTACTTTCCACGTGGCCAGATTCAGCCAGCATCCAATGGCTATCCCAGGATTAACAGCCTAAATAACTCGCCCTTGGGACTTCCCTGGTGGTCCAATGGCTAAGACTTAGAGCTCCCAATGCAGGAGGCCCAGGTTCAATCCTTGGTCTGGGAAGTAGATCCTATATACTGCAACTAAGACCCAGTACATCCCAATAAATAAATATCAAAAAGAGATAATAATAACTCCTTTCCCTTGTTGGCTGCCAAGCTCTTTTCTGGAGGACCTCCTCCTTTGTCTCTAGTGGAGGACACTCCCCGCAGATCTGTGGATATCTGTGATTTCCACAGATCCTGCCATCTTTGAGGCACCTGACCTTCCCAAGGCAGAGGAAACACCCAAAGGAAATACTGCCAAAATGATGGCTGGGAAGTGACCTGCCACCTTAAGACCAAGTCCCCTCCCAAAAGCAATCAGACTGGTAAGCATTACCTACTCTATAAGGTTAGAACAAAAGCTAAACAGAGTAGGGACACAGAAAGGAAGAACACAAGATTGAGCCAAAATGTCTAAACAAAACAGTCATAGCAGCACTGGAGAAAATAATAGTGAAGAAAGGAGTACCTTGGTAGACCAGAAGTTGAGAAAAATCCCTGAAGAATGTCAGGCAAACAGGAACTAGACTGAAATAGAATCCCACATCTAAAACAACTAGGATAGGAATTGTACCAGAAGTGGAAGTAACGGGTTACACTTTAAACTTGAAGGCTGGTACACAGGGAGCACAGGAGGGGCCAAGGCAACCATTAGGGTAACTTAACTGATGTCAGGTAGTACAAGATATGTGAGACAAAAAGTGGTGTTTTGGGGCACCTGGGCCCAAGGGCTGACACAGTGGCCCAGGTGCCCCCTGACACCTTGGGAAAAGGCTGGTTACTGACACGTTCCATGGGACGACATGCTCGGCCCCTCCCCCACAGTCACTGACAGCAGGATGCTGTAAGAACAAAGTCAGTAATAAACAGTGGAAGCCCACCAACATCAGGAAAGAGAAACAAAGAGAAGAACAAATATCTGAGAGAAAAAAAATCATATAGAACAAAGCACAAAACTGTGCCTTAAAAAAATAATACATCAGACATGTCACAGAATAATGTAGTAATTAAAAAATTTATCTAAAGATCTTGAAATTTTTTAATTGATCAGTGGAAAAAAAAACAGGCAAGAAGAGATCCGTTGAAAGTAAATATTTTCAGAAGATAAAAGAGTGAACTAGAAATTGGTGGAGAGAAGTTCATGGTCAAGTATCTGCGAAATACACCATTTTACTTCATTACTTACAAATTCTCAACACAAATTATCTTATTAAAGGTTCTGAGAAGCCCAATCATTTAAAAAATATGCATATTTAGATATATTTCACAGTTTTCCCCAAACCAATTTTCACTTGACATTTGCTTTAGATCCCATGAACTAGCTACTCCCTTAAGAAATGGCATAGATTGCAAAGAAATTCAAGTACACAACTAACCATAATATCAGATTGAAGGAAACAGGAGTTGTTTCACCTTTATGTGAAAGTACATATTTGTTTTTTTGGGTATTTCCACTTATCTTATTGTTCTGCACAACCTCTTTGGGATTCAGTGCAGAGCAAGGGCCCACACTTCAGCCTTATCACTATGTGTCAGTTATTAAGCTATTTTTTAATCAGTTCTGAAACCTCCCGTCTAGATGCCCACCACTCTGCTAACTGAAACTGTGCAAATCACTTTCTCCTTTACCAGCCGGCTTCCCATTATGTTCTGCCAATACATGGTACCACTGCAAGACAAGAAGGCTGGAGGATGGAGAAAGTATCTGCTCCTTTCAGGATATGATATTCCTTCATGAGAGCTCCAAGTCACAGCTCTTCACCCTGGCAGAATCAGTTGGTTCCAAGAGCACCTGCTTTCAGTTTACAAGGTTCTGCCTATATGCCTAGACTAGCCTCAGAGCCATTGGAACGCAGCCAGGCAGTGCCTCTTCCTGAATGTTCTAGGTCCCAGCACTGCAGGATTCCTCCTCCCATTTCCAAGTTCTTGGAGAGTTTATTCCAGGGGTTGTAGCTGCTTCCTACAGTTACAATCTCTGCTTTAGTCAGGGTTCTCTTTTTGTACCTGCAGTCCTCCCAACATTTCTTTCATCAACTTGCTACATTATTCTTGTTAAAATAACTAGTGCAGTTGACTGAACTCCAAATGAAAAAAGCAGGAATGGAAAGTATGAATACAGAGAAATTTAGACAACGCTGTTCCCATTTGATGACTCCTTATCTGTGCTGCTGCTGCTGCTAAGTCGCTTCAGTCGTGGCCGACTCTGTGCGACCCCATAGACGGCAGCCCAGCAGGCTCTCCCGTCCCTGGGATTCTCCAGGCAAGAACACTGGAGTGGGCCGCCATTTCCTTCTCCATATCTGTAACTAATATTACATGTTTATAGAGCTAGAATGTCAAGTCCATCAGGCCCAAACTTGTCTGTTCACAGATGAACGTCCAGTGCTTAGAACACTGTATGATACATAGCAAGTACTCAATTCAGTTTTTTATGGAATGAACGCCATGTGTGAACATTCAAGATGGACAAAGGTACATCAACTCCCAAAATTTCTCAGGAGGACCCTGATATATAGTTGGAAGGAATATTTTGACAAGGTGTGTGGGGTGAACTTTCTTGTTTATATATTGTCTCTTACTGCTTTCTCACTACAACTGCAGAGCTGAGTAGTCACAACAGAGACTGCACAGCTACAAAGCCTAAAAAACCTACTAAAGGTCTTTGAAGAAACAATTTGATGACTCCTGTCCTCAGTATGAGATGGGGACAGGTTACTTGAGAATCCAGAGAAGGAAACTGCATCCTCATACCCTCCTTCATTAGCACTGGGAGTCCCACAGGAGAGTTTTTTACCTCACTAGCTAAGGGAAAGCATACATGAGGCTTTCCAGGGCAGATACAGTAAGACTACTTCATTAAGTAAAGTCAAGCTATGGATTTTGATAAGTCTTTCTGACTGGCAACAGAAACATCTTGCTAGCCCAAATGTCCTTTCTCACCAGTCCAGATCATGGGAGAAGAGGTCTATTTGTAGAGGCACAGGGCAAAAGAAAAGGGAGGGGAATTCTGGGTATGTTGTTTTATTTCCCAACTAAGAAAATGCAAAACAGCCAGGAATTAACCCAGAATGTGATTCCACTGCAGGGAATAAGATGGAAATTCTCATCCAGGAGCTATTAAATCCAAGTTTTGAGCACATTTTCTGCAGAGTACCACACATAGTCAATTTCCTTGAGAACAGTTCCTTCTCTAAAACTACACAAGTAGAAGGAGCGTGAGAACCTCCAGACTGTAAATCTCATTTTGCTAAGCCTTTCTACGGCAATTCCAGAGGTGCTCCTTCTCCTGCCACTAATATCATTTTATGATCTGAAAGTCTCAAGAGCAGACACTAATTTTCACAAATCCTTATCTGTATTAGGAACTGAAAGACTGTGTCCCATTATTGATGGAAAAAGAAGACTAATGATGAGCAGAGTTCCCTAGCCTCATCTCATCACTGAACAGCAGCAGATCCAGCAGCAGTACCAGCTTTTTCCCCCACACAAAACTTGCCTAACTCAGCTTACTCAATAAATAACCTCTAAACAGTTTATTTAAATTTATAGGTGTGGCTTATAAACTTTATACATAGAATGCTACACCCCAAACTAGCAAGGGTGCTCTCTTCTGAGGAAGGCACAGGGTGTAGGAGATTTTATTTTTATTATAACAGCCAATGATTTTAATTCTGTACCAAAGGCATAAACTACTTTTTCAAATTAATAATTTTCTCCAGAAAACCTTTCGCGATTTCCTAAATCAGGATTCAGCAAACCACAGTCCATTGGACGTATCTACCCACCAGCCAATTTTTGTAAATAAAGTTTTATTGGAATACAGCCACATCTATTCTTTTACATATTGTCAAGGGCTGCTTTCACTTTACAGTTGATAATAGTTGAGTGGTTGGTTCCAATCAAGAATGTAAGGAGCAGGAGTCTAAAATATTTACTATATGGTCCTTTAGAGAAAATATTTGCTAATCTAAAATCTACATCAGCATTCCATTCCTAGCTCAATCTTTCTCACCAAAGTCTATCATTTTCCCTCACAGCATCTCTCAAAGTGCGACTGATGACATATTTGTGTGATCTGTCAATGTTTGGGCATCCCAAGAAACTATGATGGCCTCAAAGGCACATAGCAGGCCTGATGGCTTCACCTATGCATCCCTCGTGCCTGGTAAGTCCTGATGTGGACAAAGCACTTTATAAGTATTGGCAGAGTGATAACAGTTTATTAGATATAAAGACCACAGATAAAATGATCTCAACCTAAAACCGGGGCCACCAAACTGCCTTCATAGGAGACAACAACAGTTCTTGTGACACTAAATTAGACAAGGTCAGGCACTTTCTGAGCTAAGCCATTTCCTTCTCCAAGCAGTTCAGTATTCATGTTTTTAGAATGATCCAATTTTCAGTCTACATGCCCACCACTTATCTCTAAGACTACAATGGTAAAAAGTTTCTTTCTACATTTTGCCATATATTACCTACAAATGGCAGTTTAAACAAACACAAACTCTACAGGGAAGAATATACCTCAGAGTACATTTATTTAACACCTACTATGTGTCAGCCATGCTTAGACACAGAGGAAGGTGATTAAAATCATGGACTTTGCAAAGACCTGCTTTTGAGCCCTTGCCCTACTATGTTGATGACCATGACCATTAACAGGAAGTGACCACAGGAGATAACTGTCCCAGTACATAAATTTAGAAACAGGAAAGTAGGAAGAGGATTATCCCCAACTTCAGGTGAAAAACTGAAGCACAGAAGACTAGATATGTTTCCAAGTTCTCAGGAATCCTAACCAAATTTGTGGAGCTCATGAGCTTAATCACTATCCTGTCAGGATATCATCTGTCATCAATGAGATCCTCCCCTTGAAGTATGAATCATAGTGCCTAACACAAAGAAGACACTCAATAAATGCTTTTACTATTATAACTATTATATTGTCATAAATATCTACAGTCAATAAAAGAATCTGTTTTACTCCACAGATGTAATGGATGTGTACAGGGATGAATGTACAGGTACCACATTCTTTAGTTAATAAGCTTAAGCCAGAAACCAAAAAGCAAGAACAAATTAATAATGAAAAGTTAAATGTTTTTAAAGTTATTCAAAAGGACATGATTATGTTTTTCTAGCTGTTTTACAGGCTGATTCAGGTAAAATTTCTCTAATTCCATGCTAGATGGAGTACTTACTACCAAGATGTATCCATTAAATATTTATTATATCAATATTCAAAAACACTGCAATACACTGCAATCAATTTCTGAAGTGAAGTCATTTACACAGAGGTCAAACCTTTAAAATACAGAAACAGCAAATGAATTTTGCATGTTTTCATATCCGTATGACTCCTTCAGTGTATATTTGATTTCCTCATGTCTTATAACCTATGGAATAGTGTAAATCCCCAAGTATACATGAAATTAAGGACATATTCCATAATGAAATGCCAGGAAAACATTTAGTTGTAATAGTGAAAGCTGTAATCAGTATCAGTTAAAAAACAATGCTTCCTATCAGTGTCAACAACTTTTCCTAGCAATAGTAAAGCCTAAACTTGTCTAGGGCTTCCCTGGTAGCTCAGTTAGTAAAGAATTCACCTGCAATGTGGGAGACCTGGGTTTGATCCCTGGGTTGGGAAGATTCACTGAAGGAGGGCATGGCAACCGACTCCAGTATTCTTGCCTGGAGAATCCCCATGGACAGAGGAGCCTAGTAGGCTACAGTACATGGGGTCATAAAGAGTTGGATACAACTGAGCAACTAAGCAGGCACAGCACAAATCTGTCTAGGCAGATACACAAAAATAAGATTTCAATAGACAGATGTTTAATGCTCTGGGCAGGATGGAAGGAGCCTTCAAAGGAAAAGCTGTATAAATGTGGTTATTAGTCAGTGCACTTCCCTTCCTTAAAGGATGGAATTCTCTCCAGTATCTACCTCACTTTGTCAATAACATCATCAAATATTTTAATATTTTTGAATTTTTTTCATATTGTCAAGAAGTCATCATTGTTTTATATTTTACCCATTAGTCCAATACTAGCTACTCCATTACTGGATGAAGTGTCTATTCTATAACAATGGTGTTCAGAAGAGGACAAAGTTTCAGACGTGGTCTGAACAATATGGAACAGAGAAGAAACCCCACATCTCCATCCTGGACATCCTCTATAAATTACGTAAGCCTTCTTTTGTATCCAGAGAGACTCCAAGTCATCTCATCAGTAAATTCTGGTGTTCAGTGTATCATAAAAGCTCTTTGGTATGTTTTTCAATTCTTGACTTCAGGACCACTACCATTATCAAGGTTCTGTAAGCCTGTGCTGCTGCTGCTGCTAAGTCACTTCAGTCGTGCCCGACTCTGTGTGACCCCATAGACCGCAGCCCACCAAGCTTCTCTGTCCCTGGGATTCTCCAGGCAAGCCTGTGAGCAGATGTCAAAAACTCTAGCCTAAACAAAGTGCACTATTATTTCTCTTAGTTTATTTTCTTCTTTTTTCTGACTATACTCAGTAATTTGCTCCTCAATACAAATAAAAATTTCAGTGCTATTTTAGTCACAAGAGTCAAAAAACTGTTGCCTAGATAGAATCTAACTTAACTAAGACAGGGTAACTACTCGCTGGTTAATTATCTCTTTAACTAAATTAGGCTTCAATCTTTGGGTTAACATAAGTATTTCTTAATCTTATCCCTACCAACATCATGCCAGTAAACTTGACAGGACACAGTGGCAAGAAAATGGCATTTGTCACATCTGCTTTGCTCAGGAGTCTACTGGAACTCAGTCCAGATGATACCCAACTCCCAATTCAAACCAAACTTCTCTGAGAGTGTGTACATGTGTATATACCATACCAATCTATCTTCCCCTTCACTTGGCTCCTGGCTTTACCACTTTATAGATATATATCCAACCGCTAGTGGTTCTGTGGTAAAGAAACCACCTGACAATGCACGAGACATGAGTTTGATCCGTGGGTTGGGAAGATCCCCCGGAGAAGGAAATGGCAACCCACTCCAGTATTCTTGTCTAGGAAATTTCGTGGACAGATGGGCCTGGCAACCTACAGTCCATGGGGTCATAAAAAGTCAGACACGACTTAGCGACTAAACAACAATTCAACCTCTAAGCCTTTATTTACTCAACCATAAAATAAGAATAATAAAAAAGGATTACCAAGAGAATAAAATCAGTTACTATATAAAGTGCTTAGAACAGTGCCTGTTGTGTAATGAGAGCTCAGAAAATATTAGCTGTTACCACTTATTATTACTGTGATTTTTGTAATATAGTCAACACTGCTACCAACACCATGCTGAAGAGCCAACAAAGGAGGTAACCATGGCATTAGTACACATGCGGGCAATCTTCACAACACACCAGTAACTGTGCAAAAGAAGTGGGTGGGAATTGTGGCAGAACTATCATTCTTAAAAATCTCATATCAAACTCCTGCCTTGGATAGGCTTTGCACTAATTCTAAATACATTAGACCTCATTCCTGCCTTTTAAGCCCAAAACCTGTGAACTATGAATGAAGCACACAAAACTCAGACAGGCAACTGAGCAGTGGGAAAAGAAGCATATTTACATTGCATGTATCAGACACAGGTTATAAAAAAAAAGCTGACTTCTCAGAGAAGAGTGATTCATTGGTGACACACATTCAGACTCAGACTACAAACTCTCTCTTGGCGGCTGCTCAAATCTTAGTTCAGTTCTTTTTCACTTTAGCGGGGCCACCTGCACTCAGCCTCCTACATGTATCCTTCAGGGCGAACCTTATGATTTGCACAGTTTATGCACAGGATCCAGGACTCACCCCTTGTCTCTCTCCTATTCAGGATACCCCACCCCCCACTTTCCAGTTGCTGTCATTATCCCTAACTCTGTTCTTTGGTTCCTCAGAGAAGAAAGACTAGAGGTTTTCTATTGGAGTTTTACATGTCATTTGACCTGCTCTTGGGCTTCCCTGGTGGCTCAGATGGTAAAGAATCCACCAGCAATGAGGGAGGACCTGGGTCTGACCCCTGGATTGGGGTGACCTGTTATCAAGAAAAATCTTGGAAGTAAAAACTGGGAATACAGTATGCCTCTCTCTTCCGATTTCAATTCTCTTCTGGGATCCCCGTGCTTTTCTTCACTCTCCAGAGCATTCAAGTTCTTTCTTTTTGCATTTTGTCCAGAATATATAGTCAGTAGCTATGGAAAGTTCAGTCTGTTAAGAGCTTTGTTTTTGTTGTTCAGTCACTCAGTCGCATCCAACTCTTTGTGACCCCACAGACTGCAGCACACAAGACTACCCTGTTTTTCACTATCTCCCGGAGTTTGCTCAACTCATGTCCATTGAGTTGATGTTGCCAGCCAATCATCTCATCCTCTGTCACCCCCTTCTTCTCCTGCCCTTAATCTTTCCCAGCATCAGGGTCTTTTCCAATAAGTTGGCTCTTTGCATCAGGTGGCCAAAGCTAGGAGTTTACATGGCAATGCTACAAACAGAGACTGTCTGATACATATGCAGGAGGAATTCAAACAGAGATAGTCTTTATGAGTTCATGCTATTAAAACAGGAAAGAGTCCTCATCTTAAGAAAGGAGTCACTTCTAAGAACAAACTCCAAAGAAATGAACAAAGACTAGTCAAGGAGTCAAGACTAGTCAAGACTAGTCACCTCAGAACAAAGCCCAGTACTTTGTTCTGAGGTGCACACACTGAAAAGTGGACAGCTTGAGTGATCTGAGTATACACAGGAAGTAAGGTAATACAAAGAACCTACAGTAAAGGGCATACAAGTACCGCATTTTGGACTCTTTTGTTGACCATGATGGCTACTCCATTTCTTCTGAGGGATTCCTGCCCACAGTAGTAGATATAATGGTCATTCAAGTTAAATTCACCCATTCCAGTCCATTTCAGTTCGCTGATTCCTAGAATGTCGACTTCACTCTTGCCATCTCCTGTTTGACCACTTCCAATTTGCCTTGATTCATGGACCTAACATTCCAGGTTCCTACACAATATTGCTCTTTACAGCATCGGACCTTGCTTCTATCACCAGTCACATCCACAACTGGGTATTGTTTTTGCTTTGGCTCCATCCCTTCATTCTTTCTGGAGTCATTTCTCCACTGAGCTCCAGTAGCATTACTGGGCACCTACCAAGCTGGGGGTTCCCCTTTCAATATCCTATCATTTTGCCTTTTCATACTGTTCATGGGATTCTCAAGGCAAGAATACTGATGTGGTTTGCCATTCCCTTCTCCAGTGGACATTCTGTCAGACCTCTCCACCATGACCCACCCGCCTTGGGTGGCCCCACATGGCATGGCTTAGTTTCATTGAGTTAGACAAGACTGGGGTCCATGTTATCAGATTGACTAGTTTTCTGTGATTATGGTTTCATCATAGTCAACAAAAGAGTCCGAAATGCAGTACTTGGATGCAGTCTCAAAAATGACAGAATAATCTCTGTTCATTTCCAAGACAAACCATTCAATATCACAGTAATCCAAGCCTACGCCCCAACCAGTAATGTTGAAGAAGCTCAACAGTTCTATGAAGACCTACAAGACCTTTTAGAACTAACACCCAAAAAAGATGTCCTTTTCATTATAGGGGACTGGAATGCAAAGGTAGGAAGTCAAGAAACACCTGGGGTAACAGGCAAATTGGGCCTTGAAATATGGAATGAAGCAGGCAGGGCAAAGGCTAATACAGAGTTTTGCCAAGAAAACGCACTGGTCATAGCAAACACCCTCTTCCAACAACACAAGAGAAGACTCTACACATGGACATCACCAGATGGTCAACACCAAAATCAGACTTATTATATTCTTTGCAGCCAAAGATAAAGAAGCTCTATACAGTCAGCAAAAACAAGACCAGGAGCTGACTGTGGCTCAGATCATGAACTCCTTATTTCCAAATTCAGACTGAAATTGAAGAAAATAGGGAAAACCACTAGACCATTCAGGTATGACCTAAATCAAATCCCTTATGATTATACAGTGGAAGTGAGAAATAGATTTAAGGGACTACATCTGATAGATAGAGTGCCTGATGAACTATGGACAGAGGTTCCTGACATCTTACAGGAGACAGGGATCAAGACCATCCCCATGGAAAAGAAATGCAAAAAAGCAAAATGGCTGTCTGGGGAGACCTTACAAATAGCTGTGAAAATAAGAGAAGCAAAGGAGAAAGGGGAAGATATAAGCATCTGAATGCAGAGTTCCAAAGGTTAGCAAGAGAGAAGAAAGCCTTCCTCAACTATCAATGCAAAGAAATGGAGGAAAACAACAGAATGGGAAAGACTAGAGATCTCTTCAAGAAAATCAGAGATACCAAGGGAACATTTCATGCAAAGATGGGCTCAATAAAGGACAGAAATGGTATGGACCTAAGAAAAGCAGAAGATATTAAGAAGAGGTGGCAAGAATACACAGAAGAACTGTACAAAAAAGATCTTCAAAATCAAGATAATCACGATGGTATGATCACTCACCTAGAGCCAGACATCCTGGAATGTGAAGTCAAGTGGGCCTTAGGAAAAATCACTAAGAACAAAACTAGTGGAGGTGATGGAATTCCAGTTGAGCTATTTCAAATCCTGAAAGATGATGCGGTGAAAGTGCTGCACTCAATATGCCAGCAAATTTGGAAAACTCAGCAGTGGCCACAGGACTGCAAAAGGTCCGTTTTCATTCCAATCCCAAAGAGGGCAGTGCCAAAGAATGCTCAAACTACCACACAATTGCAATCATCTCACATGCTAGTAAAGTAATGCTCAAAATTCTACAAGCCAGGCTTCAGCAATACGTGAGCCGTGAACTTCCAGATGTTCAAGCTGGTTTTAGAAAAGGCAGAGGAACCAGAGATCAAATTGCTAACATCCACTGGATCATGGAAAAAGCAAGAGAGTTCCAGAAAAACATCTATTTCTATTTTATTGACTATGCCAAAGCCTTTGACTGTGTGGATCACCATAAACTGGAAAATTCTGAAAGAGATGGGAATACCAGACCACCTGACCTGCCTCTTGAGAAACTTATATGCAGGTCAGGAAGCAACAGTTAGAACTGGACATGGAACAACACACTGGTTCCAAATAGGAAAAGGAGTACATCAAGGCTGTATATTGTCACCCTGCTTATTTAACTTCTATGCAGAGTACATCATGAGAAACACTGGGCTGGAAGAAGCACAAGCTGGAATCAAGATTGCTGGGAGAAACATCAATAACCTCAGATATGCAGATGATGGAGAAGGCAATGGCACCCCACTCCAGTACTTTTGCCTAGAAAATCCTATGGATGGAGGAGCCTGGTAGGCTGCAGTCCATGGGGTCGCTAGAGTCGGACACGACTGAGCGACTTCACTTTCACTTTTCACTTTCATGCACTGGAGAAGGAAATAGCAACCTACTCCAGTGTTCTTGCCTGGAGAATCCCAGGGACAGGGAAGCCTGGGGGGCTGCCGTCTATGGGGTCGCACAGAGTCGGACACAACTGAAGCGACTTAGCAGCTGCAGCATGCAGATGACACCACCCTTATGGCAGAAAGTGAAGAGGAACTAAAAAGCCTCTTGATGAAAGTCAAAGAGGAGAGTGAAAAAGTTGGCTTAAAGCTCAACATTCAGAAAACAAAGATCATGGCATCTGGTCCCATCACTTCATGGGAAATAGATGGGGAAACAGTGGAAACAGTGTCAGACTTTATTTTGGGGGGGCTCCAAAATCACTGCAGATGGTGATTGCAGCCATGACATTAAAAGACGCTTACTCCTTGGAAGGAAAGTTATGACCACCCTAGGTAGCATATTCAAAAGTAGAGACATTACTTTGCCAATAAAGGTCCATCTAGTCATGGCTATGGTTTTTCCAGTGGTCATGTATGGATGTGAGAGTTGGACTGTGAAGAAGGCTGAGCACTGAAGAATTGATGCTTTTGAACTGTGGTGTTGGAGAAGACTCTTGACTGGACTGAGTTGGATCTCCCTTGACTGAGTTGGATCTCCCTTGGACTGCAAGGAGATCCAACCAGTCCATCCTAAAGGAGATCAGTCCTGGGTGTTCTTTGGAAGGACTGATGCTAAAGCTGAAACTCCAATACTCTGGCCACCTCATGCAAAGAGCTGACTCATTGAAAAAGACTCTGATGCTGGGAGGGATTGGGGGCAGGAGGAGAAGCGGACGACAGAGGATGAGATGGCTGGATGGCATTACCGACTTGATAGATGTGAATTTGAGTGAACTCCGGGAGTTGGTGATGGACAGGGAGGCCTGGCATGCTGCAATTCATGGAGTCGCTAAGAGTCAGACACAACTGAGCGACTGACCTGAACTGAACTGAACAGTAAAGGGAAAGATCCTCATTCAAGGAGGGAGAAAAATGATACTCCGAGGCAGAAACTGAGGAAAAAGAAAAAAACAGCTGATAGAGCAACTTACTCAATAGGTCATAAAGAAGGATACACACATTTAAACTGAAGAGAACCAATATCAGGACCAGGAAAGGCAAAGGGCCTGCTAACTGGCCAAATGGAATTGTCTGCTTGGTGTGCTATGTGAAAAAAGTTCATGGGCTTTGTCTGGGCCCACCAGAATAATGTCATGATTGATTACTGATGTTTGCCACAGGAAGAAAAGGGAAGCAGCACAGTCACACATATTCACAAGCCAAGATCAAGAATAAGGTTATGGAACTTGAGAAGAGTAAGATGGGACAGATTCGTCAACATCATCATTATGAATAACACTGAGTATCTTCAATATGCCCACATGATGCTTAGAGTAATTCAAATTTAAGTGAAATTAAAAAGGGATATCAGACAGGCTCAAATAAAAAAGTGCCTTGAATCTTAATAAGCATACAGTACATGAACTGCCTCTAATTAGATTCAGGAATATGACTCCTTTTGAAACCAACCAAGAAAAAAACACTTATTCAGAAGATTTCAATGAAAAATTAATAATCACTTGGTTCCACTTTATCATGGACAGACCTCAATGGTGGATTTTAAAAAACACAAGTACAGTCTGTCTTAGAGAAATTATACTTGTGAGTCCTTCAAGAGCTAGGACATTTTAATCAATAAGGTGTAAGGGCAATTTACTGACTTACATAGTGAACAAAATACTTGCTATTCAAAATGAGTGATGTATACCACCGAATTGTTAAGGGTTTCTAAAACCAATAATACTAAATTAACAAACAAAAAAGCAAGCAAAACCTGCCCTCCAACTTGGTTTTCAAGTCCTAGTTAACCAACTCTTTATCTGGATAATGGTTATTAGAAGTTATTTGGCCTTACATCTGCCCTTTTGAAGACATGACTTGGCTGATATATAATTGATTAATGTAAATATAATTACAAAAGGGAAACATCAATGCCTCTGATTTCTGGTCCATCTAGCTTCCCCTTATGCCATTTTATGACTTGCTGTGCTGTGCTTAGTAGCTCAGATGTGTCCAACTCTTTGCGACCCCATGGACTGTGTTCCACCACACTCCTCTGTCCATGGGGATTCTCCAGGCAAGAATACTGGAATGGGTTGCCATTACATTATCCAGGGGAGCTTCCCAACCCAGGGATCAAATCCAGGTCTCCCACATTGCAGAATTCTTTACCGTCTGAGCCCCCAGGCAAGGCCAAGAATTCTGGAGTGGGTAGCCTATCCCTTCTCTAGGGGAATTTCTGACCTAGGAATCAAACAGGGGTCTCCTGCATAACAGGCGGATTCTTTAACAGCTGAGCTACCAGGGAAGCCGTAAGATTGCTAAGGAGGAAAATTAAGCAGAGTAATTAAGAGTATAAGTCTCACAACTGAAAGAGCACCACAAAAATAAGTAGTATGGAAACTGATCGGTAGAAACAGTGAGATGAGGATTTTCTGGTGTATTGGTAACTTTCTATTTTGGTCCAGGGAGTGATATTCACTTTATAATTACAAATTAAACTACACATAAATTGTACAGATTTGTTTACAGTATTTTATGCTATATTTCACAATTGTAAAAATCTTTTAAATAAAAGCGTAAGTGTAAAAATCTTTTAAGTAAAAGTGAATTTTAATCAGGACTCTACCATTCACATGTTGGGTGAATTTAGGCAAACTAACCCATCGAAGCTTCAGTTTCCTCTTTTGTAAAACAAGGGAAATGACAGATAATGATGATGATAGTACATACTTCATGATATTGCTGTGTCAAGTAGAAAACACAATTAGACTGCTTAACCTGGCACTTAGTGGGCCCTATAAAGGCTGGGCTGTCTCTGTAAAGGCTCAGAAACTGCCTCCTGCATCACTGCTCATTGCTAGGTTGACACACATCAATACATTTCCAGCTAGTAGTAACACTTGACCTTTCCCCTCTTAGTGGACAGTACGCAGTTTTCAAACTGCCTTTGGGAAGCAGAAAGCTTAAAGTAAATGTCGTCCTTTTACCTTGGCTATGAGCTCCAGCAACTGGAGATGCCCTCAACAGCCTAGGAATAGGAAGGCTTGCAAATGGATACTTGAAACATAACTCAGGATCAGGAAGAACCAAGAAGACTTTGGAGTCTGACAGATAAGAGGGTTTACATCCTAACTCAGCCACTCCCCAGCAGTCTGGCCACAGTAGACACTGTAAGTGACTTCCAGTACCTTTTCAAAATCATTCAGTAGTCCCAGCCAGTGATGGGAATCCCACCTCTATGGCTTCAGCAATGAGTATGTAACCCAATTCTCTCCATAAACATATGAAAGGAAGCCTGATGGCAGGGTTATGGGAAGAACGTCCTCCCTTCAGAAAAATAACAAAAAGAGAACATCTCTATTCTTCCTCTGGAAGAATCTCTCTCTCCCAGAAATGCGAAAGTCACCTTTGCTTCCAAAAGGTAAAACCAGTGCCAACACCCTCACAGCAGAGAAAAGCAAAGATCCTGGAGTCTCAATAACATACATAAGCCACTGAAATTCACCAACCTGAGGCACAACCTACTATGGAGTCCCTGATAATTGAAATAAAAAATTATTACTTAGGTCAGTTTGAGTCAAGACTTTTTTACGTGCAGCCAAAAATATTCTAACTTTAGGTTCTAGCAATTTCAGTTTCCTCATCTAGAAATTGGGTTATTAATGCTGAATTTGCCCAGTTGTGGAAAGCTTAAGGAAAAAAAAAGATATCAAAAGCAATTAGGACAATGCCTGGTAACTATTAAATATCCAATAAATGATCCTTTTCTTTTTTTTCCCAAGACACACTATCAAAATGAATTCTTGTGAAAGGTATATTTATTTTCCTTTATTCAAAAATTCATAAAACAGACCAAAAAATGTTTTCTTTCCTATACAGGGCTAAAACAGACTCTAAAGATCTCTAGATCACTAATTCTGAAACATTAATGAGACAAATATTAATACACTGCAGATTTTTGAATTTTAACTATAGATTATATACATGGGGACCCGGGAATCAGCATTCTAAACAAGTATCCCAGGTGACCCTGATACAAATGATCTAAGAATCACACTTGAACCTTTCCACTTGACTCTCCAAACAGCCTCCTAACTCAGGACTACCTCTATACCTTTTTGGCTGCAGTTTACTCTCCCATCCAATAGTCAATGTGATACTTCGAAAACTGAAAACTAATCACCTTGCACCAAAACCTTCATTTGTGAAACTCAATTAAAACACTTACCTGAGCTACATGACATGAAATAACCTTCACTCCCTCCCTCTTCCCAATCATTTATAATACAGTAAGACCCTGAGATATATCCACCAAGTTACAAGAATTCAACTTAATGAGGAGTTTCATCTAATAAATCTGGTTCAACTGACATGGCATTTATTTATAAGGATCATTTTTGGTACCTCATGCCTTGTAAGCAGCCAAAAGCTGAAAACAAGAAATATCATGCAAGCAGCCTTATATCTGTACATCCGATATAAGTGTGCTCATGGGTGGTAGTTCATAATACATACTAATTATCTCATGTATCACTTGCATTGTTTTCATTGATTTTCTGTATGCTTTATGGTTTTCTTGAATGGAGCTTGCGTTAAACTTTCAATTACCTAAACACTGAGTATCAATGCTGCTGCTAAGTCACTTCAGTCGTGTCCTACTCTGTGCAACCCCATAGACAGCAGCCCACCAGGCTCCCCCGTCCCTGGGATTCTCCAGACAAGAACACTGGAGTGGGTTGCCATTTCCTTCTCCAATGCAGGAAAGTGAAAAGTGAAAGGGAAGTCGCTCAGTCATGTCCGACTCTTTGCGACCCCATGGACTGCAGCCCACCAGGCTCCTCCGTCCATGGGATTTGCCAGGCAAGAGTACCGGAGAGGGGTGCCATTGCCTTCTCCATACTTGCTAAAAAGAATATTAAGTGTGTATCACTTCATGGCAAATAGATGGGGAAACAAGGCAGTGAGAGACTATTTTCTTGGGCTCCAAAATCACTACAGATGGTGACTGCAGCCATGAAAGGACGGGGAAGCCTGGCGTGCTGCAATCCATGGAGTTGCAAAGAGTCGAACACGACTCAGTGACTGAACAACAACAAAATATATGGCTAAACAAAGGCTGAAGGAGTTCGGAGAACAGACGCCATTACAGAGCAAACAATGAAAGGAAACCATCGTGTTATGTCGTGTCATGATCAGTGCAGTTGCTCAGTTGTGTGCGACTCTTTCTGACCCCATGGTCTGCAGTACACCAGGCTTTGCTGTCCATCACCAACTCCCAGAGCTTGCTCAAACTCATGTCCACTGAGTCGGTCATACCATCCAACCATCTCGCCCTCTATTCTCCCCTTCTCCTCCAGCCTTCAACTGTTCCCAGCATCAGGGTCTTTTCCAATGAGTCGGTTCTTCGCATCAGGTGGCCAAAGTATTGGAGCTTCAGCTTCACCATCAGTCCTTCCAATGAATATTCAGGATTGATTTCCTTTAGGATGGACTGGTTTGATTTCCTTGCTGTCCAAGGAATTCTCAAGTCTTCTCCAGCATCACAGTTCAAAAGCATCAATTCTTCAACGCTCAGCTTTCTTTATGCTCCAACTCTCATATCCATACATGACTGCTGGAAAAACCACAGCTTTGCCTCGATGGACCTTTGTCAGTAAAGTAATGTCTCTGCTTTTTTAACACACTGTCTAGGTTAGTCATAGCTTTTCTTACAAGGAGCAAGCATCTTTTAATTTCATGGCTGCAGTCACCATTTGCAGTGATTTTGGAGCTTAAGAAAATAAAATCTGTCACTGTTCCCACTGTTTCCCCACCTATTTGCATTGAAGTGATGGGACTGGATGCCAAGATCTTAATTTTTTGAACGATGAGTTTTAAGCCAGCTTTTTCACTTCCCTTTCACTTTTATCAAGGGGCTCTTTAGTTCCTCTTCACTTTCTGCGATAAGGGTGGTGTCATCTGTATGTCTGAAGTTATTGATATTTCTCCTTGGAATCCTGATTCCAGCTAGTGTTTCATCCAGCCCAGCATTTCACATTATGTACTCTGCATATAAATTAAATAAGCAAGGTGATAATATACAGCCTTGACATGCTCCTTTTCCAATTTGGAACCAGTCTGCTGTTCCATGTGCAGTTCTAACTGTTGCTTCTTGACCTGCATACATATTTCTCAGGTGGCAGGTCAGGGGGTCTTGTATTCCCATTTCTTGAAGAGTTTTCCACAGTTTGTTGTGATCCACACAGTGAAAGGCTTTAGCACAGTTAATGAAGCAGATGGTTTTCTGGAATTCTCTTGCTTTTTCTATGATGCAACAGATGTTGGCAATTTGATCTCTGGTTCCTCTGCCTTTTCTAAAACCCGCTTGAACATCTGGAAGTTCTCGGTTCACGTACTGTTGAAGCCCTGCTTGGAGAATTTTGAGCATTAGTTTTCTAGCGTGTGAGATGACTGCAACCGTGCAATAGTTTGAGCATTCTTTGGCATTGCCTTTCTTTGGGATTGGAATGAAAACTGACCTTTTCCAGTCGTGTGGCCACTGTTGACTTTAATTCCTAAAAAAAACTGTGTCCATTTTAACAGGGCTTAGTATTGTTTAGCATAAAATGGTATTAATTTTATAAGTCAAGAATGCATTCAAAATGCATTCAATGCATTTTCCTATTGAAATCAGGAGTAAAAAACCGTATTTTTGACTCATAAGAATTTAAAACTTGTCTTAGGTGATTTTCATAAACAAATTTCTTCCTAAGACAGAGGAAGATAATAGTGTTTATTTTAGGGCAGATGAAAAAAATGTACAGTCTCTGTAGTATCAGAGCAAACAGCCTGAAACAATGAGAAGTTATTTCCCATCTATTAAAAAAAATTTAATTCGCATATTTGATGTTGGTCAAGCGATTAAAAAACCATATATTCACATATATTCCATGTTGGTTTTCTTACTCTGAAAGGAGGCTAGTGTTTTCTTAAGAATAAATTAGGTAATTCACACAAAGTGCTTAGACTAGGATATAGCATATAACATACAATAAAGTGCCAATAAATAGGAGCCACTATTATTGCTGTTATTACTAATCACCACAGAGAGAGTGTAAATTTGTAAAGCATTTCTGGAGGGCAACTTGATAAAACCTTTTAAGAATTTATTTGATTAATAAACTGAAATTTATGTTTAAGAATATTCATCACAACATTAAAAGAGTGGAACATCAAAAATAACACCAATGCCCACTAATAAGCAAATAGCAAAATAGATGAGGAAATCTATGTGAGCACAACTTCTTTTTCTCCAAAACCTTTGGCATCAGAAATAATATCTGCAAAAATTTTTGATGCATAGGTTAGTACCCATGATTTTATGCAAAATGGGAGAGAAATCACAACACAAAATTATCTAACCAGTATGACCCTAACTTTGTTTAGAAGATGCATGTATGTACATAAGGCATACGTGTACAAAAATAATGAAAAGGCACACACTACTGCTCACGATGGCTTTCTCTAGGGCATAGTTAGTTGCAGGGATCTTTATGGCCTTTCCACATTTTTCTGTGGCTTCCCAAGATTTTTTTTATAATAAGTGGCAACTGCAATTTTCTTATGCAGAAATAACATTTAAAATATCTGATATCTATAGGTTTTCTCCAAGACTATGCTTTATATCAATCATTTTATGTCAGCAACTTGATACCTTCAAAATATTACTTAATTGTCAAAAAAGTTTTTCTTTAAATCTTTTCAGATTCCTGGCAGAACTGAAGTTTGATATGAAGCCAATTGCTATCTGTCAAGCTAGAAGACATCTAATTTTGAGATGGTTAATAAAAACCTGAACAGACTAGTCTACAGAATAAACCAGAAGTGTTGGGCAAAGAGGCACAAAATATCCAGGTGGCAAAATAATATTTTTTAAAAAATCAAAGGATTTCCCTGAAATAATTTTCATACCCAAACAAATGAAATATTTTTGAAAAGACAAGATTTTTGGCTCTACTATCCCCCTCAAATAGTTTCTTATCTTGTTGTCATTCATTCCTTCATTTAATGCCACAAAATAAATTAAAATTTGAGTAACACATAAATTTTGGGCACTAAATACGAAGCTAAGAGTCTAACAACCACCACCACATCAAAAGCAGAATCAAATATATTGTCCTCTGTAAAGCTGAACTCAGATTAGAACCAAAAACTTTTCCAACTATGCCCACATTTATGTGCAATATTGCCATTTAATACAATAAATTTTAATGTACTGAAAAACACACTAATAAATATAAATGATATTAAAGCATCAACTACAGGCATAGCACCGAGCTTCCAAGTCTTGAAAACTAAGATCAGATATTAAACTATCAACTTCTCCATTACAATCTATTCCAAATCACACTGATTAAAAAGTTCCTCAGGTAAAAGAGTGAAGTAATTGGTTTTCCACATGCGGAGAAGGAAGGGGAGAATGGCTGGAAGCAATATCTGATTATTCTCTCAATTAAATTTTTATTGGTTATTCATGGGCACTTTTTTATTAACTAAGAAACAGAATTAGTCTCTCAAGTTTCCAAGTTCTGATGATGATTTCCAGACACCCACACTTTCTCCTGGACAATTTAAAGTGACCAATTATTAATCAGAAGCAGAAAACTCCTTGCTTTCAAGTAAGCATAAGCTTTTGTTGACCAGAAATGGGACACATTCATTCTTATGAACATCTGTGTGCTAGGCACTGAAAACACAAAGATTAAAGAGACTCGGCCACTGGAGGTGGGTCGGAGAAAAGTTAACAGTGAGAAACAGAAAATGTAACAAGAAGTACCATTTGGGCTACATATTAAAAGACAACAGAGATGTTAGGAAATGGCATTTCTGCACAGCAAACATCATATATAAAAATACAAGGACATCCAAGTCTAATTGGGTTTGAAGGGACCTCACAGTTCAGTGTCATATGAACATGAGTTCGGGTTTGCATGTGAGTCCACATACAGGAGAAAGAGGATGAGGCTCACAGTAAGTCAGGAGAGGAAACGAGAATGTGGCCCATACACACCGTGGGACCAAGATTACTTTCGGCAACAGGCTTCTGGTGATGCAGAGAAAATCAACAGAATGGATTCTTACTTTCCGAACTGGTCAGTTACAGCATAAGTCATTTAGCTTGCTACTTTAAGAAAGCATACTATATAATCCAACCTTATAACATGCCTATATGTAAAATGATATATTAAGAAAATGTTCAACTTATTAAACTTTTGAAAACAAAATGCATTATTTTTATAATTCCTAACAAAACAACTAGTACTACTAATACCATCACCATCACCACCATTTACTGAGCACTCACTATGTACTCTGAAGTTTCAACCTTTTAAGTATTTACAACATCCTTGTCCTATTTCCTCAGTAGACACAAAAGGAAAATAAATTTCTGAGAGTTCAAACTACCTGCCTAAGAACACACAGTTAGTTAGGCCAGGGCTAGAAGTTGTTGTTGTTGTTCAGCTGCTAAGTCATGTTCGACTCTTGCAACCCCATGGACTGCAGTATGCCAGGCTTCCCTGTCCTTCACTATCTCCTGGAGTTGGCTCAAACTCATTTCCATTGAGTTGGTGATATTATCCAACTATCTCATCCTCTGTCACATCCTTCTCCTCCGGCCTTCAATCTTTCCCAGCATCAAAGTCTTTGAACATCAGGTGGCCAAAATACTGGAGCTTCAGCATCAATCCTTCCAGTGAATATTCAGGGTTGATTTCCTTTAGGATTTACAGGTTTGATCTCCTTGTAGTTGAAGGAGCTCTCAAGACTCTTCTCCAGCACCACAATTCAAAAGCATCAATTCTTTGGCACTCACTGTTCTTTATGGTCCAACTCTAATAGCCATATATGACTTCTGTTTATTTGCCTTTCTATTGCTTAATTTTTATTTTTCCCCCTGCTTCATTGAGGTCTAACTGATGAGTAAAATTGCAAGATATTTCAGTTCAGTTCAGTCGCTCAGTTGTGTCCAAATCTTTGAGACCCCATGAATCGCAGCATGCCAGGCCTCCCTGTCCATCACCAATTCCCGGAGTTCACCCAAACTCACGTCCATCGAGTCAGTGATGCCATCCATCCATCTCATCCTCTGTCGTCCCCTTCTCCTCCTGCCCCCAATCCCTCCCAGCATCAGGGTCTTTTCCAGTGAGTCAACTCTTCGCATCAGGTGGCCAAAGTACTGGAGTTTCAGCCTCAGCATCAGTCCTTCCAATGAACACCCAGGACTGGTCTCCTTTAGGATGGACTGGTTGGATCTTCTTGCAGTCCAAGGGACTCTTAAGAGTTTTCTTAACACCACAGTTCAAAAGCATCAATTCTTTGGCACTCAGCTTTCTTCTTTACAGTGCAACTCTCACATCCATACATGACCACTGGAAAAACCATAGTCTTGACTAGACGGACCTTTGTTGGCAAAGTAATGTCTCTGCTTTTGAATATGCTATCTAGGTTAGTCATAAGCTTCCTTCCAAGGAGTAAGCATCTTTTAATTTCAGCTTTCTTCACAGGAGGGCCTAGAGGAGCTATTCCACATTCAAGGTCAGGAGGAGCGGAGGTGAGAAGATACCCCTTGTCCAAGGTAAGGAGCAGCGGCTGTGCTTTGCTGGAGCAGCTGTGAAGAGATACCCCACGTCCAAGGTAAGAGAAACCCAAGTAAGATGGTTATGTGTTGCAAGAGGGCATGAGAGGGCAGACATACTGAAACCATAATCACAGAAAACTAGTCAATCTAATCATACTAGGACCACAGCCTTGTCTAACTCAATGAAACTAGAACCCTTAGAGACAGCAAATTCTGCCAACACCTAGATTCAGAACTTCTGACCTCCAGAACTCTAAAGAGAAAAAAAAAAATTTCTGAACTCAGAAGCCACCTCATTGGTGGTAATTTATGACAGTTCTGTCCATCTCACCAAGCTCCTTTCTCTCCCAAGATATACTGGCTACTTGTTACTCAAACATGCCAGGTACATGACCCCATCTCAGGGCCTCTGCACCTGCCCCTTCCCTACTTGGAACACTCTCCTCCCGGACTTCTCCACAGCTCTCCCACCTTCAGATCTTTGCTCAACTACCACCTTATCAATGACTACCTCACTGACAGTCCTAATTAAAGGTGCAACACCATTACCCATAATCTGTCTTTTCTCTGCCCTATTTTTCTCAATAGCACATACTGTCATCTATCTCACCATATATGTTCTTTGTTTAATGTCTCTCTTTCTCCACTAGAAAGGTGGCAGAGACTGTTTGTCTGTTTTGTTCTGTTATATCCCTGGTCACTAAAATTGTTCCTAAATGATAGCAGGTACTTGCATATTACTTGCTCAATGAATAACCTAAAGACAGATGAACTAAAAATGACATATATATTGTTCTCTGTCATTATACTACCTTGCAAACCCAACTTCCTTGATTTTTGCTACAGCTCCTTACCAGGAGTATACTTATTTTTTTAAGCCTACTATCTATGTTTTACTCAAATACTTACTTGAACCTCACCTCAAGCAATTATATAAAAGTACATGTTTAGAATGAGAGAGAGATTTTTCAATTATAAATTGCATTTATAATTGAACATTTAGAATGTTCACCAAAGTATCCCAAATATCAGCCTTGGTGCCACCAACTGTCTGTATATCACATCAAGGCAAATGCTGGCCTTTCCTCTGGACCCCCTCTCCATCCGTCTTCACCCAGTGTAATTCAGGGGTCACAAGGAATGAGGAACCCTGTCAATATGTTTAAGTTTGAGAGAAATCTCAGCAGTGAGAGTAGCAGCCAAGTAACACTGCCCTCTGTTCCCTCCTCTTCATGGGCACAATGCGAAAGACCATAATAACCCCTCTCTATGTGCAGCTCTTCACTATCCACCGAACATTCGTCATTTCCATTTTGACCTTCACAACCACCCTTGAAGTCAGACGAACTATCCCAGTTTTACAAATGAGGTAAACTGATTTGCCCAAGGTCCTATGTGGGATTTTAGCTAACATTTTTTGAGCTCTGTACTAGTTCAGGTTCAAGAACTTAAGGTAACAAATACATACAAACACAGTGTGCTTCAACACAACAAAAGTGTCCTTTTTGCTGAAGTCAGTTCTGGGAAGGCAAGCAGGTAGGGAGGGAGTTCTTATCCACAAGAGCTCAGAAACCTAGGTGACAGAGGTTCTGCATCTTGACCGCAGGGCTTCCAAATTACAACATTACCATCTCAGTCAACAGGCAAGGCACAAGAGCATAAAGGAACCATACAAGAATTCATCATAAGCTAGACTGGCCCACACCTCTAGGCATAGTCCACTGGTCTAGAGTTCAGTCACAGGACTACATCCAGCTGCAAGGCAGGCTGAGAAATGCAGAACAGCCATGCATCTGGAGAAAAGGAGAGATAGCTTCAGTTAAGAGATGATAATTCTGACATGAGTGTTTTTTCTGCATCAAGACTCTCCTCTGTGTGCTTCTTAACATGTTAGGAAAGAAATATATGTCAATTACTTATCAAGCCCATAATCTCAAGGATATTATTGCTTAAGGTACAGCTTAACTGTGGATTTACAGAAAAATAGTAAATCCATAATACTATTATTTAAACATCATAAAAACCCCAGAGACAAGTTCAACTGTTATACTAGCCAACATGAGGAAATCAAGACACAAAGGCTTAAACCAAATGTATAAGACATAAGGTTACTGTTTCACAGGTCACTTAAATTCTATTGGTGCCCCACCCATGGCCTCAGATTCCTCCACCATTTTTGCACACAGACTCTGTGTGCTCACTTCCAACAGTCAAACCCTGTGATTCTTTGCCATGGGGTATTGAAGCCAACTTGCCAATGGACCTGAAGACCCAGAAATGCCTGGGAATTTGCATCCTCATGGGAGGCATGAGGACGTATAAATACTCCAGCTCTTCCTCCCCTAATGATGACAACCTGAGGTTGTCATGTATTTTCTCCACAGTTTCCCTGTAGAAATAAAGAAAAGTTATCTTCTGGAGACGTGGCCGAGTAACACCCTTCTCAGCTTTCTCCTCCTTCTGGTTCAGCTTCTCCAATCCTTCCAGATTGCTCTAGGAATACCTTCCCCCAAAATCACTATCACATGAATCCTTTTCTCAGGATCTGTTACCAGAGTTCTCCAACTAAGAGAAATCCATGGGTTACACTAGTTCAGAGTTCCCCAAATGACAATCACTCATACACAATTCTTGCCATAGTCACAGAACACTAATACTATTATTAAGTTCTTTATGTGGCTAGTTTTAAGATAAAGAACTTTATTTTAAAGGGTCGCTGTATATCACTACCTATTTTGTTTGTATTATAAGAAGGTGATGCCAGTACAATTTAAAAATAAAAGAAATTCAATTCTGGCCAGTCTAGGCAGAAAGTCGTTAGCTGAAGATCTTAAAAAAAAAAAACAAAAAACAATGGCACAGAACTAAATAATTCTCCTTGAAAAAATCTTAAGGTTTCAAAGATATTTAAAAGAAAGTAATTTCCTCACTATGTGACTCGCTGGTATCTGACAACAGGAAGATGTCCCCAAGTTACTTGGTCTTGTGTAGTGCCAGTGGCATGCACTTAACTCTAGGGAAGTGTTGCTTTAGTAGCCACTTTGAAAACTGTTTATGTATCTAGCACATACCATAATTCATGGTACATGATCAATATATAAAAATATTAAACAGCTTTATAAGCAAACTGAGTCTTAGAGAAGCTGAATGTCTTACCTAAAGTCACAAACTTGATCAATGGGCCAGAAATAGACACAATTAACCTTTTCTTTCCATACCATCTGCCAGAAACTAGAAACAAGAGGTTCATTCCTAAAAACCCACTGTTGATGTTTCCTAGATGACTTCATCAATGGCAGTAAATCAATACAAGTATATAGATTTTTACTCTCTTATAATGTCTGTTTCCCCCATTCTTCTCAAAACTCTTTGAGACGTACATGGAACATAACTGCAGGCTGATTTTCATGCATTATTTTCCTTTCAGCATAATGATACTCACTTTTTATTACTCTCCTATTTTTGAATACTGCTATTACCATGGAAAAGAAATGCAAAAAAGCAAAATGGCTGTCTGGGGAGGCCTTACAAATAGCTGTGAAAAGAAGAGAAGTGAAAAGCAAAGGAGATAAGGAAAGATATAAGCATCTGAATGCAGAGTTCCAAAGAATAGCAAGAAGAGATAAGAAAGCCTTCTTCAGTGATCAATGCAAAGAAATAGAGGAAAACGACAGAATGGGAAAGACTAGAGATCTCTTCAAGAAAATCAGAGATACCAAAGGAACATTTCATGCAAAGATGAGCTCGATAAAGGACAGAAATGGTATGGACCTAACAGAAGCAGAAGATATTAAGACGAGATGGCAAGAATACACAGAAGGACTGTACAAAAAAGATCTTCACGACCCAGATAATCACTCACCTAGAGCCAGACATCCTGGAATGTGAAGTCAAGTGGGCCTTAGAAAGCATCACTATGAACAAAGCTAGTGGAGGTGATAGAATTCCAGTTGAGCTATTCCAAATCCTGAAAGATGATGCTGTGAAAGTGCTGCACTCAATATGCCAGCAAATTTGGAAAACTCAGCAGTGGCCACAAGACTGGAAAAGGGCCGTTTTCATTCTAATCCCAAAGAAAGGCAATGCCAAAGAATGCTCAAACCACCGCACAATTGCATTCATCTCACATGCTAGTAAAGTAATGCTCAAAATTCTACAAGCCAGGCTTCAGCAATATGTGAACCGTGAACTTCCTGATGTTCAAGCTGGTTTTAGAAAAGGAAGAGGAACCAGAGATCAAATTGCCAACATCCGCTGGATCATGGAAAAAGCAAGAGCGTTCCAGAAAAACATCTATATCTGCTTTATTGACTATGCCAAAGCCTTTGACTGTGTGGATCACAATAAACTGGGGAAAATTCTGAAAGAGATGGGAATACCAGACCACCTGACCTGCCTCTTGAGAAATCTGTATGCAGGGCAGGAAGCAACAGTTAGAACTGGACATGGAACAATAGACTGGTTCCAAATAGGAAAAGGAATACGTCAAGGCTGTATATTGTCACCCTGCTTATTTAACTTATATGCAGAGTACATCATGAGAAACGCTGACTGGAAGAAACACAAACTGGAATCAAGATTGCCGGGAGAAATATCAATAACCTCAGATATGCAGATGACACCACCCTTATGGCAGAAAGTGAAGAGGAACTAAAAAGCCTCTTGATGAAGGTGAAAGTGGAGAGTGAAAAAGTTGGCTTAAAGCTCAACATTCAGAAAACGAAGATCATGGCATCTGGTCCCATCACTTCATGGGAAATAGATGGGGAAACAGTGGAAACAGTGTCAGACTATTTTTCTGGGCTCCAAAATCACGACAGATGGTGACTGCAGCCATGAAATTAAAAGACACTTACTCCTTGGAAGGAACGTTATGACCAACCTAGATAGCATATTCAAAAGCAGAGACATTACTTTGCCAACAAAGGTTCGTCTAGTCAAGGCTATGGTTTTTCCTGTTGTCATGTATGGATGTGAGAGTTGGACTGTGAAGAAGGCTGAGCGCTGAAGAATTGATGGTTTTGAACTGTGGTGTTGGAGAAGACTCTTGAGAGTCCCTTGGATTGCAAGGAGATCCAACCAGTCCATCCTGAAGGAGATCAGCCCTGGGTGTTCTTTGGAAGGAATGATGCTAAAGCTGAAACTCCAGTACTTTGGCCACCTCATGCGAAGAGCTGACTCATTGGAAAAGACTCTGATGCTGGGAGGGATTGGGGGCAGGAGGAGAAGGGGATGACAGAGGATGAGATGGCTGGATGGCATCACCTACTCGATGGACGTGAGTCTGAGTGAACTCCAGGAGTTGGTGATGGGCAGGGAGGCCTGGTGTGCTGCGATTCATGGGGTCGCAAAGAGTCGGACACGACTGAGCGACTGATCTGATCTGATCTGATCTGATTACTCCTTTTTTTCTTTCATTTTCACCCTCAGAACTGATTTCACTTTTAAGTTCATTATTGTTCATTTATAATCAGCATTTGATTGCATGCTGATTATTCTCAAATTTCAACTTTATACTGGTGAAGAAAAACAGTACTTGGCGTTATGCTTCTGATTACGAAATTAGCTGGATTAAGTTATGTAACTGTTTTTTAAAACATCTGTAACACAAGTTTTAAAATGTAGTTTTTTATTTAACCTTGGATGAGCTGTCTGAATAAAAAGAATAGTTAAAAACTGGGTGAGCTCAAAAAATAATGAGCTTTATTGTTATTTTATTTTAACCAAAATGAAAAATACCAGAATTGACACAACTGAGTAAGTAAGGCTGTGCATTTACTGCAATTTCTTGCTACTGTTCAAGGTATTTTTAGAACTTTTATTTGGAATGTGGTATCAAAGCCTGTGCCCCATACCTAAAACATTCTTTTCTTCTTCCTTTAAATTGACTTCACTTTCAGAAATAATCAGAGCTTCTCAAATCCAACACCAGTGAACAGAACAGTGGGAAGCAATATTTTGGTACCACAACAAGCATATGAAGCCTATTCAGTTCAGTTCAGTTCAGTTTAGTCGTTCAGTCGTGTCCGACTCTTTGCGACCCCATGAATCGCAGCACGCCAGGCCTCCCTGTCCATCACCATCTCCCGGAGTTCACTCAGACTCATGTCCATCGAGTCGGTGATGCCATCCAGCCATCTCATCCTCTGTCATCCCCTTCTCCTCCTGCCCCCAATCCCTCCCAGCATCAGAGTCTTTTCCAATGAGTCAACTCTTCGCATCAGGTGGCCAAAGTACTGGAGTTTCAGCTTTAGCATCTTTCCTTCCAAAGAACACCCAGGGCTGATCTCCTTCAGAATGGACTGGTTGGATCTCCTTGCAGTCCAAGGGACTCTCAAGAGTCTTCTCCAACACCACAGTTCAAAAGCATCAATTCTTCAGCGCTCAGCTTTCTTCACAGTCCAACTCTCACATCCATACATGACCACTGGAAAAACCATAGCCTTAAAGCAAGACAATTCATGGTCATAGTTTATGGACTAGTTTCCCAACCAGCAATAAAAGAAGATGTACATCTCCAGGATAAGCTCAGAGATTCCAAAAATGCCTAGGTGAAAAAGTTTAAGATGAGCCAAGCAGCATGTACATGACATAACACCAAGAGGCAGAGTATTCACTTCGTAGAGCTGCCATAACAAAGCACCACAGCCTGGGTGGCTTATACAAGAAAAATGCATTGTCTCACAGTTCTGGAAACCATAAGTCTGAGATCAAGGGCTGATTTCAGTGTTGGTTCCATCTGACACTATGGGGGAGAATCTGTAACTATGCTTCTGAGCTGGGTTATAGTGATTAGCTAGTAATCTCTGGTGTTCCTCAGCTTGTAGAAGCACCACCCTTATCTCTTTTTTAGTATTCAGATAGTAATGTCCCTGTCTGCATTTCTGAGTCTAAATGTCCCCCTTTTATAAGGACACTAGTCTTGACTAGGGCCCACCCTAATGACCTCCTTTTAACTTAATTATCTCCAGAAACATCCTATTTCTAGATAAAGTCACATTCTGAGGTACTGGTGGTGAGGCCTTCAGGGTATGAATTTTGAAGAAGACACAACTCAATGAATAACAGGCACAACTGAAGAGACCCAGTGTGAGTGGCAGAGCAAGCAGCTGTGCAGAACCAAAGCTACAACAACAGGGAAGTTGTTTAAAGTCTCTGAACCAAGGTTTGTTGCATTTTAAAGTGGGCTTAGTGATGGCAGTAAGAGTGTTCACCTCCTAGGGGGGCTGTGAGGACTCAAAGAGACGACCCTCTTCAGGAGCACACCACCAGGCCTGGCCTAAGGAATGTGCTCGAGAAATGGCAAGTGTCTATTTCTACCTGGACTAACTTCAGATCATCCGGCAGATGCTATTCACAGCCACCATGTAGTTGAGTCCTAGAGAAGCAGTACAGCTGTGTAGCCAGAGAGCCCTGGGGAGTGCCTGTAACACCAAACACCTCTCACTGTAATTGTCTATTTACCATTGATCTCCACCATGTGAGTCTGTATGTTCCTTGAAGGTGGTAGCAGTTTCATATGCTCAAGCTTCCCATCAACGTACTATCTTCTGGGCCTAACAGTGTATCTATTATGAATTTAACAAATACCTGACAGAAGGATAAACGGTTATGAAAATTTAATGAAATATTAACCTTAACATTTTGCCCAGATACAGGAAGATGGAAACAACCCAAGTGTCCACTGATGAAGCAATATAAACAAAATGTTATACATACACACACTGTATGTATACTGTGGAGCCCTGTACCAAGCTCAACGGACAAAAATCTCTGGAACTTACTCAGCCTCATAGCAACTGTTGCCATGAGCCTCCAGATCTAAACTGGAGGGTTTCCCGACCCCATATTAGGTAAAATATCCATCCTATTACCCATCTTATCGGAGAAGGCAATGGCAACCCACTCCAGTACTCTTGCCTGGAAAATCCTATGGGCAGAGGAGCCTGGTAGGCTGCCGTCTATGGGTCGCTAAGAGTCGGACACGACTCAGGACAAGACCGAGCGACTTCACTTTCACTTTTCACTTTCATGCATTGGAAAAGGAAATGGCAACCCACTCCAGTGTTCTTGCCTGGAGAATCCCAGGGACAGGGGAGCCTGGCCCGTCCATGGGGTTGCACAGAGTCGGACACAACTGAAGCAACTTAGCAGCAGCAGCAGCAGCAGCAGCAGCAGAACCCATCCTATAGCATCCTAACCAATTGCCTAAAGCCATCCTTTCAGTAGAAATTTTCTGTTTTGAGGCTGTAAAAATTGGCTACCAGCCCACTGTTCTAATAGTGCCTCCCACTCTAATAAAATGTTCTCCTCTTATTCTGCCTCATGTTTTTGGAAATTCTTTTCCAACCCACACACAGACCATGACATATACATACATACAGAAGCAATCCAAGTGCCCACTGATGAAACAACATAAACAAAATGTTATATATACACATACACATATATTAACCACCCTTAAAAAGGAAGAGTAATATGACATGTCATTGAACCCAAGTTTATGTGACCAATGCACAACGAGGCGAAACAAACCAAAACATTGGAGTTCGAAGCAAAGAAAGGTTTATGGCAAGGGCCAAGCAAGAAGGATAAGTGGCTTGTACTCAAAAGACCTAAATTCCTCAATGGCTTTCAGGGGAGTAATTTTAAAGGCTATATCTAACGTGATGGCTTCAGGGTATATCTTTTTGACTGATTAGTGGTGTGTTAAGAATAGTATTCCAGGAGTTTCATTCATCAACCTTCTGGTTCCAACCAGTCTACGGTCTCAGCATGTACCTGCCACCCTCCAACTGAGTTCATCTGTTCGTTGATCAGTCACTTGGTAGTGTCTGACTCTTTGTGACCCCATGGACTGCAGCATGCCAGGCTTCCCTGTCCTTCACCATCTCCCGGAGCTTGCTCAAACTCATATCCATTGAGTCAGTGATGCCATCTAACCATCCTGTCCTCTGTTGTCCCCTTTGCCCCCTGCCTTCAATCTTTTCTAGCATCAGGGTCTTTTCTAATGAGTCATCTCTTTGCATCAGGTGGCCAAAGACTATGGAAAAACCATGACTACTGGAAAAACCATATCCTTGACTAGAAGGACCTTTGTTGGCAAAGTAATGTCTCTGCTTTTTAATATGCTGTCTATGTTGGTCATAACTTTCCTTCCTGCCTGCCTTTCTTTGGGATTGGAATGAAAACTGACCTTTTCCAGTCCTGTGGCCACTGCTCAGTTTTCCAAATTTGCTGGCATATTGAGTGCAGCACTTTCACAGCATCATCTTTCAGGATTTGAAATAGCTCAACTGGAATGCCATCACCTTCACTAGCTTTGTTCGTAGTGATGCTTCCTAAGGCCCACTTGACTTCACATTCCAGGATGTCTGGCTCTAGGTGAGTGATCACACCATCATGATTATCTGGGTCATGAGATCTTTTTGTACAGTTCTTCTGTGTATTCTTGCCACCTCTTCTTAATATCTTCTGCTTCTGTTAGGTCCATACCATTTCTGTCCTTTATCGAGCCCATCTTTGCATGAAATGTTCCCTTGGTATCTTTAATTTTGTTGAACTCTATTCTTTCCCATTCTATTTTTTTCCTCTATATCTTTGCACTGATCACTGAGGAAGGCTTTCTAATCTCTCCTTGCTATTCTTTGGAACTCTGCATTGGAATGGGTATATCTTTCCTTTTCTCCTTTGCTTTTCATTTCTCTTCTTTTCACAGCTATTTGTAAAGCCTCCTCAGACAGTCATTTTGCTTTTTTGCATTCTTTTTCTTGGAATGCAAAATGGAATGGAGTATTACTCAGCTGTTAAAAAGAATGCATCTGAATCAGTTCTAATGAGGTGGATGAAAGTGGAGTCTATTATACAAAATGAAGTAAGTCAGAAAGAAAAACACAAATACAGTATATTAACACATATATATGGAATTTAGAAAGATGGTAATGATGGCCCTATATGTGAGACAGCAAAAGAGACAAAGATATAAAGAACAGACTTTTGGACTCTGTGGGAGAAGGCGAGGGTGGGATGATTTGAGAGAATAGCACTGAAACATGTATATTACCACATGTGAAACAGATGACCAGTCCAAGTTCGATGCATGAAACAAGACACTCAAAGCCAGTGCACTGGGACAACTCAGAGGGGAGGGATGGGGAGGGAGGTGGGAGGGGCATCTGGGATGGAGGACACATGTTCACCATGGCTGATTCATGTCAATGTATGGTAAAAACCACCCCAATATTATAAACTCATTAGCCTCCAATTAAAATTCAAAAAAAAATTTTTTTAAGTGTCTTTGTTAAGTAAGTGAGACAATTTTTGAAAAGCCACTAGGTATCTTAAGGAAAACAGATGGGGAAACAATGGAAACAGTGACAGACTTTATTTTCTTGGGCACCAAAATCACTGCAAATGGTGACTGCAGCCATGAAATTAAAAGAGGCTTGCTCCTTGGAAGAAAAGCTATAACAAACCTAGACAGCATATTAAAAACCAGAGACATTTCTTTGCCAACAAAGATTCATCCAGTCAAAGCTATAGTTTTTCCAGTGGTCATGTATGGACGTGAGTGTTGAACCATAAAGAAAGCTGAGTGCTGAAGAATTGATGGTTTTGAACTGTGGTGTTGGAGAAGATTCTTTAGAGTCCCTTGGACTGCAAGGAGATCCAACAAGTCAATCCTAAAGGAAATCAGTCTTGAATATTCATTGGAAGGACTGATGCGGAGGCTGAAGTTCCAATACTTTGGCCACTTGATGCGAAGAACTGACTCATTGGAAAAGACCCTGATGATGAGAAAGACTGAAGGCAGGAGGAGAAGCGGACGACAGAGGATCAGATGGTTGGATGGTATCACCGACTCGAAGGACATGAGTTTGAGCAACCTCCAGGAGTTGGTGATAAACAGGGGAGCCTGGTGTGCAGCAGTCCATGGGGTCGCAAAGCGTCAGATATGACTGAGCAGCTGAACTGAATTGTTCCTAAGGATAGGGCTTATCTGATGGCTCAGTAAAGAATCTGCCTGCAAGGCAGGAGAACTCAGCTTCGATTCCTGGCTTGGGAAGATCCCCTGGAAATGGAAATGGCAACCCACTCCAGTATTCTTGCCTCAAAAATCGCATGGACAGATACCGTCCACAGGGTTGCAGGACTGACCAACTAACACTTTCACTTTCAACCTAAGGATGGGGGTTGGTTGCCAGGGGAACCAACCTAGTGATTAGAGGGTTAGAATTTTCAGTCTCACCCTTCCACCCCAGGCAGGGGAGAGAGCTAGAGATTAAGTTCAATCACTGAAGGCCAAAGATTTAATCAATCCTGGCTCTGTAATAAAAATCTGTGTGCCAGGAGATTGGGAGAGCAGAAGTGTGGTCAACAAGTGGAGACTGAGGGAGAGTGTTTCACTTCATAAGCCTCCCTGTACACTTCGCCTATGGCATCTCTTCAATCTGGCTGTTCCTGGGTTATAGCCTTTTACAATAAACTGGTAATCTAATGAGTAAAATGTTTCTCTACAATCTGTGAGCCACTCTAGCAAATTAATGAAACCTGAGGAGGGGGTCATGGGAACCTCCAATCTATAACCAGTGGAGCAGTAGTACATGTGACACCCTAGATTTGATATTGGTCTCTCAAGTGGGATGGCAGCAGTCATGTTGGACTGTGCCCTTAACTTGTGGAATCTAATGCTATTTCCATGTCAACAGTGTCAGACTTTAGTTGCATTGTAGGACACCCAACTGCTCAAGAATTGCTTGGTATTAAAAAACTCATACATTAGAACTGATGTTAGAATCTATGCCCCCAGGCTCGGCATTCCCCCAAACCAGTCACAAGACTTCTGCTTCCATTTGAAACCTATCTCTTACACACTCAACCATTCAGTCCTTCATCATTTTTTTCATTATTTTTAAATTAGTGAGGAAAATTTGTTTATAATTTCACTATCTCAAAATTTAGTTTTTCTAACTAACCAAATAGCACATTTATTTTTTCATGCTAATTATAAAAAGCTTAAAAACTGAAGTCTTTTCTTTCTCTGTATTGTTGGTTTTCAACTTTAACGATACATCACTTTAAAAAAGTTCTGAATCTTAACAAACACTTACCATTAATAGTTTATACACTTAATCAAAAATAATTAATAACACTCAGCTTTCTTTATATTACTTATTAAAAACCTATGTAAGTAAGCCCTAAGGCTGGTATAAGACTGCATATTAAACGTGGTTTTTCTGCCCTTCATTTCAAAGTTATGTTAACCCAAATACATCCCTCAAAGTCCAGGTGGTCATCTGGACAGCAATTAGGAGAACACTAGCATAGGTGGTAACATCAAACAAAAGATAAAGATCGTTTCCTTATAAAAATGTAATGAGATCTCCACATATAAGCTGGAAAGTGTAACATTTTCTGATTATAAATGGCTGGAGAATGGCTATCATCATAAAAATCCATAAACAATAAATGCTGGAAAGGGTATGTAGAGAAGGAAACTCTCCCACACCATTGGTGGGAAGGTAAAATGGTATAGCCCCTATGGAAAACAGGAACTTCCCAGGGGGCACTAGTGGTAAAGAGCCTGCCTGCCAATGCAAGAGACACAAGAGATACAGGCTCGATTTCGCATTTGGGAAGATCCCCTGGAGGTGGAAATGGCAACCAACTCCAGTATTCTTGCCTGGGAAATCCCACGGACAGAGGAGCCTGGCAGGCTACAGTCTTTGAGGTCGCAAAAAAGTCAGACATGACTTAGCAACTAAACAGCAATGGCAAATACTGTTCTGCATTCTCAGCCATGTCCAACTCTTTGTGACCACATCGACTGCAGCCTGCCAGGCCCCTCTGTCCATGGGATGTTCCAGACAAGAATATTAGAGTAGGCTGCCATTTGTTCCTCCAGGGGATTTTCCCTACCCAGGGATTGAACCTGCATCTCCTACACTGGCAAGCAGATTGTTTACCACCAAGCCACCTGGGAAGCCCATGGAGAACAGTATGGAGGTTCCTTAAAAAACTAAAACTAGACCTACTACATGACCCTGCAATCTCACTCCTAGGCATACGTCTGGAGGAAAACATGATCCAAAAGGATACATGCACCCCAGTGTTCACTGCAGCACTGTTTACAACAGCCAAGACATGGAAGCAACCTAAATGTTCATTGACAGAGGAATGGATAAAGAGGATGATGGCACATATATGCAATGGAATATTACTCAGCCATTAAAAATAATGAAACAATGCCCTCTGCAGCTATGTGGATGGACCTAGAGACCATCATACTGATGAAGTAAGTCAGAGAAGGAAAAATATCATAGGACATCATTTATATGCAGAATCAAAAAAGAAATGATACAAATGAACTTACAAAACAGAAAGAGACAAATTTAGAGAACGAACTTATGGTTGCTGGTGGGAAGGGATACTTAGGGAGTGTGGATGGACTTGTACACACTGCTACATTTTAGATGGATAACTAACAAGTACCTGCTGTACAGCACATAAAACTCTGCTCATTGTGGCAGCCTGAATGGGAGGGGAGTTTGGGGGAGAATGAACACATGTATGTGTATGACTAAGTCCCTTCACTGTTCGCCTGAAACTATCAAAACATTGTTAATCAGCTATACTCCAATACAAAATAAAAAGTGTAAAGTAAAAAAAAAATCTAAAAGGCTGGTCTCCACTCCCAATCTGGGGCTAAGTGCAAGAAAGTCCTTATCCCAAGAAATTTCCTTGTAGATTTCCTTGTAGCCCTCCTGACATCAGCATGACACCACAGGGAACCTCTCTCTCTCCTTACCTGCCATTTCCCCACCTCAATTCTTCTGATCTCTGACTTGGCTTACATTGCTCACCTCCCTTTCAAGTTGCAATATTGAGGGGATTTAGAAGGAAAGCAGGAAAAACATCAAAGGAGGTTTTTTACAAAAATAAAGCCCTTCTGTTTATTATTTATGTAGCCAGAACTTAACTATATATTTGTTATACATAGTTAATATAATATTTTAATACAGTTCAGTTCACTCACTCAGTCATGTCTGGACTCTTTGCGACCCCATGGACTGCAGCATACCAGGCCTCCCTGTCCATCACCAACTCCCAGAATCTACTCAAACTCACATCCTTTGAGTCGGTGATGCCATCCCACCATCTCATCCTCTGTCATACCCTTCTCCTGCCCTCAATCTTTCCCAACATCAGGGTCTTTTCAAATGAGTCAGTTCTTCACATCAGGTGGCCAAAGTATTGGAGTTTCAGCATCAGTCCTTCCCAGGACTAATCTCCTTTAGGATGGACTGGTTGGATCTCCTGTAGTCCAAGGGACTCTCAAGAGTCTTCTCCAACACCACAGTTCAAAACTATCAATTCTTCAGTGCTCAGCTTTCTGTATAGTCCAACTCTCACATTCATACATGACTACTGGAAAAACCATAGCTTTGATTAGATGGACCTTTGTTGGCAAAGTAATGCCTCTGCTTTTTAATATGCTGTCTAGGTTGGTTATAATTTTTCTTCCAAGGAATAAACGTTATTTAATTTCATGGCAGCAGTCACCATCTGCAGTTATTTTAACTGACCGTCATCAATTTGCTTTAATTATTACATTTTAATTGATAGCTTATTTAATATATTTATTTAGATAATATATTTAATGAACACATTTAAGTTAAATGAAATTTAATCACATTATATAATATGATTTAATTAACTATGATTTAAATATAATTTAAGTCAGTGATAATAATACAAAAACCAATAACTAAAATTTATTGATCATCTATGGCATGGTGCTAAGAGGGTATACAGGGCCTCAGTTAATCCTCAGTATAACTTTGGGAGGTGACTACTGTAACTGTCTACAATTTATAGAAGAGAAAACCAAAAACAGAGAAATTTCATCAAGTTTCAAGAATGAGCAACTTTTTCGCACCACTTTAATGCACCACTAGGAAAAACCTGCCAATCAATCTATGACACAAGGATAAAACACATCTATATTTCAAAGATGCTGAAATGTGAAAAACATAAAGTGTCTTATAATAAAATACGTAATTTCCACAAGATCACAAATCTACTACACGTCACAAGTGAGACTGAATACAAGCAGCCTGGTTCCAGTCCTGGTTTATGTCTGTTGTGGTCATTAAGTTGTGTCTGACTCTTTTGCAACCCCGTGGACTACAGCCAACCAGGCTCCTCTGTCCATGGGATTTCCCAGGCAAGAATACTGGAGTGGGTTGCCATTTCCATCTCCAAATTATGCCCATTAAGTAAGTAAGTGAAAGTTGCTTAGTTTTGTCCTGATTCTTTGCTACTCCATGGACTGTAGCCCATCAGGCTCCTCTGTTCATAGAATTCTCCAGGTAAGAATAATGGAATGGATAGCCATTCCCTTCTCCAGGTCATCCTCCCGACCCAGGGATCAAACCCGGGTCTCCTGCATAGCAAGCAGATTTTGTACTGTCTGGGCTACCTGGGAAGCCTAGTATTCTGCATAATTATTAGCAGTGCTCCCTTTAACTACCAAAAGTGCCCCAGTTTCAAGGATAAAATATAGTTTTCCTACTTATGGTTTAAATGAAATAAATCCTGTGCTGAGTCCCACATGACTGCACCAGGGATTAATGTTGGAGCCAGCACCCTCTGCAGATAGCTTCAAGGAAGTCCTGCCCAATATAGCAGGTTTTTATTGAGTGATGGCAAAAGAACCCAAACAAATCCTCTTAGGGAAGTGTAAAGTGGAGATGAACCCAAGAGAAGTTGGGTTACTTCAAATCAGATTATTACTCCAAACAAAGCTGAGAAGTATTCCAGGGCCACATAAAGCCTGCTTTCTACATTTGTCTTGAAAACACTCACGTGACTATTTGGATGATTGCCATGATAACCCTTTTCCCACTTAATAATTTTCTCCAGAGAATTATTTCATTGTGATAAGAAAATGGTCTGAAACAAAGCCACTACATCACCTTGTTATTTAGTCACTAAGTTGTGTCTGATTCTCTGTGACCCCATGGATTGCAACATGCCAGACTTCCCTGTCCTTCACCATCTCCCAGAGTTTGCTTCAATTCACATTCTTTGAGTCGGTGATGCTTTCCAACTATCTCATCCTCACCTTAATTTCCAATAAATTAGCCTAAGACCAGCCAAGTGAAAAGTGAGACAATTTTCAGAAATTTGAGAACGCAAAAAAGGAAACAAAGCAAAAGTGAACATGTGAACTTGGAGAAGAAGATGGACAAGTTAATAGCAGTTCATAAAGGAACTCTAAATGGATCAGGCCACCCCACCAACACTGCACCCAGAGACCTCCTACTCAAGAGGCTATGATGCTGCTCCTCTCCAAGACCTCCCTACCTCAACCACAAATGGAAGGGCAGAGATGCATACTTTACAAAGCAGCATCCAATCTTGCAGCTGGCCAGTGACTTGAACATTAGAGCAAAATGATAAGCTAGATCAATGAGATGTTCTTGTTATTAAAACTGTAACATTCTGAGAGACAGAGATGGATGATGTATTAGGGTTAGGAAGCTGGAGTGGACCAAAGAATGGACAAGGTTATGGGCAGGTGGAAGTTATAGAGAAATAGTACCCCTAGTAGCAACCAGTTAACACAAACGAAGATCCACAGAGGAGCCAACATCAAGGAAGATTAATCTTCAGTTCTGGTATGTGTCCTTTTCAATAAATCTTTCTCTTTTTTTACCTGCTTGAGATAAGTCCAAGGAGATCTTTCAACCAAAGAAGGCATAACAATCAACTGCATCGTCCATACAAGAGTGAGAGCACAAAAGGAAATAACTAAGCCAGATGGCATGATTCCACAGGGCCCAGAATGCTGTGAATACTGGATAAGGTAGGCTTGGGACTTGGGAAAGCTCTTCTTTGTGCTCAAGTTTAGAAACCTGCACTTTGCAAGCCTGGCAAATTTATGGGTCTTTATATTTCTCTTCTTTTATTCACCTGTTCTTGTTTTGTAGGCCATAACAACATGTCCAGAGAACACCTGAGCATAAGGACAGAGCACATGGTTCCATGGCAGAGATAAGGAAGGATCTTTCACAACTACAGCAACTCAGACCTTCTCTGCCAAGGGACGGTAAACAGCCTTTTATCACCTTTTTGGTACATGGAGAGAAGAAGCCAGCAATGGAGATCCAGCAGAGAAAGCATGAATCTTGTTCAGCCTCTTTCCTTAATAATGCCAATGTTTCTCTTCTATCCTGACCGCCACCATTCAGTCCATTTTAGTTAGAAGGACCATATATCAGTTTTCCAGGCACAGCTTGGGTTTCTCTTACATGCGCTGGTGTAATTACTCACAGAGCTCACATTCACTCTGAAAAGTATCCTGATTTGACAATAAATTATGTGGTCACCCTGATTTTGATCCAAAACCCTCATCTTTTTTCACTTCCACCACTTGAGGGAAAAACAAAAAATTGTTCCTCAATCTGGGACACAAGTCTACAAACACATTCAGTTTTCAGAGATGTTGAAATGTGAAAAAGAAAAAAAAAATGAATCTTGTAATAAAATATGTAAATAATTTTCACACATCACAAAGATAACCAGTGTTGAGGGCAAGACTTAAACCCACGCAGTGTGAGTCCAGTCCTGGTTTGTGTCTATTATCCTGGGCATAATTACTACCAGCACTCAAACAGTACAACAATCTCCTGAATGATTTCCATACTTACAACCCTCCAACCCTCTCCACACTACATGCAGAAGGAATACTCTAAAGGATAAAGCTGCCCCTGCCATCCCACTGTCTAAAACACTTCAATGGCTCCCCTTGTCCTCAAGAACTAATCTTAACTGCATTACCAGACTCACAGGATTAGCAAAATTTTGCCCCTGCTTATGTCTCCAACCTCATCTCTCACTGCTCCCTGACCTCTAACTTCACAAGGCACCTTATCCAATTCCTCAGGATCCTTGGGTCACAACCCTGGACCTAAGACAGCCTAGAAATGAAAATGGGATAAGCTCATGGAGAAATGAGGGTAGAAAAAGATCCACCCCCTCTTAGTCCACCCCTATTCTTACGCCCCAAACTTACACAAACCTATTCCTTAAGCTTTGCCATGTCTCAAATATCAACTCAAACATTATATCAAACTCCTTCATTTTAAAATAAAAATAAATTTTAAAGGTAAATGTTAGAAATTTATGCTTTTGTGACTAGTATTCAGGTACTGTATTATTGGACTCATTCTAGAAAGGGACAAAAGCTGGCAACATAATCAGCACATTGATCGAAGTCTGAACTCAGAATACTAGAAAACTCTATCCTCTATCACCATTCCCCAAAACTCACTCTCCAAAGCCTCTCACAGTTTGTTCAGTATTCCTGAAACACTAAAGGCAGTGCTGTGTGCTGGGCAGACAGTGAAGGGCATATGCCAGTTGCCCTTGGGTACATGCCAAGCACTGTAATCTAGTGTTTGGGTGTCCACCCACCTCAAATCTTTGACGCACATGAGGTACAGAAACCATAGCTACTAAGTCAACACTAAGATGTGCAAACATTTCTGGAATGAAGCAACATCCAGGATGGTGCAACTGAGCTCCCTATGTGACCTTCCCTACTGCCACCTTAAGCCTCACCAGACTTTCACCCCATCTTTGCAATGAGAACTGGGGCCCAGGAGACAGGCCTTCAACTCTCTGAGCCTCGAGATCCCTAGATGTAAACTGAGAATAATCACCTGTTTCACGTGGTTGCTACAGGATTAAGTGAAATAAAACATTTGGAAATGCCTAACCCTGACATGGCAGCAAATGATAAATGCTTACCAAATCTGGGAAAGGAAAACTATTCTGACTTAATAATGCCTAAATTTATAAACCAACTAAATTTAGCTTCGAAAATTCACTGCAAGAGAAATAATGACTCTGAGCCTACCATCTAACCAGAACGTCAGATGTCATGCATATCATCTCACTCAATCTTTGTAACCGTCTGTAAGAAATATCTCCTTTTAGAGAACAAGAAATTGAGGGTCAGTCACGTTCAGTAATGTGTAGAGCTAGATTTTGGCAGACCTAGAATTTGAATTTAGTCCTATTTTAATACAGAAATCATACCCTTTTCTCCTGCTTCCCAGACCCTGGAGCCCAGAAAGGAGGGTGTCGGATAAGAGGCTGATAAGACTCAGATGGATGATATCACCCACTCAATGGATATGAGTTTGAGCAAGCTCTGGGAGATGCTGAAGCACAGGGAAGCCTGGCATGCTATAGTCCATGGGGTCACGAAGAGTCAGACATGACTGGGAGATTAAAGAACAACAAAAGAGCCAGATAAGAAGACAATCATGAAAAGTTGATTAGTCCATCTACGTTAAAGAGCCTCTTGATCAGGGTCAAAGAAGAAAGCGAAAAGGCTGACTTAAAACTCAACATCCAAAAAACTAAGATCATGGGATCTAGTCCCATCATTTCATGGCAAATAGAAAGGGAAAAAGTGGAAATAGTGACAGATTTTATTTTCTTGGGCTCCAAAATCACTGTAGATGGTGTCTGCAGCCATAAAATTAAAAGACACTTGCTCCTTGGAAGGAAAAGCTATGACCAAGCTAGACAGCATATTAAAAAGCAGAGACATCACTTTGCCAGCAAACATCCATCTAGTCAAAGCTTTGGTTTTCCCAGTAGTCATGTACAAATGTGAGACTTGGATCATAAAGAAGGCTGAGTGCTGAAGAATTGATGCTTTCAAACTGTGGTACTGGAGAAGATTCTTTAGAGTCCCTTGGACAGCAAGGAGATCAAACTAGTCAATCCTAAAGAAAATCAACTCTGAATATCCATTGGAAGGACTGATGCTGAAGGTGAATATCCAATACTTTGGCCACCTGATGCAAAGAGCCAGTTCACTGGAAAAGATTCTGATGCTGGGAAAGATTGAGGAAGGAACAGAAGGGGCCAAAAGAGGATGAGATGGTTGGATGGCATCACCAACTCAATGGACATGACTTTGGGCAAACTCTGGGAGATGGTAAAGGACAGGGAAGCCTGCTGTGCTACAGTCCATGGGGTCACAAAGAGCCTGACACAACTTAGTGACTGAACAACAATAAATTAGCATAAGCTCCAACACTAAGGTATCCATCCCTCAGGGACAAAAAGATGTGGAAAGGTAAGCAATCAGCATAATTAAACAGTTCAGGTCAAACAGGACCATCTGGTAACATAACTTACTGTTTTAACAGGTATCATCATAAGGCAGGTGACTCCCAGGCCCTGTGATTTTAAGCAAGTTATTACGTGACTGGTCTATGCCTCTGCTCTGTTACATGTAATATGAAGACAGTACAATCTGCCTGCAGTAACATGTAAGGTTTAAGGAAATCATGCACAGAAATCACTTTGCACAGAAATCATCACATATGAATGCACAGTACTATTATTATGAAAGCCCTTTCACCACCAGACTTTTCCTTTCTCACTTGCCTAAATTATCTGTGTGTGTGCGTGCTCAGTCACTTCAGTCATGTCCAACTCTTTTGCAGCCCCATGGACTACAGCCCGCCAAGCTCCTCTGTCCATGGGATTCTCCAGGCAAGAATACTAGACTGGGATGCCATGGCCTCCTCCAGGGGATCTTCCAAACCTAGGAATCAAACTGGTGTCTCCTGCATCTCCTACACTGCAGGTGGATTCTTTACCCACTGAGTCACGTGGGCATCAATCCTCAACTTCTCTGTTACTTACCTGTCTCTTGTTCTCTGCACTCCATGAATTCATCTAAACCACCAAAGCTTACTGGATACCTGGTCAGGCAGACTGGTAAAATAGGAGTGCATAAGAACAATCTTTACCCTCACAGACTTTACATTCTTACATTTGTGGGAAAGGAAGGAAGACAGATAATAAAACAAAGAAATAAAAACACATAATAAACTACCAAATAAAGTGATTAAGAATCCACCTGCAATGCAGGAGACCTGGGTTTGATCCCTGGGTTGGGAAGATTCCCGGGAGGAGAGCATGGCAACTCAATCCAGTATTCTTGCCTGGAGAATCACCATGGACAGAGTAGCTTGGCGGGTGACAGTCCATGGGCTAGCAAAGAGTCGGACACAACTGAGCGACAAAGCACAGCACAAAGTGTTAAAAAGCAGGTGAGAAGCAGAAAATAGTCTCGGGGGGAAGGTCAGTCAGATAATATCTTATATAGAAAAAACCCTGTTGGAAGACTACTTAGAATCAGAAAGTTGAATGATAAGCTGAATGATGGGAGAGGAGAACAATGCCTGAGATCAGAAGGAACAGCATTTCACGCAGAGGAGAAAGCAAGTGCCTCTAACAGTGCCTTGCTGCTGCTATTGCTGCTGCTGCTAAGTCGCTTCAGTCGTGTCCGACTCTGTGCGACCCCATAGATGGCAGCCCGCCAGGCTGCCCCGTCCCTGAGCTTCTCCAGGCAAGAACACTGGAGAGGGTTGCCATTTCCTTCTCCAATGCATGAAAGTGAAAAGTGAAAGTGAAGTGGCTCAGTCGTGTCCGACTCTTAGCGACCTCGTGGACTGCAGCCTACCAGGCTCCTCCGTCCATGGGATTTTCCAGGCAAGAGTACTGGAGTGGGGTGCCATTGCCTTCTCTTAGAGGACTAAAAACATAGCTCTACTGATCTCACAATGCTGCAGTATGATTATTGGTTTACACGCCAGTTTTGCCACTAGACTATGAGCCCCCTGAGGGTAGGGCTATGTGTCTTCTTCCTGCACTCCCTCACTCATGGTACATTCTCTAAAGCACTAGATTTATAGGGAAGATAGTCTTCCCTATAAATAGTCTCTGCCTTCAGGGAGCTTACAATAAATAGCACTGGGCAAAGACTAAGCATTCAGAAAATATTTACTAAGTGAACAATATGTGCTTGATGTTCAGTTATGTAGTTCAGCATCATGGAAAATTCTGGCCTTTCTACAGCCCTTCTTTCCTTCCTCATTTGCCTAAAAGTTCTCCACCAGCCTTTCATGTCTGCTGCAATGACTGCTCTAATCGCCCCATCTCTCTCTCCTCTGCCTTGGCCCATAATCCACTCCACCTGGCATGCCTTCTCCTACATCTTTACCAGACTAATTCTAATGTCATTTCCCAAAATTTCATCAATATACTGACTTTCTGCACTGCTTCCCAGGTGTCGCAGTGGTAAAGAATCCGCCTGCCAGTTCAGGAGATGCAAGAGACAATGGGTTCGATCCCTGGGTCGGGAAGATACCCTAGAGAAGGAAATGGCAATTCTCTCTAGTTTTCTCACCTGGAAAATCCCATGGACTGAGGAGCCTGGCAGGCTACAGTCCAAGGAGTTGCAAATGAGTTGTACATGACTAAGCACACCCAGCACACACACATACTGATTTTATTATTTGCTCAAATGTATAGAAATCTCTCAAATTCTTCAGGCAAATGTTTTCATCAAGTAACAGAGAATGATGGATGTAGCTAGCAAAAGGTAATACCAGATTGAGTGAATAGTAAAACGAGTTGAAAGACAAATGATCTGAAGTTGCATATATAACTGCTTTTCCTCCCCAAAACACAAGATATGTCAGTGAGTTTCTGGGCATTGTGCCTATAGAATTGGACCAGGATACAAGGGCAGCAAGATTCTCGTGACTGTAGGTCTGTGTACTCCATCTCTCATCCCTGAAAGAAATGCTTCCTTCTGAATAAACAAAACCAACTTGGGATGAGCTATCACTTAAAGATCTTCCCCACACAGAAATCAGTAGTTTAGCATCTAAAGTATTTGACATGAATTTCCTTTTCTAAGGATACTGCAGTTGTACTTCATTTTTAAAAAGAAAAAAAAGTCAGATATTTATTCTTCTAGGCAAGAAGGCAGATAAAGGTCAGTCACAACTTCCAATGCAGCCTCCACAGCCATATTTAGCTGATTAAAAATTTCCATGTAGGCTTCAGCCTTCACTTCTAAAAGCCAGCCATCTATCTTTCTTTTCCCACTTCTGGAAAAGAGCAGAAAATCAAGCTGGAATCAACTATTGTAAGGTATACAACAGCAGGGGCATGGTTTCCATTTCCCTCAACAAGGCACATTCCTCCCTGAGTTCCTGGACAGAAACTGTGGGCTTTTTAGAGAATCACAAACCAAGGACTGTACAGCTAGGGGCCTCAGGGACTGTGTTTCCCACAATGTCTCTGCTTCTCCTACAACAGAACAGCTCTGTGAACTGCACCCAACCATTATGAGAGGGTAAACATACTAAAAAGCTAAATACCATGATTAGATTACCATTAAACATTTAAACTCAGTGCCCTCAATCAAGACTTCTCCTAAGACATGACTAATGTAACGGGCTCATTTCAGTGCCCAATAAGGCTGTGCCTTGCTATATTGTGCTATTTATAATAGAGAGCGCACTATAATTACATGCCTGGCCTTTGGCACCCAGACTTGGATTCAGCTATTTTTTACTAGCTGAAAATCTGTGGGTAGGTCATGCAAGAACTCTAAGTTTTTAAAAACTCCTTACCAGACCCTGCAAGGCCCTACTTGATCCAGGCCCTGCCTACCTTATACATCATGACTAGTACTATCATGTTCCACCTCTTTAATGGTCTGGATATGCTGAGTTCAGGCCATACCTAAGGGCCTTTGCATTTGCTGTCCTCTCTTTCCCAGAATGTCAAGTCACCTGGTTGGCTACTTTTCATTACTCAGGTCTCAGTTCAAATGTGAAAATGCCACCTCCAGGATCTCATAATGTTGATTACATGAGTGCATATAATTCCATTTACTTAAAGTACAAAACAAAACCAGTGTGTGGTGACTTAATTCAGGAGACCAGTTACTCTTTTCTCAGTAGGAATACTGTAACCGCACAAGGGTGTCCTCTGAGTTGCTGCTACATGATTAATTTCTTGATATGCATCTGATCACCTGGACACGTTCAGTTTGTGAAAACTCAAACTGTTCACTTATAACATGCATGTTTTTAGTATATGTGTTCAGTTCAGTTCAGTCACTCAGTCGTGTCCGACTCTTTGCGACCCCATGAATCACAGCACGCCAGGCCTCCCTGTCCGTCACCATCTCTTGGAGTTCACTCAAACTCACGTCCATCGAGTTGGTGATGCCATCCAGCCATCTCATCCTCTGTCGTCCCCTTCTCCTCCTGCCCCCAATCCCTCCCAGCATCAGTCTTTTCCAATGAGTCAACTCTTCGCATGAGGTGGCCAAAGTACTGGAGTTTCAGCTTTAGCATCAGTCCTTCCAAAGAACACATTGCAATAAAAAAATTAAACCAAAACAATAAAAAGAACAAGTTGTCAAATTGGTTTTCCTTGATAAACTAATCTATGACACACCATCTGGGCTAGACTATTCATTTTCTACCCCCAAGACCTTGTTTTACTTTCTTCATAGCATCTGTCACTGGCTGAAATCATTTTCATTACTGTTTATGTAAGTACAGTCTAGCCATTTCCCACCCCTATTAAAATACAGTATCATGTGGCCAAGATCTCTACCTGTCTTGTTTACCATCCCCAAATATCAGCACTTCAAAGGCCTTTTTCCGGTAGAAACTGAATAGAAAAAAATATATGTAAAATAAATGGCAAAAGGGTGGCCCTTTAAGGATCTAACATCAAATAAAAGTCATTAGGTGTTAGAAAAAAAACAAGAACTGTGGTGCTAACTACATGAGGCCCAACAACAGAGAAAACAAAATGTCAACAATATTCGTTGTTGTTCAGTTGCTCAGCTTTGTCTGAGTCTTTGTGACCCCAAGGACTGCAGCACGCCAGGCTTCCCTGTCCTTCACTATCTCCAGTTTGTCAATAACATTAAGCACCAGGAAAGTGAAAGTGAAGGTCACTCAGTCGTGTCCGACTCTTTGCCACCCCATGGACTGTATGTCCTTGGAATTCTCCAGGCCAGAATACTGAAGTGGGTAGCCTTTCCCTTCTCCAGGGGATTTTCGCAACCCAGAGATCGAACCCAGGTCTCCCACATTGCAGGTGGATTCTTTACCAGCTGAGCCACAAGGGAAGCCCTAAGAATGTGTGGCAAATTTAACTATGAGGAGGGGATAGATAGTGTCATTCTACGGCACTCTGTGGGAGTGGTTGAAGTTACTTCTGACAGCAGAAACTGGGTCTTTTTTTTTTTTTTTAAAGATTATCATTCTTTACAATGTTATGTTAGTTTCTGCTATACAATAAAGTGAATCAGCTCTATGTATACATATATCTCCTTCCTCTTAGATCTCCCTACCCCCTCCCATCCCACCCATCTAGGTCATCACTAGAATCTGTCATACAGAGTGCAGTAAGTCAGAAAAACATGTATCATATATTGATGCATATATGAGAAACTGGGTCTTTTATCTCTATACACACAAAAGTTTTGCACAGGGCATGGCACAAAGTAGGTCTGAGCCAAGAATAGCAACCGATTTCTGAGTCACTTCGGGAGGATTCTAAAGTTTCCTGGATAAACAGGGTCCTATTCAAGTGTAATGTCTGCCCTGGGCAAGGGAGTAAGTAAACACAACACAAATGCATAGACAGGTGGAGCAGATACAAAGAAACACCCAATAATATGAAAAGGGCTCCTTACATAACATTTATTTTTTCTACTGCTACTGCTAAGTCGCCTCAGTCGTGTCCGACTCTGTGCGACCCCATAGACGGCAGCCCAACAGGCTCCCCCGTCCCTGGGATTCTCCAGGCAAGAACAGTGGAGTGGGTTGCCATTTCCTTCTCCAGTGCATGAAAGTGAAAAGTGAAAGTGAAAGTGAAGTCGCTCAGTCACTCAGACTCCTAGCGACCCCATGGACTGCAGCCCACCAGGCTCCTCCATCCATGGGATTCTCCAGGCAAGAGTACTGGAGTGGGGTGCCATTGCTTCTCCGTATTTTTTTTTTTTTTTCCTAAGATGTTTGCAAAGAAAAAATTAAAATGGATCAGTAGTGGTCATGGTTACTTACTCTATGCTCTGCAGACTAACTTACATGCTGTTATAATGTATTTTCATGAAGAAACTTATACCAGAAACTGGTATAATGGAAACTGAAAAGAAAACCTTTAACCTGGAATCAGCTCTGCCACAAACTCTCTTTATAACCTTGAACAAGTCCTTGAACTTCGTTAGTGCTCCATTTTTTGACCTGTGAAATGAGTTTTTTGGATCAGACACTTGCTAATGCCCATTTCCAGTTCTTGAACACTGTGTACTATTCTTGACTTAAAAAAAAGAATTTTCATCTCCTAAGTTTGTGTTCACAGGACACTTCATCTACAAGTACGTAAATCAAAGTTTTCAGATAGAGTGAGGCAGAAGATTCTTTTACCCAGTTTTCTTGCCAAACCAAGAGTATCCCCCACCCAGATTTTCTAAAGTGTTGTATTCAGGCTCCCATTTCTGAGTAAGGCAAGAAGCCCTATCTTCAGCCAAACACTTGGATTTTTCTATACAATTACTTCTTTTGCTCGAATTTTCACTGCCTTAGGCCTCATGTTTCTCATCAATTCAACTCTACTTTCATAGTTAGCACCACAATTCTTGGTTTTTTTCTAACATTTAATGAATGGAACTTGATCACCTGGAGGTATTCCCCTTACTCTATTACAACAGTTATTAGTGATTTTAATTAGACAAAAGCCACCATTCCCTTTGCTATCCTACCATAGTGTCAAGTGCCTGTTAAAGATATTACAGTAATGTTATTAGCACCTTTTAAATTTGCATTAACACAAACATACAAATTAGAAGTCAGGAAAAGAAAAGAAAAAAAGAATAACTCAGATGTTATAATTAACCAAAGTTTAGAGTAACTCAAAAAATCATCAGTGGCTATCTTTCAATTAAAAAAAAAAAATACTATGCACATCCTAGATAAAACTGCAGGAATGATCATTTGTCTCTCATCAATTAAAAATGGGAAAAAGGACAAGGCTGTGCTGTAGCCAAGCCCCATATCGTTTTCTTCAAAAGGGAAGAGATATTTCTAACAGAGAATAAAAAGTTGAGTACTTGAGTCATTTCTCCAAGAGTCATCACCAACTCATAAATCCCCAAAGGCCTTCTGGCTACTGCGGCTCTTGCCACCTACAGAAAGTAAAATCTCCTAGAGGCCAAGTTCTAATAGCTATTCAGTGTCCATCATTGGCCCTCCTAGGATTTTATTCTCTAGAAACAAGGAGAAAGAGGACAAGGCCAACACTCGAATGTGTTCCAATGACAGGACTGAATTTTCACTAAATTGAGGAAGGACATTTCCCATCATTCTCCTTGACCCCCTCATTTCACCGTCTCAGCACCCCATACCCACAGCCAACTCTGCCAGTCGGCAAAAGCAGGCAGCTCACGCCAGGAAGTGAGTTACTAAACCAGCAAGGCTGGGGTGGGTTTCTAGGAACCTTCATCACATGGCCTAACAAATGGGTTCAAAACCAGGACTGGCGACTGAGGACTGGCAGTTACCTCAGAACAGGTAACTGAGGACAAGAAAAAAGAGTTTCCTGCCATTATAGTAAACAGTAATGTTGCCTACCATCAAAGCAGCAGCCACTGCAGTGGTCCCATACAGTGCACCCTGAGGGGAACTGAGGATTCAGGGGAACGGTAAACAGGTCCTAGATAAAGTTAAGATGCATATCAAAGGGAAAATTTCAATATGTCCAGACTCTTACACCTTCCATATGGAGAAAAGCATCAAAATCACTAACTTGTCATATCTATATTTTGTGATTAGTCTTAACCTTTTAAACTTCCACAACAAGGTTTGGTTTTTGTTTGTTTTCCAGCAAAAACTCCTATAAATCCTGGCTCCTCCCCTACCTCTTTCCAACAATTCCTCAGAACTATCCAGAAACTTCCTCAGGATACAGTCTTCAATAAATGCCTCAAAAAAAATGTATTTCTCAACGTATACGTTGTGTTTTGGTTGTGTGTGTGTGTATGTGTGTGTGTGAGCTGTGCAACACAATAACACCTCAGGACTTCAAACCCCGTGTGTGTGGTGGGGGTGTGGGGGGTAGCGGTGTGTGTTGGCAACACAATAACATCTCAGGACCTCAAACCCCGTTTCCAGGAACTTTTCCTGAAGTTGCCTGTGCAGAGCCTGGTACAGGGCCCGGCGCCCTCCCCGACGCTGAGGGAATCCACGTCAGCGACAACTGGGAGTTGGGTGGCTCTCACTCTGAGGTGGTCCCGGCTGTCATTAACCCCTCAGACCGGGACCCCCCCCTCCCACACATGAAGCAGAGGGTACTGGGGTCCCTCGTGCGCCCCAGACGCAGCACCGCGCGTCCTCTCCACAGGTGTGGCGCCGCGGCGACCGCGCACCCGGTACGAGGAAGAAGAGGGCAGAAGGGGACGGAAGGGGACCAACGGCTGCTCGAGGCCCCCACCAAGGGGTCCGCTCACCTGGGACCTGGCCGCCAGGAGCGGGGGCCGGAGCGCCAGGTCTCTCAGAAGTTTCCGGGCCTGCGCTCCCACGGGGGCCGCCATCTTATCCAGGAAACCAGCAAGGGGATCCTGACGGGGTGCCGGCAGGGCGGGAGGGGGCTGGAAGAGGAAGGGAGGGGGAAGGGGCGGGGCCGCCCGCCGCCTGCCGCCAGCCGCCAGCCACGCCCCCTCCGCTAGGTAGGGAGCGCCTGGTGACCCTGGGACGCGGCCACACTCCTGAGGGAGCCCCTGTCGAAGCCCTGCGTCACCCACGACGACCGCCACCTCGGCCCCAAATTCATTTTCAGTATTTGGAGCCTCCTCCTCGCGCTACCGCGGGTAACAATGGGAGCGAAAACCCACCCAGAGCCCAGCGGTCGTGGACTTAAAGTGCCCTGGAGCGAGAGACCAATGCCTGTTGCTGGTTCCAGGGAATGCTCTGAGGAGCGGCCAGTATGGGATGCCATGTGAGGGATAGGCCTCTGCTCTGGTCCTGGGGCCTCAGGGGCTCCTGTAGGGGAGCGGTGTTGGAGGTGAACCTTGAGGGAGTAAGGGAGAAGCAAGCGGGCCTGAAGAGGTCAGTGGAGGCCCTCTACCCTTTAGTGAGACTTTGTCTCTTTGTGAAGATTTAGACAAAGGTATTGAAGGATTTTAAACGTGTAGTCGCCAGAGTAAGACCAAGAGTTTACTTGCAGTTTACATGACTCTAAGCACTGTCTGTGGAATAAATATAGCTAGCAAATATGCTTAATATATGGCAGGCACTTTACAAATAAGGACTCGTTTAGTGTTCATAGCAAGCTTTCCAGTAGGCACCAATGAAAAAAATCCCCATTTTGCAGAAGAAAAAACTGAGACACAAGGTTTCCTTGCTTATTGAGATCTGATAAGGATTGAAAGAGTTTCAAACTCATGCTTTCTTCTCCCAGCCCTATAAAGTATCATTTTCGAGTTTTTAACCTTACTTTATTCTTGAGCCTATGATCATGAGAAAAGGTACAAATTTAACAACTGAGCAACTATTTCTGCTAGTTTTCTTTGAAACTGAAAGTCACGCAGTTGTGTCCCACTCTTTGTGACCCCGTGGACTGTACTGTCCATGGAATTCTCTAGGCCAGAGTATTGGGATGAGTAGCCTTTCCCTTCTCCAGGGGATCTTCCCAACCCAGGAATCCAACTGGGGTCTCCTGCATTGCAGGAAGATTTTTTACCAACTGAGCTATCCTTTTTTTTTTTTCTTTTTTTTTTGACCAAAAAAAAATCTACAGAAAGGTTGCAAGAATATTATCCCAAAACCCCCAAATATCCTTTATGCCGATTTATTGATAGCACTTGTTTACATTTTGCCTCAATCCCCATTTTTTATAGATATGTAGCTTTATAGCCCATTCTTAATCATAGTTTTACTGGCTAGATTTCATATCCATTGATGATTATTTCTTATATCAGTTTTTACTGTGATGGTTGCAAAATCATAATTGTCTAGTTCCATTCCTTTCTACATTTTCTATAGTTTATATTCTACTCAGAAGAGCTTTACTGTCCCCTACGTTTGTTTATTCTTTTTTTTTTAATATTTATTTTTTGCTCTGTCGGGTGTTAGTTGCCACACTTGAGATCTTAGTTGCAGCATACAAGATCTTTTCTTTGTGGAGGGCAGGCTCCAGATCTCATGGTCTTGCTGACTGGGGCTTAGTTGCCCCGCTGGAAGGCGGATTCCCAACCACTGTTTCACTGTTTCATCAGGGAAATCCCTCTTTATTTATTCCTGTTTTCACTTTTATCAGTATCAACTCACAGGTCCCTTTTTTTCACTGTCAAGCCTATGTTCATTCCTTTACATGTACTCACTTCAGCTGCCTCTGAATATGGGTCGTTTAATCCTCACAGAAACCCTGTAAAGAATGATGCTATTATTCTCATTGTACCAGAGGGGAAACTGCATGAAAGAAATATAACTTTCCCAGGGTCACAGCTTGGGAGTAGACCCCAAAGCTGACCATACTCTCCTCTTGACATGAGTCGATCTGAGTTCCCACTTCATCCTCATTACTCTTATTGGGTTCTACCATCTGGTCAATATGGAGAAAAGACTCTTATTAATGTTTGCAGACTGAATGTTTAAACTTGGTGAGAGCTTTGAACATGTTGACAGAAGGAAGCAGACTACCTGTAGAATTCATCAAAGTCTGCTTATTCAGACAGTCTATGGCAAGGGAGTTGGCTACTATCACTTTCTTCCCAGCAGAGACTTGAAAGGGTTTGAAAAAAAGAGTACATTTTATAAAGAGGAAGGTGAACCTATTTAGACAGTCTTTGAGGAGTGTTCTATTAGGATGGAATTTTTTTCTATGGGGTAGAGTTTTTGGAAGTGGAGTGGGCAGAAGCTTTCTGATTACCACTCAAGTACATGTGGCAATCTTTGCTTCATTATCCACTAGTGACTATTTGGGCTGAGTAGCATCATATGAGTTTTCCTGTTTCAATTGGAAGACTGGCTAGTCATCAGCTCTGGAGCTCAAGTCTTGCATCTGCAATTTTTCACTGTCTTCATCCAGATCCTCTCATTCTGCCATCTCTGCAGCCAAAAGTTTGGGGAATATAGAGCATAAGGGCCTTCATATGGTATCTCCAGTGCTTAGCATTAGGCCAGTATTAGAGAAAGTTTGAAATAAGCACATGTAGGATGACTTACACTTTGGAGTACCTCCTAAGACTTCTCCCTATCTTCTACCCTTTTTATTTCCCAAATAGGAAGCTCTTTGAGGTCAAGGATTTCACCAGAGTTCTATCCTGTACTTTACTGAGATGAGCACTGGGTTTTCTGTGAAAATGGATTGGATTCAAATCGCATATCTGTCTTCTATGAATCTGTGACCTGAGGAACTACCTGCATCATACAGTGATAGTAAGTATTCAATAAGATGTGTATAAAGACCTTGCACACAGTAGGGTCTTAATAAATGTTATGTTTCTTAAACCAGTATCTTTGTCATGTGTCAGGAGTGGTTTACTTTCCTCAACATGCTCAGAGAATTGGGCTGCCTGGACCTGGCAGGGGCTCTGGTTCCAGGGAAAGGCTGCCCCCACTCTCAACGAGGATCAAGGATCAGTGTGTGTGTGGGGGGGGGGGGGGGTTGTGTATGTAACCAGGGCCCATGGACACCTTTGGCAGCCTAATGAAAAGCCCATGACCCCTTTTCAAAATAATGCTTTTGAATACATAAAATAAAGTGCCTGGAATGATAAAAGAAACCAGTTACATTTAGAATGTATAGTTATCAAAATGTTAAAAAAACACAATGTTAATATGGTAAATGTCCTTCTTTATTAACGCATTAAATAATAAAGTCTAGTCTCGTGTTTAAAACTAAAAAAAAAAAGACGTTATGTTTCTTCCTCTAAGTTCTTAATAAATATTTATTTGATATCTAATGTGAAACACCAGAGTCAATCTGAGATATGGGTTAGAAGACCCCTGACACTTTGTAACTTACCTTGATAGCATTGGACAAGGGCAGAGGTGTGTACATGCCAGATGAAACTATTAAAAGAGTCTGAAGTGGTTGCCTCCTGGAAGAGGGTGGAGGATAGGGGTCAGGGAACCTTTACATTTCTAGAGCTTTGAAAATACAGATTCCTAGGCACCACTCTAGACCTACTGAATCATTTAGGATAGAGTATGAGATCTGCATTTGTAAATAATTTTCTCAAAGGGTTCTTTAGTTCAAAAACTAGAAAAAAAAAAAAAAAACAGCAAACAAATCAAACCATAGTGGTAAACGCTCAAGAACTTTCCCAGTGAATCAAGAGACAGCTTACCCTGCCTTTTCCATTGAGTTCCTAGTGTAGAATGAACATCCTATGAATCGTAGATGGAGGTGATGACTAAATGCTGCTCTCAGAGATTCTTGACACGTGGGTGCAAGACCTATCTTCTGCCAGGGGCCTAGGTCAACCCTGATGCATGGAACCATTGGCTAAGGGTGAATAAACAGTGATTCTCTTCTTTTTTCAATCAATTTTGCAATTGTGAACTGCTTGAGTAGTAACTGTGGCCATAGGCAGTAGCACTAGCAAAAGCATTCCATGCTGTCTGGTATCAGATTGAAGCACAGAGGTAGACATTAGACAAGCTGAGTTCAGCTTTTGTCTCTGTGATTTAAAAGTTCTGACCCAGGGCCAGTTATTTCAAGTCTCATTCCTTTATATGTGAAAAAGGGGTTATAATAGTATGTATTTTGCCAGTGTGTTACTGAGTCCAAGCTCGTACTGCTCACCACACAAACACAACAGGCCAATAAATCGAGAGACAAACTATCGGGGCAAAGAATAGTGACTTTATTTGGAAACCCAGCAAACTGACAATATAATGAACTCATGCCTCAAAGAATCATCTTGTGTGAGTTAGAATTCAGGCTTCTTTTACTAAAAGGGGAAGAAGTAACGTCAAGCATTCCCTGGTTCTGGTCAGCTTCTGGAGGGGATTTGTTAATTTCTTCTTCCCTACCATCATTTACCCGTTGAACCTGGTCAGGATGTTTCCTGAGCTGAACAAAGATATTTTAGCTTGATGCTCATTACTCGGGAGGCAGGATTCCCAGAGATTGGTCATTATGTATAACTTAAGCTTATAGACAACATCCCTTTAGTAACTAACTTAGAATATTGATAGAATGCAAAAGGTTCTTCCCTATTACAAGTGCATTGTCAAGCACTGGAGTTCCCAGTGGGTGTTAGCCACCAGGCTTTCTTTACTTGACTAAGAAATCCTTTTTCATGTTTGTTAGTTAACTATTTACGTCTGTGAGCCTGTTTCCCCATTAGTAAAATGAAGGCCAAGTATGCTGCTGCTGCTGCTGCTAAATCGCTTCAGTCGTGTCCGACTCTGTGCGACCCCACAGACGGCAGCCCACCAGGCTCCCCCGTCCCTGGGATTCTCCAGGCAAGAACACTGGAGTGGGGTGCCATTTCCTTCTCCAATGCATGAAAGTGAAAAGTGAAAGTGAAGTCGCTCAGTCATGTCTGACTCTTCGCGACCCCATGGACTGCAGCCTACTAGGCTCCTCTGTCCATGGGATTCTCCAGGCAAGAGTACTGGAGTGGGGTGCCATTGCCTTCTCCGAGGCCAAGTATGACAGCATCTTATTTGAACAATGTAGCACTTATCATAAATTCGCACACACTGGAAATATTAAGTCCCAAAACTCAGAGATCAAACTTTGGATTTAGAATAAATGGCCTACACTATTTCTTATTGAGTTAATTGTTCCAGGAAGGCAAATAAAAACATCAGTAGGCCCACACACCCTCTCTTAATCTTAGCAATGCATGTTAACAGTGAAATAATGTGCTCATTTTCATATCCACAGTGATTACTCGCAGGGCACTGATTTGCCAAAGAGGCACGTCAGGAAACCTAGCACAGGGATCATGCATCCAGCAGTTCCAGTGTTGTTTATCATTACCTTTTCATTTAAGCATGAAAACCACTTGACAAATACAAACGCGTTATAACCAGTAGAACTGAATAGAATTTTTTACAAAACAACCCTAATTTCCATGAATAATGTGTTTGAGTTCATGCTGCTCCCTGTCAGGAATGAAAATCACTATTACGATGATGAAACAAAGGGCATTTGTGGATTTTGTTTGGTTATTTCTTCTTTAATGGATAACAGATTTCTTGAATTCACAGACAAAGAAACTTTGGCCTTTCATTATGTACATAGGTAATATCTCTGTTGCTGTTCGTGACAGCCATTTTAACCAGTGCTTCGATTTTGTTATTTGCCAATGGCACAGAAAGAAGTGCCATTGTGCTGAAGTTATTTTTTTCCCTCTTCAATAATGCATTAAAATGATTAATTTTGATGGCATTTCTGAGCAGCTTATTTAAATGATAAGGTGCACAGAAGAAAAGGCATTTGAAACTAAATGTGTCTTCTTTGACAAAACTGCAATGAACTGAAGAGAAATTCTCACTGTATCCTGGAGAGAATTTGGGGGAGGCAAGGTTGAGCTATAGTAACAGATGAAAGTTAAGATGAAAAAGAAGGAAGAGTAAGGACTATCAGAAACCCAGAGAGGGAACATTTGGGGAGAAGGTCACTTGAAAAGCTGTGGAGAATAAGATACAAGGATAGAAACAAAGGCAATGTCATTCTACTGGTCAGGAAATTAGGAAATGGATGAAGTGAGGAACATTTATACAAAGTATTGAAGAAACATGTACTGAAAGAGAAAAATGGCACCAGATTGTGGGAAAGAAAGTCTCTTCAGAAACAAAATCTGCATTCCCACTGCCATTAGGAGCTGTGGAATTTAGCACTTTCACTATTATCAACATCCTTTATTTAAATAACAAAATTAGAATTAAAGACATTCCATTTCAATTGCCCTGCTTTGTTGGGAAATAAGCAGTCACAGCAGAGTTCTTAATAGAATCCCATTTTGGTTTTGTTTGTTTTATATCCTTGGGACCATATCCTCCATATGTTCTGATTCAGTAAGCCCTTCTGTATCTTTATAAGTAGCTCTCCCACCCCACCATCTTTATTGTTGGTGATCCAGTTACCATGACTGGAGAAGCTCTGACTCAGAAAGTGGGACTTGGAGTAGGCTAGAGAAAAAAGCAGTCATCCAATTCTCTTTCTTGCTCATTTTCTTTTCCATTTCTTACCCCACTTCTAGGATGTTCCTTAACCTTTCCCTACCTCTCTGAAATCTAATTACTACATGAGATCAAACAGTATGGAATGAAACTCCAAGAGAAGGTTCCATGCTGTTCCCTTTGCCAGAAACAACTCTTCCCTATTGTCCACCAGACTCTGGCTATCTCATCCCTCCTCTTTTCAGTCACCATCCCCTTCAGGAAGCTTCCCTGAAGGCAAGGCTGGGAGTCATCTTGATGGTTATCACTAGGCAATTACCCCAATGGTTTCTTGTCTGCTTCTTTCTTTCTTTATATTGGAGTATAATTGTTGTACAATGTTATGTTAGTTTCTGCTATAAATCTAAAAATCCACCATGACGGGGACTATGTCTTCCTTGCTCTTACAACCCTGCAACCAGTACAGTGCCTGGAAGACAGGAGGTACTCAACCAATCCTGGCTAGATGGATAACAAAATGAAGATGAGTGCAAAAATCACCCTAAAAAGAAAATTCAAAGATTCAAAAATATCTAGAAATCTGCCAATACCTTCTAACAAGAATGGAAGTTGAGGCCCATGAAGGGAAAGAACCTGCCCAGTGTGTCACACGGAACACTAATGGTTTTCTTCACTGTTCTTCAGAGTTCTTAGATGCCTTCAAGATCCACCTCTCCCCAACCTCTCTCTCTTGTTCCCAACTTTTATTGAATAGGTATGTTCTTTCTCCAAGCCTTACAGAACTTAGTCCCCACCACAGCCTTATTTTACAGATTTGCAAACTGAGTCTCATGGAAGAGAGTAAGTTGCCTGAGATAATGATTAGGAGGAGGCCAATCTCAATCAATCTGGGACTGAATCTATGCCAGCACTATCCAATAGATCTTTTTGCAGTGAGGGAAAAGTTCTTTATCTGGGCTGTCTGGTATTATAGCCATCAATCATGTATGGCTTTTGCAGACTTAAAATGTGACTAGTGGAACTAAGAAAGTCTTTATTTAAATTTATTTTAATTAATTTATATTTAATTTTGAATAACTACTCATAGCTAATGGCTGCCCTACAGACTACTCCAGGTCTACACTATCTAACTGGGATTTTCCTGGCAAGAATACTGGAGTGGGTTGCTGTGCCCTCCTGCAGGATATCTTTCCAACCCAGGGATCAAACCAGAGTCTCTTGTGTCTCCTGCATTGCAGGTGGATTTTTTACCACTTAGCCACCCAGGAAGCTCATATATAACCATAAATAATTTGAAATCTAGAAAGTAGGATTGGGGTGATTTTTCTATATTTTTATCTAAATTTATCATAGTTAATGCATATTATAGTAAAAAAATACTAAATATATTTTAAAGGGCCCAAAAGATCCTTTTCATCTTGTCACTTATATGTTCTATTTTAAATCATTTGATACTTCCCATCACTATAAATTAAATCTAAATTCTTCCAGTCAGTGCTTAAGGCTATTGAACCACTGGTTTAAATACCTGTTTCTAACTGTCTCCTCAGTGGCTTCCCTCATGAGGGGTTTGTTCAGCCAGAGTTGGATATTAACTCTTTGTCCTCAGGAAAGGCCTTATAAATTCTGCCTTGGCACACTTAGTCATAGCTTTTGTCCTGTCCAGAATGCCATCCTTCACAACCTGAGCCTGAAGCACCCAGCTCTTCCCAGTTGCATTCCTAAGTCCTTCCGACAGCATCATCTTCCCACAGCATCTACTGTCGTGGGTGGAAAATCTGGTTTCCTTTAGAAGACAAAACAAGAAAGCCTAAATGAGTTAGTGATGCCATCTAACCATCTGATCCTCTGATGCTGAAGCTGAAACTCCAATACTTCGGCCACCTGATGCAAAGAACTGACTCCTTGGAAAAGACCCTGATGCTAGGAAAGATTGAAGACTGGAGAAAAAGGGGATGAGAGAGGATGAGATGGTTGGATGGCACCACCAACTCGATGGACATGAGTTTGAGCAAGCTCTAGGAGTTGGTGATGGGGAGGGAAGCCTGGTGTGCTGCAGCCCATGGGGTTGCAGAGTCGGACATGGCTGAGTGACAGAACTTAACTGAACTGAGATTCAAAATAGGGATGGGGGTAGGTTGAAAATGACAGATGGACAAGATGTTTCAGACTTAGGGAGAAGGGAGAGAATAGTCCATTCTTCAATCCTAAATACATTTAGGATTGAAGAATGGACTTAAGGTGTCTGTGGTAGAAGTTATGCTATAATTTTTAAAATGAAATTCTAGTGTCTTATATTTTAGGTTATATCAGATTATCTCTAGTGCCAAAATGGCTTCATCAAAACAGACCAAACAAAATACCTTGCTTCATCCCCCACACCCCCACCCAAGTTCTTCTCATAGTAATAAAAACAACAATAGTTGAGTTGGATCTATAATATGTGCAATCAGTGTGTTCAGCACATTTACTAAGAGTGTCCACCTGAGTCAGTTCTCAAAATAGTTCTGTGAGATGAATGCTATTCCTCTATTACAGATTAGAAAAAAGACATAGGGGCAGGTTATATGGATCTGCCTCAGGTTATATGGGTACAAGGGGGCAGGGCTGACTTTTGAATCCAGAGTCCAATCCAGAAGTTTTACAATGAACACAGATCATCTCCAAGTGTTAACCACTTAACCACTGCAGTGTACAACTCAGAAGCGGTGAAAGAAAGAATGTTTGGTAGCAAGCGTATAAGTTAGAGGATCTTAACCTCAATACTATTAACATTTTTAGGATGTGCATTGTAGAATATTTATTAGCAAGATTAACCTCTACTTGCTAGATGCCAGTAGCAAATGACTGATAGTGACAATCAAATCTGTTACTGTATATTGCCAAATGTCCTTGAAAAGAGGGGGATTATTAGTGGAGGAGGAGAGGGAGCAAAATCTCCTGTAGTATAAATATTTGTACCACTGATATAAATACTTATTCTTAGAGCAGAAATGCAATACTTATTGTATTGCTTAATACAATATAATATTGTCATTACCCCTATGGACGTTCATAATCCTAGATACATCTCTTCTTCCACCAATTTTCCAACTATCAAACTGAGAGCAACAGAGATTATTGCACAAAATGTTCATTTTATAAATCTAATCATTTCATAGATTAATTTCATTAAAAAGCCATAGCAAAAGGGAAGCAAAAACTTTTTAAGTCATCAAGCAATCATTAAATGAATTAAAATAGTAACTCTCAAGTCATTAGTCTGATTTTAGCCAAGCCAAGTAAGTACTATTCCAATATTCTGCACAAAATAGAAAATTATGATTTGAAAGTTCTCCAAGCAGTTGATGGTCCTGTTATTCATTCGATTTAGTAAAGGTTCAGAGCATTTGTGAGCTAAACTTTCCCAGGAAGTCATTTTTATACTATTACTGTTAGTTTGTGCAATTAGGATCTTTTTTTTTTTTCTCCTTTGGTAAATGGGTTTTTATGTTATCATTCTGTGTCTCAGGGAAAAGTATAATTTTTAATGGAACAAACCTAAAATCAGCCTCCATATTCCCCCTTAGTGACTTTATATCATCAATCTGTGCAAAGGGAGAATTTTGCATTCTAAAGAGAATCAGTTTGAATTATTAAAAATAACTGACATACAGTATGAAAAATATTGTCAAAGTATTTGATTATACCTCAGAATACAAGTTGTATTTCTTTGCCAGAGGGGGAAAAATGTGAAATCTATTTGAACTCTAATTCTGAAAGGCAAAATTTTGAACACTGAATATTGGTTATTACCTATGGCCTTACTGGATAAGAGTAGTCCACCTGTTTGATCCAGTTAGTTCTAACCTGTGCATTTCACATGGCAGGGGCAGAAGGCCCTAGTTCTATTGCTTAACCAGAAATTTTGATCAAGACTGCTTCTATTACAAGTGACAAATCTTAAACTAGACTCATTTATTGGCCAACATAAAACACTTCAGAAAGAAAGAGTATCTATTCTGAAATATAACTGTTTGGACCTAAATATCATGAGAAGGGGCTTCCCAGGTAGGGCTAGTTGTAAAGAACCCACCTGCCAATGCAGGAGACATAAGAAATGCAAGTCAGGACGATCCCCTGGAGAACGGCATGGCAACCCATTCTAGTATTGTTGCTGGGAAAATTCCATGGACAGAGGAACCTGGCAGGCTATGGTACATGGGGTTGCAAAGAGTCAGATACAACTGAAGCAACTTAGCACAGGAGTCTCTCTCTCTCTCTGTCTCTATCATCATCATCATCATGGTTTGAGTTTCTCTCACTTTGGCTTTTAAAATCATTTTTCACAAGATGAAGTGGGTAGCAGGAGCTTCCATATCACATCCTTATTGCCTCCTGATTTTAGAGGAAAGAGAGTCCTCATTTCCTAACTCAAGTTCTAAAAGAATATCTGAAAGATTCTGATGAGGCTATCTGGGGTCCCAGTTCCATTTCTTGGCATCTCTGTGGCCAGAAAGGGCTGCCATGATATTTTAGATTGGATTCAAGTACAAGTGGTTTTATCCAAGAAATTCTCCCTGTGGAAAATGGTAAGCAAATGGGGGAAACAGGGTAAAGGAAGGAAAAGAGTCTGCCAAAGCTGCAATATCAGATGAAGTGCCAGCCTCCTTCTGATCCAACACGGAGCTCTGGACCATAAATTGCGTGTCAGGTTGTCCCTGTGTGGAAGCAGCAAAGCTGGACTTGTCACCTATGCACCAGTAAGTTAGCTACAGGTTGCCCTGAGAGGGTATAATCTCCTAGGCACTTTCAGCTCTGGCTCTCTGGAAGTGAGGCAGCTCTAGCAGCCCAAATGCAAGCCTCTGAGGAAGGTTGCAGGTGCCAGCCTTTTGCAGCATAGCCCAGGGAAGTTGGGGGCTGGGCACACAGCACTGGTGTTTCCTGCACAAGTTATCCCTGAGTGGCCAAAGTACTGGTTCTCTATGATTGATTACCTCTGTCCATGGAATTTTCTAGACAAGAATACTGGAGTGGGTTGCCATTCCCTTCTCCAGAGGATCTTCCCCACCCATGGATTTAACCCAGGTTTCCTGCACCACAGATTCTTTACTGATTGAGCTATGATGGAAGCCCAAACACACATTCAGAGAAGGAAAATTACATTTACTGAGAATCTTCTGTGTCACTAACAGTTTTTGTTAACAGCTTCATTGAAGTATAATTATAAGACAATAAAGGACACATATTTAAAGTATAACTTTAAGAAATGTTGACATATGTATACATGCGTTCAACAATTATAGCAATCAATCAAGATGATGAACATCTTTATCACTACAGAAGTTTCTCTTTCTTACCCATCACTTTCTCCCTTTCCTGGTTCCTCCATCCTTGAGCAATTGCTCAAGTGCTTTCTGTCACTATAGATTACTCTGCATTTTCTAGAATGTTATATAAATGAAATCCTTCAATATATACTCTGCTTTTTTACTTAGCTTGAGATTAATCCATGTTGTTTCGTGCATCACTCACTAGTTCATTCATTTTTATTGCTGAGTAACTCCCTATTGTGTAAGGGCACCGCAATTTGTCTATCTGTTCACCAGCTGATGGATTTTAGCACTTTTATGTATCATATTTATATTTCATATTCTTTTCACCATACTGTGGGGTAAGTCTTCCTGTACTCTTTTTACAAAAGAGATATTTAGGCTCAGAGAGATGAACTAAGATACCTGATCACTTAGCTCATAAGTAATGGAGCTTAGACCTCAGATTTTTCCCTCAGCAAACTCTGTGCTGTTTTCACCCTCCCCATCTTTCTAAGAACACAAACTTGACACTCAGTAATTGCTTGTTATTCACTTTAATTAGCAAAATTTACATATTCAAAAGATGTTTTCCAATTTTAAACTCTCACTTAAAAGTCTTGCCTCCAGCTTTGATGCGTTCTTTATGCTGCAATTGGGAAATAGCCCATTTCCTGCTCTTTTTCCTCTTAAAAATAATGAAACAGAATAATTCTGTTTCCTAGCACATGTCCAATTTTTGGCCATTTTTACTCCGTTGCCCAAAATCATGTATCATTTCACTACTGAGCTACACAAGTGATAGTTTAAGAAGTCAGCACTAAGTAAGTGTGTGCCCTATTTAGATCCCTTGAAGTTTCAAAGTGAAATGGGAAATGATACTAGATGAAAGCATTAGGAATTTCAGCAGCTTTCCCAGTGACAAAACCTCACATCTCACTTAGAAAACTATACCGCACCTACTATCTACTTTGGTACCTTAAATTTCTAAATTTACATTTATTACTAGTGTATGTCCAATCTCTCCAATAGTAAATTCTGTGAGAGTGTCTACCAAACCAACCCTGTTATAAAATCTGGTCATCCAAGTTGAAATTTCTAAGTCCATTCAACCAGAGGGTTGACACTCTAATCTTGCCAGCCTACAGTTTCCAGATGACTAGATGCCTAAGAATATAGTTTGAAAGATTTTACCTGTATTATAATAACATCATAAAGTAGGATCGTCATAAAGGAGTTAAGGAGATTAACAAAGTCTGGGTTAAGAAGAATAAAGCAGATCCTGCTGGAGCTCTACCCGTATCCCCTGTGTGCGCACTTCTGTACTTGAAAGGCCAGTTACTGAAATCTCTTTGATTCTTTCTGCCTGTGGTCATTTGCTTTGGGGAACAGACTGTTCTAGCATTCAGGCCAGACCAGAAAGGCAAGAAGGTTAATGTCTCCAGAAACAATTCTCAACCAATAATATGATAAATACCCTAGCTTTCTCACCTCTTAGGTGGGGATAATACTGAAGCTGTTCTGCTTTGATCTCTTACAGTTCCCCTGAGGAATTGAGCCCCAGTTACCCCTAGCAGCCACTTGGTCAATAAATCACCCGCTAATGTCTTCCTTCCCTTCTCTGTCTCCCTTCCCAACTCCTCTCCTCCTGTGCTTTCTGTGATTTCTTAAATAAACTTCTTGCACCCAAATCCTTGTCTAAGAGGCTGCTATTAGGAAAGCCAAAGACAGACATTAACTAGAAACGTTATAATAACAGCCACTGTTGCACATCTGCAACATATTGGGTTGTTTCCTATACATTAACCTACTCAATTCCCATAATTAATGTAGAGGTAGATATTTTTATTCCCATTTGACTAATAAAGAAATTGAGTCTTTGAAAAGTGAAGAAATGTCCCAACATCATACATTAAGTGGCAAAGTCAGGTTCCACCCAACTCTGAGTAACTCTCAATTATATGTTTTATACTCTATTGCAACACTGAAGCCAGGCCCCTTCAGTGTTGTTGTGTGCACAATTAATACAAGCTTACCTAGTGGGCCTGGGAAATGCCAGCATCTTTTTCTTATATGTTTGATACTACCTGAAAAAGATAACTCCAGGAAAAACTAGTTAAATTGCAAGGATTTTTTTCCTTTATTTGTCGTGATTCTTTTGAAGCATTGACATGCAGTTTTAAATGACATTAACTCTCCTAGTTGTGTTTGCAGAAGTAATATCAAAATGATACCCTGCTGCTGCTGCTGCTGCTGCTGCTAAGTCACTTCAGTTGTGTCCGACTCTGTGCAACCCCATAGACGGCAGCCCACCAGGCTTCCCCGTCCCTGGGATTCTCCAGGCAAGAGCAATGGAGTGGGTTGCCGTTTCCTTCTCCAATGCATGAAAGTGAAAAGTGAAAGTGAAGTCACTCAGTCGTGTCCGACTCTCAGCGACCCCATGGACTGCAGCCTACCAGGCTCCTCCGTCCATGGGGTTTTCCAGGCAAGAGTACTGGAGTGGGGTGCCATTGCCTTCTAATGATACCCTATTAACATCTAGTTCAACTATCCACTCTGGCCTCACTGACGGTATGCCAAAGAAATTGTTGTAAGTGACATTTTCATCCTTGCCACTCATTACTGGGGAAGGAAATTCAAGGAGTTCCCAATATATTTTATTTTTTAGTAGTATAACAAACATACACTACATTCCTTGTTCTTAAATATATGCAATTTATCTATCAGTATCAGAAAGGGTTTCATTTCTTATTCACTTGCTTTTCTTTCTTTTCCATCCATATGCCAGAGAGAAGGAATTTTAATCACTAAAGGAGCATTTGTGTAATAGAAGTGATGTCTGCAGTTCCTTCAGCGAAGAGCATGAATAAATGATCTGTAGGTTTTTAATGCATTGCTCCAAATACGAGTTTCACTTTGTTCAGAAGTTTCAATAAATTGTTTTGTGTCCCTACAGATCTGCAGATGCCTCATAGGATGTGTTGCAGAGGATTCCTTTTAGGAAGAATTTTGTTTATGAGTAATATATTCTCTGCATTTTTCTCCCTCCTATTAATGACTAATGACATTGAATAATATAAGCATGCTGTTTTTCTTTTCCTTTTAATAAGAGGTCCAACATCAACTTCAATCTGAAGTTTTCTGGGTGTTTCAGAATTCAGCACCATGTTTTCACTCAAGGATTTAAAAGCCCAATACAACAAGAGTTGAGATCAAATGATAATTTAAGCTTATAAATAGTTAACTTCACACTGAAGTGACACACACTACTCTATTTTTATCTTAGGTCGCTTCAGTAGTGTCCAATTCTATGTGACCCTATGGACTGTAGCCCTCCAGGTTTCTCTGTCTGTCCATGGGATTCTCCAGGCAAGAATTCTGGCATGGATTGTCATTCCCTTCTTCACGGGATCTTCCCAACTCAGTGACCAAACTAATGTTTCTTAAGCCTAACCTGCACTGGCAGACGGGTTCTTTAACACCAGTGCCAACTAGGAAGCCTTTGATGATGATGATAAAAGTCGCTCAGTAGTGTCCAATACTTTGTGGCCCTATGGACTGTATAGTCCATGAAATTCTCCAGGCCAGAATACTGGAGTGGGTAGCCTTTCTTCTCCAGGGGATCTTCCCAACCCAGTGATCAAACCCAGGTCTCCTGCATTGCAGGTGGATTCTTTACCAGCTGCGCCACAAGGGAAGCCCTTATAATATGTCTATGAAACAGATGCTGTTATTATACCCATTTTTTAGATAAATACACTGAGACTTAGAAAGGATAAACAATTGGCTAAAGGGCACACAATCATTATAGTGTTTAAATTTTACCCACAAGCTTTATCAGTTTGTTCCTTAATAATTAATCCTATTTCATCTTGCATACAGACCCTGTCCTGCAAGTTAGCCTAAATATCAAATATTTTGTCTCTAAAACTTAGCGGTTAGAGAAGGAAACGGCAACCCACTCCGGTATTCTTGTCTGGGAAATACCATAGAAGAGCCTGGCAGGCTACAGTCCATGGTGTCACAAAACAGTGGGATACAACTTAGTGACTAAACAACAACAACAAGGCACTAGCCACATATAACTATTGAGCACTTGAAATAAGCTAAGGTATGCTACAGGCAAAAAAATGCACACTGGATTTTCAAGACAGTTTGAAAAAAAAAGAGAAAGAGTGTAAAACACCTAATAATCTTTATATTGACTACATGTTAAAAGCTGTTTGGTGTATATTGGGCTAAATAGAATGTTATTAAAACTCAGCAGTGGCCACAGGACTGGAAAAGGTCAGTTTTCATTCCAGTCCCAAAGAAAGGCAATGCCAAAGAATGCTCAAACTACCACAAAATTGCACTCATCTCACACGCTAGTACAGTAATGCTCAAAATTCTCCAAGCCAGGCTTCAGCAATATGTGAACCATGAACTTTCAGATGTTCAAGCTGGTTTTAGAAAAGGCAGAGGAACCAGAGATCAAATTGCCAACATCTGCTGGATCATAGAAAAAGCAAGAGAGTTCCAGAAAAACATCTATTTCTGCTTTATTGACTATGCCAAAGCCTTTGACTGTGTGGATCACAATAAACTGTGGAAAATTCTGACAGAGCTGGGAATCTGAGACCACCTGACCTGCCTCTTGAGAAACCTATATGCAGGTCAGGAAGCAACAGTTAGAACTGGACATGGAACAACAGACTGGTTCCAAATAGGAAAAGGAGTACGTCAAGGCTGTATATTGTCACCCTGCTTATTTAACTACTATGCAGAGTACATTATAAGAAATGCTGGGCTTGAAGAAGCACAAGCTGGAATCAAGATTGCTGGGAGAAATATCAATAACCTCAGATATGCAGATGACACCACCCTTATGGCAGAAAGTGAAGAGGAACTAAAAAGCCTCTTGATGAAAGTGAAAGAGGAGAGTGAAAAAGTTGGCTTAAAGCTCAACATTCAGAAAACTAAGATCATGGCATCTGGTCCCATCACTTCATGGGAAATAAATGAGAAATCAGTGGAAACAGTGTCAGACTTTATTTTTCGGAGGCTCCAAAATCACTGCAGATGGTGACTGCAGCCATGAAATTAAAAGACGCTTACTCCTTGGAAGGAAAGTTATGACTAACCTAGATAGCATATTCAAAAGCAGAGCTATTACTTTGCCAACAAATGTCTGTCTAGTCAAGGCTATGGTTTTTCCAGTGGTCATGTATGGATGTGAGAGTTGGACTGTGAAGAAAGCTGAGGTCCGAAGAATTGATGCTTTTGAACTGTGGTGTTGGAGAAGACTCTTGAGAGTCCGTTGGACTGCAAGGAGATCCAACCAGTCCATCCTAAAGGAAATCAGTCCTGAATATTCATTGGAAGGACTGATGCTGAGGCTGAAACTCCAGTACTTTGGCCACCTCATGCAAAGAGTTGACTCATTGGAAAAGACTCTGATGCTGGGAGGGATTGGGGGCAGGAGGAGAAGGGGACGAAAGAGGATGAGATGGCTGGATGGCATCACTGACTCAACGGACATGAGTGTGGGTGAACTCCGGGAGTTGGTGATGCACAGGGAGGCCTGGCATGCTGTGATTCATGGCATCGGAAAGAGTCGGACACGACCTAGTGACTGAACTGAACTGAATTGAAATTTTTTAAAAAAAAGAAAAGGATGGATAACTAATGAGAACCTACTGTATAGCGAAGGGAACTCTATACTCAGTGCTCTGCAGTAACCTAAATGGGAAGGAAATCCAAAAAAAAGAGGATATATGTATACATATAGCTGGCACTTTCTGTACAGCAGGAACTAACTCAACATTGTAAAGCAACTATTCTCCAATAAAAATTATTTAAAAAAGAAATAGGCTTTGCAAGCATGAAGATAGGAACACCTTTTGTGGGAGCCCCAAACTTTATGTGTCTCAGAGAAAAATAGCAGGATGGCAGAGAACAGCTCTCAGTCTTGTTGTTGTTCAGTCGCTCAGTCATGTCCAACTCTTTGTGATCCCATGGACTGCAGCACACCAGGCTTCTATGTCCTTCACCATCTCTCAGAGCTTGCTCAAACTCATGTCCATTGAGTCTGTGATGCCATCCAACTATCTTGTCCTCTGTTGTCCCCTTCTCCTCCCACCTTCTATCTTTCCAAGCATCTGGGTCTTTTCTAATGAGTCGGCTCTTTGCATCAGGTGGCCGAAGTATTGGAACTCTAGCTTCAGCATCAGTCCTTCCAATAAATATTCACTAGCCCTTCCAATGAATTAGCTCTCAACCTAATTTTGCCTTATTGGCAATGGTGACTAATCTGTCTTAAGAAAAATTGTTCAGCCTTGTGAGACTGAGAGCTTCCCTGATAGCTTATTTGGTAAAGGATCTTCCATCAATGCAGGAGACCCGGTTTGATTCCTGGGTTGGGAAGATCCACTGAAGAAGGAACAGGCTACCCACTCCAGTATTCTTGGGCTTCTCTTGTGGCTCAGCTGGTAAAGAATCTGTCTGCAATGTGGGAGACCTGAGTTTGATCTCTGGACTGAAAAGATCCCCTGGAGAAGAGAAAGGCTACCCATTCCAGTATTCTGGCCTGGAAAATTCCATGGACTGTATAGTCCATGGGGTCGCAAAGGGTCAGACATGACTGAGCGACTTTCACTTCACTTCACTTCACTTGTGAGACTGAGCTTTCGACCTCAATGCCAGAATCTCCTATGATCCCTATGCTAACCTTGATGAAGGGGCAATTGGCATGACAACTTTCAGTGCTTCTAGAAATAGCATGTGCTAAGTCCCCTTTTCCCAGGGAATGTGTCACATAATCTTCAGCACTGTTGATTGCTTTCTCCTAAGACCTAACCAGAAGTCATAGCCGCTGTGGAGTTTAGAATCTAGTGGCAGATAAGCCATACAGGGGCTAAGTGGCAAACATAATTGACATATTTCTTGTTTTCATGCATATCATGTTATTTTTTCTGATGTTCAAAAGTTAAGGGTTAAAGGTATAAATTCTGTTTTTCTATTTTCTCAAATTTTAAGCCTTAACACTTAGTAAAGCTAACTCTGGTAAATGTTGTTTTACTTAGAAATCCTAAAGTATGTTTGACTGTATCTTAGAGAAAAAAAGAAACTTTAAAACAGTTAATAAAGTACAAAGATTTTTAAAAAACATAATGCGTACAAAACTTGAGAAGTAGAGAGTTTGGAGGTTGTGGAAAACTAGAATTTATGTATCTGTTCTGAAGGGCATACACAAATTTCATGTGACTATGGCTCTGGGGGTTAAAGGTATACAGAAATTCTCAAGACCTACAGATCTCTTTTTCTCCTGTGACCAAAGTCAGTCTCAGAACAAATAATCTAAAGGTTTTCTGGATTCCTTTATCTTCCTGGGCTGTTGACATTATGGCCATCACTGCACAAGCAGGAAGCCTAGGGCAGAGAAGAATGAGTCTCTGTATGAGTCTCTTGGATGAGTTTTGTGACCCAGCCAGTGTTTAGGTGGTCAGGGTCTTAATTTTCTCCACCTTTTGCTGCTTCTGCAAAGCAAGAAGCATGTCTTGACCCTATCAAGACATGGAAAATGGGAGATGGTTGAGTCGATATATAGGATTGGTTGATTTTCCCAAAGAACTGGAAGATCCAGATTTTTATGTAGGCCCATTTAATCTCTTAATATCTTTGCTGGTTTATAATTGTAACGGAATAAACAGCACTTACTTAAATTGTGGAGCTTCCCAGGTGGCTCAGTGATAAAGAATCTGCCTGCCACACAGGAGATGCAGGTTTGATCCCTGAGTTGGGAAGATCCCCTTGAGAGGGAAATAGCAACCCACTCCAGTATTCTTGCCTGGGAAATCACATGGACAAAGAGGAGCCTGGTGTGCTACAGTCCATGAGGTTGCAAGAGTTGGACATAACTTAGCAACTAAACAACAATAACACTTAAATTGTACAATGTGCTGAATTTTGACATATGTATGTAGCTATAAAGCCATCACAACAGTTAAGGTAATGCATATATCTTTATCCCCAAAGGTTTTCTCATGCCCCTAAATGATCTTTTCCTTCCCTAATCTACATGCAACTATTGATTTGTTTCATTTCATAACACATTAGTTTACATTTTCTTGAATTTTTTATAAGTGTAATACAGTATGAGGTTTTTTCCTACCTTCTGTCAGTAAGCATAATTGTTTTGAGATTATTTACTGTTAGGAATATCAATAGGTTATACCTTTTTATTGCTGAGTAATATTTCCCTGTGTATGGACGGTATACAGTTGTTTATCCATCAATTGTTTATGGACATTGAGGTTGTTTACAGGTTCTGTCTATTAAAAATAAAACTTATTTGAAGCAAAGAAGCAAACAAACTAAAAACTTGGCACTTGTTCCAAAGTCATCAGGTAGTTTATATTTTACACTGTATGGTTGAAAGCTTTCCATATTAGTTTGCTTGATAAAGGGAGTAGTACTTGACATTTTTTTGACATCTCCATCAATTTTAACCTATTCAACTTTGACAGTAACCCCAAAGTTTTCATATTTTTGTTATTTTCATAGTTAAGAAGAATACAAAAACTACCTACATGTGCTAATAATTCATTTTTGGATTTATTATAATCTAATGGTATTGATGAAAGACTTTAAAACATTAATTAATTATCATGGGCAGAACAAAGAAATATTCTTCCTCTTAAGTTTAAATTTTAGATTTCTTTAGCTTAAGGATGTTCCAGACCTTCAAGTCTGAGATCTGAAAACTTACAGGGTATCATTTTTGTAATTGTTAATAAAATTTCATGTACAAAAGGAGAGGGAGGGGCCAACAGGATTTTTTTTTTACCTGTTGAATCTCTAACTTGTGCTACGCATCTCCCACAGTGTTATTTACTTTCAGTCCACTGTCTTCAGCCTTCAAAAGCAGGTACACTGCTCTTCTGCAGCCGTTTTGCCAAGTCACTGTGAGTTCAGGGAACAAACCCAAGCTGGAGCCACAGGGAAGTGACATGATGGAAATTTGAATCCTGGATTGACTGTGGTCCAGGTTTTTTTTTTTCTTCCCTGTTCCAGTATATCCCAAGACATAGATAAAACATAACACTAATTTCAAGGTCAGTGATGGTGTTGTGTTAAAATAAAGTTTTCATTGAGGCCAAACAAATTTGGCAAATAGGTGGGAAGAAAGTCAACCAGATTTCTTTCCTCTAGGATTTTTCAGAGATCATGACATGCTAATTCACAAGCTGGATGTGGGCTGTCAAAAGAAGAATTCTAAGGTTGTCCCCAAGATTCCAACCCCTGAATATTTGAGTGCAGTGTAATCTTGTCCTCTTGAGTGAAGGTCAGATTGGTGAAGTTGATGGGATATCATGCCTATGTTTTGGCTACATTACATGGCAAATGATTCTGTGTGTGTGTCTGTGTGTGTGCTCTGTCATGTCTCTGTGACTCCATGGGCCTACCAGGTTCCTCTGTCCATGGAATTTTCCCAGCAAGAATATTGGAATGAGTTGCCATTTCCTCCTCCAGGAGATCTTCCCAACCTAGGGATCAAACCCATTTCTCCTGTGTTGGTGGGTAGATTCTTTACCGGTGTCACCACCTGGAAAGTATGAAGGTTCTCAAAACAGTTGACTTCGAGTTAATAAAAAGTGGGATGATCCCAGATGAACCTGACTTAACCAGGAGAAAGTCCTTAAAAGGGACTGAAGTTGTCCTGCTGACCTTGAGAAACAAGCAGCCATGTGTGGTTGCCCATGGAGAGATGCTCTCTAGTTGCTGAGGGCAGCCTCCAAGAGGAACTGAATTCTGCCTCATACTGCATAAGCCTGGAAGAGAACCTGAACTCCAGAAAAGAACACAGCTCAACCAATACCATGATGAATCCCCATGAGAATCTGAGCAGAGAGCCCAGTTAGGACCTGCTTGGACTCCTAACCCACAGAAACAGTGAGATAATACATGACTATTGCTTTAAGCTGCTAAGTTTATGGTAGTATGTTATGTAATATAGAAAACTAATAGAGGGATATAGCACTTGATTGTCAAGAAATCCTTTCTTTTTTTTCCCAGTGTATCTTATGGGATTGGCATTCCATAAAATTAACTTCCAGAAATGCTTAATTTTTAATAACTTTTTTTTTCTTTTTGGAGAACGGTTAATGGTCCTATCACAACATTTGGCTTCTGAGAATAGACAGACCTTGTTCTGATCAGGAAAAGAAGGGGTGTGTGCTCATTTAGTAGACCCAGACTTGGTGTGGCATGAGGGTAGAAGCTAATGAATTAGCAAGGCAAGGCCAGGCAAGAAGAAAAATGTCAAAATTTAACTTGTGGGATGGTTAATTGTATATGTCAACTTGACTGGACCAAGGAATCTTTAGAATTTGATTAAATATTATTTCTTGGTGTGTCTCTGAGGGTATTTCTAGATGAGATTAACATTTGAATTCATAGACTGAGTAAAGCAGATTGCCCTCCCCAGTGTGGATGGACCTCATGCAATTCACTGAACAAATGGCTAAGTAAGAAAGTACAACAAAAAAAGTAGCCAAGTAGAACAAAAGGCTAAGTGAGAGAGAATTCTGTCTGCCTGATTGTCCTCAAGCTGAGACATCAGTGTTTTCCAAACTTCATATTTGGACTCAGACTCTAACTAGAAGTTGTATCATTGGCTTGCATGATGCCCTTCTCAGCCTGACCAGTTTTGAAATTCAAACTATCAATGCCCCAGAATTGATGAGTGATGCTTTCCAAAAGTATACTGATGAAGGAAATTCAAATGCCAACAATTTACACTGCAGTAGTTGGAAAAGACCATTTTGAGTTGGCCTGATCAAGTCATCCCTACTTGTAAAAAACTTGTGTTTTTGATGGTTTACATATGGAGATTAAGAGAGAAGGGCAGATCCTGGATGATTCTTAGGTTTCTGGTTGCTAACAGCATGGTTGGTTGGGGGCAACCTTCACTCATTGAAAAAATAGCTCAGGTTTAGTAGAGAAAGATCATCAGTTAAGTTGATTTTGATATGCCTTTGAAATATTTTAAAAAGATATATCAAAAAGGCAATTAAATATGTGGTCACTACTGGACTAGCAATATATATGTGTGGGCCATCTGAAAAATAGTTGTCATTGAAGCTGTGGTCATGGGTGAGGTTGTTGTGCTGGGGGTAGTTTGGGGATCAAAGGAGTGGATCTAGAATTCTTAAAGAATTCTGTATCTATAATTCTGTAGCTAATGGGCTGATAGAGGAAGCTACACTTGAAAAGGTGACAAGAACCTTTTGTAAAAGCATAGGAAAATAGAGTTTGAGCTCCTACTTGAAGGATAATTAAGCTTCTGACTAGAAATCAGTAGAAAGGACATTTGGAGATGGAGGAAACATAATGAGCTGAATCACTGAGGACAAAGTGAGAAGATACAGAGAAGAGCAAGTTATGCAGTTTGATTGTGAGGCTGAGAGAGAGCTGGGATAACAAAAAGAGCTGGTTGTCATACGATGAGCAGGCCAGAACATTGTTGTAAAGATTTGCATTCGTTCAGCAGACTTGGGGTTTTTCAACTTGGGACGCTGTGTGTCAGGGCTCTGGACATCCCATATACACGTCAACTGTTTTGTCTTTCCATATTTGGCTAAGACAGTATTTGGAGATACAAATCCGTTATCTTACCTCTCAGTATTTCTCTCCATTCAAATAGAAGTTTGCTCTACACTCACTGCCTGCTTGTTTCTCCAGTGGGAGATACATGTTGGAAGCTTAAATTGCCTAGAAACAGCAGACAGGGAACAGATCAAGTGGATTGGGTGCAGAAGAACCAATGAGTTACGAGGTTTGTGGAAAACTGGGGAGCACTTTTCTCTTTTAAAGAATTCAAATTTAAACTTAGACAACAAAAACACATGAGGAAGCCACACAAGGATTATCTGCAGGCTCTTTCTCAGTTCCTGTGGACTAAACTTTGGAAGAATTGGGTGAAGAAGGTGGCTGCTGCTGCTGCTAAGTCGCTTTAGTCGTGTCCAACTCTGTGCGACCCCATAGATGGCAGCCCACCAGGCTCCCCCGTCCCTGGGATTCTCCAGGCAAGAACACTGGAGTGGGTTGCCATTTCCTTCTCCAATGCATGAAAGTGAAAAGTGAAAGGGAAGTCGCTTAGTCCTGTCTGACTCTAGCGACCCCATGGACTGCAGCCTACCAGGCTCCTCCGTCCATGGGATTTTCCAGGCAAGAGTACTGGAGTGGGGTGCCATTGCCTTCTCTGGAAGAAGGTGGCAGAAAGTTTTAACAATGCAAAAATCTGGGAAGAACAAGATGGCAGAGGAGTAGGTGGACATGGAGTACATCTCTTTCCATGAGTACGTCAGGAAATACACCTTCAGACACAGAAGTGCATGCAGAACACCAGCTAAGAGTGGACAGAAGTACCTGACCAGCAGAAAAGAATATATAGAACCACACAAAACTCGGTAGGAGAAAGGAAATAGGGGGAAAAATAGGAGTTCTAGTAGGACTGGACCTACTAGTCAGGTGGGGGAACTGAAGCAGGGGTTCAATCCCCACTTTGGGGCAATTATCTGAGTCAGAGGAGAAACATTTAAGACTGAGAGTGAAACAGCTGATCTGTGGCAGCCTAAATGGAATGAGAATCAGACAGTCCTTGCTGTAGCCATACATATTCTGGACAGGGATGCAGGTTCCCTGGAAAGCACAGAAGCTGGGAGCTGGGGTTTAGGGATTGTGGAGCAATCCCAGGGTGAGGGCTGCTGTTGACTGCGGAGACATGGATCAAGGTTATCTGAGGGAGGAGACTGTGGTGGAAAATGCCTGTGAAGGAAAGCCAGGCAGCCATGGAAGCAAGGTAATACTGCTGAGTCACGAGCAGGGGTGGAGCCATCACCATAGCCTCTCTCCCCCCACAGGCAAGCATCTGCAGCTGAACAATAGAGAGGCTGGCCCATCAAATGCCTGACACACTGAACTACAGAGTAGGACCCCACCCAAGGTGCTCCTTGAAGTGACTGATGTGCTGAACTATAGAGTAGGACCCCACCCAAGGTGACCCTTTAAGTTCCTGACACACTGAACAACAGAGAAAGACCCCAGACAAGGGAACCCTCTAAGTGCCTGAATGGGTGGAGTTATGGAGAAAGACTGGCCAAAGAGGCCTTCTGATCGCCAGCTATAAGAGGCTGAAAAAAAGACTCTTATAGGGCCATAACTCCGGCAGTCCATGTCCCTGCACACTTGGTACCACCAGGGTCCCTGAAAGCCAAGCGGCTATGCCTCCTTCACACTCAACTCTCACTGGGGCAGAGCTGCCACAGGCAAAAAAAAAATCTTGCATCTGTGTGCACAAGGTCATTTTGGTAGTGTCCAGCTCTTTGTGTCCCTATAGTCTGTGACCTGCCAGGCTTCTCTCTCAGGGCAGATCTCCAGGCAAGAATACTGGAGTGTATTGGCCAATACTGGTTGCCACACCCTTCTAGAGCACTATACTTCCTGCTCCCTAGCTGCCAACTCCTCTGAGTACCTGGTACTGCCAGAATCCCTGCAACCCAAGTAGCTGCCTCATCTCCACACCTGGCCCTCATAAGGGCAAACCCAAGTCCTCCAGGGCAGCCTCGAGAGCAAACCCCAGTGGACAGCCCACATGCAGAAGTGGAAATAAAACTACGACTGAAACCCAGGGGCAGTGTGGCTAAGGAAGAAGACCCAAAACTTTCCCACCAGCTGTACATGCTGCAGGTTAAATCCACACAATCAATTAGGCAGACTCTGTGGCTATGGAATATATAAAAAAACACTGAGAGCACCCACAAAAGAAAACACAATAGTTCTAATAGCTGTGGACATTGGAGGCAACAACACACAGGAGTAGGACCCGATTAGAATCTGAGATGCCACCATAGCAGGTCCAGAGATCAGCACAGTGTTGGAGGGCATCCTAGGGAAGTGAGGTGGACTATGACTCCCAGCGAAGGAAAGGACTCTGAGAGCAGTGACTCAAGAAAAACATTTATTATTCTTATGTTTTGACTTGTTCTGTAGATTCTTTTGGATTTATTTTCTCCCCCCTCCACCCCATTGTAGTTGTCAATTTTGTTGGCACTATGAAATCTAATTAAGCTTTTGAGCTTTTTTTTTCTCAGTCACAATTTTTATTGTTGTTATAAGCCTCTGCCTCTATGGGGCTTTTACATTTCTCTGGAGTTTTCTTTTTTTCCTTTATTTTCTCTATTTTTAATTTTTTAAACTTATTATTGTTTTCTCTACATTTATTTCTTTGTTTGCTTTTCCTGATGTTCTTTTCCCCTTGCAATTAATCTTTAATGTATATAAATCTTCTTCATCTACCTCTATCTAACTTTACATATCTATTATTTCTTTCTTTTCTTTCTTTCCTTTCCTTTCTGCATATTTGTTAGTTTTGTTTACAGTGTTTTGTTTCCCACTTGGTCCTTGCTTTAGTTTGGCTTTTCAGTTTTTGCTTTAGTTAGTTTTGTTCTTAAATGGTAAGTATAATTTTTTATTTCTTTGTTCATTGGGTCAATCTACTGTACTTTATTTTTGTTGGACTGTTTTGACTTTGCTTATGGGTGTATATGTGTATGTGTATATTCCATTATTTTAATTACTATTTGCCTGATTTTGTAACTGCCATTTGTCTGAGGTTCATCTTTGGTCTCTCGTTTTTGGGTATTTGTTTTCATCTCACTTAATGCCTAGAGAATCCCAGGGACAGAGGAGCCTGGTGGGCTTCCTTCTACGGGGTCGCACAGAGTCGGACACGACTGATGTGACTTAGCAGTAGCAGCAGCAGCACTTAATGCCATAAAAAACCACTTGTGGAATCTTTGTTCCTGATCAGATATCAAGCCCCAACCCTTTGGAGTGGGAGCACTGACTCCAAGAACCTAGACTACTGGAGAACTAACCCTGCTGCTGCTGCTAACCCTAGGGATTATCAAATAGTGAAAACTCACACAAAGGAAACTACTTAAATACAAGACCCAGCACCACCCAACCACCAGTAGCACCCTGTGCAGGACACCTCATCTAAACAACAAACAAAATGAAAATACAAACACAATTATCAGCAGACAGGATTACCACCTCACTCAGCCTTGCCCATTGAGGAAAAACAAACAAACAAGAAACTCAGCACAAATATCACCCTATACATAGTTTGCACACATCACTGGACCAACCTTAGGAGGGCAGAAACCAAAAGGAAGAAAGAATTCAACCTTGAAGCCTGGGAAAAGGAGACCTCAAGCATAATAAGTTAAAAAAAAGTAATGAAAAGGCAGAGATATACTACACAAATGAAGGAACAATCTAGAAACACAGAAGTCCAAATAAATGAAGAGGAAATAGGCAAGCTACCTGATAAAGAGTTCAGAATAATAGTAAATATGATCAAAAACCTTGAAAAACAAAATGGGGAAAATGCAAGAATCAATTAACAAAGACCTAGAAGAATTAAAGAATAAACATACAGAGACAAACAACACAATTACTGAAATTAGAAATACTCTTGAAGGAATCAATAGCAGAATATCTGAAGCAGAAGAGTGAATCAGTGAGCTGTATTATAAAATGGTGGAAATTACTTCTGAAGAGCAGAATAAAGTAAAAAGAATGAAAAGAACTGATGGCAGTCTCAGAGACCTCTGGGACAATATCAAACATACCAACATTCGAATTATAGGGGTCCCAGAAGAAGAAGAGAAAAAGAAAAGTTATGAGAAAATTCTTAAAGAGAATATAGTTGAAAATTTCCTCAACATGGAAAAGGAAAACAGTCAATCAAGTCCAAGAGGCCCAAAGAGTCCCATATAGGATAAACCGAAGGAGAAACATGCAAGACACATACTAATCAAAGTAACAAAGACTAAACACAAAGAAAGAATATTAAGAGCAGCAAGGGAAAAGCAACAAGTAACATGCAAGGGAAATCCCATACACTTAATAGCTGATCTTTCAGCAGAAACTGCAGGCCAAAAGGAAATGCAGGATATATTTAAAGTACTGAAAGAGAAAAATCTACAACAAAGATTACTATACCTGGCAAGGATCTCATTCAAAATTGATGGAGAAATAAAAAGCTTTTCAAACAAGCAAAAGTTAAGATAATTCAGTACCACCAAATCAGCTTTACAACAAATGTTGAAAGGACTTATATAGTCAAGAAATACAAGAGAAGAAAAAAGATCTACAAAATCAACTCCAAACAATTAAGAAAATGGCAAGAAGAACATATATATCAATAATTACTTTAAATGTAAACAGATTAAATGCTCTAACCAAAAGACACAGACTGGCTGAATGAACACAAAAACAAGACCCATATATATGCTGTGTACAAAAACCCACCTCAGACATAAAGTAACATATAGACTAAAAGTGAGAGGATGGAAAAATATATTCCATGCAAATGGGAAGCAAAAGAAAGCTGGAGTAGCAATCCTCATATCAGACAAAACAGACCTTAAAATTAAAGAATATTAAAAGAGATAAAAAAAAAAAAAAAAGATGTCCTTTTCATTACAGGGGACTGGAATGCAAAAGTAGGAAGTCAAGAAACACCTGGAGTAACAGGCAAATTTGGCCTTGGAATACGGAATGAAGCAGGGCAAAGACTAATAGAGTTTGGCCAAGAAAATGCACTGGTCATAGCAAACAACCTCTTCCAACAACACAAGAGATTACTCTACACATGGACATCACCAGATGGTCAACACCAAAATCAGATTGATTATATTCTTTGCAGCTAAAGATGGAGAAGCTCTATACAGTCAACAAAAACAAGACCAGGAGCAGACTGTGGCTCAGATCATGAACTCCTTATTGCCAAATTCAGACTCAAATTGAAGAAAGTAGGGAAAACCACTAGACCATTCAGGTATGACCTAAATCAAATCCCTTATGATTATACAGTGGAAGTGAGAAATAGATTTAAGGGCCTAGATCTGAAAGATAGAGTGCCTGATGAACTATGGAACAAGGTTCGTGACATTGTACAGGAGACAGGGATCAAGACCATCCCCATGGAAAAGAAACGCAAAAAAGCAAAATAGCTGTCTGGGGAGGCCTTACAAATAGCTGTGAAAAGAAGAGAAGCGAAAAGCAAAGGAGAAAAGGAAAGATATAAGCATATGAATGCAGAGTTCCAAAGAATAGCAAGGAGAGATAAGAAAGCCTTCCTCAGCGATCAATGCAAAGAAATAGAGGAAAACGACAGAATGGGAAAGACTAGAGATCTCTTCAAGAAAATTAGAGATACCAAGGGAACATTTCATGCAAAGATGGGCTCGATAAAGGACAGAAATGCTATGGACCTAACAGAAGCAGAAGATATTAAGAAGAGGTGGCAAGAACACACAGAAGAACTGTACAAAAAAGATCTTCACAACCCAGATAATCACGATGGTGTGATCACTGACCCAGAGCCAGATATCCTGGAATGTGAAGTCAAGTGGGCCTTAGAAAGCATCACTATGAACAAAGCTAGTGGAGGTGATGGCATTCCAGTTGAGCTATTTCAAATCCTAAAAGATGATGCTGTGAAAGTGCTGCACTCAATATGCCAGCAAATTTGGAAAACTCAGCAGTGGTCACAAGACTGGAAAAGGTCAGTTTTCATTCCAATCCCAAAGAAAGGCAATGCCAAAGAATGCTCAAACTGCTGCACAATTGCACTCATCTCACATGCTAGTAAAATAATGCTCAAAAGTCTCCAAGCCAGGCTTCAGCAATATGTGAACCGTGAACTTCCTGATGTTCAAGCTGGTTTTAGAAAAGGCAGAGGAACCAGAGATCAAATTGCCAACATCTGCTGGATCATAGAAAAAGCAAGAGAGTTCCAGAAAAACATCTATTTCTGCTTTATTGACTATGCCAAAGCCTTTGACTGTGTGGATCACAATAAACTGTGGAGAATTCTGAAAGAGATGGGAATACCAAACCACCTGACCTGCCTCCTGAAAAATCTGTATGCAGGTCAGGAAGCAACAGTTAGAACTGGACATGGAACAACAGACTGGTTCCAAATAGGAAAAGGAGTACGTCAAGGCTGTATATTGTCACCCTGCTTATTTAACTTCTATGCAGAGTACCTCATGAGAAACGCTGGACTGGAAGAAACACAAGCTGGAATCAAGATTGCTGGGAGAAATATCAATCACCTCACATATGCAGATGACACCACCCTTATGGCAGAAAGTGAAGAGGAGCTAAAAAGCCTCTTGATGAAAGCGAAAGTGGAGAGTGAAAAAGTTGGCTTAAAGCTCAACATTCAGAAAACGAAGATCATGGCATCTATCCCATCACTTCATGGGAAATAGATGGGGAAACAGTGTCAGACTTTATTTTTCTGGGCTCCAAAATCACAACAGATGGTGACTGCAGCCATGAAATTAAAAGACGCTTACTCCTTGGAAGGAAAGTTATGACCAACCTAGATAGCATATTCAAAAGCAGAGACATTACTTTGCCAACAAAGGTCCATCTAGTCAAGGCTATGGTTTTTCCTGTGGTCATGAATGGATGTGAAAGTTGGACTGTGAAGAAGGCTGAGTGCCGAAGAATTGATGCTTTTGAACTGTGGTGTTGGAGAAGACTCTTGAGAGTCCCTTGGACTGCAAGGAGATCCAACCAGTCCATTCTGAAGGAGATCAGCCCTGGGATTTCTTTGGAAGGAATGATGCTAAAGCTGAAACTCCAGTACTTTGGCTACCTCATGGGAAGAGTTAACTCATTGGAAAAGACTCTGATGCTGGGAGGGATTGGGGGCAGGAAGAGAAGGGGACGACAGAGGATGAGATGGCTGGATGGCATCACTGACTCAATGGACATGAGTCTGAGTGAACTCTGGGAGCTGATGATGGACACTGAGGCCTGGCTTGCTGCGATTCATGGGGTTACAAAGAGTCAGACACGACTGAGCGACTGAACTGAACTGAACAAGAGATAAGGAAGGACACTACATAATGATCAAGGGATCAATCCAAGAGGAAGACATAAGGATTGTAAATATCTATTCACCCAACACAGGAGCACCTCAGTGCATAAGACAAACACTAACAGACATGTAAGAGAAATTGACAGTAACACAATAATAGTAGGAAGCTTTAACACCCCTCTCACACCAATGGACAGATCATCAAAACAGAAAATTAATAAGGAAACACAAATCTTAAATGATACATTAGATGAGATGGATCTCATTGATATCTTGAGGACATTCCATAAATGCAGAAGAATATACCTTATTCTCAAGTGCACATGGAACATTCTCCAGGATAGACCACATTTTGGGTCACAAAGCAAACCTCAGTAAATTTAAGAAAATTGAAATCATATCAAGCATCTTCTCCAACCACAACACTGAGACTAGATATCAATTAAAAGAAAAAAATCTCTAAGAAACAAAAACACATGGAGATTAAATAACACATTTCTAAGTAACCACCAGATTACTGAAGAAATAAGAAGGGAAATTGAAAAGTTCTAGAAATAAATGACAATGAAAACACAGCAACTCAAAACGTATGGGATGCAGCAAAAGCAGTTCTAAGAGGGAAATTTATAGCAATACAATCCTACCTCAAGAAACAAGAAAAACATTGAGTGGACAACCTAACTTTATACCTAAAACAACTGGAAAAAGAAGAATAAAAAAAAAACCCAAAATTAGTAGAAAGAAAGAAATCATAAAGATCCGAAAAGAAATAAATGAAAAAGAAATGAAACAATAGTAAAGATTAATAAAACTAGAAGCTTGTTCTTTGAGAAGATAAACAAAATTGACAAAACTTTAGCCAGACTCATCAAGAAAAAGAAAGAGAAGAACCTAATCAATAAAATTAGAAATGAAAAACGAGAGGTTACAACAGACATTGCAGAAACACAAAGGATTATAAGAGACTGTTATGAACAACTATATGGCATAAAATGGATAACCTGGAAGAAATGGACAGATTCTTAGAAAAGGTCAATCTTCCGAGATTGAACCATAAAGAAATAGAAATTATGAACAACCCAATTAGAAGCACTGAAATTGAAGCTGTTAACAAAAATCTCCCAAAAGACAAAAGCCCAGGACCATATGGCTTCACAGAATTCTGTCAAACATTAAGAGAAGAGCTAATGCCTATCCTTCTAAAACTCTTTCAAATAATTGCAGAGGAAGGAACACTTTCAAACTCATTCTATGAGGCCACCATCACCCTGATACCAAAACCAGAAAAAGACAACACAAAAAAAGAAAACTACAGGCCAATATCATTGATGAACATAGATGCAAAAATCCTCAACAAAACTTTAGCAAACCGAATTCAGCAACACATCAAAAGCTCATATACCATGATCAAGTTGGGTTTATTCCAGGGATGCAAGGATTTCTTCAGTATACACAAATCGATTATTGTGATACACCATATTAACAAATTGAAAGATAAAAGCCATATGATAATCTCAATAGATGGAAAAAAAGCTTTTGATAAAATTCAGCATATATTTATGATTAAAACTCTTCAGAAAATGGGCATAGAAGGAACCTACCTCAACATAGCAAAGGCCATATATGATAAGCCTACAGCAAATGTTACTCTCAATGGCAAAACACTGAAAGCATTCCCCCTAAGGTCAGGAACAAGACAAGAGTGTCCACTTTCACCACTATTATTCAACATAGTTCTGGAAGTCCTAGCTACAGCAATCAGAGAACAAAAAGAAATAAAAGAAATACATATCAGAAAAGAAGAAGTAAAGCTCTCCCTGTTTGCAGGTGATGTGATACAGTACGTAGAAAACCCTAAAGATAGTGTCAGAAAACTGCTAGAGCTAATCAGTGACTTTAGCAAAGTTGCAGGAAACAAAATCAACACACAGAAATCACTTGCATTTCTATATACTAACAATGAAAAATCAGAAACATCATTTAAGGAATCAATCCCATTCACCATTGCAACAAAAAGAATCAAATATCTAGGAATAAACTTACCTAAGGATACAAAAGAACTGTACACAGAAAATTGTGACACTGATGAAAGAAATCAAAGACAACATAAACAGATGGAGAGATATTCCATGTTACAGAGATATTCCATGTGCCTGGGTAGGAAGAATCAATATTGTGAAAATGACTATACTACCAAATGCAATCTGCAGATTCAATGTGATCCCTATCAAATTACCAATGAAATTTTTCACAGAACTAGAACAAAAAATTTCACAATTCATAGGGAAACACAAAAGACCCTGCATAGCCAAGTAGTCTTGAGAAAGAAGAATGGAGCTGACGGAATCAACCTTTCTGACTTCAAATTATGCTACAAAGCTACAGTCATTAAGACAGTATGGTACTGGCACAAAAATAGAAATATAGATCAATGCAACAAGATAGAAAACCCAGAAATAAACCAATGCACCTATAGGTACCTTGTTTTTGACAAAAGAAGCAAGAATATACAATGGGGTAAAGACAGCCTCCTCAATAAATGGTGTTGGGAAAACTGGACAGCTAAACGTAACAGAATGAAGTTAGAACACTTCCTAACACCATACACAAAGATAAACCTAAAATGGATTAAAGACCTAAATGTAAGACCAGAAACTATAAAACTCTTAGAGGAAAACATAGGCAGAACACTTGATGACATAAATCAAAGCAAGATCCTCTATGATCCACTCCCTAGAGTAATGGAAATAAAAAGAAAAGTAAACAAGTGGAACCTGATTAATCTTAAAAGCTTTCGCACAGCAAAGAAAACTATAAGCAAGGTGAAAAGACAAGCCTCAGAATTGGAGAAAATAATAGCAAATGAAACAACAGACAAAGGATTAATTTCCAAAATATACAAGCAGCTCATACAACTCAATACCAGAAAAACAAACAAACCAATCAAAAAGTGGGGAAAAGACCTAAACAGACATTTCTCCAAAGAAGGAATACAGATGGCTAAAAAACACATGAAAAGATGCTCAACATTGCTCATTATTAGAGAAATGCAAGTCAAAACTACAATTAGATATCACCTCACACCAGTCAGAATGGCCCTCATCAAAAAGTCTACAAACAGTAAATGCTGGAGAGGGTGTGGAGAAAAGGGAACACTCTTGCACTGTTGGTGGGAATGTAAATTGATACAGCCACTGTGGAAGATGGTATGGAGATTCCTTAAAAAACTAGGAATAAAACCAGTATATGACCCAGTAATCCCACTCCTAGGCATATACCCTGAGGAAACCAAAATTGAAAAAGACACATGTATCCCATTGTTCATTGCAGCACTATTTACAATAGCTAGAACATGGAAGCAACCTAGGTGTCCATCGACAGATAAATGAATAAAGAAGTAGTGGTACATATACACAACGGAATATTACTCAGCCATAAAAGGAATGCATTTGAGTCAGTTCTGATGAGGTGGATGAACCTAGAACCTATAATACAGAGTGAAGTGAGTCAGAAAGAGAAAGATAAATATCATATTCTAACGCACATATGTGGAATCTAGAGAAATGATACTGAAGAATTTATTTATAGGGCAGCAGGAGAGAAAGGCATAGAGAATAGACTTATGGACGTGGCAGAGGGGAAGAGCGGGTGAGATGTATGGAAAGAGTAACATGGAAACTTACATTGCTGCTGCTGCTGCTAAGTTACTTCAGTCATGTCCGACTCTGTGCGACCCCATAGATGGCCCACCAGGCTCCCCCGTCCCTGGGATTCTCCAGGCAAGAACACTGGAGTAGGTTGCCATTTCCTTCTCCATTTCCATATGTAAAATAGATAGCCAATGGGAATTTGCTGTATAGCTCAGGAAACTTAAACAGGGGCTCTGTATCAACCTAGAGGGGTGGGATGGGGAGGGAGATGGGAGGGAGGTTCAAAAGGGAGAGAGGATATATGTATACCTATGGCTGATTCATATTGAGGTTTGGCCGAAAACAACAAAATTATATAAAGCAATTATCCTTCAATAAAAAGAATTTTTTTTAATGCAAAAATCTACAGGTATACTAAAAGGTGCTAAAGAAGCAAGGGGACAACTGCAACTTCCCCTTTTCTACCCCCTAAGTTGGGGAAATTCCTCCCAATTGCAGTGAAAAGGGACCAAAAGCAGGGCTTATGAAGCCCCTGAACTCCCTCCATCCAGGCTGCTCAGAGGAGGCAGGGCCTCAGAGTAAAGGCAGACATGACCCAGAAGCAGCAGAGGCTTCAGCACTGGAAGGGGCCTAAGGCACAGGGACAGTAAGAACTCAGCAGCTGCTTCCCGGGCACCACCCTTGACTGAGGGCCAGGGAAGTCCCTTTACCCCTCACCTGGGGCTCTGCTTAGAATCCCAGCACTGAGGCGGTCTGTGAAGGCGAGATCATAGGTTAGTCTAAGATTTTTCTTTCCTTCTAAAAATGAAGTCAGAAAGTTGAAGTCAGAACTTAGTCTAAATTATTTTTAAAATAACAAAAATAAGCAGTTATGACAAATTTCACCATCTGTCTTTGAACCAAAGATTCATATCTGTTGTATACATTCTAGAGTTCCACAGAATTGTCTGGAAATAAACGGGGCTCCCTGCTATGGGTCATCCATCATGCTAGTTTGCCTGGGACGAGGGCTTCTTCAGTCTTTCAATGCTAAAATGTTAAAACTGGGAAAATCTTGAACGAATTGGGAAGAATTGGTTACTCTTGCTGCCAGGGAAACACTTATAAAATACAGCTCAGAATAAGAATAAGCTTTTGAAAAGGAGACTATCTAACCAGAGCTGTGTTTGGGGGAGATCAATATCCTTACTGTATGTAGGGTGAGCTGGGAACAACAAGAGGCTTGAGCCTAGCTCAAGGGATACAGTGTCTCTAGTGAGGGGAGAGAATGCTTGAAATAGGAAAGAGACTATAGGAATACAGAGGAGGGGCAGGATTCAGAAGACCCTGTAATGGTAAGTGACCGTACCACCAAACTGTTCTATGTGGAGTTAGTTTTGATGACTAAATAGAACCTTAACTGTGCTGGCTAATTTAGGCAATGGCTCCTTAACAAATAAAAAATAGAAACCCTAACTTAGGTGATAGAATATTTTCTATCTTTAGTTCTGTCAGTTTATACCTACCTGTTTATAAAGACTTAGGAACACATTCCCCATCAGGCTAGGCTAGTGGTTTGCAACCAAGGAAGACTTTGCACCCTCCCCTCAACCCCAGGGAACATTTGGTGATGTCAGGAGATATTGTTGGTTATCACAATTGGGGCTTCTACTGGGATCTTGTGGGTAGATGCCAATGATGTGTCTAAACATTCAACAATGTGAAGGGTAGCTCCCCACAACAAAGTATTAACCAGCACTGAATGTCAGTTGTTTCAAGATTGAGAAACCCAGGGCAATGTGAAAGAGCATGAGAAAACCAGGCCATCACTGTAGAGAGCATGTAGTCTAAGCCTAGGTAATGATGGATTCTTTCATCAAAAATATTTGCTAGAGTAAGTAAACTTTTTCAAGTCAGGTGTTTTTTACCTCTGAATTTCTGGGATCTTGCACATAGTAGCTGTTCAATAATTGCTTAATGGACAAAAATTAAAACAATAGTTATCTTTTATTGAGCTTTTTACTGTGTGACAGGCATTTCTTTAAAATATTGCTTACTGTTTGTAAGAACCGTTGGAGTTAGATACTATTTTTGTTATTCCATTTTGCAGATGAAAAAATATGAAAAACAGATAATTAAGTCATGTTCTAGCAAGAAAAGGAGCCAATAATGGAGTCCTTGTTTATCTGACTTTAATGTTTATTTTATTAATCATCACATGGCACCATCTCTGTTTTAACATGGACCCAAATTGGGTCGGGTGGAGAAAGCAATGGCACCCCACTCCAGTACTCTTGCCTGGAAAATTCCATGGGTGGAGGAGCCTGGTAGGCTGCAGTCCACGGGGTCGCGAGGAGTCGGACACGACTGAGCAACTTCACTTTCACTTTTCACTTTCCTGCATTGGAGAAGGAAATGGCACCCCACTCCAGTGTTCTTGCCTGGAGAATCCCAGGGACGGGGGAGCTTGATAGGCTGCCATCTATGGGGTTGCACAGAGTCGGACATGACTGAAGTGACTTAGCAGCAGCAGCAGCAAATTGGGTCAGGAATAATCAAATTTCCAATTACCCAAATGCTGGAATAAATGCCTTTATAAGCTTCATAAACTATCCTCCCTTCTTTTTTTGTTTTGTTTTGTTTATTGCCACTCTCTAAACTTGCTATTGCTGTATGCACATTGAATTTATAAAGTACCATATTACTCAGGAACATTCTATTTTTTTACAGCACAAACATTTGCAGATGTATTCCTGCGATTTATGCATTAATATCACCAGTTGGATGGCGTGTTTGATATTACTTCAGTAGATAAGAAATCCTTGAAAAGAGGCTTGATGCTAGCAGTGAGCAAAAATTGCCACTCCTCTTCCTATTAAAAAAAAAATCTCATTCTATTATTTTGAGGTGAAATGTAAACCAGCCCATTTTCATCTTATTCCCTCCTTTTATTATTCTCTCAGTAACTTTATTTAAGAGGAAAAAAAAGGTTAACTGAGATGGGGAGAATTCAATAGCAGCGTATAGTAGGCTCAAAGAATATATGCTGCTGCTTACAACCATTTGGCTGTCTGATGGTTGATTGCTTTCTGAGAACTCAAAAAACAGGAGATCAATATGTTGCAAGAGAAGTCTGCTTTAGCATTGTGGAAATCTTTTCTACACTTTAGTGCTATCAGCAGGTGGCTAGAATAGACTGATGCTACAAATAATTCATAAAAAGCCTTCCACACTTTTCACCATCTGGCCCCAGCTTATCTTTCCCATCTCATCTTCCATCCTCATCTACACTCCTGCCTCCAAAGTCAAATATCATTGACTGAATGTACCTTAGATGTTCACCTTCCAGGACATTCAGATGTTTGGTCTCAAGTATCCCACTGTCCAACGTGAAGAACAATTCGTTCTTCTAAACCGATTTTGAACATCATGTCCAATGAAAGGCTTCTTCTGCCCTAGTTCTCTCTGATCAGAAATCATTCACTTGCTTCCTCATTCACCAAAGTTTTATGGAGCCCTCTGTTGTCTACTACTGAGAAAATGGCGAATAAGACAGATTTGGTTGCAGCCCTCAAGGAATTTATAGCCTAGATAAATCCAGAAAAATTAAGGACTACCTTCCTTGGTTCCCACACTGTTGCTTTTTTTGTTTCTATATTATGTCTTTATGAGGGCCCACGTCTGAGCTTCATGAGCGATTCAGAGTCTTATTCCACCCAGTCTCTTATACATGGTAGACGTTGTTATAGACTTGTCAAAAAATAAGTAGAGTGGTACAGTCAGAGTCATTTGATTTCTTCCATTTTTAACTATCCCAGAATTTGCACTCAGTTTATTCTAGGTTTGTGCTATCCAATGCATATGGCTAGTTAGTGCCTGAAATGTGTCTAGTCTGAAATGAGATGTGCTGTAAATGAAATCCTGTAAGATATATACTGGCTTTCAGAGATGTAAAATACCTGATTAATAATTTCATATTGATTAGTTACCAAAATGACAATGTTTTGATTGTGTCAGATTAAATAAGCTACTGCTACTGCTAAGTCATGTCAGTCGTGTCTGACTCTGTATGACCCAATAGACGGCAGCCCACCAGGCTCCTCCGTCCCTGGGATTCTCCAGGCAAGAGTACTGGAATGGGTTGCCATTTCCTTCTCCAATGCATGAAGTGGAAAATGAAAGGGAAGTCGCTCAGTCGTGTCGGACTCCTAGCGGCCCCATGGACTGCAGCCTACCAGGCTCCTCCGCCCATGGGATTTTCCAGGCAAGAGTACTGGAGTGGGGTGCCATTGCCTTCTCCGAAATAAGCTACATTATTAAAATTAGTTTAACTGTTTATTTTTACTTTTTACAATGTGGTTATCCAAAAATTTTTAGTTGTATATATGGTTTCCTTTTTATTTCTGTTGGACAGTACTGTACTGGATTCTTGCCCTCCAATTCTCTGAGTTCTCTTCCTGGAACAAGCCCTTTTGTGGCACTCCCATAACATTCTGGTGTCTGAGGTGAAAGTCCTTAATTCTGGATTTGTCTGTATATAGCACGTTTTATCTATTTTGTCTGTGTATAGCATGTTGGCATCCTAAAGTGTATTTACCAGACATGGCGGGGAAAACACAAGGATATGAATTCTTGCCTTTTTTTTAGGTCTCCCCCAAGACTCCTCCTGTCCACTCTGCCAAAGCTTCTTAGTTTTCCTCTTGGAAAGATCTGGTCTCTCTTTCCCTGAACTAAACTGCCTCAACTTCTTGGCCTAATTGTAATGGCAGAAGGGCTGTGGATTTTCTTCAGAGAAGCAAAATACAGTTTGATATTTAAAACTTTCATTCCCTCCATATTTGTTTACTGATTGGATGAAATATTGGGAACATCGAGCCTTAGCTGGAGTTCATCTTCTGTGAAATGAAACTTAACTTTATTCTCCTTTTTAGGCCCCAAAGCTTGGGAGAAAAGCACCTTTTGTCATTGTTTCTTTCATTTGTAACACTAGAGGATTTTTTAGAGAAGGGAATATAGCAATAAGCCTCACAAGGACATAGGCTTTCTAGAAACCCACTCAAAGGGTAAATATTGGTTTTGCAAACCCAGAGTGACTCACCAAATAAACTGGACCAGTTATAATTTCCCCAGGATTTAAAATTTTAAACCATGAGAATTTGAGTTTTCTCCTATATAAGGATGGAATTGAAGGATTTCCTCTAGGATTACTAGTTTCACATCTTTCATATTACTCAAGGCTCCAGCTCACATTCTTAACAGTTCAATATAAAATAATTCCTTCTTTCAAAACTGCACCCATAATTAGGCTGTAGCTACAGTAAGGGTATCACTATCAAAGCTTTTGGATGAGTCTCTTTGAAAAGGTTGCTAAGCAAAGCCTCCATTTTATTTCACAGAATGTCAAATGATTGCCCCTAGATGTTTGTCCTGCCCTTTTAATTCCTAATCTATAGTACTATCAACAAGCTGGTACTCCCCTTCTGAATTGTGCATCTCATTTTTGCCTATACCAAATGAGAGTGTTGTTATTTTCCTCAAATAAGCTAAATTGTGATTACATCAGTTCATCACAGCCAAACCTCTTTTTAATTGCAGATTAATCTCAAATGTCCCCCCTCCAAATTAAAATGAAACACAGAAAATGCTGCCAACAGTTTCTCCAACTCTTCCAATGTGGAGTATATCCAAATGCTATGAAGTATTCTGATAGATTGAGCCACAGTAAAACACATAAACATTTAAAATCACTTACATCTTCTTTGCTGTTTGGGAAAAATGTTAATGTTTGAGTCATGGAGGTTGCTAGTAAGTATGAGAGTCTGTCTGTTGATTACTTTCTGCTTTCCTTTGAAGAAAGAGTTTTGCCAATTTTCAGTTGGATTTCTGCCATTTGTGATCAAGTGTCTGAGGCTGCATTGTTTATGAGGAAGGACAGAGCTGTCAGGGACAGCCATTAAAAACATTAATAATTAATGTTTTAGAGTAGTTTTTTTTTATGGAAACTTTAATTTGCTACTCCTTTTTTAAAATTTAAGTATAGTTGATTTACACCATTGTGTTAGTTTCATGTATATAACAAAGGGATTCTGTCATACATATATTTTTTCAGATTATTTTCCATTAAAAGTTATTGCAAAATATTGACTATAATTCCCTATGCTATACAGCAAATCTTTGTTGCTTATCTGTTTTATGTATAGTAGCGTGTTTCTGTTAATCCTATAATCCTAATTCATTTTTCCCTCTCTTTCCCCTTTGTAACCATAAGTTTGCTTTCTATGTCTGTAAGTCTGTTTCTGTTTTTCATATAGGTCTATTTGTATTATTTTTAAGATTCCACATATATGTGATATATATAATAGATGGGAGAAGGCAATGGCACCCCACTCCAGTACTCTTGCCTGGAAAATCCCATGGACGGAGGAGCCTGGTAGGCTGCAGTCCATGGGGTCACTAAGAGTCGGACACAACTGAGCGGCTTCACTTTCACTTTTCACTTTCATGCATTGGAGAAAGAAATGGCAACCCACTCCAGTGTTCTTGCCTGGAGAATCCCAGGGACAGGGGAGCCTGGTGGGCTGCCGTCTATGGGGTCACACAGAGTCGGACACGACTGAAGTGATTTAGCAGCAGCAGCAGCATATAACAGTTGACTTACTTCTCTAAATATAATATTCTCTAGATCCATCCATGTTACCACAAATAGCAATAGTTCATTCTTTACTATGGCTGAGCAATATTCCATTGTACATGTATACCACATCTTAAACCAACAGTCTGTGATGAGCACTTAGGTTGTTTCCATGTCTTGGTTATTGTAAATAGTACAACTATGAACATTGGGGTGCATGTATCTTTTTGAATTAGAGTTTTCATCTTTCCTGAGTATATACCTGGCAGTACAATTGCTGGATCATATGGTAGCTCTAGTCAAAGCTATGGTTTTTCCAGTAGTCATGTATGGATTTGAGAGTTGAATCATAAAGAAGGCTGAGAGCCAAAGAATTGATGTTTTTGAACTGTGGTGTTGGTGAAGACTCTTGAGAGTCCCTTGGACTGCAAGGAGACCAAACCAGTCCATCCTAAAGGATATCAGTCTTGAACATTCATTGGAGGGACTGATGCTGAAGCTGAAGCTCCAATACTTTGGCCACATGATTTGAAAAGACCTGAATGCTGGGGAAGAGTAAAGGCAGGAGGAGAAGGGGACGACAGAGGATGAGATGGTTTCATGGCATCACCAACTCAATGGACATGAGTTTGAGCAAGCTTCCGGAGATGGTGAAGGAAGGGAAACCTGGCTTGCTGCAGTCCATGGGGTCGCAAAGAGTTGGACATGACTGAATGACTGAACAACAATGGTAGTTCTGTCTTTAGATTTTTTAAAGGAAACTCCATATAGTTCTCCATAGTGGCTGCACCAATTTACATTCCCACCAACACATTTACATTCCCTTTTCTTCACACCCTCTCTAGAGTTTGTAGACGTTTTGATGACAAGCCATTCTGACCAGTGTAAGGTCATACCTCATTGGGATTTGATCTGCATTTCTCTAATGATTAGCAATGGTGAGCATCTTTTCATATGCTTTTTGGCCAACTATATGTCTTCTTTGAAGAAATGTCTATTTAGGTCTTCTGTCCATTTTTTATTGGCTTGTGTGTATTTTCAGTATTGAATTATGTGAACTAGAGCAGTTTTATTAACAGCACAGTTGAGGGGAAAGTATGGATATTTCCCACATACCCACTTCCACCACACATGCGTAGCTTACCCACAATCAACATCCCCACCAAAGTGGTACATTTGTTACATAACGATGATGAAACTACCTTGACGCATCATAGTCTCCCAAAATTCATAATTTACATGAGAGTTTCCTCTTGATGTTGTGCATACCATGGCTTTTGGCAAATGTGTAGTGATATGTATCTCTCATTATGAACAGAGGAGTTTCACTGCCCTAAAAATCCTCTGTGCCCCACCTATTTATTCCCAACACTCCCAGTTCTGGCACCCATTAATCTTTTAGTTTTGTCTCTGTAGTTTTGCCTTTTCATAATGCCTTATAGGTGGAGTCAAACAGGATATAGTCTTTTCAGATTGGCTGCTTTCACTTAGTCATATGCATTTGTGTTTTCTTCACAACTTTACATGTCTTGGTAACTTATTTTTTTTAACACTGAAAAATAGTTCATTGTCTGGATTACTACAGTTTATCCATTCACCTACTGAAGGATATTTTGTTTGCTTCCTGGTTTTGGCAATTAGAAATAAATAAAACTGCTGTAAACATTTATATGCAGGTTTTTGTGTTTATGGAGGTTTTTCAAATTCTTTGGTTAAACACCAAGGAATGCACTTGCTTGGAGAAGGCAATGGCAACCCACTCCAGTGTTCTTGCATGGAAAATCCCAGGGATGGAGGAGCCTGATAGGCTACAGTCAATGGGGTTGCAAAGACTTGGACACGACTGAGATCTTATGGTAATAATATGTTTAGTACTGAAAGAAACAGCCAAACTGTACTGCAAAGTGGCTGTACCATTTTTCATTCCCACCGGCAGTGAATGAGAGTTTCTTTTGCTCTACATCCTCACGAGCATTTGGTACTGTCAGTTTTCTGGATTTTGTCCATTTTAGTAGGTGTGTAGTGATTTCTCATTGTTTTTTTCATTTGCATTACCCTGATGTTATGTGAGGTGAGATGACCATACATCATGAGAAATGCTGGACTGGAAGAAACACAAGCTGGAATCAAGATTGCCGGGAGAAATATCAATAACCTCAGATATGCAGATGACACCACCCTTATGGCAGAAAGTGAAGAGGAACTAAAAAGCCTCTTGATGAAGGTGAAAGTGGAGAGTGAAAAAGTTGGCTTAAAGCTCAACATTCAGAAAACTAAGATCATGGCATCCGGTCCCATCACTTTGTGGGAAATAGATGGGCAAACAGTGGAAACAGTGTCAGACTTTATTTTTCTGGGCTCCAAAATCACAACAGATGTTGACTGCAGCCATCAAATTAAAAGACGCTTACTCCTTGGAAGGAAAGTTATGACCAACCTAGATAGCATGTTCAAAAGCAGAGACATTACTTGCCAACAAAGGTTCATCTAGTCAAGGCTATGGTTTTTCCTGTGGTCATGTATGGATGTGAGAGTTGGAGTGTGAAGAAGGCTGAGTGCTGAAGAATTGATGCTTTTGAACTGTGGTGTTGGAGAAGACTCTTGAGAGTCCCTTGGACTGCAAGGAGATCCAACCAGTCCATTCCGAAGGAGATCAGCCCTGGGTGTTCTTTGGAAGGACTGATGCTAAAGCTGAAACTCCAGTACTTTGGCCACCTCATGCGAAGAGTTGCCTCATTGGAAAAGACTCTGATGCTGGGAGGGATTGGGAGCGGGAGGAGAAGGGGACGACAAAGGATGAGATGGCTGGATGGCATCACTGACTCGATGGACGTGAGTCTGAGTGAACTCTGGGAGTTGGTGATGGACAGGGAGGCCTGGCGTGCTGCGATTCATGGGGTCGCAAAGAGTCAGACACGACTGAGTGACTGATCTGATCTGATCTATCTTAAGTTTATCCCTTGATTTCTACAAACTTCAGCATCTTCATTTGTAAACTATTAATGGCGATACATGTCTTGCATGATTCAATCCAGGGGACAATTATAAATAACAAATGTAAATGTATGATTCAAATAGGCCTTCAACAATGAAGTTGTGAGGATTCACAAAGTGAAGATGTCCAAGTGTCAGACAAGTCAGCCCCCTTAGCATTTTGGATTTCATGAACTAAGATAATTAATTTTTTTTTGACAGAGCTGATAGAAAGTTGACAAACTTTACTTTTATCTTGTTGAGACACTAAAGAAGAAAGTCAATTCAACTATCATTTACTCTCATTATTTTATCTAAAAGAAAGGAATATTTGCAACAATGACAAAAGAAAGGAAATACATAATCCAAGAAAATAATACTGTCATTTAAATAAATACAGCTTGTGAAAGAAGTTCTTACTTTTTTTCACTTTGCTATGAATGGTAAAAACAATTCATCTGAAGCAGGCATTGGTTGGACTGATGAATTCTCAGGAAGGCCTGGAACGCTTTCTTTGTTGATGTGTTTGTCCAAAACCGTGTTTCTCTCCTTGGCTGGGTGCCTCTTGTTTTCTGAATGGTCAACATGTCACAGTCATATCTTACTAGGGAAGCAGAATGATGTTGAGTCTTTTTTTTTCCCATTGAGATTGAATTTAAATTCTGCTGTTTCAAATGCATCCTTTTGTCAGGCTTTACAGCTTTCTGATCTATTTTCAGTGGCTCTCCATCTGACCTGACAACATGCATATGGGTGCTTGTTCACTGATATTCCCATCTGTACATATCTGCCCACATTCTCAGGTTTAGCATGCCTTATTTTGCCTTCCCATTTTCAGAATACTACAGGTGAACTCCCTGAAAATCTTGTCATCCATGGTGTTGTTTATAATTTTTTAAGAAGATATTCATTTATACTGTACATTTGGCATTGATTCTTACCTTAAATTTTAAGGTTGTATATCCTACAAAATTGGGCATTTGGTTTAACATATGTATCAACAGAAGCAGTGTGCATTCTGTAACCACAGAAAAACACATGGGATTGTCTCTATAAGAGTGAAAAAGTTGGAGGAAGAATGTCAAGTTGATAGAGAATTAGAATTTTGAGTTCAAAGATAAGCTTCTTGATAATATATAGACTAAGACCCTTATTTTCAGATGGAAAAAATTAGCATACTAGAAGCGGAAAGATCTGCTGATGGTCACATGGGAGGTTAGATCCTGGATAAATAATTGTAAAATCATGTTGCAAAAGATACTGTATTGGTGATGGAGCTGTTAAAGAATGTCTACTATTCTAGAATTGCTTCACTAGTAGGATTTTGGATTATGACCCACCTATAACTTCAGTGTGATTGCCCTAAGACTTAAGTATATTAATTGCCCTGAAACTAAGATCACAATCATAGAAGAGTCAAGAACAGAGATAGCCAATATAAATATTGCATTTGTACCCTAAACCAAATTTCTGGTTACACATTCAGTGCATAGGGAGGCAGTTCCCAGTAATTGGTTTGGTGTCAGAAAAAATATTTTGACCCTTGGCTCTGAAACTCATTATTTATATGAACTTCAATAATTTATTTAAATTCTTTCAGATTTAGTTTCTAACCTCTGAAATAATAATATTACCTTCAGGGATTTTTTTTGGTCAGTATTTTATAGTACTGTGATAGTAAACAAGTAGGGTATTCTTTCACTGGGGTAAGGCTATACCTTAAAGGTTACTGCTCTGAACAATTTTGCATCATTAATACAGTTAAGAGGGCCAAATTTAAATGATCAGATACAACAAGATTATAAGAAGAATTGTGTAAAAAATATGAACAGGATGAAATATATAATGAAACCATACAGTATGGTTCATGCCATCATATGTAACAGTATATGGTATGTTATGGTATATAATATGGGTAGGCAAACCATTGGCCTGCTGCCTGCTTTTGTAAACAAAATTTTATTGGAACATAGCAATGCTCATTCATTTATATATCTTCTGTAGATATGCTGCATTTGTGCTACAATCAGATCAGATCAGTCGCTCAGTCGTGTCCGACTCTTTGGGACCCCACGAATCGCAGCACGCCAGGCCTCCCTGTCCATCACCAACTCCCGGAGTTCACTCAGACTCACGTCCATCGAGTCAGTGATGCCATCCAGCCATCTCATCCTCTGTCGTCCCCTTCTCCTTCTGCCCCCAATCCCTCCCAGCATCAGAGTCTTTTCCAATGAGGCAACTCTTCGCATGAGGTGGCCAAGTACCGGAGTTTCAGCTTTAGTATCAGTCCTTCTAAAGAAATCCCAGGGCTGATCTCCTTCAGAATGGACTGGTTGGATCTCCTTGCAGTCCAAGGGACTTTCAAGAGTCTTCTCCAACACCACAGTTCAAAAGCATCAATTCTTCAGCACTGAGCCTTCTTCACAGTCCAACTCTCACATCCATACATGACCACAGGAAAAACCATAGCCTTGACTAGATGAACCTTTGTTGGCAAGTAATGTCTCTGCTTTTGAATATGCTATCTAGGTTGGTCATAACTTTCCTTCCAAGGAGTAAGCATCTTTTAATTTCATGGCTGCAGTCACCATCTGTTGTGATTTTGGAGCCCAGAAAAATAAAGTCTGACACTGTTTCCACTGTTTCCCCATCTATTTCCCACGAAGTGATGGGACCGGATGCCATGATCTTAGTTTTCTGAATGTTGAGCTTTAAGCCAACTTTTTCACTCTCCACTTTCACCTTCATCAAGAGGCTTTTTAGTTCCTCTTCACTTTCTGCCATAAGGGTGGTGTCATCTGCATATCTGAGGTTATTGATATTTCTCCCGGCAATCTTGATTCCAGCTTGTGCTTCTTCAAGCCCAGCGTTTCTCATGATGTACTCTGCATAGAAGTTAAATAAACAGGGTGACAATATACAGCCTTGACGTACTCCTTTTCCTATTTGGAACCAGTCTGTTGTTCCATGTCCAGTTCTATCTGTTGCTTCCTGACCTGCATACAAATTTGTCAAGAGGCAGATCAGGTGGTCTGGTATTCCCATCTCTTTCAGAATTTTCCACAGTTTATTGTGATCCACACAGCCAAAGGCTTTGGCATAGTCAATAAAGCAGAAATAGATGCTTTTCTGGAACTCTCTTGCTTTTTCCATGATCCAGCGGATGTTGGCAATTTGACCTCTGGTTCCTCTGCCTTTTCTAAAACCAGCTTGAACATCAGGAAGTTCACGGTTCACATATTGCTGAAGCCTGGCTTGGAGAATTTTAAGCATTACTTTCCTAGCGTGTGAGATGAGCGCAATTGTGTGGTAGTTTGAGCATTCTTTGGCATTGCCTTTCTTTGGGATTGGAAGGAAAACTGACCTTTTCCAGTCCTGTGGCCACTGCTGAGTTTTCCAAATTTGCTGGCATATTGAGTGCAGCACTTTCACAGCATCATCTTTCAGGATTTGAAATAGCTCAACTGGAATGCCATCACCTCCACTAGCTTTGTGTGTAGTGATGCTTTCTAAGGCCCACTTGACTTCACATTCCAGGATATCTGGCTCTAGGTGAGTGATCACACCATCGTGATTATCTGGGTCGTGAAGATCTTTTTTGTACAGTTCTTCTGTGTGTTCTTGCCACCTCTTCTTAATATCTTCTGCTTCAGTTAGGTCCATAGCATTTCTGTCCTTTATCGAGCCCATCTTTGCATGAAATGTTCCCTTGGTATCTCTGATTTTCTTGACGAGATCTCTAGTCTTTCCCATTCTGTTGTTTTCCTCTATTTCTTTGCATTGATCGCTGAAGAAGGCTTTCTTATCTCTCCTTGCTATTCTTTGGAACTCTGCATTCAGATGTTTATATTTTTCCTTTTCTCCTTTGCTTTTCGCTTCTCTTCTTTTCACAGCTATTTGTAAGGCCTCCCCAGACAGCCATTTTGCTTTTTTGCATTTCTTTTCCATGGGGATGGTCTTGATCCCTGTCTCCTGTACAATGTCATGAACCTCATTCCATAGCTCATCAGGCACTCTATCTTTCAGATCTAGGCCCTTAAATCTATTTCTCACTTCCACTGTATAATCATAAGGGATTTGATTTAGGTCATACCTGAATGGTCTAGTGGTTTTCCCTACTTTCTTCAATTTAAGTCTGAATTTGGCAATAAGGAGTTCATGGTCTGAGCCACAGTCAGCTCCTGGTCTTGTTTTTGCTGACTGTATAGAGCTTCTCCATCTTTGGCTACAAAGAATATAATCAATCTGATTTCGGTGTTGACCATCTGGTGATGTCCATGTGTAGAGTCTTCTCTTGTGTTGTTGGAAGAGGGTGTTTGTTACGACCAGTGCATTTTCTTGGCAAAACTCTATTAGTCTTTGCCCTGCTTCATTCTGTATTCCAAGGCCAAATTTGCCTGTTACTTCAGGTGTTTCTTGACTTCCTACTTTTGCATTCCAGTCCCCTATAATGAAAAGGACATCTTTTTTGGGTGTTAGTTCTAAAAGGTCTTGTAGGTCTTCATAGAACCGTTCAACTTCAGCTTCTTCAGCATTACTGGTTGGGGCATAGACTTGGATTACCGTGATACTGAATGGTTTGCCTTGGAAACGAACAGAGATCATTTGTCATTTTTGAGATTGCATCCAAGTACTGCATTTCGGACTCTTTTGTGGACCATGATGGCTACTCCATTTCTTCTGAGGGATTCCTGCCCGCGGTAGTAGATATAATGGTCATCCGAGTTAAATTCACCCATTCCAGTCCATTTCAGTTCGCTGATACCTAGAATGTCGACATTCACTCTTGCCATCTCTTGTTTGACCACTTCCAATTTGCCTTGATTCATGGACCTGACATTCCAGGTTCCTATGCAATATTGCTCTTTACAGCATCGGACCTTGCTTCTATCACCAGTCACATCCGCAGCTGGGTATTGTTTTTGCTTTGGCTCCATCCCTTCATTCTTTCTGGAGTTATTTCTCCACTGATCTCCAGTAGCATATTGGGCCCCTTCTGACCTGGGGAGTTTCTCTTTCAATATCCTATCAGTTTGCCTTTTCATACTGTTCATGGGGTTCTCAAGGCAAGAAGAGCATGCTTGTGCTACAATAGCATGGTTGAATAGTTGGGACAGAGACCATATGCTTATGAAGCCTAAAATATTTCTATCTGGACCTTTACAGAAAATGTTTGCTAATCCCTGGTATATATGTATGCTGATACTATGGGTTTGTTTCCTTTTTCACTGGAAAACAGCAAGGCAGCCTTTATTGCCTGAACACTCACTATAGTGCCTACCTCATTGTTCTGCACATGTTCAGCCACCTATGCATTCAGTAGCTTACTTTTACTATTTTCTATAACTTTAGTAAAAATAAATAATTAACGTAAGGTGGCCCAAGTACCTTCTGACATTAGTACTGTAAAGGGCTAAATACTTTCCTAAAACCTCGTTCATGAAACCACTATCCCAGCACAAACCTTGCTGGTTTTAGCTAAGTAGTTCTAAAACTTAAGCATGCGTCAGAATCACCTGGAGAGCTGGCAAAAGCACACATGGCTAGCACCATCCAGATTTCTGATTCAAAAGATCTACTCTAGAGCCCCAGAATTTGCTTTTTGTTTGTTTGTTTGTTTGTTTGTTTTTTGGCTAAGCCGCGTGGCTTACAGGATCTCATTTCCCCAACCAGGGGTGGAACTAGGGCTCCGGCACTGAAAACCCTGAATCCTAACTATTGGACTGTCAGGGAGTTCCCCAGAATTTGTAATTCTAATAAGTTTGGAGATAATGCTGATGTTGCTGGATCACAGACCACCTTTGAGCACCACAGACATTTGGACTCTCTGCACAGGATGATTGAACTGCAATCTCCACAAGGTCCTGAACTTACTTATGCATTTCATTCATTTAAGCATATCTAGCCTCTGTTACAGGGCCTGGCATGTCTTTACTGGGCACTCAGCACATGTTTGTGAAATGGGTGAATAAAAATACACCACCAGCTTGAGAATAGAGTTTCTTGGATCCCGAGAAAAGACATCTGAGCCCATTCTGAAAGAAAAAGCTTGGTGAGGCCTCCTCAGGACACAAGATTCCATCTTGATCACATCTGGACATTCATATGGCATGTATTTCCAAGTCCATGACAGCCATATTAAAAAAGTCTACTGTAAGTAAAAATGGGCACTCTTTTGCAACCTTTCTGGTCCATGAATGCTGCTTTGTGAGCTAGACCGGGGTCAAAAAACTTATTCTTGAAGGCCCAGTTTATAACTACTTCAGGCTTTGCAGGCAAAGAGGTAAGATCAAGGCAATTATACAGATACATTTATAATCATTTAAAGTGTCATCATTTAAAATTATTTTTCATTTGAAGACTATGCAAAAAGAGGCAGCTGGCTGAATTTGGCCTGTAGGCTGTGCTTTGCCAACCCCTGAGTTAGACATGAAAGAAAATAGAAGGGAGGTCAGAAAGAGTAAAAGTAGGTCTAAATATAAACGCTGAGGGGGAGGAAAAAGAAGTTAGAAAGGTGAAACCTAAGTAGAAACCCATTTTATTCTTCTACGTGGGCCTGCTCTGAGACATTGATATCTTATTGAAAGCTGTGATGGACATAACATTATAAGCCACTTTCTAGTTTAACTCAGGGCCCATGATCCTGGTTACCTCCCTATAACCTGACAAAGCAAACAGCTTTGCTTCAGTGTGCATATGAATAAGCTGCACCCTTTACTTTATTCTAACAAATATAACTAGTCTAGTCATTTGCAGCTGTGTATTAGAAGAGCCAGAGAACGCTGAGCTTTAAGTCAGCTTTTTCACTCTCTTCTTTCACCTTCATCAAGAGGCTCTTTAGTTCCTCTTTACTTTCTGCCATTAAAGTGGTGTCATCTGCGTATTTGAGTTTATTGATATCTCTCCCAGCAATCTTGATTCCAGCTTGTGATTCATCCAGCCTGGTGGTTCTCCTGGTGTACTCTGCATATAAGTTAAATAAACAGGGTGACAATATACAGCCTTGACATATTCTTTTCCCAATTTTGAACCTGTTTATTTTTCCATGTAAGGTTTTAACTGTTGCTTCTTGACCCGCATACAGGTTTCTCAGGAGAAAGGTAAGGTGGTCTGGTATTCCTGTGTCTTTAAGAATTTTCCACAGTTTGTTATGATCCACACAGTGAAAGTCTTTAGCATAGTCAATGAAGCAGAAGTAGATGTTTTTCTGGAATTCCTTCACTTTCTCCATGATTCAATGAATGTTGGCAATTTGATCTCTGGTTCCTCTGCCTTTTCTAAATCTAACTTGTGCATCTGGAAGTTCTTGGTTCATGGACTACTGAAGCCTAGCTTGAAGGATTTTGACCATGACCTTGCTAGCATGTGAAATGAGTGTAATTGTGCAGTAGTGTGAAATTCTTTGACATTGCCCTTCTTTGGAACTGGAATGAAAACTGACCTTTTCCAGTCCTGTGGCCATTGCTGAGTTTTCCAAATTTGAGGACATATTGAGGGCAGCACTTTCACAGCATCATCTTTTAGGATTTGAAATAGCCGAGGTGAAATTTCATCACCTCCACTAGCTTTGTTCCTAGTAATGCTTTCTAAGGCCCACTTGACTTCACACTCCAGTTTGTCTGGCTCTAGGTGAGTGACCACACCATCATGGTAATCCAGGTCATAAGTCCTTTTTTGTATAGTTCCTCTGTGTATTCTTGCCACCTCTTCTTAATCTCTTTTGCTTCTGTTTTGTCCTTGTCATGTCTGCCCTTTATTGTGCCTATCTTTGCATGAAGTATTCCCTTGGTATGTCTAATTTTCTTAAAGGAATCTCTAGTCTTTCCCATTCTATTGTTTTCCTCTATTTCTTTGCACTGTTCACTTAAGAAGCCTTTCTTATTTTTTCTTGCTATTCCCTGAAAGTCTGCATTCAGTTCAGTGTATCTTTCCCTTTCTGCCTTGCCTTTTGCTCTAGTGCACAGGCTAAGGGATTCTGGCACATAGTCTTAGTTGCTCCACAGCACATGTGATCTTACTGGATCAGGGATCAAACCCATGTCTCTTGAATTGGCAGGAGGATTCTTTACCATTGCGCCACCAGGGAAGCCCCATTGTAATTTAATCTTCAGTAGAGTGGCCCAGGTGTGGATGATGCCAGAAGCTGATTCTTTCTAACTAAGGCCTGTGGAGAATCCTACCTTTAATTGTTGCTACACAGGCCGCTGGAGCTGTTTTAGTTCTTATACATTTTATGGCCTGTGTTTTTAACTTCTCCTTTGATTCTTTGAGCTACACCAAGCATATTTATTTTTGCTTTAAAGAGTTTGTTTTTATTTGTTACTTGCACATGCACACACACACAAACACAAACATTCTGACACAGAGATTTCTAAAAATACATATTTCCAGGCCTCGCCCCCATCCCACCAAATGAGAATATATGAGAATAAGCTTCTGGTACTCAGGAGCTTGACTGAGACTTTAAGTAATACTAATTCAGTTTGGCAACCCTGGACTAAATGCCACTTCAGACACTCTTGCCCCTGAACCTCTGTGCCTCCTTGCTGATGATTTGGAGTGGGGCTGTGCAGCATGGAGTCTGGTTCATGCCTATTCTCCTGTAAAGCAGTGATCCTCCTCTCTTGAACCTCATTAAGTTCACTCAAGTCAAGTGAACAAACCATCCAAGAACCCTGCAAAGATAAGGTGCAAAGGAACATTTTCTATAGTCCTACCCTGCTCGGGTCTAGCTCTGTGACCTTGGGTAACATTTGTTTTGGCACAGCTGCATGCTTGTAGAGAGGGTACATTTCAGGAGCAGGAAGCCCTAAGGTTTCTAAAACATGAGCTCTTATGCTATGTATGGATATGTTTACTATTTATTTTTAGCTCATTTTATGCACTCCCTCTCTCCTAATACAAGCTCTATGGGGATAGGGACCTTTTGGTTTTGTTTATTTCTGTATCCCCAGTTTCTAGAATAGTCCCTGCCACTTAGTAGGCCCTCAGCACTTTTAGAATAAATTATTTATTTATTTTCCATTTTTAGAATGAATTAATTTTTGAAAAACATATTGTACATTAACTGAAGTTTTACCAAAGGTTTTGTTATTAACTATCAACTTGAAAACCTTGCAACTATAGCAGTATTTCCAAGCTCAAGGCTAAGATGGGCTATGTCAGAACTACTTGAAAAACTTAAAGTAGAGATTCTTAGGCTTGTTCCTGAAGCTGTTGATTCAGTTATCCTAGGGCTTTGTATGATGTTTTATTACTATTGTTACTGTTGTTTTTGTTATTATTTTAGTGGTGGCTGTTCTGAATTGCATTCTTTAAGCACTTGACTAGATGATTGTTGAAGTCCCTTCCCACTTTGATATCCTAGAATATGGTTCTGATGAGAAAAATAATGCCCAACACTTCACCAAAACATCTCTGAGATCCATTCCCTTCAAAGTTTAGTTCTCTTCACAAGGAGGTGCTGATGTTGCCTCTGAGGGTTTTACTTCCTTGCTTTAAATAAGGTCTTGGAAAAAATCCCCATAAAGTAATTTCATTGCTTTGTGACCAAGGGCAAGCAGAAGTGGTAGGGGGAGAGCTTCACAGTCCTCTTGGAGCTCTGGGGTTTCTCAAGATAGTAGAAGGTATTGTTTATTAAAATATCTTAGGTATGTTCCTTCTCTGTGGCAGGCAGGACGGATTAGGCAGTGAAGAAGGTTCACATATTTTTCTGATTGTGCAGTTTGAAACTCTAGCAGGGGAGATAGATATTAAACAATGACACAAATAAGAATTTAAATTACTGTCACGAAAGGTGAAACATGGAGGGTTTTTAGAGCAGTGAAACTATTCTATATGATACTATAATGGTGGATACTTGTCATTATATATATGTCCATAGAATGTACACCAAGAGTGAACCCTAATATAAACTATGGACTTCGGGAGATAATGTGTTATTGTAGTTTCATTGATTGCAGCAAATGTCCCACTCTGGTGAGGGAGGTTGATAGTGGGATAGGCTGTGCATGTGTGAGAGAAGGAGGTATATGCAAAATTGCTATACTTTCTTCTCAGTTCTGCTGTGGACCTAAAACTGCTCTTTAAAAGTCTTACGCACATGTACCCTGATGTTCACTGCAGCACTATTTACAATAGCTAGAACATGGAACAGTATTCTTGCCTGGAGAATCCCAGGGACAGGGGAGCCTGGTGGGCTGCCGCCTATGGGGTTGCACAGAGTCGGACACGACTGAAGCAACTTAGCAGAAGCAGCAGCAGCAGCAGAACATGGAATCAACCTAGATGTCCATCGACAGATGAATGGATAAAGAAGCTGTGGTACATATATACAATGGACTACTATTCAGCCATACAAAGGAACACATTTGAATCTGTTCTAATGAGGTGGACAAAACTATGGCCTATTATACAGAGTGAAGTCAGAAAGAGAAATATAAACATCATATACTGACACATATATATGGAATCTGAAGAGATGGCACTAATGAATTTATTTTCAGGGAAGCAATGGAGAAACAGACCTAGAGAACAGATCTATGGACATAGTGAGAGGAGAGGAGGGAGAAGGGGAGATGTATGGAAAGAGTAACATAGAAACTTACAATACCATATGTAAAATATATAGCCAATGGGAATTTGCTGTGTGGTTCAAGGAACTCAAACAGGGGCTCTGCCACAGGGCCTTGAAGGGTGGGATGTAGAGAGAGATGTGAGGGTGGTCTGGGAGGCAGGGGATATAGGCGTATGGAAAAGAACTGCAAAAAAGCAAAATGGCTGTCTGGGGAGGCCTTACAAACAGCTGTGAAAAGAAGAGAAGCGAAAAGCAAAGGAGAAAAGGAAAGATATAAGCATCTGAATGCAGAGTTCCAAAGAATAGCAAGGAGAGATAAGAAAGCCTTCCTCAGCAATCAATGCAAAGAAATAGAGGAAAACAAAAGAATGGGAAAGACTAGAGATCTCTTCAAGAAAGTTAAAAGATACCAAGGGAATATTTCATGCAAAGATGGGCTTGATAAAGGACAGAAATGGTATGGACCTAACAGAAGCAGAAGATGTTAAGAAGAGGTGGCAAGAATACACAGAAGAACTGTACAAAAAAGATCTTCATGACCAAGATAATCACGATGATGTGATCACTCACCTAGAGCCAGACATCCTGGAATGTGAAGTCAAGTGGGCCTTAGAAAGCATCACTATGAACAAAGCTAGTGGAGGTGACAGAATTCCAGTTGAGCTATTTCAAATCCTGAAAGATGATGCGGTGAAAGTGCTGCACTCAATATGCCAGCAAATTTGGAAAACTCAGCAGTGGCCACAGGACTGGAAAAGGTCAGTTTTCCTTCCAATCCCAAAGAAAGGCAATGCCGAAGAATGCTGAAACTACCGCACAATTGCACTCATCTCACACGCTAGTAAAGTAATGCTCAAAATTCTACAAGCCAGGCTTCAGCAATACGTGAACCGTGAACTTTCAGATGTTCAAGCTGGTTTTAGAAAAGGCAGAGGAACCAGAGATCAAATTGCCAACATCTGCTGGATCATGGAAAAATCAAGAGAGTTCCAGAAAAACATCTATTTCTGCTTTATTGACTATGCCAAAGCCTTTGACTGTGTGGATCACAATAGACTGTGGAAAATTCTGAAAGAGATAGGAATATGAGACCACCTGACCTACCTCTAGAGAAACCTATATGCAGGTCAGGAAGCAACAGTTAGAACTGGACATGGAACAACAGACTGGTTCCAAATAGGAAAAGGAGTACATCAAGGCTGTTTGTTGTTACCCTGTTTATTTAACTTCTATGCAGAGTACATCATGAGAAATGCTGGGCTTGAAGAAGCATAAGCTGGAATCAAGATTGCTGGGAGAAATATCAATAACCTCAGATATGCAGATAACACCACCCTTATGGCAGAAAGTGAAGAGGAACTAAAAAGCCTCTTGATGAAAGTGAAATAGGAGAGTTAAAAAGTTGGCTTAAAGTTCAACATTCAGAAAACTAAGATCATGGCATGTGGTCCCATTACTTCATGGGAAATAGATGGGAAACAGTGGGAACAGTGTCAGACTTTTTTTTTTTTGGTTCCAAAATCACTGCAGATGGTGACTGAAGCTATGAAATTAAGACTCTTATCCCTTGGAAGGAAAGTTATGACCAACCTACATAGCATATTCAGAAGCAGAGACATTACTTTGCCAACAAAGGTCCATCTAGTCAAGGCTATGGTTTTTCTAGTGGTCATGTATGGATGTGAAAGTTGGGCTGTGAAGAAAGCTGAGCACCAAAGAATTGATGCTTTTGAACTGTGGTGTTGGAGAGGACTCTTGAGAGTCCCTTGGACTGCAAGGAGATCCAACCAGTCCATCCTAAAGGAGATCAGTCCTGGGTGTTCTTTGGAAGGACTGATGTTGAAGCTGAAACTCCAATACTCTGGCCACCTGATGTGAAGAGTTGACTCATTGGAAAAGACTGATGCAGGGAGGGATTGGGAGCAGGAGGAGAAGGGGATGACAGAGGATGAGATGGTTGGACGGCATCACCAACTCGATGTACATGAGTTTGGGTGAACTCTGGGAGTTGGTGATGGACAGGGAGGCATGGCATGCTGCAGTTCATGGGGTTGCAAAGAGTCAAACATGACTGAATGACTGAACTGGACTGTGGCTGATTTCTGTTGATGTATGACAGAAAAGCACAAAATTCTGTAAGGCAATTATCCTTCAATTAAAAATTTTTTTAAAAAATCTAAATAAAATGCAATTGCTAAGAAAAATAAAAGAGTCTTGCAATGAAAAAAAAATTATTATCATGACCATTTCCTTAATTGGGGAATAGCAATTAAAACAGTAGAATTAAGGATTTATCTTTAGTGTTTCTAGTACGAACAGTATTTTAGGATAAGCAAAGAGCCCAAACTAGTAAGGGAATATTCTTTATAAAAGGGCTTTAACTAATAAAGGGGAAAAGAATAAGGGAATTCACAAAGCACTATTTTATTACTCTTAAATAATAATGCAGATCACACTCATCAACGAATAGAACCATTAGAAGGAAAGTTCCTGGAGAACTTTGTAAGGGAGGGATCAGGCTGATACATTCATTTGCTCACCTGAAATACACTGTCTCAGAATTCTAGAGGATAGAAATCTGAAATCCAGCTCTGCTGCATTCCTTTCAGGAACTCTGGAGAAATCATTCCTTGTGTCTTCTAGCTTCTGGTTGCTGGGTTTGTGGCCACATCTCTCCAGTCTCCGACTGCATTTTCGCACAGGCGCTCTGCAGGTGTCCCAAATGTCTTCTGCCTGTCTTCAATAAGAATACATGTGATTGCATTTACAGTCCACTCAAATGATCTAGGATAAGTTCATCTTTTTACAGTCCTTAAATTAATCACATTTTTTTCCCATATAACATAATATTCACAGATTCTGGGGATTACAATGTAGAATTACATTTTAGAAAAATATCTTTTTGGGGACCACATTCTTTCCACTACATGTGTTTGCTGTTGGGGTGTGCTATGAAGCACATGGCATCACTTGTCATATTTTATTACCGCAAAAGTTATATCCAAGTAGAATAAAGCCTATAGAATTATGATCCTTCCTGAAAATATTGGGGATAGAGAAATAAGTGAAACGACTCTCTAATGTGTCAAAACCAAAGCAGAACAATCTATAGACAACTAACATTTTTTTTTCTTTTTGAATAATGGCATAAAAAATGGTGAGGGAGGACTAGTCTAGAATAAAAGAGATTTGAGGACATAGTAGCCTTAACTAATTAAAGATATAATTTTTGGTCCTTGTTTGGATCCTAATTAGGCCAAAGCAGCTCTAAAAGACATTTTTGAGGCAATTGGGGAAATTTTATTTTAGACTGTTAGATGGTACTAAGGAATTGGGATGAATTTAATTAGCTGTGGCAATGGCATTATAGTTGTGTCAGGCACCTCTTGTGTCCTAGGTCTGGTCCTCTCAGCTCTGTATTTATCTAACTGTTGCTGTTGGTACACAGAGCTGTACAGGTGGAAACTGATAACACCTCTGCTAAAGTGCCTCACAGACCTCTCAGCTTCTGCTCCGAGCTTCTCTTTGCCTCCTGTAGATCACCAGTAGCCACATTTCCAGCCCTTCTATCTTATTCTGAAGCTCTCCATTGCAAATCTGGGAGTGTAAAAAAGTTAATACTTATCCCATGGGGAATCCCTAACTATAGGCAGTATGGGAACTGATGGATAACCCCTTTCCCCACTTTGGTCACTCTATGCACAATCTGAATAAAATTCAACAGCTTATCACGGACTACTCCACAGAATCAAGCCCAAGGTGTCCCCAGGGCTGATCCTCTTGTAATGCATCTTGGGTTGGCTTCCCCACCTTCCCTGTTCCATTCTTCCCAGCCCTGCTTTCTCCCTTGGGATCACTTTCCAAAGAGATTACTTGCATACAAGCCTTTGTTTTAGGTTCTGCTTTTGGGTGGAACCTTGGTGGATACAGTGGTTGTGAAAAAATTTATCATTTTTGAGGCACTCATTTTGAAGACTTCAGAGATGAATTGACATGATCCCTAGGTTTGGCTTTAAATATTTCATCAATATACAAACACTGTGGAAAACAGTATGGAGGTTTCTCAGAAAACCAGAACTACAACTACCATATGACCCAACAGGTCCTTTTGGGTATATATCCAAAACAACAACAACAAACGAAACACTAATTCAAAAAAATACATGCTACCCAAAATTCATAACAGCATTATTTACAATTACCAAGAGATGGAAACTACCTAAGTATCCATCAACAGATGAATGGATAAAGAAGATGTGATATAAACACACACACACACACACATACACACACAGTGGAATACTGCTCAGCCATAAAAAAGAATGAAAATTTGTAATTTGCAACAGGATGGATCATACTAAGTGAAATAATCAGAGCAAGACAAACAATGTATGATAGCACTTGTATGTAGAATCTAAAAAACAACAGAAAGTAGTGAATATAACAAGAAGAGAAACAGACTCACAGATACAGAGAACAAACTAGTGGTTTCCAGTGGGAAGAGGGAAGTGAGGAGGATCAACATAGGGGTAGGAAATTAAGAAGTTCAAATTATTATGTATAAAATAAGCTACAAGAATATATTATACAATACAGGAAACAGAGACAGTATTTTGTAATAACTATAAATGGAGTATAGCTTTTGCAATTGTGAAGCAACTATATTATATACTTATAACATTTAATATTGTACATTAACAGTACTTTAATAAAGAAAATAAAAATAAAGATTTCACGGAAATAAAAGAAGAAAGAGAAGGAAAGGGGTAGATGAAGCAACGTAGTAAATTACAACAGTTGTTGAATCTGAGTGTTGAGTATATCAGAGAACATTCTTGAGTATTTTTTAATTTGTTGTAACAAAAATGCAAAAAATTAAAATTTCTATAAAAGCTTTAAGGTAAAGGAACAGAGTTCTGTTGATAATGTATACAGAGGACCTAGTCTAGCCTGAGGAGAAGGCAATGGCACCCCACTCCAGTACTCTTGCCTGGAAAATCCCATGGATGGAGGGCCTGGTAGGCTGCAGTCCATGGGGTCGCTAAGAGTCGGACACGACTGGGCGACTTCACTTTCACTTTTCACTTTCATGCATTAGAGAAGGAAATGGCAACCCACTCCAGTGTTCTTGCCTGGAGAATCCCAGGGACGGGGGAGCCTCGTGGGCTGCCATCTATGGGGTCGCACAGAGTCAGACATGACTGAAGCGACTTACCAGCAGCAGCAGTCTAGCCTGAAGATTAAAAGACTTCTGATGAAGTGGATTTTAAACAGTGGCTTAAAGAACAAAATGGACTTTTCAGAACCCTTTTCTCAAGGCACTTGTGGTACCTTGGTGAATCGTCCCACAGTTTAAGGATCACTTCTGGAATCTTGCTTAGAACACTAGATAAACAGCCTGCCATTCATGTCCTTCTAGGGCATTTGTTTGTTTGTTTTTAGCACTTCAGTTCAGTTCAGTTCAGTCGCTCAGTTGTGTCCGACTCTGCGACCCCATGAATCGCAGCACACCAGGCCTCCCTGTCCATCACCAACTCCCGGAGTTCACTCAGACTCACGTCCATCAAGTCAGTGATGCCATCCAGCCATCTCATCCTCTGTCGTCCCCTTCTCCTCTTGCCCCCAATCCCTCCCAGCATCAGAGTCTTTTCCAATGAGGCAACTCTTCACATCAGGTGGCCAAAGTACTGGAGTTTCAGCTTTAGCATCAGTCCTTCCAAAGAAATCCCAGGGCTGATCTCCTTTAGAATGGACTGGTTGGATCTCCTTGCAGTCCAAGGGACTCTCAAGAGTCTTCTCCAACACCACAGTTCAAAAGCATCAATTCTTTGGTGCTCAGCCTTCTTCACAGTCCAACTCTCACATCCATACATGACCACAGGAAAAACCATAGCCTTGACTAGACGAACCTTTGTCGGCAAGTAATGTCTCTGCTTTTGAATATGTTATCTAGGTTGGTCATAACTTTCCTTCCAAGGAGTAAGCGTCTTTTAATTTCATGGCTGCAGTCACCATCTGCAGTGATTTTGGAGCCCAGAAAAATAAAGTCTGACACTGTTTGCCCATCTATTTCCCATGAAGTGATGGGACCGGATGCCATGATCTTAGTTTTCTGAATGTTGAGCTTTAAGCCAACTTTTTCACTCTCCACTTTCACCTTCATCAAGAGGCTTTTTAGTTCCTCTTCACTTTCTGCCATAAGGGTGGTGTCATCTGCATATCTGAGGTTATTGATATTTCTCCCAGCAATCTTGATTCCAGCTTGTGTTTCTTCCAGTCCAGCATTTCTCATGATGTACTCTGCATGTAAGTTAAATAAGCAGGCTGACAATATGCACCCTTGACGTACTCCTTTTCCTACTTGGAACCAGTCTGTTGTTCCATGTCCAGTTCTAACTGTTGCTTCCTGACCTGCATACAAATTTCTCAAGAGGCAGATCAGGTGGTCTGGTATTCCCATCTCTTTCAGAATTTTCCACAGTTTATTGTGATCCACACAGTCAAAGGCTTTGGCATAGTCAATAAAGCAGAAATAGATGTTTTTCTGGAACTCTCTTGCTTTTTTCATGATCCAGCGGGTGTTGGCAATTTGATCTCTGGTTCCTCTGCCTTTTCTAAAACCAGCTTGAAGAACAGGAAGTTCACGGTTCACATAGTGCTGAAGCCTCTGCTTCCAAATATCCCATTTCACCCTGTGTTGAATGTTTCTGCTGTGGGTGATAAATCATTTTGAGTGAAATATAATTCATTCACCTGTAGTCACTGATTGTATCTCCAAGTGACTCTTTGAACCTGGATTGTTTCTTTTCTTTGTTGTGAATGGTAGAGAAGAAATAGGATTATTTTAGGGTGGTCCAGTGCTGTATGAACTGCCTGGTAAATGTCATGAAATTGTCTTTTTGGGCTATTTGTGACATTGGAATGCCTAGATCTATTTGATGCCAGTGGGTTCAAGCCAGGTTCTCTGTGCTGTCATTTTGTGCTGTGAATGAAGCAGCAGGAAGAGTTTTCCCCAGTTAAAGCACATTCATCCTCTACACACAGAGGAGAAAGGAAGATTTCTATGTCGCTAACTGGGTTATGAGAGTGCATTTTGCCAATAATTTCAGAAAATAACCAGTCAAGTCATTATTTTTAATTCACTTTGCTTTATAGTGTCTTATTTACTGTTGTTTTCTCCACTGGCATTGACATTTCATTCCCAAGGCTTACTGATAGTTACCAGTACTATTCTGTGATTATCCCTTGCACATTTGCTTTCTCTACCTCAAAGTACTTTTACAACTATATCTCATTTAGACCTCAACACAACCCTGGGATATTTTCTCTCTTCCTTTCTTCCTCTTTCTTTTTGTTATTCTTCTTTTTTTTTCTCCTCCTAGTTCCCTATTTTAACCTGTGGGATCTACACTAACTCCAGTTAGTGTCAGCACTGAAGTGAATTGTAGGACCTCTACATCTATTGCTTGGTGTAGGGAAATGCCCCTTTCCCCCATTTGGGGTCAAAGTTTATGAGTGTAATAGATGAGAATTTAATTTCCTAGACGAAATCCCATGTTCATGTAGATGCTATCGTCACACTATGGAAATGAAGATTCACACAGGTCAGTCACTAGTTGCTTAAACTTCCTAAGTCCTCATCTAGTATAGCATAGCAGTTAAGAAAGGGGAGTTTAGAGCCACCAAGACACATTCTTTATCCTTTACTAGCTGTGAGACCTTTTGATGTCTCTGTTTATCATCTGTAAAATTAACAATGGTAATTATTTCATTGGAGAAGGAAATGGCAACCCACTCCAGTGTTCTTGCCTGGAGAATCCCAGGGACGGAGGAGCCTGGTGGGCTGCCGACTATGAGGTTGCACAGAGTCAGACATGGCTGAAGTGACGCAGCAGCAGCAGCAGCAGCAGTGATTTCATGGTGCTATTGTGAAGTCTTAATGAGCAAATTTGCAGAAAACAATCTACATAGAGTTTAGTATCTAGGAAGAGGTTATCACTGCTCTTCATTTGGTTGTTAAATGCGTTTTGAATACCTAGTATATACTGGACATAGGCCAAATGCTAAAGATGCAAAACTGAGCCCTGTTTAATTTACCCTTGAGGAGTTCACAAAGTGTTCTGAAATTATTTTTATATAGCAAAGCAGAACTATGGTAAAAAATGATTAATACATAAAGCATCCCAATTCACAGAGTTGCAATGATATGCATCAATTGTATAGTCTGACAGGGCAATTAATTTGGCCCTATGTATGACCATAACTGATTTTCAGTCCGACAGTTTCCTTTTGTGTTCAATGCCTGATGCTGCCATTCATTCCAAAGAGATATCTTTAAAACAACACTCTTCGAAAATTGTTATGTTAGAACATTGTCAGATAACCTAATGCAATTAGAGCCACACATTGCTGATGTGATCAATTTCAAAACCTCTAGTTTGAATGTAACACAGAATGATTTATAGTTAAACTCCACTGAATTTTTCAAGTTAGATTCCATGTTATTTTAGCTAAGTAGGAACTTACAGAGCCCGAAGGCACTAGGAAAATATAAGCATCTGAAAAAAGAAAAAGAACATAGACTGACAGCTATGTTTGAAATTTAAATTTCATGGAAACTAGGCAGCCACAGATTGTTATGATACCATGTAATGTCAAATCATTACTAATCATTAACTGGGTTGGTTAATTATTACAAACTTCTACAGCTGTGCAGAGGTCAAACAGGGAAGAAAACAAAAGATGGTTATAAGCCAAAGACTCAGAGAGGTGTATGCAGTTTTACCAAAAAATATTTGCTGGCTTCAGGACAAAGCAATGAGTACCCCAGGATTAACAGCGTCTTTACCCCTCCTCAATGCTGACAAAAAAGGTCACACAGTTTGAGTTTCTTTATTTGTAGATGAAAAATATTGGAAAATTATCCTGTACCTTGAATTTAAGGATTTAAACCAAAATGAATTGACCAATCTGGGTTGATGCTTCAATTTCATTTTAGTGAAAACACACTTTAAATGAAATACAACATGAGACATTTCAAAATCTATTTATCTGATTAACTAAATAATTCAAAGACATGTCTTAAGGAATGGAAGTCATATGATAGTGAAAATTTCCTGTTTTCCGAGATGAACAAGTGCATTTCCCCCCCAGTATGGGTTTGCCTAATCCTCCTTGCTTTCTAACATTACTCTAGGCACCCAAATCTTTTCTCCTGTCTTAAATGAATAGATCCATCTGTATCTATTATCCAGCTAATATGAGTTGTCTATTGACAATGTACATTTCCCAGTTAATTTTCCAGCTATTTCCATCCCCTCAATCTTTTCCCCATCTTTCTAGGGTTGTTTGACTTCCCCTAGTTATGTCTTACTGTGATTACACATTGGCATTTACTATTCACTCTCTGTTTTTGTTTGTCTGTTAGTTTTTTCTACATGATAAAGTCCTATTCTCTTTCAAGGTCTCATTTCCAATATCACCTCCTCCATGAGGTCTTGGCTATATTTCTCACGTGACTCTTGCCCTCACTGTTTACATTATCTTAACTTATTCCTTAGGTTTGGGTCTGCCTAAGTGGACTCTGGACTTCCAGAGGGGCAGGACCATATCTCATTCATCTTTGTACATTCAGAGCCCAGCCCAGGCCTGGCACATGGTAGGTCCTTCATAGACATTTGCTGGATGCAGGGTTTCTTCATATGATGACTAGCATCATATACAAAAGCATCTATCTAAGGGAAGCAGTGCACTGAAATCCAACTTGCCATGGTGTGTACCCTGATGTAGATCTATAGTAAAGACCTAAGGAAGGGCAGCTATTTTGTAATGTATTTACCAAGGAGGACCCCTTTTTACAACTTCCACAGAGGCTATTGTACCTGGTAATAACAGACCTGGTTGGATGGGTGGATAAACAAACAAGTACATGAAGTTCCCCATAATTCCTAGGACTCTTAAAAAACAAAAAAACCTAAAGAAGCTTTTTCACTGGGTTAAAATTACTATCTAGTCTAGATATCAAAACCAATCAGATTCAACAAGTAATTGCTCATCTTTTTATTCTAGTTGATCTCTGACAAATGCTATGAAGGATAAACTTTGACATCTCTATCTTAGATTGTATTACTCCATTGGCAATGACATCAAAATGGTATTTGAATGCAAGAATTTCTTATGATAATTCTGTGTATACCATCCGTCTTTCTCTCCTATAGAGTAATGCCAACTCTTAAACATTATACAGTGATACTAAAATGTGTCAATAAAGAGTCTATCAGATGTTACATAAACATGTATATACTCAGTAAAAGAGGATGGCCCCAACGTCTAGCTATGTAAGAACCATTACAAAAAGAAAAAAAGAAAGACAAGAAAAAAATCACAAAAATTTCTAGGCAAAAGGCAAGCTGTTTAATTGATTTAAAATAAACATTTTTGTTACAGTGGATTTTTTCCAGCATACTGAAAATGCTAACTCTTATATGGTAAAATCCCATTTCCTATACCAGAAGAGAATATTGGATATAATCTCATTCCTTCATCCACTCATTAACTTACTGAAAAAATATTTACATGTCTTCGGTGCGCACTGTAATGCTTAACATATGGTAGATACTCACTGAGTATATTGAATTTATTTACATGTTCATTCTTCCATTAATATTTATGGGAAAGCTACCACAGACAAGATACTGCTAGGGATATATTGCTGATCAATGAAGAGAGTCTCTTCCCTCATGGTGCTTAAAATAACTGACCTATATTACAGTGTTCATTCTGAATGAGTAGATCTTATTTTTAAATATTCTAATAAATGAGATATTTAATGAATAGTTTTCAATTCTGGCTACACTTTAGAACTACCTAAGATGCTTGTTTATAATATTTATGCCTGGGTTCCTAACCCAGACCAATTAAATCAAAGAAAATGAAAGTGGGAACCAGGCAGAGCTAATTTTTTCAAAGCTTGCCAGGATATGATGAGGCATGGCCAAGACTGAGAATACGAAGTCATTTGTTACCCTTTTGGACTATCACTCTTAGGAGTTGAATTGTGTCTTTCTTTCCCCAAAATCCATATACTGGAGCCCTAACCCTTAGTATCTCAGAGTGTGACCTTATTTGAAATAGAGTCCTTACAGAGATAATCAAGTTAAGATGAGATCCTTAATGGGGCTCTGATTTAGTGTGACTGGTAATCCCTATACAAAGTCTATATTTGGAGACAGACATCCACATATGGGATAACAGAAATAGGATTGATGCTTTTACAAGCCACACAATGAAGCCCCTGAACCTGGGTGACATGCTATCTCTTTGCTCTTTCCAAGACACATTATTTCTATTGAGGCAAAGTGTTGAAATGTAAATGGCCATCCCACCTGGAGCTGGAGTCTGATAACCTGACTCCATGATGAATAATCAATGCACAATAATTCCACTTGCCAAGCAAAGCTTAGGGTTAACAGTAGCTGCTTCTGGAAGATCAATAAAGTACTCGAAGACACTTGTTTCAGTGGTTCTTTAAATTCCACATCATTTGCTGTGCTCCGACAACATTCAAGTCTTAACTCTTTAAGTTATTGTTTTAGCAAATTCAATTTACAATTACTTTCAATATGAAAAGCTTAAGAGATTCAGTTTAATGCCTTATCAGCTATAAAATCAACCACTGTTTCAACTGCACAGTGCAAGGAGCCCTGAAAAGGCTTTTGTTGCTTGCCTCAGCTTTCCTTCTGAGTTTCTGAGTGACAGCTTCTTCAGTTTCAGAACTGTCCTCACAATACTTGCTTTCTGAACTCCTAATCGTTGGACCCAAATTTGAATATCATTTCCCTCCAATGTCAGGCATTTCTGGGATAAAAACAAGCTACTTTAAAGACATGACTCCCAGCGGTGACTTTTGCTTGTCAAATGTGAATCCATGCAACAATTTCTAAAGCTCATACTGATGCAGATTTTATTATAATTTTTTTGGTTGTGCCAGATGGCATGCGGGATCTTAGTTTCCCAACCAAGGATTCAACCTGTACCCCCTGTGGTTAAAGAATGGAGTCTTAACCATTGGACCTTCAGGATAGTCCCAGATTTTATTTTTAAATCAAGGGACAAAATGGCCATTACAACAGGCGGGCCTTATTAGAGGTTAAGAGGAGAGTCTGTTGCTGTGTTGGTTGAATCATTTCTAGCAATGGATATTTGTGTCTTTATATAACTAAATGTTAAAAGTGAAGAAAATTCTCACTACGTCAAATATAACAGACCTTACTATGGTGCACCAGGTCCCATGAGATCCTTTCAGCACCTGTTTATCGGAACTCAACTTCAGCCACCCTCCAGAAGTCATTCCCCTCTTGCCCCCAAACTTGATGTCTCCAAGGCATGGAAGCCTGATCTCATGTGTGTTGACAGATAGTGTTTATTGATAGAAAGCTGTTCCCTCACAATTTTTTGCCTGGCTTATTTCTTCTCAACATTCAGGTTTCTAATTAAACATAAAAACACCAGAAAACCTCTGAAAGTCTTCTTTGTCCCTGCCCACCTCAGTCACTCTCCCTTTATCCTGCTTTGTTTTTCTCACAGCCATTGCCTCTTTGTATGTAAAGTTATTATTCATTTCACTATATTTAAATCATTGGTCTTTCCCTTCCTTTCCCTCAAGCAGTAGATGTAAAAGCCTTGGAAAAAGGGACCGTTGTTGATGTTCACCTGTTTGTCCAGCACTGGTGATTGGCATATAGTTTGCACTCCATACCTAAATATTTGTTGGAAGGATAAATAGCTGAAGCGCTACTTTACTTACTGCTTCCTAACAAACTACCCCAAAATGAAGTAGCTGAAATCAAACCCCTTGTATTCTTTGTCTGGCTTGGTGGGTGGTCAGGTAATTCTGCTGTTCTCTCTGGGTGGTCTGGGCAGGCTTCCTTGTGAAGGCCAGGGTGCCTGAGCTTCCTTCTGTGCACATTCTTTCATCTCATATTCTTTTTTTTAATCTTTCATCTCATATTTAATTTTGTCAGGCACAGTGATCTCAGGGCTTCAAAGAATGAAAGCAGAGGCTGTAAGGCCTTTTAAAGGCAGACTAGAACATGTACCGAGTGACTGAACTGAACTGAGAACATGTGCAGAGTCACATTTGCCAGATTCTACTGGTGAAGAAAGTTAAAAGTCTTGCCAAAATTCAACTGAGTAACTAAATAGACTCAGCCTCACGACAGGAATGACAATGGAGCATTGGCACAGGGAATGTGACTCATTCAGTTCAGTTCAGTTCAGTCGCTTAGTCGTGTCTGACTCTTTGCGACCTCATGGACTGCAGCATACCAGGCCTCCCTGTCCATCACCAACTCCCGGACTTTACTCAAACTCATGTCCATTGAGTCAATGCTGCCATCCAACCAGCTCATCCTCTGTCATCCCCTTCTTCTCCTGCCTTCAATCTTTTCCAGCATCAGGGTCTTTTCAAATGAGTCAGCTCTTCGCATCAGGTGGCCAAAATATTGGAGTTTCAGCTTCAACATCAATCCTTCCAAAGAACACTCAGGACTGATCTCCTTCAGGATGGACTAGTTGGATGTCTTTGCAGTCCAAGGGACTCTCAAGAGTCTTCTCCAACACCACAGTTCAAAAGCATCAATTCTTCGGTGCTCAGCTTTCTTTATAGTCCAGCTCACACATCCATACATGACTACTGGAAAAACCATAGCCTTGACTACATGGACCTTTGTTGGCAAAGTAATGTCTTTGCTTTATAACATGCTGTCTAGGTTGGTCATAACTTTCCTTCCAAGGAGTAAGCGTCTTTTTATTTCATGGCTGCAGACACTATCTACAGTGATTTTGGAGTCCCCAGAAATGAAGTCTGCCACTGTTTCACTGCTTCTCCATCTATTTACCATGAAGTGAAAGAGTCGGACATGACTGAGCGACTGAACTGAACTGAACTGAACTGATGGGACTGGACCCCATGATCTTAGTTTTCTGAATGTTGAGTTTTAAGTCAACTTTTTCACTCTCCTCTTTCACCATGAGGCTCTTTAGTTATTCTTCACTTTCTGCCATAAGGGTAGTGTCATCTGCATATCTGAGGTTATTGATATTTCTCCCAGCAATCTTGATTCCAGCTTGTGCTTCTTCCAGCCCAGCGTTTCTCATAATGTATTCTGCATATAAGTTAAATAAGCATGGTGACAATATACAGCCTTGACGTACTCCTTTTCCTATTTGGAACCAGCCTTTTGTTCCATGGCCAGTTCTAACTGTTGCTTCCTGACCTGCATACAGGTTTACCAAGAGGCGGGTCAAGTGGTCTGGTATTCCCATCTCTTTCAGAATTTTCCACAGTTTATTGTGATCCACACAGTCAAAGGCTTTGGCATAGTCAATAAAGCAGAAATAGATGTTTTTCTGGAACTCTCTTGCTTTTTCCATTATCCAGCAGATGTTGGCAATTTGATCTCTGGTTCCTCTGCCTTTTCTCAAACCAGCTTGAACATCTGGAAGTTCATGGTTCACATATTGCTGAAGCCTGGCTTGGAGAATTTTGAACATTACTTTGCTAGTGTGTGAGATGAGTACAATTGTGCGGTAGTTTGAACATCCTTTGGCATTGCCTTCCTTTGGGATTGGAATGAAAACTGACCTTTTCTAGTCCTGTGGCCACTGCTGAGTTTTCCAAATTTGTTGGCATGTTGAGTTCAGCACTTTCACAGCATCATCTTTCAGGATTTGAAATAGTTCAACTGAAATTCCATCACCTCTACTAGCTTTGTTTGTAGTGATGCTTCCTAAGGCCCACTTGACTTCACATTCCAGGATGTCTGGCTGTAGGTGAGTGATCACACCATCGTGATTATCTGGGTCGTGAAGATCTTTTCTGTATAGTTCTTCTGTGTATTCTTGCCACCTCTTCTTGATATCTTTTGCTTCTGATAGGTCCATTCCATTTCTGTCCTTTATTGAGCACTCATTATGGGATCATTATTATAAAGATCTGCCCTAAATGATATATTTTTGTGCAAACAGCCCATTTGACCTCTACAGGAGCATAAGCTTTTGCGACATAGGATTCATGTCTTACATGTTTATATCACGGACATTTGCATTTCTATTGCCTCTCAAAATACCCCATATACCACAGACCATATACATCTCATTGTTTTTTGCTGCCACTGTTATATTTGAAAGTGAAGTGAAAGTGAAAGTCTCTCAGTCCTGTCTGACTCTTTGTGACCCAATGGACTATACAGTCCATGGAATTCTCCAGGCCAGAATACTGAAGTGGGTAGTCTTCCCCTTTTCCAAGGGATCTTCCCAACCCAGGGATTGAACCCAGGTCTCCCACATTGCAGGCAAATTCTTTACCTGCTGAGCCACAAGGGAAGCCCAAGAATACTGGAGTGGGTAGCCTATCCCTTCTCCAGCAGATCTTCCTGACCCAGGAATCAAACCGGAGTCTCCTGCATTGCAGGCGGATTCTTTACCAACTGAGCTATCAGGGAAGCCTATTGCATTACTCTATTTAGGATACACTTTATTTTTACACTCACATCAGTGGACATGGAGGTACATGTCCAAAGACCTTGATGATGCTGATGCTGATGCTCAGTCATGTCCAACTCTTTGTGACCTCATGCACTGTAGCCCACCAGGCTCCTCTGTCCTTGGGGATTCTCCAGGCAAGAATACCGGAGTGGGTTGCCATGTCCAAAGACCTTAGGTACATCATTTGAAGAAAATAGGAGTGGATTCTGGAATAAATTATATTGATTGTAACTCAGACATTAAGTTTTTTTTATTCCTTTTGCAGTTGAAGAATTGATCTCAACAAGGCAGGTGAAGCAAAAATAGATTGGTTTTATTGAATTCACGGTGACCTGATTAAAAAACATAGTCGTTATGAGGAAAATAATTTTCTTTCCTATTTCATTACAGACTCTTTTTCTTTCAAAAATTTATTGGTTTAATATAGTAAATAAAGAAGATGAATTTTACTTAGAGTTGTGCAGAATTGTTTGGAGGCAGTTAGGAAGCATGTTTCTTAGAATATATCTTTTAATCATCATGTATTCAGGTGATTGCAAAGCTTGTTTGGATCAAAAAGGTGCCTCTGTTTGATGCTTTTAATTTTGAAGGAGCAACAAACTGATGGTCAATCATACAATTCACATTGAACTGACTTAGATCTTTTCTCCTTAAAGAAATTTTGAAATGTGAGTCACTATGTGAAATCTTTCCTTAGAAAATAAAACACTCGAGTTCGATTTAGAAAATTTCTAGAGGATAGAGGTAATAGAGAAGTAAGTAAAAATCACCTCATTTCGTGAAATCTCATCTTCAGTGTATATGATTAAGATGTAACTTCCAATATTTAATTAAATTTTGAGTGCTCCTATTTGAACCCAGGAGATATTTCCTGATAATTTCACACTAACCAAACTGCTGCTACCAAATAGATTTTAGATAACTCAGAATGCCTTGTTATAGGAAATTTCTGTGTAAACTCCCCCTAACAGAAATCAGATTCAGATAGCAAGGTGTCCTTTTATATGTTATCTATGCTTTTTAGAGAAATTGGTATCCTACTGATCCTGTAATCTATACTGTTTGTAAGTTAATTTTTTTTCCCCTGAAAAATGTATTGTGAAGATAAGAGTCCAGCTGGGGACATGATTTGTCAATCTGTCTAAAGCTCCACACAAAAACAGAATAACTAGACAGCAAAAAGGAAGACTTCAGAGAATATCTGGCATAAGGCCATGACACAGCATCTCTTCACAAACTCCACATGCAGTCCATGGGGAGAAGTGTGTTTACACAAGTAACAAACATGGTGCAATAATGCTCTGTTCTGAGCCTTAGTGGGGTGAGGCCAAGGCACAGGGAGTGCCTATAAAATCTTCACAGAGAATCGCAGACTATTTATGAGGGAAAATGCCATGTTGTTTACTTAGGGGTAAGCCTCACACATAGTAGTGCTCATATTCTTCTTCCTCATTCAGACTTTTTTTTTTCTTGCGTGGTACTAGCTGATATTCTGAAATTCTAAGAGTTGCTTTCTCGTTTTGCAAAATCAGTTACAGATTGTTTCAAGAAAATAGGTCTTGTCATCTGGGAGGATGACTACTCAGTCCAGTCCTTAATTAGAGTTGGACTCATTTGCCTGCTCCCCAGCAGCAGCAATATTTTATTTTTTCCAGCTTTATTGAGATATAATTGACATATAACATTGTGTACATTTAAATGAACAACGTTGATTTGATACAGCTGTATTAATATATTGCAGAATGACTACCACTGTAGTTGATACCTCTATCATGTCACATAATTGCCATTTTCTTTTTGTGGTGTGAACATTAAGATCTACCCTCTTGGCAACTCTAAGTATATAATACAGTATAATTAACTACAATCACTGTGCTATACATTAGATTCCCAGAACTTACTAGTATTGAAACTGGAAGTTTGTACCATTTAGCGGCTATTTTTGTTATTAGTATTTTTCAACAAAGGGCGCCATACACAAATAGTTGCCAGTTTTAGGTGTTAAAATGCAAATATAGAAGGTTGTTAAATCCATTATTTCTATGCTTTGACCTTTGATATGTTCCAACTTACAGTAGATAGAGTTTGATTATTAAACAATTACTGAAGCTTGTATCACTTTTTTATAAAACACGCTAGTAATATAAGTGATGCATGTCAATTTCAGAAAAATTATAAAAGATTTATTAGGGAAGGAATAAAAGGTTACCTATGCTCCCAGTTTGAGGAAAAATTGCTGTTTAATGTTTGAGGTATATATTCTTTCAGAATTTTTTCTATTCAAATATATTGTTTTCTCTAAATGAGATAATGACATATACTGTTTGCAATCTGATTTTCTTTTCACAATTTTGATAAATAATTCTCCACAGCTTTATTTTAAATGGCTTTATGGTACTTTATTGTATGGGCATACCATAATAAACTGACTGATCACCTATTATTATTATATATTCACATTGTCTTCATTTCTTTTTTACTTTCATGAAACCGATATAATAAAAATTGCACATTTAATTTGGCTAACTTGTATAATTGCTTAATTAAAAAATTAATGGGCAATAGAATTAATGGAAAAATATATATGCATGTTAGTGCTTTCAATCAAATTACCGAATTGCTTTTGCTTTTCAAAATGTATCATTTTATATCTTATTAGAAATGCATGATGATACCCTGTTATTCACAAGTAATGGATTTTTTTTTTGCAAGTAATGAATTTTTCTCATTGCTAGTTTAATTTTGATTATTACTAAAGTTGAACATATTTGTTATTTATACCTCCCATCTACTAATTGACCACAGCAAGAGTCTACAGTAAATTAACCCTAACCCTAACCCTAATTAAATTGGGCCATGAAGTATTTATTGACTGGTCCTCAACCCAGTGATTTAGTATTTTAACAGGAGCATTAAAAAATAAACTGGTTTATCTGTGTTGGAATAATGTATAGTTTTGAAAAAGAATTCAGTAGTCTTCTATGTATTGAAAAGAAAAAAAATCAGTAAGAAATTTTACATTACAAAAGTATAGTGCAGAGTAATCCATATAGTGAAATCCATTAATATAAAAAACAAGCAAAAAGACAGAACTTAATTTTTTTACAACTAAAATTCTTTTGTTTATGGATAAAATTTTAATTTCATTATACATTTTATTTACTTGTTTAAATTAAAAATGTACAAAAGCTTATTTGTTTGAAACTCTTTCTCACCTCTGTCCCAGCCACTTGACTCCTTTCCCTGAAGGTTATCAAGGTTGTTTAATCTTTTTAACCTTTTCAGAAATATTTTCATGCATTTAAAATAAATAAAGAAAAATAAATGCATTTAAAAAAATAAAGAAGGCCAAGTGTCGAAAAATGTATAGTTTTAAATTTTGATTCTGGAAAAGACTCTTGAGAGTCCCTTTGACTGCAAGGAGATCAAACCAGTCAGTCTCTAAAGGAAACCAATCCTGAATATTCAATGTAAAGATTGATGCTGAAGCTGGAGCTCCAATACTTTGGCCACCTGACGCAAAGAGCTGACTCACTGGAAAAGACCCTGATGCTGAGAAAGATTGAGGACAGAAGGAGAAGGGGGTAGCAGAGGATGAGATGGTAAGATAGCATCACTGACTCTATGGGCATGAGTTTGAGTAAACTCCAGGAGATAGCGAAGGGCAGGGGAGCCTGGAATGCTGCAGTTCATGGTGTGGCAAAGAGTCAGACACAACCTAGAGACTGAACAACAAAAAAATAAATAAAAATGGACACATACTTTACACAGAGTTGTATACCTTGCTTTTTTTCATTTGAGAGTATATTTGAGAACTGTCCATATTTTTACATAAAATTTCCTGACTTGTTGCTTGCTGCCTCAGAGAATTTTATTACATGGATGAGTCTTTTATTGGTCTTGTAGTAATGCATATTAAACTTTTTTTAATCTTTTGCTAGTATTAAAAATGCTGCATAAATATATAAATATGTATTTTCAAAATGAGTTTTAAAATGTCTGAAAGGTTAAAAAACAAATAAGGTTGACTACCACCATGGCTTGAAGAAAGTAGGGAAAACCACTAGGCCATTCAGGTATGACCTGAATCAAATCCCTTATGATTATATAGTGGAAGTGACAAATAGATTCAAGGGATTAGATCTTATAGACAGAGTGCCTGAAAAACTCTGGACAGAGGTTTATAACATTATACAGAAAGCAGTGATCAAAATCATCCCCAAGAAAAAGAAATGTGAAAAGGCAAAATGGTTGTCTGAGGAGGTCTTACAAATAGATGAGTAAAGAAGAGCAGCAAAAGGCAAAAGAGAAAAGGAAAGATACAGGCATCTGAATGCAGAGTTCCAAAGAATAGCAAGGAGAGATTAAAATAAAAAAAAAAAAAAAAACAACTTCGTAAGTGAACACTGCAAAGAAATAGAATGGAAAAGACTAGAGGTCTCTTCAAGAAGATTGGAGATACCAGGGAATATTTCATGCAAAGATGAGCAAAATAAAGGACAGAAACAGCAAGGACCTAAAAGAAGTAGAAATTTTTTTAAAGATCTTAAAGCTCCCGGATAACCACGATGGTGTGATCACTCACCTAGAGTCAGACATTCTGGAGTGCAAAGTCAAATGGGCCTTAGGATGCATCACTACAAACAAAGCTAGTGGAGGTGATGGAATTCCAGCTAAGGTATTTCAAATCCTAAAAGATGATGCTGTGAAAGCACTGAACTCAATATGTCAGCAAATTTGGAAAACTCAGCAGTGGCCACAGGGCTGGAAAGGGTCAGTTTTCATTCCAACCCCAAAGAAGGGCAATGATAAAGATATTTCACATGCTAGCAAGGTAATGCTCAAAATTCTTTAAGCTAGGCTTCAGTAGTACATGAACTGAGAACTTCCAAATGTTCAAGCTGGATTTAGAAAAGGCAGAAGAATCAGAGATCAAATTGCCAACATCCGTTGGCTTATAGAAAAAGCAAGAGAGTTCCAGAAAAACATCTATTTCTGCTTCATTGACTACGCCAAAGTGTTGGATCACAACAAACTGTGGAAAATTCTGAAAGAGATGGGAATACCAGACCACCTGTCCTGCCTCTTGAGAAATCTGTATGCAGGTCAGGAAGCAACAGTTAGAACTGGACATGGAACAACAGACTGGTTCCAAATTGGAAAAGGAGTATGTCAAGGCTGTATATTGTCACCCTGCTTTTTTACCTGCTATGCAGAGTACATCATGCAAAATGCTGGACTGCATGAAGCACAATGGAATCAAGGTTTCAGGGAGAAATATCAATAGCCTCAGATATTCAGATGATACCACGTTTTAGGAGAAAGAGAAGAGGAACTAAAGAGCCCCTTGATGAAGGTGAAAGAGGAGAGTGAAATAGCTGGCTTAAAACTCCACATTCAGAAAATGAAGATCATGGCATCTGGTCCTGTAACTTCATGACAAATAGATGGGGGAAACAATGAAAACAGTGAAATACTTTCTTTTCTTTGGCTCCAAAATCACTGAAGAGGATGACTGCAGCCATGAAATCAAAAGACACTTGCTCCTTGGAAGGAAAGCTATAACAATTATAGATAGCATATTAAAAAGCAGAGACATTACTTTGATGACAAAGGTCCATATAGTCAAAGCTATGGCTTTTCCAGTGGTCATATATGGATGTGCGAGTTGAACCATAAAGAAGGCTGAGTGTCACAGAATTGATGCTTTTAACTGTGGCATTGGAGAAGACTCTTGAGAGTCCCTTGGACTGCAAGGAGATCAAACCAGTCAAATTCTAAAGGAAATCAGTCATAAATATTCATTGGAAGGACTGATGCTGAAGCTGAAGCTCCAATACTTTGGCCACCTAATGCAAAGAGTCAACTCTGGAAAAGACCCTGATGCTGGGAAAGATTGAATGTGGAGGAGAAGGGGACGACAGATGATGAGATGGTTGGTTGGCACCAGTGACTCAAAGGACATGAGTCTGAGCAGACTCCAGGAGATGGTGAAGGACAGGGAAGCCTGGCATGCTGCAGTACATGGGTCACAAAGAGTTGGACACAGCTGAGTGACTGAACAACAACCACTATGGAATGGGAAAGGAGAAAAGAGTGTGCTAAGGGAGGATTTTATATCATATAACATGAACATTTTTGATTTTCCTTTTTTTTTTTTTAAATCAAAGTTTGACTGCTTTGAATTTTAAAATCGTTAGATTATCAACTCTCCAGGGTACATCCCAACCCAGGGATCAAATCCAGGTCTCCTGCATTGCAGGCAGATTCTTTACTATCTGAGCCACCAGGAAAGCCCTAGATTATGAATGGTGATTTAGATTCAGAATTATGGTTTGGGAAGATAAGTACATTTGGGAAGTTGGCACTGGAAAGAAGTTATAATGAAAAGTTAGACATTTCTAAATTAATCCCTTCTAATTCTGTTAGTGGTGATTAGGCAGATACATACCAGTTCACAGAGGAAAAAAGAAGAGTTTTTGTCCTTTATAGAACCTCAGTTCTAGAAAGAAATAGGCTTAGAACTTGACTTTTCTTTAGACTAACAGATTCCTCAGATGAAAGTAAGGATGACTGAAGGCTAGTAGGGAAAGTTTTCTGTAGTTGAAGAAATTATACACATGCAGACATTAAATTGAAGAAGGAAATGGCAACCCACTCCAGTACTCTTGCCTGGAAAATCTCATGGATGGAGGAGCCTGGTAGGCTGCAGTCCATGGGGTCGTTGAGGATCGTTCACGACTGAGTGACTTCCCTTTCACTTTTCACTTTCATGCATTGGAGAAGGAAATGGCAACCCACTCCAGTGTTCTTGCCTGGAGAATCCTAGGGATGGGGAGCCTGCTGGGCTGCCGTCTAAGAGGTCTCACAGAGTCGTACATGACTGAAGTGACTTAGCTTAGTAGACATTAAATATCTATGTAACTCTTTGTCTAGAGGCACATTTGTAAATTAACAGTGATTCATGTTAAAATAAAGATTTATACTTTTAAAATGATTTATGCTGTTACATGTTGATACACACTTTTCACTGAATCTTAATATTTCACATTGTAATGCTTGATTAGATTGAATATTGAACATGAGAAAGAGTACCAACATTTATAAAAAATGACATAATTTATTTTGTGAAACCAATTCCAAATACATGAAAACATGGGACTTGAATGAATTCATCAAGAATATCAATAAGCTGATAGATCAGGGGCATTTTCATTTCAATCATAATCTTTAAGCTATAGTCACAGAAAAATTACTTATAAAGAAGCCATATGTGTGATTAACAGGTTGGTAGTGGTACTAATTACTCATTAGAATGCAAGGACTAAAATATCCTAGGACTTGAGGAAATAGTGATTTTCATTACAAGTGTTGGCTGGGTCTCAAATTCTCAGTGAGATTGTATGCTGAGCTTTAAGGGATGGTTTTGATCTAAAATGAGAGGGAAATTATCTTAGGAAGGTCTCAAGTTACTCTAACATAATAAGACCTTTCTTTCAGTTCAGTTCAGTCGCTCAGTCGTGTCCGACTCTTTGCGACCCCATGAACCGCAGCACGCCAGGCCTCCCTGTCCATCACCAACTCCCAGAGTTCACTCAAACTCATGTCCATCAAGTCCATGATGCCATCCAGCCATCTCATCATCTGTCGTCCCGTTTTCCTCCTGCCCCCAATCCTTCCCAGCATCAGAGTATTTTCCAATGAGTCAACTCTTCGCATCAGGTGGCCAAAGTACTGGAGTTTCAACTTTAGCATCAGTCCTTCCAAAGAACACCCAGCACTGATTTCCTTTAGGATGGAGTGGTTGGATCTCCTTGCAGTCCAAGGGACTCTCAAGAGTCTTCTCCAACACCACAGTTCAAAAGCATCAATTCTTCGGCACTCAGCTTTCTTCACAGTCCAACTCTCACATCCATACATGACCACTGGAAAAACCACAGCCTTGACTATACGGACCTTTGTTGGCAAAGTAATGTCTCTGCTTTTCAATATGCTATCTAGGTTGGTCATAACTTTCCTTCCAAGGAGTAAGCATCTTTTAATTTCACCATCTGCAGTGATTTTGCTAATTTAATCAAAAGTCCCTACCTTGAGATAAAGATCCAGGTTTCTATCTGTCTACATATATTTTAAAAGTTAAAAATTTGAAATATGTAATTTGTTTTAATCTATTGAAAGCTCGATCATCTACTGATAAGGTAATTGCTCCTCCACTCCCCATGGCTAATTGCATGGGTGGTCTCTGTGGCTGTTTAAACAGTAAAACCAAACTTTAAGATTCATAAATTCAATTGGGCATCAGATTAGCAGCATTAATCATCATTAGAAGACAAATAGTGCATGTAAGGATGACTTTCTTTTATATTAAAAATATTTTCTCCATCATTACCACTGAACACTGCAGCTCAGAGTAGAGGAAAACCTGCTGTTAGGTAAAGATGAATATCCTAAAGTGTTACTTTTTGCACTTTTTATGTGCTTCAGATTAGTTGAAACACTTCAACTGTTTAGTAGTGACAGGGACCCAGTGAAGCTGGGATAGTGTCTTATTTTATATTCAGGATATATAGTAGGCATTCAGTAATGTTTAATGAATTAAAAAGCCAGGGATCTGATTTTCCTGTGGGCTCCTCACCTTCTTGCTGTTCCATGACTACAAACTACAGTACTCTCTGACACTTTCATTCCAATCCCACAGAAAGGCAATGCCAAAGAATGCTCAAACTACTGCACAATTGCATTCATCTCACACGCTAGTAAAGTAATGTTCAAAATTCTCCAAGCCAGGCTTCAGCAATACGTGAACTGTGAACTTCCAGATGTTCAAGCTGGTTTTAGAAAAGGCAGAGGAACCAGAAATCAAATTGCCAACATCCGCTGGATCATGGAAAAAGGAAGACAATTCCAGAAACACATCTATTTTCTGCTTTATTGACTATGCCAAAGCCTTTGACTGTGTGGATCACAATACACTGTGGAAAATTCTGAAAGAGATGGGAATACCAAACCACCTGACCTGCCTCTTGAGAAATCTGTATGCAGGTCAGGAAGCAACAGTTAGAACTGGACATGGAACAACAGACTGGTTCCAAATAGGAAAAGGAGTACGTCAAGGCTGTATATTGTCACCCTGCTTATTTAACTTCTATGCAGAGTACATCATGAGAAACGCTGGGCTGGAAGAAGCACAAGCTGGAATCAATATTGCCAGGAGAAATATCAATAACCTCAGATATGCAGATGACACCACCCTTATGGCAGAAAGTGAAGAGGAACTAAAGAGCCTCTTGATGAAAGTGAAAGAGGAGAGTGAAAAAGTTGGCTTAAAGTTCAACATTCAGAAAACTAAGATCATGGCATCTGGTCCCATCACTTCATGGGAAATAGATTGGGAAACAGTGGAAACAGTGTCAGGCTTTATTTTCGGGGGCTCCAAAATCACTGCAGATGATGATTGCAGCCATAAAATTAAAAGACACTTACTCCTTGGAAGGAAAGTTATGACCAACCTAGATAGCATATTGAAAAGCAGAGACATTACTTTGTCAACAAAGGTCCTTCTAGTCAAGGCTATGGTTTTTCCTGTGGTCATGTATGGATGTTAGAGTTGGACTATGAAGAAAGCTGAGCACCGAAGAATTGATGCTTTTGAACTGTGTTATGTTGGAGAAGACTCTTGAGAGTCCCTTGGACTGCAAGGAGATCTAACCAGTCCATCCTAAAGGAAATCAGTGCTGGGCGTTCTTTGGAAGGACTGATGCTAAAGCTGAAACTCCAGTACTTTGGCCACCTGATGCAAAGAGTTGACTCAAAGAGTTGATGCAAAGACTCTGATGCCGGGAGGGATTGGGGGCAGGAGGAGAAGAGTATGACAGAGGATGAGATGGCTGGATGGCATCACCGACTCAATGGACATGAGTTTGAGTGAACTCCAGGAGTTGGTAATGGACAGGGAGGCTTGGTGTGCTGCGATTCATGGGGTCGCAAAGAGTCGGACACAACTGAGCGACTGAACTGAACTGAACTGAACTGACCCAAGAACTTAGGGAAAATGTATCATTGGAAAAGACCCTGATGCTGGGAAAGATTGAAGGCAAAAGGAGAAGAGGGTGGCAGACAATGAAGTGGCTAGATAACATCACCAACACAATGAACATGAATTTGAGCCAACTCAGGGAGATAGTGAAGGACAGGGAAGCCTGACATGCTGCCAGAGGTTGCATGTGGTTGCAAAGAGTCTGACACAACTTAGTTGCTAAACAACAACAATAAATACAAATCCAACAGTGCCACTGAAAGAATACATTTGCCAATAGGAAATCAGTATCATTATCATTCACTGGAAAGACTGGATTTGAATTCAAATATAGAATTTGAATTCTATTATTTCTGTAATTCCACTTTACAAAGAAATCTAAGTAAAATGATAAGGATAAAAAAGATGAATATCCTGAAAGAAATCTTAATATAAGATGCAGTCTGAAGGACATCAGATTATTTATATTTTGGATTACACAATCATGTTAGACTTCTAAGTAGGAACTATAATTTTTACATGAGTAACACCATTAATTTTCACAGGCTAAGAGCAACAACAAAACACCCCACCCCTCAAAACACTTTCATTTTAATTAAGTACCTTAGAGATAAGTGCTGTGAATCACAGGGGTGTTTGCTCTTAATAACACTGGATATAGAATAGAGATCTTGATGCTTTCATTATAATTTTTTTAAAGTCAGGGAGGATTCTAAATATATTACTATTACGAATAGCTTAAAAATATTGAAACACCAGGTTAATATTTTGTGATGTTAGAGAATTTTATTTTGTGAATGACGAATCTTGTGAAATTTTTGCCTGTGTGGTAAAGTGAAAGTTCAGCAGTCCTTCCCTGTTCATGGGATGTAAGGGAAGGGCAGCAAAATCCCCAATACCATAAAGAATTAAGAAAGAACAAATGATGAGAAGAAAATATGGACATTAGTTTGAATCTTTTTCTATCCATAAAGTATCCAGCGTATTCTTCTAGTAAGATGATCTAGCTTTAATACATGACTACTTAGTAGGCCATAGTACCTTTTCTTGAAGAGGTAAATTATAATTCTACTTCCTTTTTCTTCCAAGAGAAGTTTGACTAAAATGACTTGTCATTCTGCAGTGACAGGGGGCCAACATTTCAGGGATGATGGGAAACTGAAATAATTGTTCTTATACTTGAAATTTCGACTCCTGACATCTCAGAAGACCCACAGAAACAAATATGTTGGTTATGCAAAGCTCTTCCTAAACCTACTGAATTAAGAGAGATGACCACCTTTGTAAAGTCTTAGTGCTGTCTGAAAATGTGAGTTTAGGGGAGGACATTTATAGCATTTTAGGGTACAGGCTGGGTGACTTTATGGGCAGTCTTCCAAGGTAGGAAACTGTGATTGGGGAGAGTCTGTGACCTGACAGCTCTGGACTGGTGAACAGAGCGACATGAGGGTCTTCAAGACGGCTTGATGAGCAAGATGTTAGTCTTGCTGAGTAAACTGTCTTAGTTTACACTCTTACCTTGCAAGATCAGGTGTTTCTTGGAGTAAGCCTCTGGGTAATATTTGTTTGTTCTAAGTATTTTTTATTGTAGAGGAAACATACCCCACTTAAGATTATGTAATATGGGGAGAAGGAATTGTATTGTGTGACAGGCAGCCTCTAAAATGGCTCCAATGATCCCTGCCTGTGAGCATTCATGCCCTTATATAATTCTCTGCCTTTGAGCCTGGGTTAGTCTAAATGGTTTCTATGAATAGAATGGGGGCGGGGGGGAACAAAAACATGATGTATTGTTACCTCAGATTGGATTATAAAACATTGTGATTTCCACATTGCTATTCCCTCTTTTGCTTCTTCTTGTAGCCCTTGCTCTGGGGAAAATAAGCTGCTATTATTATGAGTAACCCCTTGGAGAGGTCCAAGTGGCAAGGAATTTGTGTGTCCAGCCAACAAACATCAAGCCCATGAGGCCTGCCAAGGTGTGAGTAAACTTGGTCTCAGATCCTCCTCTAGTTAAAGTGTGAGAAGACTGTAGACCCAGCTGATGCACCCTTGTGAGGCCGTGATGCCCTGCTGACCTGTGCCCAGATGCATGACTGTCAGACACCATGAAATAATAAATCCTTGTTATTTTAATTTACTGTTTCGGGATAATTTCTTAGGCACCATTAGATAGCTAACACAGGTTGGTTCCACTTCTCAGGATGTATGAGTATACTTTCCACTGAGATGTCTGCTTTTTTCAATATAAGTGAATTTATTGGCTGAACTACTAGTTATATTTACTAACTCTATTAGCATGATAATGAGACTTGAGAGCAATGCATCACCTTATGTTCACTTTTATTTATTAATTTTTTCTTTTTTGGCTGTCCTGGGCAGGATCTTTAGTGGCGGCATGGTAATTCTTTAAGTGCGGCATGTGGGATCCGCTCCCAGACCAGGGATTGAACCCAGGCTCCCTGCACTGGGAGTGTGGAGACTTAGCCGCTGGACCACCAGGGAAGTCCCCATCATGTTATGTTTATTAGGAACATTTATTCCTTCTGCTCTGTAGAACGTGGCCACATTTGGAGCAGATAGTAACTACTCTATGAAGTAACAGCTAAAGGGACTGATGTGGAGTTAATGCTTCCTTCATGAGCATCCTCAATTAATGCCTTGAAAAGAGTTTCTCTCTACCTTGGAGCATTTTCCTTCAGCTTTGTCTCTTTATCACTTGGTGGGCCTGAAGTTTGCTTGAGAAGAGTAGATGTATGCCTGAGACCTGCTTCAGAAGCAGGGTTTCCCAGCCTTAGCCTCAAAGGAGCATTGCCCGAGGCTGCTTGGCAGTGAATTCCGACCCTCCCATTGTCTGTGATCCCCTCCACACCATCCACATAACATCTGCTTGAAGGAAACAATTTCCTTCTCTCATCACCAGCCCAGGCAAATCCAGTTATTGGGAGGCAGATGTTTCTCAGAACTTTATCATTTTTTAAACGTAAAAGAAAAAGTATCAAGAAGGTTATTCTGACAAAATTTTAAAATAGACACAGGGTCACTAAATGGGACAAGGAAACCTAGAGTGCAAACCCTGTAAGAAATGGCTTCTAGGGTAATTTGTAAACAGACAGTCGCCAACATTGTTGTGAAAATTTTCAAGATAGCAACTTCCTCCAAGCCACTGTTAACAAGCTAATGAGTTCAATTGCTCCTGCTGGGGATATGAGACAGGCAAGAACAGTCAGAATGTATTTGGGTTCCATGTGTCTCCCAGTCAACTTTGGTCTCAAATGTGGATTCAGACAGAGTGGGGCTAAATTCCATTTGTTTCAGATATGCAACTTATTTTGGGCCGTACACATTGACTTTGATTGTTTGCTTTTGGGTTCATGGAATTTATTAGCTCTTTGCATCTTTATTTTTCTTTTCTCTATCTACCAACTTTTGTGCCCATCCATTACCTATGTATTTCCGGTTTTGCAATGTCTGTGAAGATGTTGAACAAGAGCAAGGAAACTAATGGCCCAGGTGATGTCTGTTGACTGTCCATGGACAAATATGCATAGAGCAGGCACTAAGCAAATTGTACCACCTTTGTCCATCTATCCTTACAATAGCAATGTCCTTCTGGAGAGTGTGGTCTCGGTGGCACTCCTCACACTAGCTGTGTGGCCCTGCTCGTTCTGCTGTCGGTGCCTCATTTTTATTATCTGCAGTCTATTCTGCCAACGTGAAGAGCTTAACTCATACACAATTCATACTGAGAGTCTTTGCAAGCCATTTCTGAGGTTTTTATTTAGGAAAGTCAAGGGCTTATGTGTTGGGGATTCTGTTCATATTTTCTAATTTGCTATATTCCTTTATTCAGGTGTGCTGTTTCTAATTCTGCTATGAAGTTGGCTTCCATCTGTAAAGCTTCAGGGCCCCCAAATGTCTATATTTTCTATAGTGTTCTGGGGCTGAGGCATCCAAGGCCACAGTTGGAATCATTACATCAGAGAAGAAAGGTATTGAGCCTTCATTAACCTAAACCCTAGGGTAGAAGAGTCTCCTGGGTAATCAAGAAATTCTAACTAGTTTCTCAGGCTAGGTTCAGGATGAGGGCATTCAACGAAGCAGGGTGTACTTAGACCTTGAAGGTAGAAGAGGCAGAGCTTTGGGGTGAAGGTTGGTAATGGGACGCCCCTGGAAGGCTAGAGTGTTAATCAAAAGGCTAGTTAATAGTAAAGTGATTCCCAAATGGGCAGTACATTAGAATGCACATGTGATCTTTTAAAACATACTGAAGCTGGTTTCTATTCCAGACATTCTAATTCCATCATGTGCAGTGTTACCCAGCACAAAGATTAGAACAAAAAAAAAAAAAAATCACCATCAATTTTAATGTACAGCAAAGGCTGAGAACCACTGGAGTAATGGCCAAAGGCTTGAGTTTTAAAATCAGATCTTAGTTCAAATTCCAACTTTACCACTAGACTACATGACTCTGGTCTAGTTTTTCAACATCTTTGAACTTGGGTGTTCTTTTATTTTTCTTTCCTTTTCTTTTTCTTCCCTCCCACCCTCTTTTCCTTCCTTCCTTTTTCTTTTGTAAACTGTAGAAAATAATAATATCTGGCATATGTGGCTACTAATATTAACATTAAATGTATGTTTATTAGTGTCCAGCACATAGTAAATTCTCAGAAGACATTAGCTAGTGTGCTACCGTCAGAGTTTCAGTGTTAGGAAAGGGCTTCATGGTGGCTAAGGCAAAGTGTACTTAAGACAGCATAGCATGGAGGAAAACGAGGCTTCCTTCCTACTCTGGCTTCTCCCTCTGGCTGCTTCCAGGAATCAGGCAGGGGGAGTATTTGACAAAATCGCTGTGTTTTTCCCCAAGGGTTCCACCTTACAGGGTCTCATCAATCAACCCATTTGACTTATTATCATATGTGTAATTCTGAGGTTTGTGTCAAAGGAACAAGTTTGTTATGGTTGCTCTAATTATGGGGAAATCAGATAATATATATTACACATGAATTTTTATGGCAGGTCATTTAGAAAATATGCTCTGTTTCTGATAATTTAACAAAAGAGAGAAGTGGTCTAAGGTTTAATTAAACCATTTTAAGTGCATGTTGGACTCATAATTTGTGGATTCAGATATTTCAAATATGTGTTGAAAACAGCCGAGAATATACTCAGGACTGTCAGTATTTAATTTGTAGAAAGATGCGTATATTTTAGATCCACACTGTCCTTTATTTCATTTTTAACTAGAGCTAAGTATACATTTTGTAGACACTCTTATCATTGTTAGCAGATGGCTGCATTCATACTAATGAACAGTGTCTTTTTTTAATTAAACTTTTCAATTTGAGGTGATTATGATTATATAAAAAAGTAGATTCGTATGCAGTTTGAAGAAATTAAATGAACTGTTTCCCCAGTTTCCCCCAATGGTAAAACATCACAAAGCTATAGTACAATATCACACCAGTATATTTTTTTAAATTAAAATTTAAATTTTATACTGGAGTATAGTTGACTTGGGGCTTCCCAGGTGGCTCAGTGGTAAAGAATCTGCTTGCCAGTGTGGGTTAAATTCCTGGGTTGGGAAGATCTCCTGAGAGAGGAAATGGCAGCCCAGGCTGGCATTCTTTCCTGGAGAATCCCATGGACAGAGGCGTCTAGCGGGCTACAGTCTAAGGGGTTGTGAACAGGAGGACACAACTGAGCGACTGAGCACACCTGCATAACTGACTTCCGATGTGGTCAGTGTCAGGTGTACAGTGAAGTGACTCAGTAATTTGTATATTCATTCTCTTTTATCTTCTTTCCCCATATTCTTTATTACAGAATATTGAGTAGAGTTCCCTGTGCTATACAGCAGGTTCTTGTTGATTGTGTAGTTTAAATATATTACAGTGTATAAAATAATCTCAAGCTCCAGTTTATCCCTCCTTGCATCCCACTTTAACCCTTGGGAAACCATAAGTTTGTTTTCTAAGTCTGCGAGTTTGTTTCTGTTTTGTAAATGAGCTCATTTACATCATTTTTATTCCACGCATAAGTGATATCACTGGATATTTTTCCTTTGCTGTCTGACGTTTTTCACTTGATATGATCATGTCCAGGTTCATCCACATTGCTGGAAAAGGTGTTATTTCATTCTTTTGTATTAAGTTGCTGAGTAATACTCCATTGCAAATATGTACCACATCTTCTTTATCCATCCAACTGTCAATGGATATTTCCCTTGCTTTCATCTTTTGCCATTGTCAAGAGTGCAGGAAATTTGGGGTGCATGTGTCTTTTCACATTATACCTTTTCTCCTCATACAGGCCTAGGAGTGGGATTGGCACATCATGTAGTAGCTCTATTTTTAGGTTTTTAAAAAGGAATCTCCACACTAGTTTCCATTTGGCTGTTACCAATTTCCACTCCCTAAAACAATGCATAGGACTGCTGCCTTTTCTCCATGCCCTCTCCTGCATTTATTGTTTGTAGATTTTTGATGATAGCCATTCTGACTGGTGGAAGGTGATACCTTGTAGTTGTGACTTGCATTTCTCTGTTAATGAGCCATGTGGATCATCTTTTCATGTATTTTATATATATATAAAACTGGTGTGCATTTAATTTACCTCTTGAGATTGGCTTCTTGATGGTCTGCTTGTTTTGAATATTTTTTCAATTACCTACCCACGGACATTTCTCAAGGGCAGATAGGCTTTACAGCCCCGCAGGCCTTGGAAATATGAAGTGATCAGAAGCAATGGTTTGAAAGTTGTTGTTCCAGGAAATGTCCACAGGGTGGCAGCACTTCTCAACGCCCCTCTTGGATTCCTGGGGCAACCAGTGGGCTGTGCTTAGTCTCTCAGTCGTGTCCGACTCTTTGTGATCCCTTGGACAGTAGCCCACCAGGCTCCTCTGTCCGTGGGGATTCTCCAGGCAAGAATACAGGAGTGGGTTGCCATGCCCTCCGCCAGGGGATCTTCCCAACCCAGGGATAGAACCCAGGTCTCCTGTGTTGCAGGAGGATTCTTTACCAGATGAGCCACCAGGGGAGCCCTAGAGAAAGTCATGTTCCTGGGTTGTAGATTAGAGTGGAACGTGTCAGAAGAAACAGCCCAGAGCTAGTGTCTCTTTGCTTCGACCCCCTTATTCTTCACTCCCCAGACAAATCCAGCCCAGATGATCCACCATCCTTTGGGAACACTAGGCTTGGTTGAGCTGTAGGAGGGCCCCCTGGGATGTGGAGATTGGGGTCCCATGCACAAGGGGACCAGGCATTCCAGGTCCAGGGCTTCTGATTTTTTGGCACATCCTTTCCATCTCCCTCAGCTCCACCCCAGTCCTGCCTTGGGGCCAAGGCTACTCAGGCTCCAGTGATATGATACCAGCCCAGGTCAGCCAGGCCTGAGGGGAATACCATGGACATTTTTCTTTTTAAATTTGATTTTTATTTTATATTGAAATATAGTTGATTAAAATTTTTTTTTCATTGTAAGGCAATCCTGATTCACTTACACATACAGAGACCACATTATTCCTTTGGATTTCTTTTCCCAAACATGTTATTACAGTGTGTTCAGTAGAGTTTCCTGTCCTATATAGCAGGTCCTTATTGATTACCTTGTTTAAATGTCTTAATCTGTAAATGTTCATCCCTACCTCCTTTTTACTCCTCATCCCTTAGAATTGTCTTCTTTGGTAACCATAAGTTAGTTTTCTAAGTCTGTGAGTCTATTTGTGTTTTGTAAATGAGTTACATCTCTGCTGCTACTGCTAAGTCACTTCAGTCGTGTCCAACTCTGTGCGACCCCATAGACGGCAGCCCACCAGGCTTTCCCGTCACTGGGATTCTCCAGGCAAGAACACTGGACTGGGTTGCCATTTCCTTTTCCAATGCATGAAAGTGAAAAGTGAAAGTGAAGTCGCTTAGTCCTGTCTGACTCTAGCGACCCCATGGACTGCAGCCTACCAGGCTCCTCCGTCCATGGGATTTCTAGGCAAAAGTACTGGAGTGGGGTGCCATTGCCTTCTCCGAAGTTACATCTCTAATAAGTGATATAATAGGCTATTTGTCCTTCTCTGTCTGACCTTCTTCACTTAGTATGATCATGTCCAGGTCCATCCACATTGCTGGAAGAGGCATTATTGCATTCTTTTTTTATGGCTGAGTTATATTCCATTGTATAAATAAAGAAGATGTGGTACATCTTCTTTTATCCATCCATCGATGGGCATTTTGCTTGCATCCATGTCTTGGCTATTTCAATAGTGCTGCAGTGAACGTTGGGGGTGCATGTGTCTTTTTGAATTATATTTTTTTCTTGGCATATAGGCCTGGGAGTGGGATTGCTGGATCATGCAGCAGCTCAATTTTTAGTTTTTTAAATGAACCTCTTTTCTATCATGGATGTTACCATTTTATATTTGCAAAAATAGCCTAAAAGCGTTCCCTTTTCTCCATGCACTCCCCCGCATTTACTGTTTGTAGACTTCTTGAAGCTGGCCATTCTGACTCATTTCAGATGATACCTTGTTGGAGTTTTGATTTGCATTTCTCTAATAATGAGCTCAGAGAAGGCAATGGCATCCCACTCCAGTACTCTTGCATGGAAAATCCCATGGACGGAGAAGCCTGTTAGGCTGCAGTCCATGGGGTCGCTAAGAGTCGGACACGACTGAGTGACTTCGCTTTCACTTTTCACTTTCATGCATTGGAGAAGGAAATGGCAACCCACTCCAGTGTTCTTGCCTGGAGAATCCCAAGGACGGGGGAGCCTGGTGGGCTGCCTTCTATGGGGTCGCACAGAGTCGGACACGACTGAAGTGACTTAGCATAGCATAGCATAGCAATAATGAGCTATGTGGAGCATTTTTCATGGACTTAAAAACAAAGCAAAACAGTGTGCATTTAATTTACATCTTGAAATTGGCTTCTTGAAGGCCTGCCCTGTTTGGAACTGTTTTCCAATTACCTACTCCAGGACATTTCTTTAGGGCAGGTGTTATTTACTGGCCTGCAGGCCTTAGAAATAATGAAGTGCTCAGAAACACCAGTTTAAAAGTTGTTACAGAAAACGTCCACAAGGCGGCAGCATTTCTTGATGCCCCACTCAGGTTGCTTGGACAAGGAAAGCTAAAGTCCTGTTACTGGGTTGTAGATTAAGGTGGAATATGCTAGAAGAAACAGCCCCGGGTTCATGTCTCATACTTCGTTCCCTTTACCCTTCACTCCCCAGACAAATTCCAAGCATTTCGCCGAGACCACTATGTTGAGGGTGCCGTCATACATAGGAGAGGTGACTCCCAGGAAGGAGCCTGTCAGGGGGAACCCCACCAACAGGAGACTTGAAGAGCAGGGGACTTTTCAAAGCTCTTCCAGCCCTGAGAGTTCACTGTCCTTTGAATGCACTAAGTTTAGTTGAGCTGTTGGAGAGCCTGCCTGTATCTAGAGATTGGGGTTCCATCCACAGGGGACCAGACCCTCCAGGTCCAAATGGGGCTAATTTGCTGGCAGGTACTGTCCTTCCCTCTCAGCTCCACCCCAGTCCTGCCTTGGGAACCAAAGCTGCTCAGGCTCTGGGATGTGATATCAGCTCAGTTCCCCCATTCCTTAGGGGAATATTATTGTGGTTTCTTTTCTCTTTAAATCAATTAATGGTGTTGGAATACTTCCTGAGCTCCAATGCTGCTAATGAGAAATCCATTATCATCCAAACTGTTTTCCTTATAAGTGTCATTACTCTGTTGCTGTCTTGAGGAATTTTTTGTCTGTAATTTTCAGAAGTTTTGTTGTGATGGATGTTTCTTGGTGCTACAGAATGAAATGTTGCCCCCAAATTTGTATGTTTAAACTCTAACCCACAGTGTTACCATATTTCATGATATAGTCTTTAAGGAGGTTGTTGTTCAGTGGCTAAGTTGTGTCTGACTCCTGGCAACCTCATGGACTGAAGCACACCAGGCTTCCCTGTCCTTCATTATCTCCTGGAGTTTGCTCAAATTCATGTCTCTTGAGTCAGTGAAAATCATCTCATCTGCTGCCCTCTTCTCCTTTTGCCTTCCGTCTTTCTCAGCATCAGGGTCTTTTCCAATGAGTTGGCTCTTCTCATCAGGTGACCAAAATATTGGAGCTTCAGCTTCGTCATCAGTCTTTTCAATGAATATTCAGAGTTGATTTCCTTTAGGATTGATTGGTTTTATCCCCTTGATGTTGAAGGGACTCTTAAGAGTCTTCCCTATCACCACAATTCTTCAGCACTCAGCCTTCTTTATGGTCCAACTCTCACATCCATGCATGACTACTGGAAAAACTACAGTTTTGACTAGACGGATCCTTCTTGGCAAAGTGACACCTTTGCTTTATAATATGCTGTCTAGGTTTGTCATGGCTTTTCTTCCAAGGAGCAAACATCTTTTAATTTCATGGCTGCAGTCAATGCAGTGATTTTGGAGCTCAAGAAAATAAAATCTGTCACTGCTTATACTTTTTCCTCATCTATTTTCTATGAAGTGATGGGACTAGATGCCATGATCTTAGTTTTTTGAACGTTGAGTTTTAAGGCAGCTTTTCCACTCTCCTCTTTCACCTTCATCGCAGGCTTTTTAGTTCCTCTTCACTTTCTGCCATGAGAGTGATATCATCTACATATCTGAGATTGTTGATATTTCTCCTGCAATCTTGATTCCAGCTTGTGATCCATCCAGCATGGCATTTCACATGATGTACTCTGCATAGACGTTAAATAAGCAGGGTGACAATATACAGCCTTGTCATGTTCCTTTCCCAATTTTGAACCAATCAGTTCATATATTCACTCCTTTTAGGAGGTATTATATGTCAATTGAGATTATAGTGTGAGGTGTTAATCTGATAAAGCTTGTATCATTATAAGAAGAGAAAGAGGCTTGAGATCTCTCTCTCTCTCTTTTCCTCTCTTTCTCTTCCCTTCTCTCATCCACACCCCTCTGCCGTGCACACACAGAGGAAAGGTCATGAGAAGACATACTAAGAAGACAGCTGTTCTACAAGCCAAGAAGGAAGGATTCACCAGAAAATCATTCTGCCAGCACTTTGATCTTAGAATTCTAACATGCAGAACTCTGACAAAATTAAGTTTTGTTATTCAAGTCACCCAGTGTGTGATATTCTGTAACAGTAGCCTCAGCAGATAAATATACTTGCTGTGGATTAAAGAAAAAATTATACTTTTTGGAATTTGCTTGAGTTTTTGAATCTATAGGTTTATAAGTTCAGTTGTTCAGGTGTGTTGGACTCTTTGTGACCCCATGGACTGCAGCATGCCAGGCTTCCCTGTCCATCACCAACTCCCAGAGCTTGCTCAAACTCATGTCCATGGAGTCAATGATTCCATCCAACCAATTTGTCCTCTGTTGTCCCCTTCTCCTCCTACCTTCAATCTTTCCCAGCATCAGGGTCTTTTCCAATGAGTGAGCTTTTTGCATCAGGAAAAACTATAGCTTTGGCTATGTGGACCTTTGTCATCAAAGTAATGTGTCTGCTTTTTTAATATGCTGTCTAGGTTTGTCATAGCTTTTCATCCAAGGAGCAAGTGTCTTTTAATTTCATGGCTGCTGTCACCATCTGCAGTGATTTTAGAGTCCAAGAAAATAAAGTCTGTCACTGTTTCCATTGTTTCCCCATCTATTTGCCATGAAGTGATGGACTGGATGCCATAATCTTCATTTTTTGAATGTGGTGTTTTAAGCCAGCTTTTTCACTCTCCTCTTTCACCTTCATCAAGAGGCTCTTTAGTTCTTTTTCACTTTCTGCCATAAGGATGGTGTCATCTGCATATCTGAGGTTATTGGTATTTCTCCCAGCAACCTTGATTCCAGCTTATACTTCATTCAGCCCTGCATTTTACATGATGTACTCTGCATATAAGTTAAATAAGCAGGGTGACAATATACAGCCTTGACGTACCCCTTTCCCAGTTTTGAACCAGTCTGTTGTTCCATGTCCAGTTCTAACTATTGCTTCTTGACCTCCATACAGGTTTCTCATGAGGCAGGTGAGGTGGTCTGGTATTCCCATCTCTTTCAGAATTTTCCACAGTTTGTTGTGATCTACATAGTCAGAGGCTTTAATGCAGTCAATGAAGCAGATGTTTTCTTGGAATTCTTTTGTTTTTTCTATGATCCAACAGATGTTGGCAATTTGATCTCTGGTTCCTCTGCCTTTTCTAAATCCAACTTGTACGTCTGGAAGTTCTCAGTTCATGTACCTTTGAAGCCTAGCTTGAAGGATTTTGAGCATTACCTCGCTAGCATGTGAAATGAGTGCATACAGACCCAGGGAACTTACCACTGTGTTGTTCCTTGACTTCCAAAGCCCCCAGATCATTTGTCTTCCTTTTCTACTTTTTCCAATCTCTGTATGTTTCTGTCATATGTAATGCCCAGAGTCTTTAGTTGTAGTTGACACAAGGAATAGGAAAAAGTATGTTTACTCCATCTTCCCTGACATGAAAGTCCCTCAAACTCTGTCATTTTAATGGCTAATGCTTTTTAATTTATTACAATGTGCATCTTGGCTTCTCTGGATTAGAGAAAACAAACACAAGGTTTCTTTTCATTTGTTTGTTGCCTGAGTCAAGAGAACATCCTAGAACAGGTGTCAAGCAGCCTTTGGTAATAAAGTTAGCATCACAGTCTCCCAAAAGGAAATGTTGACAAATATATTGTTCATACAATTCAGGGCTGACCTTTTACAGCTGCATTTAAATTTGTGCATATTATGACTTTTTTGTTTGTTTGTTTTGTTTTTTAAATCTTGAGCATCTTGTTAGCATACTGCCAGTAACCCATTCTGTTTGGAGTTAAAACCTTTCTCTGGACATTAATGTTGTAGAAAGGGCAGAAATCAGCACTGTAAAATTGTCTTATTTTATAATCAAATGTCAACTAATTACTCCAATAAGTTAAAAAGCCTTGCTCATTTTTAACCAGGATTATATTCATTTTCAGAGGAATAAAAGTCTTCTGTCATAAAATATCTCTCCTCCCCTCTCACCTCCCTATTATAAAAAGTTAAGTGTTATTTTATCTGGGTTTTACTATAGGGGTGGTATAAATGACCAGATATATTAAGCATAGTCTGCTTGGATGCATTCATGGAAGAGAAACTTACAGCCACTTGTCTATGGAGCAATTTTAATCTGCAGTGCCTTGTGCTTGGAAGACTGATGGTCCGCTTCATGGAGTCCCACGGGGAATCCTTTAATTCAGTGTTTCTTCCCAAGCACTGTCTTACCTTTCACTGGGATTGTGTCCAGGGAATACCCAGTTTTCCCATCCTTCACTGCTCTCAGCTCGGTTCATCTCAGGAAATCACTTTCTTACTGGTTCCCAGGTTTTTTTAATTGGCTATTGAGATAGATATTACATACTATAAAATTTACCTCTTTAAAGTGAAATTTTTGAAAAGTATAGTTGATTTACAATGTAATGTTAATTTCAGGTGTACAGCAAAGTGTAATCTTTGCCCTTATAGATTATTATAAGATATTAAATATAGTTTCCTGTTCAACAGTAGGTCCTTCTTATTTATCTACTTCATATCTTGTAGTGTGTATTTCGGAGAAGGCAATGGCATCCCACTCCAGTACTCTTGCCTGGAAAATCCCATGAACGTAGGGGCCTGGTGGGCTGCAGTCCATGGGGTCGCTAGGAGTCAGACACGACTGAGCGACTTCACTTTATTTTTTCACTTTCATGCATTGGAGAAGGAAATGGCAACCCACTCCAGTGTTCTTGCCTGGAGAATCCCAGGGACGGCGGAGACTGGTGGGCTGCCGTCTATGGGGTTGCACGGAGTCGGACACAACTGAAGCGACTTAGCAGCAGCAGTGTGTATTTGTTAATCGCAAACTCCTAGTTTATCCCCCCTTTCCCCTTTGGTAACCATCCTTTTGTTTTCTATGTCTGTGAGTCTACTTGTCTTTGGTAAATAGTTTCGTTTGTATTACTTTTTTTAGATTCCACTTGTAAGTGATAGCATATGACATTTATTTTTCTCTGTATGTCTTACTTCACTTAGTATGATAATCTCCAGGTTCATCCATGTTCCTGCAAATTATTTCATTCTTCTTTATAGTTAAATAATATTCCAAGTGTCTATGTATATATATATATATATATATATATATATATATATATGTACATTCAGATGGAAAAAATCTCCCTGCAATGTGGGAGGCCTGGGTTCAATCTCTGGGTTGTGATGATCCCCTGGAGAAGGGAATGGCAACCCACTCCAATATCTTTTCTGGAGACTCCCATGGACAGAGGAACCTGGCAGGGTGCAGTCCATGAGGTCACAAAGAGTTGGACATGACTGAGTGACTAAGCACACATGCATGTATGTTCATCTGTTGATGGTCATTTAGCTTGATTCCATGTCTTGGCTTTGTAAATAGTGCTGCTATGAACACTGAGGTGTATGTATCTTTTCAAACTAGAGTTTTTTGTCTTTTCTGGATATATGTGCAAGAGCAGGATTGCCCATGCCTTCGTTTTAACTCTGGTCACAATTCGTTTCCCTTACAACTTCAATTACTGTTAGAAATCTCAAAATCACATTCTCTTCTTAAACTAATAAGGGAACAAAGACCTGGGGAGATTAAAGTGGTTTTGTTAGGATAGCATATTGACATTGAAAAGAGAGAAGAACTCCAGTTCTCTAACCAAAGAAAAATTCTTATTATATTTCTATGATTTCTTCTTCCTCTTTTTGTTACATTTCTATAATCTTCCTGGGAACAGAGGAGGAAAGAATAAAACATTACTAACAATGGGCAGAGGAACCAGAGATCAAATTGCCAACATCCGTTGGATCATCGATAAAGCAAGAGAATTCCAAAAAAACGTCTGCCTCTGCTTTATTGACTATGTCAAAGCCTCTGACTGTGTGGACCACAACAAACTCTGGAAAATTCTTAAAGAGATGGGACTACCAGACCACATGACCTGCCTCCTGAGAAATCTGTATGTAGGTCAGGAAGCAGCAGTTAGAACTGGGGATGGAACAACAAACTGGTTCCAAATAGGAAAAGGAGTACGTCAAGGCTGTATATTGTCATCCTGCTTATTTAATTTATAGGGAGAGTATATCATGAGAAACACTGGGCTGGATGAAGCACAAGCTGGAATCAAGATTGCCAGGAGAAATATCAATAACCTCAGATATGCAGATGACACCACCCTTATGGCAGAAAGTGAGGAAGAACTAAAGAGCCTCTTGATGAAGGCGCAAGAGGAGAGTGAAAAAGCTGGCTTAAAACTCCACATTCAGAAAACTAAGATCATGGCATCTGGTCCCATCACTTCATTGCAAGTGGATGGGAAAACAATAGAAACAGTGGCAGACTATTTTCCTGGACTCGAACATCACTGCAGATGGTGACTGCAGCCATGAAATTAAAAGACACTTGCTCCTTGAAAGGAAAGCTTTGACTAACCTAGACAGCATATTAACAAGCAGAGAAATTACTTTTGCCAACAAAGGTCCATCTAGTCAAGGCTATGGTTTTTCCAGTAGTCATGTATGGATGTGAGAGTTGGACTATAAAGAAAGCTGAGCACCAAAGAATTGATGCTTTTGAACTGTGGTGTGGAGAAGGCTCTTGAGAGTCCCCTGGACTGTGAGGAGATCCAACCAGTCCATCCTAAAGGAAATAAGTCCTGAATATTCATTGGAAGGACTGATGCTGAAGGTGAAACTCCAATACTTTGGCCACCTGATGTGAAAAACGGACTCATTGGAAAAGACCCTGATGCTGGGAAAGAATGGAGGTGGGAAAAGGGGATGACAGAGGACGAGATGGTTGGATGGCATCACCAACTCAATGGACATGAGCTTGAGTAAACTCTGGGAGTTGGTGATGGACAGGTAGGCCTGGCATGGTGCAGTCCATGGGGTCACAAAGAGTTGGATGTGACTGAGTGGCTGAACTTAACAGAACTTAATAATGGGTGATCAATGGTAGGAATAGACCCAAATCGAGAAACATGAACAAAATAATCAGTGACCTCTAATTCAGATTTTGGAAATCTCTGGAACCAGCCCACATGGTATCAGAATGTGGAGACAGCTTGTGTGGGTCTTCTTTGGTATCCGCACAGAAGTATTCTAAAACAAACTATAAGTTGACATTTGTTGTAAAATAAATCAGCTCTTTTGATTGAAAGTGACTGAAAGCCAACTAAAAATGCTTGAAATATAAAGGACAAATCATTGGCTCATATATTTAAGGAACACGCTTGAGATACAGGTGTTTAAAACGTGTAGTCAGAAATTTAATTTTCTATGTTCTTTGGCTCTACCTTCCTGTGTTAGCTTAATTTCCAAGTAGGCTCAGTGGTTGCTTTTTGTTGTTGTCTTATAAGCAGCATCAGACTTGCCTCTTACAAGCTTAGAAACTCTAGGGGAATGAAGGTCTTTTTCCTTACTTAGAGTCTGAGTAAAGTCATGCACCTTGGTCCTGACTAGAACTGCTAAGATCACATGCTCATCTCTGGACCAGTCAGTTAGGTGAAGGCCGAAATGCTCTGATTAGCCAACACAGGACTGAATTCCCTGCATGCTTCTTAACTTCAGAGATAGAGTCGGTAAACTCCATAAACTGAGAGTGTAGAATTTTTTCCTCTGAAAGAATATTGAGATGCTATCACCCGATGAAGGGGGAAGGGATGCCAGGAGGATAGATTGACATGTATCTGTTACCTATGGAGGAGGTGGTAATGTAGAGAATGAGGTCTGGGGAGAATTATTCCCATGAATGCCAAGGCTATCATTACTGCTGTTGCTGGGTTAAGTACTGCTGTTGCCGGGATGGGATTCTACAGGTTCAGATTTTTCACAAAATTTGTTTCAGAATCTTTCTAAAAGTTTTCATCTGTCTCATCCATTTTATTTAAAGCTGTATTTGTTGAAAATGAGCCTTCAAGAGACATTTAAAAGTGGAAACTTATTATTAAATTTTACTTCTTTATTTAACAATAAACACCAAGGCTGTATGAACATCCTTGTGAATATACGTTATTCTAGCAAAATTACAGGCTAAATAAGTTTGGGGGCTAACCTGGAAAAGTAACTACCTTTTATAAATACATTTTTAATGGAAAAATGAATTTCATGTTCCACATAACTGGTTTACAAATGGACCATTGAAATACAATCCATTCACAAGCCCACACTGCTAAGCAATCTGGCAGATGCGTCAATGAACTTTAATTACACGGAACCATTTTGATAAATTTAGTCTTCTTCCTCTACTCAATAACTAAGGATCTACCTGGAGCAAAGTCAGAGCAGACATGATCATACATATACGAGTTGGGTCAACTGTGTTTATGTGTACAGATGATGTAGAGAGGACCATGCTAAACAGAACTCACTATCCTTCGTGGTGAGTATAGAGGAGAGATTAAGAAAGTGTTCATATATCCAGGGAATTATCAGGAAATCTTATTTTCATAAAGATAAAAAGATCTTAATGACTCTTAAGATAGGCAGACTCTTTGAGCTGATGGCTCTGGAGAAGTCCTTTAAAACAATATAATTCCCAAGAGAACTTCCTAGGGGTGTGGACAAGCAGTCCTGATTGCCCTTGTCTGCTACCTTTGATTTCCTGACTTGTAAGACTAATGGCCATGAAGTTAAACAGAGTTCAGTCTTTCAAGGACTTCATCCACTCATTCATTCCTCCTTTCCTTCACTGAGACACACAGGTCCAAGACTCTGAAAGGTGGGGACAGCCAGCCTCCAAGCCACAAGCTTACATAAACCTTAAATTCTGACATCTGCTCAAGCCCCAGTGTGCAGGGAAGTATCATGAGACCTCATCACAGATGTTGAATCCACTTGAAATATGAGAAATCCAAGAATAACCAAAGACTTAGACTGAAAGGATATCCTCAACTGAATCGAAAAGTTGTTTAATTCCAAAATAATCTTTCAGAAAGCGTTTGTGATGTTGTGCTGGGAAAACAGAGAAACAAATAAGGAAAGATCTCGAATTTACATTCTAATGGAAGAAATTGATATGTAGAAGTTCATTATACTACAAGGCAGAGAGAAACAGTTGCCATGCTGGCAGTATAAGCTGTGGGCCAAGGGAGGACTCAGGACAGCTTCGGTCCCACAGTCTTGACCTTGTCTGGAAGCTTCTGTCTGACAGCCTTTGGCTCCTACCATTTCTGCCTTCACCTCTGAGGTGAACATCTTAGTCTTTGTAGTTCCAGATAAGAAGAATCCCCTGACCCAGAGATTCACAAACTTTCTTGGTTCGTAATACTTGTAGGCCAAGAGAAATGCCTACCAGTTTTGTTTGTTAAGTAGATTAAAATAGATAATGAATTGTGTTAGTAGCCATTTGAAAAAAACACATGTACTTGAATGAAAAAAATATTCCTTCCATTGTTTCATAACCACAGTTGCTTTCTGATGGACGTGTGTGCTTGTTGAGCACTGCACAGCTTTTCAAATCTTGGCATTGGATTGAACACTGACATCCTTATTTCCAGTTGCACAGCAATTTTTGCAGGGCACTACCATTTTTAGTGCCTGGCATGTTGCAGTCCATGGGGTCGCAAAGTGTCGGACATGACTGGGCAACTGAACAACAGTAACAGCTTTTTTTTTTAAATTTTTTAACTTTACAATATTGTACTGGTCAATAACAGCTTTTTATCACAGAAACCTCTGAACATCCAACTTTGAGAAGGTAGAGTGTCCTCAAAGGAGCTGGAGGTAATGTTGAAGCTGTGGAATACTACAAGCTGGTAATTCACACAGTGTGGATGGATCTGGAATATCGCTGTATTTCTCTTACAAGTTTAAAATCCCCTGTAGCACTCTTATGTTTGTTGCAGTGCCCTGTGCATAGTCTGGAACCAGAACCTTAGCCGTCTTTTCCCTGTTCACTTTGCTACAAGAACCTTCTCCTGGTGTTATCCATGGCCTCTATCCCCAGGTCCTGTTTTCAGGTTTGAACAGGGAATGAGGGATTTTGCAGAGTCAGAATGTGGATGCTGTTGCCAGTAAGCTGAATCAAGATCAGTTGTGTTGAACTGGTCTACATCCATGGAGATGAAGTATTAAATCTGGAGAGGATAATGGAATACACTTATTACTTGAGTGCAGAGTCAACATGGCTTGATGTATTTGTTTTTTCATGATTTGGAAGCAGTTCTAAGTCTTGAGGTCCTCACTACAATTATTTACTAACATGGTTCTAGTTCATGAGTTCACTGAGGCCCAATTTATAGATTTATGTTGTCAGAATACCGATTTTATCTTCACTGTACTGTACAATATATTATTTTCTAATTAGACTAATATGAAATTGGTCTAGAGCTTCAGATGACTTTGGAATGCCTCTGTTTTCTGAAAGCAATGAGGAGAATGAGACATAGGTTTGTGAGAATAAGAAATCCTACTGAAAATGGGAACCTAAATAGACTTACAAAAGTTCTTTTTCAGGACAGAAAATACGACCTGTGTAAAGGGGTTAATGTTTCTGAGATATATAATAAGTCAATTTTTTATTTAAGTGAATTGTATTACTCTGTGATTCCCCATCAATGGAATCCATAGCATTCATTGGCTTAAGGGAAAAACAGTTATCACTAAGGACAACGAAATCATTGTTGGACTCTGAGCCTCAGAGAGAATATCCTAGACTCCCTACAGCACTGATTCTTCCATTTTAGAGAGCATCAAAATCACCTGGAGTGTTTGCTAAGTGATAGATTGCTGGGCCTCATTCTAAAATTTCATCCAGAGTTTCTGATTCAGAAGATCTGGGGTGGGACCCAAGAATTGCATTTCTGATGATTTCCCATGTGACACTGATGCTGCTGATTTTGAGAACCACTGCCCCCCTCCCAGAGGACAATAATTCCTCAAGATCAAGTGTACCAGGAGAGAAAGGAGGTTTATAAATTTCAGAATTTCCATTTCCATATCAAAAGCAAAGCCTGGGGTTCTAAAACTGGGTATTTACTGTAAATAAATGTTAGTAGGCATCACCAGATAAGATCTGAAGTCACCTCTGCTGCTGGAGAGAGGTGACAGAGAGGTGGGAAAGGAAACAAAGGGACAAAAGAGAGACCTGCTGCCTCTCCCTAACCTTAGAGTCTAATTTAAATGGCAAGAAGCAACAATCCTTAGTAAATGCCAGGGAACCAAATGTTATCCAAAGCCAGCGCCCATTTTCTTGCCTTGAAAGCTGTCTGTTCTGTCATGAAAACTTTTCTGCTGTGGTGTTTCAGTACTTCTTCCTATTGCTATTAGGTTTTCTCCTATGCATAAAAAATTATTCTTACTTCAGAATCCAAGATCTAGCTTCATGAAAGTTTCACATATTTGAGCACTGAATTCACTGATGACTTAAAATAAGACACCACTCTATTGCCCAATGAATCAGTGTTTTGCAAAGTATCAAATATCTCCCATTTTTGTATGAATAGAAGGTTCATTCAGGACTTTTAAGTGTTAAGAAGCTTCCTTCTGTTTCCCACTGAGGACAAAAGTTATATTCTTTCTGCAATGGGTACAACCCTGCAATGGCATTCTTTTCCTATTTGGATATGACAGATACCCTCTCAGGAACTAAACTCATTTCTACACAGTGTACTTGAGACTTGGAGAAGTAAACCACAATTTATCTCCTTTAAATAGCACTCCCCAGTTCAGAGCATAAGGCAGATAACCTCAATGTGAACTTTGCCTATGGATGTTTATCTACAGCCTCCATGTTATATGGATTTATTCCCATAATATACAGACCATTTTGCAGATAATGTCGAGAGCAAACATTTTATTACTGATTTCTTGTAAATTACACATGGCTGTGTTTTAATGGATTTTCCTTCCGAGCCTCAGTCTCACAACATGAATAGTTATACAGATTTTTATTATGATCTTGAATATTGACTTTTAATTATGCACTGGTTAACAAAACAAATAAGGCTGTCATTTCCATCAAGGGAGCGTTAAAGATGGAGGGTACCTTTTGATATCCCTCCTGCTTTCCCATCCCAGTACTGTTTTTTAAACATCACCCACACCAGGCATAAAAATGTTAAAATCTCACATAACTTTAAGAAGACCCTGGAGCAGTTTTTAATTATGTTTATCGCAAAGGATACATGGCTTACAGTAATGATAGTTGAAGGGCACCTTAACAATCATATTCAGCAGTAAGAAGGACTGTTCAAAGGGGCATAGGATGCATTATTTCCAGCTCAGTAAAAGACAGACTAGAAAACATACTTTAAATTGAAGCCAAAAAACATAGACAGTACAATGAACTTCCTGACCACAAGGATATCAGGGGAAACAAGTCATTAAAAAAATTCAAGGACTAACCTCCATTCTTTCTGGTATGTTTCAGTTCTTAAGATGGCCTTGTAGAAACTCAGCATCTGATGGCAAAGGCCCAAGAGTCCTGAAAATCTGAAGTCAGCATCCAGAAATGTTGACCCCCTCCCCAACACCACTCTCATTTGAAGGCCCAGTGATCTCATCTTTGAAGATAAAAAGAGGTGGTAAGGAACTTCTACAGGGCATTTATATTTTTAGATTCTGTTTCTGAGTTTGAGGAGGGTTAAAGCCTTTTGAAATTTCTTCCTGGCCATTCAGGCAGGAAAATAGGTCAAGAGCTCAGTAAGACCAAGCAGATCAGCGGTTTATTTCTGTATGCCAGTTACCATTCTTTTTAACTCTTTGCCCCCAAAATATCCTGTCTTGTAGTATGTCCTGTTTGGAAGTGTTAGAGGAAAAGACAAGTTCAAGATATTTGAGTTCTCAATGAATGTTTGTTGTTTAATAAATCTTGGTAGGAGATTCAAATGAGTGAATGAACGATGAAATTTTGACAATGACACAAATGGTATAAACAGGTTTAATGTATTTTATTTAGAACTACAGAAAATTAGAGTTCATTCAAGAAATGAATCTAACCCATTTTTATTTAGTTAGTTATTATTTTTTTATAAGATTTTTTAAAATTTTATTTTATTTAACTTTACAATATTGTATTGGTTTTGCCATATATCAAAATGAATCTGCCACAGGTATACACGTGTTCCCCATCTTGAACCCTCCTCCCTCCTCCCTCCCCATACCATCCCTCTGGGTCGTCCCAGTGCACCAGCCCCAAGAATCCAGTATCGTGCATCGAACCTGGACTGGTGACTCGTTTCATATATGATATTATACATATTTTAATGCCATTCTCCCAAATCATCCCACCCTTTCCCTCTCCCACAGAGTCCAAAAGACTGTTCTATGTATCAGTGTCTCTTTTGCTGTCTCGTACACAGGGTTATTGTAACCATCTTTCTAAATTCCATATATATGCGTTAGTACACTGTATTGGTGTTTTTCTTTCTGGCTTACTTCACTCTGTATAACAGGCTCCAATTTCATCCACCTCATTAGAACTGATTCAAATGTATTCTTTTTAATGGCTGAGTAGTACTCCATTGTGTATATGTACCACTGCTTTCTTATCCATTCATCTGCTGATGGACATCTAGGTTGCTTCCATGTCCTGGCTATTATAAACAGTGCTGCGATGAACATTGGGGTACACGTGTCTCTTTCAATTCTGGTTTCCTCAGTGTGTATGCCCAGCAGTGGGATTGCTGGATCATAAGGCAGTTCTATTTCCAGTTTTTTCAGGAATCTCCACACTGTTCTCCATAGTGGCTGTACTAGTTTGCATTCCCACCAACAGTGTAAGAGGGTTCCCTTTTCTCCACACCCTCTCCAGAATTTATTGCTTGTAGACTTTTCGATCACAGCCATTCTGACTGGCGTGAAATGGTACCTCTCTTTAAGAAGTGGTGCTGGGAAAACTGGTCAACCACTTGTTAAAGAATGAAACTAGAGCACTTTCTAACACCATACACAAAAATAAACTCAAAATGGATTAAAGATCTAAACATAAGACCAGAAACTATAAAACTCCTAGAGGAGAACATAGGCAAAACACTCTACGACATACATCACAGCAGGATCCTCTATGACCCACCTGCCAGAATATTGGAAATAGAAGCAAAAATAAACAAATGGGACCTAATTAAACTTAAAAGCTTCTGCACAACAAAGGAAACTATAAGCAAGGTGAAAATACAGCCTTCAGAATGGAAGAAAATAATAGCAACTGAAGCAACAGACAAACAACTAATCTCAAAAATATACAAGCAACTCCTACAGCTCAATTCCAGAAAAATAAATGACCCGATCAAAAAATGGGCCAAAGAACTAAATAGACATTTCTCCAAAGAAGACATACAGATGGCTAACCCATTTTTTAAAACTCAGTTTTTAAACTCATGGAGCAACAAAATAATTTGCTCCCTCCCCCGCCACCCCAGAATAATAGTATCAGAACTGGGAACTGAAGCTATGAAGCTAGTTCAATGACATTTTCCTTACATTTTACTCTTCTGGGATGCCAGTTCTCTCTGCAGTTTGTCTCATAGAAAAACCTGAAGGTTTTTGTTTGTTTGTTTTAAATTCCTATACACAACAACAAAAACAACAATTGAAAAATCCCCCAAACCAGTTATTTGGCTCAATCAGGGAACAACAGAAACTATTCTTAATGTCCTGCATGGTATTACAATTCTTTATTCACTTCTTGGTCTACCATGCCAACTTTGCAAACCAAAGAACAAAAATAAGATAGTGTTAATTACTATAAGAAACCATCACTACACAAAAGAGTAGTTTTGTCATTATCATAAAATTTTACAGGTTCTAGCCAAACAGTGAGAAAAACTGTTGCTGGAAAATATCAACTATTTTAGGAGTCAACGGACTCCTTCACGTCTTCTCAATTGATTGATCCCTGACTTATTGGTTAAAACAGAATGTAATCCAGGGAGTCCATGGAAAAAGGTCACTTTGAATAGCTGTGTTTTGAGAGCAAAGTAAAAAAGGGGGGCATTTTTCTAACACAAGGGACTTTAAGGTTGTCTTAATACTGTTAGAGAAAGAAGCACCTGCCTGATAGAATTGCAGCCTCTATGGCCACTTATGAGGAATTCTTTCTATCCCAATGATGGAATCAACTCTTAACAAGAAATGAAACAGCACAAGCCCACTGTGACTTGAAGAAGCTATGTTTATTTCAGATTCTCAAGGAGCCATGTGTTGTTAAACAAAATATAAAATGTGCAATAAACTTTAGGTATAAAGGACTTTGTTGGCTATAAAATTTTATTTTACTGCTGTCCTCCCATGGCTAAACACGTTCGAGATCAGTAAAGTATTAAAATATTCAAGATGACAGAACATGAATCCTAATTCCAGAAATGCAGTGAGAATGAATGACAGGGGGCAGACACAGAATGCCTAAAACTGTCATCTGTGTAAAGTCCATCATTTCAGTAGGTACTTAATTAAAAAGGATGTGGAGGGTAGAGTGAGCATCCTTAATTGATCATTTCCATTACTCTTCACACAGACACCAGTTGAAACTGAGAGTGACAATTCTGAGCCAGAATCTCCTTGTTACAGTGAGTCGAAGGCAGGCATATCCATCTCACTGACACACACAGTCAGGATGTTGCAGAGATTTCCAGAGGCCCAAATCATTCTTGTAAATCTATGGGCGCTCAGAAACATACATACTGTTCTAAATTTCCCTGAATGTGCAGGAAGGAAAGGATTTGTACTTTGAAATAGAAAACCCCTATATACTGTCTGAGGAAAGCCTTTGTTACTGAAACAAGTCTCCCTGTGAAGAATTGTAGTTTCCAGGGGAGCTATCCGTACTAATTAGACTCAAGGTTGATTTGGACATTGCAAAACTGTATTATATTCCCTCAGGACAGGAATTACTAATAAGGGGAAGCAAAATCTTAAAAAGGAGGGAACAGTGGAGTTTCCTACTGAACCCTTGCAAAGTAGGAGAATTGGAAAATTCTTTTGGATCTTCTGTCAGACTTAAAAAACATGATTAGGATGATGTCACAGAAGCCCATCATTTTTGTTGCTTCTGGAGTAGCACAGTTACATTTAAACTTGATTTTTCCAAGTTCCAGCCTTCCGGTACATGAACATGTGGTTTAAGGTGTCTTTTGTTGTCCCCCGGTGTGTGTATGTATGTGTGGTGTAGGATGAGGGTAGGAGTTCTCATTATTGTATCCTTAGTTTCTAGTGCAATACCTGACACACAGTCGGATTTCAATCTGTACATTTTAAAGGAAGGTATTTTAGAACATTTACTTCCGTTCCTTATTTATAAAAGTCATACTTATTCATTATAGAAAAAAATAAAAAGGATAATAGAACTAATAGAGATAAAAGTTAAATTCACTCATCATCTAACATCCGGTATAATTAGGGTTAATGTTTTAGTGTAATTCCAAGAAGTTAATTTGTACATGTATATGTGTACATGCACAAGTATACCTAGAAACCCAGAAGTACACACACACACACACACACACACACACTTATATACATACACCAAACAATTGATATAAACCCAAATTCAGTTATATATTCTTTTCTTCAACTTAACTTTAATGAGTTCGGAGAGATATTCTACTGAGTAGATAATTGCTTATAGAGTTCACAGTGTCCACTCGCTAAAACCCCTCAAACCATGAATTCCACAATCTGGGGTTGAAGAAGTTACCCTGTGTTTCCCTTATCTGCTAGTAATACCATATATTGAGCAATTACTAAGTGCCAGAAACTCTGCGAAGCACTTGACTCATGGTGAAAGTGAAAGTGAAGTTGCTCAGTCATGTCCCACTCTTTGTGACCCCATGGACTGTAGCCTACCACGCTCCTCTGTTCATGGGGTTTTCCAGGCAAGAGTACTGGAGTGGGTTCTGTTTAAACTTTCATAACAACTTTTGGAGAGAAACACTATTAGGATCTTCTTTTTAAGACCTGCAGTGTGTAAGTAATTTTCTCCAGTTCACTCAATGGTAAATGACAGAACTGGGTTTTGAACCTGGGCTCTCCTGGTGCCTCAGTTTGTAAAGAATCTGCCTGCAATGTGGGAGACCTGGGTTCTATTCCTGGGTTGGGAAGATGCCCTGGAGAAAGAAAAGGCTACCCACTCCAGTATTCTGGCCTGGAGAATTTCATGGACTGTACAGTCCATGGGGTCGCAAAGAGCTGGACACGGCTGAATGACTTTTACTTCACTCATTGCCTAATTTAGATCCTCAGCTGAATCCAGGGTCTATCACTGCCTTGACTATGACAAAGACTATGTTACACATTTCCACTTTTCACCTTTTGATTACTTGGTCCTTTTAATCTTATTTCTGAAATATCTCCTATTTTCCAATCCCCCCAAAATACCTTAACTCATTGTTTCTCAATAGAGACAGTCTGCCTTCTGCTGAGACATTTTTGTTGCACCTTGAAGGGGGATACTACAGGGCATCTATTGGGTAGAGGCTAGGGACATTGCAAAACATTCTACAATATTTGAGACAGGCTCCCACAGCAAGGACTTATCCAGCCCAAAATGTTAAAGTGCCAAGGAGCCCTGCTTTAGCTCATTTCTCCAGGCTGTCTTGTCTAAACACAAACAGCCTCCTAATTAGTTTCCCTATCTTACGTTTCATGTTCATCCACACTGCTGCTTTGTCTGTCTCCTTAAACACAGATAAAATCATGTCTCTCTCTTGCTCTGTTTAGCTCTGTAGTTATGGAGACTGCTTGGGTCCAAATACAGATACAAATAGTTCTAGACTATACAACATTAGGCAAGTGTGAGGATTTTAACACTTCACGGCTCAGATAGTTAAGTCCTTGATAAATGTTATCCATCATTAAATATATATATGAAGTGAAGTGAAGTGAAGTTGCTCAGTCGTGTCTGACTTTTTGCGACCTGATGGACTGTAGCCCACCAGGCTTCTTGGTCCATGGGGTTTTCCAGGCATGAATACTGGAGTGGGTTGCCATTTCTTTCTCCAGGGGATCTTCCCAACCCAGGGATTGAACCCAGGTCTCCCTCATTGTAGGGAATTGCTTTACCGTCTGAGCTACCAGGGAAGCCCATATATCTATCTATCTATCTATCTATTTGAAGGTCTTTCACTTCTTGCAGAAGAAAACCCAAACTCAACCCAGCATTCCAACTCTTACACCATAGAGACCCATCAGCAGCCTCTTCTCTGGGCTGTTGGCCTGGATGACCTGTGCACTAGCTGTGCAGGACTACCTGTCATCCTTTAGATTCATGGAGACTTGCATGTCTATGTCTTTGCTCATGTCACCTGCCAGCCTGGGAAGCCCATTTCCCTGTCCCCACCTGGAAGCATCTGTCTTTAAGACAGAGGTCAAATGTCACTTCTTCTGTTTAGCCTTCTTTTCTAGCTAGTCAGATGTGCTTACTCCTTCCCCTGCTGCTGCTGCTAAGTCGCTTCAGTTGTGTCTGACTCTGTGCGACCCCATAGATGGCAGCCCACCAGGCTCCCCCATCCCTGGGATTCTCCAGGCAAGAACACTGGAGTGGGTTGCCATTTCCTTCTCCAATGCAGGAAAGTGAAAAGTGAAAGTGAAGTCGCTCAGTCGTGTCCGACCCTCAGCGACCCTATGGACTGCAGCCTTCCAGGCTCCTCCATCCATGGGATTTTCCAGGCAAGAGTACTGGAGTCGGGTTCCATGGCCTTCTCCGCTCCTTCCCCTACTGCTCCTTCCCCTACATGATCACAATATTTTCATTATTCCATCTGTCAGTCTACCCATCCATCCACCCACCCATCCACCCACCCATCCATCCATTCATTCATTGGTTGTAATACATAGTAGTTAAGATTACAAACTCTGAAATGAGATTTCATTAGTTCATAATCAGGTTCCAAAATGAAATTTATGAAATCTTGAACAAGTTACTTGGCTTTACAAAGCCCTATTTTCCTTGCCTTTAAAATAAGTGTAATAATGATAATATGCAGTCAGTAAATTTATTGGGAGGATTAAATGTGTAAGCCTTTTACCATATTGCATGCTATGGATAAGCCCTAAATAAACCTCAGATTTCACCCAACTTGTACTTGTTGAGTACCTGCTGTGTGGCAGGCCATCTTCACATTGTGCCTTGAATTAGAACCTGTGGTGCATATTGCCCACATCTCTCACTGGATATAGTGCTAGTTTCAGAAAGGTAATTTTGAAAAATCTCTTCATATCAACACTTGCAATGTAGGTGACAAAAATACAATTTCTGCCAATACCCCCTCTATGTTTCATAAAGTTGCGCTGGTCAGTATTTCACTCTTAAGATGCTATTTATGCATCTCCTGGTGTGAGAAGTACGGCTGATAAAGGAGTCTACAGGAGGCTACTAATCTCCTGCAGTGATAGACCCCCCTTCATTTCCAAGCCACCTTTTAAGCTGCCTCTCTAGGCATAATACAATCAAAAGAAATTTCTTCATGATTATAATACTGGCCTATAATACTCAGTTACTCTGGAGCAGGAGAGATGATGTCAGTGACATATTCTTATAGAAGGAACTCAGTGACTGCTTAATTTTACATGTGGACTTTGAATGCTTTGTATTATGCTAAAATTCAGATTACAGTCTTCTCACTAAGCGAGTGGTCCAATCTGATTAATATAATGCATTCTCCTCTGTTGCCCAACATCGCCAAAGGCAAAGTATTACTCAGGGAACCACCCCCTTCCCAACATACACTCACATAAATGCAGAGTAAATGATCTGTACAATCATTATTGAGCTAAAATAACACTTAGAAATGTATTTTTATTGTGAAAAACGGCCAAAAAGAGTTTCTGACTGTTTGTAGTGCTGTAATGTAAAAGTCAGATAAATTGGTGCCCAGAAATCTGACATTTCAAAAGCCCAAGAATATGTTGCACTTTTTCTGATATGCCATTTTTGTAATTCTCCCAGCTATTTTTCTTTTGCAAAAAGCAATCCTTCTCTGCCCAGGCAGTTCAATTAGAGCACTGTAAAATTGTCAGAATGACTTCAACATAAGTGCCCCTGAGCAATAGGCATAATTTTGGAGAGAAACAAGTTCTGTTCTTACCACCCTGGTGTGGGCAATGGTGTTAACTAACTTGAAGAAAGAATGTACTATCTGCACCTTCTCCACTCAGTTAACCAGCCAGGAGAATTAGAAGCATACTGTCTCACCTCACAGCGGGTTCTTGTTCAGGACAGTTCAGTATCTTTGAGCCCTTCTTTTACCAATAGCACCCTTACTGTTCTCTCAATGTGTTTGTACTAAGTGGTGCCACCTCTGGGTGGTAGTTTTATTGTTGTTCAGTTGCTAAGTTGTGCTGATTCTGAGATCCCAGGGACTGCCAGCACACCAGGCTTTCCTGTCCTTCACTATCTCCTGGAGTTTGCTCAAATTCATGTCCATTGAGTCAGTGATGCTAACTAACCATCTTATTCTCTGCCTCCCCCTTCTCCTTTTGCCTTCAGTCTTTCCCATATCAGGGTCTTTTACAATGACTCGGCTCTTTGCAAAATGTGGCCAAAGTATTGGAGCTTCAGCTTCAGCATCAGTCCTTCCAGTGAATATTCAGGGTTGATTTCCTTTAGGTTGACTGGTTTGATCTTGCGTGTGTGTGCTTAGTTGCTCAGTCATGTTTGACTCTTTGTGAGTCCATGGAAGGTAGCCCACCATGCTCCTCTGTCCAAGGAATTGTTTATTTTATTGATCTCTTTAGTACATGTCAACTAATTCTCCACTTGAGCATGGGCTCACCTTAGAGGCTTATTTGTAGCGAATAGAATGCCACAGAAGTGAGACTGTGTGAGCAAAGTTTTTCTGTAAAGTGTCAGTTAGTAAATATTTTTGACTTTTCAGGCCATACCCATCTGGTCTCTGCCATAGCTATACTTCTCTGGTATTGTAATTGGTAGTGCAAACAGGCTTGGCTGTGCTAGATGGAAATTTATAAGATTAAATGAAGACTCAGATTTGTCCCACAGGTCATAGTTTGCCAACCCTGGTATTAGGTCATAAAAGATGATGTGACTTGTGCTGTTTCTTTCTCTTTCAATCTAAAAATACTATATTTCTAGAGTAGTTTTAGGTTCATAGCAAAATTGAGCAGAAGGTACAGATGTTTCCGACATACCCCCTGCTCCATCCATAGCCTCCCCCATGATCAACTTCCCTCACCAAGTGGTACATTTATTGCATCACATTGATAAAACTACCATGACAAATGATAACCTCTTGAAGTTAATAGTTTACATGAGGGTTCACTCTCGATGTTGTGCATTCTGTGGCTTTGGTGAAATGTATAATGATATTTATTTCTCATTATAGTATAATGCAGAGGAGTTTCATTGCTCTAAAAATTCTCTGTGCTCCACCTATTCATCCTCAACTCCCCCAGCCCTGATACTCACTGATCTTTTTACTGTCTCTGTAATTTTGTTTTTTACAGAATGCCATATAGCTGGAATTGTAGAGTATGTAGTGTTTTCATACTGGCTGCTTTCACTTAGTCATATACTTGTAAGATTCCTTCATGTCTTTTCACATGGCTGGGCAGTTCATTTCTTATTAGCATTGAGAAATACTCCATTGTCTGAGTGTACAACAGTTTATTTATCCACTTACCTACTGAGGGATAAATTTTGGTAGTTATGAATAAAGTTGTTGTAAACATTTATGTGCACGTTTTTATATGGATGTAGTTTTCAAGTCATTTGGGTAAATACCAAGGAGCATGGTTGCTGGATGGTATATTAGGAGTGTGTGTTAGTTTTGTAAGAAACTGCTAAACTGTTTTCCAAAGCGGTTGTATTATTTTGCATTCCCACCAGCACTAAATGAGAGTTCCTGTTGCTTCACATCCTCACCAACATTTGGTGGTGTTAGTGTTCTGGATTTTGGCCATTCTAGTAGATGAGTAGTTTATTGTCATTTTAGCTTGTATTTCCCTGTTATATGATGTGGAGCACCTTTCCATATATTTAATGTCTGTACATCTTTTATGGCATCTTACTCTCCATTCAAGCCACCACATCCAGCTGCCCTTAAGTCACCTTGCTAGAGAGGCCATGAGGAAAGGCTACATAGAGGAAGAAGGAGATGCTCAAGTAGCCCCAGCTGCCCAAATCTTTTCTCATAGATCTATGAGGAGGCAGTCTTCAAGATGAGTCCAGCTCAGACAAAATCTATCTGACTGCAACCATGTTGTGAGACCCCCAGCAAGAACAACTTAGCTGAGTGCAGTTAATGTCCAAAATGGGAGATGATGGGATGAGCACATGACATAGTCCTAGCCTTTCACTATGTTCCACCAACCTGCACATATTGCTTCCCATAAGGATGGGTATGCATCTCAATTTGGTCTGGTGAGACTCAGTTCCTTGATCTTCACAGTAAGAAAGAGTGGACGAGTTCTCTTTTTGTTGTGCTTCCTACTGGATAGCATGTAAATCTGGGATGCTAGTGGACATTTTGGCAGCGTCCAAGACAACAACCAGGGAAGAAAACAGGGCAGACTTATTGAGAGAGAGAAAGAGAGATAATGTGTATGTGAGAGAGAGAGAGAGAGAGAGAGCATCTGTGGAGCCATTTCTGAGGATTAACCCTGGGTATTCCAGGTGTAAGAACCAACTGTTGATTACATATATTCAAAAATCATAATTACAGGTTGATCAGTTTTTTAAAAAATAGGCACAGTCAGGTCAAGAAAGCAATGTGTACAGCTTTCCCAAACCCCTGCCTCTTGCCTTCTTTCAACTTCCCAATGGTAAACATTATCTTGAATTTTACCAACATATGTCAGTTCTTTCTCTTTTAGAGCTTTGTAGAAATTTAATCATATATTATATAATCTTTTCATGTGACTTCTTTCATCCAATGTTCTATTATGACATTTTCCTTGCTGTTGTCTGTAGATTTAGATTATTGATGTGCACATCTGTACAATTTATTTAGCCTATAGTTGATGGACATTTTCAGTGTTTGTCTGTTATGAATAATAATGCTATGAACATTCTTGAACATGTCTTTTGGTGAATATATATCCACATTTCTACTGGATATGTACCTTCCAGTGAAACTCCTGGATCACAGGGGATACACATGTTAGGTGTTATTCAATAGTACAAAATCATTTTCCTAAGTGGATCTTGCTTCAGCAATGTAGAAGAGTTCTGATTGCCCCACTTTCTCTTCAGCACTGATGTATTTCCATCTTACTCATTTTAATTATTCTGCTAAGAATAGTGTTGCATTGTGCTTTTAATTTACATTTTCCATATGACTCATGAGGTGGAGCACTTTTTATTTATGTTTATTGATATCCTTTCTGATGAAGTGTCCAAGTCTTTTGCTTATTTATCTATTGGGTTAGCTCTCTTTTTCTCATTGATTTTAAGGAGTTCTTCACATATTCCGAATGTGAATTTGTTTTGAGGAAATGTAGGTACATCAATACATTTTTAATTGTGTATTTGAATTAGGACTCCCTCCCTTAAAACTGTGGTTTTTTTAAAAAGAACATAGCTTGGCTGAGATGCTTAATCTGGACCCCAAAACAGTCATACACTTGCTGTTCCATGAAGAGGAAAGCCCGGAAGTTATGCCTTGGTTGAACAGTGAAGAATTTTTCTGACTCTACCACATAGGCCCTTGTTATAAACTATAAGTTCATCAGGTAAGCACACAGAATCACAGGTCATGCCCCCTTCCCTGCTAAAATAGGCTGGTTAGAGGGGAAGGGATATTTAACTTGAAATGGGCTTCATGGTTGAATTCTTGGATTTTCTTTTTCTAAAAAAATATTTCATCATTACAATCAAACTAGCATACTGTATGGAAGTACTTGATAAGTAACACTTGCTATGTGGCATGTTAGTTCTCTGCCCAGTGATTGAAGCCACACTCTCTGCATTGGGAGTCTTTACCACCAGACCATCAGGGAAGTCCCTCCCTGCATTTTCTATCCTCTCAATTTGAATTTCTCTATTTGTCTTTCAAAGGAGGTTGCCGTAGTATGCATTGCACTGTCAAATGTTGCTCCCATGTGCACCAGACTCTCTGATGATCCTCTGGTTGGTTCTTTTTTGGCTTTAATAACATAATTTTATTTTTATTTTTTTAAAATTTTATTTTATTTAACTTCACAATGTTGAATTGGTTTTGCCATATATCAAAATGAATCTGCCACAGGTATATATGTGTTCCCCATCCTGAACCCTCCTCCCTCCTCCCTCCTCATACCATCCCTCTGGATTGTCCTAGTGTACCAGCCCCAAGCATCCAGTATCGTGCATCGAACCTGGACTGGTGACTCGTTTCATATATGATAATATACATATTTCAATGCCATTCTCCCAAATCATCCCACCCTTTCCCTCTCCCACAGAGCCCAAAAGACTGTTCTATACATCTGTGTCTCTTTTGCTGTCTCGTACACAGGGTTATTGTTACCATCTTTCTAAATTCCATATATATGTGTTAGTATACTGTATTGGTGTTTTTCTTTCTGGCTTACTTCACTCTGTATACTAGGCTCCAGTTTCATCCACCTCATTAGAACTGATTCAAATGTATTCTTTTTAATGGCTGAGTAGTACTCCATTGTGTATATGTACCACTGCTTTCTTATCCATTCATCTGCTGATGGGCATCTAGGTTGCTTCCATGTCCTGGCTATTATAAACAGTGCTGCGATGAACATTGGGGTACACGTGTCTCTTTCAATTCTGGTTTCCTCAGTGTGTATGCCCAGCAGTGGGATTGCTGGATCATAAGGCAGTTCTATTTCCAGTTTTTTCAGGAATCTCCACACTGTTCTCCATAGTGGCTGTACTAGTTTGCATTCCCACCAACAGTGTAAGAGGGTTCCCTTTTCTCCACACCCTCTCCGGCATTTATTGCTTGTAGACTTTTCGATCACAGCCATTCTGACTGGCGTGAAATGGTACCTCATAGTGGTTTTGATTTGCATTTCCCTGATAATGAGTGATGTTGAGCATCTTTTCATGTGTTTGTTAGTCATCTGTATGTCTTCTTTGGAGAAATGTCTATTTAGTTCTTTGGCCCATTTTTTGATTGGGTCATTTATTTTTCTGGAGTTGAGCTGTAGGAGTTGCTTGTATATTCTCGAGATTACTTGTTTGTCAGTTGCTTTATTTGCTATTATTTTCTTCCATTCTGAAGGCTGCCTTTTCACCTTGCTAATAGTTTCCTTTGATGTGCAGAAGCTTTTAAGGTTAATTAGGTCCCATTTGTTTATTTTTGCTTTTATTTCCAATATTCTGGGAGGTGGGTCATAGAGGATCCTGCTGTGATGTATGTCGGAGAGTGTTTTGCCTATGTTCTCCTCTAGGAGTTTTATAGTTTCTGGTCTTAAGTTGAGATCTTTAATCCATTTTGAGTTTATTTTTGTGTATGGTGTTAGAAAGTGCTCGAGTTTCATTCTTTTACAAGTGGTTGACCAGATTTCCCAGCACCACTTGTTAAAGAGATTGTCTTTAATCCATTGTATATTCTTGTGTCCTTTGTCAAAGATAAGGTGTCCATATGTGCATGGATTTATCTCTGGGCTTCTATTTTGTTCCATTGATCTATATATCTGTCTTTGTGCCAGTACCATACTGTCTTGATGACTGTGGCTTTGTAGTAGAGCCTGAAGTCAGGCAGGTTGATTCCTCCAGTTCCATTCTTCTTTCTCAAGATAGCTTTGGCTATTTGAGGTTTTTTGTATTTCCATACAAATTGTGAAATTATTTGTTTTAGCTCTGTGAAGAATACTGTTGGTAGCTTGATAGGGATTGCATTGAATCTATAAATTGCTTTGGGTAGTATACTCATTTTCACTATATGGATTCTTCCAATCCATGAACATGGTATATTTCTCCATCTGTTAGTGTCCTCTTTGCTTTCTTTCACCAGTGTTTTATAGTTTTCTATATATAGGTCTTTAGTTTCTTTAGGTAGATATAGTCCTAAGTATTTTATTCTTTCCGTTGCAATGGTGAATGGAATTGTTTCCTTAATTTCTCTTTCTGTTTTCTCATTATTAGTGTATAGGAATGCAAGGGATTTCTGTGTGTTGATTTTATATCCTGCAACTTTACTATAGTCATTGATTAGTTCTAGTAATTTTCTGGTGGAGTCTTTAGGGTTTTCTATGCAGAGGATCATGTCATCTGCAAACAGTGAGAGTTTTACTTCTTCTTTTCCGATTTGGATTCCTTTTATTTCTTTTTCTGCTCTGATTGCTGTGGCCAAAACTTCCAAAACTATGTTGAATAGTAATGGTGAAAGTGGGCACCCTTGTCTTGTTCCTGACTTTAGAGGAAATGCTTTCAATTTTTCACCATTGAGGATAATGTTTGCTGTGGGTTTGTCATATATAGCTTTGATTATGTTGAGGTATGTTCCTTCTGTTCCTGCTTTCTGGAGAGTTTTTATCATCAATTGATGTTGAATTTTGTCAAAGGCTTTCTCTGCATCTATTGAGATAATCATATGGTTTTTATTTTTCAATTTATTAATGTGGTGTATTACATTGATTGATTTGTGGATATTGAAGAATCCTTGCATCCCTGGGATAAAGCCCACTTGGTCATGGTGTATGATCTTTTTAATGTGTTGTTGGATTCTGATTGCTAGAATTTTGTTAAGAATTTTTGCATCTATGTTCATCAGTGATATTGGCCTGTAGTTTTCTTTTTTTGTGGGATCTTTGTCAGGTTTTGGTATTAGGGTGATGGTGGCCTCATAGAATGAGTTTGGAAGTTTACCTTCCTCTGCAATTTTCTGGAAGAGTTTGAGCAGGATAGGTGTTAGCTCTTCTCTAAATTTTTGGTAGAATTCAGCTGTGAAGCCGTCTGGACCTGGGCTTTTGTTTGCTGGAAGATTTCTGATTACAGTTTCAATTTCCGTGCTTGTGATGGGTCTGTTAAGATTTTATATTTCTTCCTGGTCGAGCTTTGGAAAGTTGTACTTTTCTAAGAATTTGTCCATTTCTTCCTCGTCCATTTTATTGGCATATAATTGTTGATAGTAGTCGCCTATGATCCTTTGTATTTCTGTGTTGTCTGTTGTGATCTCTCCATTTTCATTTCTAATTTTATTGATTTGATTTTTCTCCCTTTGTTTCTTGATGAGTCTGGCTAATGGTTGGCCAATTTTATTTACCCTCTCAAAGAACCAGCTTTTGGCTTTGTTGATTTTTGCTATGGTCTCTTTTCTTTCTTTTGCATTTATTTCTGCCCTAATTTTTAAGATTTCTTTCCTTCTACTAACCATGGGGTTCTTCATTTCTTCCTTTTCTAGTTGCTTTAGGTGTAGGGTTAGGTTATTTATTTGACTTTTTTCTTGTTTCTTGAGGTATGCCTGTATTGCTATGACCTTTCCCCTTAGCACTGCTTTTACAGTGTCCCACAGGTTTTGGGTTGTTGTGTTTTCATTTTCATTCGTTTCAATGCAAATTTTGATTTCTTTTTTGATTTCTTCTGTGATTTGTTGGTTATTCAGTAGCATGTTGTTCAGCCTCCATATGTTGGATTTTTTAATAGTTTTTCTCCTGTAATAGAGATCTAATCTTACTGCATTGTGGTCAGAAACGATGCTTGGAATGATTTCTATTTTTTTGAATTTACCAAGGCTAGATTTATGGCCCAGGATGTGATCTATCCTGGAGAAGGTTCCATGTGTGCTTGAGAAAAAGGTGAAATTCATTGTTTTGGGATGAAATGTCCTATAGATATCAATTAGGTCTAACTGGTCTATTGTATCATTTAAAGTTTGTTTCCTTGTTAATTTTCTGTTTAGTTGATCTATCCATAGGTGTGAGTGGGGTATTAAAGTCTCTGGTTGGTTCTTAACGACCTTTTAGAAACCTGGAAAAGGAAACCAATGCATCACTGATTCCAGTCATGAAAAAGCAAGTGGTGGGACTTCTGGGCTTTTAGGGAATTTCCTAACTTCAGAAATTCTTTCTTTCTTCCATGCCATTAACAACAAGATCTACATCAAAAAAAAAACAAAAAACAAAAAACAACAAAACTTAGCATCAGTGGGAGAAAATGTCTTTTCCATTCTCCTCTGAAAGCTACACCCACCTCCAGGTAAAACATTGAATTGTGGATTTTTAAGCCCTTTTCTTTCTATATGGCTTCGTCATTAAGTCACCTTTGAAGTGTATGCTGGTAGAAGAGTCATGTGTAAATTAAAAAAATAGGTAGCTAGGATATGTGAAACAGATCGCCAGTCCAGGTTCGATGCATGAGACAGAGGGCTCAGGGCTGGTGCACTGGGATGACCCAGAGGGATGGGATGGGGAGGGAGGTGGGAACGGGGCTCAGGATGGGAAACACATGTACACCCATGGCTGATTCATGTCAGTGTATGGCAAAACAACTACAGTAGTGTAAAGTAATTAGCCTCCTATTAAAATAAATAAATTAAAAAAAATAGGTAGCTAGGAAACTAGGAAAAAATAGAAATTGACAAATTAGTTAAAATAGAAATAAACATGCATCAATTGATAAGACCACATCTGCCTTAGGATTTTTAATATACTTGACTCTAGAAATCAGATATACTGAAGGATCAAGAGATCAGATATGCATAAGAAATATTTTATTAACCATTTTGATAACTTACAAATACAGTTTATGTAAATGATAAAAACAGTGGTCACTGCATCAGTTCAGTTCTGTTCAGTTCAGTTGCTCAGTCATGTCTGACTCTTTGTGACCCCATGGACTGCAGTATGCCAGGCTTCCCTGTCCATCACCAAATCCCAGAGCTTGCTCGAACTCACGTCCATCGAGTCGGTGATGCCATCCAGCCATCTCATTTGCTGTCGTCCCCTTTTCCTCCTGCCTTCAATCTTTCCCAGCATCAGGGTCTTTTTTCATGAGCTGGCTCTTCGCATCAGGTGACCAAAGTATTGGAGCTTCTGCTTCAGCATCAGTCCTTCCAATGAATATTCAGGACTGATTTCTGTTAGAATGGACTGAGAGTCTTCTCCAACATCACAGTTCAAAAGCATCAATTCTTTGGTGCTCAGCTTTCTTTATAGTCCAACTCTCATATCCATACATGACTACTGGAAAAACCATAGCTTTGACTAGATGGACCTTTGTCAGCAAAGTAATGTGTCGGCTTTTTAATATGCTGTCTAGGTTGGTCATAACTTTTCTTCCAAGGAGCAAGTGTCTTTTAATTTCATGGGTGTAGTCACTGTCTGCAGTGATTATCAAGCCCAGGAAAATAAAATCTGTCACTGTTTCCACTGTTTCCCCATCTATTTACCATGAAGTGATGGGAACAGATGCCATGATCTTAGTCTTCTGAATGTTGCATTTTAAGCCAGCTTTTTCACTCTCCTCTTTCACTTTAATCAAGAGGCTCTTCAGTTCCTCTTCACTTTCTGTCACAAGGGTGGTGTCATCTGTGTTTCTGAGATTATTGATATTTCTCCTGGCAATCTTGATTCCAGCTTGTGCTTCATCCAGCCTGGCATTTTGCATGATGTACTCTGCATAGAAATTAAAAAATCAGGGTGACAGCATACAGTCTTGACATACTCCTTTCCCAATTTGGAACCAGTCTGTTGTTCCATGTCTGATTCTAAGTGTTGCTTCTTGACCCGCATACAGATGTCTCAGGAGGCAGGTAAGGTGGTCTGGTATTCCCATCTCTTTAAGAATTTCCCACAGTTTATTGTAATCCACACAATCAAAGGCTTTGGCATAGTCAATGAAGCAGAAGTAGATTTTTTTTTTTTCTGGAATTCTCTTGCTTTTTGTATGATCTCTCTTTGGCAATTTGGTTTCTCATTCCTCTACCTTTTCTAAATCCAGCTTGAACATCCGGAAGTACTTTATAGTAATGCTGCCTACAAATAGTTAAATTGTTGTCCATGAAAATAAATCAATGAGGGAGCAGTGACTTTTAACACATAAGCATGGAAACCTAGTTCAGTTCTCCTCTTCAACATGTTTCCATCAGGTCTTAAGATCAATTAGGGTGTTTTTGCGTGGGATATGACCGGTATCTTGAAGGAAGTGAGGCTCAAAGGATTAAGAGATAAACATTTATCCTGCCTTATCCATCCTTCCCAACAAACAGACCGATAAAAAAATAGCATCAATCTCTTTAGGTTGACACAGGCTTGGGAGGCCAACTTCACTCCTGTGGGTGTACTGATACTGCTGGTAGTTTATCAGATGTCATGAAGCTCCTGGCCTTTACTTTGGTAAAAGGAAAACAAGATGATCAGATTGCAAAACCCATCAACTTTAATATCTGATCATGTCTAGACAGTTGATGGCCCTGCCTCTTAGGACAGTAGTCAACTGCTTTGCATCAGTAATTCGATATAAGGGCATTTTTGAGATGCTACACTTTTATGTCATATCTTGCTGTGCCAAACATCTATCTTTGCACATTCATTATGGCATAACTCAGTGGGCTTAGTACATTTGGTTTAATTCAAGTTTCTTAAAGAAGAACCGAGAGGGCTCATTACCTTAAAATACTACCTGTGGACAAGTTAGGAAAAAGTTAGCTAAATTGTAAGCATCTAATGTGTATTTGCTGTAATAGAATTTGAAAGCAATTGTCACATCTGAATTTGGATACTGGTTTTAAAAACCTAGTATCATTTAAATTTATAATTAAGGGAAGAATTCAAGATAGTATGGTAAATAATTTTGGGCAAAGTGAAAGTGTTAGTTGCTCAGACGTGTCTGACTCTTTGTGACCCTATGGACTGTAGCCCTCCAGACTCTGTTCATGGGATTCTCCAGGCAAGAAACTGAGGTGGGTTTCCATTTCCTCCTCCAGGAGATCTTCCCCACCCAGGGATAGATCCCAGGTTTCCTGCATTGCAGGCAGATTCTTTACCATCTGAGCCACCAGGGAAATGAGAAAAAAAGTCACACAGTAAAATAGCAATAAAAGAGTGAGAGGCTAATGATACTGACAAAAATCATAATAACATTGCCAGTATATATTTGTATAAACATTGATTTGCATCAGTTTTACATACAGACTAATCCTGTGGCATTATATTGAGCCAATCCATATTATACTCGGGCTTCCCTGACATCTCAGTTGTTAAAAAATTTGCCTGCAATGGAGAAGACCCCAGTTCAATTCCTGGGTCGGGAAGATCCTCTGGAGAGGGGATAGGTTACTCACTCCAGTATTCTTGGGTTCCCCTTGTGACTCAGCTGGTAAAGAATCCACCTGCAATGCAGGAGACCTGGGTTCAATCCCTGGGTTGGCAAGATCCCCTGGAATGGAAGGGCTACCCACACCTGTCAGACAGGACTGAGAGACTTTCACTTTCACTTTATCATCTATTTGAACAAGTGGGAAATTAGAGATTCCCATTCTAGCTCTGCTTGTTAAAAAGGATTCAATCAAATTATCCAGTCTATAATGGGTATAATAGTGAAAGTTGCTCAGTAATGTCCAAACTCTTTGCAACCCCATGGACGATATAGTCTATGGAATTCTCCAGGCCAGAATACTGGAATGGGTAGTCTTTCCTTTCTCCAGGGGATCTTCCCAACCCAGGGATCGAACTGAGGTCTCCTGCATTGCAGGTGGATTCTTTACCAGCTGAGCCACAAGGGAAGCTCAAACAGATAATAAGAACAGCTCAAAACAAAAATACAACCTCTAAAGAATTGAAATTGGCTTTGGGAAGCAAATTATCATTTGTTTCATTTCTTAAATTGTAATTATCACTTAGAGCTACTGTTGCTTTTGCTTTTTACTCATGACACTGTGCTTGTTACTCCATTTAAAATACACAAATTATTATACCCATTTTCCAGGTAATTTGTCAAAAGTTACATATGGGAACCACCAGAGAAAACATTACCAATATCCTGTGAACAAACATGTAGACTAAGAACAATAGGAACAAAACCCTTTAGAACCCTGTGCCAAGATATTGGTTTCTAATGCCATTCTCAAAAAACAAAAACAAAAACAAAAACAAAAACAAAAAAACAGTGTTTCTTGGGAAAATGTCTGATTCTAGGACTGGAATGGAAAATAAACAAGATTTAGCCTGGACCTTTTGTGGAATTAGGAAGTAAAGCATTCTGAAAAATGAAAGGAAAAAACCCACAGTGATGTGGTGTGTCAAAGGGACACAGAAGTGAAATGAAAGACCTCCTAATGGTCAAAAGTGAAATTATTTGAGGAACAAAATAAAGTAAAATTGGATTACAATCCAAAGTGCAAAATAAATATCAATGTGTCTGTACTGATATAAATAAATAATTAAATAAATTAACTGGAGAAATAGACAAATCTCCTCTACAGAAAACTACAAATACTTTATATAGACACTCTGCTTCTAGGAAGTGGAGCATAACTCCCCACCCCTTAAATGTGAGATATGCACAGTAACTTGCTTCCAAAGAGAACAGTATTAAAGGGGAGAGTAACACAGTAACACAGTGGAGAAGCCTGACAAGCACTATCTCAGCCAAGTGACCCAGGTCAAATGATAAGTAATAAGTCTAGTTGATAGCATGTACCCTTGATATGATATGATGAGAATGGCATTTTTCCTCTATGGTCTTTCTTCCAAAAACCTTGTAGCTAGCTCCAGTCTAATCATGAGAAATATACCAGATGAAGCTTACTAGAGGGACAATCTACAACATACTTGAATAGTACTCCTCAGAACACTCGAGGTCATTATAAGCTCAGCTGAGAAATTGTTCCAGCCAAGAAGAACCTAACTCTTTAGAATCTTTAGATGTGACAAGTACATATGGTATCTGAAATGGAATCCTAGAACAGAAAAAGAATATTAGGTGAAAACTGAAATCTGAATAAAGTGTGGGATTTAGCTAGTAATAACACATCAATATTGGTTTATTAATTGTGACAAACATGCCATACTGATGTAAGATATTAATAATAGGAGAGGGATATGTGATATATCAGAACTTTTTACTATCTTAGTACCTTTTTCATAAATCTAAATCTGTTCTATAATGAAATCACTGTTCAAAAAAACTTCTCTAGCCCTGAAATAAAAAGTGGGAAATGCAAGCCAGTCAGAAGAAAACATATTTATTTACTAATTATCAGTTCATCTGTTCATTTGTTTGTTTATTCACTGATAATTGTTAATTGTTCAACAAATATTCTTTCATGTCTACTTTGTGGTAGTACAGTCCTAGTTGTAATGATACCTCAGCTCTACAATGGGCATTTAGTGACTGGCACAGTCCTAGGGAAGAAGTTGCATACTATATTGGGTAGTCCAAAATTCTAGGGCAGTGCAGTGCAATGAAGATATTTCATAGTACCCATAAAAGAAAGGAGAGAAGTATTGGAGGGGGAGCTGGCAACTGGAAGATTACTGTGGATGGAGAATTTCCCTAATTGGAGTCTGATTATAAATTATATTGCATACACTGGTCTGTTGAAAATGACTTTGCTTTTTTGATGATATAATCTAATGCTTTGTAGTGTTACTCAGAACTTGTAATGACTACCTGTTTCTGGTTAACTATAGCACTACTGTTTTCTGAAAGTAGCAAATAAACCATTTCATGAAGCTCACCATTTTGGGTCTGCAACATAATTCAACAGAAGTTGATCTCATTTCTTAAGTTCCATTCTGTAAAAGAAACGATTGAATTATACTCTTGGGTTATTTTGCCTTTCACCAGGAGTATATTCTAATTGTAAAACTTATTTTCTAATTGAAAAATACATTGAACACAAAAAATGAAGTTCTTGAAGCATTTGGACACCCATTTGTTTTGTAGTGACCTCTGCAATGTTGAGGAAGCTAACTAGAAATATATCCTCAACTTGATGATCTAATGGCTACACTCCAAACCTCCAGACATAACACACAGCATAAATCTGTGTTTTCTGAAAATATAACATTGTGTTCCTGAGGATTTCAGTATAGAAATGATCTCCAGTGTAAAATCTATATGAGATGTATGGAACTCTCTACAAGGAATATTGGATTATTGCACTCTGTAGCTTTGAAAACCATCTTTCTTGGATGGCAGCAGAGAGTTTCAATACACTTGCATGAATTATAGATGATACTCAGTACTCTTGTTAAAGTAGATACAGGATGCTTTTCTAAGACCCTTCAGCCTATGTTATTATGCATCTGTCACACCAAAAATTTGCCTTTGGAATTGCTTTAGTATTCTAGACATTTTTCAGTATGTTGAACATAGTACTCAAAGACTGCTTTTTTTTTTTTTTCTCCTTTGAACTCTGAGAATAGTACAGGCATGTATTTAACCTGGAAATGATGTCATGGCTTTTAAACAATTAGCCCCAAAGAGGAATTGATTTCAAAGAAAGTCTGTCTGTGAAGGAGTTGGAGACAAAACCAACATTGATTCTGAAGTAGAGCTTCTTAAAAGTTCAGACTTTTAGGTGCCTAAAAATGAACATCTTGTCAGTAGAGAAGTGGGGTAGCATACAGATCAGAGGCCCCAAATCAACATTCTCCTTTTCAAAGACCTACTGCTGGCTTAGTTTTCATGTTCTTCCATACATTTTTGATGTTCTCTTTAAACACTGTACACATTACCAACATGAGTGCTTATCATTTCAGCAATTTTCCTTAGTTACAGACTAAATAAATAGTCACTTGGGTTTTTAGAAAGTACTTATTGTTTAAAGGCCACTGAAATGAAGTCAGACTCCTGAATATATAAAACAGTGATATATTCAACTGAAAAAAAAAAACAAAACAGTATTTTATATTTTAATTCATAGTCTTTTTTACTTTAGCAAAAAGTAACTTTTAATACCTTAAAATGGTTTTCTCATTAATTATAAGTTGGTAAAGTCTCCAAAGAAGGGGACCATGACTGTGTTTGATATTCGATCATGTAGATTTTTTCAACAACATAAAATATTACTACAAAATGCACTAGATATGCAGTTTTACTAACTCACATTGTTTTGAATGGAAATTATAGACCAAAAATTCACTTTCAGAGTATGCAGAGCCAAGACTGGTGGACAATGAATCCATAGTATCCTACAGATTCTATCATCTTCTCTAGGGTTAACTTTGTGAAATTTACCATTCTCATTTGTAATAAAATTTAAGTAATAAAATTAATAAAATATAGTACATAATTTAATATTAGAATAATGAAGTTAAAAGGGATCTGAGAATAATTACAGGGTCACCCTCACCAAATCAGCAGCTTTATGAAATAGAATTAGAAATACACAATAAAGATTCCAAAAGAATTAAATAATGAGCGCTCTAAAAGTGTAGGGTGTGGAGTTCCAATTTCAGCTCCAACATGTAATGTGATTGGCAATCTTTTCCAACCATTCTTATCCTTACAACAATGACAAAAAAGCTGAATAAACTGACAAATCAATCAGCTTTCTTAGCTGCATCAGAGAACTGAGGCCCCAGGGCAAAGCACCACCTGAAAGTCTGGAGAGACAAAGGAACATTACAGAGAATCTGAGTCAAGATCAACTTACCTGGAGCAGAAGACACTAGAGTCACAAATTGGTAGGAATGAATTGCTGGAGACTGAGTGTGAACTGATGCTTTTGAACTGTGGTGTTGGAGAAGACTCTTGAGAGTCCCTTGGACTGCAAGGAGATCCAGCCAGTCCATTCTGAAGGAGATCAGCCCTGGGATTTCTTTGGAGGGAATGATGCTAAAGCTGAAACTCCAGTACTTTGGCCACCTCATGCGAAGAGTTGACTCATTGGAAAAGACTCTGATGCTGGGAGGGATTGGGGGCAAGAGGAGAAGGGGACGACAGAGGATGAGATGGCTGGATGGCATCACTGACTCGATGGACATGAGTCTGAGTGAACTCAGGGAGTTGGTGATGGACAGGGAGGCCTGGCGTGCTGCGATTCATGGGGTCGCAAAGAGTCGGACACGACTGAGTGACTGATCTGATCTGATCTGAGTGTGAATTAACTTGAGAGTAAGAAACTTTCAGTGCACAGTTTTAAGGGGACCCTTACACTCTCATGAGTTTGAACTTGAGGAAACTCACCAAATTTCCATGGTAATGATCCTAGGGAAAAGCCCTCTTGTTTTGGTCAAGTGGAATGGAGAAAACTACCCTTTTGAAGTACTTTCAGGACATTCTCCATAAAAAAAGACTTACTCTCAAGGGTATTGGAGCTTTATTTGACTTGGGAAGAGGGCTATAAGGCCCCTTCAATCTTCAAGTGTCACCTAAAGGAAGAAAAAAAAAAAAAGCCTAAGAAAAATACTTCTGAAGGTCACAACACAGGGACTCAGGCCCATTAAAAGACTGACATTTAATAACAAGATTGTAGAATGCCTTCCCCTACCCACACACAACTTACCACCACATCAACAAGGACTCCACAAAAATAACAGTGAATTATAACAGAAGGAGCTGTGGGACACAGACTTTGTTTAAGAAGGAGTTCTTAGGAAAATCCAATAGTGGAAGAAGCTAACAAGAACACCAGAGGAAACTGAAGTATCTGGTATGCATAGCTACAGAAAATATTACACATAACTCAGTTCTTAGGCAGGTTAACATAAAACCACACACTAAAGACCACTTTGTCTTAATTCCCGTTGCCTGATATATCACATCTGACTTTAGAAAAAAACTTACAAGACATGCTAAAAGGTAAGAAGCAAGGTAGTCTGGAGAGACAAAGCAAGAACTAAAGTCACATATGACAGAACTTAGAATAATTCAGTAAGGAATTTTAAGTAACCATGATTAATGACATTAATCTGTATGCTGCAGTCCATGGGGTCACAAAGCATTCGACACAACTGAGTAACTGAACTGAACTGAACGGAAGGACATTAAGAGTTCTAATGTAAAAAGTAGACAGTATGCAAGAATGTATGAGTAAGATAAACAGAGATGGAAGCTCTAAGGAGGACTCAAAAGGAAATAATAGAAAAGGAAAAACAACACTGAAACAGAAATGAAGAATACTTTTGATAATCTCATCAGTAGCCTGGACACAGACAAGAAAATAATCAGTAAAACTGAAGTTATATATGTAGAAACTTTACAAACTTAAATGCAGAATTAAAAATGAATGGAAATAATAGCACCCAAGAATGTCCAAGAATTGTAGGACAATTGAAAAAGGTATAACCTATGCATAATTGGAATATATGATGGAGAAAATAGAGAAAATTATTAAATGATGATAATAGCCAAGAATTTTCTAAAATTAATGAGAGACACTGAACCAGAGATTCAGAGGTCTGAAAACAGCAAGCAAGATAAATACCAAAAATCTAAATGTAAGCATATCATATTCAAACTGGAGAATATCCAAGACAAAGAGATAATCTTGAAAGAAGCTACAAAGGATTTACAAGCTTATCTGTAAAGGAATAATGCTAAGAATTATATCAGACTTCTTATCAAAAACCTCAAAACCATGCAAGGAAGTAGAAAATGAATAAAACATATAAATTGTTGAAAGAAAAGGTCCCACCTAGTATTCTGTATCTATCAAACTCGTTATTCAAAAGTGAAGGGTATATAAAGATTTTCTTAGATAAACACTCAGTGAAACTGCCACCAGTAGGCTTGTGCTCTCAAATGTGCTTAGCCGCTCAGTTGTGTCTGACTCTGCAACACCATGGACTGAAGTCTGCCAGGCTGCTCTGTCCATGGGATTTCCCAGGCAAAAATACTGGAGTGGATAGCCATTCTCTTCTCCAGGAGATCTTCCAGACCCAGGGATCAGACCCAGGGATCAAACCCAGGTCTCCTGCATCACAGGCAGATTCTTTTCCATCTTAGCCACTAGGCCTGCCTTGCTAGAAATGTTAAGAGATATTTTCAAAAAGAAAGAAAATAATATAGGTCAGAAACTTGGATCTACATAAAGAATGGAAGAGCATTTGAAAGACCACATAAAAGTAAAATATACCCTGTAGATAAATGAAGTAAATGAAAGCAGTGGTAAAAGGGGCTGGAGGGAGGAAGTGAGATTGCTCTATTATATGTGACTGCACTACCCAGGAGGACTTCCCTGGTGGCTTAAGATGGTAAAGAATCCACCTGCAATGCAGGAGACCTGAGTTCGATCCCTGAGTTAGGAAGATCCCCTGAGAAGGGAATGGTTACCCTCTCCAATATTCTGGTCTGGAGAATTCCATGGACAGAGGAGCCTGGAAGGCTACAGTCCATGGGATAGCAAAGATTTGGACACGAATGAGTGACTTTCAATACTCAGGAAACATAGCTGTGTTCATTGGTTGTGGTTACTTGTAAAGGCATATTGCAAACTATAGAAAAACAACTAAAACATTAAAAAAGGAAAAGTAATTGATATACTAAGAAATGAGACTAAATGTAATTTTATAAACTATGCTTAATTAAAGGAACTCTTTTCGACACCCTACTAGAAGTACTAGCTAGTAATAAAACAAACAAACAAACAAGGAAATAAAAGGTACACAGATTGGGAAGGAAAAGAAAAATGCTGTCTTTGTTTGCAGATGACATGTGAACATTTCTATTTAGAAAATCCCAAAGAATAAAAAAAAAAAACTCCTGAAACTAATAAGTGATTATAGTAAAGTTGTAAAATGTGGTCCACTTGAGAAGGGAAAGGCAAACCACTTCAGTATTCCTGCCTTGGCTGCTGCTGCTAAGTCACTTCAGTCACGTCCGACTCTGTGCGACCCCATAGGCGGCAGCCCACCAGACTCCCCCGTCCCTGGGATTCTCCAGGCAAGAACACTGGAGTGGGTTGCCATTTCCTTCTCCAATGCATGAAAGTGAAAAGTGAAAGTGAAGTTGCTCAGTCATGTCCGACTCTTAGCAACCCCATGGACTGCACGCTACCAGGCTCCTCCGCCCATGGGATTTTCCAGGCAAGAGTACTGGAGTGGGGTGCCATTGCCTTCTCCGATTCCTGCCTTGAGAACCCCATAAACAGAATGAAAAGGCAAAAAGATAGGACACTGAAAGATGAACTCCCCAGGTCGGTAAGGGCCCAGTATGCTACTGGAGATCAGTGGAGAAATAACTCCAGAAAGAATGAAGAGATGGAGCCAAAGCAAAAACAATATCCAGTTGTGGATGTGACTGGTGATAGAATCAAGGTCCAATGCTGTAAAGAGCAATATTGCATAGGAACCTGGAATGTTAAGTCCATGAATCAAGGCAAATTGGAAGTGGTCAAACAGGAGATGGCAAAAGTGAATGTTGACGTTCTAGGAATCAGCAAACTAAAATGGACTGGAATGTGTGAATTTAACTCAGAAGACCATTATATCTACTACTGTGGACAAGAATCCTTTAGAAGAAAAGGAGTAGCTATCATACTCTACAAAACAGTCCAAAATGTACTTGAATGCAATCTCAAAAACAACAGAATAATCTCTGTTCATTTCCAAGGCAAACCATTCAATAACACAGTAATCCAAGTCTATGCCCCAACCAATAATGCTGAAGAAGCTGAAGTTGAACTGTTCTATGAAGACCTACAAGACCTTTTAGAACTAACACCCAAAAAAGATGTCCTTTTCATTATAGGGGACTGGAATGCAAAAATAGGAAGTTAAGAAACACCTGGAGTAACAGGCAAATTTTGGCCTTGGAGTACAGAATGAAGCAGGGCAAAGGCTAATAGAGTTCTGCCAAGAGAATGCACTGGTCATAGCAAAAACCCACTTCCAACAACACAAGAGAAGACTCTACACATGGATATCAGCAGATGGCCAACACTGAAATCAGATTGATTATATTCTTTGCAGCCAAAGATGGAGAAGCTCTATACAGTCAGCAAAAACAATACTGGGACCAAACTGTGGCTCAGATCATAAACTCCTTATTGCCAAATTCAGACTTAAATTGAAGAAAGTAGGGAAAACCACTAGACCATTCAGGAATGACCTAAATCAAATCCCTTATGACTATACAGTGGAAGTGAGAAATAGATTTAAGGGACTAGATCTGATAGACATGAGTGCATGATCAAATATGAATGGAGGTTTGTGACATTGTACAGGAGGCAGGGATCAAGACCATCCCCAAGAAAAAGAAATGCAAAAAAGAAAAATGGCTGTCTGAGGAGGCCTTACAAATAGCTGTGAAAAGAAGAGAAGCAAAAAGCAAAGGAGAAAAGGAAAGATATAAGCATTTGAATGCAGAGTTCCAAAGAATAGCAAGGAGAGATAAGAAAGCCTACCTCAGTGATCAGTGCAAAGAAAGAGGAAAACAATAGAATGGGAAAGACTAGAAATCTCTTCAAGAAAATTACAACTACCAAGAGAATGTTTCATGCAAAGATGGGCTCAATCAATGACAGAAATGGTATGGACCTAAGAAAAGCAGAAGATATTAAGAAGAGGTGGCAAGAATACACAGGAAAACTGTACAAAAAAATCTTCATGACCAAGATAATCATGATGGTGTGATCACTCACCTAGAGCCAGACATCCTGGAATGCAAAGTCAAGTGGGCCTTAGAAAGCATCATTACAAACAAAGCTAGTGGAGGTGATGGAATTTCAGTTGAGCTATTTCAAATCCTAAAATATGATGCTGTGAAAGTGCTGCACTCAACATACCAGCAAATTTGGAAAACTCAGCAGTGGCCACAGGACTGGAAAAGGTCAGTTTTCATTCCAATCCCAAAGAAAGACAACGCCAAAGAATGCTCAAACTACTGCACAATTGCACTCATCTCACATGCTAGTAAAGTAATGCTCAAAATTCTCCAAGCCAGGCTTCAGCATTATGTGAACTGTGAACTTCCAGATGTTCAAGCTGGTTTTAGAAAAGACAGAGGAACCAGAGATCAAATTGCCAACATCCGTTGGATCATCAGAAAAGCAAGAGAATTCCAGAAAAACATCTACTTTTGCTTTATTAACTATGTCAAAGCCTTTGACTGTGTGGATCCCAATAAACTGTGGAAAATTCTTCAAGAGATGGGAGTGCCAGACCACCTGACCTGCCTCTTGAGAAACCTGTATGCAGGTCAGGAAGCAACAATTAGAACTGGAAATGGAACAACAGACTGGTTCCAAATAGGAAAAGGAGTATGTCAAGGCTGTATATTGTCACCCTGCTTATTTAACTTATATGCAGAGTACATACATCATGAGAAACGCTGGGCTGGAAGAAGCACAAGCTGGAATCAAGATTGCCAAGAGAAATATCTATAACCTTAGATGCTGTATGTAGTGATTCCCACCCCCCCACCCCCCGCAAATACATTATGGAAGGGTGGGGCAAAAAAAGTCCAGTGGAGAAACCTGACAAGCACTACTTTAGTCAGGTTATCAAAGTCAACATCAACAGCTATAAATCACATGGATATAAACTGATATAATTTAATGAAAAGTGTTTTATCTCTATGGTATTTTCCCTTTAAATCCAAAGCCTCAGTATAATTACAAAAAAAATATCAGAAAAGGCCCAATAGAGGGACATTGTACAAAATAGCTGACAAGCACTCATCAAACAGTCAAGGTCATTAAAACGTAGAAAATCTGAGAAACTGTCCCAGTCTAGAGGAGACAGACAGACTAAATGTAACATGTATCTTGGATGGGATCCTGGAACAGAAAAAAGACATTAGGTAAAATTTAGGAAAATCTGAATAACGTATGGGATTTAGCTAACAATAATGTATCATTGGTTTATTAATTGTGACAAATATACCATTCTAAGACATGTAAGACATGTACCATTCATGTAAGACATGAATAATAGGGATAACAGTCTACAGAGGCTGGGTGGGCAGAGTATATGGGAACTCCCTGTGCTATCTGCTCATTTGTTCTGTAAATTAAAAGCTGCTTTAAAAATAATACTTATTGAAGGTGGTCCCCAAATGGTGGAGGATTAGGACAGGGAGACCACTTTCTCCCCCACAAATTCATCAAAGAATCATTTGAATGCTGAGCAACTTCCACAAAACAACTTCTGGACGCTGGTGGAGGACATCAAGCAGCCAGAAAGACAGCCCATTCTCTTCCAAAGGAGGTAGGACAAAATATAAAAGATAAAAAGAGAGACAAAAGAGTTAATGAGGGAGACCCATCCTGGGCAAGGAGTCTTGAAGGAGGAAGTTTCCAAACAGAAGGAAAGCCTCTCATTGGTGGGTCTGTGGGGAGTTTTGGAATCTCAGAGGGGAACATAACCAGGAAAAAAAAAAAAAACAAAACCCACAGAATAGGCTCCTAACCACCACTCACAGTGCAGAAGTAGCCCAGATGCTGGTGTCTACCACCAGTGAGCTGGGGCTGGACAGGGAGGCGTGGGATGAATGCTTAGGGTAAAGGACCAGGCCTAAATGCCCTGAGGACAATCTGAGAGAGCTAACTTGTGAGATAGCAACCCAAACTGTGGGATAGCCAGAGAGAAAAATAAGAGAACTTTCCCATAAAAGGCTCTTACCTAACATGCAGCCTGGCCCGCTCACAGAACAAAGGACTGAGTGAATACCAAAGGAGAGCTAGTTGGCTGTGTACAGGCCCCTCCCCCACCGGAGGCAGAGACACAGGCAGGCGACAGCCAGAGCCAGAAGGCAAGGGGCAATCTCTGCCCCAGAGACCGGCATCCTCCACCAAACTATGAGCAGGCTCTCAGTTGCTAACAAAGTCTTCCTGGGATCCTAGATGGTTAACATCTGCCAGGAGAGTCGCAGCCTGAGATCAGCTCCCCAGAGGAGAAACACGACACACTAGAGACGGTGCTCTTGTGGCACACCTGGGAAACTGAGCAGCCAGGTTGGAGAGGTAATTAAGATGCATGGTCCACCTGGGATAGTGCTCTCACCAAGCACCTGGTGGCCTGAGTTGCTCAGACCTGGGAAGGGCACAAAACGCACGCCCAGCTGAATCTGTGCCCTTGCAGAGTACCCGAGCGGAGAAGGCAATGGCACCCCACACCAGTACTCTTGCCTGGAAAATCCCACGGATGGAGGAGCCTGGTAGGCTGTAGTCCATGGGGTCGCTAAGAGTCGGACACGACTGAGCGACTTCCCTTTCACTTTTCACTTTCATGCATTGGAGAAGGAAATGGCAACCCACTCCAGTGTTCTTGCCTGGAGAATCCCAGGGACGGGAGAGCCTGGTGGGCTTCCGTCTATGGGGTTGCACAGAGTTGGACACGACTGAAGTGACTTAGCAGCAGCAGCAGCAGCAGCAGAGTACCCGAGAACCTGAACCTGAGCGGCTTAGACCTGGGAAGTGCACAAAATGCAGGGCCTGCTTTGGACAGCACCCCTGCAGAACAACCTGGAGCCTGAACAGTGTAGACCCAGAAAGCACATGCCACTGTGAGCTGGAGCAAGCCCAATGTGGTCCATATACTGCGAGCACACCCCCCACACACCAGTGATATTTGTTTGCAGTGTTCCTCCCTCCCTACAACACAACTGAACAAGTGAGCCTAAATAAGTGACCACCTTCGCCTCCTTGTGTCAGGATGGAAATTAGACACTGAAGACACTTGCAAATAGAGGTAGCCAAAATAAACAAAGAAGAGGGAACCACTCTGGAAGTAACAGGTGCAACAGGTTAAAACCCTATAGTTAACATTGACTAAGCATTGGAAGAGGTCTATAGAACTTAAGAAGAAATACAAGCTGGAACAAGGAAATATCTGAAACTGAACTGACACTATACTGCCCACAACAGCTCCAAAGAAATTCCTAGATATATCTTTACTATTATCATTTTTTATTTTTTAATTTTTAAGTTCTTTATTACTCCTTTAATTTTCATTTTATAACCTACTATTACCTTGTGAAAAAATACCCTATTTTTAAAGCAAATTTCATATATATATATTTATAATTTTCATGATTGATTTTGTTTTGTATTTTTAATATTGTATTTTTGAGAATTTAAACTCTAGATTTTAAATCTTTGCTTTTTGCTATTTTGTTATCAATTTTGTACCTTTAAGACCTCAGATATGCAGATGACACCACCCTTATGGCAGAAAGTGAAGAGGAACTAAAAAGCCTCTTGATGAAGGTGAAAGAGGAGAGTGAAAAAGTTGCCTTAAAACTCAACATTCAGAAAATGAAGATCATGGCATCCGGTCCCATCACTTCATGGGAAATAGATGGGGAAACAGTGGAAACAGTGTCAGACTTTATTTTTTTGGGCTCCAAAATCACTGCAGATGGTGACTGCAGCCATGAAATTAACAGACGCTTACTCCTTGGAAGGAAAGTTATGACCAACCTAGATAGCATATTGAAAAGCAGAGACATTACTTTGCTAACAAAGGTCCGTCTAGTCAAGGCTATGGTTTTTCCTGTGGTCATGTATGGATGTGAGAGTTGGACTGTGAAGAAAGCTGAGTGTGGAAAAATTGATGCTTTTGAACTGTGGTGTTGGAGGACTCTTGAGAGTCCCTTGGACTGCAAGGAGATCCAACCAGTGCATTCTGAAGGAGATCAGCCCTGGGATTTCTTTGGAGGGAATGATTCTAAGGCTGAAACTCCAGTACTTTGGCCACCTCATGCGAAGAGTTGACTCATTGGAAAAGACTCTGATGCTGGGAGGGATTGGGGGCAGGAGGAGAAGGGGACGACAGAGGATGAGATGGCTGGATGGTATCACTGACTCGATGGACGTGAGTCTGAGTGAACTCCGGGAGTTGGTGATGGACAGGGAGGCCTTGCATTCATGGGGTTGCAAAGAGTCGGACACGACTGAGCGACTGATCTGATCTGATCTGATGGCTTAGTTTCATTGAGTTAGACAAGGCTGTGGTCCTAGTGTGATTAGATTGACTAGTTTTCTGTGAGTATGGTTTCAGTGTGTGCCCTCTGATGCCCTCTTGCAACACCTACCGTCTTACTTGGGTTTCTCTTACCTTGGGCATGGGGTATCTCTTCACGGCTGCTCCAGCAAAGCATAGCCATTGCTCCTTATCTTGGACTAGGGGTATCTCCTCACCGCTGCCCTTCCTGACCTTCAATGTGGGATAGCTCCTCTAGGCCCTCCTGTGCCCGCACAGCCACGGCTCCTTGAACATGGGATTGGTCCTCCCGGCCACCGCCCCTGGCCTCAGTCATGCGGTTGCTCCTCCCCGCCGCGGCTCTTGGCCTCAGGCTGGCGTGGGGTATCTCCTCCCGGCCGCCACCCCTGGCCTCAGGCTTAGGGGTGTGGGTTACCTTAAATGTAAATGGGTTGAATGCCCCAACCAAAAGACAAAGACAGGATGAATGAATACAAATATAAGACCCCTGTATATGCTGTCTACAAGACATTCACCTCAAACCAAATGACACATACAGTCTGAAAGTGAAGGGCTGTAAAAAGATAATTCATGCAAATGGAGACCAAAAGAAAGCAGGAGTAGCAATACTCATATCAGATAAAATAGACTTTGAAATAAAGGCCATGAAAAGAGACAAAGAAGAACACTACATAATGATCAAAGGATCAATCCAAGAAGAAGATATAACAATTATAAATATATATGTACCCAACATAGGAGCACCGCAATATGTAAGGCAAATGCTAACAAGTATGAATGGGGAAATTAACAGTAACACAATAATGGTGGGAGACTTTAATACCCCACTCACACCTATGGATAGATCAACTAAACAGAAAATTAGCAAGGAAACACAACTTTAAATGATACAATGGACCAGTTAGACTAATTGATGTTGGAGCCTGGTAGGCTGCAGTCCATGGGGTCGCTAAGAGTCGAACACAACTGAGCGACTTCACTTTCACTTTTCACTTTCATGCACTGGAGAAGGAAATGGCAACCCACTCCAGTGTTCTTGCCTGGAGAATCCCAGGGAGGGCAGAGCCTGGTGGGCTGCCGTCTATGGGGTCGCACAGAGTCGGACACAACTGAAGCGGCTTAGCAGCAGCAGCAGCAGCAGGACATTTCACTCCAAAACAATCAATTTCACCTTTTTCTCAAGTGCACATGGAACCTTCTCCAGGATAGATCACATCCTGGGCCATAAATCTAGCCTTGATAAATTAAAAAAAAAAAATGAAATCATTTCAAGCATATTTTCTGATCACAATGCAGTAAGATTAGATGTCAACCACAGGAAAAAAAAAAAAAAACCATTAAAAATACAAACATACAGAGGCTAAACAACACACTTCTGAATAACCAAAAAAATCACAGAAGAAATAAAAAAGAAATCAAAATATGCATAGAAACAAAAAATGAAAACATAACAACCTAAAACCTATGAGATTCAGTAAAAGCAGTGCTAAGGGGAAGGTTCAGAGCAATACAGTCTTACCTCAAGAAACAAGAGAAAAATCAAATAAATAACCCAACTTTACACCTAAAGCAGCTAGGAAAAGAAGAAATGAAGAACCCCAGGGTTACTAGAAGAAAATAAATAATAAAAATTAGAGCAGAAATAAATGAAAAACAAACAAAGGAGACTATAGCAAAATTCAACAAAGCTAAAAGCTGGTTCTTTCAGAAGATAAATAAAAAAGACAAACCATTAGCCAGACTCATCAAGAAAAAAAGGGAGAAGAATCAAATCAACAGAATTAGAAGTGAAAATGGAGAAATCACAACAGACAACACAGAAATACAAAGGATCATAAGAGTCTACTATCAGCAGCTACATGACAATAAAATTGACAACTTGGAAGAAATGGACAAATTCTTAGAAAAGTATAACCTTCCGAAATTGAACCAGAAAGAAATAGAAAATTTTAACAGACCCATCACAAGCCTGGAAATTGAAACTATAATAAAAAATCTTCCAACAAACAAAAGCCCAGGACTAGATGGCTTCATGGGTGAATTTTACCAAAAATTTGGAGAAGAGCTAATACCTATCCTACTCAAACTCTTCCAGAAAATTGCAGAGGAAGGTAGGCTGCCAAACTCATTCTATGATGCCACCATGACCCTAATACCAAAACCAGACAAAGATGCCACAAAAAAGAAAACTACAGGCCAATATGATGAACATAGAAGTAAAAATCTTTAACAAAATTCTAGCAAACAGAATCCAATAACATATTAAAAAGATCATACATCATGACCAAGTGGGCTTTATCCAAGGGATGCAAGGATTCTTCAATATCCACAAATCAATCAATGTAATATACCACATTAACAAATTGAAAGATTAAAACCATATGATTATTTCCATAGATACAGGGAAATCCTTTGACAAAATTCAACATCCATTTATAATAAAAACCCTCCATAGAGCAGGCATAGAAGGAACATACCTCAACATAATAAAAGCCATATATGATAAAGCCACAGCAGACACTATCCTCAATGGTGAAAAATTGAAAGCATTTCCCCTGAAGTCAGGAACAAGATAAGGGTGTATACTCTCACCACTACTATTCATAGTTTTGGAAGTTTTAGCAATAGCAATCAGAGAAATAAAAGGAATCCAGATTGGAAAAGAAGTAAAACTCTCACTGTTTGCAGATGACATGATCCTCTACATAGAAAACCATAAAGACACTACCAGAAAATTACTAGAGCTAATCAATGAATATAGTAAAGTTTCAGGATATAAAATTAAGACATAGAAATCCCTTGTATTCCTATACACTAACAATGAGAAAACAGAAAGAGAAATTAAGGAAACAATTCCTTTCACCATTGTGATGGAAAGAATAAAATACTTAGGAATAAATCTATCTAAAGAAACAAAAGACCTATATATATAAAACTATAAAACACTGATGAAAGAAATCAAAGATGACACAAATAGATGCAGAAATACACCATGTTCATGTAGTGCAAATGAGTATACTACCCAAAGCAATCTATAGATTCAATGCAATCCTTATCAAGCTACCAATGGTATTTTTCACAGAACTAGAACAAATAATTTCACAATCTGTATGGAAATACAAAAAACCTCCAATAGCCAAAGCAATCTTGAGAAAGAAGAATGGAACTAGAGGAATCATCCTGCCTGACTTCAGGCTATACTACAAAGCTACAGTCATCAAGACAGTATGGTACTGGCATAGAGATCAATCGAACAAAATAGAAAGCCCAGAGATAAATCCATGCACCTATGGGATGCCTTATCTTTGACAAAAAAGGCAAGAATATACAATGGAGAAAAGACAATCTCTTTAATAAGTGGTGCTGAGAAAACTGGTCAATCACCTGTAAAAGAATGAAACTGGAACACTTTCTAACACTGTACACAAAAATAAACCCAAAATGGATTAAAGATCTAAATGTAAGACCAGAAACTATAAAACTCCTAGAGGAAAACATAGGCAAAATACTCTGACATAAATCACAGCAGGGTACTCTATGCCTCACCTCCCAGAGTAATGGAAGTAAAAGCAAAAAGAAACAAATGGGACCTAATTAAACTTAAAAGCTTTTGCACAACGAAGGAAACTATAAGCAAGGTGAAAAGACAACCTTTAGAATGGGAGAAAATAATAGCAAATGAAGCAACTGACAAAGAATTAATCTCAAAAATATACAAGCAGCTCATGCAACTCAATACCAGAAAAATAAATGACCCAGTCAAAAAAATACACTAAAGAACTAAACAGACATTTCTCCAGATGGCTAGCAAACACATGAAAAGATGCTCAACATCACTCATTATCAGAGAAATGCAAATCAAAGCCGCAATGAGGTACCATCTCACACAGGGCAGAATGGCTGCTATCAAAAAGTCTAGAAACAATAAATGCTGGAGAGGGTGTGGAGAAAAGGGAACCCTCTTGCACTGTTGGTGGGAATGCAAACTAATACAGCCACTATGGAGAACAGTGTGGAGATTCCTTAAAAAATTGGAAATAGATCTGCCATATGACCCAGAAAGAACATACACACCAAGGAAACCAGAATTGAAGGAGATACATGTACCCCAATGTTCAATACAGCACTGTTTACAACAGCTAGGGCACGGAAGCCGCCTAGATGTCCATCGGTAGATGAACGGATGAGAAAGTTGTGGTACCTATACAAAATGGAATATGACTCAGCTAGTAAAAAGAATTCATTTGAATCAGTTCTAATGAGGTGGATGAAACTGGAGCTTATTGTACAGAGTGAAGTAAGTCAGAAAGAAAAACACCAATACAGTATATTAATGCATATATATGGAATTTAGAAAGATGGAACGATGACCCTATATGTGAGATAGCGAAAGAGACACAGATACAAAGAACAGACTGTTGGACTCTGTGGGAGAGAGCAAAGGTGGGATGATTTGAGAGAATAGCATTGAAACATGTATATTACCATATGTGAAATAGATCATCAGTCGAAGTTCGATGCATGAAACAGGTCACTCAAAGCCGGTGCACTGGGACAACCCTGAGGGATGGGATGGTGAGGAAGGTGGGAGTGGGGTTCAGGATGGGGGACACATAGGCAAAATACTCTGACATAGATCACAGCAGGATACTCTATGCCTCACCTCCCAGAGTAATGGAAGTAAAAGCAAAAAGAAACAAATGGGACCTAATTAAACTTAAAAGCTTTTGCACAACGAAGGCTTATTCATGTTAATGTATGGCAAAACCACTACAATGTTGCAAAGTAATTAGCCTCCAATTAAAATAAATAAATATATTTTAAAAAGAATAACACATTATAGCATGTATTATCACTGAGAAAATTTTTTACATAATGATATTAATCTATGGTATGGCTTAGAAGGGCTTCCCAGGTGGTGATAGTGGTAAAGAAATCGCCTGCCTGTGCAGGAGAAGTGAAAGACATGGGTTTGTTACCTGGGTTAGGAAGATCTCCTGGACGAGGGAATGGCTACCCACTCCGGTATTCGTGCCTGGAGAATCCCACGGACAGAGGAGCCTGGTGGGCTATGGTCCACAGGGTCACAAAGAGTTGGATACAACCGAAGCGATGTAGCATGCACGCACATAGCTTAGAAGACTAATTTACATTTTAGCTGTTATTTCATAAAATATTATTTAAGTTTTTAAAAGAATTGCTCCACCCAACCTATCTACAATGTTGTTTTGTTTACAAATATTTTCTTGCAAATTGCGACATTCCTTAATGGAAATGATTGATATATTCATAATTTTTCAAAAGAATTCAGTAAAGTTTTTTTCTTTTTTGATGCTTTAGGTGGCACAATTAATTCAAAATTTAAGCATCTCTCCTAACCAACCATACTTGTAGGTTATCATTATCAGTAACAAGTACACATACATTGAGTTTTACACAATGTTGCAATGATATCTTGGATGAATTCAACTATGAAATATTATTTTAAAAGTAGTGTTATCTTTAAATCCTGATCTGCTAATGTACTAAAAATGAATTATGCAAATTGTTTAATTTCTGTATTTTTTTTACCTCAAAATGGGTTAGTAACAAGTACACATACATTGAGTTTTACACAATGTTGCAATGATATCTTGGATGAATTCAACTATGAAATATTATTTTAAAAGTAGTGTTATCTTTAAATCCTGATCTGCTAATGTACTAAAAATGAATTATGCAAATTGTTTAATTTCTGTATTTTTTTTAACCTCAAAATGGGTTATTAAGAATAGTAACCTTTTTTTTTCTTCTTAGTATAAATTAAGACAATCAGTATAAAACTCTTAGCACTGAAACTTAGCATATTTTAATATTAGCTCTTGATACTGTTATTACCTTATAGTGCATAAAACGAGCTTTGGAGTAAAAACAGCATAAGAGATTAATAATGCTTTACATTTATATGGAACCTGAGGGCTTTTTAAGTGCTAGATGCATGTGAAAACATTTAGAAAAAACACTAATACTTTTTGCAGATGTAAAAATTAGGATTTTTCTTGGAGGTTTTTGCAGATCACTTCAACTGCACAACTCTTCTGTGAGGTCAGCAGGGAAAATATTTGTCTTGATTTTATAAATGAGGAATTGAGATTCAGAGGATTTATCAATGAAGTCCATCACCTCCACTATGCCATCTTGAACAAATTCCCTAACCTCTCTGAACATCAGCTTCTCCTTCTTTATGAAATCAAGGTACTGCCATTTACCTTTAGGATGGTTGTTAAATGAGTTAATGTACATTATGTACTTAGCTTCATGCCTGATTTTCTAAAAATGCTAAAATAATTATTATCACATTGTATTACTTTTGTATGTTTTTCTATACTATGTTCAGCCTCACGGGGGGACCAGAGTGAATAGATAGTTGAGATAAGGGTTATCATTTCATTTCCATGATTCAAGACCGAGTTTGATCAGTGTGGTTTCCAGATTCAAGGTTTTATCTGTTTATTAAGCATTTATTGAACTCTCATAGCCAAGCCCTGAATGAGATACAAGATTGTTTCTTGCAGCCTAAATTTTTTTTCTCAAGGAGACAATAAACCTATATAAATAACTTAAAGAGCATATAGGGAGAGGGTATAAAATTTTGCAGAAGCAGATGAGATCACTCTATATTTGTAACACTCAGGAAAGTATGTGGGAATAGGTGGCATTTGGATGTGGTTTTGAACAAGGAGTGGATTGTGTGGCACACAGTTGTGTGCTGGAAATACACATTTTCCAATGGGGTGACAGACTGAATTTCATTCTTTCAATAATCGTTAATGAAATAATAATTTTTTATAATAAAAATAAATAAGCTCTTCTGTTATACATATTTCCATAATGCTTATCAGTTCACATACAATTGTTAACAGGTAATGATAATTTAACACAAAAGTGATATTGGAGTTGTACAAGCATTTCCTTAGGCAGGGAAAGCTGGAATGATGGAAGTAGAATTATAAACTTCAGCAGAAAAGGATGGACTTTCACGTCATCTGTTGTTCATGCAGGAGACTTTTCTACTCCATGTTGTTGTTTCTCTTGCTAAGTCATGTCTGACTCTTTACAACCCCATGGACTGCAGCACGCCAGGCTTCCCTTTCCTTTACTATCTTCCAGAGTTTTCTCAGACTCATGTCTGTTTGTTGGCAATGCCATCCAACCGTCTCATCCTGTGTCACTGCCTTCTACTCCTGCCTTCAATCTTTGCCAGCATCAGCTTCTTTTCTAGTCAGTCAGCTCTTCACATCAGGTGGCCAAAGTATTGGAGCTTCAGCTTCAGCATCAGTCCTTCCAATGACTACTCAGGGTTGATCTCCTTCAGAATAGACTGGTTTGATCTCCTTGCTGTCCAAGGGACTCTCATGAGTCTTCTCCAGCACCACAGTTCAAAGCACCAATTCTTCAGTGCTCAGCCTTCTTTGTGATCCAACTCATATCTGTACATTAACTACACGTTAAAGAAAGATAAAAATAAATGCCTGCATCCAATATGCTCCCTAGAAAGGAGCACCTCCACAGTGCCTGGCTCTTGTCTGCAGCAGGTTGCACTTCCTGGTGTGCCCACCTTAGCAGCAGCCCCACTGACTCAGAACTTTCTTTCCATCAACATTGGTTCTGCTCTTAAGCCATCATTAGCACTGTATTGTTTCTTGTTCATTTCTATTTCCTGCTGCTGCTTTCTTGAGCTGTTCGGATTCTCTTCCAAGGAACCAACTGTTGTTTCATTGTTGATTTGGTTGTGAACTTGAATAGGGTATGGTGTACCCATAACTGTATTTTTTTTCCCACAAGGACATCATTTTTAATATACTGTTTTATAGAACACAGATGTTTTGTTCAGACCACATGTGTCATCTTCCACCAAGTACTCCCCTTGGATCTTGGCAAAAGATATCCTGGGTCCCATGCTTTAGAAGACATATCTCTGGAACTCCTCAGGGTAGAGTTTATGTGGTTAGGGAGAAAGTGCTTGTACAAACTTCTAGAAAATGCTCTCTGTACCTAGACCTAGAGTTTTCTAGATTCTACTCACAGAGCCTGTATGAGCTTCTTTCTGAATCTCTCCCACCCAGGACAGATCAAGCTGACAGTTTGGAATACGTAGAACCAGAGTATATTTGAGAGGTAGTTATTTGCGGGAAGTGGGCTGGGATTGGACATGCAGGACCTCACAGTGTGAGATGGAGCTGTGTGTGTGAAACAAAGGTGAACAGGGCCTGGCATGACGGCTGGAAGCTGGCTCTTCTCAGGCTACCCTTTCTGCTTTAGAACAACAAGGACTTTGATAATTCTAAATTCAAATCTGACCTTGCAGGTCTTTATGATGAGATATTTATCAGTGTATGAACTCACAAATTTATTGTCAAGCTCCAATACTTTGGCCATCTGATATGAAGAGCTGACTCATTAGAAAAGACTCTGATGCTGGGAAAGAGTCAAGACAAAAGGAGAAAGGAACAGCAGAGGATGAGATGGTTAGATAGCATCACTGACTCAATGGACATGAATTTGAGCAAACTCTGGGAGACAGTGAAGGACGGAGGAGCCTGGTGTGCTGCAATCCATGGGGTTGCAAAGAGTTGAACATGACTTAGCAACTGAACAATAACAACAACATCTGTCCAATGTAGAAAGAGAGACTGTGTTTACTTAACACAATGTGAGATTGAAATATTTAGTTCTGTTAGTCATCTTACTCTGGACCTGGAAAATATTAGAGGCAGAGCTTGTTAACAGTAAACGTATTCATGCTAAGAAATTGAGCATTGGACATGAGTGTTCCATTTGGTTTGAAAGAGCTTTCACCTTAAGTTGTAGTACATATAGATTTAAAGGAAATGGTAAAGTATGTTAGAATAGTTATTTCCAATGATTTTCAAACCAACATAGAGGACATTATCTTTGCTATTATTATACTTTGAATCAGCATTCTTTACCCTTCCCCCCTACATCCACCCCTCTTCTGATAAAAATAGAGCTGCCATGTCCTGACTGTAGGATCAGACACATGATCATTCTGGGTCCATGATGTCTTTCTAGAATTTTCTCGACTGAAGGTGGTAGGATTGTTGCTTCTTGACCTTAAGTGTTGAATATAGAAAGGAAGTGACTCCAGATCTATTGGGGCCATGTCCACTCCTAAACAAAGGGTCTGAGATAATAAGGTCAACAAAGGAGAACTGAAACAAGCAAAGGGTCAGTGGAGAAATACTGGGTACTCCTACTTCCAGACAGCCTAGGACCTGCCTTTGGTGCTTTGTTCATGCAAGTCAATAAATTACCACATTATCTAAATTAGTTTCAGATGGATTTCTGCCATTTCAAACGGAATTTTGACTTGCACAAGTGCCTGTTGAGCGTAGAATCTCATACAGATCATTGCACTAGAAATGGAAACCTCTCAATTATTCTTGTTCATTAATCATGTTGAACAGTGGTTTGACACCACTGTTCATTAGTAGGAAGGCAGTTTTCTTTCCAGGAAACATTTGAAAGGTGTGAGGACATTTTTTTGTTTGTTACAACTGGGGAGGGGACATGGGTGGAGAAAAACCAAGGATGATGCTAAGTATCCTGGAATGCACATGACAGCCCCCTATGGCAAACAATTATTTGGCCCCAAAGGGCTTCCCTGGTGGCTTAGATGGTAAAGAATCTGCCTGCAATGCTGGAGACCTGGGTTTGGTCCCTGGGTCAGAAAGATCCCCTAGAGGAGGGCATGACTCTCCACTCCAGTATTCTTTCTGGAGAATTCCATGGACACAGGAGCCTGACGGGCTACAGTCCATGGGATTGAAAAGAGTCAAACATGACTGAGCAACTAACACATTCACTAACATTAGTGGTGCCAAGACAGAAAAAAAAAAAAAAAAGGAAGGGAGATAGGAGAGCTAGATTCTAGCTGTATTTCTGTCCTTAACCACAGTGTGACCTTTGTGCAATTTATTTCACCGTTTTGGACAGATGTACTTGCCTGCATTCCATAAAGCGGCTGAAATAAATGACTTTTAGGATCTGCCCCACACTTACAGTATTTTATTATCTTTCACAAAAATGGGGTTTGTTTTTTTTCCTGCTTGCCCCTTTTCTATCAGTAGAATCACTTTTGTGAATTTTCATTCCCTGTAGTTTTTCAAACTGCCCTGGTCTTTTTCTTAAAACTCAGTGCTATACAAACCAAATTTGCAATATACAAAGTTCTCTCTCAGGACTTTACATAAAACAATATTCAAGAGCTTCAAACTTGGAGTGACATTTAAGGATAGAAACCGTCAGATAAAAAGATAAGTTTCTGATTTGCTCTAAAATGAATTCTCTGAATCTGCATTTCTAAAGCTTAGTGGAAATGGTTGCTTCAGTTATTATGCATGGCAAGGTAAAATTCCCTCAGCCAGGAGGATTTAATCGAAAACCTTTCCTTATTTCTGCAAGCTACAAAACATTTTCCCCTTTCCCTGATGATGAACTTCTCATGAAATCTCTTTCATATGTGACTTACATAGCCTTGGTGACAGCCTTTACCTTCCAAATCAACTAATGGTAAGAACATGGTGACAGATTCTACTGCTGGGGAACGTTAGTGAGGTAGGTGGTGAAAGGTTATATTTAATCATATCACTGGAAAATCTTGTGCAGCCAGAGTACAGACAGCACTCAATTACATTTGAAAAAGAGACATAATCATCATAAGATTACAGTGTATTATAAAATAGATATCAAAGTGAGAATAATATAGGAGGGGTCATGAAATGCAGAGTTGGAATTAAGTCAAGAAGTGTTTATCTCATGAATACCTGTGGGGTGCTTTGTTCTCTGCCAGTCATGGGAGAGGATTGAGAAACCAGAACATGGCTCTTACTCTTGAGCTTCTAATTTACTTGAGGGGACAAGTCATATATGGAACAATTAGAACAAAAACCAAGCTGTGACTGTTGTGAAGGAATTTATGAATTCAGTGAAGGAGTTGTACTTTGTGGAAAAGAACAGGCAGGGTGGAGGAGGACTCTGGTTTAGATTGGAAGGAAGGGAATTTTATTAAAATATTTAATATTTCCTACTATGAAAATGCCTTAGTCCTTCATTTTCCTTACATATTCATTAGTGTTTTTCAATAAGTGTAGAGTGCCTTTATGTTGAAAGCAATATTCATATGCTGGTGAGCAAATATACTAATGGTAGAGACTAATAAATAAGATAAGTAATATGCAGATGGTGTTAAGTTCTCTGAAAAAAACGTGGAGAAAGGAATAGGGAGCAGTGGGAACATGGCATTCAAGCAGACACCTAGACATGGTTTGGGAGTTAGTCATGTGAATATCTTGAGGAAGAGCATCCGAGGTAGAGGGAACAGCCAGTGCAAAGGCCCCGAGGCCAGGATTTGACTGGCGTATTTGAATAATAGCAGAGACCAGTAAGGCTGCGCTGAAAGATGGAGGGAGGGAAGTGGAGGCGGTGCAAGGTCAGAGGGGTACAGTGGGAGTCAGACCGTGCAGGACATGGAAAGCACTGACCTTTTCTATGATGGTGTTTATGTTTGGAAGCCATTGAAAGGTTTAGAAGAGAAAATGTCATGCTCTGACATATTTTAAGGGATCACTCCAGGTGCTGAAAATTGACCACAGAAGAACAAGGAGATAGTAGAAGCCATTTATGATGCTATTAGAATAATTTGGGTGAGAGATGATGGTAACAGTGAAATCAATGAAAAAGTGGCCAGGTTCTAGATGTATTTTGCAGACAGAAACAACAGAATTTACTGATAGATTGGACATGAGGTATTAAAAAAATGAGAACAATCAAGGAAAACTCCAAGATTTTAGGTGTCTTTAGATAAAGTTTTGGAAAACTAAAGTATGAGGACAATGAAATACTTCTCCAAATACATACTACAAATATGTATATTTCTCCAAGTACTCAGATACCGGAGTTCATATATATATTTGTATGCAATTTGGAGCCAAGCATAAACCACTTCAGCGTATTTACTCACAGATGTTAACATCTGGTTATGTTAATCACTCAGAGTTGGTTGGGGTTTGGGTGTTTTTTATTTGCTTTGCTTTGTTTTTACAAGTGCTCATCCTTTTATGACTGAAGAAGAAGTTGGGTAGTCTCTGCTCCCTTCCTACTTTGTTGTTTTAATTAAGCATTTCATTTTTAAATAATTGTAGACATATAAGTAGCTTAAAGAAGTAATACAGAGTGATCCTGGGTACACTTTACTCAGTTTCTCCAAATGATAACCTCTTATAGAACTATACGACATCATATTTTAAGTTATTAGCCTGGATTCAGTCAAGCTTCAAAACAATTCCGTCACTAAAATCCCTAATTTTCAGGTGGTCCTTACAAATACCTCTGTTTCCCTTACTCCACTCCCTGATCTTAAAGGCAACCATAGCCCTGTTGTTTATGTCACACTTAAAACACTACCTTTTTTGCTTTAAGGAAAAAAAAAAAGCAGTGACACTGGAATGTGTTTACAGACGAGCTGTTTAGGATGGGGAAGGACCATAAAAGCATGATATATGAGGGAAAATAACTGAAATGTTATAAAGAAAATCAAACTCAGAGCCAAAATAAAAAATTGAGCTCTTTTCATGATTTTGAAGGGCTTACCATGTGCATGAGGGCTTAAAGTTATTCTGTAGGAACAATGGATGCAGCTTTTTTAAAAGATATTCCATTTTAAGTTTCAGGAAGAACTTTTCAGGCTGAGGAAAACTGTTACTGATTACCTCAGGAGGAGGTAAATTTTCTTTTGGTCCAAGTAAATAGAGGTTAAGCAATCACTAGCTAATAATTCAAGAATTTTCTAAGAGTTTGAACCGTATAATTTTCTTTCAATACTGACATTGTATAATTTCTTTTTCTTAGTGTGTTCATTTAGTTTAAATTTTTATTAAAGTGTAGTTGATTTACAATAGTGCATTAATTTCAGGTATATAGCATACTGATTCAGTATTTTTAGACTGCATGGCATTAAAAGTTATCATAAGATATCAATTAGTTTAATTTTCAATTGAAAATTTTTGTGATATTGTAGACTAATATTAGTTGTAAAAAATAGTATAGAAAGATTCTGGGTACATCATGTTCAATTTTCACCAATGGTAACATTTTACAAAGTTATGGTATAATATGGTAACTAGTGTATTGACAGTGATACCATCCAGCAATCTTATTCACATTTTCCCAGTTATATTTCTACTCACTTGTGAGTCCTGTACAGTCTTATTGGGCTTCCTTGGTAGCTCAGAGGTAAAGAATCCACTTGCAATGTAGAAGACATAAGAGATGCAGGGTTGATCCCTGGGTTGGGAAGATCCCTTGGAGGAGGGCATGGCAACCCACTCCAGTATTCTTGTTAAAGAATCCCATGGACAGAGGAGTCTGGGGGGCTACAGTCCATTGGGTCGCAAAGAGTCAGACATGACTTAAGAGACTTAGCATACATGCATGTATACAGTTATATTATGTGTATTTGTTGTTGTTGTTCAGTTGCTCAGTCATGTCCAATTCTTTGTGACCCTATGGACTGCAGAATGCCAGGCTTCCCTGTCCTTCACTATCTCCCAGGGTTTGCTCAAACTCATGTGCATTGAGTCGATGATGCCATCCAATCATCTCGTCCTCTGTTGTCCTGTTCTCCTCAATCTTTCCCAACATCAAGGTCTTTTCCAATGAGTCAGGTCTTTGCATCAGGTAGCCAAAGTACTGGAGCTTCAGCTTCATCATCATATGTATATGTTCTTATATCTGTCACCTCAGTCAGGTAATGAACAGTTCCAATAGCACAAAATGATCTCTTATGTCGCCCTTTTATTTATTTATTTATTTTAATTGAAGAATAAATACTTTACAATATTGTGATGGCGCCTGCCACACATCAGCATGAATGGGCAATAGGCACACATGTGTCCCCTCCCTCTTGAACCCCCTTCCCACCTCCCTTCCACCCCATCACTCTTTGTTGTCACAGAGCACCGACTGGGTTCCCTGTGTCACACATCAAACTCCCAGTGGTGTTCTGTTTTACATATGGTAATGTGTATGTTTAAGTGCTATTCTCTCAAGTCATCCTATCCTCTCCTTCCCCGACTGTGTCCAAAAGTCTGTTCTTTATATCTGTGTCTCCTTTGCTGCCCTGCACATAGGATTATCTGTGATTCTATATATGTGCATTAATATATGATATTTGTCTTTCTCTTTCTGAATTACTTCACTCTGTATAATAGGCTCTAGGTTCACCCACCTCATTAGAACTGACTCAGATGAGTTCCTTTTTCTAGCTGAGTAATATTCCATGGTGTATGGATAACACAACTTCCTAATCCGTTCATCTGCTGATGGACATCTAGGTTGCTTCCATGTCCTAACTATTGCAAATAGTGATGCAGTGAACATTGAGGGTACATGTGTCTTTTTCAATTAGCCTCCATAGTGGGATTACTGGGTAATATTGTATTTTTATTCCTAGTTTTTTAAGGAATCTCCATATTGTTCTCCATGGTGGTTGTGTCAGTTTGTATTCCCGCGAACAGTGTAGAGGGTTCGCTTTTCTCCACACCCTCTCCAGCATTTATTGTTTGTAGGCTTTTTGATAGCAGCCATTCTGATCAGTGTGAGATGATATCTCATTGTAGTGTTGATTTGCATTTCTCTAATAATGAGTGATGTTGAGCATCTCCTCATCTGCTTTTTAGCCATCTGATGTTTTCTTTGGAGAAACATCTGTTTAGATCTTTCATCAGTGTCTGATGATTTCTTTCATCAGTGTCTTATAATTTTTTGCATACAGGTCTTTTGTCTCTTTAGGTAAATTTATTCCTAAGTATTTTATTCTTTTTGTTGCAGTGGTGAATAGGATTGCTTCCTTAAGTTCTCTTTCTGATTTTTCATTGTTAATGTATAGGAATGCAAGGGATTTCTGTGTATTAATTTTGTATCCTGTGACTTTACTATATTCATTGATTACCTCTAGTAATTTTCTGGTGGCATCTTTGGGATTTTTTTTTGTAGAGAATTATGTCATCTGCAAATAGTGAGTTTTACTTCTTCTTTTCCAATCTGGATTCCTTTTATTTCTTTATCTTCTCTGATTGTTATGGCTAGGATTTCCAAAACTAAGTTGAATAATAGTGGTGAGAGTGGGCACCTTTGTCTTATTCCTGATTTTAGAGGAAATGCTTTCAGTTTTTCAGCATTGAGGATAATATTTGCTGTGAGGTTGTAATATATGGCCTTTATTATATTGAGTTATGTTCCTTCTATTCCTACTTTCTGGAGAGTATTTTTTATCATATATGAATATTGAATTTTGTTGAAGGCTTTCTCTGCTTATATTGATCATATGGTTTTTATCTTTCAATTTGTTAATATAGTGTATCACATTGATTGATTTGCCTGTATTGAAGAATCCTTGCATCCCTGGGATAAACCCCACTTGATCATGGTGTGGGATCCTTTCAATGTGTTGTCGGATTCTGTTTATTAGAATTTTGTTGAGGATTTTTGCATCTATGTTTACCAGTGAGATTGGCCTGTAGTTTTCTTTCTTTCTTTTTTTTTTTTTGGTGGCATCTTTGTCTGGTTTTGGTATCAGGGTGATGGTGGCCTCATAGAATGAGTTTGGGAGTTTTCCTTCCTCTGCAATTTTCTGGAAGAGTTTGAGCACATAGGCTCTCTAAACTTTTGATAGAATTCACCTATGAAGTCACCTGGTCCTGTATGTTGCCCTTTTATAATCACACCCACCTCCCACTTGTTCCCTCCCTCCCTCCCTCCCTCCCACATCAGTCCCTTCCCCTGCACCCTCCTTCCCCTGCCCCCTCCACATGTCCTTCACCCTACTTCTACCCTGGGGCAACCAGGAATCTGCCTTCCATTTTAAAAATGTTTGCCATTTCAAAAATGTTACAAAAAATGGAATCAATAGTATGTACTCGTTTGAGATTAGTTTCTTCCACTCAACATTATTCCCTAACATCCTTCTAAATGGTTGCTTGTATCAATAGCTTATCTCTTTTACTCCTGAGTCATAATCCATGGCATGGTTGTGCTGTAGTCTATTTAACCGTTTGTGTAATGAACTTTTGGACTGATTCCAATTCTTGACTCATAGATAAAACTGCTATAGATGTTTGTGTACAGTTTTTTGGGGTGAAAATAAATTCACTTCTCTGGAAAATTTCTACTGGAGTACAATTTCTAGGTCATATGGTAGTTCCATGGTTAGTTTTTAAAAAACCTGCCAAAGTGTTTTCTAGAGTGGCTGTACTCCACATTTCCAGTCTCTTATTTTCATATTGTGGTTTGTGTGGTTTGTTTACGTGAAATTATAATTGGGCTAAATGAACCACAATTTGAGAAGTTTAGAAACTTTGCAGAAACAAAAAAGTAAAGTATGTTCTGTACTAATTTGGAGAAGAGAAATTTCTGTTTAACTAAATACCTCTATGTAATAAATTCACAAAAAATGCTACATAATAACGGAGAGTATAGTTCTTTTGGATTTTCAAAGAAACTGTTGTTAAAATTCTACATGACTCAGCTCTACTTAAAACCACAACCACAGCCACAGGGATTAAGGGAAAAATATAAAGAATCAAAAGTCTTTTCTATGAGTTGAGCAGCCCATTTTATGCCTGGATTCTTGTGTACTTATAGCTGCTTATAGAATATCCCATCCAGATTTGTGAGATGTTCTCCTTGAGGTTGTTCACTTTCCCAGACCTGCTTTGATGTCCTAGAACTACTAATGTGGACAGGATGAGTGGGGCTACAAAAGGATGTGAGGATACTGAAAAAGAAAGTATCACACCTCCATCATGCATCCCATCAGAGGGAATGTTAGGAATTAGAGATAAATTTTGATCATTGTTTTCATCCTGGGAACAATAAGCTCATAGTGTAAATTATAGTATTTATAATTATGGCTGCCATCTTTCAGTGTCTGCTATGTTGCAGAAGCTATGCTAGATAAATTATATTCATTGTAAGCTGTCTTCAAAATAAACTTGCAAAGAAGGCATTCTTTTATCTCTAATTTATAAATGAGGGATCTTACACTATTAGAAGTTACTACATGAATTTATTAGTATTGTCCATGAAGGTGATCTGAAAAATGTTATTAATATCCATGCTGCCATCATTCTAATGGACTCTCAATTTCCATTTTCACCACCTGTTAGTGACTTCTCCATTCATCATGACATATTACAGAGTGTGGGGGACAAGGGAAGAGTTGTCGGGCTAGATGGTAGAGGTAGAGTGGCTTAAGATACATGAATATTATTATATTTATTATATTATAGTTACAGTATAATATATATTATATCATAGTTATATCATATGTACATAGTTAACATATTTATAACATAATATATATACATATGTATAATACATACATATAACATATTATATCATACTTACAGTAATACTTTTATTATGCTATTGTTTGTTGAGATTCTACCATATGTCGAATTCTTTGTTTAAGACATGTAAAATCTTAATACCAAACAGCACACTAGTAGGGTGTATGTTTTTCTTGTGGCTCCTGAAGCAGCCATGCAAATAGATGAGGAAACAGGCTCGAGGAGGTGAAGTAATTTTCTATTCAGTCACACCACAGGAGAGGAACCATGCTAGAATTTAAATAATGACCTACTGAAAGGAAATCAATCCTGAGTATTCATTGGAAGGATTGATGCTGAAAGTGAAGCTCCAATACTTTGGCCACCTGATGGGAAGAGCCAACTCAGTGGAAAAGACTCTAAGGCTGGGAAAGATTGAAGGCAAAAAGAGAAGGGAGTGGCTGAGAATGAGATGATTAGATAGCATCACTGACTCAATGGACATGAATCTGAGCAAACTCTGGGAGACAGTAAAGGACAGGGGAGCCTGGCGTGCTGCAGTTCATGTGGTGGCCAAGAGTTGGACACAGCTTAGTGAGTGAACAACAACAACTGACTCGAAAGCCCTTGCTCTGTTTGTTTGTCTGGGTATCTCTATCAATGTGAACACACACACACACGTGCCACATTTGTGTATATGTTTGCCAATTATTAGAGACACTGGAGACACTTGATTTTGAAACATGCAAAAGGTTACAAGCATGATATACTAAAAAGTAATTTATCACATCAGATCAGTCGCTCAGTCTTGTCTGACTCTTTGCGACTCCATGAATCGCAGCACGCCAGGCCTCCCTGTCCATCACCAACTCCCGGAGTTCACCCAGACTCACGTCCATCAAGTCAGTGATGCCATCCAGCCATCTCATCCTCTGTCGTCCCCTTCTCCTCCTGCCCCCAATCCCTCTCAGCATCAGAGTCTTTTCCAATGAGTCAACTCTTCGCATGAGGTGGCCAAAGTACTGGACTTTCAGCTTTGGCATCATTCCTTCCAAAGAAATCCCAGGGCTGATCTCCTTCAGAATGGACTGGTTGGATCTCCTTGCAGTCCAAGGGACTCTCAAGAGTCTTTTCCCACACCACAGCTCAAAAGCATCAATTCTTCGGCGCTCAGCCTTCTTCACAGTCCAACTCTCACCTCCATACATGACCACTGGAAAAACCATGGCCTTGACTACATGGACCTTTGTTGGCAGTGTAATGTCTCTGCTTTTGAATATGCTATCTAGGTTGGTCATAACTTTCATTCCAAGGAGTAAGCGTCTTTTAATTTCATGGCCGCAGTCACCATTTGCAGTGATTTTGGAGCCCCAAAAAATAAAGTCTGACACTGTTTCCACTGTTTCCCCATCTATCTGCCATGAAGTGATGGGACCAGATGCCATGATTTTCATTTTCTGAATGTTGAGCTTTAGGCCAACTTTTTCACTCTCCACTTTCACTTTCATCAAAAGGCTTTTTAGTTTCTCTTCACTTTGTGCCATAAGGGTGGTGTCATCTGCATATCTGAGGTTATTGATATTTCTCCCAGCAATCTTGATTCCAGCTTGTGTTTCTTCCAGTGTATGTATATATAAGGTTAATCATGGGTTGCATTTCTGCATCTCTCAATCAGGAAAATAATGGGCCTCCAAAATGACCTGAGAAGCTAGCTCACCTGATATTTAAATAATTGTGAGCACTCCTCCAGACACCCATGAGGAATCAACATTGCATTTTCAGCAAATTACTGAGGGATGATTTTCTAGTGTTCTTCCTTGTTAGAATATAGCATTTTCAAAAGTGCAACCATGAAATAGGTTGACATTTACTATGATTTTACATAAAATAATGGTGTTGGCTAGAGAGTGATTACATGCAATGTTTAATAAGCACTTATTTTTACCTGGCTCTCTTTTTCCATCCTTTATATTAAATAATAGGAAAACAATTTAATTTTGTGACATATCCATGGAAATAACCACTATAGTTTGGCACTTATAGCTTGACAATGCCCTGTAGATACTTCTATACAACAGAGAAGGCTCTCAATAAATACATGTCAAATGAAAGAATAAGTCCCTGAGTCGCACGGCAAGGGGAGTAAGAAAGAGACTAAACATAGGGAAAAATTAAGACAAAATTCAAGTTGAATTTTTCTGGCATACATGAAATATGGGATGGCAAAGGGTTCTTCACTGTTTTATTGCCACTTCTTAGGGAAGGGCTATGTAATTCATTTGATGCTTCTCTTCCTGTGACTTATGCTGTCATCCCAGATTCATGGTAATGTAAGTTTACAGCACTCCAAATCGACATATATTCTTTCTCCACTGTGTTTTCAATTCCTCTCTACTTCCGCTGTTTCTCCAGGGGAAGGGGTTAGTCCCCGCTAGGGTGCCCCTAGGGTAATGTTGTAGGTGGCATTGTCCCAGGTAAACAGTGTCAACAATGCAGTCATTCCAGTGTGCGTTGCACAGTGAATTTGTGTATAGCTTCTAGCTGGTGGCTAAAAGAAAGTTTGGCGTGCTTACCTAGGCCAGATCTGTGTGAAGCAGATAGGACTTTTTTCATTCTTCTTATACTCTATTCTAATCAGAAAAAAATATTTTATTGGTTATAGATAAATAACATTTAGTGAATGCTCGCTCTGTTGCCAGATACCATGGAACCCCTTTGTAGACATAATGCATTGGATTCTTTCCAAACCACATCAGGGAGCACCTATTATTGTCTCCAGTTTTCTACCAGAAAAACTGAGTCTTAAGGAGCATAACTAATTACTCTAAGATTGTACAACATGCAAGTGTCAAAGCCTAGTCAAGTCAAAGAATGTCAGATACCTGTGTTTATACCCTAATCACTGTACAGTGTGGCCTCTTGAATGAAAACTCTGGTTGACATCTTTCCACTTGCTTGGCTGATTTAATAGTCATTCCCAGAAGCTAGCAGCCTAGAGAGTTGTGTCAACCCTATAGAGCAAACATCAGGAATGTAGTTTATAACTTGAATAAAATGTCCACATGTCAAGGAGAGTGCCAGAGAAATAAGACACTGGTTTATTTCCCTCCATTTTCCAATCTTTTATTCTGGTCTTAAAACTGCTTGGTTATAACTAATAAATGTTATTGGGTGAATAAATGTTCATCCAATATACCATTTTTGACATATATAATGTAATATCCAAACAATGCAGGAACTGGTTTAAATAAAACATGTGAAGCCTGGGTCTTTCTTGTAATAATTTGAAAAATATCAATAATGCTGTCAGTTTAACAGCAGAACATGCTATCTGCTCCTTTCATCTTCCTGGTTATGTTAGAAAAGGGAAAATGCACCCCTTCACTACATTAAAAATTGTACTTCCCACCACCACTGTCTGAAAAGTTTGTTTTAGGAGCCCTACATTTAATTTTAGAAATGAGCAAGCAAATATCTATGTCATGTTTCTGAAAATTGAGGAAAATGATCTGGTTTAATAAGCAAGAAACTGACTTTAGGATCACATTACTTGAATTTGAATCTTAGCTGAGAAACTTTGAATATCACACTTTCTCTGAACCTCTGTTTTCCTATGTATAATAGAGATAATTATATCTACCTCAGAGAGTTGCTGTGAAGATTAAATGAGATAATTCATGGGTATCAGTTTATTAACCAACTTAAATTTCAGGGAGGTAAAAACAAGAAAGAGCATCATTTATTTTTTATTCCAAACACAATTTTTAGTTCCTTGTTCCATAAGGTTATCTAGTTGGAAACATGGCTATAAGTAACATTGAGTGATAAGAATAATTTCTTCCTTGTAATTATCTTAGTTTGGGTTGCCCCCTACAAAAAGACTATAAGACAAGACTTTGGGTGCAATTAGCCTATTGGGCTTCCCTGGTGGCTCAGAGGGTAAAGAATCTGTCTGCTAAGCAGGAGATCTGTGTTCGATCCCTGGGTTGGCAAGATCCCCTGGAAAAGGGAATGGCTACCCACTCCAGTATTCTTGCCAGGAGAATTCCATGGACAGAGGAGCCTGGCGAGCTACAGTTCATGGGGTCACAAAGAGTCGGACACAACTGAATGACTAACACACAGCCTATCTGGGAGGTGGTTCAAAGTAGCATAAGTGAAGAAACGGGGAGAGAGGAAAGAAAGAATTGTTAGTAAAAGCATTGTATGAGCAGGTCACTACTCTGAGTAACTAGGGCTCAATGTCTCTGAAATTCCACATGTAACAGACATTGTCTTTAGAGAAAGGTGAGCATAGTAGATGCTTCTGATTCCTGAACTGGATCCCTTTACTGACCTAGTGTACATGGCCTCTAGTTACTCTGAACTTTGGGCTTCTCGCAGCCTCTCCTCCCTACCCCTTCTCTGGAGTGTTGTCCTTGCTTAAGGACCTTTCTATCCCAGCTGCCAGTAGCACTGACTGACTTGTATGGGGATACAAAAGCCAGCCTTTTACCTCCAGGGAAACATTTCTGCTGCATGGTTGATGGCACAGAGCCCTTTTCACCATAGACAGGCCAAGGATAGACTGACTGTGGCTATACCTAACTTGATTTTTTTCCCCTTACATTTTCTGTTTCCTTCCTTCCCTTACTGGTGTCTCCTGATATGTCTACAGTGCTTAATCTCACACATTTAAAATCCCTGTCTCAATCTCTGCTTCTAGGGAACTTGATCTAAGACAGGGACATTGGGGGCAATTATTCAACATTGTTCATCTCCTGTTGGTTGAGGGTTCGGTAATGTTCACTATCTGCTGCCTCTTCTCCCCATTTGTCGAGGCTGTTTCCAGCCAGCATTCCCTTCCAGCTTCAGAAAACTTTAACAGGAAATGAATGTCAGCTTCTTGTTTCACAAATGCTCCCAAATTTAGGGGACACATGTGAAACTCTTTCCTGAGTCTTGTCACTGAGCTCTGTATGGAGAGGGATGGGGAGAGTAGTGGGAAATGCTAAGATTTTTTGTAGACCTGAAAGCAATCTGGTAGGGAATGAGACTATATGGATGTGAGAGTTGGACTATAAAGACGGCTGAGCTCCAAAGAATTGATGCTTTTAAACTGTGGTATTGGAGATGACTCTTGAGAGTCCCTTGGACTGCAAGGAGATACAACCAGTCCATCCTAAAGGAGATCAGTCCTGAATATTCATTGGAAGGACTGATTTTGAAGCAGAAACTCCAATACTCTGGCCACCTGATGCAAAGATCTGGCTTATTTGAAAAGACCCTGATGCTGGGAAAGATTGAAGGTGGGAGGAGAAGGGGACGACAGAGAATGAGATGGTTGGATGGCATCACTGACTCAATGTACATGAGTTTGAGTAAACTTCAGGAGTTGGTGATGGACATGGAGGCATGGCATGCTGCAGTCCATGGGGTCGCAAAGAGTTGGACACGACTGAGTGACTGAACTGAACTGACTGGGAATGAGACCCTAATCCCCTTATCTTATATTCAGTCCCCAATCTCTTACTGGAAACTTCCTCACTTGGCTGGTGGAATGGCTACTGGGTCAACAACCATCCTGATTTAACCAGTCTGTCCTAACTCTAGTCTTCTACTTATACAGTCTGAATCAGTGATGGGTGTGAGGCTCAAAAGACCAGTGTGGCCATCTTTTTTGAATAAGGGGTTGTCTATTGCCTCTTTGGGACTTAGTTAATTTCTAGAAGTCACAGAAAACATTCTGCCTAATAATTTGTATATACATATTTAAATTAATACTTAAATGCTCATTAAGTGGTAGCTGTTAATTAAATTAAAAAATTAGTTTCTAACATCTTTGACAAGCTAGCACATTTTACTGCTTGTTTTAATGATGTGACTCAGCACGTTAGATGTAAAGATCGCAGGGTCTAAGAATCAGGACACCTGGGTCAGCGTGGATTCAGTCTGTGACCTTTTCCAAATCATTTCACCTTTCAAAGGCTTTGACTTCACAGCTGTCAATTAGGATTATCAAAGCTGCTTTACATATTTCACAGGGTTGTTTTAAGTCTGAAATTAAGGGAAAAATGCAGGAGCACATATGAGAGTGTAAAATACTGTCAGGCAATGATTAATAAAGTCACCCACTTTTATAGGAATCTACCCAAAGGCATTTCCCCCTTCTCTTCAGATACACAAATCTGACAAGCTGCTGTGGCTGAGACCTGACTCATTTGCAGCAAACAGATGCCATGCTAAATGATGACAAAGTGATAAACATATGTAAATATTTCATATGGAAGTGAAATCAATATGGACACATGCAAAAGACACAGTTCCAAGACTGGGAATGCCAGGCTATGCATAGTCACAGCAGAAAAAGACACAGTGTCGGAGTGGATCATCAGCTAAAATCAAGCCCAGTGTTGTTATTTAAAATCTTACCAGAAACTATTAATAGGCACGGACCACGCATAATTTTGCCATTTGTTTCAGACTTCATGATGTAGTGTGCTGTTAATCGGGCAAGTGTATCATATAGAGGAAAACAGACTGATTTCTAATCCCTGCTCCTGGTGACTCTAAATTCACCAACTACCTTTCTAGGTTTTTTGCTGATTCAAGGTGGCATCGTTTTGTATATCTGTTCACATTAGTTACAGATAGTATGCCTTTCTGTGTGTAAAAGTGTTTTGAAAATCCATAGTTATATTATAGGGGTAGAGGATGATATTAAACAAGTGAAAAAAATTGATGAAAAAAATCCAGAAGAAAGTGAATAAACAGCTGGATAAGAGGAAGCTGGAAGATGTCCAATTCTATCACATCACTGTGGGTTGCCCAAAAGAACATGTGTCTCTAAATTTCGTAGTGAAAGGGAAGGAGGGAGAGAAGGTGAGAGAAGTCGAATGGACTCAGTGAGATACAAACAAAGACCGGGAGTCCCAGCGTTGGACTAGAGAACCTAGAGAGCTGTGCAAGGTGCAGGTATGAAGGCATGCTTTATGTGGTATGGACACTCACTTGTTCAGTGCCAGAGAGTTTTTATAAGATCTCAAAAGTGTAGCCCTTTGAAATGGCCCATGGTCAACACATGAAATCAGGCTTTAAACAAAAACCAAGTCAAATAATTTTTTAAAAAAGCAGAGATCTTTGTTACAAAAAATTTTAACTTAAATGTTTACAAACTGAACAGAGTAGAATATCAGTCCTCTTACATACCCTTCACCCAACTTCAATATTATCACCATTCTGGAAAGACAAATTCCTTTAGGGAACATAGTGTTTAAACATTTTCATTTGGAAGTAATTTTATATAAGAAAAGAATAGAATAATATACAGTAATATAATAAAAATAGAATAATTTTAAGTAAGAATAAGAATAGTGTGAAGAATATGCAGGAATCCTTTATCCAGATTCACTTACTGTTAATATTTTATTCCTTTTTGTTTGTCATTGGCACAAGTGCATGCACATTTTCTCTCCTTCTCTGTAACATTTTCTTTTTCCGAACAACTTGAGGATAATTTATACCAACTATGGAAATTTACCCTCAAATGTTTCACCATGTATTTCCTAAGAATAAAGACACAGTCATATATAACCATAATATAGTTACCAATCTCATAAATTTATATTGATAGAATTTTATTATGTTCCAAGTATATCAGTTGACCAAGACATGTATGTTATAGCATTTCTCTTCCTCCATTACAGTATCTAGAGTACAGTCAGGTGTAGCATTTACATTTTCACCTCTTTCTGTCTCCTATAGTATGGAACATTCCTCCAGTCTTTGCTACTTATGATGCTGACAATTTATTTTATTTTATTTATTTATTATTTTTATAGATAAAATAATATCATTTTAATTTCTGCATCTTTATTTTTTTAATATAAATTAATTTTTTAATTGGAGGCTAATTACTTTACAGTATTGTATTGGTTTTGCCATACATCAACATGAATCTGCCACGGGTGTACACATGTTCCCTATCCTGAACACCCCTCCCACTTCCCTCCCCATACCATCCTTCTGGGTCATTCCAGTGCACCAGCCCTGAGCATCCTGTATCATGCATTGAACTTGGACTGGTAATTCATTTCACATATGATATTATACATGTTTCAATGCCATTCTCCCAAATCATCCCACCCTCGCCCTCTTCCACAGAGTACAAAAGACTATTCTATACATCTGTGTCTCTTTTGCTGTCTCGCATACAGGGTTGTTGTTACCATCTTTCTAAATTCCATATACATGCATTAGTATACTGTACTGGTGTTTTTCTTTCTGGCTTACTTCACTTTGTATAATAGGCTCCAGTTTCATCCACCTCATTAGAACTGATTCAAATGTATTCTTTTTAATGGCTGAGTAGAACTCCATTGTGTATATGTACCAGAGCTTTCTTATCCATTAGTCTGCTGACAGATATCTAGGTTGCTTCCATGCCCTGGCTTTTATAAACAGTGCTGTGATGAACATGGGGGTACATGTGTCTCTTTCAATTCTGGTTTCCTCAGTGTGTATGCCCAGTAGTGGGATTGCTGGGTCGTATGGCAGTTCTATTTCCAGTTTTTTCAGGAATCTCCACACTGTTCTCCATAGTGGCTGTACTAGTTTGCATTCCCACCAACAGTGTAAGAGGGTTCCCTTTTCTCCACACCCTCTCCAGCATTTATTGCTTGTAGACTTTTGGATCGCAGCCATTCTGACTGGTGTGAAATGGTACCTCATAGTGGTTTTGATTTGCATTTCTCTGATAATGAGTGATGTTGAGCATCTTTTCATGTGTTTGTTAGCCATCTGTATGTCTTCTTTGGAGAAATGTCTGTTTAGTTCTTTGGCCCACTTTTTGATTGGGTTGTTTATTTTTCTGGAATTGAGCTGCAAGAGTTGCTTGTATATTTTTGAGATTAATTCTTTGTCAGTTGCTTCATTTGCTATTATTTTCTCCCATTCTGAAGGCTGTCTTTTCACCTTACTTATAGTTTCCTTTGTTGTGCAGAAGCTTTTAAGTTTAATTAGGTCCCATTTGTTTATTTTTGCTTTTATTTCCAATATTCTGGGAGGTGGGTCATGGAGGACCCTGCTGTGATTTATGTCGGAGAGTGTTTTGCCTATGTTCTCCTCTAAGAGTTTTATAGTTTCTGGTCTTACGTTTAGATCTTTAATCCATTTTGAGTTTATTTTTGTGTATGGTGTTAGAAAGTGTTCTAGTTTCATTCTTTTACAAGTGGTTGACCAGTTTTCCCAGCACCACTTGATAAAGAGATTGTCTTTTCTCCATTGTATATTCTTGCCTCCTTTGTCAAAGATAAGGTGTCCATAGGTGTGTGGATTTATGTCCGGGCTTTCTATTTTGTTCCATTGATCTATATTTCTGTCTTTGTGCCAGTACCATACTGTCTTGATGACTGTGGCTTTGTAGTAGAGCCGGAAGTCAGGCAGGTTGATTCCTCCTGTTCCATTCTTCTTTCTCAAGATTGTTTTGGCTATTGGAGGTTTTTTGTATTTCCATACAAATTGTGAAATTATTTGTTCTAGCTCTGTGAAAAATACCATTGGTAGTTTGATAGGGATTGATTGAAGCAGTAGTTTGTTTTTGATAGTATACTCATTTTCACTGTTTTGATTCTTCTGATCCATGAACATGGTATATTTCTCCATCTATTAGTGTCCTCTTTGATTTCTTTCACCAGTGTTTTATAGTTTTATATATATAGGTCTTTTGTTTATTTAGGTAGATATATTCCTAAGTATTTGATTCTTTTTGTTGCAATGGTGAATGGAATTGTTTCCTTAATTTCTCTTTCTGTTTTCTTATTATTAGCATATAGGGATTTCTGTGTGTTGATCTTATATCCTGCAACTTTACTATATTAATTGATTAGCTCTAGTAATTTTCTGGTGGTGTCTTTATGGTTTTCTATGTAGAGGATCATGTCATCTGCAAACAGTGAGAGTTTTACTTCTTCTTTTCCAATCTGGATTCCTTTTATTTCTTTTTCTGCTCTGATTGCTGTGGCCAAAACTTCCAAAACTATGTTGAATAGTAGTGGTGAAAGTGGGCACCCTTGTCTTATTTCTGACTTTAGGGGAAATGCTTTCAATTTTTCACCATTGAGGATAATGTTTGCTGTGGGTTTGTCATATATAGCTTTGATTATGTTGAGGTATGTTCCTTCTGTTCCTGCTTTCTGGAGAGTTTTTTATCATAAATGGATGTTGAATTTTGTCAAAGGCTTTCTCTGCATCTATTGAGATAATCAAATGGTTTTATCTCTCAATTTGTTAATGTGGTGTATTACATTGATTAATTTGTGAATATTGAAGAATCCTTGCATCCCTGGGATAAAGCCTACTTGGTCATGATGTATGATCTTTTTAATGTGTTGTTGGATTTTGCTTGCTAGAATTTTGTTAAGGATTTTTGCATCTATGTTCATCAGTGATATTGGCCTGTAGTTTTCTTTTTTTGTGGCATCTTTGTCAGATTTTGGTATTAGGGTGATGGTGGTGGCCTCATAGAATGAATTTGGAAGTTTACCTTCCTCTGCAATTTTCTGGAAGAGTTTGAGTAGGATAGGTGTTGGTTCTTCTCTAAATTTTTGATAGAATTCAGCTGTGAAGCCGTCTGGACCTGGGCTTTTGTTTGCTGGAAGATTTCTGATTAGTTTCAATTTCCATGCTTGTGATGGGTCTGTTAAGATTTTCTATATCTTCCTGGTTCAGTTTTGGAAAGTTGTACTTTTCTGAGAATTTGTCCATTTCTTCCACGTTGTCCATTTTATTGGCATATAATTGCTGATAGTAGTCTCTTATGATCCTTTGTATTTCTGTGTTGTCTGTTGTGATCTCTCCATTTTCATTTCTAATTTTATTGATGTGATTTTCTCCCTTTGTTTCTTGATGAGTCTGGCTAATGGTTTGTCAATTTTATTTATCTTCTCAAAGAACCAGCTTTTGGCTTTGTTGATTTTTGCTATGGTCTCTTTTGTTTCTTTTGCTTTTATTTCTGCCCTAATTTTTAAGATTTCTTTCCTTCCACTAACTTTGGGGTTCTTCATTTCTTCCTTTTCTAGTTGCTTTAGGTGTAGAGTTAGGTTATTTTATTGACTTTTTTTCTTGTTTCTTGAGGTATGCCTGTATTGCTATGAACCTTCCCCTTAGCACTGCTTTTACAGTGTCCCACAGGTTTTGGGTTGTTGTGCTTTCATTTTCATTCGTTTCTATGCAAATTTTGATTTCTGTTTTGATTTCTTCTGTGATTTGTTGGTTATTCAGCAGCATGTTGTTCAGCCTCCATATGTTGGAATTTTTAATAGTTTTTCTTCTTTAATTGAGATCTAATCTTACTGCATTGTGGTCAGAAAAGATGCTTGGAATGATTTCAATTTTTCTGAATTTACCAAGGCTAGATTTATGGCCCAGGATGTGATCTATCCTGGAGAAGGTTCCGTGTGTGCTTGAGAAAAAGGTGAAATTCATTGTTTTGGGATGAAATGTCCTATAGATATCAATTAGGTCTAACTGGTCTATTGTATCATTTAAAGTTTGTGTTTCCTTGTTAATTTTCTGTTTAGTTGATCTATCCTTAGGTGTGAGTGGGATATTAAAGTCTCCCACTATTATTGTGTTATTTTTAATTTCCCCTTTTATATTTGTTAGCATTTGTCTTACATATTGTGGTGCTCCTATGTTGGGTGCATATATATTTATAATTGCTATATCTTCTTCTTGGATTGATCCTTTGATCATTATTGCATCTTTCTTTGTCTCTTTTCATAGCCTTTGTTTTAAAGTCTACTTTATCTGATATAAGTATTGCTACTCCTGCTTTCTTTTGGTCTCTATTTGCATGGAATATTTTTTTCCAGCCCTTCACTTTCAGTCTGTATGTGTCCCTTGTTTTGAGGTGGGTCTCTTGTAGACAACATATATAGGGGTCTTGTTTTTGTATCCATTCAGCCAGTCTTTGTCTTTTGGTTGGGGCATTGAACCCATTTATGTTTAAGGTAATTATTGATAAGTATGAATCCATTGCCATTTACTTTATTGTTTGGGGTTCGAGATTATACACCCTTTTTGTGTTTCTTGTCTAGAGAAGATCCTTTGGCATTTGTTGGAGAGCTGGTTTGGTGATGGTGAATTCTCTCAGCTTTTGCTTGTCTGTAAAGCTTTTGATTTCTCCTTCATATTTGAATAAGATCCTTGCTGAGTACAGTAATCTGGGCTGTAGTTTATTTTCTTTCATCACTTTAAATATCCTGCCATTCCCTCCTGGCCTGAAGAGTTTCTATTGAAAAATCAGCTGTTATCCTTATGGGAAGCCCCTTGTGTGTTGTTCGTTGTTTTCCCCTTGCTGCTTTTAATATTTGTTCTTTGTGTTTGATCTTTGTTAATTTGATTAATATGTGTCTTGGGGTGTTTCTCCTTGGGTTTATCCTGTTTGGGACTCTCTGGGTTTCTTGGACTTGGGTGATTATTTCCTTCCCCATTTTAGGGAAGTTTTCAACTAGTATCTCCTCAAGTATTTTCTCATGGTCTTTCTTTTTGTCTTCTTCTTCTGGGACTCCTATGATTCAAATGTTGGGGCGTTTTACATTGTCCCAGAGATCTCTGAGATTGTCCTCATTTTTTTTTAATTTAAATTTATTTATTTTAGTTAGAGGCTGATTACTTTACAGTATTGTATTGGTTTTGCCATACATCAACATGAATCCACCACGGGTGTACACGTGTTCCCAGTCCTGAACACCCCTCCCACCTCCCTCCTCATACCATCCTTCTGGGTCATCCCAGTGCACCAGCCCCAAGCATCCTGTATCCTGCATCAAACCTGGACTGGCAATTCATTTCTTATATGATATTATTCATGTTTCAATGCCATTCTCCCAGATCATTCCCCCTCTCCCTCTCCCACAGAGTCCAAAAGACTGTTCTATACATCTGTGTCTCTTTTGCTGTCTCGCATACAGGGTTAGCGTTACCATCTTTATTTCTTTTAATTCTTTTTTCTTTTTTCCTCTCTGATTCATTTATTTCTACCATTCTATCTTCTACCTCACTAATCCTATCTTCTGCCTCTTTTATTCTACTATTTGTTTCCTCCAGAGTGTTTTTGATCTTATTTATTGCATTATTCATTATATATTGACTCTTTTTTATTTCTTCTAGGTCCTTCTTAAACCTTTCTTGCATCTTCTCAATCCTTGTCTCCAAGCTATTTATCTGTGATTCCATTTTGTTTTCAAGATTTTATATCATTTCACCATCATTATTTGGAGTTATCAGGTAGATTCCCTATCTCTTCCTCTTTTGTTTGGTTTGTTGGGCATTTATCCTGTTCCTTTACCTGCTGGGTATTCCTCTGTCTCTTCATCTTGTTTATATTGCTATGTTTGGTGTGGCCTTTCTGTATTCTGGCATCTTTATTGTGGAGTTTCCTAGCTGTGGGTGGGGTTGTATGGGTGGCTTATCAAGGTTTCCTGGTTAGGGAAGCTTGTGTCAGTGTTCTGGTGGGTGGGGCTGGATTTCTTCTCTCTGGTGTGCAATGAAGTGTCCAGTAATGAGCTATGAGATGTCAATGGGTTTGGAGTGACTTTGGGCAAACTGTATATTGAAGCTCAGAGCTATGTTCCTATGTTGCTGGAGAATGTGCTTGGTCTGTCTTTTTCTGGAACTTGTTGGCCCTTGGGTGGTGCTTGGTTTCAGTGTAGGTATGGAAGCGTTTGATGAGCTCTTGTTGATTAATGTTCCCTGAAGTCAGGAGTTCTCTGGTGTTCTCAGGATTTGGACTTAAGCCTCCTGCTTCTGGTTTTCAGTCTTATTTTTACAGTAGCCTCAAGACTTCTCCATCTATGCAGCACTCCTTTTGAAGACAATGGGCTGCTTTTCTGGGTGCCTGATGTCCTCTGCCAGCATTCAGAAGTTGTTTTGTGGAATTTTCTCAGCGTTCAAATGTTCTTTTGATGAATTTATGGGGGAGAAAGTGGTCTCCCCATCCTATTCCTTCTCCATCTTAGGACTGCCTGATGCTCACAATTAAAAAAATTACAGTTCCCCTTTGTACCCATTTGTTTTCATAGAATTCTCCTCATTTGGACTTTGTCTAATGTTTCCTCATGATTGTATTCAATTATGTATTCTTGACCGGAACACTGCATAGATGATGACAGTGTGTCCTTCTCAGATGTCATATTTGGAAGCAGAACACTCATCTACCCCTAATTGGGGGTGTTTATTTTGAACACTTAGTCAGGCTATTGCCTGATTTCTCCAGTGAATAGTCTATATATATATATATATATATATATATATATATATATATATATTTCCCTTGTAACATGGAAACAAATTGAGGGGAGACACTTTGAAAGCATGTACAGATTCTGCTCCTCATCAAGCTTCCCTCCAAGGGTTTAGCATCTTTGGAGGAGGGCATGACAACCCGCTCCAGTATTCTTGCCTGGAGAATCCCCATGGACAGAGGAGCCTGGCGGGCTAAAGTCCATGAGGTGGCAAAGAGTCTGACATGACTGAGTGACTAAGCACAGCACAGCACATAAATCTTGCCTGCTCCAGTTTTTACTACTATTATTGCAAAATGCTGATTTTCTAACCCAGTACACTTTCCACATTTATTAAGTATTACATGGCATTCTATTGTAAGCAAGAACCTTCCCTTTCTTTCTATTTATTACCAATAAGGAATAATGGATTGCTTTTTTCCTTCCAAATGGCTTTTGGTATATTACTACATAGAGTTAATTATTTGGCACTGAAATTGTCCCATATTGATAGAGGGAGTATTTTTAAGTTGGCTACTGTGTCTGGGACATGTCCCCAAAATAAGTTTGAACATTTACTTTATGACATAGCAAGGTGTTCCAGAGTCTTGTACCTATTCACCCAAGCCCTGGCATTGGCCATTGCTCTAAGGATCCCTGGTAGATTTTAGAGGGGAATGATATTAAATCCTAGCTCTTGATACTGAGTGTGCTCATTGCACCTGGAGTGTGGCATTTTGGCCCCTTCAGTGCATAAAGGTTGGAACCATATGCATGCATAAACACGTTTACATACATACACTTGCATACATATATTCTTAAACCTATGCACTTATATATGCATATGCACATACATATGCATATCTCAAAATTAGAATTCACATCAATATCCCCAGTTTCTAAACCTTCCCCACAGGGTTCTTTCTTGTCTTTTCCCATTTTATGTTTTTATGTTCCCTCTTCTTGATTGAGAAAACTGACTCCCAAATTTATTTACTCACTCCATCTTACAACACATCTAAAATAGTTTCACAATTCCTTTGCTCATTCAATTACAAAAAGCAAGCCATATTAAAAACAGGTCAAGATTTGTTTGCAATTCTTACCCTCACCCTATTCTGCCACAAACTGAGGGTGTATAGTTACATGAATTAATTCTTTCTTTTCTCCCTCCCTCCTTCTTTTTCTCCCTTCCTATCTCTAGTGTTCCACTTAAGGGTACTTATGGCTTTTGTTTGGAAAACAATTGAATTTATGTTGTTTAGTTGACTTCCTGTTTTAGTGCTCTTTTCCTTCTGTATATATGCATATGTGTACATTATATATATATATTTGTATATATATTGGTGCTTCCCATGTGGCACTAGTGTTAAAAAAACAAACAAACAAACAAAAAAAAACCTTCCTACTGATTCAGGAGACAGTAAGAGATGCAGCTTCAATCTCTGGGTTGGGAAGATCCCTGGAGGAGGAAATGCAACCCTCTCCAGTGTTCTTGCCTGGAAAATTCAATGGACAGAGGAGAATGGCAGGCTACAGTCCATGAGGTCCAAAAGAGTGGGACACCATGGAAGTGACTTAGCATGCACAAACACATATATTAATATATAGGAGATTAAAGCCTTCAGAAAGTCTAACTATATGCAAAAAATAATATTCACAGATATCACTTTTTTCTTCTCCACTTCTTTCCCACCCCAACATGACAATATATTAGAATAAAAGTATTCACAATAAACCTAATTATATGGTTGTCTTTGGGGGAACAAAAAGGAAATGAGTTAGAGGTGAATTAATCAGTCAGTTGATCAAAGTGGGAACCTTGCACTACGGGGCAGTGAAGATGATACACACAAATGAGAGATACTACTGACTGTACTGTACTTAAGGTTAAACATTTTCCTCCCTAAGATCCCATAAACATGCAACAGCATTTCCCAGTGTATGTTCTACAAAACACTAGCCTCATAAGATAGCTCTGAGAGGAAAAAAGTTGTTCCTGGTCAAATAAGAATGGGTAATAGTATATATTTGATTCCCTTCCTGGAAGTCTTTCTGTTAAGAAACTAAGTGTGTTTCTATAGTTTTTTTTGTTTGTTTGTTTGTTTTTTGTTTGTTTGTTTTTTAAACTCAGAGAAAGAGAGAGTAGAAAAGTAGTTACTAGGGCCTGGGAATGGGGAAAATAGGGAGAGGCTGATCAAAGGGTACCATTTTCAGCTCTAAGATGAATAAGGTCAAGTAAGGGGCATACTGAGCTTATTATTATCTTTTAGAAATAATCTTTAAAGCGACAGATTTTGGAAAATTTGGGTCCATGTACTCAGTGAACATTTACTGAACTCTTATTCTATGCTGGGTGCTGTTTTTGGTGCTATGGGTAGACAGCCAACAAAACAAATGAAGTAACTGTCTGGGTGGAATTTATAGTTTAGAAGGTTTGTAGGGGAAGTGGAGGCAGGCAGAGATATCGTACAGTATCCACTAGCCACTCAGGAAAGATGAATTCAGACTGGCAATCCCCTTTCTTCCTTTGGGAATACTTCAAAATGCTGACCCAAAAGAAAAAAAAAATAAATAAATAAAGTGGAGTAAATGCTGCAATCAGCTTGGATGCTAAGCATCAGGTCCAGAAAGAATATGTCAAGAAGGCTTTTCTTCATCCTTCTACTTCATCTGCACACATCTGAGCACAAGCCAAAAATTAAGAGTATAAAATCACTAAAAAAAAAAAAAAAACCACAAGGGAAAAATTCTTGAGTTTTTAATCACATTCCCATGTTGATAAAATATTTATGAGCTCTCTTTCAATTAATTAGAATAAACTATGTAACATTGCAGGAAACAAATTGAAAATTTAATAAAGTAAGTTCATTTCTAATTTCTTTGAAAGAAAGAAGCTAATTATATTTAGTTCTGTAATTATAAGTTTAATTAAAATGTAATGCAAAATATTCCATAAACTGAAAACAGTGCTGAGTAATAAAATTGGGCCTTTAATACAATTTGCTCTTTAGATGAAAATTTATAATTTAAAATGAGGTCTTTAGTGTATCATTCTCCAAAAATTTCATCCTTTCGGTCTAGATTTATTTAACAATCTTTCTATAAAGACTAATTAATGTTTATTTACTGTTTTAAACCTGTTTCTTTCTGTTTATTGCATGCTGAAATCTCCTTTTCATTGGTTTTAGCTATTTTCCTTTTAGACTTGGTTTAAAGAGACAGTTGTATTTCCCTCTTGCACATCATAATTTACAGCACATCCCTTCTGAGTTGGAACATGGCTTGAAACTTTCAGTGATTCAAAACTTGAAAGCTCAGATGCCCTTAGAAGTATGTTCACATATCAGTTGCCTTCACCTGGCTGACACGGAGATGATATGATTGCTCCAGGCAGACATGCAGGTAAAAGGAAATTTAGATCCTCTAAAATGAAATTAGGAAGATGATGAAATGACCTTTCGGTGATGTTTTTAATAATCATTTGCTCTCATACACTTATCAGAGGAATAGAGTAGACTAATAGTTTGCCCAGATGTTAGGCTTAAATTCCAAAGTCAATTGAAATTTGGGGCCATTTGCTGTGATGTTAAAGTAATATCCATTTCTAAAGGCCTTTCTGACTGTTCTTTAATTTGAAAGGGGCTCTGCTTTTACCCGAATCACAGAGCTTTGTGGAAGGGAAATGGCACAGTGAAAAACTCACTTTTTCAACTCTTTATTCTTCAGCATTCAAGAAGGATTCACTTGGTTTCATCTGAGTTAGTTCAAAATGACTAAAAAATATTTATTGAATGCACAGTGTATAAAATAAGTTATATTTTCTGTGCAAAGATATCTCCTTGAGGAGTTGTTGAAAATTGCATTTCTGTACCACTGCTCCTGCTCTCACATTCAGACCCACGATGTTTGGTGTGGATCTCAGTGATCTTATTCAGTTAGTTAGAGAAAGGTACTGAATGTTTATAGGCTTCTAGAGTTGAGTAATATAGTCCTAGAACTTATATCTCTGGAGGACAATGTTCATTGAATCAGTGGTTTGTTCTGCTTTCTATTGGAGCAGAACTGACCTTGCCTCTGCAGGAGTCAAGATGATTGAAGAAAGGAAGGGATAAGTAGGGAGAGGGGATTGTTAGCTCTTTGAATGTGGGGAATGAAGGTCCTGTCGCCTATGATTTGGGTAACTTGCAGGGTGATTACCTCTATTACAAGTTAATCAAGAAAAGATATGCTAGGGGACTGTTAGCGTTCAGGGTAGTGATGGATTTGGAATTAGTTTCTAGCTTGGTGCTTTGCTTTAGGGCCTACAACCTTGATACCCCATTCCTAGAACACTCAAGAGAGAATATTTCTAGAACATTCTGAGAACATTCTCTTTGCTTTTCAAACTTCCTGATCTTTCCAAAAGGAATTGGTGGCTTCAGGAAGAGACTTTATATGCTTCATCTTGGTCTCTTTCATGTGTCTACATGTAACAGCGGGTCTGCATGTACTGGATACTCTAGTTATTACTGCCTAATTATAATTGATAAAACTATTTGAAAAAATACTTGGAAAGGTTTTGCTCATTCTAATAGGTCAAACCACAAAAGGAACACATTTAGAAAAATCTCATCATCTCTCCTACTCTTGTTCCACCAACATCCTTAATGTAATGAATGTGAGCATCTTCATTATCTTCTGCTGTAGGTATGTTTCAATGTCATTTTTTTTTCTTTTTTACCAAATAGTGTATGAAACACAATCATCTGCATCTCCTTTTCAAGTTTTGTAAAAGCATGCACTTCCCTGTGGGGTCTGTCTGCTCTTACTGAACATGGATATACCTGGTGAGGGCATCACAATAAAGAATAGGGCTGTGGCACATGAATGAAACTTAAGGGTATTGTGCTAAGTGAAATATGTCAGTCATAAAAAGAAAATACTACATGATTCCATTTAGGTGAGGTATCTAAAAGAGTCAAATTCATAGCGCAGAAGGTAGATTGGTGGTTGCTATGGTTTAGGGGGCAGAAAAAGATAGGAGGTGTGCTTTGGTGGGTAAAGAGTTCCAGTCATGCAGAATGGGAGAATGTTCTGGGCTCTGTTATACAACAATGTGAGCATTTGACAATATTATAATGTATACTTGGAAATTGTTGGGTGGGTAAATTTTGTGTGTTTTATTGCCACAATTAAAAAAAAAATAATGTATTGTGCAAATATTCCCTTGTCAATAAAAACTACATCATCCCCTGAAAAAAAAAAGAGAGAATAAGTCTGTGGCCTTTACAGCTCTAGTCTCTGAGCAAGAAGCCTTCAACTCAGTGGTTCTGGGAGGGTGTGGCAGGGAGAGTGTGTTTTTGCCCTCAAGAGGCATTTGGCAATGCCTGGAGGCATTTTCAATTGTTGCACCTGTAGGGGGTGCTTCTGGCATCTAGCTAGTAAAGACCAGGGATCCTGTGAAATAGGCTACAATGCACAGGACCACAACCTCCATACAAGCAAAGAATTACCCCGCCCAAAATATCAGTAGTGCCAAGACTGAGAAAGTCCAGCACAGAGGAACTTTAAAGAACAGAAGGAAGAATCTGTTCTCATGCTTGTGAGAAATTCTGCCTGGGAAAACTGTATGGTTATCTGTATTTTCTGTGCAATGCTTTTCCATTTATAATGTACTTTCCTATTATTATGGACTACAGATTTGTGTCCTCCCCAAAATTCATATGCTGAAATCTCAACATCCAGTGTGATGGTATTAGAAGGTAGGGCTTTGGGGAAGTAATTAGGTCATAAGATGGCGCCCCCATGAAACAGATTTGTGCTTTTATAAAAGGGACTCCAGAGAGCCTTCATGCCCACCATCTTTCTGCCACGTGAGGGTAGAAGGAGAAGTCCTCTTGTGAAGAGGCCCTCACCAGAATCCACTAGGTGGACATCCTGATCCTGGACTTGCATTCTCCCCAAATGTACGAAATAAAATTCGCAGTCCATGGTACTTTGCTATAGCAACCTGAACTAAGACACTTATATCACCCAAGTGTAGTGTTTATTAATTGTGTCCAAGTGACCCCTTTAAGTCTCAGATTCCTTGTAGGTTTAGTGGACCCAATGTCAGTCTCTACCTCATGGAACTATTGTAGGACTTCAAGGAGATGGGACAACTGAAAGCACATAGCTCTATGCTGGGTCTAAGAAGTGCTTCATATGATTATGTGGTTATTATTGTTTGGCATTCAGGGTTTCACTGAATAAACAGAAATTACTCTATGTATTTCACTATAAAGTGACTGAATTTGGGGAATTAGAGGCATGTGCAATTTTTGGAAGGTTTGAGGGAGGAAAGGTCAGGAAAGCCACTTCTAATCATCTCAGCCTGCAGCCCTAACAGGCTGGTTGTTGTGAACACTCCCTGAAAGCTGCTGTTACTTTCAACAGCTCCAGGAGGTGACTAGCTCAGTCTATACGACCTAGGGGAAAGAGCCCAGAAAGCGTTGCCCACCGCCTCACATAGCTACAGCACTGAAGCAGGGGATGTGTGGGGTGCACCCAGAAGCTGCTGCAGATCTCCCAGCTGTTGCAGCACCTCTTCACAGTAGTAATCACCTGCTTTCAGCTTCTGTTCACCACTACTTATACCATTGATTTTCCCTGGCAGAATCCAGCCTGGAGAGGCTTTGAGAAAAGGATTGTGGGAATTATTCTAGCACTTTCTGTGCAATGTAGAGGGCACCCCACAAGGGAATGAGAGTGATGTCAAGGTGACAACAGACAATTGGCATACTTTGTCATTACTCTTATCTCTGTAGTTCTTCAAGGCAGATATTATTCTCACTTTTTAAATGAGAAAAATTGCTGCTCTGAGAGGGAACATAATTCTTCTTAAAGTCTAATTTGTGCCCAGACCTGAATTCTAAATTTAATACTCCCCTCCAATCCTACCATCCCCTAGATGTAGTCCAGAAAAAACTAGCTACCATTTTGGAGTCATTAATGAAAACAAAAGATTTACTTTCCCATATATCTTTCTGTCATAGGTCTATCTTTATTATTCACTTGGGTTAAAATACGGAATTACTCTTTTAAAGTAACAGTAAAGTAGTAGGGGTAGATATAAAGGCTTTATTGATTATTAACACCTTAGACAAGATATCTTTTTCATCAAATTAGGGTATTATGTCAAGGAAATCCTACTGACCCTTTGACTGATTTCCTTGAGGAGAAACGTCATGGAGAGAGTGGACTTTTGAATTTGCCTCAGGTTTTGAAAAACATAATTTTATGTACTTATTTATATTTATTTTTGGCTATGCTGTGTCTTTGTTGCTGCATGAGCTTTCTTTAGCCGTGGTGAGCAGGGGCTGCTCTCTGGTTGTATTGCATAGTGCTTTCATTAGAGTGGCTTCTCGTTGTGGAGCACAGGCTTAAAGGCCCATGGGCTCCAGTAATTGTGGCTTCCAGGGTTTAGACACTGACTCAGTAGTCATGGTGCAGGGACTTATTTTCTCCATGGCATGTGGGATCCTCTTGGATCAGAGATCAAACCCATGTCTCCTGCATTGGCAAGCAAATACTTTACCATTTGAGCCACTAGTTAAGCTCCTGTGGGACTTTAAAAGTTACTTAAGGCAATTTAGCTTCCTCTGAGCCTTGATACTCTCATAAATAGGAAACAACATCATATACCTCAGAGTTTGATATAAAGATAAAAATAGGATAATATCAAGACAAGGTAGAGAAAGCACCTTATTTCATTCCATGCTTGTATGAAAAATACTCAAGGTGCATCAGTGTGCTAGATGCTATGTTAAGCATCATGAAGAAAGATGTGGTCCTGGGGTTTACAACCTACTGTGTCTGGGAGAAAGGTGTTATATTCAAGCAAAGAACATAGATAACACAAATACATAAGATAATACAGATTTTCATGATTACTGTGAAGAAATAAATAAGTGATAGGTGAAAGAATGGGGCTGTGGAAAGGTATTTTTGATGGCTTTGAAACCGATTACCTCAGACTGGGACTTGAACCCACGTGGCTGGGACTGGAACCCAGTCAAAACACACGGTACCTGTTTTAGGACCTAATGAAACTCAGATTCTTGATGTCTCATTGCAGAAAGAATTCAGTGAGAGACAAAGTGACATGAGGCTTCCCAGGTGGCGTGACTGGAAAAGAACCTGCCTGCAAATGTAGGAGACGTAAGTGATGGACCTTCAATCCCTGGGTCTGGAAGATCCCCCAGAGAAGGAAATAGCAACCTACTCCAGTCTTCTTACCTGGAGAATCCCATAGGCAAGGAGTGCCTGATGCATTACATTTCATGGGGTCACAAAGAGTCAGACATGACTGAGCAGCTAAACATGCAAGAAGTGGATTTATTCAGAATCAGAGAGAAGCACACTCTACAGACAGAGTGTGTGCCATCACAGGCCACGAGTGCAGCTGCAAAATGTGTCATGGTTAGTTTTTATAGGCTGGGTATGCTAATAAGTGGGAAGATTATTCCAAGTATTTTTGGGAAGGGGTGGAGAGTTCCATGAATTAAGCCACCCACCCCCCACTCTCTGGTCTTTTGACAGTGCCTTGGAACTGTCATGGATGTGTCATTTAGATTGCAATTGAGGATCCCTAAGGCGATGCCAAAGAATGCTCAAACTACCGCACAATTGCACTCATCTCACACGCTAGTAAAGTAATGCTCAAATTCTCCAAAACAGGCTTCAGCAATACGTGAACTGTGAACTTCCAGATGTTCAAGCTGGTTTTAGAAAAGGCAGAGGAACCAGAGATCAAATTGCCAACATCCACTGGATCATGGAAAAAGCAAGAGAGTTCCAGAAAAACATCTATTTCTGCTTTATTGACTATGCCAGAGCCTTTGACTGTGTGGATCACCATAAACTGTGGAAAATTCTGAAAGAGATGGGAATACCAGACCACCTGACCTGCCTCTTCAGAAACCTATATGCAGGTCAGGAAGCAACAGTTAGAACTGGACATGGAACAACAGACTGGTTCCAAATAGGAAAAGGAGTACATCAAGGCTGTTTATTGTCACCCTGCTTATTTAACTTATATGCAGAGTACATCATGAGAAACGCTGGGCTGGAAGAAGCACAAGCTGGAATCAAGATTGCCGGGAGAAATACCAGTAACCTCAGATATGCAAATGACACCACCTTTATGGCAGAAAGTGAAGAGGAACTCAAAAGCCTCTTGATGAAAGTGAAAGAGGAGAGTGAAAAAGTTGGCTTAAAACTCAACATTCAGAAAACGAAGATCATGACATCTGGTCCCATCACTTCATGGGAAATAGATGGGGAAACAGTGGAAACAGTGTCAGACTTTATTTTTGGGGGCTCCAAAATCACTGCAGATGGTGACTGCAGCCATGAAATTAAAAGACGCTTACTCCTTGGAAGGAAAGTTATGACCAACCTAGATAGCATATTCAAAAGCAGAGACATTACTTTGCCAACAAAGTTCCATCTAGTCAAGGCTATGGTTTTTCCTGTGGTCATGTATGGATGTGAGAGTTGGACTGTGAAGAAAGCTGAGTGCCGAAGAATTGATGCTTTTGAACTGTGGTGTTGGAGAAGACTCTTGAGAGTCCCTTGGACTGCAAGGAGATCCAACCAGTCCATTCTGAAGGCGATCAGCCCTGGGATTTCTTTGGAAGGAATGATGCTAAAGCTGAAACTCCAGTACTTTGGCCACCTCATGTGAAGAGTTGACTCATTGGAAAAGACTCTGATGCTGGGAGGGATTGGGGGCAGGAGGAGAAGGGGACGACAGAGGATGAGATGGCTGGATGGCATCACTGACTCAATGGATGTGAGTTTGAGTGGACTCCGGGAGTTGGTGATGGACAGGGAGGCCTGGCCTGCTGCAATTCATGGGGTCACAAAGAGTCGGCCACGACTGAGTGGCTGAACTGAACTGAACTGAAGGTCTAATCAATGTGGGCTTGTCTGCCATTTTGGACCCATTTGATTTATAATCTGTTTATGTTGTGTCCTTGAACTATGGATGAGGTTCCTAACATTGTACAGGAGGCTGTGATCAAAACCATATCCAAGAAAAAGAAATTCAAGAAGGCAAAATGGTCTGAGGAGGCCTTACAAATATCTGAAAATAGATGAGAAGCAAAAGGCAAAAGAGAAAAAGGAAAGATATATCCATCTGAATGCAGAGTTCCAGAGAATACCAAGGAGAGATAGAAAGCCTTCCTCAGTGACCAATGCAAAGAAATAGAGGAAAACATCAGAATGAGAAAGACTAGAGATCTCTTCAAGAAAATTGGAGATACCAAGGGAACACTTCATGCAAAGATGGGCACAATAAAAGACAGAAATGGTAGGGACCTAACAGAAGCAGAAGATATTAAGAAGAGGTGGCAAGAATACACAGAAGAACTGTACAAAAAAAATCTTCATGACCCAGATAACCACGATGGTGTGATCACTCTCTTAGAACCAGACATCCTGGAATGCAAATTCAAGTGGTCCTTAGGAAGCATCACCATGAACAAAGCTAGTGGAGGTGATGGAATTTCAGTTGAGCTATTTCAAATCCTAAAAGATGATGCTGTGAAAGTGCTGAACTCAACATGCCAGCAAATTTGGAAAACTTGCAGTGGCCACAGGACTGGAAAAGGACAGTTTTCATTCCAATCCCAAGGAAAGGCAATGCCAAAGAATGTTCAAACTACTGCACAGTTTTACTCATCTCACATGCTAGCGAAGTAATGCTCAAGATTCTCCAAGCTAGCCTTCAACAGTACATGAATCAAGAATTTCCAGATGTTCAAGCTGGATTTAGAAAAGGCAGAGGAACCGGAGATTAAATTGTCAACATCCATTGGATCATAGAAAAAACAAGAGAATTCCAGAGAAACATCTACTTCTGCTTCATTGACTATGCTAAAGCCTTTGACTGTGTGGATCACAACAAACTGTGGAAAATTCTTCAAGAGATGGGAATATTAGACCACCTGACCTGCCTCCTGAGAAATCTGTATGCAGGTCAAAAAGCAACAATTTGGAACGACGGACTGGTTCCAAATTGGGAAAGCAGTACGTCAAGCATACAATACGTACAATACATCTGTGTATTGTCATCCTGCTTTATTTAACTTATATGCAGAGTACATCATGTGAAATGCTGAACTGAATGAAGCAGAAGCTGGAATCAAGATTGCTGGGAGAAATATCAATTACCTCAGATATGCAGATGACACCACCCTTAAGGAAGAAAGTGAAGAGGAACTAAAGAGCCTCTTGATGAAGGTGAAAGAGGAGAGTGAAAAAGCTGTCTTAAAACTCAACTTTCAAAAATCTAAGATCATGGCATCCAGTTCCATCACTTCATGGGAAATAGATGGGGAAACAATGGAAACAGTGACAGACTTTATTTTGGGGGGCTCCAAAATTACTGCAGATTGTGACTGCAGCCATGAAATTAAAAGATGCTTGGTGTTTGGAAGAAATGCTATGAACAACCTAGACAGCATATTAAAAAGCAGAGACATTACTTTGCCAACAAAGGTCCATCTAGACAAAGCTATGGTTTTTCCAGTAATCCTGTATGGATGTGAAAGTTGGACCATAAAGAAAGCTGAGCACTGAAGCATTGATGCTTTTGATTTATGGTTTGGTTAAGACTCTTGAGAGTCCCTTGGCCTGCAAGGTTATCAAACCAGTGAATAAAGAAAATCAGTGCTGAATATTCATTGGAAGGACTGATGCTGAAGCTGAAGCTCCAATACTTTGGCCCCCTGATGCAAAGAACTGACTCATTGGAAAAGACCCTGATGCTGGGAGGGATTGGGGGCAGGAGGAGAAGGGGACGACAGAGGATGAGATGGTTGGATGGCATCACTGACTTGATGGACATGAGTTTGAGCAAGCTCTGGGAGTTGACAATGGACAGGGAGGCCTGGCATGCTATAGTCCATGGGATCACAAAGAGTCAGACACAACTAGTGACTGAACTGAACTGGACTATGACATTCTTTCAAAAATTGTACCCTGCCCCTTTCCGTCCTGTTACAGGTTAATCCACCCCAGGAAAATGAGTATTTGATCTAAGAATTGAAACATAAAATTAATTCTTTTGGCAAATTTTTATTGAAAAATATGCTATGTTCTAGGCACTACAAATGAAACAGTGAACAAAACTGACAGTCTCTGCCCTCATTCCTAGTGAGGGGAGATAGATATATAAAAAAAATTACATAAGTAACTATATACTATCTCAAAGGGCAGTACATTCTATGACGAAAAATAAAGTAGAAAAGTAAAGTAGGGCACATGTCCTTGCTAAGAAGTCATTGGAGTAGGCTCTAAAGGGAGTCATAGGTGAGCTGTGAGAATATCTTGGGGAAGAGTACTCCAGGCTGTTGGAAAGGCAAATGCAAAGAAGCATTTTCTCCTGAGGCAGGAGTGTGCCCACCAGTTTGAGTAAAGTTTGGAAACGAAGGTGAATGGAGTGGAGTGAACAGGGAGAGGGTGGTAGAAGAGAAACCCTGAGAAGTAGCAGGGGTCCAGAGCACATGGGGCTTTGGAGTTTACGGTAAAAATGTTGCCTTTTTCTTTCAGTCAGATGGATGACCCTGACTGTGTGAAACAGACTGTATTGAGTGTTTTGTCAAAAGTTTTCACTTTCGTCTCAGGTTCAAAGAATTTGTTAACATAATAAGCCACTCATTATATACAAATAAATAATGCCAATGTTTATTAGAGAATTATCTAGCTTACTTTCAATATGCTAACATTAAAAGAAAAGAGAAAGAGAAACAGCAGAGGATACAACACCAAATTAGGTTTTAACCAACATCCAGACTTAGCGCTAGGAAGTCCCATGTCACAGCACATCTAGAGTCCCAGGCTGCACGTCAGCTCTGTGGGTGAGATTTCAAAGATTGCATTTCAGGTTCCGTTTATAATGGGATGCCAATTGATATCATCATCAATCTGTGAGCAAATTGCAGCACCAGTGTCATGTTAGTGATGTTTATTTTGTCTTACAAAACTTTAAATGTGATTAAGTCTAGGGCTTGGTTGTCCAGGGCCCCTCCAAGGGCTCAAGAATCTCAAGATTTGCCCCCTGTCTTATCTACAAGTCTTGCACTTACAGTAGGCAGTCACATTCACTCACAATCAGGGCAGTGTCCAGGCAGGTGAGAAGCAAGGTCAGAGGCCTGCTCTGCTTTGTCTCTGAAGCCCAAACAAGACTGTTTAATTTCCCTAGCAAGGAGCAGGGATACCCATTAGGATGCTAGGGCAATAATCCAAATGAGACAGGACAGTGGCTGGGGCCAGAATGGTAGTAGTGGTGGTGATGATAAATAGCTGGATTCTAGATGTATTTGAGGGCTTCCCAGGTGACTCAGTGGTAAAGAATCCGCCTGTAATGCAGGAGATGCAGTTTGATCTCTGATCTGGGAAGATCTCCTGGTGAAGAAAATGGAATCCCACTCCACTATTCTTGCCTGGGAAATCCCATCGACAGAGGATCCTGGTGGGCTACATACAGTCCATGGGGTCACAAAGAGTCAGACATGACTTAGCGATTAAACAACCGATGTATTATGAGAGTGAAGGCCAAAGGAAGGATATACTGAAAGACTTAATGTTAGGTGAACAAGAAGGAAGAGTCATGCATGTCTCCAAGATTTAGGGCTAGAGCAGTTAGGGAGATGGAGTTTTCATGTATCAAGATGGGGAAGCAAGTTTCAGGGAGAAAATTATTTCTATTAAGGTCTTGTTAAGTCTAAGATGCCTCTGGATATCTATACATGAAAATGGAAATCGGAAGCTTAAGGAAAAGTCAAAGATAGAGATCTGAGTTTGGGAGTTGGAAACATATAGTTGGCACTCAAATCCATGAAACTAAGTGAGATCACTGAGGAAGTGATTGTAGATAGAAAAGAGGTCCTAGGTCTAAGCTCTGGGGCCCTGCTACTTACAAATGGAGTAGATAAAGGGGTCCAACAGAAAGGATCTATTAGCAAGACAAGTGAAAACCAAGGGAAGGAAGTGCTTCAGGAAGAGAGGTAGTTCAACTGTGTCACATATTGTGAGTAACTCAAGTAAGACATAAACTGAAAATCCTTTGGATTTAGCAAGGTGAGGTCACTGGGGATTTTGACATGAGCAATTTTGACATAGTAGTATGGGCATAAACTTGATTGGAGTAGGATCAGAAAGATTGTGAGAAAAGGAATTAGCTTCTCTTTGAGGATCAAAGAAATGGAAACTCAAGACAGAAGGCAGATGTGAGGTCAGAAGAAGGTAAACTGTTATTTAAGAGTCCCTGGAACTTCGAGGTGCAGAAGTGCTTCATAATCAACAAAATGCCATCAGTAAACTCATAAGGGATTTAAACCTGACTTAAGCTGATCACCTTCAGAGAAGGAAATGGCAACCCACTCCAGTATTCTTGCCTGGAGAATCCCATGGACAGAGGAACCTTGCGGGCTGCAGTCCATGGGGTCGCAAGAGTTGGACACGACTGAGTGACTTTGACTTGACTGACTAAGAGTCCCTGGAACTTCGAGGTGCAGAAGTGCTTCACAATCACTTACGAAGTGAGAGATGGTGCTTATTAAAACAGGACAGCTGGGTTTACTTCCAGAGTTTCTGCATCAGTAGGTCAAGAGAGGGAGTGATGGGGGACACACAAGAATGTGCATTTTTATCATGATCTCAGGTATCGCAGTTGTTGCTGGTCCAGGGAGTTCATTTTCAGTATCACTACTCCTAGTCTTTGATTTCTTTGTTGACCCTTCTATCTAAAGTTGCATCCATCTTCCCATCCTTTTCTTCCAGTGTCTCACTATAAGAATCTGCCTTATGTATCATTCATTATTAAAATTCCCATTGGTATAGTCTTCATTGGAAAATTCTGTCTGCCTTGTTAACCACTGTTCCTCTTGTGTGTAACACAGTGCTTGTCATACAGCTGGAACTAAAAAGAAAAAAAACATTGGAATGAATTAATAAATGAAGAAATGAATGAATAAATGAAGAATTCCAACAGTGATGAGCATTGTCTTATACATGTTTTGAGACACCTAATGCTTCTTTGGAACTGTTTGTAAAGAAAAAAACTTATATCTTGCCAAATGGCAAATCAAAATATTGAGTTAAATTTCAGCCTCTAAGACACTGTGAGGGATCTGAGCAGGCTATTTACATTTCAAAATTCATGGTAACCAGCCCAGAGATACCCGATGTGGCTGTTATATGGTATTTCCAATGTGATCATGTAGCTTTCAGAGAAAATGCTGCTTGAAAGTAATAGATTTAGTCATTAATTATTTACATGTAGGTCCCCAAATGTCTCTATTTTAGAGACCTCTCTCTAGCGTAAGAGAAAATAGTTAAACAATGCTTTGGTCTTCGATGTACTAATTAGCCTGTAATCCAAGCATTTGTAGCAAGCATTATATAACACATGTAGGTTTTACATGAAGGATATTTAAGGCCTGTTCAGTTGGAAGAATTTATCTGTCAATCTGAGACTCAAAAAAAGAAGCAACTAAAACAGGGCAGTCAGGTTCCTGTTGAAGTTTTTCTTTTTTTTCCAAGAGTGTTAAATGAAAACATCTCTGCTTGATATTCATCATTTGGCAATGACCATTTCATCACTCAGGCAACATGAATAAAAGATATTACTCTTAGTCATTAGCAACTCAGTCAGGGAATAGAGAAAAATTGAACATTTAAGAACATTTTACTTTTCTGTCATTTCAAACTAAATGACACTCTTAAATGATGGCTAGTCAAACCTACAGAATCTATTAGTAACTTGACAATAAGTGTGAAGGGATGCCAAAACCCAAAGGAATCTCAAACTTGCATTTATTAGGCTTGTCACATCATTGCTACTAGTAATAAAAGCATTTTTGTTTTATGTTGTAATGTCTACAGAGAATAATACTTTTTTGCACCAGAGTAAAAAGTGATATTGCAACATTCCTCATATTCTTTTATATAATATGGCCTAAAAAGGTTTAAAATTGACATTCTTTATTTTAAGGCTAATTTAAAAGCCTGATGCATTTATAGAAGTTTTTCTGGTTGCTTTTTATAAGGTTCCAATATTCAATAGTCATTCAATTTTCAGAAGCATTTTCTTGCATGGATTTTGTTGGGTTCCCAGCAGTAAATGCTCAGGTTTTAATGGAGGTGGTGACCAACTTTTTGGTGTATTTACTTTCTTGTAATCAGGAAGATGCTGGTCCTGTTGTATTGCAATGACCAAAGAAACAAAGAATTATCATTTGTCAAGTTCTGTGAGATTTAATCGTAGTCTAAGCTTTCACTCTTCTATTTTTTTTCTTTTTTTTTTACCCTCAAGGTCTCTAAAGCACTGATTCAATGAAAGAAAACTTAATCTAGGAAGTGAAAAAGAACCCAAAACTCCAGGCACCGTTGATATGGATTGCCACATTTATATGTACATTGATTTTTACATGACTGCCTTCAGAAACAAAACACCTTCTTCTGTGATCAATTCATTTTCAGTTCTCTTTTAAGGTAAATTAAAAACAAAGTGAATCCAAAGTAGCAGTTCTCTCTTTTGGCTGGAGTTCTGAAGAAGCAAACAATTCTCAAGAAGCAAACATGTATTTATATACCCCTCATTTGCTGGACAGCTAGGACAACAATTGAATTCTCTGAAATTACTAGGAATCTGCATAGTAAAGTAGGTGTAATACCTGGCTAGAAATTCAGATTTAAGACAAACTGCTATACTGGAGAAGTACAAGATTCTAATTCTGCCACTTAATCATCCTCCAAATGTTAGAACAGGAAAGAGGAGGTATAATATGACTTATATTTCTTGTGGGCTACCAACCCTCATGCTGGCACAGTATTTCCCAGAGAATAGCACACAAATCTTCTGGTAAAAGACAAATTGATTTAAAGAGGTACATTAATCAATGCATTTTGTTTTACTGCTTAGAGATTAATTTTCTTTAAACTTTCATTTATTTTAATTTTCAGAAATATTTATTTATTTGGCTGTGTTGGGCCTTAGCTGTAGCTCACAGGATCTTTCAGTTGTGGCATGTGGGACCTAGGTCACTGACCTGGGATTGAACTTGGGCCCCTCCATTAGGAGCACAGAGTCTTAGCCACTGGACCACCAGGGAAGTCCCTAGACATTCATTTTTATATTTATTAAATATTGTTCAATTCAGTTCAGTTGCTCAGTCGTGTCTGACTCTTTGCGACCCCATGGACTGCAGCACTCCAGGCCTCTCTGTCCATCACCAACTCCCAGAGCTTGCTCAAACTCATGTCCATCTAATCTGTGATGCCATCCAACATCTCATCCTCTGTCGTCCCCTTCTCCTCCTACCTTCAGTCTTTCCCAGCATCAGGGTCTTTTCCAGTGAGTCAGTTCTTCGCATCAGGTGGCCAAAGTATTGGAGTTTCAGCTTCAACATAAGTCCTTCCTGTGAATATTCAGGACTGATTTCCTTTAGGATTGACTGGTTTGATCTCTAATGATATTTGACCTAAATATTGTTAGAACCTCTTTTCTTTTAACTTCATTGATAATATAATTAAGGCACAGTTAAAGAAAGAGTCAATGTAAAAAAATCAATGAAAATAACAGCATGGGATACTCAAGTTATTGGTAAATGTGAGTGATTGAAGGATGGAAAATACTGCTAAGGTTTAGTTATTTTTCTCTTAAGACATCATTAAGTCATGTTCAAAATTTACAAGGTATTTGAACAAAAGGGTGGGAGAAGAGAGAAGGAGTGAGGGAGGAAGAGAGATGGATCTGACTTTTGGAGAGGTATAGCTATTGAAAGTTTCTCGGAGAGGAAAAAGAAATATTGAAAACTTGAAAATGAATTCAAAATATAGAGAATGATATTCTGAACACTAACCCAATAATGATCAAGTGATGGCCAATTCTGTTTCCTCTATATCCCTATTCTCTCAGATTACTTTGAGGCATCCCAGATATTATATTATTTTATCTATAAGTATCTCTTCATGTATCATTAAAAGATAACAACCACTTTTAAAAACAAAGTAGATTTCCAGTCTCTGGTCTGGACCTTATAAGCTGCCACTCTATCTTAAAAGTTTACAGATAAAAATATCCTCTTGTAGAAAATCTGAAGAAACTGACAAAAAATTACTCTTGGAAGTAACAAGTGATTATAGCAAGGTTAATATATAAAAATACATTGCTTTCCTATATACGTGCAATGAACAGGTAGAATTGAAATTAGAAACACATTATTATTGACATTGTTTGCTGTTGTTTAGTCACTAACCCATGTCTGACTCTTTTGCGAGCCTGTCAGGCTCCTCTGCCCATGGGATTTCCCAGGCAAGAATACTGGAGTGGGTTGCGATTTCTTTTTCCAGGGGCTCTTAACAACCTCTAAAATAAAATAGCTAGGTTTATGTCTAACAAAATACGTATATGATATATATGAAGAAAACTATAAAATTCTGTTGAAACATATCAAAGATGGACTAAATGTGAAAGGAGAAGTACTTCATATTCACGGGCAGGAAGATTTGATACTATCAGATTGTTCTTTTCAGTTTAATCTTTGGATTCAATTCAGTCCCAGTTAAAATGCCAGCAAATAGTTTTGTGGACATAAAACTGTTTCTAAAATTTAAATGGTGAGGCAGAGGATTCATAATCGCTACGTCAGTATTAAAAGAGAAGAACAAATTTAGGGGACTGACACCACCAGACTTTCAAGACTTCTGTAAAGCTGTAGTAATCATGAGAGTGGTATTAGTGAAAGGACAGACAAAGAGATGAATGGAACAAAATGTGGAGACAGAAATAGACCTGTATACATACAGGCAACTGATCTTTGACGAAGGAACAAAGGTAATACAATGGAGCAAAGACAGTCTTTACAACCAGTGTGGCTGGAACAACTGGACATCTGTATGCAAAAAAATGAACCCTTGACAAAATGAAGTGAATTGCATCAGAGACCTAAGTGCAAAATGTAAAACTGTTGAACTCCTTGAAGACAACACAGGAGAAAATCTAGGTGATCCTGGGTATACTGTAGGCTTTTGAGATACACACCTCCAAAGAGGCACAGTGCAGTGAAGAAAGAATAAGCTGGCCTTCACTAAAATCAAAAACTTCTGTCCAGCTAAATATAGTGTCAAGAGAATGAGACCATAAGCACAGCCTGTGAGAAATTATTTGCAGAAGATACATCTTTTAAAGGACTGTTATTCAAAATATACAAAGAAATTTTAAAACTCAACAACAAAAAAGATACTCTGGTTAAAAAATATATCATAGCCCTTAACAAATACCTCACTGAAAAGAATATACAGATGGTAAATAAACACTTGAAAAGATGTTTCACATCCTATGACATCAAGGAAATGAAAACTAAAAATAAATTAAAAAAAAAAATGAGATGCCACTCACTTCACATCAGTTAGAACGGTCAAAACCCAAAGCAATGACCACATCAAATGGCAGTGAGGATGTGAGGCATGAGGAACTCTCATTCATTGCTTATGGGAGTGCAAAATTGTGCAGCCACTTTGGAAGACAGTTGGTAGTTTCTTACAAGACTAAGCATTCTCTTAACATATGATCCAGCAAGCATGCTCCTTGGTATGTACACAGATGAATTTAAAATTTATGCCCTCACAAAAACCTGCACTGGGAACTTTATTCATAATTATTAAAACTTAGAAACAACTGAGATTCCCTTCAATAGGTGAATGGATAAACTGTGATATATTTGTTTAGTAACTAAATTGTGGCCAACTCTGTGCAACCTCATTGACTGTAGCCTGCCAGGCTTCTTTTTCCATGGGATTTCCCAGGCAAGAACACTGGAGTAGGTGGCCATTTTCTTCCTCAAGGGATCTTCTTGATCCAGGGATCAAACCCCCATCTGCTGCTTGACTGGCAGATTATTTACCACTGAGCCACCTGGGAAATACACTGGAATACTTAGTGCTAAAAATAAATGATCCATCAGGCCACAGAAATACATGGAAGAAACATAAATACACATTACTAAGTGAATAAAGCCAATCTGAAAAGGCTACATATTGTATGATTTCTGGAAAAGGCAAAATTATTAATACTTACAAATGGTAAAAAGATTAGTAGTTGCCATGGAGTAGGGGAAGGGAGAGATGCATAGGTAGAGCACAAGAGACTTTTAGGACAGTGAAACAATTCTGTGTGATACTACAATGGTGGATACACGTCATTTTACATTTATCAAGCTCATAAAATATATAACAACAAGGGTAAACTGTAATGTATATTATGTACTTTGGGTTATGATTTATCAGCATAGATTTATCAATTGTAACAAGTGTAGGATTCTCATGAGGGATGCGCATAGCAGAGGAAGTTGTATGTCTATGGAAGTCTCCATACATCCTGCTCAATTTTGTGAATCTGAAACAGCTCTAAAAATTAAAGTTTATTAATAACAAAAAGTACAGTATGATTTTTATACCAAATAAATGACAGTAATTCCCAAATACCATCAAACATCCACTCAATATTTACATGTCCCTGGTTGCTTTATGAATTTATTTTTGATTTTCAATTTACTTCAATCAGATTCTAAATAAGGTCCATATGTTGCCATTAACTGATTCATGTCATCTCTTTTAATCCATAGATTATCCCCTCTTTCCTTTACCTTTTCCTTGGTATCTAGGTTGAATTAACATAGAGTTTCTGAAGTCTTGATTTTGCTGATTGTATCTTCATGGTATCGTTTAATCAGTTTCTCTGTTGCTTGTATTTTTGAGTAGGTAGTGAGATTGTTTTGATAAGACAGTTTTGATTTTTTTGGTGAGAATATTTTAGGTGGTATTGTGTGCATTTATCAGGAGTGTGGAGTGTGCATTATCATCTGGTCTTGGCTTATTTTGTGGACTTAGCCATCACTGATGCTTATCAAGGGATTCCCTGGTGGCTCAGACAGTAAAGAATCCATGTGCAGTGCAGGAGACCTGGGTTCGATGCCTGGGTTGGGAAGATCCCCTGGAGAAGGGAATGGCTACCCACTCCAGTACTCTTGCCTGGACAATCCCATGGACAGAGGAACCTGTCAGTCTATAGTCCATGGGGTCACAAAGAGTAGGACATGACTGAGTGACTAAGCATGCATGGTGGTTATCAAAGTCCTTATTTCATTGGGTGTTACAAAATAATGAAATCCTAATTCTAGCATTCCTTCTGCAATTTTTAGCTTAAATACTTCTCTGTAAAGGGAAATTTTCCCTTATCAACAACTGATACCTGGAAATAGAGTTCATTTAAGAAAGATAGGGTATATTTTTGATTTCTTCCCTCTCATTTTTTTTTTTATTTGTTGTTGTTCAGTTGCTAAGTCATGTCCAATTCTTTGCAACCCCATGGACTGTATAGCATGCCAGGCTTCCCTGTCCTTCACTATCTCCCAGAGTTTGCTCAAATTTATGTCCGTTGAGTTGATGATGCTATCTAACCATCTCATCATCTGCTGCCCCTCTTCTCCTTTCAATTTCAATCTTTCCCCAGCATCGGGGTCTTTTCCAGAATCCCCCTCATTTACTGGTTCTAAAAATAATGTGGCTATTCCTCTGGTAAAAGTAACCAACAATATAATAGGTGACACAGTCAAAATCTTGCTGGCAAAATTGTATCATTGAATTGGCCGTTGAGTCAATTATCAGTTGCATTATACCAATGTGCTCTTGGTTTTAACTTTTATTTTCTATTTTAGCGAAAGTAAATGGCAATCTTTAAGCTATCATAGAGCCCTTGGCTTGAAGCTCAACATTCAGAAAATGAAGATTATGGCATCCGGTCCCATCACTTCATGGGAAATAGATGGGGAAACAGTGTCAGACGTTATTTTTGGGGGGCTCCAAGATCACTGCAGATGGTGACTGCAGCCATGAAGTTAAAAGACGCTTACTCCTTGGAAGGAAAGTTATGACCAACCTAGATAGCATATTCAAAAGCAGAGACATTACTTTGCCAACAAAGGTTCATCTAGTCAAGGCTATGGTTTCTCCTGTGGTCATGTATGGATGTGAGAGTTGGACTGTGAAGAAGACTGAGTGCTGAAGAATTGATGCTTTTGAACTGTGGTGTTGGAGAAGACTCTTGAGAGTCCCTTGGACTGCAAGGAGGTCCAACCAGTCCATTCTGAAGGAGATCAGCCCTGGGATTTCTTTGGAAGGAATGATGCTAAAGCTGAAACTCCAATACTTTGGCCACCTCATGCGAAGGGTTGACTCACTGGAAAAGACTCTGATGCTGGGAGGGATTGGGGGCAGGAGGAGAAGGGGGAGACAGAGGATGAGATGGCTGGATGGCATCACTGACTCGATGGACGTGAGTTTGGGTGAACTCCGGGAGTTGGTGATGGACAGGGAGGCCTGGCGTGCTGCGATTCATGGGGTCGCAAAGAGTCAGACACGACTGAGCGACGAAACTGAACTGAACCTCTCTTCATTTTTTTGGTGCCAGGCACCCAATGTGTCCAGCCACCTGGCATGTAACATATATGAATGAAGTGGTTCAGGTGAAGGTTGTGGCCAACAGGAAGGTGCAGGTCCTCCCTGAGGTTGGCAGAGGTTACTCAGCTCTGGCCAACATTACCCTATAGGAAGTTGTGTGATGGTGGTGGGGGTGGGGGTGGGATAGTATGCCAGACCTTCAAAGTAAGCTGGTATTCTGAATTTTTATATGATGTCTCCTGATTTTTAAAACTTGTCTAATAGTGTGAAATTTTAAAACACCACCATACAAGGTCAAAGAAAATACCTCTGCACACAGATCTAGTTTATGGCCTGCCAGTACATCATTTATAATCTAGGTAATTTAACTATTTTCATTTCTATTGCCTTAGTTATTTTCCTTTTGGAAGTTAAGGGGACATGTGCTCCACTCCTTATTCCCTAGTCTCCCTCTCAATTCTAGATTGTGACCACACCTTGGGAAGAGCTAATCTAGCTCAAAGGCTTCACTTTCCTGATGGGACCCTGGGGCTCAGAGAAGAGGACTTTTTACATGAAGTCGACTGACTGTGTGGATGATCTGAACCTTGAATCCAGACCTAATGTTGGTACAGTGCACTTGCCACTGGGTACCACGGCCTTTTGCTGGCAAAGCAATTATCCAGCACCATCATCACATCTCTCCACCAGAAGATCTGCTTTCCTAGGCCTTGGCCTCCCATCACTTGTCCTGTTGTTGTGAAACAGCGAAGGAAGAAAGAAACTAACAATGACCTAGAACCTGCAACGTTCTGAATCCCATCCTAGATGCGTTATATTTGTTACCGTAATAATTGTCACACAAAATCCTCAAGATGTGGGTACTATTATGTTTTACATAGATGAAAAAAACAAGGCTCAGAGATTTAAGTAACTTTCTTCGGGCTACAAAAGTACTAACAGAATCAGGTCTGTGTGACCCTCAAGCCTGTTTCTTGTTTTTTTTTTTTTTTTTTTTTTTTTAGAATATAACCTCATACTGCCTCCCAAGCTCCCAATGAGACCCAATGTCATTTTCTTAATTTCGGCAGCACCATAACCTAAGCCAGATGGCTGCAGTAGTCGTGCTGCTTTCCTAGAGGACAGTCAAGGACCACAAACAGCATGTCGTCCTGGAGGTTCCTCTCCCATCAGATCTACTACTTTTTTTCCCCTTCTCTTCAAATTGCCTTTCTAGAACTCATTGCCAGAACAAATCTAATGCCCAAGTTAGGGTCCTGCATGAAATGGATAAAACATTCAAATGGGGTATTTGAGTTGAGTATTATGAGGGGATTGTTATAAAAAGTATGGGCAGTGTTAAGAGAAACCAAGAAAGGTGGTGAAGCACCCCATGGCTAGCAGCAGCAGGGAGCAGTTACTATTGCCCAATCCCAGCAGTAGTCTTGGAAGAACACAGCCCCTGTGTCCTCACAGCCTAGCAGGGAAGGAGCTGGGGAATAAATGTGATTAAGTCGCCTCCTTCCATCAACAATAATAATAGAAATACGACTACTACTAATAATAGAGAAGAGAGAGAGTGGAACTGGAGGGCCAAAAAATGATATAGGATATCTCCCCTGCTTTTCTATAAGCTGCTGCCACCAAAGTAGACAGGAATCCTGTTCTGAAGGGCATTTCTGTTAGAAAAGATCAGAATGCCTCCTCCTCATTCCCAGCTTCACTTCTGCCTCCCTGGCTGGAGGCCCAGCCAGCTCGCATGCAGACATACCTTCAGTTCTGCACTGGCAGAGGAGAGAATCTCCACCATCTGGGTCAGGCAACTGGGGTTTTCAAGTTCATATGATCATATCTTGAGTAGAAAAGCTACAGTCTTTCCCTAGCATATCTACACCATTAACATCTGTATGTTCCTGCCCTTTCCAAAGCCCTGTCCTGTATTCTCATTTCACTCTCTTGCTTTCTCTGGCCCTACTCCTTTTTATTCAACCCCTGGGATTATTTCTTCCCCAAATCCTACTGCTTCCAGGCTCAGAATGCCAACGAATCAAGTTATTTTCATTTTATGAATATGCATATATAAAACCCAAGATATTTTCTGAGAGAAATTGCAAATTTGATCTGCAGGAAATATGTTGCTATTTCTGCCAATGGGTAGAGGCATTGCTAAATTACACCAAGGGCGAGCTAGTTGTGTGATCTCAGAAAGTGTTCTGCCCTTTGGGGAGCAGAACTACTTTTTCAGGCTGCTGTTTTTTGGAAAATGGCTTTTCATTTTGCAAACAACCATAAAAAGTTGGATTTTTACCCTCTTTCAAAATACTTAGAAAAGGTGATGTATGCTCTTCTTTGCACAGATGCATAAGTTAAGTGCTTTGCTTTAGAAATCCTAGGTTTGTTTTTTGTTTTTTTTTTTTTTTCCTAAACCACATCAGGATTTCCTTCCTCATGGTTAAGTCCTCTTGCAGGTAGTCAGCAAGAATATTACAATTTCATACTCTTTGGGTTCCTCTCTTGTAATGTAAGGAGAAACTTCCCCCCTTCTCCTCACATTTGCTTGATGTATAACAACATGTGTAAAAGGAGTATGTATTTTTTTTTTCACCATCTGCATCATGGTACAGAGAGCAGCAAATGAAAAAAAATGAACAGTGGGAATCTTAGTCATGAAAACACCTCAAAAATTAAAAGCTTATGCTAGTTGAACTTTGTTGCAATTGACAAAGATGGACCAATATTAAGTTATTTGTGTGCCTGATATATATGCCTTAATTCCTCTCCTAAGCAGGGGGTTGTCCTTAATATTAACTTTCCTTTGCTCTTTCTATTTATTAATGCTGCAGCACCATGGCTAGGCTTAGAGCACAGGCTCTGGCGTCTGACAGATCTGGGTCTTTGTATTGGTTCTGCCATCCTTTAGTGACATGACTTTAGGTAATCCCTTAAATTCACTGAGTCTCAGATTCCTCACTTATAAAATTAGGAAAATAATAGTACCACTACAGAAGAATTCCATGATTATCAAATGAACCAAATGTATGTAAATCATTTAGCACCAGGCCTGACATATAGTAAGTGCTATTAGGGTTAGTCTTATTTGGTAATTTTTATTTAGCTCCAAAAGCAAAGCCACCTGTGGACTTAACCTTACTCCTTCATAAGAACTTTTTTTAAGGACTTTTTCATTAAATTTCTGTTTTTAGTATCCTCTGTCCCAGTGACTTGGTTTTGCATCATTCACAGAATTCTGTAGGTGCTTACTTCATTGAGTGCTGTATTCTGAAATGCCCATCCTTTTCCTTAAATCCGTTCATATACTGAAGTGCTAGTACATCTGATTGATGGATAGAGCTTCCTGGGTCCTCTCCATCCAAAATAGTAAAGCTCATCTGCTTTTGAGCTTCAACAAGTTTTCACTTTGTCCATTGTTCTAAGACCTAGCCCAACATCATTATATGATATGAATTCAGAAAGTGATCCTCTCATTTTTAACCTCAAATTATGAGTTCCCTTTGGAGAAGGCAATGGCACCCCACTCCAGTACTCTTGCCTGGAAAATCCCATGGACGGAGGAGCCTGGAAAGCTGCGGTCCATGGGGTCACTGAGGGTCAGACACGACTGAGCGACTTCGCTTTCACTTTTTACTTTCACGCATTGGAGAAGGAAATGGCAACCCACTCCAGTGTTCTTGCCTGGAGAATCCCAGGGACGGGGTAGTCTGGTGGGCTGCCATCTATGGGGTCGCACAGAGTCAGACGTGACTAAGTGACTTAACAGTAGCATGAGTTCCCTTGGGAATTCCCTGGGTGTTAAGTGGTTAGACTTGGTACTTTCACTATTGAGCACTGAGTTCGATCCCTGATTGGGGAACTAACATCCCACAAGCTGTGTAGCATGGCCAAAAAATAATAAAAATAAATAAAAGAATAATGTGTTTCCCCTTTATCTGTCATCTCACATTTCACTGTTACTTCGGCTCTAACTATCATCTAATCATTTTCTGTTGTCTGACACAATTTATTCAGAAACAGAATATAAATTTTAATCTTAATTGTTAAATGCACCACTTTTTATTGAAGTATTTAGCACATTTCACTGAGCAGTGTGGACTGTTCAATTTCTAGTTTATTGGTACAGTTAAGATATCCTTTAAAACAGAATAAAATACAATTTTTTCCCTTACTTTGAAAGGAACATTAATATGTAAATTATTTTTAAATTTTTAAAATATTTGTAAAGAATAAAGAACAATGATATAATGAATGCCTGTGTATCCATTACTCAATTTGTGGGGAAAAATATTACCTTTGAAATCCCCTTAAGTACCCCTGAAATCATCTCTTTCTCTCCCCTTCAGAAGTAACACCATTTATTGAATTTATCATCTTTGCTTAGGCTTGGATTCCTAAATGAGTAAATGAATATATCACAATTTATTTCTGCATTTTATGTTGATGAATATTTGAGTTTTTTCCAGTGTTTTTAAAATTAAACTTTTGGTTTGCAATAATTGTAAACTCATATGAAGTTGTAACAATACAAAGATGTCCCACATAACCTTTATTCAGTTTCCCCAATTGTAATGTCTTGTAAAACTCTAGTAGATAATGACATTGATGTAGTAAAGAAAGATAAGAACATTTCCATGAACATCAGTTCAGTTCAGTTCAGTCGCTCAGTTGTGGCCGACTCTTTGCAACCCCATGAAATGCAGCACACCAGGCCTCCCTGTCCATCACCAACTCCCGGAGTTCACCCAAACTCAGGTCCATCGAGTCAGTGATGCCATCCAGGCATCTCATCCTCTGTCGTCTCCTTCTCCTCCTGCCCCCAATCTCTCCCAGCATCACAGTCTTTTCCAGTGAGTCAACTCTTCGCATGAGATGGCCAAAGTATTGGAGTTTCAGCTTTAGCATCAGTCCTTCTAATGAACACCCAGGACTGATCTCCTTTGGAATGGACTGGTTGGACCTCCTTGCAGTCCAAGGGACTCTCAAGAGTCTTCTCCAACACCACAGTTCAAAAGCATCAATTCTTCGCCACTCAGCTTTCTTCACAGTCCAACTCTCACATCCATACATGACTATTGGAAAAACCATAGCCTTGACTAGATGGACATTTGTTGGCAAAGTAATGTCTCTGCTTTTGAATATGCTATCTAGGTTGGTCATAACTTTCCTTCCAAGGAGTAAGCATCTTTTAATTTCATGGCTGCAGTCACCATCTGCAGTGATTTTGGAGCCCAGAAAAATAAAGTCTGACACTGTTTCCACTGTTTCCCCATCTATTTCCCATGAAGTGATGGGATCAGATGCCATGATCCTCATTTTCTGAATGTTGAGCTTTAAGCCAACTTTTTCACTCTCCTCTTTCACTTTCATCAAGAGGCTTTTGAGTTCCTCTTCACTTTCTGCCATAAGGGTGGTGTCATTTGCATATCTGAGGTTATTGATATTTCTCCCAGCAATCTTGATTCCAGCTTGTGCTTCTTCCAGCCCAGGGTTTCTCATAATGTACTCTGCATAGAAGTTAAATAAGCAGGGTGACAATATACAGCCTTGATGTACTCCTTTTCCTATCTGAAACCAGTCTGTTGTTCCATGTCCAGTTGTAACTGTTGCTTCCTGACCTGCATATAGGTTTCTCAAGAGCAGATCAGGTAGTCTGGTATTCCCATCTCTTTCATAATTTTCCACAGTTTATTGTGATCCACATAGTCAAAGGCTTTGGCATAGCATAGAGGTAGCCATATTCACTTTCTGCAAATCTTGCCTCTGTCTTTAACCCAAAGCAACCCATAATATAGTTTCCATTTCTTTAATTTTCTATTTTCAAGAATGTTTTGTAAATGGATTTCTTTTTATTGCTAAGGCCTATTCCATGGTATGGATGTACCATAGTTTGTTTAAACACTTACCTGTTCAACAACATCTGGTGTTTTCAGTTTTTGGTTATTATGAATAAAGCTACTACGAGCGTTTGGGTCCAGGTTTTGGTATAAATCCAATGCTTCATTTCTCTATGTTAAATGCCCAGGAAAGCAATTGCTGGTTCATATGATAATTACATATTTAGTTGTCTAAGAAACTGCTGAATGGTTTTCCAGAGTGACTGTTCCATTTTACATACCCACTAGCATGCTTCAATAATTCAGTTTCTTCTCATCCTAGCCAGGTTCCAGTATTGTTATTGTGCTTTATTTTACCCATTCTGATAGGAGTACAGTGGAATCAGATGATGGTTTCTATTTTCATTTCCATAATGGCAAATGATGTTGAACATCTTTTAATCTGCTTATTTACCATCTATATACCTTCTCTGGTGAAATGTCTTTTCAGCTCAGTTCAGTTTAGTTGCTCTGCTGCTGCTGCTGCTGCTAAGTCGCTTCAGTTGTGTCCGACTCTGTGCGACCCCATAGATGGCAGCCCAACAGGCTCCCCCGTCCCTGGGATTCTCCAGGCAAGAATACTGGAGTGGGTTGCCATTTCCTCCTCCAATGCTTGAAAGTGAAAAGTGAAAGTGAAGTCGCTCAGTCCTGTCTGACTCCTAGAGACCCCATGGACTGCAGCCCATCAGGCTCTTCCATCCATGGGATTTTCCAGGCAAGAGTACTGGAGTGGGGTGCCATTGCCTTCTCCGTTTAGTTGCTCAGTCATGTCCAACTCTTTGTGACCCCATGGACTGCAGCATGCCAGCCTTCCCTGTCCATCACCAACTCCTGGAGTTTACTCAAACTCATGTCCATTGAGTCAGTGATGCCATCCAACCACCTCATCCTCTGTCGTCCCCTTCTCTGCCCTCCTTCAATCTTTCCCAGCATCAGGGTCTTTTCCCATGAGTCAGTTCTTCACATCACGTGGCTAAGGTATTGGAATTTCAGCTTCAGCATCAGTCGTTTCAATGAATATTCAGGACTAATCTCCTTTAGGATGGACTGGTTGGATCTCCTTGCCATCCAAGGGACTCTCAAAAGTCTCCAACACCACAGTTCAAAAGCAGCAATTCTTCGGCACTCCGCTTTCTTTGTAGTACAACTCTCACATCCATACAGGACTACTGGAAAAACCATAGCCTTGAATAGATGGACCTTTGTTGGCAAAGTAATGTCTCTGCTTTTTAATATGCTGTCTAGGTTAGTCATAACTTTTCTTCCAAGGAGTAAGCGTCTTTTAATTTCATGGCTGCAGTCACCATCTGCAGTGATTTTGGAGCCCAGGAAAATGAAGTCTGTCACTGTTTCCATTGTTTCCCCATCTATTTGCCATGAAGTGAAGGGATGATCTTAGTTCTCTGAATGTTGAGCTTTAAGCCAACTTTTTCACTCTCCTCTTTCACTTTCATCAAGAGGAAATGTCTTTTGCCTGTGTTCTATGTAGATTGTTTGCCTTTTTAATGTTGTTCTTAAAGAGTTCTTTAAGCATTCTGATTAGTTGAACTTTGCTGGATATATGGTTTCCAAATGTTTTCTCCCTATCTTTAGTTTTTCTTTTGATCTTCTCAATAAGATCCCTAGATTCCAGCCAGTTTGGCTTCTCTTTACTTTGTAGTTCAGTTTAGTCACTCAGTCATGTCCAACTCTTTATGACCCCATGAACCGCAGCACGCCAGGCCTCCCTGTCCATCACCAACTCCCGGGGTTTACCCAAACTCATGTGCATTGAGCCAGTGATGCCATCCAACCATCTCATCCTCTGTTGTCCCCTTTCCTGCCCTCAATCTTTCCCAGCCTCAAGGTCTTTTCAAATGAGTCAGGTCTTCACATCAGGTGGCCAAAGTAGTGGAGTTTCAGCTTCAGCATCAGTCCTTCCAATGAACACCCAGGACTGATTCCCTTTAGAATGGACTGGTTGGATCTCCTTGCAGTCCAAGGGACTCTCAAGAGTCTTCTCCAACACCACAGTTCAAAAGCATCAGTTCTTCTGTGCTCAGCTTCCTTTATAGTACAACTCACACATTCATACATGACTAATGGAAAAACCATAGCCTTGACTAGACAGACCTTTGTTGGCAAAGTAATGTCTCTGTTTTTTAATATGCTGTCTAGGTTGGTCATAACTTTCCTTCCAAGGAGTAAGCGTCTTTTAATTTCATGGCTGCAATCACCATCTGCAGTGATTTTGGAGCCCCCCCAAAATAAAGTCAGCCACTGTTTTCACTGTTTCTCCACCTATTTGCCATGAAGTGATGGGGCTGGATGCCATGATCTTAGTTTTCTGAATGTTGAGCTTTAAGCCAACTTTTTCACTTTCCTCTTTGACTTTCATCAAGAGGCTCTTTAGTTCTTCTTCACTTTCTGCCATAAGGGCGGTGTCGTCTGCATATCTGAGGTTATTGATATAACTTTGTAGAGTTATATATATATATATCTTCCCCTAACCCAAGCAGGACTTTAGTTACACTTAGTGGGAAGAATAAGAAAAACTGCCTCTACTCTTTATTCCCAGAAATGTAAATGGCCCACTACTTTCTTTCTTTTTTTTTTTCCTTTGCCTAGGCCTGTGCTGTTCAATACATTAGCACAAGTGAGTGTTCTAATTAAAATTGAAAATTAATTAAAATAAAACATCCGGTTCTGCTGTCTCAGTAGCCACATTTTAAGTGCTCAGTTAGCCACATGGGGCACGTGTCTACTATATTGGACAGCAAGATTATAGAATATTTCCAGCATCATCAAAGTTCTATTGAGCAGCACTGGCTTGGAGTACATACCCAAGAGCAGAACTACTGGGTAGAAGAGTATGAGCTTCTTAACCTTTATTATGTAACACTAAGATGTTTTCCAAAGTAGTTGTATTGATTTTTACTTCCATTAGCAGTGAATAAGAATTCCTATTGTTCCCTATTTGTGTTAACACTGGGTAGGATCAGACTTCAAAAAAATTTTGTACTACTGATGGGAATAAAAATTGTGAGGTACTATTTTCTCATTTACTAAAGAGAATGGCTATCTTGTTATGTGGTTATTGACATTATGAAGGAGGCTGTTCAAATCTTTTGCCCATTTTTCCATTGATATGTTTCCTTACTATTTCATAGAACTTTAAAAATACATTGGATGGTCATATTTTGTCAAGTAGATGTACTGAAAATGGTTTCTCCATTTTGTAGTTCTCATTTCTCTATGGTGTTTATTCACGAGTGTAGGATACACGAAACTAGGGTAACTGACTTTGAATGTCAGTGAATAACAAAGGCTGATGTTAGTAGATGATCCTCAATATTGAAGCTATGCTTTAGAAAACACACAGTAAAAGAAGGAAAGTTGGGCATTCTGTAGGTTATTTCTAAGTAAGAGACCTGAAAGTGGTTTCTGTCACTCCTGTCCAAATTGCATCTCATCATGCAGGCCCAAAGGAGGTTGGGAAGTGTAGAATACTCCCACACTGATATCTGGGAGTACTCACGGTTTCTACCACATGGTGCTTTATATGAACAGATGCTCTTAATTTTAATGTAATTGAACCTAACTCTCTTTGCATTTTCTACTTCTACTATATTTAAGAAATCTATCTCTGCTGCCGCTAAGTCACTTCAGTCGTGTCCGACTCTGTGCGACCCCATAGATGGCAGCCCAATGGCTCCTCTGTCCCTGGGATTCTCCAGGCAAGAACACTGGAGTGGGTTGCCATTTCCCTCTCCAATGCATGAAAGTGGAAAAGTGAAAGTGAAGTTGCTCAGTCGTGTCTGACTCCTAGTGACCCCATGGACTGTAGCCTACCAGGCTTCTCCGTCCATGGATTTTCCAGGCAAGAGTACTGAAATCTATCTCTACTACAGATCAAGTCCAGAAAAAATGGAGAATTCCGTGGAGGGAATGGTAAAGTCATTTTTTATGTTGCCTTCTAAAATTTTTATACTTTTGCTGTTCATGTTTAGATCTTTAATTCCTATGGAATTGTTTCAGTTAGGAGTTAATTTTGTTTCAGAACTACTTGTAGAAAAATTCCTGCTTCCCACTAATCTGTCAGTTGAACTTCCATAGTTGTATGGATATATTTCTGAGTTCTCCATTCAGTTCCTCAAGTATATTCCAGGATCTATCCCTGGACCACTATAATTATATCTTAAATATTAGATTTTATAACTCTTGATATCTGGTAAGGCAAGTATTTCCTGTATATATTTCCTGTTAAGGGCTCTTTAGACTATTTTTGGCCTTTGTCCTCTAAATTTCACAACCTTTTTTGTCATGTTTCAAAGTAAAAACTATTCAGATGGAAAATATGGATCATTTGGGGGAGAAGTGGCATTTTTACAGTACTGAATCTTCCCATCTATGAACCATGGTACATCTTTACTTAGCTCTTATTTAAGCGGTTTCAACAGAGTTTCACAGGTTTTCGATGTCATTAAGGTTTTGTGCATCTTTGGTTAAAATCATTTGTTGGTACTGTTACAAATGGTATCTTTTAAATATTTACATATTTCAACTGTTTATCCTATATGGAAACTTTTTCTTTTTTTGTATATGTGTACTCTGTTCTTTTTAATTTATAAATATTTCCTCCTGGCTTCCATCCAGACACAAGTTTTAGGTGGCTAATTTTATTTTCTACTCCTGAGAGGTACAGTTTTATTTCTAGTTTGCCTGCTGAAGGTATAATTTTCTAGTTCAGGTTAATGTGTGGAAGCTACTAGAAGGTTTCCCACTCTGAAAGATTTTCTTACGCCTTCACTCTCTGTGAGGCCATGCAAAGTAAAGTTCAGAGTTGTCTGGGCTCAGAAGATGCCCTTAGGATAAAGGTGAACTCTGGTCCTCAGCTTACCATGTTGTGCTCCCATTTTCCTTTAACTTTAGGTCTCTGAAGCATTCATACCTTCTCATCAATCTGTCAAAGCATAACATAGATAGATATTCATACTTTAACTTACTTTAATTAAAACTGGTTAGATTATTTAGTCTGCCATGTTGCCAGAAACTGAAATTGAGATACAGGTACAGATATATATATATACAGATACAGGTACACCTTCAAAAATACCTATACTAATTCTTAAAATATACCTCTATAATAATTTTTAAAGGTTTGCCATAAATAAATTATTTAAATTGAATTACAAATCTTGATAGCAAAATATTATCACTCTATCTTCTTAAATAGTTCCTTCCCCCACCCCCCTCATTTTTCTTTCTTACTTGGCTGTTAAGTCAATAAAGTGCTCTAAGGCTTGTGGTCAACAAAGTTATCTTATTCTTCTTGTTAGAGGGATTGACATTAAAAAAAATCCCGCTCAGTTTCTTAACACCATGGTCAACACTTTATATTCTGAGTAGGTGAGAGTTGGTGGTAACCTTGCTAGATTTTGCAAAGTCAAGTTGTCTCTAATATAAGCTTTCTTCCCTTTCTTCACAATGAATCAACAAGAGGCCATTGAGTTTCCACCACAAATCTGTTATGTGATAATGGCAAACTTGTTCTGATAGCAGTGAGATGTTAAACCAGATCTTCCACGGGGTGAGAATCTGATTAAACAGACCTTCTATGATTACTCTAACCCTGCACCTTCTTCCACAGGTTCTTTATAGTGATTTCTCAGGGAGACTAGAGTTTATTGCTTTTGGAGATTTCTCCTTTGTGGTGGTAAAGCCAGAACATAAAACACAGAAATAATTTAAGTCCTAAAAAAATCCAAATCATTATAGTTAACATTAAAATACTTCAAGCAGTATCCATATATATTAACTTTCTTTTACTTGAGAAGTGAACATTGGCCCATAAAGTATTGTATGTGGGTATATAATCTCTTTGTTAAAAATCTGTTGTAAATCTTGTTCTATAACTTCAAAAAATCTGATAAATGTCTCATGAAGTTAGTATTTGCTCAGATCATTAACACACTATCTTTTTGAGTGGTTGATAAAGTTAATTGATATGTCTTCCTGAATACTTTAAATGTCATTAAAATACTTATGTTTAAAAAAAAAACTAATCTCTGCTGTTGAAAAAGAAAATAGGATAAGGAGATAGAAAAAACACCCATTCTTTAATTACTCAGAAAAATACATTTTCAAAAATGCTTTATTACAAAATAATTTCAAATTTACAGAAAGGTTGTAAGAATAATACAGAGTACTTCCATGTACCCCTTACCTAGATTGTATATATATATATATAAATATATATATTCTACATTCTACATATATAAAATCTATTATTTCCCATATATGTAATCTATTTTATATATACACACACACACACACAGGTGTATATATATTTATGTTTTTTTTTTCCTGAATCATTTGCTTGAAAGTTGCAATTATCATACCCTAAGTGTATCATATGCCTAAGTGATATCATATGTATCATATGCCTAAGTGTATCAGGATATATTTCCTGAGACCAAGGACCTTCCATTACATATCTATATTTCTATGATCAAATTGGGGAAATTTAGTATTGATACAATATCCTAATTTAAAATGAAATCTGTATTCAGATTTTGTCTTTTTTTTTTTCAGTAATGTCCCTTATAACTATTTCCCCCCAATCCAGGTTTCAATCAAGAATCAAGTATAGAATTTAGTGGACATGACTCTTTGGTTTATTTTAATCTGGAACATTTCTTCAGCCTTTCTTTATCTTTTATGACACTGACATTTTTGTGGAGAAGAGGCTAGTTGATTTCTAGAATGAGTCTCAATTCATCTGATATTTCCTAATTTTGAAAGGGCTTTGAAAGAGTTGTATAAACTCACTGTCAGCCCTGCCTCCCGTTCTCTCTTGAGATCCTAATTTACTGACTTCTGTCCCTATCATTCTCCCAAGATTGCTTTTATTCAGGTCACCAGTGATCTTCATGTCACAAAATTCAATGGTCATTTCTCAGTCCGGCTCTTATTCAACCTTTCAGGAGAATTTGATAGAATTTATCTTATCCTCCTCTTGAGGGTATCATACTTTCATCACCAGGCTTCATTCATGTAGCTCTTTATCTCTTTGCTTAGTGGTCCCTCCTTCTAAGTTTTGCTGGACTCAAGCTTCTATCCTGTAAAAAACAAAAGAATACATTCCTCAGTCCTCAGACTTCTTTGACTTCCACACTTCTTTTCAAGGTAGTTTTACTTGATTAGAAAATTGATTTAAATACCAGTTCAAATCTATAAAACCAGTCTAGAATTCACTCTTGAACTCTAGATCATGTACCCAACTCTCTATCACCCACTTGGAACTCCTGTCTATTACCAATCTCTTCTGCCAGCCTTTGCACTCTATTCAGAAAAGAGTACTTATAGGGGCACTACATAACATGGTTTCACACTGATGTGCTTATCTAACCTCCTACCTCCTCTCCTCTTACTTACTCTATCCCACAGACCAAGTACACTTGTACTTTGGATCTTACACTTGCTGTGCCCTCCTCCTGGAATCCTGGTCCCTTAGATACCTACATGACTTATTGTCTTACTTCAGGCTTTTAGGGAAATAACTTTTCATCAGAGAAGTGTTTCTTAACTACTTTATATAGTGTTGAAATATTCCCTGCACCAGCCCTATCACTCTTTATTCAATATTCTTGTTTTATCTCTCTTTGTTGCACTTATTACTATCTTAAATACAGTCTCTCCACTCTGCCTCCTCCCCCACTAGAATGCTAACTCCAGGTGCATAGAAATTTTGCTTTGTTTATTCTCATATATGCAGATCTTAGAATAGTCCTTGACTCATAGGAGGCTTTCAGTACACATCTGTAAGGTGAATGAGTGAATATCCTTTCAGATCTATTTGGTACATACAAGTGTCTATATAAAACTTTTTGGATAATGCGCTGTATGGTTCTGTCAATTGATTTCTTACTTAGTAGTATGTCCTGAACATCTTTCTACATCACCAAATACAGATCTAAATAATTTTTAATAGCCTCAGAATATTCTGAGGTAGTATAACTGCTTTATTCAACCTTAACTGATAGACAACTGGATTGTTTTCAATTTTTTGCTATATCAAACAATGTTGTAATGAATAATCTTATATTGAAGTATTTTGTAATCTAATTCATCAAACAAATATTGAGTATCTACTTTATGCAATTCACTGGTCTGAGGAATGGGTTGGGAAAGCAGAGACAAATGTGACATGGTTTCTGCATTCTGGGAGCTTATGACCTATTCAGAGAGACAGATGATGATAAATTAGGATGATATATTTTAGAGAATTGTGAGTATTATATGACCAGCAGAGGAGTACAATGAGCAAGCAGAAGTCAGAGATGGGGACAACCACAGATAAAGAAAGAGACAGAAAGGCTAACTGGAACTATGTATTTAAATTGGGCTTTAGTAAAAGTTTCAGTTGACAGAAGGTTGGGGAGGAGAGAGTGCCATATAATCAGAGGATGGTGGGAATATCTTTGGATAAGTTAGGTTTCTAATTCTTCTGTCTAGAACAGAAGATGAGTGAGGGATAAGGCCAGAAATGTAGGTTGAGGCAGGAGCATATGGCGGATAAGAAATCATTGTCAAGTCAAAGGACCCAGAGATAGAAAATACTATGCAAATGGACCCATTCGACATATCAGATTTTTCATTTTTGGGAAAACAGTTTGCCTGGACTCTCCTGGGCTGGGGGAATGCCGATTCATTATTTCTAGATATTCTGGTATTTGAAGAGAAACTAAAAAATCTGTCTTTTTAAAAAACTTCCTGACTTTAAAATGCTGGCTATCAACTCATATTTTTTTCACAACTTCTTTTTGTGAACCATAGAACTAGATAATAATAACAATAAAGCCCCCAGTTCACTCACTCCTGATGGACCATATGTATCCTGTGAATCCCCAATTTATAAACACTGCCCTGAACAGACACTGTCCATTAATATGGTGAATTTCATTCTTCTGGACCTTAAGCCACAGCAAAAATTCCATTCTACATTGCAATCTAATATACACGTGCATAAACACAGATAAATGAAGCAAAACTTTCTAGAAAACAATGCTCAATACTAACAATAGACTTAACTGAAACGAAAGCACTTTGATCTATTCTACTTCGAACTAATCTATTCTATTATAAAGATAAATGTTTGACTTGACCTACTAAATTAACTTCAGGACTCACAATGGTTTCAAAATTTATTAAAAACACTTTACTGACTATGATGATTCTTTTATCCTCTGAATCTATGTTATGTGTGTGTGTGCTCAGTCATGTCCTACTCTTTGCAGCCCCATGAGCTATAGCCTGCCAGGCTCCTCTGTCCATGGGATTTTTGAGGCAAGAATACTGGAGTGGGTTGCTATTTCCTACTCCACGGGATCTTCCTGACTCAGGGATCGAACCCCTGTCTCTTGAGGCTCCTGCATCAGCAGGTGGATTCTTTACCACTAGCGCCACCTGGGAAACCCCTATCGGGTTGGCCAAAAAGTTCATCTGGGTCTTCCATCACATCTTAAGGATATTGTTAAGATCTAAAATCTTGTTATATTGCTTAAGAGTTGCCTTCTCAGGTATTTAGAATTTAGGAAGCCAACCAGAACATAAATAGCTCTGGGTAGGATCTGCTCTTTTCTCTTAGACCCATAGTCTCAGGAATATAACAAGTTATTTGACTCTTGGATACTGGAACTGGGGGCTCTGAGGGTCTCCATCAATCACCTTTCATATTCTGAGTCCCAAGAGCCTTGAGTCTGTAAGCCTATTATTGAGCTGGAGGAGATGGTCAGTGGGTGTCAGTGAAGAAACTATCTGTGACTAACAGCTACCTCCCCTCCAACAATGTGTCTGTGAACCTCAGCTTGAGATTGAGATCCTCTAGACCTCAAGGTCAAATTGAGTCAACTGACCTCTTCTCCAGCTCCTACCTCAACTCCAGTCTAGGTCCTGATCAGTAGATTCACTGTGAAGGATGATTCATAAAGGACCCTCGTATTTTAAGCTTCGTGTGATCGTGTGATCAGAATCCTTCTCAGTTACTAAGAAGCACAAATGATTTTAGTTACCTTGGAATTAAATGCAGCCTAGATCACATCAACATTTGTCAGGCTGTATTGCAAATGAGCTACTGTATTCATAATGCATGTGTCACCAGCATAAACACAACAAAGGGACATTTTCAAAACGACGATTATCCACTCCGATGGGAGAGAAATACAAGCTTAAGAAATTAACATTCTCACCAGTGCCTTGTCTCTCTTGGCTTTGCATTATTTAGGGATCTCTGGTGACTTGACTGAAGGCCTCCCTGCCCCCCAAAACCCACAGAGTGCTGAGCTTTTGGAATATATACCGTCCTCATATCAAAGGAAGGACCCCTGTTGGAAGAGTTGACATTTCCCCTCTCATCTCCAGGTTAATGGGAAGACCTGTATTCAGAGGTACATTTGTCTCAGTGGGAGCACGGTAAGACATCTTTGGTATTGATTTATATTGGTTGCAGGTACATGCTGGATCAAAGCACACGAGAGTGGGAGAAAGAAGTCAAATGCAGAGTTGATCCAGGGGAAAAATGGAAATATAGGGCATTTTACTTCCTTGTGTAGCTAGGCTGTGTGATAATAACTGGCCAACATTTATTATTTATTATTATATTATTTATATTTAAATTTTATTTTTTATTATAGCATTTATTATTTATTCTTATTATTTATTATTGAACACTCATCATGCACAAGACCAGCGGTTCACAATCCTCCTGTCTATTCAAATATCTTTGGGGGCTTTTTAAAACTACAGTTGTCCTGGCCTTACCCCCAAAGACTCTGGTTTAATTGGTCATGGCTGGGACCCAGGAAATGCTACTTCTGAACAACTTTTGGAGGATTCTAATATGCAGCCAGGGTTGAGAACCACTGTATTAGATGCTATTTAAAAGCTTTTAAATTAATAGCTCTTTCAATCCTCATAATAAGTTTGCAAACTTGCTATTATTATTGCTACCCTCAATTTTCACATGAGAAAAGAGAGATGAAGAGAGTTAAGCATCATACCTGTGAACATACAGGCCAGCAAGGGGTGGAATTCAAGTCTGAATCCAGGCATTTGGATTCCAAAATGCAAAGCACGTTTAATGCCAAAATCAAGGGCAAGAGGAACACTTTCTGCCAGGTGTTTGGGGCAAGAGTCACGAAAAGATGACTGCAAAGGAAGACAAAAAAGAGAAGTAGAAAGTCTAAAGCATCTGCAGACCTGGCTTTATGGGTGTGCCACCGTACATGGGCTCAAAGGGGCCCCATATATACTTTAATGCTGTGTTGCTGTCTTTAAATTCTTAATACATTTTGAACAAGGAGCCCCACATTTTCATTTTGCACTCGGCTCCACACATTGTGTAGTCAGTCCCAAGTGTCAGACTCATGGAAATGGAATACTGGCCATTTTCCTTGGTTTGAATCACATATTTGGTGAGGGAGGTGATTGCTTCCCTGGAGTGATTTCAGTGATTTCCATACTTTGAGAGCAGTTTTCCTGCAGCTGGAAAAACAAACATCAAAGGCCTTGACAAGGGAGCAACAGAACCATGAGTTGCATGCACTCAGATGCAAAGGGCCCGAGTTAGGGGCGGATGAATAAAAAAGAGCAATTATTCTAAAAGATAGGTTTTTGCAGCTTTCTACATAATGATTGTTAACATTTACTGAATGCTTTCTATGTTCTAAGCAGTTCAGTGTACATGCATTGTTTCCTTTAATCATTATCAGTCTATAAGATAAAAACTATCATTTATCCCCTTTTTATGGCTGAGGGAAATGAGATACAGAAAGGTTAAACAACGTTCAAATTCACATAAGAGGAGGAACTGAGCTTTTAACCTGACCTGTGCACTGCCCCACTACACTATGCTGACCCTTAGAACACAATGGACCAATTCCTGTGTGTTCACCTGAACTCCTGATCACTGCACTCTCCAGAGATGCTCCTTCCAATCTCCTCTCTCCTAATTCCTTTATGTGGAGAGAGTGAAGTGTCATACGAAACACACAAAAAAATCTGAAACTAGGAAGCACCAGTTCTTGTCCAGTTTCATCCCTGCTGTTTACTGGCTAGATAACTCTAAGCAAGTCAGTTTATTAACACATTTATTTGTACCCCATCATCGCCATTCAATAATTATTCATGAGAAGTGAAGTGAAGTGAAAGTCGCTCAGCCGTGTCCGACTCTTTGGGTCCCCATGGATTGTACAAGTCCACGGAATTCTCCAAGCCAGAATATTGGAGTGGGTAGGAAATGCAACCCACTCCAGTGTTCTTGCCTGGAGAATCCCAGGGACAGCGGAGCCTGGTGGGCTGCCGTCTATGGGGTCGCACAGAGTCGGACACGACTAAAGTGACTTAGCAGCAGCAGCAGTCGTTTCCTTCTCCAGAGGATCTTCCCAACCCAGGGATGTAACCCAGGTCTCCCGCAATGCAGGCGGATTCTTTACTAGCTGAGCCACCAGGGAAGCCCAGAAGCAATCACAAGGAGCCGGGCGTGCCCGGTGCAGGGCGCGGGGCGCAGGGCGACTCACGAAGGCTGAAAACCGAGAAGTGAGGAAGGGGGAAAGCGATCACCGGTGGCCCGACCCACCCGCCCAGCCGGCGGCGAGGACGGCCGACTGCCCACGCTCGATCCATTAGGGGCGCAGCACGCCGCTTTGACGGCGTGGAGGAAGTAGGGGGCGCCCCTCGTCTTGGGCCCGCCGCCCCGGTAGCCCGGGAGCGGGAGTGTTAGGCACTGTGGTCCTTTCTTAAATTTCAATAGCTAATACGAATAGGTCTCTTCCCTCTTGGGACATACCTCATTCTGAAAAGGGATTTGAGGTACTTAATTACTAGTCTCAGTTTCCATGTTTGTTAAAAAGATGTGAATTGAATTGAGTTGTGAATGAGAGCTTGGGAGATAATAGCTATTTAAATGTAAAAATGGAAGGATTGTGAGATGATGTTGTTCGAATACAATCTGTTGTTACTTGGGTTTCCACCTCCTAGACAGTTCGGGCTATTTACCAAATACCCAAGTGTGACTTGTGATTGCATGGCCAGCTATCTCATCTCCTGTTTGAATCCTACACTTCCTTCAAGACTAAGAGCAAATCCTATCTATTTCAACTGATTTCTTTTTCCAGAATTCTATAAAACCTAATCTTAGCAAAGATGGTGGTTCTAAGAGTAACTATCTTTTATGGAGCACTCACCATGTGTCAGATGCAGTGACATCACTCATTTGGATCAACTCTTTTAATTCAACCCTTGCAACAACCCAATGAGATAAGTACATTTTACAGGTGAGCGGACTAAAGCTAGGGAAGGAATACTGATCCCAGATACTAACACAAGAGTTAGGATCCAAACATTATTTTGCATGGGTCTAGTTAGTGTTCAGGCTCTTAAACACTGCAGTGGTCAATCACTAATTTAGTACTTCTGTTATTACATAAATATATGATATGTACAACTTTATATTCATTCAAATATTAGTATTTAACATATATTATTTTTGCATGTTGATATAACTCAACTTATTTAGTACTTAAAATATTATTGTACATTGACTTAGAACATATGTCATGTGTTAGCTTCCAAGCTCCTAGAGAAAACTATATTTTAGGCTTCATGTCATATGCAGCATTTTAAATCATGTCTTTCACAGTGTAGATATTAAAGCATATTGATTGACCAAAGTCCAAATGGAAAATATATAATAATAACTAATCTCAGGTCAAGTAAAAAAATCTACAAAATACTTTATATCTGTTTTCTCTTTATATGTATAATTTCTCTTGGTTTGACATCACTTCTTTGTTGTTGAAATTTTTAGAATTTTATTTAGAAAGATTTGCTTTTCTCCCAGCCAAAGAGTGGTTAATATTACTAAGCATTTTTCCACATCCCAGGTATTGTCCAAGTGCTCTTCTATCTGCTTTCAGTCACTTAGTTTTCATACATTGGATGAAATCAGGTACTGATGAAATCAGGCAGGGGCTTTCCTGCCTGATTTACCCTTAGGCATTTATGATTACATTACATAAAGAATCTGCCTGCCAAGCAGGAGTTGAGGATTCAAACCCCAGGTCGAAAAGATTCCTTAGAGAAGGAAATGGCAACTCACTCCTGTATCTTGCTTGGGAAATCCCAGGGACAGAGGAGCCTGGCAGACTATAGTCCATGGGGTTGTGAAAAAATCAGATACGACTTCGTGACTAAACAACAACGACAACAATTTACATTAACTCCTTGTAACACCAGTGCTGAAGAGGAAGCAAACCTGTTTTCAACTCCAGAATGAGTCTGATTTGTCTCCTATGTCTTTGATTGTAATTGGTGTAGGGACTCAGGCATAAGATAGCCAACCATTTCTGGACAGAAGAATTGGTTCAGAAAATGGCATGTAACTCCTTATAAGCAAAGGAGACAGGAAGGGATGTTTGCTGAGGGCATTTGGAAAAGAGAAAATCATGGAAAAAGATGACTTCCCTTGGCTGTGAACAATATCATGACAGATTATGGTAGCCTTTTCACTGTCAGCTCAAAGACAAGGTCAACAGAGAAAAACGAAAGAATAAGACAATCCCAAAGAAACAGATTCTGGGTCCTGGTTAGTCCGCCCTATTTGTAGGATTTTTCATATATTGAGCCAATAAATTCTCTTTATCATTTAAGCAGAGTTGAAATGGACCTTCTGTTCCTTGTCTCTAAAACTGTTCTATTACATAAATACTCTGTATGTTAAGCATGCGTGCATGTTAAGTTGCTTCAGTTGTGTCCGACTCTTTGCGACCCTATGGACTGTAGCCTGCCAGACTCCTCTTTTATGGGATATTTTAGGCAAGAATACTGGAGTGGGTTGCTATGCCTCCTCCAGAGGGTCTTTCCAACCCAAAGATTGAACCCGTGTCTCATATCTTCTGCAATGACAGGTGGGTTCTCTACCACTAGTGCCACCTTGGGAGCCCCTGTTATGTAATATACCAGTATTAACATAAAAGGGTATACCGAAAATCAAAATACAATAACAATAAAATACATATAACATCTGCAGAGTGCATAATATTTTAAAATTTGTCCACTACGCATTTTTTAATATAAATTTATTTATTTTAATTGGAGGCTAATACTTTACAATATTGTATTGGTTTTGCCATACATCAACATGAATTCACCATGGGTGTACACGTGTTCCCCATCTTGAACCCCCCTCCCACCTTCCTCCCCGTACCATCCCTCTGGGTCATTCCAGTGCACCAGCCTCGAGCATCTTATATCATGCATCAAACCTGGACTGGCGATTCGTTTCACATATGATATTATACATGTTTCAATGCCATTCTCCCAAATCATCCCACCCTCTCCCTCTCCCACAGAGTCCAAAAGACTGTTCTATACATCTGTGTCTCTTTTGCTGTCTCACATACAGGGTTATCATTACCATCTTTCTAAATTCCATATATATGCGTTAGTATACTGTATTGGTGTTTTTCTTTCTGGCTTACTTCACTCTGTATAATAGGCTCCAGTTTCATCCACCTTATTAGAACTGATTCAAATGTATTCTTTTTAATGGCTGAGTAATACTCCATTGTTTATATGTACCACAGCTTTCTATCCATTTGTCTGCTGATGGGCATCTAGGTTGCTTCCGTGTCCTGGGTATTATAAACAGTGCTGCGATGAACATTGGGGTACTACGCTACGCATTTTAATCTCATTGAGATTCTATAAGAGTAATAGGTTACACAGAAAAGATTGCAGTAGAATTATATCTCGGAGAAGGCAATGGCACCCCACTCCAGTACTCTTGCCTGGAAAATCCCATGGATGGAGAAGCCTGGTGGGCTGCAGTCCATGGGGTCGCAAAGAGTCAGACATGACTGAGCGACTTCACTTTCACTTTTCACTTTCCTGCATTGGAGAAGGAAATGGCAACCCACTCCAGTGTTCTTGCCTGGAGAATTCCAAGGACAGGGGAGCCTGGTGGGCTGCTGTCTATGGGGTCACACAGAGTCAGACACGACTGAAGTGACTTAGCAGCAGCAGAATTATATCTAATTTACAAGATAGGTTCTATAATTATATATAGTTAAAGTTACCTTTGAGAATCCCAGCCTTCAACATGTACGACTTAGCCAGCTTCCCGTTTCTGTCTCTTACTCTGTTCATTCTATTGGTCAAAAATATTTATTGAGCACATTCTATGTGTCATATACTAGCATGGAGACATGACAAGTTCTCTGATCAGATGAAAGTTACTTCCTAGTGTATAAGAAAATTATTAAATAGATAAACAACATAATTATAAACTGGGATAGTTTCTGGAAAGATTGGGATTACTGAAATGAACAAGGAGAAGCAGACTTTTAGTGAAGGTTGTCAGGGAAAACTTTTCTGAGGAGGTGACTGAGCCCTGAAGGATGAGGGTTGACAAATGCCCAGGGGACAATTGCAGACAAAAGAAAGAACAATAATGGCAAAGACCTTGGCTGGGAAAATTTTTGATGTGTGTGAGGAACAGAATAGTCTACCTGGACAGTAATGAAAGATGGGGAGAGACTAGGAGATGAACTCACAGAGGAAGATGATGGTTATATGCGAAATCTTCCTGTAGAACACAGTATGGGAATTTGAGTTTTATACTAATGAAGATGAAAGGCAAAGTCAATGCAAGACTTTGAGCAATGTAGTGGCCTGTTCTGATTTGAGGTTTAAAAAAATCATCATGACAAGGGGTAAGAGAGGAACATAAACCAAGTTAGGGAGCTACTGAAGTTCAAAAAAGTTTTACTGACGTGTGGTTGAAAATAGTTCCAAAAATATTTTTGATGAAAAACCTGCAGACCTTGGTCATGTTTGGATGTTAGGAGTGATAACACTTAGGCATCAGTGATGATACTTAAGGTTTTGTCTTAATCATCTGGGGGCAGAGGGATGCCATATTCAAGAACAGGACTATAATATGAGCATTAGAATGAAAACAGAAGAGCTCTTATTAGTACCTCTCAAGTTTGAGATACATAGGGGCATGATATTGTGCAATTTGAAAGAAAAAACAAAGAGGGGTCTAAATGATCTGTTCAAGTCATATGATAAATAAGTGGAGAACCTGAGCTTGAACTTAGGTGTGTCTGAAAACACAGGTGGCTCCCTTCATCACAAGCCCGCAAGATTTTAGCAGTGACTGACCAACTGAGTTGTCATTAGATTATCAAACACCTCACAAATAGTAATGAATACATGCTTACAAGCTTCACAATGGGAGCAACAGCTTTGAAGTGTTTGTGAGCATCTCCATTGACAAGCCCCACAGAGCCAAGATGGAAATGTCAATAGTGCTATAAGGCTAAGCTGGTTGATGGAATGAACAGCAGTTATTTTCTTCCTTGGCTAATTTTCCTGGCCTTTGGGGTATCAACAGCTCCAGTATTTCAACTGTAGAAATTTCTTTTGCCAGAAGCTATATACAGCAGTTGTGTTATATAACAGAGTCCCATACAACAGCATATACTAGTAGGTGAAATCAGATAATGATACAAATTATTATGACTTTATTCTTGCCCACTACACCATTATTATCCATAATACCATTCTATATTTTAATCTTATTGTGTTCTTATATGAGCCTGATAATTTAGGTTTTGCATGCATTTTTAAGATTATTATTGTAGTAGAGTTGCATCTTATTTGGTTCAGTTCAGTTCAGCTCAGTTGCTCAGCCATGTCTGACTCTTTGCTACCACATGGACTGCAGCAGGCCAGGCTTCCCTGTCCATCACCAATTCCTGGAGCTTGCTCAGACTCATGTTTATCGAGTCGGTGATGCCATCTAACTATCTCATCCTCTGTCATCCCTTTCTCCTGCCTTCAATCTTTCCCAGCATCAGGGTCTTTCCAATGAGTCAACTCTTCACATGAGGTGGCCAAAGTACTGGAATTTCAGCTTTAGCATCATTCCTTCCAAAGAAATCCCAGGGCTGATCTCCTTCAGAATGGACTGGTTGGATCTCCTTGCAGTCCAAGGGACTCTCAAGAGTCTTCTCCAACACCACAGTTCAAAAGCATCAATTTTTTGGCACTCAGCTTTCTTTATAGTACAACCCTCACATCCATACATAACTACTGGAAAAACCATAGCTTTGACTAGCTGGACCTTTGTTGGCAAAGTAATGTCTCTGCTTTTTAATATGCTGTCTAGGTTGGTCATAGCTGTTCGTCCAAGGAGCAAGCATATTTTAATTTCATGGCTGCGGTCACCATCTGCAGTGATTTTGGAGCCTAAGAAAATAAAGTCTGTCACTGTTTCCACTGTTTCCCCATCTATTTCCCATGAAGTGATGGGACCAGATGCCATGATCTTAGTTTTTTGAATGTTGAGTTTTAAGCCAGCTTCTTCATTCTCCTCTTTCAGTTTCATCAAGAGGCTTTTGAGTTCCTTTTCACTTTCTGCCATAAGGGTGGTGTCATCTGCATATCTGAGGTTATTGATATTTTTTCCCAGCAATCTTGATTCCAGCTTGTGCTTCTTCCAGCCAGGGATTTTGCATGATGTACTCTGCAATAAATTAATAAGCAGGGTGAGAGCATACAGCCTTGACGTACTCCTTTCCCAATTTGGAACCAGTCTGTTGTTCCATGTCTGGTTCTAACTGTTGCTTCTTGATCTGCATACATATTTCTCAGGAGGCAGGTCAGGTTGTCTGGTATTCCCATGTCTTTAAGAATTTTCCACAGTTTGTTATGATCCACCCAGTCAAAGGCTTTGGCAAAGTCAATAAAGCAGAAATAGATGTTTTTCTGGAACTCTCTTGCTTTTTTCTATGATTTCAACGGATGTTGGCAATTTGATCTAAAGAACGGAAGCAGAATCTTGTGTATAGTCATAGATACCCCTGTGAATTCTATCTTTCAAAAAGTCCAACACAGCTAGTTTTCCCATAAATATAATTCATTTGTATCTATTCTACTCACAATTTGTAAAATGGATGATTTCTCTTTTGGATCATGCCATACCAAAAAACAGAGGCACAATACAGCAAGATGCTCACTATTTCTTCATTCCTTTTTCTTTTCTTCCATATTTCCCTCCATCCATTCCTTCCCTAAATTTTATGGCCTCCTCCTGCTGCTGCTGCTGCTGCTAAGTCGCTTCAGTCGTGTCCGACTCTGTGCGACCCCATAGATGGCAGCCCACCAGGCTTCTCCGTCCATGGGATTCTCCAGGCAAGAACACTGGAGTGGGTTGCCATTTCCTTTGCCAATGCATGAAAGTGAAAAGTGAAAGTGAAGTCGCTTAGTCCTGTCTGACTCTAGCGACCCTATGGACTGCAGCCTACCAGGCTCCTCCATCCATGGGATTTTCCAGGCAAGAGTACTGGAGTGGGGTGCCATTGCCTTCTCCAATGGCCTCCTACAGGGCATATATTATTTTAGACACTGGGAATACAGTGATGAACCAGAGTGGCAAGCAGAATGCAGCAACAATGGTCTAGATCCCCCTGACACATGGTCATTGCCATTAATGATAGCAAAACTCTTGTATGAGAGATATTGTTTCCCTCTCTGGGCACTTACATTTGAGCTTGCATAAGCTAAACTCCAATAACACACAATTCTGTATTCCAATAATATATATGAAGAAATAGGCTTTGTAAATACAGTAAAGTTATTTTGAATCTAAGTTTTCAAAGTTAAAGTCCTAAGTTCTGTCCGCATGAGTATCTCTCTCATTCCTTTACATAGTCTCTTGGGCCTAAAGTCTGTTGGTCTCCATGTCCATCCTAAAATCTGACCACTTGTGTCCTTAGTCTTGCCTTTTGCTTACTGACTTTACCCTGTGTAGATATGAATTTCCAAGTATTTATTCTAGTCTTGTGTGTTTATGCTCCGTCTCTTCAGTCATGTCCAACTCTTTGCAACTCTATGGACTGTAATCTGCCAGGCTCCTCTCTCCACGGGGTTTTCCAGGCAAGAATACTCGAGTGGGGTTGTTATCCCCTCCTCCAAGGGATCTTCCTGACCCAGGGATCAAACATGTGTCTCCTGCATTGCAGGTGGATTCTTTACCCAGTGAGCCACCTGGGAAGCCCTATCCTAATCTTAGCTTTACCTTAATAAAGGAAGTAAGAAAAGGGTTCTTAATGCCTTCATGGCTTGGTCTTCTTGAAATCCTTGACTCTTGGTCAAGATTAGTCTAGGCATGGCTATTGAATAGGAAGGGCCTGACTTCACTTTACTGACATATTTCCCTTCCAGCTTCCCCAGAGTTTCCATTATATTCCTACAGCCCAGGTAGGAGACTGTCATTGTTACTGAGGATAAAGCTATTTAGGTGAATGTCCCTCTGCAGAATCATTTATCTTCCGTTCCAAGTTATACGATACACAAGGCTCTGATCAAAAAAAAAAACCAAAAAAACAAAAAACCCTGTGATTTATTAGGGTTTCTATTTAGGACTGTGTTTAAAGACACTATGCCCTACATTGTGGGATTGTTAAAGCAAGAAATATCCAAATAATTAAATTTAGAGTAGAAAAATTGGTGTGAGGGAGGAAAGAGCGTTGTCTAAAGTACATAAAATTCTTACTGCTCAGACTTTGGACCCTTTGACTGTGTCAGGTCAGTTTGTCCTCTCTCATTACTGGGCAAAGGTAGGAAATCTAAGTGATGTCTCCTCATTTATCTGAATGTGCTGTGTTACAGGGCCGGTTTAAATGTTTTGGAGTAGTTGCCACTGCAATTTTATGATATAATGACTTGGTTTAATGTCATGTTGGTACAGTGAAGTTTTTACATTTACCTGAGATAAGGTATGAAAGGAACAAATGATTACTTACAAACAGGAAACTTTTACAAGTTAGTTTTTAATAATAAGAGAGATTAAAAAATGAAGTTTTCTGTAAATACAGCAGTATCATTGGGTAGAAAGAATTGCTATGAACTGGGTACTGAATTGCTATGCCCTTATTTCACTGTGGGACTTTAAACCTGTTGCCACATGTCTGGACCTTGGTTTCTGTCAAGGTAAGTAATGTTAGCTGCAATGCCAGACAACCTCAACATTTCAGTGATTTAATCAAATGAAAGTTTCTTTCTCATTCACCTCAGCCTAAGGAGTGTGTGTGGGGAGGTGGACTCTGACTTTTCCATATTGTAGCTTCATCATCTTTAACACATGGTTTCAAAATTACTACTATTTTAAAGTTTTCTAATGGTTAACACCGTTGCCCTCATGAGGAAGCCATCTTTAACACTAAAGTTATTTTTTTCTTGAAGGATGTTTTTCCTCTTATCCTTTTCTTACTGCACTGAATGACTACAGCATTAATTTGGATAATAATGGAAGAAACATAACTCTTTGATACTAAACTATTGTATTCCAAGAAAATGTTTAGGCTGTAGCTCATAATATTTTAGATTCCTTAATTAAGGTTTTAAAATAACAAATCTAGTAACATTTCAGTTTGATCATTTCAGAAGTGTTCTTCACAAAACCTCAGCCATAAAACCAAAAATGTCTAGTTTATTCAGAAGACAGTTATTTTTTTCCAAAAAACATTTCCCCAAATTCTTTTATGGAATTACAGTTTTGTTTTTTTTTTAAATCCAGATTCTTCTCTCTTTTCTTTCTCCTCCAAGAAGAGCACTGAAATGCTAAGTATTACCAAGTAGTCTTTTTTTTTCCTTTTATTTAAGTAGACTATCTACCAACATCTTGAGGAACACATTTTGATTAATACCATTGGAGGAAGTATGAAGAATTAGAAGACTGTAATAAAATATTGAAAAGAAATTAAAAACTTGTATTTGGAGTGGATTAATTTGATAAATATGTGGGACAAATTGGTGAAGGATTGGACCAGAGAGGCATGCAAATACATTTGAGGTCTTTAATTAAAACAAATAACCCAAGTTATTATTAAAACAGTAACCCAAGCCAAATAAGCAAGTTTAAAAAAAGTAAATGAAAAACAAAGGACTGTTGAATCTGCTATTTTGAAAGAAAAAAATTAAAAAAAAAGAGTGAACAATAACTCAGAGTGGTAAAAAGGGGGAAAGCAGTATATAGACTATAGAAGACAGAAAAGCAGGGTAATTAAAAACAATAGTGTTGAGAGAGACATCTTGGAATTTATTTCTTGGCTTTGCCTTACTACCTATGGGACTCAAGGAAAGTGGCTTCACCTCTCGGACCCTAAATGTATTCTCTTGAATACACAGAATACCTACTACATGCTGTTGTTGAGAGGATTTAAAAGCATATTGCAAGCACTCATAAAGGAGCTTTTATTATCATTTTTCTTTTTTTATTGAAGTATAGTTGGTTTACAATGTTGTATTAGTTTCAGGTATACAGCACAGTGATTCAGTTTATATGTATATAAACTGAATATACATAATATATGTATATATAATATATATGTATAATATTTTTCAGATCCTTTTTCTCTTATAGGTTATCATAAAGTATTGAGTATACTTCCCTATATTATCACTTTTCCTATTGATTTTTATTACTTTTGAGAAATTTGGAATGAAAACTGGATTTTTATTATAAATAGGAGATTCAGTTATTTTAAAATGTTTTTTGGAAAAATTATGGAGCCTCATTCTTCAAACTACTATAAGGGGTTAATACAGCATGACTAGTAAAAGGTAACTGTGGCTGAAGGGAGAAGTCCATCTACTTGCTTCCATTCCTTTTCCACACTGAGGTGTTATTCAAAGAAGCAGTGTAGCAAATCAGGAAATCTATAGTTTATTCTTTGAAAACCATGGCTAAAACTAAACCATCAGTGGCAACATTTAAGATGAACTGTGGGAAGCTCGGAGAAGGCAATGGCACCCTATTCCAGTACTCTTGCCTGGAAAATCCATGGACGGAGAAGCCTAGTAGGCTGCAGTCCATGGGGTCACTAAGAGTCAGACATGACTGAACGACTTCACTTTCACTTTTCACTTTCATGCGTTGGAGAAGGAAATGGCAACCCACTCCAGTGTTCTTGCCTGGAGAATCCCAGGGACGGGGGAGCCTGGTGGGCTGCCGTCTATGGGATCGCACAGAGTCGGACACAACTGAAGTGACTTAGCAGTTAGCAGCAGTGATAAGCTCATGGTACAAGTAGAAGATCTGTTTCCTCATGGTAGAGACAAATAAATATATTCTATCCAGTGTGAAGCATATGGGGTCCCCCAAAAGCTGAATTCAAGTGCTGTAGAGGAGAAAGAGTGAATTGCTTTCATTATTCCAAATGAAAATTTAGGTTACATGATAGTTATTATAACTTTGTGGGGAAGGTGCTGGGACTTATTCACTCTCAGATCTCCAGTGTCTCTTTCAATATATGCCACTTAATGATATGCTCAGTAAATAGCAGAGGAATAAATGAATGATGAAACAAGTGGATAAAGGAATAAATCTTTGCATGAAAGGGGCTAGTACACATGGAAGTGTATAAATAGATAAAAAAGAAACAGAAAGAAGAATAAATCCAACTTGGCTACAACTAGATGCACTGAATGAAGCAGCAAAACTTCGTGATTTGTAAGAAACAAAATTGCTGAACTACATGATCCTCTTTGAGGTTTAAAGCCCACAATTCTATATTTTGTGAGTTCTGCTACTGCTAAATCACTTCAGTCATGTCCGACTCTGTGTGATCCCATAGACGGCGGCCCACCAGGCTCCCCCGTCCCTGGGATTCTCCAGGCAAGAACACTGGAGTGGGTTGCCATTATGAGTTCTAACATTCTCTAACTCTTTAAGCTTAACTCCAGGTTGTATTAGTAGTAGTACGTTTGATAGAAATTTGGGATGCAGGAGGGAAAACCCATTTGGAAAAGACAATAAAAGAATATACTTTGAGATCTATTGTATTAGAATATTGACATTGAAGCAGAACTACCTAGTAGACAATGGAGATATGGAAGAAACTAGAATGCATAAAGATTAAACATTGTGGTTCTCAAGTTCCTTCCCTCCAGGAGAATAGTTTTGTAGTGAGGAGCAATCTGCTAACTGAGCATTTTCCATGTGCCCTGTGCATTAGTCATTATGTAATACCAAAGGTGTGGAGAGCACTGGTTAATTGGGTGAATTGGTTACATGCAGGTCCATGAATAGGGAGACTAAAGCAATGATAACGATAATACCTTGCATTTACTAAGCATATACGGTGTGTCAAGTACATTAGTATTTGCATGTATCTTTATAGTCTTTCCAGCAATTCTGTGGTATAGAGCAGGGATCTGTAAACTTTTTCTGTTATTATTATATTATATATTATTTTTCTGTTATCATTATCACACGGTAAATATTTTAGACTTTGTTGACTGTACAATCTCTGCTATAGCTACTCGACTTTGCCCTTGTAGAGGAAAACAGTCATAGATGACATGTAAATGAGTAAGAGTAGATTTGTCCCAATAAAAATTTATTTGCAACCCATGGATGTAGGTCATCACCCCCATTAGTGTCTTTTAATCTACAAAACCAGCTCAAATCTGTCTATACCAGAGCCTGTTCTGTTAATCACACCACTATATTGCTCAAAATAGGCTTCAGAAAAAACTGGATTGGAAAGAAAAAACTGGTAATAGACACAGGGAGATCAGATGGCAAAAGTTCAAATGTGGTCCAATAACATTAAAATGACGGAGATAAAGGTAGCAATGGCTGGGAGAGAATGAGTATTGGTCCATTGTAGGGATAGAATCTGCATGGATTGCCAACTGACGGGATATATGATGATGCACCAGGATCTGAAAACAGATCCTGACATTGTGCTTGTAAGCTGTGACTGTTAAAAAAGAGAAAACACCACTTCATCAAGATGAACCAGCTCTACCTTTATGCATCAAAGTACTGCCTTATCCCAAGCATGAAGACAATACATGGGGTATGACCATCGGTGCAAATCTCCTGAACAAACTCTCTGTCTGACCAGAGCCTCAACACTATCCGGTACAAGCCCATCTTCCCTTCTTGAACTGGCCCTGACTTTGCCCTTAATCACAGAAATACTTGGAACACCACTTGGCACAGTTGTCCAGGGGAAGTCCCTGTAAATCTGTGACAAACTATGTCACTCATATAAATGTTCTTGCAGCTACAGATGGTTCACAGGGCCCCAAAAATGCCCTTTGCATGTTTCAGATTAGTTCTTATGCTTTTGCTGGCTACATTGCCCATCTCTGAGAGATGCCACAGAGTCTGTGCATGGCTCAGTACCCAAGCTTTCTCTACTCCTTTCATTGGAGACAAATTCTTTTTTCCTGTTTCCTGCTTTTTGTAGCTATGTGTGAGCCTAAGCTAGGGTCTGCCTTCAATTGGAGCTATTTATTCCCAAGATTGTCTCCTTAACTTGACTGGGGGCAAGTTGAGGGCTGATGTTCTTCTAGTCTTTGGATTAGAACACAGCGAGTCTGCTAGTTTAATACAACATCAGATAATAAAGGCCCCAGAAATCTCAGGTGGATACAGGAGGGGGATGAGGGACTATGAGGGCTCATGAACAAATTTTTAGAAACACAGAAGTAGAGATAAAAACAATGTTTAAGTTTTCACAACATCTTTACATGCCAGAGAAATATGAAGTGAGGTGTACTTCCTTCTTGTGATAAAAGAAACATTTGGTAGCACACATTTTTTTAACTTTTTAGTACACATACCTAAATAGATTTCAGGTGCTCAGAAAATTTAGAAAATAAGGATGCCATGGAGGTAGAACTGATGTTATTATTCTTACTATAGAAGTTGATACTGTCAGGAACTCAAGTTTCCAGTCTGCCTGACAAGTTCACGCATGGGCTAAGACAAACTTGGTCTATCAGGCTGCCCACTCCAGGCTTTGAGTGGTTTCTTGGTTTTGGATCTTCCAAGAGCTCACCCTGAGGCATGGTTTTTGGTTAGTTTGTTTATTTGGGGAGTAATCCCTAGTAGCTCAAGGGGAGGAATAGAAAAGTGAGGGGGAGGGTGGAGAAAGCTCACTAAAAGGAATGTTGATGAGCAGATTACAGCTATAAACAGATGAGTTGCAATCTTCCTGACTACTGTTTAAGAAAGCTTCTAGAAAGCAGGCAAGAAGAGCCTCAGTTGGGCTATTTAGCCACCAACTTCTATACATCACTGGTTGAGGTTTTTCCCAGTACATGGGCCAAGTGAGCTCTTGACCACCAAAGAAAGTCCCAGGAGGCAAAGTAAAAAGACACAAGAGAGATGGGAGATTTCCAGAGTGCCAAAAATTGCTTGCTGTAGTCACATCAGTGCTGGGCCTAGGGGATATGGGGCAGGGTGGGAGGGCATCAACAGCAGCTGCTCCATGTTGGGGACCTAGGTGCTAAAGGAACAAAACAGCAGGGGAATCTTCTGTAGTGAGGAAGTCCTGGCTGAAGCACTCAGAATCATGGATCATCATCCATCAGAGGAGAGTGCCACAGTAGTTAGGGACTGATTCTGAGGTCTTTTCATTCAGTCTTCATGACCACTTCTTCACATCAGGTGGGGAGGAAACAAAACCTTGGGGAGGAAAATATAACTTGTCCATGATTATACAATTACTATTACAAGAAAAGATGTTCCTATTCAAAAAGTGCATAATCAATAGTCCACAAACGGTGGCTGTTCTTAAAATTTAGGGGAAATGAGAATGTCATAATAATACTAGTAGTGCCAATTTCAGCTCTATGTAGAGCACATTTATTATACATCTTGTTGACTTTGTTTCTTTCATATCGAGGTAGTTCTAGTCTCTTTTTACAGATGGGAAAACTGAGGCTCCGGTATGTAATAATTTGCCCAAGAAGCTATGGAATCGATTGCAGTCTAAGTGCAAGTTGTGTGAGTCTCTCTACCCAGCATGAGTCCACCTTCCCTGCACCTCCCAGTAGGCAGCAGCTGACAAATGTGCTATGCAAACAGTGCAGTTCATTTCCCTTGTATGTGTATGCCTCTCTGTATTCAATTCCCATGAAACCTTTCATGAGGTTAAAGTATCTGTTTGCAGAAGTTTTGAAAAATCCCACTGTTGCAAAGGAAAACACAAAATCTTTATACATATTTCAGTTTCCCTAGTTGCAGAATGGAGTTAGCAAACAGTTGATGTAACCACCTGGTTCTCTGGAGAGATGAAAGATTTAGAGGGGATGTGAAATCTGGAGAAATGGTTCCATAGAGAATTAAGACCCTTTTAAAGGAAGTCTCTGGCTGTCACAACTGGATACATACAAGTATTTCCTCAGGGTTTAAAAAAGAATGAAATTAGATTTTACAAAATATTTTCCTACTATTTCCTACTAGTGACAGTTTGCTGATCTAAACATCTGGATTTTGTGTGCTTTCTCTCATTTTGGGTAGACTAGGTATGAAAGTGAATGGCATTCCAGATGAAATGTTGGAAATTTTGGCTGTACACAGTTGTCCCCATAACCTACAGAAATGTGTAGCTCTGCCAAGGCAGGTGATGTAAGGCTGAAGGATGGAATGGGTCACAACTGAGTCAGTTCTTTTTATCATCACCCCCAAATGCACTGAGGTGCTTGGAATTTTCAACACATTGAAATCTGTATGTTAATTAAGTCATGACCTTTGCATATTTGACCATTCAGTTTTTTTTTTTTTCTGATGCTCCCAGGGTAAAAATGAATACAAAAGTAATTAATCCCAGGCCTCGATTATTGGACTATTAGAATCAGATAACAAAATAGTTCCTCTTGGGTTTCTTCCTGATACAAATGTCAAACCCAAAGGGGTGAGAATAGACTAGCAAAAGAAGAACATTATTAGAAACTGGGATCAACTAATGTATGCATAATCGCTCATTTGGAATCAATATGTTGTACAAACCAGCAGAAAGAGATGCTATGGGCTGGGAATGCTGTATCAAGGTAAATTTTTATACAGAACATATATGCTGAGCGGTTTCCCTCATAGCTCAGTTGGTCAAGAATCCACCTGCAATGCAGAAGACCCCGGTTCAATTCATGGGTTGGAAAGATCCACTGGAGGAGGGATAGGCTACCCACTCCAGCATTCTTGGGCTTCCCTTGTGGCTTAGCTGGTAAAGAATCTGCCTGCAATGCGGGAGACCTGGGTTCGATCCCAGGGTTGGGAAGATCCCCTAGAGAAAGAAATGGCTACCGATTCCAGTAGTCGGACATGACTGAGTGACTTTCTCTCACTATGTGCTGAGCAGGACTGGGCCATTCTTCAAGTTAGCCCTTTGGTTTTATCTGTTACTGCTTAATGAAATACATCATGTTCAATGGCTTAAACAAAACCCATTTTATTTATTTGCTCCCAAGTCACAGCTGGACTGCTCCATTGGGGCTGGAAGCTCCACTTCTAAAATGGCCTCAGTCACATGGCTGGCAAGGTGCTGCTGGCTGTTGACTGGGAGCTTGACTGGAGCTCCTGGCTGGGGCCTCAGTTCTCTTTGATGCGTGTCACTCCACATGACTAGGCTGGACTTCTCCCAGCAAGGCAGTTTTAGGATAGTCAGATCTAACCTGACAGGGGCTTCCCCCAGAGTGCAGAAGCCGAAGCCATAGGCTTTCTTAAGACAAACACATCATCATTTCTGCTACACTCTGGTGGTCACAGAGAGGGTCCAGGTTTAAGGGGAGAGGGCTACTAATGGGTATGAACACCTAGAGTATCCTTCATTAGAGGTCATTACAGTCTACTATGTCAGCTCTGCATATAATAACTTAGAACCAATTTGTGCACTTTCCCTTGAGAATTTGTGTGCAAAGATGTGAAATTTTTCATGGTGCCCTGAGATGGAGTGTACAGCCATCCTTGTTGGCTGGAGAAGAATGTGAGTGCGAGAGAGGTGTGGAACTGTACATTTATGAGATGTTGAAGTAGCACTGTCCAACAAACTGTCTTCAAAAATACACAGTATTACCTGTTTGTACTTGAAAAATGCCAGGAACAATGTGAAACCTATCAACTACTTGAGATACATATTTAGCATAAATTATTTGAATAATTTCCCCATTATGCTTTCAAGCAATGAAGATTTTAAGCAATTTGATTTAAATATTAATACATAGTACTAAATCTCCGTTACTCTGGAAAAATTGTGGAGACTTGGGTAAAAATTTCAGCATACAGTTATCATTCAGCAGGCACACAGCATCCTTTCTTCTAGGTGGGGAAAAACTGTAACCTAGCAATGGAGGAAAATCCCTTCTGGTAAAATTCAGACTTAAGTATTACTGAACATACCTCCATCAAACATGGTTATCCTTGCCAGCATCATTAAAATTTGATAATTCATTACTTAACTTTCTGGAAATGTATCAAAATGAGGGTCTCTACCCTTGCTAATGGGACTTTTAAAACACATCTTGGAAGTTTATATCCTAAAGCAATGTACCCGTTGATCAAAGTTTTTGAACCTACAAGTTTCATGATCATTTTCATAATGATTTCTGCCTGATCTTAATTTCCCTAAAGACTTCCCAGCTTCTTAGAAGGGATATTTCCTAATTTATATACCTTGTTATGAGGTAGCATCAAAGAAGATGGCTAAGCACTTGTAGCCTGAGTCATGACAAAATGAGGCTAGTCAACAATTACTGAAAATGCTCTCTCTCTGCCACACAGTGTTAAATTATTATTATCATCATCTCCATGTCACTTTTTTTTTTCAAAAGAAAAAGCCTGAAATACAAAAGAAATAATTATGCAAATTAGCAGAGCCAGGATTCAAACCTTCACAGGTTTGCATTTAGGTCTAAATGATGAATTCTTGTGGGGCCCTCTGCTAAGGCACACCTTTCTAGACTGGTGGTTCTCAAGTGTGTTCCATGTACTGGGATTTGTGGGAGGGCAGAATTGTGATCCCACTCTAAATCTACTGAATCAGAAGCTCTGGGGGCAGAGGCCCAGTGATATGTGTTTTCTCCCTCCTAGTGATTCCAATACAAGCTTAAGTTTGAGAATCACTTATTTTGACATCTACTTTGAGAAAAATGCTATAAATTACAGGTTTCACTGATTAGTGCTATGACTCCAAGGGCTTCTCAGGACATTTACCACTCAACAAAGATCAACATACCACAGAGAGTGATCCACATACGGCAAACATCCCAGATATAACTTGACAAAATGGTCTTGTCTTTCACATTTGGCTTAGAATCTGAATTTGTTCCATTTCCCTACTCTCCAGTTGAGTCTATGCTTCAGTTTCCTTGTATTAAAATATAGATAATGATGCTTGCTTTCTTCTCTCACAGAAATAGTCTAAAAATTAATGAACTGTATTAAACTCTTTCAGTTCCTGGAAGAAAGGCAGTATATAAACACTGTATTAATATTTGAAACAGGTTAACTTTTTCTATGTGAATAAAAGTCTTTTTTTCTTTTGGTAATCAAACATGCTGCCTTTTCCCCAGAGAGTTTTTTGATTTTTTTCAAAAATTTCTTCTTTAAAGGCACAAGACAGATTTCTTTCTCAACGCCAGGAGGAATGATATTAAGATGAGAAAGCACTTTTTCTGAGAAATCCTCAAGTTTTAAAAATTCCTGATTTCACTAGTGATACGAGAGAATGTCAGAGAAGGCAATGGCAACCCACTTCAGTGTTCTTGCCTGGAGAATCCCAGGGACGGGGCAGCCTGGTGGGCTGCCATCTATGGGGTCGCACAGAGTTGGACACGACTGAAGCGACTTAGCAGCAGCAGCAGCAGGAAGAGAGAATGTGGCGATATACCAGGAACACTAGGTTAGAGATCCAGTAATGCCAAGTTTAAGCTATTTTACTTTTTAGTTTTATAAATTACGGTGGCCTCTTCCTCTTTCTTGGCTTCAGTTTACCAAACTGTAAAAAGTGACAACATAGCACAGAATTATAGAGTACAGGCCCTGGCTTCAAAGAACTGGGTGTGATCCTGGCTTGGCTATTCATCACCTGTGTGACTTTATGGGTTAGTTATGTACCCTCTCTCATCTTTCATCTCCTCATATGTAAATTGAGAATGTGTGTGTGTGTGTGTGCGTGTGTGTCTGACTCTTTGTGACCCCATGGACTGTAGCCTGCCAGGCTCCTCTATCCAGGGAAATCTCCAGACAAGAATACTGGAGTGGGCAGCCATTCTCATCTATAAGGCATCTTCCCGATCCAGAGATCAAACCTGGGTTTCCTGCACTACAGACAGAGTCTTTACCGTCTGAGCCACCAGGGAAGCCCACAATGAGAATAGTGAAAGGATTAAATAAGGCAGTACATTTAAAGTGCTTAGCTCAGTAACTGGCACTCAACAAGGAGTGCTGGCTATTGAAATCATTAAAAAAAATTCATTTGTATACTAGATAATCCCAAAGAGGTCTTGCTGCTTTGGAATTTTAGGATACCTTTTGAAGTTTCTCTCAGACTCTCCGGTTACTTTCTTCCCTAGGACTCAACATTCAACATGTAGTAATTGAGTACTTACAATGGGCCTGGACCGTTCAAAGCATTAGGGGTACATTGAGCACAGATAAACATCCTCGTCCTTCAGAAACCTTCATGCAAGGATGAGCTGGCCTTTCTTGAACTCTTCAGAGTGTGCGGGAGTACTCAATACATCTTAGTTCCATTGAATGGAATTCCTTTTTTGGACTGAAAAATCTTCAACACAAATAGAAAAGTATTTTTCTTAGCCTTCACCTATTCAAGGTGATAGATACTCCCTTTGATGAGTGTTTTGCTTGTTTATTTTTATGAAAAACTAGGTTACCTCTCAGCAAATGTGTAAAGAATTGTGGAAAGAAGGTGAATGTCCTTACTTCTTCTTGCCTGGATTGAGAGATGACTTCATAAATTGCGGTGGGTTGGGAAAGGAAGGCATAGAAGCTTAATTAACGGAGCGAAAGACATTTCGGAGAAGGCAATGGCAACCCACTCCAGTACTCTTGCCTGGAAAATCCCACGGACGGAGGAGCCTGGTAGGCTGCAGTCCATGGGGTCTCAAAGAGTCAGACATGACTGAGTGACTTCACTTTCACTTTTCACTTTCATGCATTGGAGAAGGAAATGGCAATCCACTCCAGCGTTCTTGCCTGGAGATTCCCAGGGATGGAGGAGCCTGGTAGGCTGCTGTCTATGGGTTCGCACAGAGTCGGACACGACTGAAGCAACTTAGCAGCAGTAGCAGCAGCAGCAAAAGACATTTTAAAATCTGTGTCACTGCCAATCCCTGTTTGCAGGTTAAGACAAAAGGGGTTTTAAAATTTAGCTACCTGTCTGTGTAGGGGAGTATTCATTTATCTAGAGGTTTAGGGAAATCTGTGATGCTGCTGCTCAAACCTGTTGGGAGGAACATGTTAAACCTTTCTGGATTCAGACAGAAAGTCTTCCTCCTGATGTTCTCTCTCCATAGCACAGGAAGACCAGTGCCAGGTCTCTGCTGATCTAAACATTTTAAGCAGGAAGGAGTGCACTTTTATTTCTTATGATATAAATTAAACATCATAGCAGACATCAGGCTGGAAAAAGTTACAGGAACTTAAGGTACTTCCAGCACTTGACTAATGCAGTCTGGCCAATGGGGTCTGAGAGGCAGTGAGATCACCAGCAGGTATGGAGCCTGAGGTGATTCCTCGCCAGCCCCACAGACAGGCTGGGGCTCAGGAGGCCAATTATTCTGGCTCCGGATGCTGTGTCTCACCCACTCTGCTTAGGTCTGGAGACAGGAATACAGGCAGAGAGATGGGACAAAAGAGCCTAATCAGTATCTCACTGCAGCACAGAATCATGGTCAGGGCCAGCTAAGAAGGATCCAAACCAGAGGCAAGGCTGGGCTGGTGAGGGAAAGAGCAAAGCATTGCCCATGCTAGAGCAAAAGCCGTACTTGTCCACATAGAAAGGGTGTGTAGTTAATGATGAGGCTTACTGGCAAAATAAAGCCAAGTCCAGATTGCTAGGGCAGACTGCACACCAGTTTAGCATCCAGGGAGACAGGTTGTAGTGGGTGTACTATTTTCCTAGTGCGCCCATAGGAAATCATCACAAACTTGATGACTTACAGTATAGATTTAATCTTTCTCAGTTCTGGAGGCTACAAGTCTAAGGTCAAGGTGTTTATAGGGTTGGTTCCTCTTGGAGGCTCTGAGAAACATTTCATCCCGTACCTTTCCTCCTGGCTTCTGGAGACTGCTTCGCAACCATGGGGGTCCTTGACTTGTGGAGGCACCACTCTAGTATATGCCACCCTCTTCATATCATCCTCCCCTCTTCTGATAAGGACTCCTGATCTCATATTGAGATTCTTACCTACTTCTACAAAGATTCTTTTACCACGTAAGATTGCCTTTTCATGTCTGGGGTTTAGGACTTGGCCATATTTGTTTTGGGAGCCACCATTCAACCTACTACAGTAGATACAGGGTCGTCAGAAAACTCAGGCTTTTAACCTCAATTAATAGGTTGATAATAGATACACTTTATTTTTATTTGTTTTTATTTGGCTGTGCCAGGTCTCAGTTGCAGCAGGAAAGATCTTCCTAGACAGGAGTGAGACCTCCATGTGGCATGTGGAATTTTTAGTGGTGGCTTGTGAACTGTCAGTTGTGGCAGCTGGGATCTAGTTCCCTGACCAGGGATCCAACCCGAGCCCCCTGCATTGGGAATGCAGAGTCTTAGCCACCAGACCACCAGGGAATTCCCAATAACTACACTCTAAGCTTTTACCATTTTTCAGGCACTCATTCATGAACAAAAAATATTTAGTGAGCATCCAGTATATGCCAGGTACCGTTCTTGAATCTGGGACATTAGGAATAAACAAAATTGGCAGAACTCTGTCTTCATGAAGGCTATAGTTTACTGGGGGTGGGTGGAGATAGACAAACAAATGACAGACTGAATTATATGGAACATCTAAGAGATGAACACCATAGAGAGAGTAAATTATAGGAGGTGAATAGGAAGTGCTGGGGAACAAGAATGGTGCAAATTTCATAGGATAGGCCAGGAACGCCTCAGTTAAGGCTCCTATCTGAGCAAAGACTTTAAGGTCGAGCAGGCATGAGCCTGAGAGAAGACTGGAGAAAAAGTATTGCAGGTTGAGGAAACAGCAAGTGTTGGGGGGTGGAGGATAGAAGATGAGTAGATGGGTCAGCTAGGCAGAAGGTGAGTGAGCAAGAGAGAAGAATTGAAGTAGCTGAGTAGAATTGGGAGAGGTAACAGAGGCCAGATCATGCACATACAGCTGGCTGTCTACTGTAAGGACTTCAGCATGGACTCAGAGTGGAGTGAGGAGCCACTGGAGATTTTGAGAAAATGTGTGTGACACAATGTGATTGTATGATTGTAGAGTCACTTCTGCAGATGTATGGAAAGTAGCCTTATGTGCTAGTGAGTGCAGAGTCGGGGAGGATTTTGGGACTATTGCTCTAATTCCAGAGAGTGATGACTGGGGCTTGGACCAGAAGAGACTGGGAGAAGTGATGGAGTGCTGCACGTGTTCTGAGGCTGGAACTACTAGAACATGCTGATGGTTGAACGTAAGGAATCAGTGATAGTTTCTCTTAAGGTTGCTTGAATTTCTCACATAACTGCAGTCAGATAGTGCTGTGACTGGAGTCACCTCAGAGACTTGCTCACTCACATGTGCTGGCTCTTGGTTAAGATTTTAGCTGGAATTGTCAACTAGAACATCAACACATGGCCTCATGTGACCCAGGCTTCCTCACAGCATGATTGACTAGGTTTCAGATGCAAGTGTCCTAAGATAAAGAATCAGGTGGAAGCTGTATTATCTTTCATGGATTGAGTCTGTGAAGTCACATAGAATCAGTTTTATCATACTTATGATCAAAACAGGGATCCCTTTAACAGAAGGGGTATAGACACCACTCTTGCTGGGGAAGGAGCAAAGTCACATATAAGTCACATAGGTAAGAAAAGCATATAGGATGAGAGAGGTTATTCAAGTCATTTTTGGAAAATATGATCCACAACTAATGGAAAGTATTACTACAAGGGAAATTCATCAAGGCAAGAAGGCTTGATAAAAATAGATTGGGCTCTGGGTTTAAGCCAGGCACAAGTAAATAGAGGGAGAAATTTAGAGCAGGTAACTGGAAACAGCCTCCTGGAGTTGCAGCAGAATAAGCAGACAGCATCATCCAGCCAGATGACTATGAATGTCTGGACCCAGATCAGGAAAATTCTGCTCATTGTTGCATTTTTTCCTATCACTTTTATGATTTGTTCCTAAACTTATAAAAGGAGCCAGGTAATAATGTTATAGGGAAAATGGCACCCCACTCCAGTACTCTTGCCTGGAAAATCCCGTGGGCGGAGGAGCCTGGTAGGCTGCAATCCATGAGGTCGCTAGGAGTCAGACACGACTGAGCAACTTCACTTTCACTTTTCACTTTCATGCATTGGAGAAGGAAATGGCAACCCACTCCAGTGTTCTTGCCTGGAGAATCCCAGGGACGGGGGAGCCTGGTGGGCTGCCGTCTATGGGTCGCACAGAGTCAGACACGACTGAAGTGACTTAGCAGCAGCAGCAGCATAGGGAAACATAACAGGAAAACAGTTACCCGTCATCCCACCATAGGTCCAGAGTCCATGTACATGTGCCGGTGTTGGCTAGGTCCTGTTGTCTGCCTGGGTGAGCCCCGGAGCAGAGCATAAAAAGTCCAGGTTTGGAAATCCCACACATCAGGTTTAAATTTTCTTTTCACTGGATGATCTTGAGCAGTTCTCTATGCTTCAATGTCCCAATCTGGAAAATGCTGATAATTGTGAAATAATTCTGTAATGCAGCCCAGGGACTGGAAAAAGTAAGTTCTCAATGCACATTAGCTTGTAATTTCATTATTAAATAAATACATCATTCTTTTTATAAAAATGGTCTCATTTACAGAAACAACATGTATGCTGTTTTGTAACTACTTTTTTTTTTTTTCACATAATTTTACCCTGAACATATTTCCATATGACTCTGGATACAGACACTTTTATCATTGTATTTATGAGATGCACACCTCTGCATTATGCACATGAACTACAGATTGTTTAATAGATTCTAAATGTTGAATAGTTAGCTTTTAAAAAATTAATTTTTACCTATTACATGTAATACTGCAATAAACTTAAATACTTGTCTAACTGTTTTCTTACTATTTAGCACATTTGTTCAATGAACAAATAAATATTTACAAATTTCTAGAAGTAGATTTGTTGGGCCCAAACTTTGCCATTCAAGAGTATTTTTAAATTTACATTATACTATGAAGAATTCCAAACCAAATAAAATTAGGAAGGATTGTATAATGCACACAAATATATGGCTAGCACTTGTAATTATCCTGTTAGAATTTGCTTTATTTGATTGATCTGTGTTTTTCTTGAGTGTTTAAAAATAAAACATATCAATCATGACATTTTATTCTGATACTAGTGTGTCTCATAAAAACATTTTCCAGCGTGACTGTTATACCATTATTATATATAAGAAAATTAAATATAATACCCTAATATGACCTAACACATTTATTTTAAAATTTCTGAATTTTCCAAATTGCCTTTCACATCTTTTACAGTATTTTTTTTTTTTTAAATCAGGACCCAATCATGAACCCGAATTACCTTTGGGTGTTATTGTCTCTTAAGTATTTTCCATCTAAAGCAGCCCCTCCTTACTTTTGTTTCCCATTTTTAATACTGATTTGTTGAAGAACCAGAGCTGGTTGATCTTTTCACCTTCTCACCATTAAAAAAAACAAACAAACAAACAAAAAAAACAAAAACCTACCTCATTTTAAAGAAAATGCTCAGAAGTGACATTATTGGGCCCAAAGGCCATCCTGATTGTAGACAGCCCTCCTGGAGAGAGTATGGACTGCTCCAGAGTGATGCTCTACTTGGTAGACAGGTATTTTGAAATATAAAGGTTAACTTTGGCTGGCTGCTGGGGAGGTCTCACCCTTCCAGCAGAGATTCGGGGGTGTGCTTATTTTATTTGTATTGCAATATAGTTGCTTCACAATGTTGTGTTAGTTTCTGCTGTACAATGACCTTCCCCTTGGACCTCCCTCTCACGCTTCCTCCCCATTCCTCCCCTCTAGGTCATCACAGAGCTTGGAACAACCTGTGCTATAGAGCAGCCTCCCACTAGCTAGCTATTGACAGAAGTGTGTGTGTGTGTGTGTGTGTGTGTGTGCGCGCGCGCGCACGTGCACTCAGTCGCTCAGTTGTGTCCTATTCTTTGTGACCCCATGGACTGTAGCCTGCCAGGCTCCTCTGTCCATGGGATTCTCCAGGCTAGAATGCTGGAGTGGGTTGCCATTTCCTACTCCAGGGATCTTCCTGACCCAGGGATCAAATCTGAGTTCCCTGCATCTCTTGCATTGGCAGATGGATTCTTTACTACTGAGGCATTGGGAAGCCCTGACAGAGGTTTGCTCTTCACCAAACCTTCCTCAGAGTAAGACAGAGCACTCTAAATTAGCTCCAGAAATGACACTCTGGTTTATTGGACAAGGTGGCCTGAAGTCTAACACAAAACAAGATATTCTGAGAGATTTCATTAGACTCCAACTTCAGAGGCAGGTAAGTCTCTCCTGGGTACATTTCTGTTCCTGCTGGTAGGGTGGCTGAGAGCAGACCTAAACAGTCACAAATGTACATCAAAATCCTGGTTCTGCTTGTTACTAGGGTAACAAGTTTCCTTGGAAAAACCACTTAAAATTCCATTCTCTTTAGCACTTTGATATGTGCAAGGGATTGAGCCCTTTCTAATGGACCTGTCTGCCTTATGTACTGTCGAGTGGCAAAGACAGCCTTCTTATCCTCCAAGATAGAACTTCTCAAACATTTACATACATAAGAATCACCTGGAGGACAAAGAGGGCTCATGATAACCAGCCGACATTTTGATACAGTTAGATAAGCCCAGGAATCTGCTTTTCTTCACGGGCAACCTGAGGAATTTTGACTCAGGTAGTCCAGGACCATGCTTGAAGAAATTCTTATCTGGGAAGCTCAATTTGGCTTGTCTGAAATAGGCAACACTTTATAGCAATTACTGTGTGCCTGATACCCTTCCTCCTACTTTAGACACATTGACTAACTCAATCCCTCCAGTCACCCTATGAGCTAGATATTCTTTGTACCCATGTTTTATTGATGAGGAAATTGATGCTCAGAGAAGTAAATTGTCCAAGATCCACACTGTTAGTAGGCAGTAGAGCCAAGCTATGATAGTACGTGTGGAATATGGTGATGTAAAACTTAAAAAGTACCTCTTACTGAATTGTAAATTCAGAAGTTCTTAAAGTAAGAGGTTGTTACTACTGTTGTTGATGTGCAGGGAATATTTTCCATTGGGTCAAAGAGGTATGTCTGAAGTATGCTTTTATTGAACCTGAGGTCGACTAGTAGAGAGTAGATGAATGCTTGCTGAATAGAGAGCATTCAATGTGTGCTTATTGAATGACTAAATATGTTCCAGTATGGATGCTCCAATACTCTGCAAAAGTTAGTCCTTGAACCCAGGCACTCATGACATACTTCTCTGTGTCCTCTTGTGATTTTTCCTCCTGGTCCAGTTCTGCTTTTTCCACACAATACCACCAACTAGAGATCCAGTTGATCAGTCATGGCAACTGTGGATTGCCAGGTGACCTTGCCATGTTTGTTTTTTCCTGTCCATCTGCCATATTGATGTGGTGGGGAAATCTTTGAACTGAAGCTTTTCAGGAAAGACTCCTATCACTGCTCATTGAAACACCCCATACTCTGCTCCTTCAGCCACTTAAGGTTTCCAGTTTGTTTACATAAAAATGGTATTTAAAAGCACAGGCATGGGTTCAATGTTCAGTTCTGACATCAGGGAAATGGATTCAATTCTTGAATGTGAGATGCTTCCTGTATCAGATGATATGATGTCAGTAATTTGCAGTGAGAGCTTTGGAGATATTTTGCCTGTGTTTGAATCTCAACTCAGTTGTTTATCAGGTCTCTGAATGTTGGGAAAATAACTTGCCTTATCTGCACAATGGGGCAAATAATATCTATGTTAGAGGATAGACAGTGTAATATAGTAAATCACTTTGGCACAGTGCCCAGCATATAGTAAATAATCACTAATGTTAGCTGTGTTATTGCTATGAAAATGAGGTCATATCTACTCTTTTGGGAGTTTGAAAAAATGTTTGTAAAGTTCTCTGTTTTGTAACTGCTCTATAAATACTAACTGTTAGGATTACTATCACTGTACCTAGAGGTTAAGCTCATAAATTTATTTAAATAAATTTTTAAGCTCACAACTTCATAAGAAAATTTCCAGCGCTAACATTTTGTAATTTAAAAACAAAACAAAACAAAATAAATGAACTTCCTTGAAAGATATGGCATCCCCACAAGATACAATCATGTGGTGTTTTGGAGGCCGCTTGGGTCATGAGGAGCTCTGAACTCAGGGGTGCCTTCAGCTGTGGGCTTTAAGGGTGAAGATTGATACAGATGTTTCCAGTGAGAAACTTCAGTATCTTAAGATTAAACAAGATCACTGAGATTTGCTTTTTTAACTAATGGAAATGTCAGTCCTTTTGAGTGTTGTTGCATTATTTAATTTCGGAATAAGAAGCATACTGTCCTAAAGTCTGCTTTCAGAAACCAAAATTGAGTCTTTGGATACTTTTTCTTGAAATTCTGATAAACGTTATCTGGTTTCCTTCTGGAAATATAAGATACCCAGATAAACTTGAATTTCCAGTAAAAATAATTAATTTTTTAGTATAAATATGACTACCTATATATGTATGGGTGAGTATATCTCAACTATTGTAAATAATTATTTGCTAGATTTGGTAATCGTAGGTGTTGTACACGGCAGTGTTTACTGGGGCTGTAAATCACCTGGGCATTTTGTTAAACTATGAAATTTGATTCAGTGGATGCAGTGTCGAGACTGCTGTTTTGAGGACCACATCTGAGTGGAAAGTGTGAAAGATAGAGTTTCCCAAGCTTGCTGCTTAGAAGAAATATCTGTGGTGGTGATTGAAAATACAGTTACTTTGCTGTAACAAAATACCACAGACTGGCTGGTTTAAAAAACAGAAATTTATTTCTCACTGTTCTCGAGGCTGGAAGTCCAAGATGAAGGTTGGCAGGGTTAGGTTTCTTCTGAGGCTTCTCTCTTTGTCTTGCAGATGGCTGCCTTCCTGTTGCCTTTTCACAAGTTCTTTTTTCTGTGCCCGTTTGTCCCTGGTGTCCCTCTGTTTGTCCTATTCCCAGTCAAGTTGAACCAGGACGCACCCTAACAGCCTCATTCACCTAAGTAACTATTGCTTCTTTAAAGTCACATATCCAAATAAAGTCATTCTGAGGATGCGCCAGTTACGGCTTCAACATATAAGTTTTGGAACAGGAAAATAATTCAGTGGTAACAAGATCTGAGACTCACTGAGACAGAATTTCTTTTGGAGGGGTTTTCAGAGGCTGGTCCATTTCACCAGCTTATCGGGCAAATCTAAGACATCTGGTGTAGAGCAACCATGCTCGGACTTGAGCCTAAATCAGAATCACCTGAAAAACCTATTAAAACCCCCAAGTTTTTGATTGAGGAGGTTGAAGTGAAGCTCCAGTTCCTGCTTTTCTAACAAGCAGCCATCATTAGAATTACCAACTCAGAAGAATGCCTACACCTCCTGAAGAGCAGGGCAGTGATAACATGGCCTTTCTGTTGCTTTTGTGTGAATTTCCTGAGATTGGGAGGCAAGAGCTCTTGGGGACTCTAGAGCCCTGTGTTAGATGAAAATGGGTCTTTGTGATACATTTTCTACAAATTCTACAATATAGGAAACAAAATCAGTGTATTTTCATAAACAGAAAAACACTGATTTTTAAAAATGTTCCTCTTATTCATTTCTTGAGAGTCAATGAACTGCCTTTTATTCTTGTCACCATTGTGGTCTTTTTGTTAAATAGTGCATTATTAGATCCCATGAGGTCATTTTCCAAGATGTGATGGGTTGAAGATCAAATCGTCTACCTACTGTTGTGAAGGAAGAGTTGGGAGGACCTAAAATCCTGGATTACACCTTCAGTCTCCTGAGAAACTGCTGGCCACAACTACAGCTCAAGTTCCTGACATGAGTCACTTGGATGTTGATCCTGCTAATAAACATGCGAACAAACTCGTGCAGGAACACAAATCAATAGTTTTTTTGTTTGCTTATTCATTTTTTAGAACAAGTCTCTAAATTACTTACAAGATTGACTCTTTCTGACGTATTAAAATTCTAGAATTTAGCCCATCCAGGTAAATACAGAGGTCTTCAGCAAATGTACCTTTCTCAATATTACAGTCTCAAAAGAGTCTCTCATTAAAAACCAATACTCATTCCCTTTTGTTTTTCTGAAGATGTAAATGATTGATTGGCAAGCAATTTTAAATATCTTGTTTATAATTATGGGACTGTACATTGATGGTTTTATTATTATAGGTAGCAGTTCAGAGTATCTCTTGGGAGTTCAGGAAGTTGTTGGACTGCTATTGGGTGCTCTTACATATGTTTTCAGAGCTTAATTTCCCCTTTGGTGCAGTGGATTTAAGAATACTACCTACCAGGACTTGGGGGAAAATTATATGTTTGCAATACCACTGCCATGTGCTTGGTGACATAATAGCTTCGTACATGGGAGATGTCATTATTTATATGATTATAAATTAGAATGTGTTATCGCTATTTTTTCTGCTCATTTTATCTTTCTTGTTTTCTTCTTTGCTTTGTTCTTCCTCACTGATTAAAAACGAGGTCTGTTTTGAATAACGGTACTTTGACCAGAAACATTATGAGGAGGACTTTTGTTTGTTTGTTTGTGATTTTTAAGTAACAGGGAAACTGAGACCTAGAGTTTAAATAACTTGACCAAAATCAACCAGCTGATTGTGACAGAGAAGAATATGAACACAGGATTCTGGTCGCCAATGCCATTTTCTTAGGTTTATGCTCCTCTGATTATTCTTGGACTCAAGATAAAGAGTTATTGGATTTTGAAGTTGAAAACTGATATAGGGGGAAAAATGTATAATTCACTGCTGTTCATTTGGTGGAAAACCATCCAGCTGATTGATTGGTAGAGCCCTATGTCTCTTTGTTAATAGTGTTTGGCTGTTGGGTTCATTAATATTTCTGCTAGATGCAAAATATTATATATAGAATGGACAAACAGCAAGATTCTATTGTATAGCACAGGGAACTATATTCAATATCCTGTAATGGCACCATAATAAAAAGAATATGAAGAAGCATATATATACATATTTGTATAACTGAATCACTTTGCTGTATACCAGAAACTAACACAAAATTGTAAATCAACTCTTCTTCAATATGAAATGAGCCATGCACTCTGATTTGAACTGCATAAAAATTTTTAAAATTCTCAAAAAAAAAACCATTCTGCTAGAGATTTACCAAATTTGAAAATTTAGAATTCCTGAATAAAAGGGAAAGTTGGTTGAAGAGTAGAACAAATCTGTTGAAAATATGATATTTGAAATATCTAGTCATGCTAGATGCTGGGGTATTAGTCCATTGAAGTGTTAATGCTTTGGTTGCTGGATTGAGGAAGTTCTGGGCAGCTGGGTAGAGGTTGGATTCTTGGGAGCTGAGGATACTGGCTATTTACCAACAAACAAGCATTTAACCATGGGCACAACAATATCAGTGTGAACAGGGTGGATTTATGTACCCAAGTTAAAAGACTAGGTTCCTTAATATCCCCTTCTCTTTGGATAATCAATAAATTGATGTTAGTTATACAAAGCCAAATTTGCAACTCCAAGATTTTTAATTTTTCTGGAATAATAAGAATTATAAAATAAAAGTTAATATCAGGGTTTTAAATTAAAAATGCATAATCTTAATGACAGGTGTGCATCATAATAGCCTATACAGTTTGCCCAAAATTCATCTGCCTATGTATTTTGCTATGATTTGATTCAGGGAGAGTGGAGTTTCTGGAATCTGTGCTTTTGTGAGTCCTCCCTAGGTGCCTCTGGTCCCTGCTATATTGGATATCTTCTGTTTTACCCTCCAGATGTACCCTCAACTTTTCAATTTTTTTTTTTTTAACATACTCTGTTCTGTTTTCAAGAGGCCAAGGTCTGTGGACAGTCTTGGTGAACTCCTTTACTTTCTGCCTTCCTGTTGGGAGCAGCCAGTGGGAAGTCCTGCCAGGATATGGGAACAGGGAAGAAGGAAGAGGCTGCGACATTGTATTCCCTTGGCTCTCTCCTTAAGGGATAACTTTGGACTGGCTGTCACTTTGACCAAAGATCACAGGTCTTTGGGATGTGGTCCTCTCCATGTGTCTCTTTCTGTCCAAGTTTCCATAACTGTACCCTCTCCCAGCTCCTTTCAGCTAAGCAGAGGGAACAGCTCTATTGGCAGTAACATCAGAGCACTAGTATAGCCTTTAATGGTTTTCTTATACCATTTGTAAATAGTCCCTTTATTTAACTCTCTTCATTTTTCTATTTGTGCCATTTATTTCCTGCTGGGACCCTACCTAAGGGACGCTGCCTTATACACTTCCCTAATGTTTCTTTGAAACATTATGGCAGAAAGTGAAGAGGAACTAAAAAGCCTCCTGATGAAAGTGAAAGTGGAGAGTGAAAAAGTTGGCTTAAAGCTCCACATTCAGAAAACGCAGATCATGGCATCTGGTCCCATCACTTCATGGCAAATAAATGGGGAAACAGTGGAAACAGTGACAGACTTTATTTTTCTGGGCTCCAAAATCACTGTGGATGGTGACTGCAGCCATGAAATTAAAAGACGCTTACTCCTTGGAAGGAAAGTTATGACCAACCTAGATAGCATATTCAAAAGCAGAGACATTACTTTTCCAACAAAAGTTCATCTAGTCAAGGCTATGGTTTTTCCTGTGGTCATGTATGGATGTGAGAGTTGGACTGTGAAGAAGGCTGAGCACTGAAAAATTGATGCTTTTGAACTGTGGTGTTGGAGAAGACTCTTGAGAGTCCCTTGGACTGCAAGGAGATCCAACCAGTGCATTCTGAAGGAGATCAGCCCTGGGATTTCTTTGGAAGGACTGATGCTAAAGCTGAAACTCCAGTCCTTTGGCCACCTCATGCGAAGAGTTGACTCATTGGAAAAGACTCTGATGCTGGGAGGGATTAGGGACAGGAGGAGAAGGGGATGACAGAGGATGAGATGCCTGGATGGCATCACTGACTAGATGGACATGAGTCTGGGTGAACTCCGGGAGTTGGTGATGGACAGGGAGGCCTGGCGTGCTGCGATTCATGGGGTCGCAAAGAGTCGGACACAACTGAGCGACTGATCTGATCTGAAGGAATATGGTTCCTTAAATATGATATTTAAGGTAATGTTTCCCATTACCAACACTCTGACTCTATCCATAGCTCAGATAATTCAGGTGGGATTCTGCCATGGTTGGTCTCCCCCAGGTTCAAGGAGAGATATGGAAAACAGGCTGGAGTTCTAACATTTACCTTCTAACATCCTACTTGCTTTGTGTGAACTGTTTGAAGAAAGGCTAATCCCAAATGGCAAAGGACAAATAAATTGAGGATCATCCTAGAGACAGAAAACTTAAGTGGACTTTGTTTCATTCAAATGATACAATATGATTAAAATATAAAGGATTTCGCTCCCAAGGAGGAACACTTAAAGAGGCCTTAACTAGGTCTCTGTTTGGCAGCAGAATTTTATGCCTCTCAGTATTTGCATGGTCAATTAATCCCTTAAAGTGATGACTAGTAGGCAATTTATTTGGATGGTACAAGAGGCTAATTGGTAATATTGTTATACAAAATCTTGTAGGCAAAAATTATGCCTTTTAAAAAACGTGCCTTTGGTATTTGAAGAGAGAGCTTTAGTGCCTTGGGCCTCAGAGGAATTCAGCCTGCTGATGTCAGAATTAATGAAGAATATGGAAACTTAAGTGTGGGATGGATGGAGTGAAACATGCATTAAAGATTAATGACAGTAGACTAGTGGGGGAGCCACATTTTCTGGTGATCAAAGACTCTGAGGCTTTCATCTCCCAGTGCCTGGGAGAATGTTGAACATCTTGGAATTTGTCGTATCGCCTATTGGTTATGTTTTATCAGCCTGCTCTCCAGCAAGGTGTTCCAAGAGAAACCCCTACCCTCCAGCTCTGATCTGTTCATTCATTCAGCAAATGTGTTTTGAGTACCTACTCTGTGGCAGTGGTGTTAAAAAAATGGTGACAAGTCAAAACACATATATTTGCCTTCTCTCAGGGAGATTATAGCATAGTGAAATGGATGAGTTTTCTTAAATAAGAAAGTAAATGAAACAGAGCAGGGCACTATGGTCCTTCCCTCCCCTGCCCTCTGTCCCTTCAACCTGTCTTTTGTCTGTAGAAAAACTTTAGCCACAGAATAAGTTTAATCAGAGTAGAGAGGAGAAAAGCAAAGAAAAAGAGTCAAACAAGACCAAATAATAACAGTTTAGTCATTAAGTAGAGTCAAGGACCTTTAGTTCCTCCTCAACAGCTATTGGTAATATTCTGAGCTTTATTCTTTGAGCTGTTCTGTAGATACTGAAACCCCCACCAAGTGGAAGAAGTTAACTACATGATGACCGGACTGTAGCCATGACATAAGCTGTCATAATTCCAGGAACTTATTTCAAAGAATTGAGAAACTGACCCTGGAACTGAAGACTTAATGTAATTGAAAGTTGCTCAGTTGTGTCTGACTCTTTGCGACCCCATGGATTATACAGTCCATGGAATTCTGCAGGCCAGAATACTTGAGTGGGTAGCCTTTCCCTTCTCCAGGGGATCTTCCCAATTCAGGGATCGAACCCAGGTTTCCCGTGTTGCAGGCAGATTCTTTACCAACTTAGCCACAAGGGAAGCCCAATGCTACTTAGAGCAGTCAAGATGATGCTGATAAGACCAATTTCAAGATGACTGTCAGAGCTGACTGCAGTTTCTAAGTGTGGCCCCTCCCTCCACCTATATACCCTTGAAACTCCCATTTTTAAATCTTTTGCCCACTGATTATCTATAGGGGGAGTACCCTGCCCCAGGTTGCCAGCCTCCACAATAAAAGAAGTTTTCCTTTCCAACCAATCTTGCCTCTTTATTGGCCTTCAAGTGGCCAATAGCCTGACCCCACTTTCAATAACATAAGAGCATATTTACATTCTTAGTTGGAGAAACTACATTTCTTGTAATAGTGTTTAATAGGATAACAAGAATTCCTCCAGTTTCAAAATATCCCAAACACTGGATGAAATATGGTAAGAAACATTTCATTGGCGGGATTGAACATCTCCAAAAGTCAATGAAACTCTCAGAGGCCAGAAAAAAACAAGATGAAACAAAAGAGAGGAGTGTAAATTAAAGATCTGGTAGCTTTGTTTGTGGAGCAAGAGGGGACGATTCTCACAGATAGCTCATAAAGGAAACAGTTCGCCATGAATGTGAATCAGCAGATACACTGGGCAAGAGAATTTAAGCCCTCCTGACTAAGTGATGTTCTGAAAGAATCAAGATTGCACCCAGAGCACTGAACCATATCATCTGATCTAAGGTGGGCCAGGCATCTGTTGTGGAAGCTTCCCTGAAGATACCATGTGTGGAGAGGGCCCTGTGGGATAAGTGGGACTGGGGGAGTCAAGGCCATGGCTGGGCAGTCCTAGAAGAAAGTTGACCATGTGATACATGTCTGGGCCAGATGGGCAGTAGTACATTGAAAGGACAGAAAGGCTACTGGGGCCAGTGAGAGAGAATGAAAGGGAAAGCTCTTTAGTACAAGACTGAACAGCTAAGTTAAAAAAAAAAAAAAATTCAGTCTTTATAGGCAGGATTTTCACCTGCACCTGAAAGTCAGTGGGAAACTCTTAAAGATTTTAAGTGGTGTGAGTTGCTCTTTTTAAATCTTCTTTTTGCCACTTTATAGAGTAGGACTACAGTTGGGTAAGAGGGGAAGATGGTCCAGGCAAGAGGACAAGTGCTTTAAACCCCAGTGGGGATCAGAACCCCTACTCTTCTGTTCTGCCAATCTGGAACCATGAAGCAAAGGAAGGGAAAAAAAAAAAACAAGAGGGAGAGATGGGAAGTAGTGGGCATATGGAGTTTTCTTTTTAAAATGTTGAGGAATGCAGAAAACATAAAACGATAAAAATTGTATAGCCCTAGGATTTTCACATCGATAAAGGTTTTGTTTTGTCAGTCTTGTTTCATGATTTTTTAATGTAAAAGAAACAAAGCATAACAGATAATGTTCATCCCCTTTATCCTACCCTGCTCCCATTTGCTCTCCTACCCTCTCCTGAGTTAGAGAGGTGAACTTCAGATCATGTTTCTCTACTTCTGGGAAATAATTTTCTATTTTCTAGATAATTTTTATATACATATGTATAATATTGAATATTTAAAATATTCAGAAATTATACTATGCTCTGTGTAATAATCTACAGGGTACCTTTTTCACTCAGCATTATGTTTTTGACCTCTGTCCATGTGGAATCGCATACATATGGCTTTGCATCCCATCTTAATTATCTCTTCTTCTACTGTTGGGTGTTTGGGTTGTTTATAATACAATGTCACAGATGCTGGTGTAAGCATTCTCAAACAGTCTTCTGGGACACAACAATAGTTTCTATAGGTTACATACTTAAAAATGGGATTGTTGAGTAGTAAATTATGTCCCTTTAAAAAAATTACTGATCTGTTGCCAAATTGTCCTTAGAAGTGGTTGTAACAACTCAGTTGCTTCCAGAAGTTTACACTATCATCACTTCATGAGGTCAGCCCTTTTCCCCACCAATTTGAGAAGTATGAAATAGTATTCTGTTGTTACTTTAGTAGGTGATGCTTTTGGTTGCTACTTGAAGTTGAGCTCTTTTTTTTTTTTTTCCCTATTGGGACAAAAAATGTTTTCTACATTTTTGTTTGTCCACATGTTTGGCTCATATTTTCTAACTCACATGTGGGCTTTTTCTTTCTTTTGCTCATGTCTTCCATCTTGTAGGATCTTAGTTTCTGGATCAGGGACTGAACCTAGATCACAGCAGTGAAAGCACCAAATCCTAATGACTGGACCACGAGGGAACTCCCATTAAGGGACATTTTAATCTGCTCTGAACACTGTTTCCTAACTGTGTATGCATTACAAATAACTATTTGCATTCTGTTGCTTGTTCATATTATTTTACATTATCCTTAAGTTGATACTTTTCATTCAGTGAATTTTGTTCTTTCTTTTGTGAATTGTACTTTCTCTTTATTAAGGGTTTCTTTGATACAGCATAGCAGAATGGTTAGAATATTTGTCTCTGAAACCAGACTGCTGAAATGGAAGCTGGGTTGCTACTTTCCTATCATATCCTGTCCTGTCCACCGTATCTTATCACATTGCATTCATGAAGACCTTGAGTACAAGGTTGAATAGTAGACATGTTTGAAAGAGGTGGATCAGTAGAGATCCTTGTAAAGTGGCAGCATGGTCTTGACTGGGAAATATGAAATTCTTTAGTTTGCCCTATGTAGCAGACACTGAAGATGGCTTTTGTTGCTGATGCCACATCCTCTCACGGGCTTTGGTCAAGTGATCATTTGCTCAGAGTTGTGTTATTATATACCAAGATAGAAAGGCTGAAAACTATTTTAGGTTCACCACTAATTTGCTGTTTTGACATCATTTAATCTTAAGTTTTCATTTTATTTATTGATGTCCCTTACTAGACTCATGACGATAATGCAGGTCAATATTACTGATCCAAAACCTGAAATATTGGGCTGGCCAAAAAGTTCATTTGGGCTTTCCTGTAACATCTTACAAGAAAACTTGAGCAAACTTTTTGGCCAGCCCAATAATATCTGGCATATTATAGAAGAGAGTGGAAAAGTTGGCTTGAAGCTCAACATTCAGAAAACTAAGATCATGGCAACTGGTCCCATCACTTCATTGGAAATAGATGGGGAAACAGTGGAAACAGTGTCAGACTTTATTTCTCTGGGTTCCAAAATCACTACAGATGGCGATTGCAGCCATGAAATTAAAAGACGCTTACTGCTTGGAAGGAAAGTTATGACCAACCTAGATAGCATATTCAAAAGCAGAGACATTACTTTGCCAACAAAGGCCCATCTAGTCAAGGCTATGGTTTTTCCAGTGGTCATGTATGGATGTGAGAGTTGGACTGTGAAGAAAGCTGAGTGCCGAAGTATTGGTGTTTTTGAACTGTGGTGTTGGAGAAGACTGTTGAGAGTCTTTTGGACTGCAAGGAGATTCAACCAGTCCATTCTAAAGGAGATCAGTCCTGGATGTCATTGGAAGGACTGATGCTAAAGCTGAAACTCCAATACTTTGGCCACCTAATGGGAAGAGTTGACTCATTGGAAAAGACTCTGATGCTGGGAGGGATTGGGGGCAGGAGGAAAAGGGGATGACAGAGGATGAGATGGCTGGGTGGCATCACCGACTCAATGGACATGAATTTGAGTAAACTCTAGGAGTTGGTGATGGACAGGGAGGCCTGGCATGCTGTGATTCATGGGGTCGCAAAGAGTCAGACACGACTGAACGACTGAACTGAACTGAATAGATGCTTATTAATGATTAAATTAGTGATCTTGTTTTATCTCTCTGTTAAATGATATCTATAAAATAGGGTCCTTGAAATTAGCTCTATCTCCCACAGTGAGTTAGGAAGATTCAATCTGATGTGCTTTGAAAGGTATCCAGAGTTTATGATGACCATAGGTCTTGGTGGATAACAGCAGACAAGGAAGCACAAGTAGGTGATAACATTTTCCCCACCCTAGAGTGTGCATTCTATGAGAATAGGAATCTTGTTTACCTTGTTTATGGTTGTCACCCAAGTACCTAAAATAGTATCTAGAATTCAGGTATTTATTGAATGAGTGGAATAGAGTAAAATTTAATCAAGATCTTTATTTTACTCACAGAAAATAAAAGAATAGAGTAAAATTTAATCAAGATCTTTATTTTACTCACAGAAAATAAAAGAAAACATAAAGTTGAATCCAGGGGTTTGATATGAAAACATACATATGAATGAAGGTGAATCGGAGAAGAACGAAAAAGAAAAAAAAAGCAGAATAAAAAATGGATAAGAAAACCATAAAAGAGAATAAAGAAGACATTGTCTAGGACTTAAAAAATTCTAGACTGAAAAGGTCAATTTGATGTTTGACTTATCTTTCTGAGTGGGATCAATAGAATGACAAATCTGATTGCTTAAAACTGGTCTTAGAGAACTGCAATTTAACTGTAAATTCTTGCTTTAGTATTTATACGTCTATGAAGAAAGATGAGAGACAAGAGTCTGAAGATCTCTGACCTTTTTCATTCTTTGGAAGTGCCTTAAGAATTGGACAGTTGCCTGTGGTCTGAAAACAATAATAATGTATCCTAAAGAACTCTGAATTTAAACTTGGGTTTTGTCTTTTGTAACTTTCTCTGTATCCTCATAAAAGTAGTTTCAGTGGGCATCTGCTGGTTTTGCTTGCCCTGCATCTATTGGCTTTTTATTTTTCTCCTAATAGCATCCAAATTTGTTCTGGGGGATAACTTCCTAGCTTCATTCATTTGATTTGTGTTAGGATGGGCTACTCTTCATTGCCAGGAATGGTCATGTGACAATCAGAATAGACCATTTTCTTCTGGTGACAACGCTTGACTCAAGAGATGGAGCACAGAGAACAAGATAGGTGAGGACACTCACTCTTGGAACTTTGGTCTACTTGTTGGGAGAGAGAAGTTATTCTTTAACTAGGGCTTCTGCATTGACTAACACCCAAAGAAGAGAACCTACCCCAAAAGAAAGAAAACTAATGAAACTGAGGTCTTACGATTATGTGAGAACATCTGAATCCTTTCTTCCTTGAAGCTCCATTTCACTTAGGTCAGCCAGCACATTCTCGACTTCATTTAAGTTTGAGTGGGAGTTACCTTGCAATTCAGAAGAGTCTTGATTAATACATTTTGATTAAAAAAAACTTTTTAATGGAACTTATTCTTTAGAAAGCAAAGCCCTCAGACCTAGATTGGTAAAAGTCAGGAGTATATGTCATCTAGCCTATCTAGGTAATTAGTTATTGAAAACATATCTTTAGAAACTTAACCTCTCAACAATGTTTGTGCTTCTATAGCTATAGGTGGTTGAATTAGATGATCTCAAGGTTATTTTGAGGTCAAAGTGTAAAAGTCTGCAACAGCCTCTCTTTCAATGACCTTATGATCTCTCATATTTGCTGACCACTCCTGATGACCAAGACTAACTCTTACCATTTTCCAGAGTATGCCCTGCCATTAACCTCCCTTTCTTATGTCTGCCTTTGTTTCCTAATGCCTCATAACATAGGAAGACCCTGCAGCTGCAGTAATGATGATGTAAATAGCTACCCTTTTAAATCCTCACGATACCAAGAATTTCACATCATTTCACTTAATCTTGCCAAGAACTTTAATGAAATAGGAATTAATATGAAATGTGTAATCACTGATCTACTGTAAGAATCTTGGATTTATTCAGTTTAACTTTACCTCACCTACGCACCAAGTGCAGACAGGTATAATTTTTCCATCATCACCTGAATTAATGTCCAGAGACTCATTATCATTTGAGGGACTTATAGGTTCCTTAAGAAATAAGAAGTGTATTCATGGGGTGTCAAGGGGCCATCAGGTGAAATCTACCAATTCTTCTTCCATAAGTAAGCATTTTACTCCTGCTGGGTTTATAGGTGATCTTCTGTTCTTTTGGCTTTCAGGGAAGGTCAACTGACATGTTCCTGGTTTAACAATGGCTGCATAATTAGTGATGAGAGTGCTAACTCAATCTCTCATTGATCCTCTAGTCTATATGAGCTGTGCCATGCCCAGTGATCCTTCTGTGAGTTTGCATATCTGGATCTTTCTGGGAAGATGGTCTTCAATCTTTTATGGAAGTTGTTCCAATGTAACAACTAACCTTCCAGAGCTTTTTAAAAAATTTACCCAATTCTACTTTTCTTTGATTCTTCTGCTGTCTCTTCCATTTTCTCCTTCTTATTCTTACTATTTTTTGGTAAACATTCATTTTTATTGTTTTTTAACAATTGACAGGAATGTGTCAAACCCACATGCAAATTTTTGGCAATCTCCCCTAAAGTTGCTTTTTCTTCAAAATCATGAACTTAAATGAAACTGTGTCAGGAAGTGAAAGGAAAAATCTTAGAATTGATCTTTGAATTTCATGAAGAAAAAAGAAAAGAACTAACTTTTTCTATTAAAACACTGTGAAGAGTCTAAAATGACTTCAATCCTCATTTTACAGATGAGGAACCAGAGGCTCATAGAATTTGAGTCAGATCAAGAGTTATAAAGCTGTAGAGTTTTGGGTCAAAACTTGATAGGATTAAAAACAAAGCCCTGTTATTCTCTACTGAGCTTAGAGGAAGTGGGAAGGATTGACCCATGATATATTCTTAGGAAAATGATTCTAGAAAAATGTCACAAATAATAGTTTTTAGCAAAAATCTGTAAGTCACAAGTTTTGTCAGATACTCTTTTCTACAAATTGTTAGGGGGAGTGAGCCAATGAAACATTTAAAAGCCCATGTAATTTTCTGGAAGAGTTTGAGTAAGATAGGAGTTAGCTCTTCTCTAACTTTTTGGTAGAATTCAGCTGTGAAGCCATCTGGTCCTGGGCTTTTGTTTGCTGGAAGATTTCTGATTATAGTTTCAATTTCCATGCTTGTGATGGGTCTGTTAAGATCTTCTATTTCTTCCTGGTTCAGTTTTGGAAAGTTATACTTTTCTAAGAATTTGTCCGTTTCTTCCAAGTTGTCCATTTTATTGGCATATAGTTGCTGATAGTAGTCTCTCATGATCCTTTGTATATCTGTGTTGTCTGTTGTGATCTCTCCATTTTCATTTCTAATTTTGTTGATTTGATTCTTCTGCCTTTGTTTCTTGATGAGTCTGGCTAATGGTTTGTCAATTTTATTTATCTTCTCAAAGAACCAGCTTTTAGCTTTGTTGATTTTTGCTATGGTCTCTTTTGTTTCTTTTGCATTTATTTCTGCCCTAATTTTTAAGATTTCTTTCCTTCTACTAACCATGGGGTTCTTCATTTCTTCCTTTTCTAGTTGCTTTAGGTGTAGAGTTAGGTTATTTATTTGACTTTTTTCTTGTTTCTTGAGATAAGCCTGTATTGCTATGAACCTTCCCCTTAGCACTGCTTTTACAGTGTCCCATAGGTCTTGGGTTGTTGTGTTTTCATTCTCATTCCTTTCCATGCATATTTTGATTTCTGTTTTGATTTCTTCTGTGATTTGTTGGTTATTCAGCAGTGTGTTGTTTAGCCTCCATATACTGGAATTTTTAATAGTTTTTTTCCCTGTAATTGAGATCCAATCTTACTGCATTGTGGTCAGAAAAGATGCTTGGAATGATTTCAATTTTTTTTAATTTACCAAGGCAAGATTTATGGCCCAGGATGTGATCTATCCTGGAGAAGATTCCGTGTGCACTTGAGAAAAAGGTGAAATTGATTGTTTTGGGGTGAAATGTCCTATAGATATCAATTAGGTCTAACTGGTCTATTGTATCATTTAAAGTTTGTGTTTCCTTGTTAATTTTCTGTTTAGTTGATCTATCCATAGGTGCAAGTGGGGTATTAAAGTCTCCCACTATTATTGTGTTATTGTTAATTTTCCTTTTCATACTTGTTAGCATTTGCCTTACATATTGCAGTGCTCCTATGTTGGGTGCATATATATTTATAATTGTTATATCTTTTTCTTGGATTGATCCTTTGATCATTATGTAGTGTCCTTCTTTGCCTCTTTTCACAGCCTTTATTATAAAGTCTATTTTATCTGATATGAGTATTGATACTCTTGCTTTTTTTTGGTCTCCATTTGCGTGAAATATCTTTTCCCAGCCCTTCACTTTCAGTCTGTATGTGTCCCTTGTTTTGAGGTGGGTCTCTTGTAGACTGCATATATAGGGGTCTTGTTTATGTACCCATTCAGCCAGTCTTTGTCTTTGGTTGGGACATTCAACCCATTTACATTTAAGGTAATTATTGATAAGTATGGTCCTGTTGCCATTTACTTTGTTGTTTTGGGTTTGAGTTTATACACCCTTTCTGTGTTTCCTGTGTAGAGAAGATCCTTTAGCATTTGTTGAAGAGCTGGTTTGGTGTTGCTGAGTTCTCTTAGCTTTTGCATGTCTGTAAAGCTTTTGAATTCTCCTTCATATCTGAATGAGATCCTTGCTGGGTACAGTAATCTGGGTTGTAGGTTTTTCTCTTTCATTACTTTAAGTATGTCCTGCCATTCCCTTCTGGCCTGAAGAGTCTCTATTGAAAGATCAGCTGTTATCCTTATGGGAATCCCCTAGTGTGTTATTTGTTGTTTTTTCCTTGCTGCTTTTAATATTTGTTCTTTGTGTTTCGTCTTTGTTAATTTGATCAATATGTATCTTGGGGTGTTTCACCTTGGGTTTATCCTGTTGGGACTCTCTGGGTTTCTTGGAATTGGGTAACTATCTCCTTCCCCATTTTAGGGAAGTTTTCAACTATTATCTCCCAAGTATTTTCTCATGGTGTTTCTTTTTGTCTTCTTCTTCTGAGACTCCTATTATTCGAATATTGGGGTGTTTCACATTGTCCCAGAGGTCCCTGAGGTTGTCCTCATTTCTTTTGATTCTTTTTTCTTTTTTCCTCTCTGCTTCATTTATTTCCAGCATTCTATCTTTTAACTCACTTATCCTATCTTCTGCCTCTGTAATTCTACTGTTGGTTCCCTCCCAAGTGTTTTTTATCTCATTTACCCTAATAGCAAAACCAGACAAAGATGCCACAAAAAAAGAAAACTACAGACCAATATCACTAATTAACATAGATGCAAAAATCCTTAACAGAATTCTAGCAAGCAGAATCCAACAACATATTAAAAAGATCATACATCCTGACCAAGTGGGCTTTATCCCAGGAATGCAAGGATTCTTTATATCCACAAATCAATCAATGTACGTTAACAAATTGAAAGATAAAAACCGTATTATTATCTCAATAGATGCAGAAAAAGACTTTGACAAAATTCAACATCCATTTAAGATAAAAACTCTCCAGAGAGCAGGAATAGAAGGAACATACCTCAACATAATAAAAGCTATATATGACAAACCCACAGCAAACATTATCCTCAATGGTGAAAAATTGAAAGCATTTCCCCTAAAGTCAGGAACAAGGCAAGGGTGCCCACTCTCACCACTACTATTCAACATAGTTTTGGAAGTTTTGGCCATAGCAATCAGAGCAGAAAAAGAAATAAAAGGAATCCAGATCGGAAAAGAATCCACTTGTAAAAGAATGAAACTAGAACACTTTGTAACACCATACACAAAAATAACCTCAAAATGGATTAAAGATCTAAACATAAGACCAGAAACTATAAAACTCCTAGAGGAAAACAGGGAAAACACTCTCCGACATAAATCACAGCAGGATCCTCTATGACCCACCTCCCATAATATTGGAAATAAAAGCAAAAATAAACATATGGGACCTAATTAAACTTAAAAGCTTCTGCACAACAAAGGAAACTATAAGCAAGGTGAAAAGACAGCCTTCAGAATGGGAGAAAATAATAGCAAATGAAGCAACTGACAAAGAATTAATCTCAAAAATATACAAGCAACTCCTGCAGCTCAATTCTGGAAAAATAAACGACTCATTCAAAAAATGGGCCAAAGAACTAAATAGACATTTCTCCAAGAAGACATACAGATGGCTAACAAACACATGAAAAGATGCTCAACATCACTCATTATCAGAGAAATGCAAATCAAAACCTCAATGAGGTACCATTTCACGCCAGTCAGAATGGCTGCTATCCAAAAGTCTACAAGCAATAAATGCTGGAGAGGGTGTGGAGAACAGGGAACCCTCTTACACTGTTGGTGGGAATGCAAACTAGTACAGCCACTCCAAAGAACAGTGTGGAGATTCCTTAAAAAACTGAAAATAGAAATGCCATATGACCCAGCAATCCCACTGCTGGGCATACACACTGAGGAAACCAGAAGTGAAAGAGACACATGTACCCCAATGTTCATCGCAGCACTGTTTATAATAGCAAGGACATGGAAGCAACCTAGCTGCCCATCAGCAGATGAATGGATAAGAAAGCTGTGGTACATATACACAATGGAGTATTACTCAGCCATTAAAAAGAATACATTTGAATCAGTTCTAATGAGGTGGATGAAACTGGAGCCTATTATACAGAGTGAAGTAAGCCAGAAAGAAAAACACTGATACAAGATACTAACACATATATATGGAATTTAGAAAGATGGTAACGTTAACCCTGTATGCAAGATAGCAAAAGTTACACAAATGTAGGAACAGTCTTTTGGACTCTGTGGCAGAAAGGGAGGGTGGGATGATCTGAGAGAATAACATTAAAACATGTATATTATCATATGTGAAACAGATCACCAGTCCAAGTTCGATGCATGAGACAGGTGCTCAGGGCTGGTGCACTGGGATGACCCAGAGGGATGGTATGAGGAGGGAGGTGGGAGGGGGCTTCAGAATGGGGAACACATGTACACCCATGGCTGAGTCATATAAATGTATGGCAAAAACCACTACAACATTGTAAAGTAATTAGCCTCCAACTAAAATAAATAAATTAAAAAGATTAAAAAAAAATCCCATGTAAATTTCTAAACACTATATCCCATAATAGTCCTTGACAGTGAACACTCTGAAATTCATAGCTTGAGGCACACTCCTAGGTGTTTGTTTTTGTTCTGTGTTAAAAACAAAACAAAACAAAACTTTGGTATGTTCTCTATATAACTTTACTGATTAAAATTTGCAAACAATATCTGTTTTTAATTCTTTCATACCTTTGTTTCTCAATATCTAGTGAGGTATGGGGCTAACTATTTTAAATAATGTTCGTCCTTATATAGTAGCTATGAACATAGTACTTTGCCATCCTACAGAAAATGGAAATTACTTTTTCTGCATGAAAACCTTTGGCTTTTCACAGTTCACATGAAAATTTTTGATGAATAAGTTTCTTCTCACCTATTTTTGACGTACCTTCCTGCTTTATTTCTGTGTCAGGATATGGAAAACAAAGAGTTGTGCATTTAATATCCCAAGAGAATCTGGCCATATCCAAAGTGGAATAGTTACACAAGGCTAGACTTGCACAGGAAAGACTTATGAGCCTAATAGTGAAATATGCTTTCCATTAGCAATTTACAACTGCAGAAACTAAATAGCACTTTATATATACAAAGTTAGACTTTCAAATGAGGAAGTACCTGATGCCAACTTGTTGCTTTATAACTACTTGTCTTTGCTGACTAGAGGCCATTGAAACTTATAAATTTCTGATATTTTTTATTTTGTACATTTTCTTTCATGGCCCGAGTATTAATCCTTGGATAGACAGAAGTACAAAGGTTTTATCCTGTTGTCTGATGTAGACAATGTATCAGTTGCTCTACACAGGATCATGTTAGAAAATTGTGTGGACATATTAAGTCAGTTGCTGTGACATCCCAGGTAATGTTAGAAATGCTTCTCCATTTCTTTTCATCAAGAACTAAGAGGTTTGTGTTGAGGGAGGTGGGAAGTGGGGGTAGGGCTTAAAGTCCATCATGAAGGGTTCCTTATAATATCAAAGTTGGGAGGGAGAGCTACTGCGAACAATGCCAAAATGAAAATGAAAATCTAAAGTGACAAGCTAAAAGGGGAGTAATTCCCTTAAGATTACTTCTGATTACAGTGAAGCTTCAGAGGCATCAAAAAATCCAAGAGTTGTATCAGGATGATCTGGATTAAAATCTATTTATGAGGGGGAAAGTAGAGATCTTAGCTGGCAAGCACTGCTTACATAATGCAGCTGCTTATTAGATGATACAATCTTAGGTTAAGCCTTGAGCCACTGCATATACAGCATTGTCAGGGTGTATCTAGAATGTAGGCTCCTTTCATAAGGCAGTTGAGAAATTGAGGCAAGTCCAAAATTCTAAGCTGGCTTTAAGGAAGACCAGGAAATGTTGCCCAAAGACACGAAGACCAAGTTAAAGCACATTTTTTTCTCTCTGGCCTGTTAATAGTTCAAACTTTACATGTCATAAATGGAACTGGTAATTTTCCCCTTAAATTGGCTTTTTATTCAGTGCTCTCGATCAAGTGGTAAAGGGTATATACCAAATAAGATTAAACAAGAAAATGTGCCACTTAGCTGTAAGTTTGGCACATGGCAAACTCTCAATGAATTAAGGACTACTGTTATCTGCAATCTCAGGTGAAAAAACTGAGTGTCACTGAAGTTAGGTGGCTGAGTCAAGACAACACGGGCTTCAGAGCAGGAGGTAAACTAAGGCCTCTCTGAACTTGAAGAACGCTTATAGTGCTAACCAGTAATTGCTTCTGCCTCTCAAGAATGTCTAATATGATTGGATAACAGTGATCAAGTGGAACTAGGTTATGATGTCCACATTCTCTTTTGACTTGTTCTGAAAGAGTTGCTACTTTCCTTTGGGCTTTTAAAGCTTCCTGCACCACTCTTTCGTACTTTGAATGTTCTTCTCAACTAGACAGAGAGGGAACTGCATTAGCTATTAAATTGGATACTTGACCATATACTAATTTCCGACTGAACTTTTTAGGACTTCAAAGACTTGAAGTAGAGTTTAATGGTGTTTTGGCTGTCACTGGAATTAAAAGTTGAGTGCTATTGTAAACTGGGTTTTGTCCCCCCTTTGGCTGATATTTGGAGAAGTAATTATCCTCCTTGAGACTTGCAAAGAAGTGTGTACTGTGAAACAAACAATAAAGACAGACCTCTTGAGGTGTGCCATGGATTATTTATTTCCCCTTAATATTGCTCTCTGAGAACAACTCACTGCCTATATTTTTGACCCGCTGTAACTTTTTCCTTAATAGAAAGGTAAAGAGACCTTAGATCTAACTCTCCCAAATTTATATCATCACTAAATCACACAATATTCAACCCCCCAAATCATCTAGTCCTTAAGGTTGCCAACACAGGGGAGCAAAGGCAGAGTTAGCCATTGCCAGACACTGATTAAACACACCCAAAGTGGTCTTTCTCCTGAGAGGCTCCTGAGGTGGACAGAACAGAGACTACTAATTGTCCTGTGAGGAGTTTATCCTTCTACATTCCCTCCTTTCACTACACCAGGAATAGACCTCTTCCCCTGGTTAAAAATTGCAAGTATTTATTGCTTGTATTTTGATTTGCTGGTTGTTGGCCTGATATCCCAGTTAAAGCAGCATATCTTCTACTTTCTCCTCTATTATCACACTCTGAGTCATCTTTAAGTGCTAGGTTAATGCAGGGGAGCTCCTTCTCATCTTTGAGGAATAGACAGACCAGTTTTCTCCTGTATTATTCAATACAATCTCTGGTGTGAGGTGTTCAGAAAATGCTTGATCAGTATCTGTTAACTTTGTATGCTTAAGAATGAGGCAAGAAGATGATGAAGCCCTGATTCCGTCCCAATAATAACCACAAGATGCTTTCTCTATCAGCTCTACATGTGGCATATATGACATGAACAGCAGCAGTTATAAGCCTTTTGACATGAGCAGTATTTGTTGTACTATGGGAACCATTGACCAGATAGGAAAGAAATGGGTGACAGGAAGTGATCTATAAGACAAGAAGGCATTGTGGGGTTTGTGGGAACTAAAGAGGGTTTGTTACATCTAAAAGTACCCAAATTCAATCTCTGTAAAAAAAATAAAACAAAAAAGCATCCACAGACCTTTTAGACTGTTAGTTGTTGGGTTCTGATTAAAAAGAAACTGGGCCAACTTCAGAGAAAAGCATCATAAGTATCAGGGGTTCAATCATGTCTTAGGAGGAATAGTTGGAGCCAAATACTTTATCCTACATGAAGAGAACTCAAAATAAAGATAAAATTTTCCTTAGATATCTGAAGGACTGACCAGAGTAAAACAGGACTTAGTGTCTGAGGCCAGTATTTGGAATCAAGAGGAAGAAAGAGATTTTGCTTGGATATATTTGCTTGAGATTTTGATTGAATTCTGATGAGTAATGAGTTCCCATCACTGAAAGAGTTCAGGTTTATCTTGAAAAACTTATAGCTGACATGCTGAAGAGGCATTTAATTTGAGAATATTTATTTTTATTTATTTATCAATTTTGCTACTTTATGATTTCTTAAAGGTCAAGGTGCATGGATAGGATGAGCATCTTTTCACACACAGTGCAAGGCAGAAGGAGTAGGTGGGCTATTTGTTCACTATGCCAAAGCACCCTGTAACTAGACATATACCAAGTAGAAGAACAGATAGACCTCTTCAGCCTTAGGCAAATCCCAACCTTGAGGTGCATAGATCATTGAAAGAATATTATGCACTTCATTTCTTAACAGTAATCAGCATTAAAAGATACATAGTAAAATTTTCACTCAATTATTAAACAATAGCTTTACAGTCTAGAGAATAAAGAAATTAATTGCCTAGTAAATGGGGCTTCCAAGGTGGTGCTAGTGGTAAAGAACCTAGCTACCAATGCAAGGAGATGTAAGAGACCAGGGTTCAATCCCTGAGTTGGGAAGATCCCCTGTATACTCCAGTATTCTTGCCTGGAGAATCCCATGGACAGAGGATCCTGGCAGACTACAGACCATAGGGTCGTGAAGAGTTGGACACAACTGAAGCAACTTAGCATGCACAAGCATGCCTAGTAAATTAGTTATACCTCATAGCAAAACAAATCATCCCAGACAATTTGGCTGGAAACAACAATAATCATTCCTGACTGCATGACTTCTGTGGATCTGGATTCTGTGAGTGGCTTAAGCTGGGCAGTTCTGGCTTGCAGTGTGTCATGATGTTGTAATCAAGATATCCACCAGGGCTACAGCTGTCCAAGCTTAACTGAGTCTAGAGGATCTGTTTCTGTGGTTTACTCACATGGCTGGCAAGTTAGTACTAGCTATTGGTGAGAAGCTTGAGTTTCTTCCCACTTAAGATTCTCCACAGGGCTACTTGAGTGTCCTCATAGTATGGCAGTTGGACTTCTCCAGAGTGACTGGTCCAAGAGCAAGCAAGGCAAAAGCCATAGTGTCTTTATTTGAAATCACACTTCCATTTTGCGATATTCTATTGGTTTCACAGGTCAGTCCTATTCATTGTGGGAAGAGACTACACAATGGCATTAACACCAGGAGGAAAGAAACACTGGGGACTGTCCCAGAGGCTGGCTATCACATGTCTTCTGGTTACCCTTGTGGATTCATGTCTCAAATATTCCTCCAAGTTTGAAGTATCTTAGTCAAGGAGAATTTCATCATAATTCTATATTTCAGGGTTGTTTTTTTTATAGTTTTATTTTTTCCTTCACTCTTTATAAGGGTGTTTTGAAGCACAGCTTGACAGCATTCAACCCTGAATCTCTTAGGGAGTAATTCCTCACAAAATCTTTTGTAGTTAACCACAAAGAGCAAATAAATTGGGAAAAATCTGTTAGAGCAGATATTGAACAATCTAATATTATTGTTTAAGTATTTACTTGTTTGAAAATTTTAACTGTTTTACTAAGTTTAACATTTTAAGTTCTTATAATTTCTGGTATATAATTAAAAATTATATATAGGCTTGGAAATTTATATTGTCCTTCATTGGTTACTAACATTTAATCTACTGCTCAAATCCTGATCAACCTCTATTTTTTTAAAGTGAGGAATTCATAAAAGGAAGGTTTTACTGAGTCCATTCCATCAGATTTTGGATGGATTTACCAAACCTATCAAAGAATTGCTGTGTCAGAATGTATCACTTTTAAAAAATGGGCACTTGCATAAGATATTTGTGTTTTCCTGGTTATAATATTACAGCACTGTCAGCTGCTGATTTCCACCCCCCTTATACCACAGATTGTTATAGTATTTAACGTTTATGTGTTCTCTCTCAGTACCAACTGGGGCTATGGCCAAAATTCTGATTGGGAGTGGGTGGTGGGGTTGGAAACTATATATGTGATGGCTGAACAGCTGTGATAATCTACGTTTTAGAGGCAATAATCATGAATAATGCAAATTTAGCTATTAAAAGAGAATGAGGGGATAACGTCTTACTGGGTGGGAATTTTAAGGAAAAGTGATAGTTTTAGAGTTATAATGATAATACCTATGGCTAGGTGTCAGTATTATTACTCACTATACACTCAGTTTGAGAATGAAAATGTAACATCTTTGAATTAACCCCTGAAGAACAGATGATGGGAAATCCATATGATGATGTCCCCTCTGAAAAGTCTTTCTCTGCCTGATCCCCCCAAATTGGGTCAGTGCTCTTGCTGAGAGCTCCCATATCTCCCTGTATTTATCCTGTTAGCAGTTGTTATGACTCATTGATTCATTGATACCTCTCACAAGAATGTTGATTCAGTGAAGTGGGATTACTATTTAATTCCCAGCACTGAGAAAGCTATAGGCAATACTGTTAGTCAGTAGACCTTTAACAGTAAGTGAGGGAAATGTAACTCAGGTAAGCATGACCATGAAAAGTAACTTATTACTCAATATAATGCAAAAGTCTTTTGATATAAGGCTTCAGGCATGATTGGACCCAAGTACTCAAAAGTATATGTATCTCCACCTTGAAACTTTTTTCCTCAGTACTGACATTGATTTCAGACAGCTTCTTCCTTTGGGGTAACAAGATGGCAACCAGAATGTCCTGTGTTTACCGAGAGGGGATTTTATCTTCCTCAGTTATCCCAGCCTAAGTGGCTGGGAATCCCAGGGACAGGGGAGCCTGGTGGGCTGCCATCTATGGGGTCACACAGAGTTGGACACGACTGAAGTGACTTAGCAGCAGCAGCAAGTGGCAGGTGCCAAAACTTGCTTTGGTGAAGCCATCTGTGGTCACGTGTTCTGAGCAATTCAATGGGAGGGACAGAAATCTAGTAATTGATACAAGCTGTTTACAGATTAAAGAACCTGCCAAGAAGGTGGAACTTGAAGGTTTTGACTGGATCACTTGGTTTGAGAGAAAAGGGAAGACTTTCTGACCAGGCAAACTAAGGAGCAAAGACAAAGAAAGGATCATGGATGTTGAGAAACCAAAGAGGCAAGTAATTGATGGAAGTAGGATTTGAACCCCCAGATATTTGAACATGTATAGCACTTAGCCACAGTTATGCCACATTGCTTGCTTATGATTGCTATCCTGTAAATGCTTTTTTTTTTTTTTTGCTATTTTTATATCTTTATATACTAATGCCATTTCAAGCACTGAGTAGGGTAGGGTATCTCCAAACCATCTGGAGAAGACAGAAGGAGTTGATGTTTTTAGCACTCCATATATTGGTTGAACAGATTTTACCCACCTGAGTGATAAAGTTAGGTATAATTCAAAAACTGCTAAAGTAACAAAAGAATGATAACAATTGACTCAAGTGTGATTTCTAAAATAGAAAGCAGATATATTAATCTATAAAGGCAATGATTTTCCTGAAATGAAGATCAAAGCAGAAGTTAACTTAGTGTTCTTACACAGAGGATATTGAGACAAAGTAGTATGTCATTGTTTAATCCATAAAGATCCAAATGCTATTGGTTGGTTCATTGGCTGTACCATATCCACACAGGAGATAAGTAGAAGGCACTTCCCATTTCAGTTTCATTAGTGATCATATGCCTTCAACGCCTCATTTTCTTAGTCGCTAGTATTCTTTTTTATACTAGCAACTTTTTTATTCTTTTTTATTCTTTTATTCTTTTTTGAGTGTCCCCAAACAGACACTCACTTAATGTTCATACATGTGCAAAAGCAGAACACCCAACTCCTCAGACATGTGAAATATGCAATAATGTCTGATGTATTTACAAAGAGTACTTTGTGTTGGTGTCTTTGCACTGAGGTCATTTTCTCTGTTAGAATTTTAAATGCATGCAAAATATAAGTAGTTTTGGATATGATTTATTATTAATTGTCATTTAAGATTTACTGGAAACCTTATTATGTATCAGGCCCAGGTGCCAAGCACTTTATAAATGCAATCTAATTTAACTGACTAGTATTTGTATAGATTAATAGTGGTGTAGATAGAGTAGAGGCAAAATTTATTTAGCTCCTTCCTTGGAATTCACTTTAGGAGAAAGGTTATTACTTCCTTATCTCCCTTTCGAATTAAAATAAGCGGCCAAGACAATGGTGTCTGTTTCCTCCCCAGACCCATATCATTCAGAACCTGTCTGCAGCCATGAGTAAGGTAGCTGTGAGTTTCTGCGCCATCCAGATGTTTCAGCCCAGACTGGAAGGCAGACAAATACATCCAGTGGAGCAGTCACTAGTTGTACTGGTGACCTTGTCTTTGGCACATCAAAATAGCCTCACTGAACAGTTAGGAAATACCTGGGCTCTTCTATGATTGGGATAGGGAATCAGGCCCTTCTTTTAAAACAACAGTTTAAAAGCCATTGAACAGTCTTATGGACTCTGTGGGAGAGGGAGAGGGTGGGAGGATTTGGGAGAATGGCATTGAAACTTGTAAAATATCATATATGAAAAGAGTTGCCAGTCCAGGTTCGATGCACGGGATGCTTGGGGCTGGTGCACTGGGACGGCCCAGAGGGATGGTATGGGGAGGGAGGAGGGAGGAGGATTCAGGATGGGGAACACATGTATACCTGTGGCGGATTCATTTTGATGTTTGGCAAAGCTAATACAATTATGTAAAGTTTAAAAATAAAATAAAATTAGTTAAAAAAAAAAGCCATTGAATAAATTTTGCTCACAATTTAGTCCAAAGATAAAAAAAAACAAATACTAACAGTTTCTAAATCATAAGCATTTAGGTAATAAGGGGTAAGTGAATTCCCCAATGCAACCAGAAACTATGGACAAATTTGTAACATCGAGTTTCCACTTGGTGAGTACTTGTTATGCTAAAACACAAGTTTCCATTTCCCAGCTGCCAGTGAGACCTCAGGACTATAACTGTCCTTATTTTGTGTATATTTTTGTGGGTTAATTGTAGTAAGATATTATGGTACAGGTTTTGCCTTAATGTTGACCCTCTAGCCTCAACTGATATAGTTTTCATTATCCTATTTGGTCAGAGATATTTCTGGTTAAGTTACATAAATGCTAGATATTTTTGAGTGTAAAGAAATGGCATACTAAATGTTCATCAAACAAAAGAAGTTAAAAAAAGACCAAAGAACTACCAATCTGGGATTTTCACCTAGAAACATAATGATCCACGTCTATGGCTTGGCTTGCTCCACAGGAAGGGAGAATCGCTTCTAGCCAGCTGTTGGTTCTGCAGTGTCTTGGCTGTCGATGGCAGGAGGAAATGCTTTTCCTTCCCTCAGGCAGAAAAGAATTTGGAATTTAGGGAAGCATTGAGGAAAAGGTCAAGTTTGATGGGAAAGGGCATTTGTAACAGCTGGTGAATACTACTTTTGTTCTTATGAATCATTGGCTATTTCATATGCTAGAAAGCATTTTTATTTTTATAAAAAGCTCTGAAGTTTGTATAGAAGTATTGGTCTCTGTTTTTCAAAAATTCAGATTTTAAGATAAGCCTTGGTGACCTCAATGTTTCATTACAGGTAATCATTTTCAGCTTTCTTAGCTAAGGTAAAACAATGTGTCACTTAGCTAGTGATGAACTCAGCTAACTGCCCAGCATCAAAATCTCAATGAGACTTTGATATTGTTGATGTTTCCTATATTTAGTAATAGTTATCCATTGATTAAAATTGAAACTAATAGCAACTTAGATTCTTTGGGAAAATGGCTACCAAATGAAGGTGAAGATGAGGAAAGTTGAAAAGTGGACTATTGGTGGGGTAAAGCCATGCAGAGGAAGCATGTGTTTCTTGATGTGATTGAAAAGGAAGCCGCCAACCTATATTTATCAGTTTGAGCATTTGCAGTGTTCTCATTTTACATTTACTTCTGAAGATCAGGACATGACCGTCAATTAACATACGTGCTTTAGTAGGCAGTTTTATTTTAGTGTAAATAACAATGTAGTTAGAAGGATGATCGCTATTTAGGATGGTGTGAAATGAATAAACAAATGGCTTAGTCTTCAATGCTCCTCATCTTCTAAACGATTACCAAATCTGATACTGGCATCTTTCCCAATTTTGACACTTCATTTTTTTCCAGAGGTAAAATAAGGGAGAGACTTAAAAAGGAAGAAAGATGGGAAAACCAGCATAGTGCAGGCTATAAGTCAACCCTGCATTTGTAGATGAAGAAAGAAGCACAGAGGTGACATCATTGAAAATGATGGAGTAAGACTTCCAAAAGTTTCCTCCTTCATAAGAGCAATGACAAAACTGGATGCATTGTCTGAATAAACTTTTTCAGAACTTTGGAAATGAGTAAAGACTTGTAGTAACCTGGAAAGTGTTCATTCAAGAAAAACTGGAGAATTTTCATCAGAGGAGAGAGCTTTGTTGCACTTTAACTTGCTTGGTTTCCATCTCCCTCCACAGTAGCACTGAAAACCAACAGATCACAATTATTGTGAAAGAATGGAAAGAAAGAATGTGATTGGAGCTTCTTCAAAGTCACATTCCCAGAGAATTGTCATTATTTGACCTTTATGATGGTTCCTGGATCTTCCCAGGTAGCACAGTGATAAAAAATCCACCTGCCAATGTAGGAGATGTGGGTTCAATTCCTGGGTTGGGATGATCCCCTGGAGTAGAAAATGGCAACCCACTCCAGTATTCTTGCCTGGAAAATTCCATGGATGGAGGAGCTGGGTGGGCTACAGTCCATATAGTCACAACGAATTGGACACGACTGAGCGACTCATTGCGATGGTTCCTGAGAAAACCCCACTTGCAAAGCCATCCTTATTTGACCTGATTTACAGCTTACTGAATGAAGACAGCCTTAGTGAAGAAAGCCTTTTCCATGGGGGCTTTTGTCAAAAATATGTAGAGACAAATGTTTAACTTTATGTCTGTCTGAGGCAATGGGCACCAGTTGGGGCAAACATAGGCAAACCAAAAAACTTAAAAAGCTAGGGAATGAGATGCCCTTTCTAAAGGCTCTGAAAAACTCCTCTTGTTTCTTGGAATTTAGAAAGTCGTACACATGTGTAGGGCTATGTGCATGCTCAGGGCTGTGTGAGTGCTGACAAAGACCTGAGATAAATGTCCTAAACTCTCACCTCTGGCTCATTTTGAAGCTCTATATAAATCTGAACTAAAGACTAAGGTAAAGTTGTGAGCTGGCTGGCTGGCTGTTTAAGATGTGCCCCAACATGCACACCAAGATTCTAAACAAAGACCGAGACACCTACTTTTTTAAGAGTTTAAAGAAATTTCTATTTAATAATTAGCAACTACTAAGCTAACTGTAGGGAGAAGGCGATGGCACCCACTCCAGTACTGCTGCCCGGAAAATCCCACGGGCGGAGGGGCCTGGTGGGCTGCAGGCCACGGGGTCGCTAAGGGTCAGACACGACTGAGCGACTTCACTTTCATGCATTGGAGAAGGCGATGGCACCCACTCCAGTACTGCTGCCCGGAAAATCCCGTCCACTCCAGTACTCTTGCCCGGAAAATCCCGTGGACGGAGGAGCCTGGTGGTCTGCAGGCCATGGGGTTGCTAAGGGTCAGACACAACTGAGTGACTTCACTTTCACTTTCCACTTTCATGCATTGGAGAGGGAAATGGCAACCCACTCCAGTGTTCTTGCCTGGAGAATCCCAGGGACGGGGGAGCCTGGTAGGCTGCAGTCCATGGGGTCGCACAGAGTTGGACACGACTGAAGCGACTTGGCAGACTTGGCAGCAAGCTAACTGTAAAGCATCTGTCTACAATGCGGGAGACCTGGGTTTGATCCCTGGGTCAGGAAGTTCCCCTGGAGAAGGAAATGGCACCCCACTCCGGTATTCTTGCCTGGAAAATCCCATGGATGGAGGAGCCCGGTAGGCTACAGTCCATGGGGTTGCAAAGAGTTGGACACGACTGAGCGACTTCACTTCATTTCAAGCTAACTGAGCAGACATTTCATTTACCAAATAAAACAGAGAATACAGATTTTATAAAAATAGTTCAGAAAAGTCACTAAACAAATAACAATCAGCAATAATAACAAACTCTGCGAAAGAGGGAGAATATAATTTTCAGAGTTTCCACATATGTTCCATTTTCAACAAAAATTATGAGACATGAAAAGAAACAAGAATGGATAGCCCAAACAGAGGAAATAAGCACATGATAGAAACTGTCCCTGAGGAAGCCGAGATGGTGGACTAAGTAGATAAAGATTTTAAATCAACTATTTAAAATATATTCAAAATAACTTAAGAATATCATATTTATGAAATCAAAGAAAATATGAGAACAATGTTTCACCAAATAGAGACTACCAATAAATATATAAAAGTTATTAAAAAAAAACAAAATAGAAATTCTGGAGCAAAAAAATACAGTAAGTGAAATTAAAAAAAAAGAAAAAACTTACTAGAAGGGCTCAAAAGCAGGCTTGATAAGGTGGAAGAAAGAATCATTGAACTTAAAGATAGGCCACTTGAGGAACAGAAAGAAAAAGGAAAGAAGAAAAATAATGAAGAGAGCCTTAGAGGCCTGTAGTGTATTCAAATGTATGAACACACACATAATGGGAATCCCAGGAGAGAATAGAGCAAGAGAAATAAGAAAGAATATGTGAAGAAATAATGGGTGAAATATCCCAAATTTGATAAAATAAAAACAAAACATTTATCCACATATCTAAGAAGCTCAGTGAGCTCCAAGTAGGATAACCTCAAAGAGAGTAACACCAAGACAAACATAATCAAATTGTTGAAATGCAAAGAGAGAAAGTCTTGAAAGCAGCAATAGAGAAGTAACTCATCATTTACAAGATTAACCTGATTTCTCATCAGAAACCATGGACAGCAGAGGCAGTGGGGTGATATATTCAATGTGTTCAGAGTCACTCATTATCAGAGAAATGCATATCAAAACCACAATGAGGTACCATTTCATGCCAGTCAGAATGGCTGCTATCCAAAAGTCTACAAGCAATAAGCTGGAGAGGGTGTGGAGAAAAGGTAACCCTCTTACACTGTTGGTGGGAATGCAAACTAGTACAGCCACTATGGAGAACAGTGTGGAGATCCCTTAAAAAACTTGAAATAGAAATGCCAAAAGACCCAGCAATCCCACTGCTGGGCATACACACTGAGGAAACCGGAATTGAAAGAGTCACATGTACCCCAATGTTCATCACAGCACTGTTTATAATAGCCAGGACATGGAAGCAACCTAGCTGCCCATCTGCAGATGAATGGATAAAAAAGCTGTGGTACATATAACAATGGAGTATTACTCAGCCATTAAAAAGAATACATTTGAATCAGTTCTAATGAGGTGGATGAATCTGGAGCCTATTATACAGAGTGAAGTAAGCCAGAAAGAAAAACACCAATACAGTATAGTAACGCGTATATATGGAATTTAGAAAGATTGTAACGATAACCCAGTATGTGAGGCAGCAATAGAGACACAGATGTATAGGACAGTCTTTTGGACTGTGGGAGAGGGAGAGGGTGGGATGATTTGGGAAAATGGCATTGAAACATTTATAATTTCAAATATGAAATGAATCACCAGTCCAGGTTCGATGCATGATACAGGATGCGTGGGGCTGGTGCACTGGGATGACCCAGAGGGATGGTACGGGGAGGGAGGTGGGAGGGGATTTCAGAATGGGGAACATGTGTACACCCGTGGCAGATTCATGTTGATGTATGGCAAAACCAATACAATATTGTAAAGTAATTAGCCTCCAATTAAAATAAATAAATTTATATTTAAAATATTAAAACAAAACCAAAAAAAAGAATGTCAACCAATAAATCCATTAAATCTATCCTTCAAAAATAAAGGAGAAATTAAATCATTGTGACATAAACAAATTTGAAAGAATGTTGTATACAAAAATTAACTCCAAAATGGATCAAAGACCTAAATGTAACAGCTAAAACTATAAAACAGAAGAAAACACAGACGTAAAGCTTCATGACCTTGTCTTCGGCAATGGTGCCACCTAAAGTGCAAGGAACCAAAGAAAAACAGATCAATGAACAGCATCAAGAAAGTAGAAATGTAGCCCCCAGGATGGAAGAAAATATTTTTATAAACACACAATGGATAATATACCCTTTTTGATATATGATGTAATAAAATATTTGTATATGATATGAGATGTTATCCACCTTCATTCTTTTGTATGTGGATAATCCAGTTGTCTTTATACCATTTGCTGAAAAGACTCTTCTTTGTCAGTTGACCCTTGTTTAAAATCAATTGATCAGACATTTATGGGTTTATTTCTGGACTCTTAATTCTTTCTCCTTGATCTCTCTCTATATATATCTTTATGCTGTCACCACATAGCCTTGCTTTCTGTAGCTTTATGCTAAGTTTTGAAATTGAACTTCAGAAGCATTCAAGGTATGGACTTGAGAGAAGGGATCATCAGTTTAACAGACAGCTGAAACAAAGACACATTATAATTTTTATGTTCAGTGCCTCAACTGGGGAATTTCCCAAACTGCATTTTGCCACTTGAGTCCATGTCAAGACATACAGCCAGAATCCTAGTTTGTATGACAGATTGAACAAACATCATGTGGGAGTGTGGCATTTCTGAAATTTGAGTCACCAAGTACTGTTGTAGTATTTTTTGCTATAGCCACTTACCTACTTTTTTCTCATTTTTTCTATGAATTGATTCACGTTAAATGTCTAATTGTTTTACATGACAAGTCTATGTTAAGTACATCATAAAAAGTGTTATCTGTGAAAGTATGGGTTTTAATTGTTGGTAATATTTCTTCTAACATACATTAAAATAAATACATAATTATTAAAAATTAAGTTTGCACAGTTAACACCTACAATTTTTTAGAAGCCATAAGACATATGAATAATCTATTTTGTGAGACACTGCTATTTGGAAAGAGCCTTCCTCTTTGGGATTTATTTGACCAGGTTTCTGGTTTCCATTATACTTTGTCATTCTTGATGAACCAGACAAATTCAGCGACCTTATCCGAAAAATGTGAGTGAAATATTTTATCTTATATTAGCCATTATTTATCAAAGACCTCCTGGAAGTCATGATCTTGGGATCATGGTCAGTGATCTCACCATGAAATTACGTGGTCAGTTTGTCTATTACATACTGTCATGAGTTGATGTGTATTTGTCTCCCCAAAAGAAAAGTTATTGTCCTAACCCCTAATACTTGTCAATGTGACCTTACTCAGAAATAGGATCTCTTCAGATATAATTAGATAAGGTCACAATGGATTAGGGTGAGCCCTAAATCCAATGATTGGTGTTCTTACAAGATGAGAGAAATTTGGACATATGGGCACATTTTGAAAATGCCATGTGACAATGAAAGTACAGATTTGAGTGATGGGTCAATAAACTGAGTAACACTGAGGATTTTTGTTAACCACTAGAAGCCAGGAGAGTCAAGGAAGGGCCCTTTTCCAAGAGCTTTAGAGGGAGCATGGGCCTAGCGACACCTGGGTTTCAGTCTTCTAGCCCCCAGACAATAAGAGGATATATTTCTTTAAGTCATCCAGTTCATAGTAATTTGTTACAGAGCCCTAGGGAAATAATACACCTATCTTCTTTTCTGTGTGAACTAGATGAGGGCAAAGGTCTCTCATTTTTTCACTACTAATCCTCAGGTGCTGAAACAGTTTCTCACATTTACCAAATACTCAATTTCTTTTTCTTTTTTTTGACTGAATGAATCAGTGAGGCTTGTTAACAATCCTGAGAGTTATACATTTATTGTATTATTGAATAAACCAAGCTTAGGAGAGTTTGAGAACTATGTCGAAGTTTATATGACTAGCAAATAGTGAAGATTCAAACTTAAATAATCTAATTCCAAAATCTCTGTCCTTTTCCCCATACTCTTGTTCAGTTGCTCAGTTGTGTTCGACTCTTTTCAGCCACATGGACTGCAGCACGCCAGGCTTTCCTGTCTTTTACTGTCTGAAAAATATAGAGCTGCTGGAACCAAATGATCTCAAGGGGTCTATGATAGCATGAAAATGTTTTAGAAATCATCACGTGCATGCATGTGTGCTCAGTCGTGTCCAACTTTTTTCGACTCCATAGACTAGAGCCCACCAGACTCCTCTGTCCAAGGAATTTTCCAGGCAAGAATACTGGAGTGGGTTTCCATGCCTTCCTCTAGGAGATCTTCCTTATTTAAGGATTGAACCCGTGTCTCTTGTGTCTCTTGCACTGGCAGGTAGATTCTTTACCACTGCACCACCCAGGAAATGAAAGATCATTGCTAAATACCAAGTCATTGTTTATAAAGATACTTATTGAGGTTGTAGTAAAATTGGGACTCCTAGAGAGAAAAGTAATAAGAATTAGTTTCCGTTTTTGTTAATTCAGTAAGTAGAGAGTCGGACACGACTAAAGTGACTTAGCAGCAGAAGCAGTGGCAGTGAGAGCTTACTATGCACTAGAACCCATACATATTTTCCTCAACAGATTATTTAATTTGCTTTTCACAGGTGCAAGTTGAAATGATTATCATTTCCATTTTACACATGAGGAAAGTGAAACAAAGTCATGCAACTTGATGAATGTCACAGCTTGGAAGTGGGCAAATCTAGATTCAATCCAGACTTTGAAACTACAAATCTTAATTGCCTGAAATGCTTGTACCCTCCCCTTTCGTGTTCCACCTGTTCTACAAATCCTAGTTCAGCATCTTGCAGCCCAGAAAACCTTCCTTTCATGTTTTACATCTTATGGTATATTCCTCCTTTATACCACTCTTCTGGCCCTTCCCTCTACTTTGGCTGCCTCCCACACTTACATATAACACATGCATAATCCCTGTAGCTTGAGCTGGTGATATAAATGGTGTCAAGGAAGGAGCTGTGTGGATACCTGAGACACATTGTCCAAATTTTCCTGGATGACCACATTCTGAATTGGTTCAGACTACCATGTTGCCTCTGACCTTCTCAAGGTTTTTAATCTTTTGCATTAAAATCTCTTGGGTGTGTTTGTTAAAAATTTATTTTCCAGGGCTTCTCTTCAGACTTATTGAATCAGAATGTCTCACGGTGGGATCTTCCCAAACTCAGCATATGTTCTTGCAGTGCCTACAGTGTTTTCTGCCCCAGTTAAGTGACTTCACTAAAAAAAATTATCTTTGTGTTACAGGTGTTAGTTTAAATGTCCCAGTCTCTAAGAATGTTTCTTTTCATCCCAGGCTAAAGATGAGACTCTCCTGCCCTGTTTTCCCATTGGGCAGCTTGGTATTTAGCATTCTGCATGCTCTAAAGGAAAAGGCAATGGCACCCCACTCCAGTACTCTTGCCTGGAAAATCCCATGGATGGAGGAGCCTGGTGGGCTGCAGTCCATGGGGTCGCTAAGAGTCGGACACGACTGAGCGACTTCACTTTCACTTTTCACTTTCATGCATTGGAGAAGGAAATGGCAACCCACTCGTGTTCTTGCCTGGAGAATCCCAGGGATGGGGGAGCCTGGTGGGCTGCCATCTATGGGGTTGCACAGAGTCGGACACGACTGAAGCGACTTAGCATGCTCCAATATGCCTGCATGTTTACTTGTAAGTCTCCCTTTGACTTCTCTGTGAGCTACTTGGGGCCGAGGTCTTTCACTGTATAGCCCATGTTTTTATCGCAGTCCTTGGCATATAGGTGGTGAGTAATAAAATAGACAAATGCACCAATAAAAAAGAGATAATAGAATTAATGTGCAATTAGGAATACCTAATTTCTACTCAAATTTCTGCCAGGAATATATAGGGACAGAATATGTCTTCTACATTTAGTGTTAGCATTATTGTTGCCCCCCACACTCAGCCATTTTCTCTGTTGCAAGACTGAGTCAGAATTAATTGTCATAGAGAAACAGAAGGAAACCACAAAAGTTGATGGTATTGTTTGTCTTATCTAGTTTGAGAAAGACACAAATGCAGTCAATTTAGATGTCAGTGGAAAAACAGCCTTAGCCTCCTCAATAGTTCTGGGCAGATTTGGCTTCTGTGGAAATGCAGGAAGAAACCAGTAATGACAGACACATAATTTTGCAAATCATAGTATTTCAAACAAAACACACCTTTTTGGAAATCAAGACTAACTATAAATCAGAGGAGCTAACATCCTGTTCTAAAATCTAGGAGATTGTTACTTGCTGATATCATATGGCAGGTGCTTTACTGGCATTTAATAAATGCTTATAGATTGGATTTAAGTAGCTAGTAGCCTTCACACTCCTGTATATGGGAATAAAAATATGCTGTTGAGAAAAAATTTCTTTGTGGACCACATGTTTATACAAATCTGCCTTGCAGAGGAAAAAAAATCTACTCTGTTCACCCAGTCAATGAGCTTGTGGTTTGTAGAAAAATCTTGAATCATGATAGCAAATATTCTTAGGCTTGGTCTTGAGTTTGTCTCTAACCAGGTGGCCTTTGATACATTCGACTTTTCTTAAGTTTTTGTGTCCTTACTTCCCAAAGGAGGAAAGCGTCAGCCTCTTTATTAGCTCGTGTGTTTATTCAGAGGATTTAATAAGACAATGTGCTAATGAGAGTTTTCTTGTATATAAGAAGTAGTCACTTAGTAAATATCAGGAATAAACAAATAAGTAAACAAGCCAGAGTGTATGAAAGAGCTTTAGAGTTATAGAATTACTAAAGATTATGAAGCCTGCTAAGAGATCAGAAATTTCCAAAGAAAATTTTTTCTGAAGGACTCAGGTTTCTTCTTACTTAGGAAGAAATTTGAGCACTGTATTATGTCAGAGTAGGACCTGAAGGAGACGGGCCATAGATTGGATAAGTTTAACGAAGGATAAAGCTAAGGGCTTATACAGGGAAGAAATGATTGGAGACCAGGTGAAATGTTTCAGAGTGGGGCCATGCATTGCCACACCTTGGGATCTGAGGCAAAAAAAAAAAAGGCAACAAAAACAAGCTGGTGGCAGTGGGGAGGGAGAGCAGAGAAGAACCTAAGGTTTAAGCCAGCTTCTTGTACTACTGTTGATAAAGTTTCCTGCGTACATAAAGAGTTCACTGGGATCATAAGCAGTGATATACTGGTTAATGTTCAACAATTAATTTTTCAGAAACAAAAAGACTTGACTGTAGCATTAGCTTATTTCCATATACCCACTATGGCTGAATTCAAGCCACCATTGGTTTAAAAACGGGCTTGTAAAAAATTTAATGGCCAATTCTCAGGACTATTTTGAGCCAACTCTAGCAATATGAAAATTTATTATGGAGTGTTTCAAGGAGCAGAGAGAATTGGCTGATAAACTCCCATATTCCATAACTAGCTTAAGTAATGATCCAACCAGGCAAATTCTTGTTTCATCTGTACTCCACCTGCTCCTTCCATCCCCAAATTAATCATTTTGAAACCGGTACTACAATGTCTCTAAAAGGGAAGGACTCTTTAAAAATAAAGCCATCTGGGACAACCCAGAGGGATGGTATGGGGAGGGAGGAGGGAGGAGGGTTCAGGATGGGGAGCACATGTATACCTGTGGCAGATTCATTTTGATATATGGCAAAACCAATACAATATTGTAAAGTTAAATAAAATAAAAAAAAATAAAACCATAATACAAAAAATACTGATAGCAATTTCTTAAAATGATCAACTATCCAGCCTGTATTCCAATTTACCTGATTATGTATATACATTTTGGTGATTATATATATACATTGGAGGGGATATAGAATTGTTTTATTCAAATCAAGATTCAAACAAGAGCTACTCATTGCATTTACTTTATGTATCTCTTAAGACTCTTTTAATGCATAGGTTCCCTCTTTCTTTCCCCACCTCCTTTATTTTCTTTGCGGTTTGTTTGCTAGGGAAACCAGGTCACTTGTAGTTTTCCATAGTTTGGATTTTGCTGGTTGCGCTTGCATGGTATTACCGATGTGTTCTCCTGTCTCCAGTTTGTTGGTTTTTTTTTTTTTTCTTATACAGTGATAATCAGATCCAAAGCCTTGATCTGATTTTAGGTTCTCTGTGTGTGCAGGTGTGTATGTATGTGCATACACATGGGTCTTTTATGATGAAACATATTCTGTCTGGTTCTTGATCAGTGAGTTCAGCCTGAAATGGATGACATTCATTGTTGCCCAAAAAACACCCCAAATCTGAGATAAATATTTTCTTTCTCTGTCTTGAAGATGCCTTTTTACCACAAACACATAAATCAATATACAAGTATACACAGTTACTAAATCAACCCATGTATTTTATTCATGATCACTTCACATTTGAAAGCTCTTGCTGTGTTTATTTTCTTTGAGCTGAATTTGGGGCTTTGACTAGAAAGCCATAAATCCATTTTTTAATGAAATATGACTCATCATGCTACTAATGCCAGATTGGAAAACATTCCTTGCTAATTTTTTTTTTTTCCTTAACATTGGTTTGGTAAGTAGTAAGCATTCAATTTCATTCTGTTCAGGGTAACACACCACAAAATCAGTGTCAACATTAGAGAAACTTTTTTTCTTTACTGTTTAATTTTTAATGGACACAGCATTACCAGGGCCATTCAAATCTGCCAGGTTGTAGAGGCAGGATTTGAAGGGTGCCTAATATATGGGCAGATGAACAAATTCTATCTCCTGAAGGTTAGCTGCTGCTTCTAACTTTCTCTAGCCACTAGTTAGGCCTTAATACACTTAAAAGGTTGCTCTTCTAATTTGAACTGTGTGAGACTTTGGCTGGAGGGTAGTTCTGTGTCCCAGTGATAAAAGAACACATAAAACAAGCCAGTGCCTGATCATTCTCCCTGGCTGTCAGTGAATCATGTCTAATAGCATCTCCATGCAGTTTGTGCCAATTTGCTTGCAATGGCATCCTTTTCCGTGGGCTTGCTGCTCGGCAGGCCCTGAAGCAATCTATGAATAACTTCCCAACAGATGCTGTTTATGAATTGAAGCAAATGGCTTCCCTGTTTCTCTTTTTTCTCACTTCAATAATTTTCAGTTACATTACGATGAATATTTATAGTCCTGTAGCAGTGCATAAAAATGGAGAACAAGCGGACCTGGGCATTGTTTCATACGTGAGTGCTGTTCTAATGGGTTTTGGCTGACTGGTTTTAATAATGTTCTGTTGATGGACTGAAAAGAGGATGCAAATTGTAGATCAGTCATTTTCATTCACTGTTTTTAGCAGGATGAGCCTTGATGGAGCACTGGCTGCATCCGTCGCATGCACATGACACCTTAACTCACCAAAACAGCCCGTCCGGTTGCATGTCTGTCTCCTCTTGATATGTCTTTTGAGTAATTTCAAATATGTGATTTCAACAGGGCCTCTGACACTCGCATAAGGGCTCATTAGGTTGATTTTACCACTTTCCACAGGTATGATCATTTGTGATTCAAGTGACTAACTGCATTAGAAACCGTAGCCCAACTAACATCCTATTCCTAGGAATTAAAATGTGAAATCACAAGGGATGTGTTGGATTTGCTGGTTTCTTTTATAGAAAGGTACTGGGCCATGTTTTACGCTAAAACGTCTTTTTCAAAATGTTTCATAGTTCCCTGTTCTCTTAAATATTACAAAAATGAGACACTTATCTCTAAACATAGCTCTTGAATTTGATTCTCAGGAAATTACTCTGTCTTCAGTGGCTTATGTTTCAAATGAGCTGATAAACCTTACTTGCGTTTTCTACTTACAATAATGAGTCAGTTAACTAGCCTATATTTTCCAAACCATTGACTGTGTCATATTGGCCCACATACAAATAATTGCCTCTTTGGCTATTTGCTTATAAATAGAGTGCTGAAATTGTATGTAAATATGTATATGCATGCACAATGAATATATATTGAAGCCTCCCCAAATATTCAAATTGTCCCATTTTCTACTCTTGCTTTATGAAATGTTCACCAACTACTGAAATGAAACTATATTTATTATGCATGCATTTCCGCAATATCTTCACCACCTATCATTTGTATGCTATACACAGAAGGTTGTGCTGTAACACAACAATAAAAAATAAAAAAGGCAATTTGAAAAGGAGTATGTTTCCTGCTCTAACTGCAAAATGTGCAAAGAGTGATTTTCCTTTGAAAAGGGGCAGTATAACCCCCAATTCTGAAATGTTCTAAAAATTAACAAAAAGCTGAAGAATTTAATATTTGGTAGAGAAAGGTTATTTTTAAAGAAACTAATATACAGTATAATGCCTCAAAGGGATTATCCTACCACAAAAGTGCAGAAATACAAAACTCTGGAAAGATTTCTAGGCCTGGAGCAAAAGGGCTAAGAATAGAGTGAGGTCCCTACTTTTACAGAACAATTCTCTATAGCACTTTTCATTTGTTTTAAATAATGGTAATCAAGGAATTGGCAACCCACTCCAGAATCCTTGCCTGGAAAATCCCATGGACAGTGGAACCTGGTAGGCTACAGTCCATGGGGTTGCAAAGAGTTGAACATGACTGAGCAACTTCCGGAGAAGGCAGTGGCACCCCACTCCAGTACTCTTGCCTGGAAAATCCCATGGATGGAGGAGCCTGGTAGGCTGCAGTCCATGTGGTCGCGAAGAGTCAGACACGACTGAGCGACTTCACTTTCACTTTTCACTCTCATGCATTGGAGAAGGAAATGGCAACCCACTCCAGTACTCTTGCCTGGAAAATCCCAGGGATGGAGGAGCTTGGTGGGCTGCCTTCTATGGGGTCGCACAGAGTCGAACACGACTGAAGCGACTTAGCAGCAGCAGCAGCAGAGCAACTTCATTTTCACTTTCACTCACTGTCAAAGTAACAAATGTAAATGCTATGTGAAGCTAATGTGAAAATTGTTCCCCTCACTAGGATAACTATAGTTAGCAGTGATTTCTGTATAGTCTTACGTGGTTATATTGAGTTTGTAACATTCATACTAGAATGCTTTTTTTCATGTATAAGATTTTCTCTTTCCCTATTGGAAATTTCTAGATCTTTATTTCCTGTTTGCCTCTAGTTCTGTGGTCAACAACTACTCTGATTTCTAAGAAGGCAAGCCTTTTATTCAATTTATTTTCTTCCATATTATCCCTTTGTTGTTGTTGTTTAGTTGCTAAGTCATGTCCGACTCTTTTGCAACCCCAAGGACAGTAGTCCACCAGGCTCCTCTGTCTGTAGGATTTCCAAGGCAAGAACAGTGGAGTTGGTTGCCATTTCATCCTCCAGGGGATCTTCCTGACCCAGGGATCAAACTCTCGTCTCCTGCATTGGCAAGTGATTCTTTACTCCTGAGCCACCAGGAAGCTGATATTGTCCATTCACTCTAGAGTAACTTACAGTTTCATTTTAAGGATGACTTTTGAAAATCAGGAGGAGACTTTGGGGAAAATCATCTTGTTTATGGTCCTTTTTATAGTGGTCATGTCAGGGCCACTTCCCAGTGCATGGGTGCTGCAAAAATATTTGAGTGTGGAGGACTGTGTGTGAGAACTGACACTTAGAATATTTTAAAGTCATACTAACCCTGCTGGGCTTTGAACCTAAATCTGTGTGAGACTGAAGACATTCTCTTGAATAATGTGCTTCCCTCAACCTCTCATAAGAACTCCCTAAAGAAAGAAGTAGGACAAGCTCATAGATAGAAAAGGCCATCCCACAGGTAGCATGCTCCAGATAAAGAAAACATTCTGGATCAACCTCTGCCTACCAACTGATTCTCCCCTTTCCCTGACTAAAAGAGTTAAAATTGTTCCCACATCAGGCAGAAATTGGAGAAATAATGATTGTGAAAATCATTTGCAAAATGCTTGTGTCTATGGGTGCCCCCAAAATCTAGAAATAATGGGATTTATCACTATTATTATATAATATCATTAAAGAAATCTTTGAATTAAAGGAAATAAAGCATTAATTGTGTTTCTAGACTTTATGGACATGCTATTAGAGAAACAAGAAGATACAGATCATGTTTTTTTCTCCTTAAACAGTGCTTTCTTACATTGTGGTCTTTAATATATTACTGCTTGATTCTGGTATCTGAGGTGACTAAATTGCACTGTTAGGTTTGTCACGTCTCCGCTTTCTCATCTGTCCTGTCATATTCCTCCATATAGTTCATTTATCCATTCATCTCTTCATTTATTTGACAAATAATATTTGTTGAGCAATTACTGGCAGTCATTGTAGAGCTTGAACCCACCCTGAGGGAACAGTACCTCTAATGGGATTTTTGGAAAATCACAAAGCTCATTATGACATAGTGAGATAAATGTTAGAATAAATGAGAGGAATGATATGCAATGTGCCTAGACAGGTGGATTTGGGGTAGAGGCGGATTGTGTATAAGCAGAGATATGAAGAGATCTGAAGGCTAGATAAGAGTTAGCAGTGAAATATGTAGAGATGATATAAAAGGGGTCCACGCTGAGGGACCAGGGTATGTAAAGGCCAAGGGGGGAAAAAGATCATGACTTTGAGAAGAAATGAAAGAAGGTCTGCTTGTCTGGTGTCAGAGTGGGATGGGTGAGTGGGAGCCTGGGTGGAGATGGAATCAGTGTAAAGGCATCATTAGAGGTGGAGACCAAAGAGGTGAGGTGTGGATGGGGTCTGATTTTAAAGGGCTGGGGAAGACATGGTAAACACCCTGTGTTCCATTATTCTGAGGGTCATGGGAGTTCATGATTAGTTTTAAGCAGAGTAAGGATATGAAATTTTCGTTTTGGAAAGACCGCACTATGAACACGGCATGACAGGTATGTTGGGAAAGCAAGACTGAGGGCAGTGAGCCTGCTGAGAATGCTGCTGTGGTCCAGCTGACAGGTGACGGTGGTCTTAAGTGAGGGTGTCCAGAGAAGTAGACTGACTGGCATCCTTAATCAGAAACCACTATATTGCTTATTGGCCTTTCCTCAACCTGACATTCTAGATGTTTTCCAATATGGAGCTTGCTGCCTGAGTTAACCCTTGAAACCCAACAGAAAACTACAGTTGGGGTCAATAAGAATTCTTTATTGTATCTTGAAAAAACTTACTTTTCTGTTTTCCCAGCCTTTCAATTTTTTTATTATCTCCTTTGTTTGCCTTACCCATGTTCTCTGTGAATCTTTCATTTAAATCTGTATACATTTAGAAATTTCATTCAAGTTTGGTTTATCTTGAAAATCTGTTGGCAAACATATAGGCTTTGGTGTTGGACATACATAGGTTTAAGTTTTGCTACTCAGTATCAAAGTGAGTTAGGACATGTTTCTTAACTTCCCCAAACTCTGTTTCCTTACTTTTAAAATTGGTGGCACCGTCTTCATCATCATCATCATTAATCTTTAAAGCCAAACACTAATTCATCACAATAACATTTATAGCATCTGCTTCGTTAGCCCTGGAAAGGGGCCCATGATTTATAACAAGCATCTCCCTGAAATTCCAAATCGTATGTGGAAAAATGTTGTGTTAGTTCATGTTTCTTTTTCACTGGGTAGATGCAAATTCAAACATTTTAAGATAATGTAAACTAAAAATTCCACTATTGGGAAAATCAGACCTTCTAAACATTAACACCAACTGGCAAGCATAAGTTCTAAATTATTTTAGAAATTACATATAAAACATATTATTTTACTCACATAACCTAATAACTAGAGGTTAGATACACTTAAAAATGATGGTTGCCCAGTTACCATAAAAGCATGCATTTTTAAAAAGCATATTTTAAACAGCACAGCACAGAAAGTATCTAATAGCAATTTGTCATTGAAATTACTTTTTTTTTTTTGTCCCTGGACAAAGCATTCAGAGTCAACCAGAAACCAATCAATATAAACACTAATGTAAACTATAATTAAAGATGACAAATAGGTTCTTATGTGATGTTAAATAATGTATCTATAAAAATCCAAAGTAATACTTAATACCAAACCATCAATGTCTAGAGGATGCATGCTGGTGATATTCCTGCCAATTTCTGTTCAAATTTTTATAGATACCAGTAACTGACTATAAATCCCTTATAGGGCTGCATATACTAGATGTATGAGTCCTGTGATATTTTAAAGGTTGTTTAGGTTTTCATGTAGGGATGACTTATTTTCAGTCAACTCTTGATATTCAGTTGATGTATTGATAGGGTTGCATAATTCTGATTTTTTTTTTTTTTTTTGGTGGAAAGAGCAGGGATATCTCTGATGTATTTGGAACTTGAAGGGCCAGATATCTCCCATGTGTTAGCTGAAATCAACACCTATAAGAACTTATACGAAGCAAAAAGAAAGATGTTGTCCATTTCAAAGCAAGGGCTTACAGGAAAAAAAGACATATCTAAAAGGAAGCCACCATCTGGGAAACAGACAGGGCTATCATGCTGCACACCTCCAGGGAGTGCCAGTTCCATTGTGCTCTGATAAATATCATTCATACTGGGAAGTAATTATTCCCCACACGGAAAATGAAGGTAGAATACCAGTGCATTCAGACTTTACAGAAATATCATGATAACTAACTTATTGGTAAAGGGGCTGAGTATTTTGAAGAATGGAGTAGTTTATATTTAAATATGAGGGTTTCATTGTAAGCCTTCAGTATATCTAATGAGTTGTTTTAATGTTTTATATGTCTAATGTGCTATCTGATCAATAAAGTATAGATAAAAGGTACTGTACGAACTTATAGCTTATATTATTAAAGAACACAAATTTAAATTGATGACTTGAGTTTGTGCTACTTACAAGCAAATTTCTGTTTCATCAGCTATTTATTTTGTATTTCCCTGTTGGAAGATAATTTTCTAAAGGATTCATATATCTAATGGAGGAACACACTGATCATTTTCTTTAAACTTTGGTTCACATTCTGTCTGCATGTCTGACTTTGAATTTGCCTGTATGAAGGATTCTTGGGCTCTAGGCTCTTTGTTTTCATAGGCATTGAGGAAGGCTGAGGACTTGTGTGAATCAGATGTTGTGAGTATCAGGCATGGCTACCGCAAAACCAGCTGGTAAGATTTACTTTGTCAGGAATAAGGATAAAAATATCTCTTCCTCCCTACCGGTTAGATAAGTTAAGCCACAGGATCACCTGATCAATCTAGTCAGTTCTTTCAACTCAGTCAGTCCTCAGGTTGTTTGCTTTGTCCTTTTTATCACTTGAGTTGAAAAAAGTCTTGCTAAATAACTTGCAATTTCTGTCTTAGGTGTATTGGTAGTGTGCTTCTCATGGACTTGGTAAATATATCCAGAAAAACTGATGAAGTGTTCCAAGATCTAGATTTCTTCTTCTTTCTTTCTTCCTTCCTTCCTTCCTCTCTTTTCTTCCTTCCTTCCTTCTTCTCTCTTTCTTTCTCTTTCTCTCTCTTTTTACTATATGTGCAGAAGTAACTTGATATAGGAAACTGACTATATGGATTGTACTTTTTTCCAGCTCTCTTCAAGGTGAAAATAACTATTGAGTATTGACTATAAGAAGAGTGCTGTACCTTAGCAGTTTAAATGTAGTATCTAATTTATTCTATGCAAGAATCCTACAAAAGAAGAATCTGTAATGTTTCCTCCTTTTATAAATGAATAAACTGAAGATCAGAATGGTTATGGAATTTGTTCAAGGCCAAAAATTCAGTGTTTATATCTAGGCATGTTAGACTCAAAGTTTTTCTGTAACTTTTCAATAACTTATCTGACAATTATATAGACTTGGCAGGAGATTTCATTTCTGTAGATACAGTTTTATCAACTGTATAATGAAAGGTCCTCAGTAAGTTACTTCTAAGGCTTCCTGAAATAATACAAAATCTTGATTCCATTAATTCATTGCTTTTCTATAGGATATAATTCAGTGTAATGAGTGTCTTTCTTGGTCTCATCCCTGTTCAAGGGGGTTAGTGAATAAATTAGCACCTTATTAGGACTTGTTATGGAGGGGGTTTTGCCTATTAATTAAGAATCTAAGAAACAGTATTATCAAATATGTCTAACATACTATTCTCCTCTCCAGAGGTCAAAAAGAGAAGTCCTTCCCAAAACTAAAAACCTACAGGCAGATTCATTAAATATAAGACTTTGCACATTCACATTTTATTCCAGAAATTGTCAGGGCAGATATATATATATATATATATATATATATATATATATATTTTAAAGTAGGTCGCAATGCCTGTTTTGCAGACAACTAAAGCAATCAGCTAAAAATTTATGTTTAAATGATACTTGTTGCATCTCTAGGGTCCACCCTGGCAAGAATGAAAAAAGAGCCCTTTCTTCACTCAATTAAGAACCACAATGATATCTCCATTTCTCTGTGTTTTCTCTCAGCATGAGATGACTCAGCCAGAAATAGCACGATAATATCACAGATGTTCCTTTGCTCGGGTAGCTGGTTATTGCTTATCTCAAAGATATTTTAATACAAACACACAACTGTTCACCCTGTTTTATGGCTGTCAGAATTTTGCCTCATATTTAACAAATGGAAGTTTATGAGCATTGACTCAGGTTTACTTTTTCCCTCATTGTGTTACATGGATAAACTAATTCCTGGAGAGGGTATGAGTCACATCTGTGCTAAGTCACTTCAGTCATGTCCGACTCTGTGTGACCCCGTAGATGGCAGCCCACCAGGCTCCCCCATCCCTGGGATTCTCCAAGCAATAACACTGGAGTGGGTTGCCATTTCCTTCTCCAATGCATGAAAATGAAAAGTGAAAGTGAAATTGCTCAGTCGTGTCTGACTCTCAGCGACCCCATGGACTACAGCCTACCAGGCTCCTCCATCCATGGGATTTTCCAGGCAAGAGTACTGGAGTGGGGTGCCATTGCCTTGATAGGCTATTGGATTAAGGTTGCTCATCTGATCTGTCAGCTTCCATCAGCTCGATATCCCCAAGTTTCACTATCTATTGTTAAGACCAAAAGATCAAAATTTGATTCTAGAATCTTAAGCAAAGTTTTCCCTGTTCTTAACAATGAACTATATTTAATAGCACCATGTCTTCCCTTTGCTCCAGGTACAACTTTGTAGAAATATCAAGACAGTTTGCTCACCCATCATCATTTTCAAATGATTTTTTTTTCCCCCTGATCTGAGTCAGTACACTGAACAAGGCTTTGGAACCAGGCACATTTGGCTATGAGTTTTGACTCCCTCTTGATTTAACCATATGACATTGGTCGATTCATTTACACTTTGATCTGGTCCCTTACTATCTTCCAGCCTCATCTTGAGCTTCCATTTAATTTTACTTCAGTCATAACTGGTCTTTTTTGCTTTATTGCAACAAGTTGCAGGATTTGCCTCTAGAGGATCTGAAGCCCCAGACTACTAGGGGGCTAGTATACCTGGGGAATTCATCATGCACGATACCGAGCTAGGTGCAAGGCTCTTAGGACTTCCACATGCTCAAAAGTCAGTCTCCAAAATCACTGAGATGAGCCAGAGGCCTATTGAAATACACAAATAAAAATGAGGCTGATAAGCAGACCCTTCCAGCTGACCTGCTGCAATTCTTACTCCAGTCATGGTATGATAAGCAGCTGGAAAAATTTAAGTCGAAAAAATTTATAGCTCTGAATGAATATTAAGAAGTCTGGTTCCAGGCCAAATTCAATGCACGATTTCTTAGACGAATGATAAGACTTTTTCCCAGCAGGTTGTTGCTCTCTCCACACCAGACTTGGCACACAAATCCCTCTCTCTTGTCTCCCTTCCCTTACCCCATCATCCAGAAAGATTCAGAAGCCTTTGTTTGGGGCTCCAGGATGAAATGATTCCCCCTACTACGTGCATTGTGTCCACGTGACCTTCAACTACTACAATTCCTTGAGGGGCAGGAGAACTATGGAGGCCTGGCACCCTTCTTTTGTATCTCAGTTGCACTATCATAGTGAGTGACTGAAGCCATGATAGTTGTTCTCATTTGGGCTCATTGTCCTATCTGGCCACTTTGACACCTGATTGCTTAACCAATATGCCACCATGTTTCCCATTCTGTGTGCTTCAATAGCAACAAGATGGAAACTTAAGATTTATTGAGGAAATGGCAACTCACTCTGGTATTCTTGCCCGGAGGAATCCCAGGTGGGCTACAGTCCATAGGGTCACAAAGAGTCGGACTCCACTGAAGCGACTTAGCGATTGTGTGCTTGGCACAGTTTTAAGTACCTTACAAAAATGAGCTCATTTGACAAAATTTAAAATAGGTATTGCTTCGGTCCCCATTTTGGAATTGAGATAAGTGGTTAAATAAATTGCCTAAATCTTGTAGAGGTGGTAAGTGGGAAAATGAAGATTTGGAGTAAGGTAATGTGGGTTCAAAACCTCCTGACCTCCATGGCACATGACTCTCCTTTCTGTTTCTTGAAAGAACTTTTAACCTCTGCCTGTGACTTCTGATATGTTTTCATCAATCAATCATGTGAAAGCTGCTGGGACATCAGGTCTGTGTCATTTTCCTCCTCAGGCCTTATGCATAAGAAGTCCACTCGTACATTCATCCTACAGCCTTGTATTCATCAGCTCAAAGATTCTTTTCTCAGAGAAACTTTCCTTGACTCATTTCTGCATTTATTCTCACATCCTCCTGTACCTCTACTTTGAGTACTTACCACAATTGCAATCAAACAATTATTTGTTAACTTATCTCCACTGCTAATGTCAGGTTCCCTGAAGGTAAAGGTCTTGACTCTTCTGGTCATCAGTGTACATCCACAGTGAGGTGTAATGCAAAGTGCATTACAGAGCTTAATGCAAGACTTGTGCTTGAATAAATAAAACTTTATTGTGTGCAACTTTCCTCATTTATAGAGAAGGAACAAATACAATGATCTTACTTGGATTTTGTGGAGGTGAGATATAATGTATCTAATAACATATAGAGTCATTCTTAGCATATTGTAGATGCTTAATAAACACTACTCATTATTAGGTATGGTAGAAATAGTATTCTTCAAAAATTTTTTTTCCTCTTTTTTGTGGGATGATTTTACAATCCTGATTCTTTGAGGTTAGGTTAGGCCTTGTGACTTACTTTGGTAAGTGAAATACATGTGGAAGTGATATATATTGTTTTCAAGTTGAAATTATAAAAGTCATTGATCCTCCAGTGCTCCCTTTTTTCCTCCATGAAACTGGCCAAGTCCCAGACATGAGCTCCTCCTTCAAAGATGAAGCATACTTGAGATTCTGTTCAGCCCAGCCTTACTTCTACCAACATCAGTATGAAGTGCGATCCAGAACTTAAACTCTGCTGCTGCTGCTGCTGCTAAGTCACTATTGCAAACCAATGAGATTTTGGCATTGTTTTGCATGATAGTAAAAATTAGCTTGAGCTAACTGATGTCTGAGTCAAACGTCAATGCCAATACATTATTGTGTATTATACTGAATCTTTTTGGAAGTCATTTTATGATTGTGCTTTTCCCAGTATCAAATGCTCTCTTACAAGTTGATACATATGTGAATGTATGGACAAAATAAAAGTAATAGCTAACATTTATTAATTATAGTAATTTAATAGCTTATATAAAAGTTATTAGGTGCAGAACAGTTAGAGTAAATGCTCTGAAGATATACAACTCATAAGCGACAAAGCCAGAATTGCAGTCCAAGTGTTCAGAGTTCAGAGTCCATGGAATACACTGATTAGTGTATTCCATCATGTCACGTTTATAAATACACAAATATATGGACATTAGTAGAAACAAAAGCATCTACAAATTGCTACAATGGAAACAGTGAGAGACTTTTTTGGGCTCCAAATCACTGCAGATGATAACTGCAGCCATGAAATTACAAGACGCTTGCTCCTTGGAAGAAAAGCTATGACCAATCTAGACAGCATATTAAAAAGCAGAGACATTACTTTGCCAACAAAGGTCTGTCTAGTCAAAGCTATGGTTTTCCCAGTAGTCATATATGGATGTAAGAGTGGACTATAAAGAAAACTGAGCACTGAAGAATTGATGCTTTTGAACTGTGGTGTTGGAGAAGATTGAGAGTCCCTTGGACTGTAAGGAGATCCAACCAGTTCATCCTAAAGGAAATCAGTCCTGAATATTCATTGGAAGGTCTGATGCTGAAGCTGAAACGCCAATACTTTGGCTACCTGATGTGAAGACCTGACTCATTTAAAAAGACCCTGATGCTGGAAAAGATTGAAGGTGAGAGGAGAAGGGGACAACAGAGGATGAGATGGTTGTATGGCATCACCAGCACGAAGCACATGAGTTTGAGTCAGCTCTGGGAGTTGGTGATGGACAGGGAGGCCTGGTGTGCCACAGTCCATGGGGTTGCAAAGAGTCAGACACGACTTAGCGACTGGACTGAACTGAACAAATTGCTAAGAAGGTATGTCATTGATTGAATATGATTCAGTTTCATCATATGGAAAATGAAAGGATGGACTGTGTTGAGCATCTTCTCAGATCTCAAGTTCTATCATTTAGCTTTCTTTTCTTCTATGAATATGATTCAGTCAAGAAAAAGATCAGTCTTATTCATTGGAATCTCCCACCTGTTGCCCTACAGGAGACAGTGGGTGGAGCAATGGTTCAAATTCACAGATGCTTAGAAAACATACTTTCATGAGAGTTGTTCCCAAAGCGATTATTCAACACTTCCCCTTCATTTACTGATTTAATAAAAACTTAAGAGCGTCCACCATAAATGTATAACCAACCACTCTGAAATTGGCTGGATGGCCCACAGTACTGAGAGAGTCAACACCCAGCTGAGATTTTTGGATTCTCTGTGATAACTCATAGAAAAATGTGTGCTTTCATTTTGTTGAAAGTGTAAAATATGAATATACACACATTTTGAATCATTTAGGAGGTAAATGGAAAGTTGAGGAGGAGCCAAAATGCTAGAGTTGTTGGAAGCAATGAGTTTTGAGTCATGCAGATTTGGTTTCAAATCCTAGTTTTATCTCTGTGTGATGCTGAAGCATTGCCTACAGTCCCTAAGTTTCACGTCCCTTATCTGTAAATTGAGCATGATGAATTCATAAATCATATGATTACTATGAAAAATAAATTAAATTTTTATCATTATATAGTATTTAATAAATGTTCCAAAATTAATAAAGTAGCTATTATTTATAATTACCATTAATTATGAAACAAATCTCTTAAAAGGAAAATTCTACATTGTAATATACTGGCTAGGTACTTATTATCCAAGATGTCTCCCAAAGGACTTCTCCATGGACTGATAATGTCATGAATGCTACCACAGAAAAATTGGCTTCCTTTTAAAGATGTTAGCACTATTTGGCAAACAGGAAAAGCCCTGCATGCCACAACTATGATTCAACACAGTGTCTAAGCAGCACCTAGATAAATAGATATCCCAAGGAAGAAACTGTTTTAGCATAAAAACAAAATCAGGTAAAGACAATAAAATACAGCAAAACAAATAGGTTTTATAAATATAAGGTGAAAACCAAACCACCCTGGCAATTATAGCTTTCATATGATTTATGTCTTTAATTTTTCTAAATCAGTGACCCAAGAAGTATTGGCATAAAAATTTCAAATTCAGCAAAAACCGAAATCACTATAAAGAAATGCTGAGTTTTTATTAGTTATTTTCTTTCACCAACTTCTCCCAAACAAAATGAATTCTTCCCTGAGTGTGGCAAAATGAAGGATTGTACTTTACTAAGATATTAATGTCATCGATCTGTGATTCTTAGTATCCAATATGTCACAGAAACACAGAAACACAACTTGACTGTGAAATCAACACGGTTGAATTACCATTCAAAACTTCCCCCACCCCGCCTTTGCTTCTGTTAAATATTAACACTTGATATCACATGTATTTGATAGAAATCAATAGAAATGGACTCTGACTAACTTGGGTTAAAAAAACACTTTTTAGAAAGATAAGGTATAATTCAAAAAGTCAAGAGAATAGGTCCTATCCAAGCCTCAGAAAAGGACGGAAATCAATGCCAGCTTCTTAGGAGGCATGGACAAATGACCAATCATTTCAGGTCCCCTCAGATGTGATGAAAGAGCTGCACTGAGTTCCAGTTTTGAATTGCTTCACTTAAAATTCATATACTTGGGAAAAACTGTCAATTCTTCAGAGGCCAGAGGAGGGCAAGGCACCTTGATTTTCACTGTTCACAGTGAGGAGATGTTCCCCACATTGGGGATCCCCACCTCCTGAAATGTTTGCAGTCTTATCAACTAAAATTTTGATTTTAGTCCATAATCTGAAGTGTGAGCTAGATTACCAAAGCCAGACTTGCTGAGACTTGGCTGTTTGGTGTTCTCTTAGATTGTATATTTGTCTGTTTGGAATCCATTTGTTGCAGGGCCAATTGAAGTAACTTTATTTTGTTATGTTTTGTATTCTTGATGCCCTGGCATCTGGGAGCTTTATAGATCCAGGGAGATATACACTTCTCTGCTGCTGCTGCTGCTAAGTTGCTTCAGTCGTGTCCAGCTCTGTGCGACCCCAGAGACTGCAGCCCACCAGGCTCCCGAGTCCCTGGGATTCTCCAGGCAAGAACACTGGAGTGGGTTGCCATTTCCTTCTCCAATGCATGAAAGTGAAAAGTGAAAGTGAAGTCGTTCAGTCGTGTCCGACTCTTAGGGCTGACCAATTCTTAGAGACAGCGGGGGCTCGACCAGGAGCACACTGCTCATGTGCAAACCCACCAATCCCAAGTCTATTGCCCCAACCACCTCATTTATCTAGTTCTTACAACCATGCCAAGATTCCCCCTGCTCTAAACCATCCCAGAGCCAAGGACCATCCCTATGCCCCACAGTCCCCTGGAATGATTCAAACTTTGCCAACCCTAAGCTGTGGACTCTGTGCTACCTTGCCTTTCCTGTAGAAAATGCAAGTACAGGCTCTGGCCAAGACTTTCCCCTTGGCCCTGTCTGTCTTCTGCCTCCTGACCACCTCAGTGCTCTTTTGGCCTTTTGTAGTGTGGTATATCCCCTTCTCATGTGAAATGTGAGCCCTAAATTCTTCCTTTCCTGGCATTGGCCTCTCTGTGTTGTCACTCAGTCAGACCACTCTTAATTAAATCCTGGGTACAACTTTAGAGCAATGGCAAACCTGATTTTACGAATTTTAAGAATAACCACCTCTGGCAGTTAAGGTTGAAGGGAAGAATGAAGAAAAGTGCGGGTGTGCTGCACCCTTTTGTTTTCACACCATTGCCCCACCAGGGACAGGAAGGATGCCTTCTATCTAAACCCAAGGTGGGAGACAAGGGGAATGCCAAAAGTGTGGTATCCATCTCTTTTTTTAATTAGACCTGTGGGCTTCCCTTGTAGCTCAGTCAGTCAAGACTCTGCCTGCAGTGCAGGAGACCCAGGCTCGATTCCTGGGTTGGGAAGATCCCCTGGAGAAGGAAATGGCAACCCACTCCAGTATCCTTGCCTGGAAAATCTCACGGACAGAGGAGCCTGGTGGGCTGCAGTCCATGGGGTTGCAAAGAGTCGGGCACAAATGAGCAACTAACACTTACTTCAAAGAGGGAAGAATAAAGCACAGTGTATGGTTTTACAGAGGCACTGAGAAAGAGACTCCACCCAGGAGAACTTTAAGGAAGGGATCCCAGACAGAGGTGAATGGTAGGAAGTCCTGAGCTAGAAGGGAAGTTGAAAGTGGCTGGCCAGCTAGACAACAGGCGGAGCTAGTGTCATGGGAACTCTAGTCAGAAGCTCTCAACTGGAGAATGCCCCAGGCTCAGCTGCTAAACCACGGCATGCTTCTTGGATTAGATTCTCCAGGCCTCAGAGAGCAGTTTGCAGAAGAAGCTCTGGAAGGGTGAGCACGGGAACAAGAGAAGCCAACCCTACTCTCTGTGTTCCCTAATTATAATGGTTTTAATGTACCTTGGACTGGACTTTACTTACTGAAATGAGATCGCTCTATGAATTGAAAAAGCTAGGAGAAACTAAGGGACTTTTCCAGCAGCTCAGGTAAGAAGCAGAAAGGATCAGCATGCAGTCCAGATCAGGAGAGACAGTGGGAGCAACTAGACCAACTTTTTTCATGGTTGTAACTGGTTGAGTCCAGCGTTTTTCATATGTTGTTGTTTATACTAACAGAAAAGTACTTGGTAGACCCAAGGAAAGAAATCTACTAAAACAGAGTCATTACAGAACAGATACAGTAATTAGAAATACTAAGGGAGAGATCAACATTGAAAATCAAATTATTGACATAGAGGAAAGACTAGACATAATCATAATGGATTCTGATGATGGTAAAACAATAAGAATGCTAGCAGATGAATAAGACTAAAATAGCTGACATGAGAAGAGCTGATCTCTCTGAGGTGGCTATTCCTCAAAAAGGGGGAAAAAAAAAAGCCTAAAATGAAGAAAGAACTACAGCTGCAGATCAACAAGCACACATTGACACACTGATCCATGAACACATTCACTGTGTTCTATGGTTTCTGGCTTCTATGTATAAAAATAAAATCATGTACTAGGATAAGAAATCAGGCTGGCCTCAGACCATTCCGTTGGAATATAGTAATGTCCATTGCCTGAAGACAGAAAGCAATGTCTACAGTGTTTTGACACAGAGAGAGTACCACCCAAGGAAAAATTACCTGGCAAAGTTGCTTTTATTTCTAATGGTTACAGAGTTCAGTTTAGTTCAGTTCAGTTCAGTCGTGTCCGACTCTTTGCAACCCCATGAATCGCAGCATGCCAGGCCTCCCTGTCCATCACCAATTCCCGGAGTCCACCCAAACCCATGTCCATTGAGTTGGTGATGCCATCCAACCATCTCATACTCTTTTGTCCCCTTCTTCTCCTGTCCTCAATCTTTCCCAGCATCAGGGTCTTTTCCAATGAGTCAGCCCTTTGCATCAGGTGGCCAAAGTATTGGAGTTTCAGCTTCAGTATCAGTCCTACCAATGAACACCCAGGACTGATCTCCTTTAGGATGGACTGGTTGGATCTCCTTGCAGTCCAAGGGACTCTCAAGAGTCTTCTCCAACACCACAGTTCAAAAGCATCAATTCTTCAGCGCTCAGCTTTCTTTATAATCCAAATCTCACATCCATACATAACCACTGGAAAAACCACAGCCTTGACTAGATGGACCTTTGTTGACAAAGTAATGGCTCAGCTTTTTAATATGCTGTATAGGTTGGTCATAACTTTTCTTCCAAGGAGTAAGTGTCTTTTAATTTCATGGCTGTAATCATGATCTGCCGTGATTTTGGAGCACCAAAAAATAAAGTCAGCCACTGTTTCCACTGTTTCCCCATCTATTTGCCATGAAGTGATAGGACCAGATGCCATGATCTTAGTTTTCTGAATGTTGAGCTTTAAGCCAACTTTTTCATTCTCCTCTTTCACTTTCATCAAGAGGCTTTTGAGTTCCTCTTCACTTTCTGCCATAAGGGTGGTGTCATCTGCATATCTGAGGTTATTGATATTTCTCCTGGCAGTCTTGATTCCAGCTTGTGCTTCTTCCAGTCCAGCGTTTCTCATGATGTATTCTGCATAGAAGTTAAATAAGCAGGGTAACAATATACAGCCTTGACGTACTCCTTTTCCTATTTGGAACCAGTCTGTTGTTCCATGTCTAGTTCTAACTGTTGCTTCTTGAACTGCACACAGGTTTTTCAAGAGGCAGGTCAAGTGGTCTGGTATTCCCAACTCTTGAAGAATTTTCCACAGTTTATTGTGATCCACACAGTCAAAGGCTTTGGCATAGTCAATAAAGCAGAAATAGTTATTTTACTGGAACTCTCTTGCTTTTTTGATGATCCAGCAGATGATGGCAATTTGATCTCGGGTTCCTTTGCCTTTTCTAAAACCAGCTTGAACATCTGGAAGCTCACGGTTCATGTATTGCTGAAGCCTGGCTTGGAGAATTTTCAGCATCACTTTACTAGTGTGTGAGATGAGTGCAATTGTGTGGTAGTTTGAGCACTCTTTGGCATTGCCTTTCTTTGGGACTGGAATGAAAATGGACATTTTCCAGTCCTGTGGCCACTGCTGAGTTTTCCAAATTTGCTGGCATATTGAGTGCAGCACTTTCACAGCATCATCTTTTAGGATTTGAAATAGCTCAACTGGAATTCCATCACTCCCACTAGCTTTGTTTGTAGTGATGCTTCCTAAGGCTCACTAGACTTCACATTCCAACATGTCTGGCTCTAGGTGAGTGATCACACCATCGTGATTATCTGGGTCATGAAGATCTTTGTTGTATAGTTCTTCGGTGTATTCTTGCCACCTCTTCTTAATATCTTCTGCTTCTGTTAGGTCCCTACCATTTCTGTCCTTTATTGAGCCCATCTTTGCATGAAATGTTCCCTTGGCATCTCTAATTTTCTTGTAGAGATCTCTAGTGTTTCCCATTCTGTTGTTTTCCTCTATTTCTTTGCATTGATCACTGAGGAAGGCTTTCTTATCTTTCTTGCTATTCTTTGGAACTCTGCAGTCAAATGGGTATATCTTTCCTTTTCTCCTTTGCTTTTCACTCCCTTCTTTTCACAGCTATTTGTAAGGCCTCCTCAGACAGCCATTTTGCCTTTTTGCATTTCTTTTTCTTGGGAATGGTCTTGATTCCTGCCTCCTGTACAATGTCACGAACCTCCGTCCATAGTTCATCAGGCACTGTATCAGATCTAGTCCCTTAAATCTATTTCTCACTTCCACTATGTAGTCATAAGGGATTTCATTTAGGTCATATCTGAATGGTCTAGTGGTTTTCTCCACTTTCTTCTTATTTCAGTCTGAATTTGGCAATAAGAAGTTCATGATCTTATCCACAGTCAGCTTCCGGTCTTGTTTTTGCTGACTGTATAGATCTTATCCATCTTTGGCTGCAAAGAATATAATCAATCTGATTTAGGTGTCGACCATCTGGTGATGTCCATGTGTAGAGTCTTCTCTTTTGTTCTTGGAAGAGGCTGTTTGCTATGACCAGTGCATTTTCTTGGCTAAACTCTATTAGCCTTTGCCCTGCTTCATTGTGTACTCCAAGGTCAAGTTTGACTGTTACTCCAAGTGTTTCTTGACTTCCTACTTTTGCATTCCAGCCCCCTATGATGAAAAGGACATCTTTTTCGGAGTGTTAATTCTAGAAGGTCTTGTAGGTCTTCATAGAACTCTTCAACTTCAGCTTCTTTAGCATTACTGGTCGCGGCATAGACTTGGGTTACCATGATATTGAATGGTTTGCCTTGGAAACGAACAGAGATCATTCTTTTTTTTTGAGATTGCATTCAAGTACTGCATTTCAGACTCTTTTGTTGACTATGATGGCTACTCCACTTCTAAGGGATTCCTGCCCACAGTAGTAGATATAATGGTCATCTGAGGTGAAGTCACCCATTCCAGTCCATCTTAGTTTGCTGATTCCTAGAACGTTGATGTTCACTCTTGTCATCTCCTGTTTGACCACTTCCAATTTGCCTTGATTCATGGACCTAACATTCCAGGTTCCTATGAAATATTGCTCTTTACAGCATTGGACCTTGCTTCTATCACCAGTCGCATCCACAGCTGGGTGTGGTTTCTGCTTTGGCTCTATCCCTTCATTGTTTTTGGAGTTATTTCTTCAGTGATCTCCAATAGCATATTGGGCACCTAACAACCTGGGAAGTTTATCATTCAGTGTCCTATCTTTTTGCCTTTTCATACTGTTCATGGAGTTCTCAAGGCAAGAATACTGAAGAAGGGAATGGTTACAGAGAGACATTATCAAATATGAAAGAGATCAAGAAATATAATTCTATGAGCTCTTGTTGGAAGGAAAATATCTTGAAAACTGAAGTCAGCCAATTGAGTGATCAGTCAGAATGACAAAGCCAGGAATGATAAAAGATCCTCTGAGAACACTGATGGCATTTGAATATAAATATAATATCTTTTAGTTATAGGACAGTAACTCATCCGTCTCCATTCTATCCTCCTTTGATAGTGCAAAGTTGTAACCGTAGGGCCTTCCTTCCCCAGCAGCTATTGGTTTAGGTTGGGCTAAAGTTCCTAAGTTCTGTTCTCTCTGCCGTCAGGCCCCCGCAGAAAAGTCTTGAGTTTTCTGTAGAGATGCTGCAACGAGTAATCACGAGCTTGTGATTTCAGGTTAGAGTGAAGGACACCCCATTTGTCCTCTCACCATTCTGGGTCCAGGAAGCATGGTGTGGCCCTGAGAGCAGTAGTTGTGATAGCTGTAGTGTCTGGTGTCTGTGTAGTATTATGTTTTAAATCAAGTAATTCTGTCCCGGGAGCTGTCCTGTACACTGTAGGATGCTGAGCCTCTATGCATGAGATGCCCATAGCACCTGTCCTCCTCCCCAGATTTAACAACCAAAAATGTTTCTCGACATTGCCAGATGTCCCCTGGGGTTAAAATCAACTTCTGTGGAGAACTACCCATATAAAGTCAGGTAGCCTATTCTACAGTCCTTCTCATCCTCTTGTTTGGTTTTGCTCTGTGTTAAGATTTGAAAAAAGGGAGACGGTTTCAAATATTTACACAGAGCAAGAATTTTAGGACAAGGATCACAGCATGGCTTTCTATCACTGGAACAGCAGGATTGTGTTTAGGTAGGCTGAATTACTTTCTACCTGGGGGTGTCTCATGAGCAGTGACTGAACATCCTGTACTATTCTCCACAATCCTCATTCTGGGAGTCTTTGAGGACTCTCTTCTATCCTCAGTAATCTTGTGATACAGGTCTTGGGATGTTAGAAAACCATATAGCAGAAGCATATTTGAGGCAAAGAATTTACTCTGCCTTACCCTAGGGTCCAGTGCATTATTTTATCATATTTGTTATGATATTGATTCATGGTACTCTAAGAGGTACAGTTTTTATATTTTGATAAATTATAAAATATCTATTTCTTATTCTACTTCCCTATCCTTTATTTTCTGTTGAATTTGGGGCAGACTTTTTATAGCATCATTTTTCAGATTATAAATTATAATTAATACATGTTCATTTTAGAAAATCTGAAAAATATGAAGAATACAATAAAAATTACCTGTAATCCAACTGGCCTCAGATACTTATTGTTTATATTTGTATACATTTTTTTAAATGTCCTCTCTTACCTATCACTATATGTATGCATGTATTTACTTGTGATTATTTGCTCCTTAAACCAAATTTCCATGTTAATGTGTAGTTTTCAAGGTACTTATTCACATAGTCACATGCTGTATTTTATGTAATATTCCACATAACATTACAATGAAAATGTGAATTTTCTTCCCACTATTCTAAGTTTGTGCTTTTAAAGGCTACTCTTCTCCATCTTGTCTGTGCCATTCATGTATTCAACAAGTATTGAGTAGTTCCAATATGGTTGGTTCTGGCTTCAGCACTGAGTGAGAATGCACAGCTGAGCAAGAAAGCATTCCTGCCACCAAGGAGCTTTTTAAGCCAAGACACATAAAGAAACAAACACTTTCAGTGCCATTTTCATTGCCATCACTGACATTGAAGCTGCTTTTCTGTCATTATTTAAAATTAGGTATTAAGTTCCTGATTGCACAAAGAATTGATTTTGGCAGGAAGCTAGGGAAAACATGCTGATAAGACACAACAGTGAGCTGCTGACATCAACCAGAGGTTAAGGACAAGTGCATTTTTGCCGAAGAAGGCAGGGGTCAGTACCTAATTGGTAGGAGGGCTGGAGAAGTGATCAGGGGTACACAACACAATTGGTTGTTGGCCCAGCCAAACCTGGGAGAGGCTTTGAAGCAAAAAAAAATTGTAAGAGAGAAGGACCAATTCATGATATCAGCTGGTGGAACATTTTATGCTGAGTGTTACCTGTTGCTTTAGGGTTCAATGTCTGCACCATTTATTAAATAGTACTGTAGCAGAAGTCACTTGCCTCCATCCCTTGCTTCCAAGCAGCCATACCCCACAGCCATCAGAAACAGACAGACTTGGCTTGGATTCACTAGATGAGTGGAAGAAGTTCTGGATGTCAAAAATTCTAAAGTCAAGAAGACGGTTGACATCTTACTGCAGTTCTCCATATATTAGGATTTTAATTGGCTAAACAGTAGGGTAGTTAGCTCTGGTTACAATTAATCACGATGACATTTTGCTGCTCAAAGATACCTTGAAAGGTATTTTTGACCAAACTTTTCTATCTGTGAGAAAGCACCCTGTATTCTTTCTATGGATCTATGGGTGACAGTATGAAATCCAGGGTTTCCTCTTACATGCTCAGCGTACCTACACCTTTTTCTGTGGGTGTCAGTTGTTTACCTTGTGTTCTATTAGTGGAAAGCCCTCAGTGGAGGCTCCTGATCTTATGGTCTTACGGTTCTGGTCTTCCTTCCTCTGGGGACAAAAGCCAGACTACTTACTGTGTGAACTGCATTGTGCTTGCTGTGGTGGAAACCACAGCAGTTCCAGCCTCAGGTCTGGACCCACAGAGCTCTGGCTTTCCCAGTAGCTTCCAGGAAGGGCTTTGTACTATAACCCAAATGTGCAGGAAGATAATAGCCCATGGGGAGAACTTTGGCCAGTAAGTGACCAGAGAGGGAAATGAACCAGCAGATGAAGTGTTGCTACTGTTGCCCTTGATGGGCTGTTCTTGTTGATAGCCATCCAGTATGGCTTATGAGGGACTGGGTGACTGCTCTGTGTTCTTCTGGGAAGCCAAGGCCATCTTAATGATTCACCATCTGGTCTTGGTTGCCTTTCCTTTTTGCTTGAATTCACTCTTTCCCTCAGTCTTGCTTCCCTAAGATTAAATACGCCTCCATAGTGAGGGAATGCATTTTTAAAAATTATGTCTTACCAACCATGGGCTTCCCTGGTGGCTCAGACAGTAAAGAGGTGGGAGACCTGGGTTCAATCCCTGGGTTGCAAAGATCCCCTGGAGGAGGGCATGGCAACCCACTCCAGTATTCTTGCCTGGAGAATTCCCATGGACAGAGCAGTCTGGCGGGCTATAGTCCATGGAGTTGCAAAGAGTCTGACATGATTGAGCAACTAAGCACGGCACACCAACCGTGATTGGAAACAGATAATTCTTAATTTTAACTTTTAATTTAAAAAACATAAGTGAGGAGTTTATAGGCCATCTGAACATTATTGCAAAAGTGACAGATTTCATCTTAACAGGGCAGTCACTGGCAGCAAGCCTATACGGTCACTGTACCTGTGGGGTGAAAGTGAAGGAATGAGCTTAAAGACCATCCATCTGTGTTTGGAGTGTCTTAGAGAAGTGTGTTACAGGATGCAAGCATTAGGTCAGTGGGCATCCCTGCTGAGGATAAATGTGAATGTTTATAGGCAGAGAGCTCAGTACACTGGAAGTGAGCTTGCACAAATCCCCAACCTTTTGACTCTGTCCCTGCAAAATGTGTCACTGAAAAAGATGAAAAGACCAATGCATCCTACTCGTACCTACTATATTCCAATCAGCCAGCTGGGTATTTCTACTAAGGTGTCACATGTACCTGTTCAACCATATTTTCCTAAATGGAGATGGCATCAAGAGGAAAAAGTTCTCAGGCATAAAATCATCATACATACTTAATACCAAAGGAGATGTTTTCAAATGAAAATAAGGTCCCTAATGCAGAAACTAACAGTTTTACTAGATGAAGTAAATTGAGACTATTGGCTGCTGAGAAATTTTTGAAGGACTGTTTGAGGTATCTAATATCAGTATAACCTTATTGCCAATTTTCACTCCTGTCAACAAATAACTTAGAATGTTTTCTAGAAGCAGCAAGTTAAATGCCTGACATCCCCCAGAAACTGAGGAAGCAAGCCAGAGCTCCCACATTCTGGCCACTGCTCTATCTGTTGCGGGCAAACTTTTTAGTACTGATAAATGTTTTTCTTGTTCCTGATTTAGTCCCAGCTCCATGATTACTTTACTGTAACTTTTCTTTGACAGCTTATTTCCTTTGCATAGTCATTTGTTATTTAAAAAACAACAACAAAAAAAAAACAATGGGAAATGAATAATATATACATTTAAAAAACTACCCCTTCTCAACTCTCTCATTACAGCCCTCTGTGTTTTTAGTAGTTTTTGTGTTGGAGGAGTGTTTGCAGTATTCATGACTTGAATTTCTAATTTATGGGCTCTTAAAGCTACACCAATCATCAGCACAGTATTAATATTGTACTCTAAGGATTTTCCTCCAACTCCTATTCCAGACAAAAAGAACAATCTTAAAAGTAATATTCAACGATTTCAATAAGCAGTCAGGTCAGGTTAGAACATGAGCCACTGGCATTGATGTGTGGACGGTAGCATTATAAGAAGTTATTTACTACAGGAAATGCCAACCTTGCCAATTTTTAAATGTTAATGGCCTTATGGTGAAGATGAAAGGTTTATGCATTCTACCTAGGGATTTCAGAATTTTGCAATCTGGGCATAGGAATGGCTTGATTATCTAATAAATCATTTTTACTTCTCTTTAATTATAGGTGTTTATAAATTTTTATAAATTTAAAAGCAAAACTTTCTGGTATGTTGTGTATAATAATTGAGCATAAAAGACTGAATTTAATATGCAGGATTTACTGATTGGGGGGAAGACAAATTTTTTTGTTAGTCCTGGGGGGAAAATGAACCAAAATAAATTCAAATGGATTATGCAGATTTGTCTAAGCAGATCCAGAATGTTCACTGCATTTACAGGAAATTCTAATTGCCTTACTGTAACTTGAGTGTATCATCTTTAGCAAATTAGAAAGAGTTGCCCAGGGCCCAGCTTATTCTAAGAGACTTTGCCTAAACGTTCATAGAATCACAGTTCATTACTTAATTTTTATTTATCATTATGAAGCTACTTTAAAAAATGTTCAACTCAAAAAATATCTTACATTTGGATAATATTCCTTAGATGTGTTTCACCTTAATTGATTTCATACTAGTTGCAATATTTTAGAAAGCTATTCTTAAAGTCTTTATTTTAAAAAATGATAAAAAAATTGCACAAATTATTCATGAGATGCTACTATAGTTAATAATAGGTGATGTGCATATTATTTGTATGAATGATACCATGAAATATATCAGGAAGCATTATCTAAACACTTAATAATAGAAAAGCTATATGTTCTCCAATCTGAAATTACTTATGGTTTTGAGAGATTTAGAGAAATGTACTACCTTTTCTCTGTTCGTTTTGAAGGCAAACCATTCAATATCATGTAAATCCAAGTCTATGCCCTGACCAGTAATGCTGAACAAGCTGAAGTTGAATGGTTCTATGAAGACCTACAAGACCTTCTAGAACTAACACCCAAAAAAGATGTCCTTTTCATTATGGAACTGGAATGCAAAAGTAGGAAGCCAAGAAACACCTGGAGTAACAGGCAAATTTGGTCTTGGACTACAGAATGAAGCAGTTCAGTTCAGTTCGGTTCAGTCACTCAGTAGTGTCCGACTCTTTGAGACCCCATGAATCACAGCACGCCAGGTCTCCCTGTCCATCACCAACTCCCGGAGTTCACTAGACTCACGTCCATTGAGTCAGTGATGCCATCCAGCCATCTCATCCTCTGTCTTCCCCTTCTCCTCCTGCCCCCAGTCCCTCCAGCATCAGAGTCTTTTCCAATGAGTCAACCCTTCGCATGAGGTGGCCAAAGTACTGGAGTTTCAGCTTTAGCATCATTCCTTCCAAAGAAATCCCAGAGCTGATCTCCTTCAGAATGGACTGGTTGGATCTCCTTGCAGTCCAAGGGACTCTCAAGAGTCTTCTCCAGCACCACAGTTCAAAAGCGTCAATTCTTCAGTGCTCAGCTTTCTTCACAGTCCAACTCTCACATCCATACATGACCACTGGAAAAACCATAGCCTTGACTAGATGGACCTTTGTTGGCAAAGCAATGTCTTTTCAATATGCTATCTAGATTGGTCATAACTTTCCTTCTAAGCAGTAAGCGTCTTTTAATTTCATGGCTGCAGTCGCCATCTGCAGTGATTTTTGAGCCCCCAAAAATAAAGTCTGACACTTTTTCCACTGTTTCCGCATCTATTTGTCATGAAGTGATGGGACGGATGCCATGATCTTTGTTTTCTGAATGTTGAGCTTTAAGCCAACTTTTTCACTCTCCACTTTCACTTTCATCAAGAGGCTTTTTAGTTCCTCTAAACTTCCTGCCATAAGGATGGTGTCATCTGCATATCTGAGGTCATTGATATTTCTCCCGTCAATCTTGATTCCAGCTTGTGCTTCTTCCAGCCCAGCGTTTCTCATGATTTACTCTGCATATAAGTTAAATAAGCAGGGTGACAGTATACAGCAGGGCAAAGGCTAATAGAGTTTTGCCAAGAGAACGCACTGGTCATAGCAAACAGCCTCTTCAAAACACAAGAGAACACTCTACACATGGACATCATCAAATGGTCAACACTGAAATCAGATTGATTATATTCTTTGCAACTAAAGAGGGAGAAGCATTGTACAGTCAGCAAAACCAAAACTGGGAGCTGACTGTGGCTCAGATCATGAACTCCCTATTGCCAACTTCAGACTTAAATTGAAAAAACTAGGAAAAACCACTAGACCATTCAGGTATGACCTAAATCAAATCCCTAACTATTATACAGTGGAGGTGAGAAATAGATTTATGGTATTAAATCTGATAGACAGAGTGCCTGATGAACTATGGACAGAGGTTTGTGACACTATACAGGAGACAGCGATCAAAACCATCCCCAAGAAAAAGAAATGCAAAAAGGCAAAATGGCTGTCTGAGGAGGCCTTACAAATAGCTGTGAAACGAAGGGAAGCAAAAAGCAAAGGAGAAAGGGAAAGATACACCCATTTGAAGGCAGAGTTCCAAAGAATAGCAAGAAGAGATAAGAAAGCCTTCCTCAGTGATCAATGCAAAGAAATAGAGGAAAACAATAGAATGGGAAAGACTAGAGATCTCTTCAAGAAAGTTAGAGATGCCAAGGGAACATTTCATGCAAAGATGGGCTCAATAAAGGACAGAAATTGTAGGGACCTAACAGAAGCAGAAGATATTAAGAAGAGGTGGCAAGAATACACAGAAGAACTATACAAAAAAGATCTTCACGATCCAGATAATCACGATGGGGTGATCACTCACCTAGAGACAGACATGTTGGAATGTGAAGTAAAGTGGGCCTTAGGAAGCATCACTACAAACAAAGCTAGTGGAGTTGATGGAATTCTAGTTGAGCTATTTCAAATCCTAAAAGATGATGCTGTGAATGTGCTGCATTCAATATGCCAGCAAATTTGGAAAACTCAGCAGTGGCCACAGGACTGGAAAAGATCCATTTTCATTCCAATCCCAAAGAAAGTCAATGCCAAAGAATACTTGAACTACTGCACAATTGCGCTCATCTCACACACTAGTAAAGTGATGCTCAAAATTCTCTAAGCCAGGATTCAACAATCCATGAACCATGAACTTCCAGATGTTCAAGCCGGTTTTAGAAAAGACAGAGGAAGCAGAGATCAAATTGCCAAAATCTGCTGGATCATTGAAAATGCAGGAGAGTTCCAGAAAAACATCTATTTCTGCTTTATTGACTATGCCAGAGCCTTTGACTGTGTGGATTACAATAAACTGTGGAAAATTCTTCAAGAGTTGGGAATACCAGACCACCTGACCTGCCTCTTGAGAAATCTGTATGCAGTCAGGAAGCAAGTTAGAACTGGACATGGAACAACAGACTGGTTCCAAATAGGAAAAGGAGTATGTCAAGGCTGCTGTCACCCTGCTTATTTATTGTCACCCTGCTTATTTAACTTCTATGCAGATTACATCATGAGAAACGCTGGGCTGGATGAAGCACAAGCTGGAATCAAGATTGCCGGGAGAAATACCAATAACCTCAGCTATGCAGATGACACCAACCTTATGGCAGAAAGTGAAGAATTAAAGAGCCTCTTGATGAAAGTGAAAGAGGAGAGTGAAAAAGTTGGGTTAAAGCTCAACATTCAGAAAACGAAGATCATGGCATCTGGTCCCATCACTTCATGGGAAATAGATGGGGAAACAGTGGAAACAGTGGCAGACTTTATTTTGGGGGGCTCCAGAATCACTGCAGATGGTGATTACAACCATGAAATTAAAGGACGCTTACTCCTTGGAAGAAAAGTTATGACCAACCTAGACAGCATATTAAAAAGTAGAGACATTACTTTGCCATCTGTCTAATCAAGGCTATGGTTTTTCCAGTGGTCATGTATGCATGTGAGAGTTGGACTATAAAGAAAGCTGAGTGCCAAAAAATTGATGCTTTTGAACTGTGGTGTTGGAGAAGACTCTTGAGAGTCCCTTGGACTTCAAGGAGATCCAACCAGTCCATCCTAATGAAAATCAGTCCTGAATGTTCATTGGATGGACTGATGTTGAAGCTGAAACTCCAATACTTTGTCCACCTAATGTGAGGAGCTGACTCATTGGGAAAAAACCTGATGCTGGGAAAGATTGAAGGCAGGAGAAGGGGATGACAGAGGATCAGATGGTTGAATGGCATCACGAACTCAATGCAGATGAGTTTCAGTAGACTCCGTGAGTTGGTGATGGACAGGGAGGCCTGGCATGCTGCAGTCCATGGGGTTGCAGAATTGGACACGACTGAGCAACTGAACTGAACTGAACTACCTTTTCAAAGTTGAGTTCAGGAATAGGTATAAATTTCTGTGACCATATTCAAGTTGGAATTTCCATTAACCTTTTTGAGAAACATTTTGATCAAGACTACGTTGTAAGCTAATAAAAATGTGAAATAATTTAGTAACTATAGAGGATAACTTTCTTTTTTTTTTTTAATTTTATTTTATTTTTAAACTTTACATAACTGTATTAGATTTGCCAAATATCAAAATTAATCCACCACAGGTATACATGTGTTCCCCATCCTGAACCCTCCTCCCTCCTCCCTCCCCATTCCATCCCTCTGGGTCGTCCCAGTGCACCAGCCCCAAGCATCCAGTATCGTGCATCGAACCTGGACTGGCAACTCATTTCATACATGATATTTTACATGTTAACCACCCGCTAGTGAAATGTAGTCAAAAAGTACTCAAGTTTTGTATCATCAAAGATAATCATCATATCTTTTGATATGTTTTAGTCTTTTATATATACAGAGCCTGTGTTTGTTTCATACAGTGCTATGTTCAAATATGAAATGAAATTCTGTATTATACTTTTGCTATACATGTTTTTCTATGTAACTGCAATACAGTAATGGTGACATGAAAGTGTGAGAGTGAAACTGTCAGTTGCTCAGTCATGTCTGACTCTTTGCGACTACATGGACTGTAGCTCTCCAGATTCCTCTGTCCATGGAATTCTCCTAGGCAAGAATACTGGTTGTTGTTGTTATTCAGTGGCTCAGTCATGTCTGACTCTTTAAGACTCCATGGACTGCAGCATGCCAGGCTTCCCTGTCCTTCACTATCTCCTAGAGTTTGGTCACACTCATGTCTATAGAGTCAATGATGTCATCCAACCATCTCATCCTCTGTTGCCCCATTCTCCCCCTGCCCTCCACTCGTCTTGGAGTGGGTAGCCATTCCCTTCTCCAGGGGATCTTCCCAACCCAGGGATTGAATCTATGTCTCCTGCATTGCAGATCAATTTTTTTTTTTTTAAACCATTTGAGCCACCAGGGGGACATGAAGGTGTCACGTAATTCCTCTTGAAGAAAATAGTTTTAAAAGATTCATGTCTAGAATTTGCCATCTGTATATCATTTTTTGTGATTTGTCTTTTCATATCTTTTCTGGTTTTCTAATTCATTGTTAAGTTTGTCTATATACCCTAGGTATAAGTCTAGAGAAAAATACACTTTAAAAGCACAATGGGATATCACTGTATACTTATTAGAATGGCTAAAATAAGAGTGTTGATGAGGGGATGGATAAACTTGATCACTCATGCTGAAGGGAATGAGAAAGGGTACAGTAACTCTGGAAAAGAGCTTGCAGTTGTTTTTTTTTAAACTAAACCTGTGGTTGCCAAATGATACAGTGATTATTCTCTTAGGCATTTGTCCCAGAGAAATGAAAACCTGTGTTCACATCCACAAAAATAGCAAACTATATACAAATGTTTATAGTAGCTTGATCCAAAACTGGAAATATATAGGATATCCCTCAAACAGGTAAAGACTAAAGAAAATGTGTATATATTCATTCTATGGAATACTACTCAACAATAAAAAGAAAGTAGCTGTTGATATAGCCCACAGCTTCGATGAATCTCTGGGGAATTATGCTGAGTGAAAAAAAGTAAATCCAAGAGAATTACATAATGTTTGATTCCCTTCAGATAATATTTTGAAATGACAATATTCTAGAAATGGAATACAGACTAGTTGTTTCCAGGTGTTAAGGAAAGGAAGGTAGATGAGGTGGAAGGGAGGTAGATGTGGTCCTTAAAGGGCAGTTCATGGGATCCTTGTGATGATAGAACTGTTGAGTATCTTGACTGTGGTGGTGGGTACACAAGTGATAAAATTTAATAGAATATTCACACACAAATACAAGTGAAACTGGGCAATGTGGAGAAGATAAATGTATTGTATCAGTGTCAATACCATGGCTGTGATACTGCATTGCAGTTTTCCAAAATGTTCTTATTGGAAAAATTGAGTAAAGTATACCTGGAATTTCTCTTAATTATTCCTTACAACTTCACATAATTCATAATTATCTCAATAAAAACTGCCCCAACTTCCTTATCGGATGATAGATCAGAGCACAGAAATGTCTGAGCTTCAAAGAAGAACTTTCAAAAGTGGAAAAGCGTCAAAGGTGCTTAAGTCCAAAATCTAAGTATAAACTCTACTCAAATTCCTAATTGATCACAAAACTACACATGCTTGGAATTAAGAGACCCCAGGGGGGGAAAAAGTGAAGTAGAAACTAGAGAATCAGCTGCCACTAAAATTCAAAACTATCTGGTGTTAAGGTTTTTGAGTTTGCTGTGTTTTTGACTGAGTGTGTTCTCCAAATCACACACAACTTAAGCAGCAGAAAGGAGAATGCTTCTTTATCTTAAATATCAGAAGCATGAAGCTCAGACTGGAAAAACATCTGGAAATTTAGAGAACCCCCCCAGAAACAAAATAACCATTGAGAGTGAACCCTAAAATCTAAATGTAAAATAGACCCAAATTTTTGCTGACAGCCAAACTATGCAGGCACAGAGAGACCCCAAGGGGTCGAGCCAAATAAGCAGCAGCTGGAAGCCAAAGAAAATTGATCAAACACCAGCTGCTGCACATTGCAGGGAGGACTGTTTCACAGTTTGATTTTGGGCAAGAAAATTGCCTTTAGAACAAATAATAAACAACCCAATCATCCTCAGACTATCCCAGAATCACTACAAAGTATAATCTACAGGATACAGTTTCAAAGCAAGAATTACTAGATATGCAAAGCAGGAAAGTGCTTCTTTGTCTAACTATGAATGACAGTCAATAAAAAGTGAAATTGAGTGGGCCCTGACAATGTATTGAGCAAAGGTTTCAAATCGTCAATTTAACATACAGTCAAATAATTAAAGGAAAATATAATATTAATGAGTAAACAGATAGGAAATTTTAACAGAGAGATGTAAGCTAAAAGGAAAAAAGCAAAAGAAAATTTTAGAACTATAAAGTATTAACTGGGTATAAACACCTCACTCTATGAACTCAAAAGAAAATTTGAAATAGCAAAAGAAAAAAAGTCAGTGAAATTAAAGTATCAGTAGAATTGCCCACTCTGGACAACGGGGGGAAAAATATTTAGCAAAAGTGAAAAAACTGTAGAGGACTGTGGAGTAATATTTAACAGTCTACTATACGTGCAGATGGAGTCAGACATGACAAAATGAGAGAGAAAAGGGGGGGAAAAACTGAAGACAGATTGGTCAAATCTTCTTAAATGTGCAAAAGAAAGTCCATTAACTTAGAAATCCAATTCAGTGAAGTTCACATAAACAGACACACACATACACCCCATAGTTCTATCTCAATATACCATAGTACAACATCTGAAAACCAAAGATAGAAAATGTTGAAAGACACATTACATGCAGAGAACTAACAATATGATCAACAACTGACTTATCACCAGAAATGATGTGGGCAAGAAAACACTGGACTTACATATTCAAAATAAAGAATAAGTAAACAAACAAAACCAACCAAACAACAATGACAACAAAAAAACCCTGGCTGTCAAGAAATCTAGAGTTCCTACAGGTATTCCATAAATATGAAAATAAGATAGAAGTTTCTGATGAAAATTTACAAAACACAATGCTAGCAGACTAGCATATCAAGAAATATTAAAGAAATACCTTTGGGTTCAAGGGAACTGACACCAAACAGTAGCGGTGATGTTCAGAAAGAAATGAGAAGCACTGGAAAATGTACATATATGGTGAAATATAAAAGATTATACAAATAATTTTTTCACTTAGTTTTTTAAAAAAGGCAGTGTAGAATGCTTAAGGTATATTAGTATATATGACAATAAAAGAACAAATGAGAATGGGTAAATGGAATTATAATGTTTCAAGATTTTGGTATTTTAATCCAAGTCATAATTCAGTGTCAGGCAAAAGTAGATTGTCATGAATTAACAATGTATCTTGTTATTCTTAAGCCCCTAATAAAAATAATGTAATAAATATAGTCAAAAGTTAATAGGGATTAAAATGACTTACAAAAATATTTTCAGAAAACCAAAGGAGAAATGAACAAAAAGGAGAAGAGACAACTAGGAAATACATACTGCAATGGCAGATTAAAATATTGCTGTACAAAAATCACATTGCTATAAATAGATTATTCTAATTAAAAGGCAAACCTTGGATTAAAGAAAAAAGATCCAACTGTTTTCTTTCAATGAGATATATAGGGTATACAAAGAAATTAAAGGAAAATGATGGTAAATAATGCAGTATTCAAAAAGTAAGCATAAGAAAAAGGAGATGGATATATTAATATCATATAAATCAGACTTTAAGACAAGGATTAATAGAGACAAGGAGAGAGATTTGATTCAAAAAAGATCAATGCAACAGGAAGAGAAAGCAGTTATAGATTACGTTTTTGTTGCTTAGCCGTTAAGTTGTCTCTGACTCTTTGTGACCACAAGGAGTGTAGTCCACCAGGTTCCTCTGTCCATGGGATTTTCCAGGCAAGAATATTCGAGTGGGTTGCCATTTCCACCTCCAGGGGACCTTCCCAATCCAAGGATTGAACAAGTGTCTCCTGCTTAGCAAGGCAGATTCTTTACCACTGAGTCACCAGGGAAGACCATGGTAAAACATTCATATACATTTAGTTCTCAAAATAACTTTATAAGCTATATATTATTATTACACTTATTTTTTGTAAATTAATTTATTTATTTTAATTGGAGGCTAATTACTTTACAATATTGTAGTAGTTTTTGCCATACATGAATAAACCATGGGTGTAAATGTGTCCCCCATCCTGAACCCCCCTCTCACCTCTCTCCCCATCCCATCCCTCAGGGTCGTCCCAGAGCACTGGCCTGGAGTACCCTGTCTCATGCATTGGACCTGGACTGCTGATATATTTCACATATGGTAATATACTTGTTTCAATGTTCTTCTCTCAAATCATCCCACCCTCGCCTTCTCCCACAGAGTCCAAAAGTTTGTTCTTTACATCTGTGTCTCTTTTGCTGTCTCGCAGATAGGGTCATCGTTACCATCTTTCTAAATTCCATATATATGCGTTAATATACTATACTGGTGTTTTTCTTTCAGATTTACTTCACTCTGTATAATGGGCTCCAGTTTCATCCACCTAATTAGAACTGATTCAAATGCATTCATTTTAATAGCTGAATAATATTCTATTGTGTATATGTACCACAGCTTTCTTATGCATTCATCTACCGATGGACATCTAAGTTGCTTCCATGTCCTAACTATTGTAAACAGTGCAGCAAAGAACACTGGGGTACACAAGTCTCTTTAAATTCTGAGTTCCTCGGTGTGTATGCCCAGCAGTGGGATTGCTGGGCTGTATGGCAGTTCTATTTCCAGTTTTTTAAGGAATCTCCACACTGTTCTCCATAGTGGCTGTACTGGTCAACCACTTGTAAAAGAATGAAACTAGAACACTTTGTAACACCATACACAAAAATAAACTCAAAATGGATTAAAGATCTAAATGTAAGACCAGAAACTATAAAATTCCTAGAGGAAAATATAGGTAAAACACTCTCTGACATAAATCACAGCAGGATCCTCTATGACCCACCTCCCAGAGTAATGGAAAAAAAGCAAAAATAAACCAACGGGACCTAATTAAATTTAAAAGCTTTTGCAAAATGAAGGAAACTATAAGTAAGGTGAAAAGACAGCCTTCAGAATGGGAGAAAATAATAGCAAACGAAGCAACTGACAAAGAATTAATCTCAAAAATTTACAAGCAGCTCATGCACTCAATTCCAGAAAAATAACCCAATCAAAAAATGTGCCAAAGAACTAAACAGAAATTTCTCCAAAGAAGACATACGATGGCTAACAAACACATGAAAAGATGCTCAACATCACTCATTATCAGAGAAATGCAAAGCAAAACCGCAATGAAGTACCATCTCACACCAGTCAGAATGGCTGCTATCAAAAAGTCTGCTGCTGCTGCTGCTAAGTCGCTTCAGTCAAGTCCGACTCTGTGCGACACCATAGATGTCAGCCTACTAGGCTCCCCCGTCTCTGGGATTCTCCAGGCAAGAACACTGGAGTGGGTTGCCATTTCCTTCTCCAATTCATGAAAGTGAAAAGTGAAGTTGCTTAGTTGTGTCCGACTCTTAGCGACCCCATGAACTGCAGCCTACCAGGCTCCTCTGTCCATGGGATTTTCCAGGCAAGAGTACTGGAGTGGGGTGCCATTGCCTTCTCCTATCAAAAAGTCTACAAACAATAAATGCTGGAGAGGATGCAGAGAAAAGGGAACCCTCTTACACTGTTGGTAGGAATGCAAACTAGTACACTTATTTTAAGGGCAAGGAAAATTGGGTTTCATAAAGCCAAGTAACTTATTCAAGATTATATAAATTTCATTCTGGAATTTTATTTTGAACTAACAAAATCATGGTCCAGAGCTTGTGATCTTAACTACTACATATTATATCCAATGAATAGATGGATAGATTTGTGGAAGGATAGATGGAATAGTAGCAAGTATAGTTTAAAGTTTCAGTAGTCCCCTTCGTAATTAATAGAATAAATAGCACTCACCAAGACACACCAAAGGCAGGGCCATAAAGCAATCTCAGTGATGCCATGTATATGTGTATGTGTGTGTACATATTCTCTTTCCTTGTGGGTTATTACAAAATATTGAATATAATTCACTGTGCTATACAGTAGATACTTGGTTGTCTATTTTATATATAGTAATGTGTATATGCTAACTTCTAAACTCCTAATTTATTCCTTCCCCCACCTTCCCCCTTTGGTAGCCATAAGTTTGTTTTCTGTCTGTGAGTCTGTTTCTGTTTTGTAAATAAGTTCATTTGTATCATTTTTTTTTAAAATTACACATATAAGTAATATCATATGATATTTGTCTTTATTTGTCAAGGGTGATAATCTCTGGGTCATTCCATGTTGCTGTAGATGGCATTATTTCATTCTTTTTATGGTTTTATGACTGAGTAATATGCCATGATATACTGCTTAGTTGCTTCAGCCATATCTAACTCTGTGCAACCCCATGGACTGGAGCCTGCCAGGTTCCTCTGTCCATGGGATTCTCTAGGCAAGAGTACTAGAGTGGGTTGCCATGCCCTCCTTTAGGTGATCTTCCTGACCCAGGGGTCAAACACAGGTCTCCTGCATTGCAGGCAAATTCTTTACCATTGAGCCACCAGGGAAGTATATATATATATATGTGTGTGTGTGTGTGTGTATATACATATATACATATATATATATATATATATATATATATATATATATATCTTTATCCACTCATTGTGGATGAACATTTAGGTTGCTTTCATATCTTGGCTATTGTAAATGGTGCCACTATGAACACTGGAGTGCATATATCTTTTCAAATTATGGCTTTCTCTGATATATGCCCAGGAGTAGAATTGCAGGATCATATGGCAGCTCCATATTTAGTTTCTTAATGAACCTCTATACTGTTCTCCATAGTGGCTGTACCAGTTTACATTCCCACCAGCAATATAGGATGGTTCTTTTTTCTCCACACCCTCTCCAACATTTATTATTTTTTTTTCATTTCTTATGGTTTGTAGTTTTCATTGTATTTGAAACTTTAATTATCATTATCCATTATTGTTGGTTAAATCTGAATACTGCATGATAAATCAAATTAAACAGAAAATATTCTTGGGCCATTGCATATAAGGCTATCTGATATTTGTGACATTCAGGCCTATTGAGGCAGTTTGCATTTGAACTGGTTCTAGGCAATGCAAATCCTTTGGAGCAAACTATGACAAATTTGGGGGCATTACACCATTTGATAGTTCCATATCAGGGATAATTGGCACTATGATACTTAAAATAGTTCATTAATTCTCTTTAAAAATCCTTCTTCATGGATATAGGAATTATCTCCTTTCTGTAAGAAACTTTGGCATTTAAAATCTGATTCTGCTACTTATTGTCTATGAGATCCTGATAAAATTTCCTAATCTTTCCATATCCTCATCTTTAGATTAAGAGTGATAATTGCCCCCATTTTTCAGGAAGGACTGTAAGGACTGAATGAAGTAATATGTAGAGGGCACCAATCAGAGCCTGAAATTTACCTAGTGCTAGATAAGTATTTATCATCATTGTAATCCATTTTCCTTGTTAATTCTGTATTTTGATAGAATAGGTTTAAAAGTTTTATAACAGCCATTGTGATTAGTGACTGGATTAATGAATTAAGTTGAATGTAAGAGAAATTTTAACCAGTATTTTTAATAATGTCATTCTTTCCCAACTCATCTTCCACAGCAGTTATCTTGCCTGGGGATAGGGGCTCAATATGGGTTGAATGAAATAGATTCCTGATAGTTCATGATCCGAGCAAATACAATAACCTTGTTGACCCTATTATATTAGAAGTCTGAGTCCTCATAGGTGACTTGCTTGCTAATTATAGTTCTCTCTTCTATGAGTAAAACCTTAATAACAATAACCAAACCATAACAAATAACAAAAAAACTTAGCCATAAAATGAAGCCTTTCTACAATGAATTATAGCTGTCTCTGCCAATTTCAACAGTATTTTGAACAGAACATTGTGTTTTATGTAAGATACCTTAGGGTTATCTGTTTGCTCTTATTGAACTCTGTGGACAGCAGTGTTGTCATGAAATGTCCTTCCTGGTCCACGAGAGCTAGACTTTTGAACACTTATATCAGATGCTGTATTATTTTCTCTTCTTCCCCTAAGTGTTAGACACCACTTCTTGCTCAATGTGTGTCTTACCAGCTCCCCTTCCCTTTCTCATTTGTTTTTTACAATAGCTATTATACAGGGAAATGAAATAACTAAAACTGTTCAAAGTATGTATAAAATAAGAGTAAGTCATTAGTGAGTATGCTTTCTTAGGAGTAAAATACATCAGTTGAGATCAGTTCAGTTGCTCAGTCATGTCCGACTCTGCAACCCCATGGACTGTAGCACACCAGGCTTCCCTGTCCATCACCAACTCCTGGAGCTTACTCAAACTCATGTGCATCAAGTCAGTGATGCTATCCAACCATCTGATCCTCTGTCCTCCCCTTCTTCTGCTTTCAATCTTTCCCAGCATCAGGGTCTTTCCCAATGAGTTAGTTCTTCGTGTGAGGTGGCCAAAGTATTGGAGCTTCAGCTTCAGCATCAGTCCTTCCAATGAATATTCAGGACTGACTGATTTCTTTTAGGACTGACTGGTTTGATCTCTTTCCATTCCAAGGGACTCTCAAGAGTCTTCTCCAACACCACAGTTCAAAATTGTCAATTCTTCGGCGCTCAGCTTTCCTTATGGTCGAACTCTCACATCCACACATGACTACTGGAAAAACCATAGCAGCTGACTTATTTTACACATCTTAGTGCCTCTGGATTCTGTTTTGGGTCTTATTTACCCCAATACTCCATCCTCAGTTGAATTTCATATATGCATTGAGTTAAAAAGTTTCTTCATCTGTATGAACTATTCTTGTAAGATGTCTTACATATCCATGAGCTCAATTGGTAGGTATTAGTTAGTGTTATTTTTAAAACAAATGATATGGATAAGACTTGTCTTCAATTATTTAAGAGATGAACAGGAAAATATGAAGATTTAAAGGTAACAGTTCCTAAGTACAAGCAACAATATACCACTTGGGTATGCAGTGGATTTTTCAATATTATAAAAACTTAGTTTTTGATCACAACTATTGAACACAACTGTTATAGTCTTCATTAAGCATCTGATTGATGGCCAAATTTGCATTTTTATGTTGCTAAATGTATAAAATACTTCAAATTTATAGTGATTTAAACTTAAACTAGGATTTGGGATAAATGCTTCACCAGGTCCCTCTATAAATAGCTGTCAGTTCAGTTCAGATCAGTAGCTTAGTCGTGTCCGACACTCAGCCCCATGAACCACAGCACTCCTGGCCTCCCTGTCCATCACCAACTCCGAGTCCACCCAAACCCATGTCCATTGAGTCAGTGATGCCAACCAACCATCTCATCCTCTGTCATCCCTTTCTCCTCCTGCCTTCAATCTTTCCCAGCATCAGGGTCTTTTCAAATGAGTCAGCTCTTCGCATCAGGTGGCCAAAGTATTGGAGTTTCAGCTTCAACATCAGTCCTTCCAATGAACACCCAGGACTGATCTCCTTTAGGATGGACTGGTTGGATCTCCTTGCAGTCCAAGGGACTCTCAAGAGTCTTCTCCAACACCACAGTTCAAAAGCATCAATTCTTAGGCACTCAGCTTTCTTCACAGTCCAACTCTCACATCCATACATGACCACTGGAAAAACCATAGCCTTGACTAGACCTTTGTTGACAAAGTAATGTCTCTGCTTTTAATATGCTATCTAGGTTGGTCATAACTTTCCTTCCAAGGAGTAAGAGTCTTTTAATTTCATGGCTGCAATCACCATCTGCAGTAACCTTGGAGCCCAGAAAAAGAAAGTCAGCCACTGTTTTCCCATCTATTTGCCATGAGACAATTATTTTAAAAATGAATCTATCACTTGTGGTCAGCTGTATAATAGCAAAGTGAATCTCCCTTACTAGGAAATACAGCAAGCCATTGTCTAAAATAAAGAATGAGGTGATTCTCAGTGATTCTCATATACACTTGATATAGAGCTGCTTTTAATATTTTTTCTCATTGTTTGGGCTCTAGGCAATGCTATGGAGGTAATAATGGCATGTTCATAGATGCTGGCATGCTTTCAGAGAAGACTTTCACAATACGGAGAAAGCACAACTTTTACCATTAGTTTAAAGTAAGGGATCTGATCTTGCCTGCTCTAAGTCACATAATTCTCATTTTATGTTAATAGAAGTTATGCCTAATTATCAAGGGGAGAGTAGGTTTCTAAATTATAGTCTCTTCCAGAAGAGTTATGAGTATAACCTCCATTAACACTGGGGAATATTAAGAAGGCAACTCTTTGAATGTTGAGATAAAAATATGTCCCTCTAGTGGAGGGTTATATTTTATCCATAACTGAGTAATTTTGACTCAAGTGACCTATATTGAGAAATAGATTTAATAGTGGAAAGACTGTGGATTGATGGATCCCTGCCAGGCAGAAACAGAAAGTTCAGAGCATAAACAGTAAGTGGAGCAATATAGGACATGATGTTATTCCCAAAATTATCAGGAAGAGAAAATAATAGAGGGGGAAAAAATAGTGTGAACTCTTACCCACCCCCACCTCCCTGGATGTTCAAGTTAATGTCTCCTCAGATGGAGTTTTGTATCAGATTTCTCTTTTGAAATGGTGAGTGTTTTATAGGCTCTTATCTAATCAGAAATAAACCAAAAGCATTTGTTTATTTTTGTAGAAGTCACTGTGCCTTCAGTATGCAATTCTTTGAAGCCCATTTGCTAATGTTCTAAGAAAATTTGCTGCCTCATCTGTGATAAAACCAGCATACACAATCATCTTCCAATTTAAAGTTCAGATAGGAATGTTTTCTAGTCTTCAGAGCAGTCTAAAAGTCTCTCCCTAAAATAAGAATTGCTTGTTCATGGAAGGAAGTCTGGGGAGTAAGTTACGTTGGTTCTTTCTGTTCCTTCCTTCCTCTCTCCTCTTCCACTCCTACCCTCATCCTGCTCCCTTCTGCCTTCCTCCATCCTTTCTTCTTTCTTTCTTCTCCCCTCTTCCTCCTTCCCCTCCCTTTTTTCACCTTCCCTGCTCTTTCTTCCTCCCACATTAGTTCTTGTAACACTGCTGAAAAAAATCTGTCCCAGATTTTAACTTTGAGATTTATATACACCCAGAATCTAATCTGATTATTTAGGAAAGACTTGCAGATTCAATTTACTGTAGTAACTTGTTACTGTTTTATTGACCTGATGTCTTTAGGACTTAGCTAGCATCATCTGAAGTGGGTGGTAAAAGGAAAACCAACAAATAAAAAACCCAAATAACCTGTATTTCTTCATTATGTAATGTGTGTGCTTAGTTGCTCAGTTGTGTCTCCCTCTTTGCAACTCTTTGGACTTAGCCCACTAGGCTCTTCTGTCCATGAAATTTTTCAGACAAGAATATTGGAGGGGGTTGCCATTTCCTCTTGCAGGGGATCTTCCTGACCCAGGTATCGAACCCGAGTTTCCTGCATTCCAGGTGGATTCTTTACCACTGAGCCCCTGGGGAAGCCCTTCAATATATAATACAGACTCAAAACTGTTTCAAAAGTTTTGGAATTGTATCACTGTTTTGTTTTTGTTTTTTCTTTCTGTCCTAGGTGCTTAAGGGAATTTAGATGTGCCTGTGATGCATTAAACTATTTTTAAAGCTAATTTCAAGAAGAGCAATCATTAAGCCCACAAACATCACTCTGAAAGATGCAGATTCCTTAGCTGTATAACTTAGCTTCTGAGTGGGCATGGTTTTTGATCTTTGAACTGAGATTTTGTATCGGCACAATCACTTCCTGAACGATCTAATTATTTCCAGGCTTTGGTCTATAAATCAGCCATTTTGACATTCAGTAGCACAGCTGCCTTCCTTAAAATCTAAGGATATAGATTGATTTCTCACATAAGCATTCTGAGAAAACATAAGACTTGCTAGTATCATTAAAGCAATAAAATATTTTTCAAGAATTGTATGCTTAAAAGAACTTGATCCAAGTTGAAACTCAATCTGTTTTGCCTTTGAGGCTGATTTTATTGAATATTTATTTATTAAAATCAGTGCCGGGCTCAACACATAATATAAGTTCATTAAATGTTCATTTATAAGGAAGGGGAGGAATGATCTCTAGGAACACCAGTTTTCCACGTGTAAAACCAAGGACTGGCCTAGTTCAGGTCCCTTTCAGATCCACAGCCCCATGACTGAATCTTAAGCACACACTTCATGAACCATGAACTGGTGATAAACTAGTCAAGCCTTGGCTTCTGGCAAGTGAAAGTGCTATTCGCTCGGTTATGTCTGACTCTTTGCGACCCCATGGACTGTAGTCCACTAGGCTCCTTTGTCCATGGACTTCTCCAGGCAAGAATACTGGAGTGGGCTGTCGTTCCCTTCTTCAGGGATCTTCCTGATCCAGGGATGGCCAGCTTTCTGGCACTCATACCCTGTCTTTTTCTTCAGTGAAAGGAATAAAAATGTGAAAGTTGAGTAAAAAATCTGAAGTATTTAGCAGTCTTCCAGACGCCGGCAGATTTGTCATGACAGTCTCCCCAGAGCATTAACATCTGTATCTCTTGACTTGTCTTGTTGAAGGTTCTGCCTTAAAATCTGTCTATACTGATATGATGTGATTTCTAAGATAAACTAAAATGCAAAGGAGCAAGAAGGGGAGCAAGTCTACATGTATACACATAAATATATATGCATGTAAAGTATATATACACATATATGTAATGCATATATACACATAAAAATGTATCTATGTTGCATAGATTAATACATTATGTATACAAACATTCAGTATCTCTGAAAAGATGCATACGAATTGGCATGAGATTGCCTTTAGAATGAGACACAGGGAAGAAGACAAATTTAATTTTCACTTTATGTACCTATTTAAATTTAAAAACAAGATTAAAAGTAACTTCTCCTATGTAACTATTCTGGGGCTAAGCTGATGTTAAAGCTGATCTCTTCAATTAGATGTCTCCTAATTATACATCAATAGTAAGGTGCTTAGCCCAATACCTTGACAAAAATCTCTTGTACATATGTTGATTAAATAGCTTTTTTATAATATGATAGATGGAAAATGACCAGATCACTGTTAGAGTCTAAGCATTGGCTTTATCACTGTAAATCTACAGGAGTTCCATTGAAAAAGAAATGTAGAAGGTTCCAATGCAAGTTGAGGCACTTTTGTAAACCACCTTTAGGTCTGTGTGTATGAATGTGTCATTGAAATCTTGTGGGCTGTCTGAACATACTATATAATGTATAGGAATACTAAGTTGTAGTTGAAAAAGAAAATTTTAAAGAATTGATGAAAAAATTCATAGTCTGTGTCAGTTAGGTACAGTTGAATAAAGAATCACTTAAAATGTGGTAACTTAAAGTAGCAAGCATTTATTTGGTTCATGACTCTGCTGGGCTGTCCTGGTTGTGGGTTTGTCCCCCTCATGTGTGTGTAGCCATTTGGGAGTGACCATGAAAGCTGCAGATTGACTCTGCTTATTAGTTTGGGCTCTCACGCCTGTCTGGGATCAGCTGGGCTGACTGGCCCATGGCTCACATTGTCTTCCCAACTCCTGCAGGCTACTCTGAGGTTGTTCCATGACCAAGGCAAAGTACAAAGTGATGCTCACGTGACCTCTTGAGGCCCAGGTCTGGAATGGAATGGACCTTATGCCTCCTTTACTGCATTCCCTTGGCCAAGCACTCCACAAGCCAGCCTAACTCCAAGAGGCTGAGAAGTAGACTCTATCTCGTGATGGAGGGCCTTCAAAGCCATTTTCTAAGAGAAGGGGTCCTGGAAAGGAAACCCCTTTTGCCACATGGTCTTGAAGCTTTATGGCAAGGACCCTAAGTTGGGTAAAAGGAATATATTTAGATTTAAAAATTTAATTTTCCAAGTTGTTTAAAAAAAAGAGTAATTTTAATGTTTTGGGAGGGATATGTCATAGTAATTCCATCTGTTTTATTTGTTTTCATATTTTTCTACCACAATAATAATAGATATAATTTACTGAGAACTCTTAACACGCTGCTGCTGCCACTGCTGCTAAGTCACTTCAGTCATGTCCGACATAGACAGCAGCCCACCAGGCTCCGCTGTCCCTGGGATTCTCCAGGCAAGAACACTGGAGTGGGTTGCCATTTCCTTCTCCAATGCATGAAAGCTGGATGCTATCAACTCACGAGTTAATTTATATACATTTATCTCTCAGGTTTACTGCTATAATGTAAGGTCTCATTCCACTTTCTTTATTATAAATTAAGTTTCATCAGTTGACTGACAGTAGCAGACCAGACCATTGATCTAGATCTGTGTGGCTATAAAATTCAGGCCTTTTCTTTGCCCAGTGGAGTTCCATATCTGGAATTAAAATATGGCTCTAAATGTAAGATAGCTCCTTTATCTTATAGTCAATCAGAGGGAAAAATGATCAACTGTGGATGTGCCATGGAAGGTTCAGATATGGGGATTGGGAGAGAATGAAAGAGAAAGTGATTTAAATATTATGAATAAACCAGCCAGCCATTTTACCCAATAAATATGTGTCCTACTGGAATCCTGATTTGCGAGCTATAAACCTACTGTTGGTTTCCCTGATAGCTCAGTTGGTAAAGAATCCACCTGCAATACAGGAGACCTGGGTTCGTTCCCTGGGTTAGAAGATCCCCTGGGGAAGAGAAAGGCTACCTACTCTAGTATTCTGGCTTGGAGAATTCCATGGACTGTATAGTCCATGGGTCACAAAGAGTCGGGCACAACTGAGACTTTCACTTTCACTTTCAAACCTACTTTAGCACAGGTTATTACAGCTCCAGGTACCTCTTAGGTGGATGTGGTTTTGATATTTTTGTTTCCTTTTAGGAATATGGCTCTAAATGTAAGATAGCTCCTTTATCTTATAGTCAATCAGAGGGAAAAATGATCAAATTAGTGTTAGAGGGAAAAAAAAATCGTTTCAGGGTTGTGAGTTGTAATGCAATCTTTGGTCTGTCACATGGTTGGAGAATTTTCAAGGGCAATTTCGAACCTGTGTCTCCTGCATTGCAGGCAGATTCTTTACTGTCTGAGCCTCCAGGGAAGCCCTAATTTCAACTCTACATACTCTTTATTTTAAGAGCAAAGTTCTGATCTTAATCCACAGTAATATGCAAATTCAGTTAACTATGCTATTTAGTATTTTCTGGAGAAATAAATTTTAATGTTTGTATATAAAATGCTTTTTGAAGTGGGGTACAAAATATTGATTCTGCATTCTTCAGGTATGTTAATATAGTTAAGCCTATCAGAAAAATAAGCGGCATAACTACAACAATGCTACTGTAATGCTACAAAAACACTACTCCATCCATTTTGTAGAAGAACTAGATTTTGCATCATGTTTTATGAATGTATCATTAGTTCATTTGTAAAGAATATTCTGCAAGTAAGAAGATAGTCTTGTTATTAGGTACACTTAGCTGTTTAAAATTAACATAAACAGTGTATAAATTGAAGTAAGCAAATGAAATTATTTTGTCACAAGCATTTATAAAGAGACATGCACATAGAAGTGTACAGTTAAATATATCTTCACAAGTTGTATACACCTGTGTTAGCAGCACTCAAAAAGAAGCCCACTAAAGCCCCCTCATGCTTTTGTCCACATATGATTCCCCCAACCTCCAGAATAACCACTATTCTGACTTTTGACAGGATAGATTAATTTTGCCTACATTGTGCTTATATAATGGAATCAATGGTCTATATATTTTTGTTTTTCTGACGTTTATTCAACACTGAATTGGCAAGTTGGTCTGTGAGACTGCATGATATTTGGATGATTCATCCTCATTTTTGATGAGTGAATATACTGCTATGAATCCATTCCAGAGACATGAACATTTGAGTAGTTTCCAGTTTGGGGCTATTAAAAAATGCTGGTCTGAATATTAAAATACTCAAACACATACCTTTTATGGACATGCACACATTTCTGTTGTGAATGTACCCAGGAGTAGAAATTTTCAGTTATGGACCATTCATGTTTTCATCTTTTTCCACTGACTTTTTTTTTAGCCAGTATAGTTACCTTACCTAAAATACTGTAAGATTGAAGTTTCATATATATATTATTAGAGAGAAGATATTATTTTTCAGAATAATGCTGAAACTCACCTTCATAAAAATAGAACACAGAAAAATTATAAATTTAAGTTAAAAGTGATGGTAGTTGGTTTGTGTTATTTTTTTTTATCTCCCTAATCAAACTGTTAGGAATGACTAACCCACACTGTATATTCATTTAAAAAGCAAAATTTTAATATAACAATCTTCTTTTTCCATTGGAGTTTTCTTTCCAAGTATGATCAAGGCCTAATTAAAGTTAGAAAATAGTCTTTTCAAAGCAGTCTTTTGCATTACAATCCTAAGACAATTCTATGTAGAAGAAATACCTGTGGCTTCATTTTCTCAGCATATGCTTAAGTTAAAGAAGAAGCCCATGGATACATGCAAGTTCCCCTTTTGCATCTCAAAAAATAAGCTATTTATCAAAATAGTAAATCTCTAGAGAGCATATGATTTTTGGCAAATTACATTTTCATTAGTTTTGATTAGGGAATTATTACTCCAGCACTCTTGCCTGGAAAACCCCATGGACGGAGGAGCCTGGTGGGCTGCAGTCCATGGGGTCACCAAGAGTCAGACACCACTGAGCAACTTCCCTTTCACTTTTCACTTTCCTGCATTGGAGAAGGAAATGGCAACCCACTCCAGTGTTCTTGCCTGGAGAATCCCAGGGACGGTGGAGCCTGGTGGGCTGCCATCTATGGGGTCGCACAGAGTCGGATGCAACTGAAGTGACTTAGCAGCAGCAGCAGCATTTTTGTGAATTGCTCAATAAATTATAAATAGATAAGAAAAAGTTAAAATAATATAAATTATTGGAAGACAGTATTACTCTACAAATACAATGGTGGCAGGATTTTAAAAGTTGGAGTTTCTTAGTTTAAATATTGTGCTGCAAGAGGCTTTATAAATCAAAGATATAGTCATTTTCAAATGATGTTATTTTGATTTGATTATAGGCATTGGTTCATTTATAGTAACCCTAGTGGAAACATCACAAGAAACATTGATTCATGTACAGTTAACCACTAATTATTTATTTTTTAAAATAAGACATGAAAAGAGGCTGTTTATATTCATTTACAGGTCATGACTTTTCTGAACGATATTCTCATCTTATGGGTAAATAGCAATTGGTGTGGGCCAAGTATCTTTTAAACATGTAAGCCACATTTGGGGGCCTGCAAAAAAAAATCCCATAAAAATGAGTGAAATACTACTATTTGCAGCAATGTGTATGGTCTTAGAAAATGGTATATTTAGTGAAATCAGACAAATATTATATAACATCACTTTTACATGGAAACTAAAACAACAACAACAACAACAACAACTCTGTACAAAATAGAAACAGACTCACATACATAGAGAACAAACTATGCTTACTGAAGGAGAAAAGCAAGGGCAGAAGAATAAATTGGGAACTTGGAACTAACAGATACAAGCTACTATATATAAAGTAGATAAGCAGTAAGGATTTACTGTATAGCACAGGAACTATATTCCATATCTTATAATAACCTATAATAGAGAATCATCTGAAGAAAATACATAACTGAATCTCTTTGTTGTATACCTAAAACTAACACAATATTATAAATAAAATATACTTTAATTAAGAAATACACACTCACCAAATAACATGGAAAACACTAACATCTATAAAGAAAAGGAAATATTAAATGTAACATTTCCTAGTCATTACCATATTAACACTTTTAGCATCCTACCTGGTGTATGAATGCCTAATGAGTGATAGCAAAAAAAAAAAAAAAGAAAGAAATGAAACAAAAACAATGGTAAGTGCTGTTATTAGCTGCAGCTATCAAGGAACCCTATTTTACAAATAAAGACATTAAAACTCAAAAAAATTAGAATAAGTAAATTGTCAAGTCAGATAGCTAATAGTGTTCAGATGTAGGATTCAAATGATCCTACATGGATCATTGGACATATCATCTTTTAAGCTATCTAGATGTGCAGTCAAAGGAACTTAGTGAAGGGAAACTTATCAACATAAACAGGGAAAGGGATTGTGATGAAAACATGAAGGTGTCCTAGAAGAAGTGACATCAGAAAAAGTATTCACAGTAGAAGAGCTCTTGGAGATATTTCATGACATTGAAACTCAAGGATAAAATGTTGGAAGGTGATTTGTACTTAGAAAGGGCTATGACAATTTTCCAAGGCAAGAAAAGATGCTGGCTGGGTATCATAAGTCCTGTGATATAAAAGAAGAAGACAAGCAGAGTTTAAACGACCCTTGATATGATTTTTCTTTTTTAACAAAGAAATAAAACACCTTGTCTTACTCAGCTTGGAATGGCATAACAAAATACCACAGACCCAGTGATTTTTTTAAAAAGCAGAAATTTATTTTTCACAGTTCTGGAGGCTGAGAAGTCTAAGAACAAGGTGCTGGCAGGGTAGATTTCATTCTGATGCCTCTTTTCTTGCTTGGTTGGTGGCCGTGATCTCGTTGTATGCTTCCATGCTTGTTTGTGTGCTTGCACACAAGGAGAGAGAGATAGAGATCTTCCTCTTTCTCTTCTTATAAGGCCATTAATCTTAATAATCTTAATAGATTAGGGACCTACCTGAGTTATCCATCTTAAGGATGAGGACACATTTATCCATCCACTCCCAGTCCCCAAGGTCAGAAGTAGCCCCATGGACATGAAGTTCCTCACAGGCTCAGGAATTAACCATCTTCTTGTAGGTACCCTATGTCATGACTTAGATAAATTCTGGAGAAAGAAGAAAGAGATACGTGAAGACTGGCAAAAATTTCACATTGAAAAAAATCTTGAGGCTATTTCATGACATTGAAAGTACAAAGAATAAAATATTGGAAGCTGATCCAACTTTCAAAAGGAGTGAGTTACTGTGAGGTTGCACCAGCACCAGGTTGATCAAAACTTGGAAGAAAGCATCCTGACATCAGTAGCTAGAGTGAATGATGGGACAGGAGGATGCAAAGTGCTGTGGTATGAACTATTTAAAGAAATAAAAGGTGGAATAAAAATGAGCATCCAACTTTTAAAAGTTGTCAAAAATAAGCAGATATTTGACAAGTGAAGATCTATTTTTATATCCAGTATAGCCAGCTCTTTGATATTAGAACTGTGCTAGAAAATAAACATTTATGATTCATGAATGGAAATATATACAGAAAAAATTAATTCAAAGATTGTTAGGTATAAAAAGTCATTAAATAAAAAATAAAGTCTCAACTCACTAGGAAAGGGGAATAATTCTCAACATGTATCCACTTCACAAAATAGCTTCAAAAAATACAAAGCCAAAGTTGTTAGAAACACAGAGACAGTCTAATATCACATTAGGATATTTCTATAGCAAAGGGCTGGCACATGTTCATCGTATTAGATATTATTTATTTTATTAATCTTTTCAATTTTACTAGTTCCTTGAAGACAATTGAGTCTGACTCTTTGGCATACAACATGAAACTATGTTATAAAATTTCCATGTTCATTAAGAAGAATGTGTCCCATTTACTTGTTAGGCATAATGGTTAGTGTGTATTTTCTAGAGAGCCAGGCTTATTAATTGTCTCCCTCAAATCTTTTATAAATTTATAAATCCACTCATTCAAAGAAAGCACAAGACCAAGATGACTTTCTAGGAAAATTCTACAGCACACTCAAAGAACAAATCATTCCAATTTCATGCAGATTCTTTCACAGAATACAAAAGGAGAGATTACTCAACGATTCCATTGTATGAGCCAAAGTGGAAACAAGAAATGGTTTCATCCATAAGTATAAGTGCAAAGATATTAGTCAAAATAACAGCAAAATAAAATTTGGCAAAATATACAAAAGGTAATGCATCAAAACTGAGTTTATTCCAGGGATTCAGAGGTAAGTTAACCTTAAGTGTTTCTTCAATGATTTCTTGCCAAAGCACAGGCAACCAAAGCAAAAGTAGACAAGAGGGATTATATCAAACTAAAAAGTTTCTGCATCGCAAAGGAAACAATAAAATAAAAAGGCAACCTGTAGAATGGAATGCAATCAAATTGCAACCTATGCATTTGTTAAAGGGTTAATATTCCAAAAATTGTAAGAGATTCTTAACAATTCAATAGCAAAAGCAAATAACCTGATTTGAAAATGAATGAGCAAAAGAACAGAACAGACATTTCTGCAAACAAGGCAGACAGAGGCAATAGGAATATAAATGGATGCTCAACATGGCTAATCATCAGGAACAATGGAAATCAAAACCACAATGATATATCACCTCATGCCTCTTAGAATGGGTATTGTTTAAAAGACAAAAGATAACAAGTGTTGGCAAGGGGGTAGAGAAAAGGTAACCCCCTGCATTGTTAGTGGGAATGTAAATTGGTACGGCTATTTTGGAAAAGAATATGGAGGTTCCTCAAAAAATTAAAAATAGAACTACCATATGATCCAGCAGTAACACTTCTGGGTGTGTATTGAAACAAAGTGAAATCACTAATGAAAAGACATGCAACCTCATTACAGCATTATTTGTAATAGCTAAGACACAGAAACAACCTAAATGTCTATAAACAGATGAAAGGATAAAGAAAATGTGGTATATACCCACACTGGAGTACTACTTAGCTTTATAAAATAAGGAAATCCTTCCATTCGTGAAAATATGGATAAACCTGGAAGACATTATACTAAATGAAATAAGCTAGACACAGAAGACCAAATACTGCAGAATACCACTTACATGAGAAGTTTAAAGTAGTCAAACTAATAGATGAGTAGAAAAGTGGTTGCCAGAGGACTGAAGAAGGACAAAACAGAAAAGTATTAGTCACAGAACACAAAGTTTTAGTTATGCTAGATGAGTAAATCCTGGAGATCTTGGGAACCACATAGTATCTATAGTTAATAATATTGTATTATATATTTAAAAATTTGCTAAGAATATGGTAAAATGTGTAGTGTTTGGGGGGCTTCCCAGGTGGCACTAGTGGTAAAGAATCCACCTGTCAATTCAGGAGATATAAGAGACACTGTCTCTATCCCTGGGTGGGGAAGATCCCCCAGAGGAGGACACGGAAACCCAATCCGGTGATCTTCCCCAGAGAATCCCATGGACAGAGGAGCCTGGTGGGATACGGTCCCTATAGTTGCACAGGGTTGAACATGACTAAAGTGACTTGGCATGCACACATGCACATAGTGTTTTTCAGTTCAGTTCAGTCGCTCAGTCATGTCTGATTCTTTGTGACCCATGGACTGTAGCACGCCAAGCCTCTCTGTCCATCAACAACTCATGGAGTTTACTCAAACTCATGTCCATTGAGTAGGTGATGCCATCCAACCAATTCATCCTCTGTCATCCCCTTCTCCTCCTACATTCAATCCCTCCCAGCATCAGGGTCTTTTCAAATCAGCCAGTTCTTCGCATCAGGTGGCCAAAGTATTGGAGTTTCAGCTTCACCATCAGTCCTTCCAATAAATATTCAGGACTGATTTCCTTTTGGATGGACTGGTAGGATCTCCTTGCAATCCAAGGGACTCTCAAGGATTTTCCCCAACACTACAGTTCAAAAGCACCAATTCTTTGGCGTTCAGCTTTCTTTATAATCCAACTCTCACATCCATACATGACTACTGGAAAAACCATACCTTTGATTAGATGAATCTTTGTTGGCAAAGTAATGTCTCTGCTTTTTAATATGCTGTCTAGGTATTAGACAGCATATAAAAAAAGACACTTGGGAGATAAGTGTCTAGGAGACACTTATCTCCCAAGGAGCAAGTGTCTTTTAATTTCATGGCTGCATTCACCATCTGCAGTGATTTTGGAGCCTCCCAAAATAGTCTGTCACTGTTTCCACTGTTTCTCCATCTATTTGCCGTGAGGTGATGGGGCCAGATGCTGTGATCTTAGTTTTCTGAATGTTGAGCTTTAAGCCAACTTTTTCATTCTCCTCTTTGACTTTCATTCAGAGGCTCTTTAGTTCTTCTTCACTTTAGCCATAAGGGTGGTGCCATCTGCATATCTGAGGTTATTGATATTTCTCCAGGCAATCTTGATTCCAGCTTGTGCTTCATCCAGCCCACCGTTCCTCATGTTGTACTGCGTATAAGTTAAATAAGCAGGGTGACAATATACACCTTTTCCTATACTTGATGTACTCCTTTTCCTATTTGGAACCAGTCTGTTGTTCCATGTCCAGTTTTAACTGTTGCTTCCTAACCTGAATACAAATTTCTCAAAAAGCAGGTCAGGTGGTCTGGTATTCCCAACTCTTAAGAATTTTCCACAGTTTGTTATGGTCTACGCAATCAAGCTTTGGCATAGTCAGTAAAGCAGAAATAGATGTTTTTCCAGAACTCTCTTGCTTTTTTGATGATCCAACAGATGTTGACAACTTGATCTCTGGTTCCTCTGTCTTTTCTAAAACCAACTTGAACATCTGGAAGTTCACGGTCATGTACTGTAGAGGCCTGGCTTGGAGAATTGTGAGCATTACTCTACTATCGTGTGAGATGAGTGCAATTGTACGGTGGTTTCAGCATTCTTTGGCATTGGCTTTCTTTGGGATTGGAATGAAAACGGACCTTTTCCAGTGCTGTGGCCACTGCTGAGTTTTCCAAATTTGCTGGCATGTTGAGTGCAGCACTTTCACAGCATTATCTTTTAAGATTTGAAATAGCTCAACTAGAATTCCATATCCTCCACTAGCTTTGTTTATGGTGATGCTTCTTAAAGTCCACTTGACTTGGCATTCCAGTATGTCTGCCTCTAGCTGAGTGATGACACCATCGTGATCATCTGGGTCATGAAGATTTTTTTGGTATATTTCTTCTGTGTATTCTTGCCACCTCTTCTTAATATCTTCTGCTTCTGTTAGGTCCATACCATTTCTGTCCTTTATTGTGCCCATCTTTGCATGAAACATTTCCCTTGGTATCTCTAATTATTTTGAAGAGATCTATAGTCTTTCCCATTCTATTGTTATCGTCTATTCTTTGCACTGATCCCTGAGGAAGGCTTTCTTATCTCTCCTTGCTAGTCTTTGAAACTCTGCATTCAAATGGGTATATCTTTCCTTTTCTCCTTTGCTTTTTGCTTCTCTTCTTTTTACAGCTATTTGTAAGGCCTCCTTAGACAGCCATTTTTCTTTTTTGCATTTCTTTCTTGGGGATGGTCTTGCTCCCTGTCTCCTGTACAATGTCAGGAACCTCCATCCATATTTCTTCAGGTACTTTGTCTATCAGATCTAATCTCTTGAATCTATTTTTCACTTCCACTGTATAATCGTAAGGGATTTGATTTAGGTCATACCTGAATGATCTAGTGATTTTCCCTACTTTCTTCAATTTAAGTCCTAATCTGGCAATAAGGAGTTCATGATCTGAGCTGCAGTGAGCTCCTGGTCTTGTTTCTGCTGACTGTATAGAGCTTCTCCATCTTTGGCTGCAAAGAATATAATCAATCTGATTTTGGTATTGACCATCTGGTGATGTCCATGTGTTGAACCTTCTCTTGTTTTATTGGAAAAGGCTGTTTGCTATGACCAGTGCGTTGTCTTGGCAAAACTCTCTTAGCCTTTGCCCTACTTCATTCTGTACTCCAAGGCCAAATTTGCCTGTTACTCCAGGTGTTTCTTGACCTCATACTTTTCCATTCCAGTTCCCTATAATGAAAAGGACATCTTTTGGGGCTGTTAGTTCTAGAAGGTCTTGTGAGTCGTCATAGAACCATTCAACTTCAGCTTCTTCAGTGTTACTGATCAGGGCATACACTTGGATTACCGTGATATTGAATGGTTTGCTTTGGAAATGAACAGAGATCATCCTGTCGTTTTTGAGATTACATCCAAGTACTGCATTTCGGACTCTCTTGTTGACTAAAAGAGCTACTCCATTTCTTCCAAGGGATTCTTGCCTACAGTAGTAGATATAATGGTCATCTAAGATGAATCACCCATTCCAGTCCATTTTAGTTCTCTGATTCCTAAAATGTCAAATTCCTAAAATATTCACTCTTGCCATCTCCTGTTTGACAGCTTCTGATTTGCCTTGATTCATGGACTTAACATTCCAGGTTCCTATGTAATATTGCCCTTTACACCATCAGACTTTGCTTCTACCACCAATCTCATCCACAACTGGGTGTTGGTTTTGCTTTGGCTCTGTCTCCATTCTTTCTGGAGTTTTTTCTCCACTGATCTCCAATAGCATATTGGGCACCTACTGACCTGGGGAGTTCATCTTTCAGTGTCCTATCTTTTTGCCTTTCATACTGTTCATGGAGTTCTCAAGGTGAGAATACTGAAGTGGTTTGCCATTCCCTTCTCCCGTGGACCACATTTTGGTCCACATGACCAAAATGTCCACATGACCACAGTTCTGTGAGAGACAATAGAACTCTCCACCATGACCCATCCGTCTTATGTGGCCCTACATGGCATGACTCACAGTTTCATTGAGTTAGACAAGGCTGTGGTCCATGTGGTCAGATTGGTTAGTTTTCTGTGATTGTGGGTTTCAGCCTGTCTGCCCTCTGATGGAGAAGGATAAGAGGTTTATGGAAGCTTCCTGATGGGAGAGACTGAGGAGGAAACTGGGTCTTGTTCTGATGGGGGGGCCATGCCCAGTAAATCTTTAATCCAATTTTCTGTTGATGGGTGGGGCTGTCTTCCCTCCCTGCTACTTACTTGGGGCAAAACTATGGTGGAGGTAATGAAGATAATGCCAACCTCCTTCAAAAGGTCCCATGGTTCGTACTGCTACACTCAGTGCCCCCAACCCTGCAGCAAGCCACCACCGACCCATGCCTCCACTGGAGACTCCTGGACACTCCTGGGAAAGTCTGGGTCAGTCTCTTGTGGGGTCACTGCTTCTTTCTCCTGGGTCCTGGTGTCTACAAGATTCTGCTTGTGCCCTTCAAGAGTCTATTTCTCAGTCCTGTGTAAGTTTTGGCAGCTCTTTGGTGGGATTAATGGTGACCTCCTCCAAGAGGGCTTATGCCACACCCACGTCTGCTGCACCCAGAGCCCCTGCCCCTGCAGCAGTCCACTGTTGACCCGTACCTCCAGAGGAGATGCTCAAACACAGTTCTGTCTCAGTCTCTGTGGGGTCTCTGGGTCCTGGTTCACAAGGTTTGTTTGAGCCCTCTGAGCATCTCTGGCAGGAATGTGGTTTGATTCTAAATGTGAATTTGCTCCCCCAACTATCTTGTTGGGGCTTCTCCTTTGCCCTTGGATGTGGGGTATCTCCTCAAAGTTGCACCAACGTCATGCAGCTGCTGCTCCAGCACCTACCATCTGGTGGGGCTTCTCTGAGCTTGGACGTATCTCCTCATGGCCACTCCAGCACCATGCAGCTGCTGCTCCAGTGCTGTCCGGCCATAGTGTTTTTACAACACTCAAAATTAATGATAAATAAAAAGGGTGGGGGAAACTTTTGGAAGTGATGGATTTGTTTATGGCAAAGATGGTCATGGTGGTTTCATGGATTTACATCCATGTTGTTGTTTAGTTGCTAAGTTGTGTCCAACTCTATGTGACTCCATGGACTGTAGCCCACCAGCCTCCTCTGTCCATGGCATTTCCCAGGCAAGAATACTGGAGTGGGTTGCCATTTCCATCTCCAGGAGATATTCTCGACCAAGGGATCACACCTGCATCTCCTGCATTGGCAAGCGGATTCTTTACCCCGAGCCACCAGTATACTTAATGCCAAAGACATTTAGATATATGCTGCTGCTGCTAAGTCGCTTCAGTCGTGTCCAACTCTGTGCGACCCCATAGATGGCAGCCCACCAGGCTCCTCTGTCCCTGGGATTCTCCAGGCAAGAACACGAGTGGGTTGCCATTTCCTTCTCCAATGCATGAAAGTGAAAAGTGAAAGTGAAGTCGCTCAGTCGTGTCTGACCCTCAGCGACCTCATGGACTGCCGCCTTTCAGGCTCCTCCATCCATGGGATTTTCCAGGCAAGAGTACTGGAGTGGGGTGCCATTGCCTTCTCCAAAATATATAATAAGTGTATATAAATTAGTTAATAGAATATAGCCAGGTGGATATAATACTGTCAATCAAAATTTGCAGTTTATATATAAGCAAAGAATTTTTAAAACACAGTTTTGGAAAGATAATGTTACACTGAACAACAAAGAATGTACAGTATTTAGGAATAAATTCAACAGTAAGTGTGCAATTATAACACATTATTACTTTATCTGGGGATTCCCAGATGGCACTAGTGGTAAAGAACCCACCTGTCAATGCAGGAGACATACAAGATGAGGGTTTGATCCCTGGGCCAGGAAGATCCCTGCAGGAGGGCATGGCAACCCACTTCAATATTCTTGCCTGGAGAATCCCATGGACAGAGGAGCTTGCTGGGCTCCACAGGATTGCAAAGCGATGGACACGACTGAAGCAACTTAGCATGCATGCATGCATTACTTGCATTACTTTATTGTAAAATATAGATAAATAATAATATGTAATCACTTTATGATAGGAAGGCTTAATATTATAAAAATGTTATTCTTTCAAGTTGATGTATAGATTATATAAAAGTCTCAACAGAGTTTTATAAAAGAGCTTTACAAGCTGATTTTAAATTTAAATGGAAGTTCAAATGCCTGAGAACAACCAAGAGTCTTCTGAAAAAAAAAAAAGAAAAGAGAAAGAATGTGATAGTATCAGCTCCATTAGATAAGAACTATGATAAATTTATAATAATCGATAAAGAACAGCATGATAGGCAAATGACCAGTGGAACATACCCAAAAGCCCAAAAGGAAACCCAAACTTATGTGGCATTTTCATATATAATGGAACTTTTGTAAAGTTATGGAGAAAAATGAACCTTTCAATAAACGGTACTGGAACAATTCATTATTCAAATAAACAAACAAAACAATAAAATGAGATTACTATCTCATGCCCACAAATAAAATTAATACATGATGAATTTAAAGCTTAAATGTGAAGGCAAGTATTTACAATTTTAGATAAAAATATAGAGTTTTTTTTTTAATAGCTTTAGAATTAAAGAAGTTATAATACAAAAATGATTGACAATTGTATTAGTTTCTTGTGCTTGCTGTAATAAATGACTACAAACCGGGTGGTTTGCAATACAAAAATATAGCCTCATGGCTTTGAAGACTACAGGGTGCCTCTCCATTCTGAATGCTTTAGGAAAGAATTACTCCTTGACTCTTCCCAGCTTCTGATCCTTACTGGAAGCCTTGGTCCAGTGACCCTATTTCAGTGTCTGCCTCTGTTGTCATGCGATCTCCCCCGTGGCTGTTCTCTCTCTGTGTCCTCATTTCCCTTTTATAAGACATCAGTGATTGGATTGAGGGCCCACCCTAATCGAGTGTGACTTCATCTTAATGTGATTTTATTTGTAAAGACCCTATTTCCAGATAAAGTCTCACTCACAGGTGCTGAGTGGACATGAATTTTGAGCGGGACACTATTCAAGTCAGTACAAATGTGCAGGAGAAGGTTGATAAATCTTTTAACTGTTTCCTATAAAGAGAATGAAAAGACACAGAAGCTATCAGTAATATATTTAATGGGTACTTTTATATGAATGTAATAACTATATAAACAGTTGATATGAATCAATAAGCAAGACAAATAACCCAGTAGGAAAATTGGCCAGTCATGGATAAGCAGTTTTCAGGTAGGAAAACATATGTGGTAGATTATCTAAGAAAAATGTGCCAAAAGTGCTTAGTAAGCAGGGAAACACAAATTAATATCACAATAAAATATTACTTTACTTTCCCTAAATTATGAGTCTGACAATACCAGGTATTGGTAAGGATGGTGGAATAGCAAAAACCCATACATTAATATTGAAATTGTTCATAGAAGCATTATTTTTAATAGTGTACACATTAGAAGAAACCCAGTATTCACAGATAGGATAATTGAAAGATTGTGATATATTCACTAAATGTACTATTTTACAATAATAAAAAATAGATTAACTGTAGTTACATATGACAGCACAGTTGATGTTTCAATTAAGCAAAATTATTTGACACAGACATACATGATCAATCTCTTTAAAAAAGCAAGAGATTAATAAATATAAAATTCAAGAGAGTGGTTACCTTCAGGGAGGAGGCCTAAGGAGCACACAAAGATGTTGGCAGTATTCTAGATTCTGGGTGGTAGATTTCTGTATTGATTTTATTAGACATCACAGGGTAGATGCATGTTATCAACATATATACTTTGTGTGCAGCAAATATCTCATAATATAAACAAAACAAAATTCATGTTTAAGGGTCATGGTATGGGAACGCAAGTATATCCAACACTTTGAAACTAGTCTCATTTTAATTGCAGTATTGATAGATTAAGGATTTAAGCAGACAATAGAATATACTGGCAAATCCCTGGAGTCCACTGCCGATACAGGAATCCTGACCTTGCCATTGACTAGCAGCAAGATATTGGGAAAGTTTCTTAATTTCTCTTTACTTCCATTTCATTCTCTTTTAAGTGAGGAGAAAAATAGACCTGGCTTTACAGCGTTGATGTGAAAATTACTTGAAATAAAAAGGGTAAAGCATTCAGTTGCTTGAACACATAGTAAGTGCCTAGTGAATATGACTTAAACAGATTTGGTCAGAGCTCTGAAATGAGCTCTCACACAGGTTCCCTGGCACCTGTGACATTGCTCTGAAAAGGCTTTGCCCCACGTAGCTGCTGTCCCCTTTGCCTGGGCTCCAGAATGAACACACAGGAGCCCAACCTAGGATGAGAAGCCAAGCCCCAGTGGGCCTCATTCTAAGTCAGGGCTGCCTGAGTTCAACCAACATGCAGTTAGAGAAACTAAGAATAAACAATTGTTCTTTTTTAAAAAAAAAACAAAAAACCACACAACAATTGTTCTTAAGCCTATAAGTCTTAGAGCATTTTGTTTGCAAAGTAATCAACTGATACATGAACTGCTATTATTGGTATTATTAATATTAAAGATTTCTAGTAGCTAGTTGCTACAGAGTCTGCAAAGGTTGTCTCATTCACATTAGTTGTGCCTAGTCAGGTTGGATTTAGTGCCTTGAAAGACTAAGAATTTTCCGTTTATATCTCAGGAAGCTGCCAGCAGCATGCATATCTTATTCCTGTTGACTTCGTCTTCCTGTAGCCCCAGAATACATAGGTTTGAGTCAGCTTGGCTGCAGCACTCTGGCATCATCAAAAGGACCCGAGGACAAATGAGACGTGCTCCGTTTAGTTCAGTTAAAATTATCTTTATTATGAACATTGTCCTTTACTGTTAGAGCATCATTATACAGCCCATAAACTACCCAACACACTGTTTTATTGATCTGCACTGCAACCTGCCTGGTAGCCAGGGTCAAGATCATGTTGCCTCCTGCAGAATGAAGAGCCCTAATCTCAGAACCGTTATAGTGACTTGCCCAAGGCCACAAAACTTGTAAAGGGTAACACTGGACTGAAATCTGCCACTTCTGATGCCAAGTACTGCCTCTCTTCTAATGTCTCACAGATACCTTTTAATACCTCCAGTTTTCTTGCTTGAGAATATACACTTTTCTACAGAATGGGTCACCAACAGACTGGGTCAGTCTCTTATGTCACAATGATGCCATGGGAAGTGTGCTAACACACTGGTAGCAACAGTCTGTCATTCTGATGTCAGGCAAATACATGGATTGTAAAACTAGCTTCTGCAACTCTAGGTCTTTGTTGATTCCTCAAACTGTGTTTGGTTAGAAGATCTGGAGATGCGAGTGCAGATGAGACAGGAACAGATTTTTACCTGAAGTAATGTGGACATACCTGAGCTCATTAACTGGCCTGTGCATTAAATGGTACTGTAGAATCAATGCCCAAAGCCTTCTTTTCCTATGCTTATTTAGAAATTAAGGTATCATGTGACATGAATTAAATAATGAATTTATCATATTTTCTTTAGGACTTCTGCACAAACAGAAACACAGTAATTGAGGCTTTCCAAGGATTGCCCCTGCTTAGAACATTATCAGACATCTTTGTGAATTCTTTTAAATAAGGTTGCAATATTTAAAATCATATGTCTTATTTTTAAGAAATAAGACTATATAAGAGTTTCTAAAAGTTTTTTGTTTTCTGAAAAGAACCGGGTTCTATGATATTTAGTGTAGTGATGAAGACCTGGGCATTTGTCTGTCTAAATTGCAATCTCAATTCTACCACTTGCTGTTTGTGTGACTTTGGTGGTGGTGGTGGTTTTAGTTGCTAAGTCGTGTCTGACTCTTGCAAGCCCCTGGACTATAGCCCACCAGAGTCCTCTGTCCATGGGATTTCCCATGTAAGAATACTGGAGTGGGTTGCTATTTCCTTCTCCAGGGGATCTTCACAACCCAGGGATTGAACCTGTGGACCCGTGTCTCCTGCACTGCGGGCGAATTCTTTACCTCTGAGCTACCAGGGAAACCCATGTGACTTCGGACAAGTTATTTAAGATTTCTCACCCTCCAATTTCTCATCTATAATTTGAGACAGCTAATAAGACCTTTATTGTAGATTTTGTGAAGATGATTCAACATAATGTGTATACATTGCCTAGAAAAATAACTAGCATTAGTGGGTCTTCAGTTCAGTTCAGTTCAGTTCAGTTCAGTTGCTCAGTCGTGTCCAACTCTTAGTGACCTCATGGACTGCAGCACTCCAGGCTTCCCTGTCCATCACCAACTCCCAGACTGAGTAGGTCTTCACATGTTAGCAATTCATTACAAATTGTTCCTCAACCAGATATTAGCTGGGTATGGCCTTTGGCAAGAGATTTCATCTTTGTCAATCCCTTCATCTGAGCAGTATATGGTATGGATTGATTTATATGAGTATTATGTGTTGGCTCAGAAATTGGACTTGAGTCAGAACTACTAAGTTTCAGATTCCATGGGCAAGTAACAGGATATCTCAAGGCTCTAGTGCCTTATGTTTTTAATGATGGAAATAAGAGAATCTACCTCATAGAACTGTTCAGAAGATTAAATGAGAAAATCATTCAGGATGGGGAACACATGTATACCTGTGGCGGATTCATTTTGATATTTGGCAAAACTAATACAATTATGTAAAATTTTAAAATAAAATAAAATTAAAAAAAAAGAGAAAATCAGTTAGACAAATGTCTCACACATGCCAATATTTTTAAAAATGGTAGCTATGCTACAACTATGAGGGAGTTGGAATAAAGAGCTAATGTCCATTATTTTTGTCTTTACTGGTCTGAGACTGTTGCCCCTAAAAACCTCTAAGACGAATGTATTGGGTTGGCCAAAAAGTTAGTTTGGATTTTTCCATAACAGCATAGGGAAAAACCAGAATGAACTTTTCGGCCAATCCAATATTAGAATCAAGCCATGGACAGCTTTGTACTGTTAGTTGCCTGTCCCTGCGTTGTTGGTTTCTGGCTCCTCTTAGGCATTAGCTTGGCTTGTACTAGGCTTTGGGCCCTCCCTCCCTAAAGAGGCATGTTCAGGATTGAGCCAGAATTCATGCACATGCATTGGGTCCCACAGCTCACAGCGGCTGTCAATATGTTGCCTAGAATGCCCTCTCCCTGAGAGCGTTCTTCTGAGTTGTCATCCACTGGTGGTTGGAATAGAAGATTCCCCTCAGAAGTCCCTTCCTCCTGAGTTAGAGTCTACTTTACTGACAATTCTGCAATTCCATTTCTGTGCATCTTTTACTCTACTCCAGGCTGGTTCTATCCTCTCTGATCTTTTATCAGCACCTCAAATACTTCTGTCTTTCACTCTAGCCTATAAAAATCCAGGTCTTTCCACCTTTAAATGTCTGACTAGAAATCTTTCTTCCTTCACAGTTAATCTGAAATTCTCTTTTTTTATCTAAATTTGTCACATTTTAAAAAATCTAAACTTTCTACCATGGCCTGTAAAGCTCTATCTGTTCTTGTCTGCCTCTCTGATGCCATATCCTGCTTCTCTTCAGTCAAATAAGCCTCTGTCTGTTCCTTTAGGACTGCAAGTTCATTATCACCTTATTACTTTAGCACTTAATTGTTCAACTCTGCCTAGAAAGCTTTCTTCCAAAATATTTCCTGGTTGGATTTTTTTTTTTTTTTGGTCTCAAAGAGGTCTTTCCTGACCATCCAAGAAAAACAAAAGCAAAAAACTCATCCTTATTCCCATCACTCTTGTACAGTGGTTTTCAGCTGGGGAGGAATTTGCCCCCCCAACCCCCACCCCAGGGGATATGTGGCAATGTCTGGAGATTTTGTTGGTTGTTTTAACTGAGAAGGTGCTATTGGTATCTAGTGAATAGAAGCCAGAGATGCTACTAAACATTCTCACCATTCCCATAGTAAAGAATTATTTGACCCAATATGTCAGTAGGGCTGACGTTGTAAAATTGCATCTAGGATTTTTATTTCCTTGAAGGAAGTTGACATTCTTTGAAACTATCTCATTCATTCATTCTTTTCTTAATTTGGTCTGTCTCCTGAACTAGGATGCAGGCTCCATGTGAGCAGGAATCTTGCCTATCTTGGTCAGTGTTTCATCTCCTGTGTCTACCGTGGTGCCCAACACTTGGTAAAAGCTTTAAAAGTTTTAGTTGAATTACTAAATCAATCAGTTAAGAAGTTTCAGCAGAAACTTTTACTGTGCGTAGTACTTAACCACATTGAGTCATACATGGTGTGCGTTTGTATGTGTATCTGTGTGATGGTTATTTGTGCATGTCCTTGGATTATATTGGGCTTCCCAGGTGGTGCTAGTGGTAAAAAACCTGCCTCCCAATGCAGGAGATATAAAAGATGCAGGTTCGAACCCTGGGTCGGGGATATCCCCTGGAGGAGGAAATGACAACCCACTCCAGTATTCTTGCCTGGAGAATCCCATGGACAGAGGAGCCTGATGAGCTACAGTCCATAGGGTCACACAGAGTCGGACACAACTGAAGTGACTTAGCACAAACACACTTGGATTATATACTTGCTGGCAGGGATATGACCCCACAATAACTAGCATGCTGAATAAACATATGATGGCTGAAATGAACTCCTTAGTAGGAAATACCCAATACCCATATTTTGCTTTTCCTTTGTGTTTAAAGATCTGTGTAGCAATCATCTATATTATAGGCTCGTGGTTTTCTTAACTGTGCTCTGCTGAGGGTCCTCTACACAGTGGTTCTTAGTACTTTTAATTCTGATTTTATCTTTACCTAAAATATTAATAAAACCCAATATACACTTTCATAGTAACTGTGAATCAGTTTTAAACACTTTGAAATTCCAGGTTCACAAACTCTTTTTTTGTGCAGACTTTGAAATATCATCCCCATTCTCTGAAACATACACCCTTTTTCTATATGTAGGCGGTGCTTGAAAATCTTGAGAACATGTTATGATTAGGGATTGTTTAACTCTGCAAAGTGTCACTGAATTAAAATTCAGACGTGCTCTTGTCTGCTCATTTAACATCAGGCAGGTAAGAACAGACTCAGTGAAAGGCCGGCGGTATCTCTGGCTTAGTTCTCCTCAGGGTTGAGCAGCACACGGCGAGGTGACAAGAATGTGTGTGGTGTGCACCAGCACTGTCCTGTTCTGGAAAGTTTCAGCAGTTTTTTTTAAGATTGATGGAATGTAGAATTGAACTTTACTTGTTGTCATGGAATTAGGGTACTATATAATCCCTTTGTTCAAAAGAGAACCGGTGTATCCATGTGACACTTATTGAAAACTGTGTCTCCATCGTTCCCACACTTCTGCAGTCTGTGTACACAGGAGATTAAACACATTCAAGATCATAGGGACCTGTGGACTTCTCCCTTCCCTCTGGAAAGGAGGTCAAGGAATTCAAGGAGATCATGTGGATATTAAGAATTTCTGATCAAGCTAGCTAATTGTGTTGATTAAAATTTTATCTCTCTAGTAAGTCTTCTGCTTGTACAAAATACACACCGTCCTTCCATTCTGATGGTGAAATTGACTATTTTTCATCTTGTACTCAACATTTTCTATTCTATGTATTTGAAAGTTGTGTTTTTAGGTTTATACTAGTTTAGAATTTTGTATCTTCTTAGTGAATTAAATTGCTATTGTGCTTAGTACCAAAATATTGCTATATATATGAGTTATTTTTGTCTTAAAGTCTATTTTGTCTAATATTATTATTTCTATACTCATTTTCTTTTAGTTAATATTTACCTGATAAATGGAGCTTCCCTGGTGGCTCAGTGGTAAAGAATCCACCTGCTGATGCAGGAGATGTGGGTTCAATCTCTGGGTCAGGAAGATCCCCTGGAGAAGGAAATGGCAACCCACTCCAGTATTCTTGTCTGGAAAACCCCTTGGACAGAGGAGGGGCTGGCTATCATCCACAGGATTGCAAAGAATCATCTTTAAATTCCCCTAAGTCTTAAAATTTAGATCTATCTCCTGGAAACAGCAGACAGCTGCTGGATTTTTTACAACCTGTGTGACAATTCTGTATGTTGTCATCATGTTGATTTACTGCAGTCTTTTTTTCTTTTTTCTTTCTTCTCTTTATATTGATAATGGATTTTTCCTTAGTTCTCCTTTATGACTTTATTTGTTTAAAAGGTCTATATTGTATGTCGTTTAGTATTACCCAAGCCAAATTCACTATAGATGGTGATTGCAGCCATGAAATTAAAAGATGCTTACTTCCTGGAAGATAAGTTATGACCAACCTAGATAGCATATTCAAAAGCAGAGACATTACTTTGCCAACAAAGGTCTGTCTAGTCAAGGCTGTGGTTTTTCCAGTGGTCATGTATGGATGTGAGAGCTGGACTGTGAAGAAAGCTGAGCGCCGAAGAATTGATGCTTTTGAACTGTGGTGTTGGAGAAGACTCTTGAGAGTCCCTTGGACTGCAGGGAGATCCAACCAGTCCATTCTGAAGGAGATCAGCCCTGGGATTTCTTTGGAAGGAATGATGCTAAAGCTGAAACTCCAGTACCTTGGCCACCTGATGCAAAGAGCTGACTCATTGGAAAAGACTCTGATGCTGGGAGGGATTGAGGGCAGGAGGAGAAGGGGACAACAGAGGATGAGATGGCTGGATGGCATCACCGACTTGATGGACATGAGTTTGAATGAACTCCAGGAGTTGGTGATGGACAGGGAGGCCTGGCGTGCTGCAATTCATGGGGTCACAAAGGGTCGGACATGACTGAGCGACTGAACTGAACTGAAGCTGCCTATCTTAAAGATGTCTGAAGTTAATATTTTTATCATACTACAGAATAATATAAGACCTTACAGTTGTTTATTCTAATTATCTCCTCCCAACTTAAATATTACCATTATCCAGTTTCAGTTTGAATTATTCCCAGATTAGACAATATTATTGTATTTTATAATGTTAGTTATTTTTAAATTTACTCACATATGTACCAGTATATTTTATCACATTTCTTCTTGCAACTTAGCCTTTCCATGTGACATGATTTTTCTTCTGCTTGATATACATCCTATGAGAACATCCCCTAGAGAAGAAAATGGCAACCCACTCCAATATTCTTGCCTGGAAAATCTCATGGACAGAGGAACTTAGTGGGCTCCAGTCCATGAGATCTCAAAAGAGTTGGACATGACTGAGTGACTAAAAAGGAACAACAATAATAATACATCCTTTAGCATTTATAAAAGATACTTCTAAAACATACTAAACTGTAGTTGTGTAACTTTTACTCAGTGGACACGAACTTGGACAAACTCTGGGAGTAAGGGACAGGGAAGCCTGGCATGCTGTAGTCCACGTGCTCACAGAGAGTTGGACACAACTTGGTGACTGAACAACAGCTCTTACTCTTATGGTAGTGTGTGTGAGCAAATTCTTGATATCATTAGTGATTAAACTTTAAAACAAAGTTCACCATATTTCCAGTTCTGGGTGCTCTAAATTAAAGAGAATGGAAATATCACAGGTGGAAATACTTAAGAAACACAAACACAATGACTACTGTTACCTCGAACTACGTGATGTTTTCATATTTGTTGGTTACAATTAATCGATATCACAAATTTCACATTGCTTCTCCTCATATTTATAGTTACATATAAAGGTGTAAACACAGATAATGAGAACCAAAGCTTGATAATAATCTTAAACTAATTCTAAATATTTTAATTGATCACAATTGCTTTTTTATTGATGGACACTAAGAAGAAAATACAAATTTGAACATACAAATAATTTATTTTAATAAGACCTCACTTTAGTTTGTATTACATATTGGGTTTCTGCAAAATATTCCATTTGAGAACACAGTTTCTCTAACTAAACCAAACCAAAGTATGAAGCATGTATCTTGTCCTTAGATATCTAATTCTTAACCTGTTTCTTACTCTTTGATATAGAACCTTAAGATTTACTGTTGTCATTAATATTATTTCAAATCAGGATATTCCCTCCTTCACTTTGATTAACATACACAAAACTTTTGAAGAAACTTCTACAAATATGTGAGTTAATCCAAATTTTTCTCTCATATGCTGTCCCTGACATTTCTCTCACCAAAAGTAAAGGGTAATTACAATTTATATCTTTAACTGCAAGCTTTTCCTAAAATTCTTTAACTACTTTTTAATGTGCAATCCTGTACTCTTACTTAGAAGAGCATTTGATGTTTGTGATAAACCAGTCAAGAATACATGAACTGTTAAAAATCCAGCTAATCATAGTGCTTAATTGAACAATTTCTTATTAAAATTTCGTGTGTCCTGGTAAAATATAAAATCCCTTTAGCCGACTTGTTTCGTTGACACAGAATGTTGATGTAGAGTTTTATTATGATAATACAGTTAAAATGACTTTTCACTGGCCTATAATATACTTCCAGTTAACATAGTTCATGGAAATAAACATCATCATTCCCATTATGCTGTTGTACCCTCATGTCCCATGATGACCTTCTTTATCTCTTGACATATTTTTAGAACTAAAGATCTAATTTTGGTGAATAAATACAATAAGAACAACAGTTAAACAAATTTAATAATTATGTAACTGGTTGACATTTCTACTCTCAAGAATTTTATATGTTAATGATTTAAGTAGAGATCTATTTTTAGAACAATTTTCCTGTGGAAAGATTATCTAATATAGATTTTAGGTTAAAAACAACAATGCTGATATCATCTTCCTCCTCACCAAACATTAATCATCACTATTATCTTAAAAACAACCATTGTTACCGTTCTCTACATCATAGTCTCTACAAATTAAGTTAGTTCATTGTATCCTCAGAATGATGCAGATAAGTACATAGAATATGTAATATTCCCCAATTTAGAGGTGAGAACAATGAGCTCTGTGCATTTTAAGTGACTTAATCAAGAAAAGACTCAATTCTAGACCCTCTTTTTCTCCCTAGTGTTCATTTTCCTCCCTCTTGCAGGTCCAGTACCTGCAAAGCTGACACCTATCACCTGTAACTAGCAGTGATTTTTATATAAACTAGAGCTAATACCTTCTTAAAATAATTTTTGAATCTCAAAATTGAATACATGATTTTAGATTAACCTATTGTAATGCCTTAGACATTAGCCACAGTCTGTACAGACTTAAATCTGTATTGTCCAACTTGATAGTCACTAAGTCAGTTCAGTTCAGTCGCTCAGTCATGTCTGACTCTTTGCGACCCCATGAAACGCAGCCCGCCAGGTCTCCCTGTCCATCACCAACTCCCGGAGTTCACTCAGACTCATATCCATCGAGTAAGTGATGCCATCCAGCCATCTCTTCATCTGTCGTCCCCTTCTCCTCCTGCCCCCAATCCCTCCCAGCATCAAAGTCATTTCCAATGAGTCAACTCTTCACATCAGGTGGCCAAAGTACTGGAGTTTCAGCTTTAGCATCAGTCCTTCCAAAGAAATCCCAGGGCTGATCTCCTTCAGAATGGACTGGTTGGATCTCCTTGCAGTCCAAGGGACTCTCAAGAGTCTTCTCCAACACCACAGTTCAAAAGCATCAATTCTTCAGTGCTCAGCTTTCTTCACAGTCCAACTCTCACATCCATACATGACCACAGGAGAAACCATAGCCTTGACTAGATGGACATTTGTTGGCAAAGTAATGTCTCTGCTTTTGAATATGCTATCTAGGTTGATCATAACTTTTCTTCCAAGGAGTAAGCGTCTTTTAATTTCATGGCTGCAGTCACCATCTGCAGTGATTTTGGAGCCCCAAAAAATAAAGTCTGACACTGTTTCCACTGTTTCCCCATCTATTTCCCATGAAGTGATGGGACCGGATGCCATGATCTTCGTTTTCTGAATGTTGAGCTTTAAGCCAACTTTTTCACTCTCCTCTTTCATCAAGAGGCTTTTTAGTTCCTCTTCACTTTCTGCCATAAGGGTGGCATCATCTGCATATCTGAGGTTATTGATATTTCTCTCAGCAATCTTGATTCCAGCTTGTGCTTCTTGCAGCCCAGCATTTCTCATGATGTACTCTGCATAGAAGTTAAATAAGCAGGGTGACAATATACAGCCTTCACGTACTCCTTTTCCTATTTGGAACCAGCCTGTTGTTCCATGTCCAGTTGTAACTGTTGCTTCCTGACCTGCATAGAGGTTTCTCAAGAGGCAGGTCAGGTGGTCTGGTATTCCCATCTCTTTCAGAATTTTCCACAGTTTATTGTGATCCACACAATTAAAGGCTTTGGCATAGTCAATAAAGCAGAAATAGATATTTTTTCTGGAACTCTCTGGCTTTTTCGATGATCCAGCAGATGTTGGCAATTTGATCTCTGGTTCCTCTGCCTTTTCTAAAACCAGCTTGAACATCTGTAAGTTCACAGTTCACGTATTGCTGATAGTCACTAGTTCTATAGCACTTGCAAGTAAATAGTCTGAACTGAGATGTTCTGTAAGTATCAAATCCACACTGGATTTCAGAGTACCAAGCCAGGCTTCAGCAATACATGAATACTAAAAGTCTAGTTTGTTCTAAAAGATGTATAAAGTAGAGAGAGGGTTAGATCACAAAGCAGTTTTGTCCTGCAAGGTTAGAGCTTGATAAATGGTAATGATAATGATAAAAATTTAATGATACAGTAAAATTTTACTGAATAAATACACTGAGAAAGTTCTGCCTGAGTTTCCTCATCAACTATATATATATGTCAATATATATATATAATATATAGCTTCCCTTTTATATATGTATAAATATGTATCAGTTAGAATTTTATATCAATTAGAACTATATAATATATATCATATATAATAATGTATATAATATGTATTAAGGTATTAGTTTAAGGATATATATATCCTTAAATATATATATTATATATATAAACTTTATAAGTATAAATATATTTATATATACATATACATAATTTATAAATATAAATATAAATTATATTTATATTTATAAATATGCACACATCCAACTTTCCCAATGTGTGTGAGTGTGTATTTATGAGTTTTTCAAGGATCAAGTGAGTTTGTACACATATAGCACAGCACAGTGCCAGTCATAAACAATAAATATTAGATTTTATTATATTATAAATGTTTATTGAAGAAACCTCAAAGATCATAATATTTTTCAAATGATCTATGGCACAGTAGAACTTCATAGCTAATATGGGAGTGTTTGTTGAAAAAAGACAGTTGTAGAAACATATATAAATAACATTATTGTCTTTTGACATCTTTTATACACTTCTGCAACTGTGTTCTTTATGTTTATATTCTTAGAATTTCACTACTAAAGGGAGAATGATAGGTTATTATCTCATCAAACTTCATTAATGAACAGATGAAGAAGATGCCACCCAAAAAAGTTAAAAGTCATGCTTGCACTCAAATACTTATTTAAGAGAAGCAAGAAAATAGTGGCATTTTATTAAGTAGTTGCCACAGGCTGGGGGTGTGTAAAAACTTTGAAGATTGTATCTCATGTAAGCAATTAAACAAGCAACTAAAATAAATGCTGTAACTTCTCCCTAACATATGTGAGAAAACGAGAGCTGGAAGACATTGTCTCAGTTGTCCAAGGTCCCCTCGCGGGTAGACTGAGAAACAATGTATAAACTCTAGTTTGACGTCAAAACTTGTGGGCTTGATCTTGTATTTTGTTTTCCTTGTTAGTTTTATTGTTGTTGTTTTTAAAGTAAAGTGTCAACATACAAACTCTCCACTTTTGGTTAGTCTATAATGAAGGTGAATTGGAAGCGTCTTGTCGAATCTAAACTCTAACTGGCAGCAAATGCCAGCACAGAAAGGAGATAGTCTGAGATTTATGGTTATGGAGCCCTGGGTAACACCTCAGAGAGGCCCTTGATCTATTCATCTCATTGGGAATAAACATACAGGATGAGGAATTAGCTGGGTTATGATGGACAAGATATATAGACACACTTTCTTGAGGGACATATAAAGTGATTGAAGGAGCAAATGGACTGTGAAAAATGACTTTTTGCTTCTTCTCAGTTTAGAGTCATCAGAGCTTAACTTTTATCTCCCAACAAAAGCATTAAGTGATCAAACAAATTTCAGGATCTTTAATTTAACAGACCTAGTATTAATGGATTAAATAACTTTAAAATTAGGTAAAAGAAAATGGGATTAATTTAATTGCTTGCTAATGAAGGAAAAAAATCAACTTCTTCCTTTATTATTAAACTGGTTAAAAAATTATCTTAAGTAATGTATTTGAACTAATATAAGGTCTACTGGCCGTATTGATTTGAACAGCCAAATTTGATATGGAGATGACAAGAATTCTTTGGATCCTTCTAGCTTGAAAAATAATCCTCCAAAAATGAATAAATCATTCATTCCTAACTTAAGGTGATGGCAGGAAGAATGGAAGATGAATACATTTTATTTAAATCAAAAATATTGTTTCTAGTTTACTGGATCCAGTGAGTACAATAAAAGATAGTTTGATAAAATTCACATGGAAACTGGCTAATTCTGGTAAGAATGTGTGTGTGTGTGTGTGTGTGTGTGTGTGTGTGTGTGTGTGTGTTAGTCACTCAGTCATGTCCAACTCTTTGTGACCCCATAAACTGTAGCCTGCCAGACTCCTCTCTCCATGGGATTCTGCATGCGAGAATACTGGAGTGGGTAGCCATTCCCTCCTCCAGGGGATCTTCCCCACCCAGTGATCAAACACAGGTCTGAATTGCAGGCAGGTTGTGGCTCAGATGGTAAAGTGTCTGCCCGCAATGTGGGAGACCCGGGTTTGATGCCTGGGTTAGGAAGCTCCCCTGGAGAAGGAAATGGCAACCCACTCCAGTACTCTTGCCTGGAAAATTCTATGGATGGAGGAGCCTGGTAGGCTACAGTCCATGGGGCTGCAAAGAGTTGGACACGACTGAGCAACTTCACTTTCTTTACCATCTGAGCCACAAGGAAAGCCCAAGAATGGGTGTAGTGGTTTGCTATTACTGTTATAACAAATTAACACAAACTTGCTGTCTTAAAACAATAAAGATGTGTTATTTGTTTTGTAGACCAGAAATCTCACTGGGGTAAAAATCAATGGGTCAGCAGGGCTGGGGTGCTTCTGGAGGCTTTAGCAGAGAATCTCTTTGCTTGCCTTTGCCAACTTCTAGGTCCTGCCTGCATGTCTTTGCTTTTGGCCCCATTCTTCCATCTTGAAGGCCAACAGAATAGCATGTTCAAATCTCTCCTTCTGACTTTCACATGTGCTCTATCTTTCTCATCTCTTTTTTCCACTCATCAGGACCCTAATGCAACCAGCCTTCCTTACAGAGACACAATTCCTTTATGCTGTCCCTGTCTTCCCTGTGATCAGCTTTACACACCCCTCTCTTCCCATCTCTTCAGTGATCAAGTTTTAGTAGTCACAGGTCCTACTTTAAATTACTGTTGTTTCACTTAGATAGCTTATTTGATTCTATTCCACTATTATCCTAGAGGCTGTATCAACCAGATTTATCTGAGATCAAGTTCATTCAGTCACCTGTCCTCTTGGGACTTTTGACTAACCCATAGACTTGAAACAATACAAACTTGAAAGCATCAAGTTGGATGCTTTTTCTGCATGATTACTATGTGTCAGAACTGGCATTGCTCATTCCATCCTCTCCATATAATTCCTTCTATGCCCTTCTACTATTCCTAGAGTTCACTATATCCATTTTGCCATGTGTTCAGTTGTTCACAATGTCTGTGTGTGTACAGACACACACAATATCTAGATGTATACAGATGCTTATGCTATCCGGCTATGTGGACAGGTGTACATAATATCTGAATGTGGATACAGACACACACCTAGAATTATATGTAATTTTGGGGCATAAGTATTTGACAGAACACACCCATTTAAGAACAGCATCCTGTGCTTGTGCTAGGTATTTGAAAAGTTTGGAAGAGGAATGATACAGAACCAGTTATGATGAAATTACATAGATAGTTTTCTCAGAAGACATTGTTTGACAGGAATATTCTCTCTGTGTGAAAACCAAACCTTGGTCTCTGGGACTCAGACAAGCCTCACTATTGAGGCAAATCTTCTCACAAGACCATGTGCTGTGCTTAGTTGCTCAGTCGTGTCCAACTCTTTGCAACCCCATGGACTGTAGCCTGCCAGGCTGTTCTGTCCATGGGGATACTCCAGGCAAGAATACTGGAGTGGGTTGCCTTGCCCTCCTCCAGGACCTTCCCAACCCAGGGATCGAACCCAGGTCTCCCACATTGGAGGTGGATTCTTTGCCGTCTGAGCCACCAAATCACTATGGAGTCAGCTTATTGAAGAACTATAGTCCTATATTAAAATGGATTACTACTGGTGGATTAATGTTAGACACTAAATGTTATTTTACCATGTATTTTACCCCTTAATATAAACCATGGTATGAAACAAGGACACCTATAAGTGCTATATTCAGATTTAATAAATAGTAATTTTTTCCGTTGAAGTCTAATAAATAATTTAATAAGTCTCCCACCAGAATCCTATGGAATTCCAAATAAATCAGTAGATTTTCAGTTTAGCTGTTTAGCGGTTGTAATGAATCCTTAATGTCTAACAGCATCTACTGTTTACATTTGCCTGGGGTCTCTAAAACATTACGAGATGAAATGATTTTTCTGGTCCTTGGTGTATGGCTGTCATAGAATGAAAGTGTTTCATGAATTTCATATTTGAGCGAATGACTTCCATTCTTCAGTCTCTTGTGGGAAAGGAGAAATAGGTGGGACTGAATTGAATGACATGCTGTCTTGTCTAGATTGAATTTGTTACGAATTGCATGGTTCTCAATTCTACTCTCATGCATCCTTAAAACAAACCACGAATTCTATGGGACATATTTTGTTCTTTGGTGAACACTAGAAATATATAAATGATGATTTAAAGGCCATGAAACTGAAGCTGGTATAAGGCTGCAAACAGCATGCTAATTTTCTTTAGAAACATAAAGAGAGCTTGTTTTGAATATCATTAAAAGTTTAATAAGAGTTCCTTTCAAGGCACTATACAAAAGCAACTCCACAGAAAAACAAATATGTACCCATTAGCCTTTGCTAAAATGTACCCAGATTTTCAATTATGCAATGCTTGTAAAGCCAATGATTTCCTCCTTTTAGAATCACTTAAAACAAGTGCTAAGAATTATATTGTTATTTAAATAGGGAACATTCATGTATAAAGAATGGATTTCTGTCTAAACATAAGAGATTGCAGAACTAAAACATGATTCCTTTTTAACACTTTGGACAGTTCATTAGGAGGAATCAAAACAACACAGAGAAGTGAATCAGCTGGCTGGTCTCTGGGGAATATTTGGTCTCTATAACCTTTTCTATGAGCTCAGATAACCGAGTTCATTCAGCAAATCTCCACCAAGGTCCTGTTATGGCTACACTTTGTTCTAGGAACTGGGGTATAATGCTGAACATGTTAGCCAATATCCTGCCAAAGCCTAATGGCACTTACTTTTTACTGGGGTGACAGACACAACTCAAAAACAAAGTAACATATAATGTAAAGTCAGCTGGTTAACTGTAAGCACTACTAGGGAAAATAAAGGAAGATCAGGGCCAAAATGACAGGAGTGTGATGTAATTACCCAGGTTTAACTTTTCTCACAAGGGTATTTACCTTATGATTATTATCTGCACGAGAATTTAAAGCAGCTTATACAAATGGACATGAGTTTGAGCAAGCTCCGGGAGATGGTGAAGGACAGGGAAGAGTGGCATACTGCATGCGGTCCACGGGGTTGCAAAGAGTCAGACACAACTGAGCAACTGAACAACAATACAAATAAACAAGGCACAGAATAATTATATAAATATTGGTAGGAGTTGGGTATAATTATATTCTAAAGTTAAATTAGATCACAGAAATACAGACCTTACAGCCTGGTTTAGGTGCTGCATATGAGCCATGAATTTGGCACAGAGGACTATTCAAGGAATTCTTAAGACTGTCTAACTTCAAAACTTGAGTACTGCCAAGGGGTTCAGGAGAAGAACATTTTGCTGAAATAGAGACACAGAAAGTTTTTTCTGGCATGGATCAGAACTATGCAACAGAGTAGATGATTCTTTGACATCCTTTAATGTCAAGAAAAGCAATTAAAGGTCTAATTATCTCAGCATTGTAATTCATTTTCTCCTCATCTTGCTTTGTATTTTTGTTTGTTTGGTGTGTGTGTGTGTGTGTGTGTGCTGTGCAGAAATGTCTCAAGCCCCTCTGTGACTTTAAGGAAATCTATGGACCCTGTCCCCAGATTATGTCGTTGTTGTTTAGTCACTAAGTCATGTCTGACTCTTTTGCAATTCCATGGACTGTAGCCTGCCAGGCTCCTCTGTCCATGGGATTTCCCAAGCAAGAATACTGGAGTGGAGTGGAGTGGGCTGCCATTTCCTTCTCCAGAGGATCTTCTCAACCCAGGGATTGAACCTGCATCTCCTGCATCACAGGTGGATTCTTTACCACCAAGCCGCCAGGGAAGCCCCTGTCCCCAAATTATATCCACCCCTAATTGGGCACACAGTGTCAAGGAATGTCAAGGAGGTCTGAAGCCCAAGCAAAAATCCAATGATGTCCATTTTCCCTTTATTATAATAGCATGAAGAAGAGAGAAACATACTGTTGTAGGCTCTGATTTTTTTTTTTAATCACATGCCGATATTCTTTGGCCAGTTATTAACAGAACCATATGTTTTGAAAATTAAGACCTTCTGAGAAAAATTAAGGAACCAAGAAAGACACTGGTATCTCTGACCATATGTTAAACAGGTTGTACAAGCCAGTTTTCATATTGCATCCAAGTCCATCACCATTTATGTCTACATCATTTAAGTGTCTACTTTTTTCTTTCTATTTTATTCACTGTTATATTTTTAAGCAACATGGAAAGAAATTATGTGGCAGTGTGTATATCTGCTTGTCAGTATCATTTCATTTCCGAGGAAATTGAATTAACTAGGTAACTAATAGAAAAGAATTGAATACAGTTTAAAAAAAATCCCTCTATTCGAGCCAAAATTGAAACTCAAATCACAAAAAGGTGTATATCATAAACAGCAAAAAAATAATAATAATAATAATAATAATTCCAATCTGGGTGGATAAATGTCTTAATTGCCAAGAATCACATTGTAACAGTTCAGTTTGACATCATTAAGAGTATTTCAAATTACTATATCACCTACTGGGACTCATTTAATCATGCCCACATTTGCCCACCTGACGTGCTTAAAAAAAATTAAGTGAATCAGAATAAAAATGCTCATTGTGATATGATATAACTTGACTCATTTTTCAGAAGCGCCTTTTCCATTGTCTCTTCGTTTTGTTTTTTTTTTTTCCATTTTCTTCCCCATAGTATTCAAAACCTGTATTGGAAGCCAAGAAAGCAGAGGGTGGGGAAGTCATTAGTTACCAGGAAAGGGAAATAAGGTCTCTGCGTGGGGTACACAGGTCTTTGGCACTCCAGTGGTGGTACTGAGTTAACGAATTGTAAAAACCTGATTCTGTTCTGAAGACACACAATGGTAATACCCAGCAGGAGGAAAAAAAGTACTTTTTTTTTTAAAGAACATAATTCCTTTTTAGCATAAATTTCTTTTCAGGTACACTTGCATAAGCACTTATTTTATATGAGTGGATCTTTTGATATACAGTGGGTGTGTTTCTTGATAATTCAATACCCCTGAGACATTTCTAACTTGAGTCCTATTTTCCCAGAGAAGTTGACTAGATGTTGAGAAAACTTTTTATTTGTGACTTGCTAGTGTGCTAATCATTGCTTAAGATCAGAAACCGTAATTAAATAAATATATCCTTACAACTGCTGGCTTGAGAATATTCTCTAGGGTTATCACATATGAGGCAGCAAATCAATGCCTGAGATTCAAGATATCTTCCCTGATGACTTTTGATTTGGGCCTCTTTTGGGGGAAAGAGGCATCTTTTTGAACCATGGTTAGTTTTTCGTTCATGTGGTATATTAAAACACTATGACTTAATTTCTCTAATCATTAATTTGCTTATCATTGAAAAATGGAATAAAAGTAGTGCCTATGGCATAAAGTTGTGGTCAGGGTTACATACTTTGATACAGGTGAAACAGATAGAATCACACAGGCACACAGGCAGCACCCAGTGGAACTGGCAGTCATGATACGAGGGTACCAGGTTTTCTCTCTTGTTTGGCATATTCATGGATTTCTCTTTATATCCCACTTGATTTCTAGCTGCTCTAAAGGGTCACAGCCTATCTTTTTTGGTGTGGTCCAATTTTGTATACTTAATTTAAAAGTGTGAAAGTGTTAGTCCCTCAATCCTCTCTGACTGTGCAACAACCCCATGGACTGTAGCCCACCAGGCTCCTATCTTCATGGAATTCTCCAGGCAAGAATACTGGAGTGGGTAGCCATTCCCTTCTCCAAGGGATTCTCCTGACCCAGGGAGCATCTATACACATCTTAGTGTACCCGTAATTTGACGGTTGATTCCTACCTCAAGTGCCCCCAAGTATCTCTCTGCTATTCTGCTTCAAGACTTTTCCTAAAGCCATGAACAGTTATTATATACAAGGAAGATAAAACCCACAGTAAATCTCAACTATTAGAGACTAAGAATCTATAAATGGATCAGATAGTTTGGTTTTTGGTGGGAGCATTCTGAGACATATTCTACCTTGTTCTCAGAGGCCCCTGATATGAATGAACCTAGTTGCTTAAAACCATCACCAATTTAATATTCTAGCTTAATTTGATTTTTCTCCTTTCATGCTTCCTGCTTCTGGGACCATCTCTCAAATAAATTCCCAAGACTTTGACTCAGGCTCTTTTGTGGAGGAATCCAACTTCCAGTATAGAACATAGGCTATATTTTCACTTGGACCTCACAACTATATTAGTGGAAATTTTCAGATTATTTCTTTTAGTATAATGCAACAGCAAGGAGACAAACTGAAAGAAAACTAATTTTATTTATATAGAAAATCCATAAACCTATGTACCTTTCTTTGAAATTTTTATGGACCTCCATGTATTAAATGAATCATCAGTAGATAAAAACTTAGAAATCCTAAAGATGCCAACTTCTTTATCTTATTAATAGTTCTCTAAAACAAACAATCCTATTTATAGTTTTCTGTCTTCATTTGTCTATTTTCCAGGTGTGGTTTTTGGGTAGTTCTTGTGATTTATTACCAATGATTAAACTCATGTTGAAGCTGGAAATGAATGGAGTCTATGGGGAGATATATCAATACATTTGAGGGAAGAAAAAGAAAGCAAATTTTCATCCTGTGGCCATTTTGATTGACTAGTCAGCCCAGCCATAACTTGTGCTGTTCACCAATTGGCCAATGGGCTATAGCTCAGATCTCGGTCGGTAAGTCACCTCAGCAAAACCAGTTTGTCTTGCGCTGTAGGCATTTTTACAATATCCCGTGTCTATCTTTCTGACTGTCAGTTTCATCTCTGGTTATTATGATGCTTTACTTAGCCTTTTCCTTGTAGGGAAAAAGGTTAGTAGTTTTTGTGTGTGTGTTTTATTTTTAAAGAGAAAATTAATATGGACTCAGGCTACCGGATCCTTCCCCTGTGGAAATTTAGCTTGCAACAATAACCCCCTGGAGGGGTATATCTTATCCAATATGGCTTTCATCATGCAAACCAGTAGCTTTTAGATAGAATTGAGCTGCCAGCGTTTGGCCTGCACAGTGATGATGCTTTAATTTGAATTGGTTGTCAATTTAAAGATCAAGGTGGTATCAACAAAAATGAATATTTTGAGCTTCTGAAATACTGGAAACATTTATAAACTCACATCTCTATCTCTTTAATGCTCACAGAGGCTAGAGCATAGTATCCATGTTCTTCAGTCACAGATCACCACGGTCCCCTCATTGGTGTCCACAGTCTCCTCACCGATGCCAATTCTTGATCCTTGACTCTATTTTCTTGCTTGTCATCTGCTTCACTCACTTATACTACAGTCTGGCCCCAAGAAGATTTGAATTTCAGTTTCAGTATTAGAAAGGACCCAAAATAACATAACGTCCCTTTTTTAAAGTCAAAATAAATCTAGGATACAATAGTACAATTTAAATCAGCTAATTCTAGAGCTTGCCAGGGACTTTGGAGTTTGATCCAAACTCCCTTAAATTACTGATATGGAAACTAGGAACAGAGAAGTTAATTTCTGCATTAGCTAATGATACAATGTATCAGCTCTGCTGCTGCTGCTGCTGCTGCTGCTAAGCCACTTTAGTCGTGTCCGACTCTGTGCGACCCCGTAGACGGCAGCCCACCAGGCTCCCCCGTTCCTGGGATTCTCCAGGCAAGAACACTGCAGTGGGTTGCCACTGAAGTGGTCTAAACAACACTTTGAAGATGCTTCACTTTTTCCCTTGGAATAGAAAGGACATAGGCTATGTCTTTATCCAGGATTTTGATTGTTTCAAAATTCTCCTTTAAAAAAAAAAAGTTAAGATATTTATAAAATACAAATTGCAAAATTGAGAATCTTACAAACAGCCAAGAAATAAAACCATTATGTTTTGAAGCCATCTCAGTAGCTATTGTGAGCTTTACCTTCAAGATGATAAATCCATAAGAATGTGAGAGCACACAGGAAGTGGAAAAAGAAAGTGTTAATAGAAAGAGGCTTTAAAGAGGTTGGATGTATGATTCTAAGTATTACTTTTTAGGGTCATTATTAACCCTAGTAGTTTGTTTCATTCTTCACATTGGAAATTTCTTCCATGGCAAGATTTTGGCTTTATATAAAAAGATAATAGGTATTCTAACCTATTTTAGGACCTTTGTAAAGGTCACTCTGGGAGTGAGCTGAGAGCTTTAACAGACATGCTCACTGGAGTCCTCATTATCTACTGAAACAAAAACTCTTAAAATTCCAAGAATTTTGAGTTGGTATTAGGATGGAGTAAAGGGACACTTTTTTCTTTCAAAGGCAGTAAAAAAAAAAAACCTTCAAGTGATGACCTGCAGGGTATATTAAGAATTTCCAGACTTAACAGGTGCTTGGTCTCTGAACTGGCTGTGCATGGACATGAGTGGAGGGGAAGCTGGTGACATGCAGAGGTCATATAGTTCTTATTAAGTAAGTTCTGTTCTCCAAGAATGCCAGGCTTTCAAGGTATCATAGTAACTCAGATCTCTTATTTATGTATTTGTTTTCTATGAATTAACCCAAATGCTCCTCCCCCCATCCAAATAACATCCAAACAACACATACTGCTCCTTGCTGCTGTTGCTTAGTCGCTTCAGTCGTGTCCGACTCTGTGCGACCCATAGACGGCAGCCCACCAGGCTCCCCCGTCCCTGGGATTCTCCAGGCAAGAACACTGGAGTGGGTTGCCATTGCCTTCTCTGATACTGGTCCCTAGGTGCTTTTAAACAGGTGCTTCATATTATATACTTTTTATTCTAATAATCGCACAATTGGTTTCTCTGCTTCTACCATTCACCCTTTGGTGACCCTATTCCCCACCCAGCAGGCACAGCATCCTGCTAAAACAGAAGTCCACCTGTGTCACCCCTCTAATCTAACCCTCGAATAGCTTTTGGCTCACACAGAGCAAAGATCTAAGTTGTTACAATGCCTGTTATGTCCTACAACAAGGATTCTCAAAACATGGCCCCTGGACCAACAATATCAGCATCAGGAACTTGTTAGACATGTATATTCTCAGAGCCTACCCCAGATCTACTGAAACACTGAGGGTCCAGGGGTGTGCCCAGCTCTCTGTGTTTTAACAGGTCAGCCAGGATTCCCTGGTATTTAGATTCTATTACACTTGGACCTGAATGCTCTCCCTTTCCTAACCTGACCACAGCCACTCTGGCCTCCTTGCAGCCACATGAACCTGCTGCGTCCACTCCTGCTTCTGAGCCTGTGTACTTGCTGTTCCCTCTTCCTCAGGGTAGCTGTGTGGGTGCTCCCTCACCAACTTCAGGTCTTTCCTCAGATGTCATCCCCACAGTTGAGGTTTCCTTGCCCACTATATTAATTTCCTATGGCTACTATTATAAAATACCAAACTATTGAGAAGGCTTGAAAAAAACAGATATTTATTTTTTCTCCTAGGATTCTGGAGGCTACAAGTCCAAGTTAAAGTGTCAGCAGGGCCACATTCCCTCTCAGACGTTGGGTACAATCCCTCCTTGCCTTTTCTTAGTTCTGGTGATGGTCAGAAGTCCTTGGTGTTCCTTGGCTTATAATTGCAATGCTCCAGTCTCTGCTTCCGTAGACACGTGATGCTCTCCTTGTGTGTCTAAACACTATCTTCTAATGAAAAGACAATAGTCATATTGGACTAAGAGTCCACTCCACTCAAGTATGACTTCCTCTTAACTCATTATATCTGCATAGATTCTGTTTATAAATAAGGTCACATTCTGAGCTCCTGGTGATTAGGACTTGAATTCCTCTTTGGAGGAATACAATTAAACCCTTAATACCCACCCTATTTAACACTGCATTCCACTGTCAGCACTTCCTATCCCACTTCTTTTTCTTTTTGCTGTTTATCACTTCCTCAAACTTGCTGTGTTTTACTTAACCATTTGGTTTACTCTCTGGCTACCTTCTCTGAAATTTAAGTTCCATGATGACAAAAATTCTTGTCCTTTTTGTTTTCATTCTCATAATATCCTTAGCTCTTACAACATACCTGGCACACAGTACCACTCAGTAAACCTATTCTGAATGAATGAAAAAGAAATAGCTTAACAAGACCATTTCACTGTTAAGAAGTCTGATTACCACAAAAATAATCTCTCTGTCTTTTTTTTCACTCCCTGGAGGCTAGGCATGCAGAGGGTAGTATGAAATACCCTCTGCCCCCCACCTCCTTACAGTCCATGAAATTCTCCAGGCCAGAATACTGGAGTGGGTAGCCTTTCCCTTCTCCAGGGGATCTTCCCAACCCAAGAATTGAACCCAGATCTTCCGCATTGCAGGTAGATTCTTTACCGGCTGAGCCACATGAGAAGCCCAAGAAATGTTAAGTTCATTCTAAAACTAATGATAAACCCGTAGGTGGACTGGGCTTTCTCTCACGCGAGAGACTCAAGGGAAGCGCTAGAACTGGGGATCTTATTGGGTTAATAACACAGGATCCAGGAAATGGGCTGCTATTAGCAATATAGTTGGTGAAAGCAGGTCAGGGAGTAAAAAGCTCCTACACTGGTGTCTCTTGTGCCTGGATCTTGACATTGCTGTTCACTCACTCACTCACTCATTCCTTCAGTCATTCAAGAGATTCTTGGATACCCAAGTGCTACCTTCTGGGCTCCAAGTTTGGGATACGAGACTAGGTCTGTGAACTTATGGAACTTGCACTGTGTCAGTTTGGTCACCCAGTCATGTCTGACTCTTTGTAAGTCCATGGACTGCAGCACGCCAGGCCTCCCTGTCTATCATCAACTCCCAGAGCTTGATCAAACTCATGTCCATTGAGTTGGTGATGCCATCCAACCATCTCATCCTCTGTTGTCCCCTTCTCCTCCTGCCTTCAATCTTTCCCAGCATCAGGATCTTCTCCAATGAGTCAGTTCTTCACATCAGCTGGCCAAAGTACTGGAGTTTCAGCTTCAGCATCAGTCCTTCCAATGAATATGCAGGACTGATTTCCTTTAGGATGGACTGGTTTGATCTTCTTGCAGTCCAGGGGACTCTCAAGAGTCTTCTCTAACACCACAGTCCAGAAGCATCAGTGTGCAAAATTCACTGTATGCATGAAAAGTGCACTGTATGAGGGGATAAGATGTATGTGAGTGCATGGTTGTACCACAGACACTTTTTTCATGGGACAAGATCTGCTTGAGGTGTTGTCTTGTTATTCACCCCAAAGAAAATCAATTTCCTTTAATCTAATAGGTATAAAATAATACAGGTGTTTAGTAGCCAGGTGGGAATTCACCAGAACAGACCCTGGATTGGACTGTCAGAGGTAAGGCTGCTGTTGAGCAGGTCTTGTTTTTAGAGTCAGTGCTTAAGCACACCCCTGCATAATGGAATTGAAAAGAAAGAGCTGATTAGTGAGGTGGATTAGCAGGTGAGGCCATAAACTTATACCGAAGTTAACATTTCTTCTCAGCCATAAATGAGCCATATAACTTTGGAAAAAGTTGCCCAACCTACCTGAGGCTTCATTTTCTTATCTATAAAATGGCATTAATCTTTCTGTGTCATGAGATGGACACAGCTAAAGAATATAAGCATGTAGCCCAGCGGCTGGTCCATAGTCAGCACTCACTAATCCTATTCAAGGGAAGACATAAATCCAGATGTGACAGATTTTGAATTTGGCAGATCTTTGCTTATCTTTAGTGATATTATGGGATAAAAGAGATGGAGCTATGAAAACAATATGAGCCAGAGATCTGAAATGTGAAACACCTGCCCATATCAAAAGGTGGACCATTGTGTCAAGAATGGCCAAGAAAATTACAACCTTCTCTTTTAGGAGAGTTTTTACTTTTGACTAGGTATGAATTTGGGGGTGACATATATAAAGGGAGTTTCACAAAACACTACAGGGAAGTGACCCATAGTATAACACAAGTTTTCATCCTGGTATTGCTAAAATTATGCAATATCTCTCTTTAGCTGCTGTCTTACAAAAGACAGCAGTGAATTAAAACTGAACAGTGAACTGCACTCTCACCATCTGTCTTGAGAGAGGTATAACATGGGCCTGGCTGTCATTCAGATTATTTGGGAAGGAAAACCATTATATGTTTTACCAGCCTTGGATTGAGCACCCTGTACAGAGTTTGAACCAAACTATTAAAAATACCTCCTCAAGTTATTTCCAGGGCTTCCATTGTCAATAGAAATGCTTTGACAGTGAAGTTTAGTAAAAGTGTTAGTTGCTCAGTCATGTCCGACTCTTTGTGACCCCATGGGCTGTAGCCTGCCAGTCTCCTCTGTCCGTGGAATTCTCCAGGCAAGAATAGGAGTGGGTAGCCATTCCCTTCTCCAGAGAATCTTCCCAACCCAGGGATCAAACCTGAGTCTCCTTCATCACAGACAGATTCATTACTGTCTGAGCCACCGGTAAAATTTAAGTCACTGATAATTCAAATGACGTTATAGACTCGGCTAACTAAAACACTGAAGGTAAGAAACTCTCTTTCATCTTCTCCTGTCCTATTCTTTCCCTCAGATTTTCCTCAAGTGATCACTGAAGTATGGCTAGGATGTCGGGCTGATGTAAAAGGGTCATTAATTAACAACCATGGTCTTTGCTAGCCATTTGGTGCCTTTGGAAAACTATATCTGTAGCTGCAATCCGGTTTAAAGCTGTGAGAATAATGTGTGTGTGTACTCAGTTGCTCAGTCATGTCCAACTCTTTGCGACCCCATGAACTATAGCCTGCCAAGCTCCCCTGTCCGTGAAATTTTCCAGGTAAGAATACTAAAGTGGGTTGCCATCTCCTCCTCCAGGGGTTTTTCCTGACCCTGGGAGCGAACCTACATCTCTTACATCCCCTGCAATGGCCACCTGTGAGAATAATAGCATGTTTTTAAAAATTCTGGACCTAGACAAACAAAATGTCCTTTTTAGAGCAAGGATGTCATCAGTGTTTTAGAGAGGCAGAGAAAAAGAAAAACTCAAGTAGCCGCCATTCCCCTTTGCTAGAATCTCCAATGAGCTGTCAAGATATCAGTTTGCTGGCCCACTTCTGACTAAACATAAAGATCCTTTTTTAAAGGTAAGGTATTTGATATACATTTTTCTATTCTGGAAACACGAGCTGTGGCCTTTTTAGGTCAGATATATAGGTCTCATTATGGATGGGACCCAGTGCCTGCTTTTGTAAACTGATTGCTGTTCTGTCCTTGCTTATCCTAGTGCAGAGAAGATGTGCAACCCAAACAGGCATCTTTATGCTAAATGACCTTCCCTCAGCCTTCTTCTCGGTGTAACTTCACAACATGTCAGCAGCTTGGATTAAACTAGGTTTAGTGTCTATTCAGTAATTCCTTGAGCAGTGGGTTTTCTTATTTAAAGCTATACAGGAGAACTCTGCTTTGTTGCCAATACTAGGGGGATGGTTTTATGTGGAGACATAATTTGACTTAGAATATTCCCACTTCTTGTAGCAGTGTGCTGTATTTTAATAGAGTTCCCATATATTATGCAAACGAAATGTTTTACAGACTTGTCACAGATGGCAGTTGGAAGTGACTATTGGACGATCACTCCATACCATCTTCTTCTGAAAAACGATGAGCTTGATTTGTCTCCCTGTGATCCCTAATTTGAGGAGCATAAGCCATAGAATTAACAAAAACTTCTGAAGAGTTATGCAGGGGTGGGAAAATACAGAGTTCTTTGAAGAGAGACTAGGAGAAAATATCTTCCTGTGTGGTTCCTAAAAGACAGAATTTTATGCCTTTACTAATAAGTATTATTTTTTTTTCTTTTTACTACATATTATGCATTGTGCTGGGAGGAAGGTGAATGGAGAGAAAGAAAAACATGTCTGAAAGCTTTGGGGGCTGTTTATTTCCTACAGAGTTAAGCACTGCTCATTAGCAAAATTGTAGGTCAAATGTTTCCATCTTACTCATCTCCTTTCAGTCCTTCCAGACCAATTTTGGAACATCCCCTAAACAGCATATTTTCTGGAATCTGCTTTCTGCTTCAGGTGCCATTCACCTCTCCCTGGGCCAGCAACTCATAACCATCTAACCTCTATTTCATAAAAAAAGAGCCTTTCCCCCATTTTCATTTATTACTCTTGTTTCTAAATCTGGTCTCCATTAACATCCCCATGGAGTTTAGCTTATTTATTAAATGAGCCACATTTTGTTTTAGTGAATGCAATTTGGCTGAAAGAAATCCAGTGAAGAAATTCCATAGAGATGGGGATTGTTGATAGAAGACTGAGAAATTTCATAGAAACAGAGTATGGAAAACACTAATGCCAGGGCCTTTTGGAGATGGAAGGATCTAGGGGCCTCAACAGCAACAGAAGCCACCAACTTCCTTTGAATGCTTTGGTGCCTTTCACATGTCCTTAATTTTTTGCCCTGCCACCAATGCATAAATGTTTTACAGTCCTAAATCCAGCTTCCTTGAAGTGGATTGGTTAGCCTGACCTTACTTTTCCCATTGATTTTCCTGATCAGTGGTCAGCCTATAGTTGATTCTTCCTCAATTTGGGTATCCACTTCTGGTCCAATCAGATGATGTTGGACTGGGCGGTACTAAGGGGAGAGTATGGAGGAAGAGTCATACACACATGGAGTATCAGAGACTATGGTCAGAGACTGATAGTTTGAGAAAGGGGTGTGAAGTGAAAATCACTCAGTCAAGTCCGACTCTTTGTGACCCCATGGACTGTATAGTCCATGGAATTCTCCAGGACTGAATACTGAAGCGGGTAACCTTTCCCTTCTCCAGGGAATCTTCCCAACCCAAGGACTGAACCCAGGTCTCTTGCATTGCAGGCAGATTCTTTACCAACTGAGCTATCAGGGAAGCTAAAGGGGTGTGGCTATATCCAAATATGGTCCTACTTATCCTCAGAGACCTTTATGGAAAGGTTGAATTTTGGCAAGATGCTAAAAGGAGGCATGGTGGTTTTTACTTATCTGAGATTATGTTGCGTAAGCATTTCTTATTTTGCTCAGTTTATTCCAGACAACAATTAGAAAATATTAATAGAAGACTTACATCTGTGGTGTGTGTGCAAGTGCTCTATGCACACAAATGCAGTAGGGACAAGAGAGGAATACTATATACTTGTACTGCTGAAAAGGACCTCAGAGATCCTCCAGCCCAACCCACACATTTCACAGATGAAGAAAGCCATACTTTTAAAGGTTACGTGACTGGCTTAAGGGCATACAGCTATTAAGTGGCAGAAAATAGACTCAGTTCTCTTAAGTCTTTATCCAATGAGCTTTATAACCCAGCTCTATTATATTTTTCTCTAGAAAAAAGTCTTAATTAATTGAAACAGGATCAAACATATACTATGCTTTGTCATTACATGGTTTGCTTATTACCTTTCAAACCCTAGCTCAAAGCTCCCCACTCCGAAAGGGCCACCTGGACCCTGCCTGATGTTGGTCCCACTCTTTATCCCTAGCATTTCTATTATATCATTACTTTCATAACTTTTTATTTCTAGTCCTAGTCCAATCTTTAATCACCTCGTTCATTTTTTCTCATTTTCTTCCTTTGTGAAAATAGGAGATTCTAGGAAGGTAAAGGTTGTTTCTCTCTGTCATGTTTGCATCCTCAGCTCCTGTGATCATGCTCAGCACATAGTAAGCACATATCCTTAATTAGTCCGACCTTTGCAAAGTTAATAAATATAAATGTTAAAATAATAAACTTTTGGAGGGAGCACACAGACTCTTTTCTGGTCATTCATACTTCTTAATTATTGAGATCATGCACATTTTTATATCCCTATGATATTAAATTCTCTAAAGGATTCTACCTATTTTTCTGTGTCATGTCACAATTTCAGGCTAAAACAAAACCAGGAACTTATAGCAAAGGGAGCCAGCAACATCTGATTCAGATGTGGCTTTACCTGTGTGGGTATGTTCTATGTAAACTGTGAGTGCGCTCGTGACAGGAGTAACTTGGCTTACAGATGCTGCTCCCCAAATATCCTTTTTGTTTGTGAGTATTTCTGTGACTCTCTGACGGTAAGAACTGTTCATTCTTATTTCTGGCTCTTGGCAGCCTACAGATGCTTCCTGTTAGTGCTCCTGGCAGGTTCCTGGTAGGGCCTGTTGTTTACTGCCCTATCTATCAAGTCCTATTTATTTTTAAAATAAACTTTAAGTATACTGTAAACTCCTTTCACAAACAGATTTTTCCTCCTCTTGTACACTTGACAAGCCTCTAAAAGAAATAGCAACTCTGTCTCATAAATATCTGAATCTGAACCTTTTAGGAAAGAATTATACTTAAAGCACCTCAAGAACAGAGATGATCTCAGTCCAAAATCTCCTCTGCAACTACTAATTTTCTCTCTCTTTCAACCTCTCCTTCCCTGCTACTCTTTCTCTCGCTCTTTGAATCCCTTCTTTTTTTGTGTTATCTCATTCCTGTTTCCATACTGCTCTCTCCTCTTGCTAATCATTCCATTCCAGGTTAAATTCACTAGTTGAAACTGCCATTCATATCTTTCTTAAATACAGCTTATATAATATGAATGTCTTTAGCAAAATGATTAAAGGGTTTCCTTTTTTGCAAGCTCACCAAATCTAAATATTTTACATCTCTTTCTTGGTCCTTAAAAACCTACTATTCCTTTAATTTGTAAACTCTACTATTTTCCAGCACAAAGGGAAAGTATATTGACACAATACAACATAAAAGAACTTAGAATTTAGAGTCATACTGACTCTGCTGCTGCTAAGTCGCTTCAGTCATGTCCGACTCTGTGCGACCCCATAGACGGCAGCCCACCAGGCTTCCCCATCCCTAGTATTCTCCAGGCAAGAACACTGGAGTGGGTTGCCATTTCCTTCTCCAGTGCATAAAAGTGAAAGTGAAGTCGCTCAGTCGTGTCCGACTCCTAGTGACCCCATGGACTGCAGCCTACCAGGCTCCTCTGTCCATGGGATTTTCCAGGCAAGAGTACTGGAGTGGGGTGCCATTGCTTTCTCTGATACTGACTCTAGGTTCAATTAAAACACTGCTACTTTATTAATGTTAACTTTGACAAAGTCTGCTAACTTCTCTTACTGAATTTCCTCATTGGAAAGGTGTTTACCCAATATTTCTTTGGGTAAACATTACTGGTATTTTCTAAATATTTCCAGCTCTTATTCTGATCACATTTCACCAGCATTTTTCAATATAGGCATGGCTTTATGGCTTGTTTTTGCTAATGCAATCTGAGCGAAGGTGCTGTATTTCACTTGTAGATGGAAGTTTTTCTAGAGGCAGTGTGAGATTTGCTATGGTCCCTACCCTCAGTTTGAGCATTCTTTGGCATTGCCTTTCTTTGGGATTGGAATGAAAACTGACCTTTTCCAGTCCTGTGGCCACTGCTGAGTTTTCCAAATTTGCTGGCATATTGAGTGCAGCACTTTCACAGCATCATCTTTCAGGATTTGAAATAGCTCAACTGTAATTCCATCACCTCCACTAGCTTTGTTTGTAGTGATACTTTCTAAGGCCCACTTGACTTCACATTTCAGGATGTCTGGCTCTAGGTGAGTGATCACACCATCATGATTATCTTGGTCATGAAGATCTTTATTGTACAGTTCTGTGTATTCTTGCCACCTCTTCTTATTATCTTCTGCTTCTGTTAGATCCATACCATTTCTGTCCTTTATCGAGCCCATCTTTGCATGAAATGTTCCCTTGGTATCTCTAATTTTCTTGAAGAGATCTCTAGTCTTTCCCATTCTATTGTTTTCCTCTATTTCTTTGCATTGATCACTGAGGAAGGCTTTCTTTCCTCTTCTTGCTATTCTTTGGAACTCTGCATTCAGATGCTTATATCTTTCCTTTTCTCCTTTGCTTTTCGCTTCTCTTCTTTTCAGAGGAACCAGAGACCAAATTACCAACATCCGCTGGATCATCAAAAAAGCAAGAGAGTTCCAGAAAAACATCTATTTCTGCTTTATTGACTATGCCAAACCCTTTGACTGTGTGGATCACAATCAACCGTGGAAAATTCTGAAAGAGATGGGAATACCAGACCACCTGACCTGACTTTTGAGAAATTTGTATGCAGGTCAGGAAGCAACAGTTAGAACTGGACATGGAACAACAAACTGGTTCCAAATAGGAAAAGGAGTACGTCAAGGCTGTATATTGTCACCCTGCTTATTTAAGTTATATTCAGAGTACATCATAAGAAACGCTGGGCTGGAAGAAGCACAAGCTGGAATCAAGATTGCCGAGAGAAATATCAATAACCTCAGATATGCAGATGGCACCACCCTTATGGCAGAAAGTGAAGAGGAACTAAAAAGCCTCTTGATGAAAGTGAAAGAGGAGAGTGAAAAAGTTGGCTTAAAGCTCAACATTCAGAAAACTAAGATCATGGCATCTGGTCCCATCACTTCATGGGAAATATGGGGAAACAGTGGAAACAGTGTCAGACTTTATTTTTGGGGGGCTCCAAAATTACTGCAGATGGTGATTGCAGCCATGAAATTAAAAGACACTTATTACTTGGAAGAAAAGTTATGACCAACCTAGATAGCATATTGAAAAGCAGAGATATTACTTTGCCAACAAAGGTCTGTCTAGTCAAGGCTATGGTTTTTCCAGTGGTCATGTATGGATGTGAGAGTTGGACTGTGAAGAAAGCTGAGTGCCGAAGAATTGATGCTTTTGAACTGTGGTGATGGAGAAGACTCTTGAGAGTCCCTTGGACTACAAGGAGATCCAACCAGTGAATTCTGAAGGAGATCAGCCCTGGGATTTTTGGAAGGAATGATGCTAAAGCTGAAACTCCAATACTTTGGCCCCCTCATGCAAAGAGTTGACTCATTGGAAAAGACTCTGATGCTGGGAGGGACTGGGGGCAGGAGGAGAAGGGGACAACAGAGGATGAGATGGCTGGATGGCATCACTGACTCGATGGACGTGAGTCTGGGTGAACTCCAGGAGTTGGTGATGGACAGGGAGGCCTGGCGTGCTGCAATTCATGGGGTCACAAAGAGTCGGACACGACTGAGCGACTGAACTAAACTACCCTCAGTGAGGCAAATATGAAAACATGTGTTGAAAAGGAACCTCCATCATCTTGCGATCTTGGCTGTTAAGACTAAGCACATTCTGCTACTGATTCACCATGGATGTGCAGCAAGAGATACCAGGTTGATTTGTTATTGCAGCAAGACTTGTTCTATCCTTACTGATATGTTTACTATGCAAGATTGAAGGATGAGTGAAAATATATGTAAAGCATCACATAATATGCAGTCAATAATTGGAAGATGTCCTCATCAGTAGTATAAGTATCATCTGTGACCATTGCTACTTTGCTAGTTTTTGGGTGTATTATTCTGTATTGTATTTTTTCCCCATTATATACTATACATATATATTTACTTTTCTATTTACCCTTCAATAAACTATGAGCTCTTTGAAAAGGACAAAATACTTCATATGTCCTCATTTAGCCACTGTCAGTTAGGTTTGGTGTCTATTTCAACTAAACACTACCCTGGCAGAATAGAAGCATTTATAGATAATACAATATAAATGGGTGTATTTGTGTTCCCATAAACAGGAGGCAGACCCTAGTTTGCCAACCCCTGATTTAGACTCTCTTCTTATCCCCCGTCTCTTTCTCCTTTTCTGTCTTTCCATATTAGTCTGTCTCTTTCCCTTATGGGTGTGGCTGTGCTTCTGCTGCCACAGGTACAATTTTTCCTTGTAGCAAATAGAAATGGCCACCAGTAGCCCCAAGTCTCTGCTATAAAGGAAGCAAATCTCTTTCTCCCTGATGTTCCTCTTGAATAATGTGCACACTTGGACCAACCTCTGCTGAGAGGACTTGGGAATTCCTGATAGGTCAGGCCTGAGTCATGTGACTACCCCTGTCATCAGAGAATGGTTGAGACATGGTGATTGATAAACCCTTCAGGACCACCTGGGGTAGGGATGGGAGAAAAAGGAGTACTTGGTAGAAATAATAGGCTGCACTTTATAAGCCTCATTTCTCCTACACATGCAGAAAAGCAGGAAAGAACCATTTCTATCAATTCTTCACTGTGTAGTAGCCTTGATACTTTATAGCCAACCTCACTGGGCATTCCTCAAAGACCTCCTGTGGGATCTGGAAACAAAAGCACTGCTAGAGATTTTGCATGGATTGTAGGTGAGAAGCAAGAAAGAGAGCAACCAAGGAAGGCACTTAAACTTCTGTCTTAAGCACTTGGTTAAGTAGATGGACAGGGAAGCCTGGCGTACTGCAGTCCATGGGGTTGCAAAGAGTTGAATACAACTGAACAACTGAACTGAACTGAGAAGAGGTGCCCTGTATTCAGATGGCTAAAAATCATTTCCCAAACTGTGAAAGAGGAAGCAGCAACATGGATAATTCCCAACTGGCTTCTAAGTACTTTTTAAATGATCTGAGAAAACTCACAAAACTTTACAAAAGGTAATCAACAAAGCGATAAGATGCTATATGAGTCAGGACTTGCTGGAAGCTATCCAAATCCCTCTCTGTAATATGGGGAACACTTGCAAAGTTCTAATGTGAAATGCCATACTAAGGGAAAAGACTTATTCGTGTTATTCCTAGGCACATGAGCTCTGCCTAAAGGTCATCACTGGCTACCATGGATATCTGTTGGACAACTCAAAATCTGAGTCAGTTTGAGATACCAGTACTTCCTCTATTTTTACTTGGCTCAGAAAATTTAATGAAATTATACAAATCCCTGAAATCTAATATTTTTATGTGATAAGATTGTGTAAGAGGAGGAGGTGGAAGAGAAGTTTGGAACATGTGGTGACAGTTGGCAAGTGGGCTCAGGCACATAGCGTTCCTATATATAGGGGAGGGGACAATCTGGTTAATCAAGGGGGTGGGGGAGTATTTTTAAATTTAGATTCAAGTATTTTATATATTCAGAAACATCATTTACTGAAGCAGCCTAGCTGGATAGAACTTGAAATTTTTTTTTGGTTGGGGGTGGCTTGTGTGATATATATTTTCAACAGTTTTGCATATTCTTTCATGACGTCTGCATTTGAAAATCAAATGGTCTCTACAGGCTTTGAGTATGTCTTTTGAGAAAAGGCTGAGAATATCTATTTCTAGAGAGAGTTCCTTCCAAGGAAATTTAATGACATTTAAAAAATTAGGGTCATCACAGCTAATTTAGCAACATTTGAAAATTAAAGTGAATGTTTACAATAAAGACTTTATTCTTTAGTAGAATGAACAATGCACTGGAATGAGGACACTTGAAATCCAGGCCCAATTCTAGGTAACATAAGACCCAGTAGATCGCATTGTCCTCCATGAGTCATTTTGGCTGTTTGGGTCTTAATCTTCTCATTTTTTATTTTTTGGCCGAACCTCACGGCATGTGGAACTTCCCCTACTGGGGACTGAACCCATGCTGCCTGCAGTGGAAGCAGAGTCTTAACCACTGGACCACAAGGGAAGTCCTCAATCTTCTCATTTTTAAAATGAAAGTTTGGGTTAAATAATCTTTGGGATATTTTTAGTTTTATAGTTCCACTGTTGTAGGCTGTCTCTTATGGGTGCTCAGTCAGGTCTAACTCTGTCCACCAGGCCCCTCTGTGTGTGAACTTTTCCAGGCAAGAATACTGGAATGGGTTGCCATTCCCTACTCCAGGGCATCTTCCCTATCCAGGGATAGAACCCACAACTAGCACCACCTGGGAAACCCAGGCTGTCTCTTAATGCTCCATGAATTAGGATGCTTTTGGTTGAAAGTAACAGAAAGCCACACTCAAACTGCCTTAAACAGGGCAAGTCTAACACTGAGTGGACTTAAGAGTCTGGTTCAGCAAAGGACAATTTTTCCACACTTGTTTCCTCTGCTTTTCATGGTATCAGTCTCATGCTAAGATTAGCACTGCTTCATAATGACACTGAGTCTATGACCTGCTCCCTTTCTCAGGTCTGGAGAAGAGAAAAAAATAACTTCCTAAAACTGTCTTGGATGAATGAAAAAAAGTATCTTTCCAGGAGATCTCTGCAAACCTATCCTCACATAATTATTGGCACAGATTGACTTTTGTGCTCAACCCTGGTTATGGCAGGGAATGGGGCTACCCTGAGCCACAGAAGAGACTCCTAGAACCAGCAGTTAGCTCAGCACAGGAGATTGTGACTAAATGACAAAAAGTTAAGGTGGGGGGGGGGGAATGTATGTAAGGGGAGCAATCATGATGTGTACTAACCATCTCTTGGAACACCCAAAGTTCACATAATCTATGCACTTAAATACGAGGTAGGAAAAAAAATCACAAAGTAATGAAATAGAGGTCTTATATGGTAAATATTATCATATCAAGCACATAGTAAGCTTTCCATAAAGATGTACTGGAAACACTGGCCTAACCTTAAATCTATTAAACAGGGAGAATGTGCCTCTTAGTTGGCAACTAATTAACAAAATATCACAGGTATTTATGGGGTTGCCATAGTGACCAAACTCTGCAGTAAGGTTTTGTTTTACTGCAGTGGCTTTCAAACTTGGCTGCATGTTGGAACCACACAGAGAGCTTTGAAAATACTGCTGCCCGAGTCGCACTTTCACAGATCCTGATTTGATTGATCTGGGGTAGGGTCCGAGGCCATTTAGAGTTTTACAAACTCCCCAGGTTATTGTAACTCACAGTCAAGACTGAGGACCTCTGGTTTAGGGAATCCAAGTGTGGGTGTGCTCAACTACTCTATCCTACCCACTTTAGTCATGTTCGATGACTCCCTTGAACTCCTTTTTATAATTCTCTCCTCCTCTACTCTAAACTAGCAACTGCTAGATCTCCTAGTTGGGACTCCCAGAGATACCACATGTTCTTCACTACAGTATGAACGTGAAGGTGGAAACTAAGAGTGGGAAAGGCCTACTTTCAATATGGTGTGGTAGGAGAAAAGGACAAAAGGGTGGATGAGAAAGAACAAGAAGCAATTCAAAAAGCCTTTCTGGCACTGGGCTGTGGTTGGAGATGCACATTTAGGCATTCTCAGACTCAGATTCCCACACAAACACCCATACACATACAGACACATCATCTGAAATTCTTCCCAGCCTCCTCCCTGCTCAGCCCACTGCCAACCACTTGCTTAGAATATTGCTGCAAATTCATAAGACACCTAAAACATGAGAATGAGAAATGGCTGTGTTTATTCATTCACTGACACATTCCTTTATTCATCTAGTCTATAAATAATGATTGATCACCTACTATGTGCCAGGTACATTGTCAGAGGGTGAGTGAACAGTGATGAATAAAACAGGAGTTTAGAGCAGGTACAAAGGCTAGAAAGCTTTTGGAGTGTGTGAGCAATTTCTATCTTATATACCAGTTCTTGAGCTCTGTTCTCTGTACTTGGCTTATTGCATGAATGCTTCTTAAAGGAAAGAATACTGAAGTGTATTACTGAGAGAAGTTAAGAGTGACTAGAGCATAGTGAATGTGGGAGCAGGTAGAGAGGAATGGGATGATATTTAGATTGAAAACATAGGCACACTTTGGTTGTGTTGAGTCTTGTGGTCTGTGGTTTTTAAACCACATTAAAGTCATCATGTGTTTTCAAAAAGGGAATGATAAGGTCAGGGAAAATCTCTGTGAGACCAGAGGGATAAAAAAAGAGCCATCTGGGAAAAGAATAGATGAAGGAATGTTCCAGAAGGAGGGAATAAATTGTGCAAAATCTTTGACTGAGGAAGGCATTTTGTTTGAAGGACTGAAAGGCACTGTGCTTTATCTTGGGATGTGGAGGTGAGAGATAGACTAGATAGTGATAGTGATCTTGTGATCACTAGATAGTTATTTTCACTTCACTAGTCTATCTCTCACTTCCACATCCCCAGATAAAGCATGGTGCCTTCCAGTCCTTCAAACAAAATGCCTTCTTGAGTCAAAGCTTTTGCACAATTTATTCCCTCCTTCTGGGACATTCTTCCATCTATTCTACCGCACTGAGCAGTAGATGCTGTAGCAAATGTGGTTGGCACTGAATCTTATAGAGATTGAGGTGTGTCTTATAGGACACAACTATATAGAGGGGTGTCCAGTCTAGACTTGGGAGGCCAACAAAAAGTCTGTGGAAAATAAAGCACTAGAACTAACTCTAAAAAGTGATTTGATTTAGAGGAAAGAAGGGGAATAGGAAAGGTAAGTGGAGGTGAAAGAAGGGAGCAAGAACGTTTCAAATTTTAAAAGCTGAGGTTTCAAAGACATGTGAAAGCATCTTAAAATATAGAACTAAATCTTAGTTAGAGCCTATATATCAAATTTAATTTTAAAAGTTTACAGAGACTTATAATATACAAGATATTCTAATATGCATCTTAACAATAATCCCTTGAATTAGATATCAGTATTTGGCAACTCAGGAAAAGTTACTAAAATAGGATTGGACAGTTAGTAAGAGATGCTGCTGAAAGAAGGACCCAAGCTGTCTGACTCCACAGTCCATTCTCTTAGCCCTTCTATTTTACTGCCTCTCTGACCAAGTCGAAAAGCAAAGAAATAAAAGGAGGGAAGGCCAAGGAGATATGGATTAAAAGATATACATATCTATTTTTCTATATTTTTTCCATTTCAGGTAATTATTTCTTTCTCATAATTAAAATTCAAACCAGATAAAAGAGAATAGATAATCAGCCATATTAAAAATAAAACAAAGACCAGAAGAGAAATTTACCTGAAGGCAGATCAGATACAAAGCGACAGTGTCAAATAAAGTTCACCAGATTTAAGCCCACACCAATCAGCGGGGATGTATGCTTTTCTGTTGCAGTTAACCATTGGTATCATATAGGATCCTGCAGAGAAAAGAAAAATATTTTCATTGTTAATTCTCTGTCTTGCATAGGAGGCAGTTTGCTGCCATAAAAGTGAGAAGATTAACCACAGTTTACAAGCAATAAAGGGATATGGAATGCTTAGAAAGAGAAAAGTATTTTAGGTTGATTATCTAGATTAAGTTCACCATTAGAGGAATTGTTATTGACATCGTAAAATGTGATATTTTCAGAGAAAAAAACAGACCATAAATATATTCTATAAATTGTATATAAAACATATTATATATCAGTCAGTGAGTCAGTTGAGTTGCTCAGTCATGTCCGACTCTTTGCGACCCCATGAATTGCAGCACGCCAGGCCTCCCTGTCCATCACCAGCTCCCGGAGTTCACCCAAATTCATGTCCATCAAGTTGGTGATGCCATCCAGCCATCTCATCCTCTGTCATCCCCTTCTCCTTCTGCCCCCAATCCCTCCCAGCATCAGAGTCTTTTCCAATGAGTCAACTCTTCGCATGAGGTGGCCAAAGTACTGGAGTTTCAGCTTTAGCATCAGTCCTTCCAATGAACACCCAGGACTGATCTCCTTTAGAATGGACTGGTTGGACCTCCTTGCAGTCCAAGGGACTCTCAAGAGTCTTGTCCATCACCACAGTTCAAAAGCATCAATTCTTCGGTGCTCAGCTTTCTTCACAGTCAAAATCTCACATCCATACATGACTACTGGAAAAACCATAGCCTTGACTAGACGGACCTTTGTTGGCAAAGTAATCCCTCTGCTTTTGAATATGCTATCTAGGTTGGTCATAACTTTCCTTCCAAGGAGTAAGTGTCTTTTAATTTCATGGCTGCAATCACCATCTGCAGTGATTTTGGAGCCCCCCAAAAATAAAGTCTGACACTGTTTCCACTGTTTCCCCATCTATTTCCCATGAAGTGATGGGACCAGATGCCATGATCTTCATTTTCTGAATGTTGAGCTTTAAGCCAACTTTTTCAGTCTCCTCTTTCACTTTCATCAAGAGGCTTTTTAGTTCCTCTTCACTTTCTGCCATAAGGGTGGTATCATCTGCATATCTGAGGTTATCGATATTTCTCTCAGCAATCTTGATTCCAGCTTGTGCTTCTTCCAGCCCAGCATTTCTCATGATGTACTCTGCATAGAAATTGAATAATCAGGGTGACAATATACAGCCTTGATGTACTCCTTTTCCTATTTGGAACCAGTCTGTTGTTCCATGTCCAGTTGTAACTGTTGCTTCCTAACCTGCATATAGGTTTCTCAAGAGGCAGGTCAGGTGGTCTGGTATTCCCATCTCTTGAAGAATTTTCCACAGTTTATTGTGATTGACACAGTCAAAGGCTTTGGCATAGTTATAATAGTCTCTTATATTCCTGTGTATTTCTGCATTGTCTGTTTTAACCTCTCCTTTTTCATTTCTAATTTTGTTGATTTGATTCTTCTCTCTTTTTTTCTTGATGAGTTTGGCTAAAAGTTTGTCATTTTGTCTATCTTCTCAAAGAAGCAGCTTCTAGTTTTATTAACCTTTACTATTGTTTCTTTCATTTCTTTTTCATTTATTTCTGCTCAGATCTTTATGATTACTTTCCTTCTACTATTTTTTTTTGTTTGTTGTTTTTGGTTACAGCTGTTTTAGGTATAAAGTTAGGTTGTCTAGTCAATGTTTTTCTTCTTTCTTGGGTAGGATTATATTGCTATAAACTTCCCTCTTAGAACTGCTTTTGCTGCATCTCATAGGTTTTGAGTTGTGTTTTCATTGTCATTTGTTTCTAGGAATGTTTTGATTTCCCTTTTGATTTCCTCAGTAATCTGGTGGTTATTTAGAAATGTGTTGTTTAATTTCCATGTATTTGTGTTTCCTACAGTTTTTTCTTGTAATTAATATCTAATCTCATAGCGTTGTGGTCAGTGTAGATGGTGGATATGATTTAAATTTTCTTCAATTTACTGAGGTTTGATTTGTGACCCAAGATGTGGTTTATCCTGGAGAATGTTTCATGTGCACTTGAGAATAAGGTGTATTCTTCTGCATTTGGATGGAATGTCCTGAAGATATCAATGAAATGCATCTTATTTGGTGTATCATTTAAGACTTGTGTTTCCTCATTAATTTTCTGTTTTGATGATCTATCCATTGATGTGAGTGGGGTGTTAAAGTCACCTACTATTATTGTGTTACTGCCCTTTTCTCCTTTTACGTCTGTTAGTATTTGTCTTATGCATTGAGGTGCTCCTATGTTGGGTGCATAGATATTTACAGTTGTTATGTCTTCCTCTTGGATTGAGCCCTTTATCATTATGTAGTGTCCTTCCTTATCTCTTGCAATATTCTTTAATTCTAAGGTCTATTTTGTCTGATATTAAGATTGCTACTCCAGCTTTCTTTTGCTTCCCTTTTGCATGGCATATATTTTTCCATCCTCTCACTTTCCATCTATATGTGTCTTTAGGTCTGAAGTGCATTTCTTGTAGACAGCATATATATGGGTCTTGTTTTTGTATCCATTCAGCCAGTGTGTGTCTTTGGTTGGAGCATTTAATCCATTTACATTTAAAGTAATTACTGATACATATGTTATTACTGCCATTTTCTTAATTGTTTGGGGTTGATTTTGTAGATCTTTTTTCTTCTGTTGTATTTTTTGACTATATAAGTCTGTTTAACATTTGTTGTAAAGCTAGTTTGGTGGTATTGAATTCTCTTAACTTTTGCTTGTCTGGAAAGCTCTTTATTTCTCCATCAGTTTTGAACGAGATCCTTGCCAGGTACAGTAATCTTGGTTGTAATTTTTCCCTTTCAGTACTTTAAATATATCCTGCCAGTCCCTTCTGGCCTGCAGAGTTTCTGTTGAAAGATCAGCTGTTAAGCATATGGGGTTTCCCTTGTATGTTGCTTCTCCCTTGCTGCTTTCAATATACTTTCTTTGTGTTTAGTTTTTGTTAGTTTCATTAGTATGTGTTTTGGCATGTTTCTCCTTGGGTTTATCCTGTATGGGATTCTTTGTGCCTCTTGGATTTGACTGTCTATTTCCTTTCCCATGCTGGGGAAATTTTCAACTATAATCTCTTCAAAAATTTTCTCATACCCTTTCTTTTTCTCTTTTTTTTCTGGGATCCCTATAATTCGAATGTTGGTGCATTTGATATTGTCCCAGAGGTCTCTGAGACTATCCTCAGTTCTTTTCATTCTTTTTACTTTATTCTGCTCTTCAGAATTTACTTCCACCATTTTATCTTCCAGCTCACTGATTTGTTCTTCTGCTTCAGATATTTTGCTATTGATTTCTTCTAGAGTATTTTTAATTTCAGTAATTGTGTCATTTGTCTCTGCATGTTTATTCTTTAATTCTTCTGAAGTGAAGTGAAGTCGCTCCTTCGTGTCTGACTCTTTGCAACCCCATGGACTGTAGCCTACCAGGCTCCTCTGTCCATGGGATTTTCCAGGCAATAGTCTTGGAGTGGATTGCCATTTCCTTCTCCCGGGGATGTTCCCAACCCAGGGATTGAACCCGGGTCTCCCGTATTGTAGACAGACGCTTTACTGTCTGAGCCACCAGGGAAGTCCAAGAATACTGGAGTGGGTTGCAATTTCCTTCTCCAGGGGATCTTCCCAACCCAGGGATCGAACCCAGGTCTCCTGCATTGCAGGCAGACGCTTTACCCTCTTAGCCACCAGGGAAGCCCATGAAGTAAAGTGAAGTGAAGTCGCTCAATCGTGTCCAACTCTTTGCAACCCCATGGACTGTAGCCTACCAGGCTCCTCTGTCCATGGGATTTTCCAGGCAATAGTCCTGGAGTGGATTGCCATTTCCTTCTCCAGGGGATCTTCCCAACCCAAGGATTGAACCTGGGTCACCCGCATTGTAGACAGATGCTTTACCGTCTGATTTTTCTAGGTGTTTGTTAATTGATTCTTGCATTTTCTCCATTTTGTTTTCAAGGTTTTTGATCATGTTTACTATCATTATTTTGAATTATTTTTCAGGTAGTTTGCTCTTCATTGATTTGGACTTCTGTGTTTCCAGTTTATTTCCTTCACTTGTGTAGCATTTCTCTGCCTTTTCATTATTTGTTTTAAACTTATTGTGCTTATGGTCTCCTTTTCCCAGTCTTCAAGGTTGAATTCTTTCTTTCTTTTGGTTTCTGTCTTCCTAAGTTTGGTCCAATAGTTTGTGTGAGCTTCTTATAGAGTGAGATTTGTGCTGAGTTTTTGTTTGTTTGTTTTTCCTCTAATGGGCTAGGCTGAATGAGATGGTAATCCTGTCTGCTGATGATTGGGTTTATATTTTCTTTTTTTGTTGTTGTTTAGATGAGGCATCCTGCACAGGGTGCTAGTGCTGGTTGGGTGATGCTGGGTCTTGTATTCAAGTGGCTTTCTTTGTGTGAGTTCTCACTATTTGATACTCCCTAGGGTTAGTTCTCTGGTAGCCTAGGGTCTTGGAGTCAGTGCTCCCACTCCAAAGACTCAGGACTTGATCTCTGGATCTGATTCCGCAGCTCTCAGCTTCCTGCTTCAGTTGCTCCAGATCACTCATCCTTGAATTTCCTCGTGGAAGAAACTACCAAATGAAAGTCCAGAAATAATTCTGTTCAAGGCCTCAGCATCCCAGTTCTCCTGCAATGTCACCTCTTCTTTTTCTCCTCGACTCCTTGAGAAGCACCACTGCCTCCTCACTGACTCCAGAGGTGGAAGTTCACTGGGAGAGGACCTACACTACTCCTACCCCATCTGCACTCTTACTTACAGACCAGGACTCTCTGATGGACGTGGAGGAGGGAAAGAGATTCAAAGAGGGAGGGGAAGTTTACTACCTTTCAAAAACCATACTACTTTTAAGTAGAAAAAAATTATAAAAATGACAAAGTACTTTAGTCCTAAAATATATATGAAAATACCACCAGCTTTTGTCCACACTGTGGTTGTTTTCAATATTCATCCTTTCTTCCAAGTTATTGTCCTGATTTTCATTTAAGTGACTTCCCTGGTGGTTCAGACAGTAAAGCGTCTGCCTACAATGCAGGAGACCAGGGTCAGGAAGATTCCCTGGGTGAGAAAGATCCCCTGGAGAAGGAAATGGCAACTCACTTGCCTGGAAAATCCCATGGATGGAGGAGCCTGATAGGCTACAGTCCACAGGGTGGCAAAGAGCCAGACATGACTGAGTGACTACACTTTCACTTCTTTTAAGTATCAGACCTCCCACATTCCATTCATTTCTTTTGGAGGAAGTTAATTTCCCTCTTGACTTGGGTTTGGGACTAATGCTGTAGCCCTCAGTCTAACCATGTGATCTTTCCCCCCTGATCAAGGTAGCTGGCTCAGGGAGGGGCAAGTGATCCAAGACAAGCTAAGGAGCTCTGAGAAGTGGTTTGCTAGGGGAAGCTAGTAAAGATTCTTCCTTGCTTATCTGAGGAGAGCTTCTTGAAACAATCCTTTTTGTTCCCATACATGGATGAATAAGATCATATCTCAGACAGCTTTTGGCAGTTGTGTTTCATCCATGGTGGGAAGCCTACTTTAGAATGGCACCTTGCACAGCAGAGAAAAAGTTGAAACTGAGCTACATCCTTGATAACTGAGTGGAGTTACTGAGTCAAACCCACCAGGAGGTGAGCCCCACCTGTGAACAATGCACCTTTAAGAAAACTTACATCCTCTGTATTATTTACTCCAGTTTGCATTGTTTCTGATTTCTTTTCCTATTACTTGTAACCAAGCCCATTTTACCTTCTTCAATGTTATCCAAATTCTGGAAGGTTACTGTGAGGTAATTCAGATTTTTCTGCTAGCTTACTAAAAATTATTTGATGTCATTGCATATATTTTCCTTAATCTAGCTAACATATTTTAGAGCTATGCTGTTCAGTACAATTTCCACTAACCATATGAAGCTATTTAAGTTTAAATTAATTAAAATGAAAAATTTCATTTCCTCAGTTGCACTAGACACATTTCAAGTACTTGATAGCCACAGGAGGATAGTGGCTACCATCTAGGTCAGCACAGATACAGAACATTTCCAGTCTCAGAGAAAGTTTTACTGGATAGTGCTATGAAAGAGAGAGCGTGTGAGAGAGAGAAAGAAGAGAAAAGAATAGAAGAGAGCATATAAGATGAGGAGACTTGTATTCTAACGTGACACACACCAGTGAACTCACTGTATTCCCTTAGGAAAGCCTCTTCCCTTTCTTAGGTCTTTTTATTTCCTGTACAACAGAGAGGCTGAACAAGGAGGTTTGGGGGAGGTTTCTTCTAGGTTCAGAGTAATGAAATTCTAAGTGTTTTTTTCAATTTTTAACATTTGTAGATTTTTGTTATTCTTCAGGGGTCACCTGTGAATTCTACCATCAGATCATATTTAGACGCTAAGTACCAGGGCTGAAAATTCAGGACAGTTTTATTTTTTTCTTCTAGCAAAAAAAAAAAAAAAAAGTATCAAAAATAGATTTAGTGGCAGGTAGGTAAGGGTTTAAACAATACATGGGCACTTTCTTTCACTTAGTGTCAAAACAATAGTCTCAAACAGAACAAGGCAGTCATCCTTAATATGTATTGCTACTTCATACATGTGTACTCCCAAAAAGAACAAATAAAGCCTTGGAGGAGGGCACAAAATATACTTATTTCTGAAAAACAGTTCATTGTATATGCCATCATGATAGTGGCCTCATATTTTATTTCTGATTCATTGATTATTGTTTATTTACATGTACAAACACTTGAGTCTCTACTATATGGTACGTAGTATATATATATACACTTGATTCTGACAATAGTGTAGCGAACAAGGTGCTAGTTCTCCTCTTACAGTGTTTATGGTAAAGAGATAAAGCAGATATCATAAATAATTCCAGAAACAGTTATTTACAATGGTAATTAAGGCTATAGAGATGATACACTGTGAGAGCATATATCAGGGTGACAATTTGGTTTGGAGCATTCCAGAAGACAACTGAGAGAAACTGTATCCCACTCAAGGACCCAACAGTATAGTAAGAGCTGAGTGAGAATGTAAAAGATGAGCCTAGAGAAGTAGACAGGGGCCGACTCATGCAGAGCCCTGTCAACCATGCCCAAGAATTTGGGCTTTATTTTAAGCACAATGGGAAAATAATTTAAAGGTTTTCAAGGTTTACTTGAGTGGCATGATCAACATGAATCTTAAATCCATTCCCTCTGGTGGCAGAGTGGGAAAGAGATGCATGGAAGGTTCACATTTGAAGGCAAGTGGACTAGTTAAGGAAGTATTGTTATAATTCAAATGAAAGATGGGTGGTATTTGGGGTGTATATGTTTGAAGGGACAGGGACAGAGTGGAGAGATTTAAGACACAGAGTCTGTGAAGGGCCATTTCTTAGGTCAGAGTGGGTATGGGAGATAGTGACTATGAATCTGGCTATGGATCTGAGCATTTTATAAACCAAAGAAATCATGTTATTGTTTTTATTATTTTCATCAAAGCAGTCATTTTCACAGCCTTTATGTGCTCATAATATATATTCATATTCTCATAATAAAGAGACCACTTGTTCTTTAAAAGTTCAGTTTATTTATCACTTTCATTAGTGCAATGGAAGTGAAGCTGTTTGTGGTTTCAACTTTCTTTCTGTTCTAAAAAGAGAATAAGGAGATGAGATGTGGAAGAACAAAAGAAATGACCTTATTCTTTCTTTTCCTGCTGCCTGGAAGACAGACAAGATAAGCAGTGAGGAATTATAATTGATAAAGTAATTGAAGAGATAGGCTGCTGGAGGTGAAAAATGAGACTCCTACATGAAGGTTATCTTTTCTTCTAGCCTAAGAGAAATCTTGCCTTCCATTTCCCTTTTCTTACAGTTACTGAAAATTCTGGCTTGTGTATCCACATCCAAATTACCAAACTGAGAGTCACCAGTTTTACAGCAAATGATTCAGCCTCTGCTCATTAAGTCTTATTTCTGGAGCAGTTTTTTGGCTTTTTTGGTGGGTGTGCTTTTGCTTGGTTTTTTACCTTATGGACGCTGTACATTTTTATGAAATAAGTTGTCTCTTCTTCACTTCTACTGTTAGGAAGTTTTGAGTGACTTCCTCTGTCACTTGATGGTTGGGAGTTCACTTTCAAAGTTCTCGTTAGGCTTATCTTACTTAGCTTACGTGGCTTTTATCTTTATTTTGTAATTTTTTTTTCATTTCTTGGCAATATCACTTGCCTAGAATTTGGTTGCTTAGAGCTTTGGTTCTGAAAATCAAATATGAGTTTGCATCAAAGTTGTTCAACCTTATGAGAGGTGTGACATTAGTTCAATCACTTCTCTGAAATTTGTGTTTTCACTGATAAAATAGAGATGACTATAATACAGACCTATTAGCATATTTGTGAGTATTAAATGAGACACTGCATGTGAACGCTAAGCCAGTGGCTTGGCACATAAAAAGATTCCTCTCTCTAGATAAAGGGTATTAATACAATAGCATCATCATCATTATTAATACATGTTTATCAATCATCATAGATATTATATATTATATAACTCATATTCTCTTGTACTTCATTTGCTTTCTCTTCATTTTTTCCTCATCTTAGCTTAAATGTATTTTAAAACAATACAAGGTACAGAATAAAGAAATAAGACAAGTATATACATTTTATTTAGGTCCCAAAGTAACACTTACAAGCTAGGGATGTTGTTGTGTATCTGATATGGGGCACATATTAGGACACCAGGGGAGACAGGAAAATTTTAAGTGGGTTCCAGACAAAGCATGATGTAACACAAATAATTTATGCAGTTGTGTTACAGGAGAAAGATAGGGTAGCATTATTACTTAGCCAAGGGAAGAGGTATATTGTCTTCTCATAATCAGGGACTGAAAACAGACATTGTCAGCCAATTGATGGATAGCCCCAGGGACTACAGAAAAGAGAAACTGAGTTTCAGTGGTATAGAAAGCATCTAGATTAGAGATAATGACAATGATCCTCTCATCCATAACTTCATTTCCATTAGCCAATTGAAATGGAACAAGAAAAAAACAATAGAGTTGTGAAATCACAACCAAAATTGTTTTATTTCAGGAAATACTTAGAACTCCTTTAAATGGCATACATCTAAACCACTTTCATTTGCATTGGACTGAAACTTGGCATCTTTCTCAGTCCAGATGTAATTTATTTAAATTCCTTTAGTTGTTTTTTAATTTAGAAATATGCATAGACATAAAATTTTGCATGTCTCAAATGTGTTTTTCCTGCACATTTGTGAATTCAAATTAGCCAAATTATTAAGTGGATTGTTCCTAAAGTGAAGATGGATTTTATTTCTAATGCCAAGAAATGAAAAGAGTGGTAATCAGGGAACTGAGGGATTTTCTGGTGGTACTTCGGGCCTGGATCCAGGATTTTGCCCCTTCAATGCGTTTCCCAATTAACTTACTAACACAAAGTATATATGAATTTTTTCTATTTTAAAACTGTTTTTAATCATTTGAAGAGACAAAAGGTGAAGTCACACTCCACAGGATGCAGTTTTCCACCAGGAAATTCCCTTTGGACATTTCTGTTGCCCCCAGTTCTTCTCTTCCTGAGCTTCTAGAGAACCTCTGCATCTCTTTCTCTCTCTCTCTTTTTCTGCCCACCCCCACCATTTTTCCCCTCTCCAGGTTTCTGCTCTACTGGTTCCTCTATCCTCCACTCCTCCATCCCCATGCCTTTCATTATGCAGGGCAATATGCTAAACATTCTTGGCTATGTAAACATTTTGAGTTTTATCTTTTACCCTCAATTATTTTCATTGAGTTTTCTGAGTAAATGTGGGTTTTTCCATGGGGAGACGTTCTAGTGAATATGATTTTCTCTCTTTTTTACATAAACAGATGTACATACACATAGATACTGTATTTGAAATTATATCTTTAGGAGTTTGGCCCCACTGAGTAGGTATCTTAAAGTCCTGTAACTGGAAGGGCTGTAACAGTGGTGTGGTAGACCTTTGCCTTTTGCAATATCATACTTGTATAACTGAACCAGCCTGGCCATGGGCATGTGAATGTTCAGTTTATAACTCCTGGCTTATGAGAATCTGAAGGGATACTGGCTGCAATAATCAATGCTTTGGATTTACACTGCTCTGATCAAAAATCTCCAATGGGTGTCTATACCATGGAGCTCTGCGAAGACATGAACTGGGCCTGATGTATATATTCTGCTATAGCTTAGGGAAGTAAATGGAACATAATTCAAGTAATACATGATTGATATAGGTTAAATATCATTCAGGACAGACTAGGTTATATTGCAGTAACAAATAGCTCCCAAATCTCAATTGCTTAAAGAACAGAATATTTCTTATTTACTATCTACATCTGTTGTGAGTGGCAAGGTGAAGATGAGGACCTCTGCTCTTTGCAGTCTCTCAAGGATCCAGGAAGATAGTCCCTGTTCCAGAGGCAAAGAGTGATCTGAAAAGTGTTGCTTCAACAGTCCTTCAGCCTCAAAGAGATACCATTAGTCTGGTTGACACCTCATTGGCCAAAACATTATGGCCACCCAACAAGAAAGTGACCAGGTGATGAAGTCCTGTGATGGCCAAAGGTGGAAAGGCTGAACTTCTTTGAAAAGCGTGAGAATAACTTTGCTTTGTGTTGGGAGAATGGACTAAATTGCCTTAAGCATCTGTTGATGCTTATATTATTAGGGAAAATGATCATTGGCAGCAATACAATGGACAGGGTATTTAGAAAAGAAAATGGAGCCAGTCTGACATTCTTGTTCCATCATATGCAAATATAGAAGCCACTTAAGCCTGAAAGGGAAAGTCATTATTCCAGTCTTTTTAAAAAATTCTAACAATGCCTATCTGAGTGCCTTGAACATAATCCATTAGAATGTATTTAAGTTTATTAAACTAAATCATAGATAAGAAATGATGTTGAACCTTAGTTTAATCCCTAGAAATGAAAAATATAATGTGCAGTTTTCAAAATGGTAGCCTTTATAAGCAAATGTGAAAAGTAAAAGTTGCTGAGTCATGTCCAACTCTTTGCGACTCCCTTGGAATTCTCCAGGCCAGAATACTGGAGTGGGTAGTCTTTCCCTTCTCCAGGGGATCGTCCGAACCTAGGAATTGAACCCAGGTCTCTGGCATTGCAGGCAGATTCTTTACCAGCTGAGCCACAAGGGAAGCCCTTTCCTTCTAATTTTAATGCATTATCATAGCAAGGGCTTCCCAGGTGGCGCTAGTGGTGAAGAACATGCCTGCCAATGGAGGAGACATAAGAGATGTGGGTTTGATCCCTGGGTTGAGAAGAGTCCATGGAGGAGGGTATGGGAACCCATTCTAGCATTCTTGCCTAGAGAATCCCAAGAACAGAGGAGCCTGATGGGCCACAGTCCATAAGGCTGCAAAGAGTCAGACAGGCACACACTAGCATAGCAAAAACAAAACAAAAAACCATGAGGTAAAGACTGTCTTTCATATGTCTATACTTCAAATGCCTGGAATATACTCAGCATATAAGTCTTGAATGAATATATAATAATTTTTGAAGACTGTATTAATTGTAAAGAAATAAGAAAATATAATGGCTAATTTTGGAGGGTAGAGTTTTTTTTTTTTTCTATGAAATATTTAATCCTAGTGTTTAGAAGATGGGCTCTTGACCCAGATCACTGGGGTCTGCTCTATCACTTAGCAGCTATAATAATACCTTGAGTAAGTTTCTTAATCTCCCTATTCACCCTCTGGTTCCCCATTCATGAATGAGACAATAGTAATGATACTTATCTTATGGGGTTGGTAAAAAGGATTAAATTACACCTTATAAGCAACATACTTTGGAGTAGCATCAGCACATGGTGAGGGTTTAAATACACCTTACCTATTGCTACTGTGGGCTTCCCTGGTAATTCAGCAATAATCTGCCTGCCAAGGCAGGAGATGCAGGTCTGATCCCTGAGTCAGGAAGATCCTCCAGAGAAGAAAATGTCAACCCATTCTTATATTCTTACCTGGAAAACTTCATGAACAGAGGAACTTGGTGAGCTGCAATCCATGGAGTCGCAAAAGAGTCAGACACGACTTAGCGACCAAACAACAACTGCTACTGCAGTTTTGATCACTTTTGTCTTGAGATTTAATGGTGTGAGCTTACTATATATATTCACCAACTCAACAATAATGAACCATAGAAATGAAATACACAATCGCACCTAGAACTTTGACACTCAACTTATTTTCACTCTAAGGTTTGTATTTACTGTTATCTTGAAATTTGTTTAATGATGAGCTTTCATAAACAGTTGTTAGGGTCCAAAGAGCTATTCTGTGCAGGACCAGGGATGAGGATTGAGGTGTTTGAAGGGTGTCTCAGAGTCTCACTCTGTAAATGGAGAGAGAGAAGGATAGCTTCTGAAGATGCACCGCAACATCAAACTTTCTTTATAATGACTGTGAAAGCCCAGAGAGTACTCGGAGGCACTTGAAGAGGTTGTTGAAGCCAGAATATTATAAGAACTACCCTAATTTTGAAAATAAAAAAAAAAAGAAAGAAAGACTAGACAGTATGATGTATGACAGTGGCAATCACATCAATGTTATTTTCCCCCTTGTGCCCAAGCATCTAACACATAGTAGGTGCTTTATAAGTGGATAACTGATTGACTTATTTGAGTGAATCGTTGTCAATGTAATCTGTAGTGAAAACTAGGTCACTTCATATGTACCATCATATTTATTTTTCCAAAGAAGAAAGTGTCTAAACCCTAGCACTGGAAACAAAATGTTGAACTTCTGAGTGTTTCCTCTTCCCACCCCAGCATATTATTTGAAGGAAATTTTTATAAAATGTCTTGAGCATATTTCTTTGTCAAAACCCACTCTTTGATGCTGAAAATGATACATTTCTATGTATTAAACATGTTTAAAAAAAAACTCAGAAGGTTTGTTTTAGGCTTACTCCTATAAACATCTATACTGTAGTCTAGCTAGATCATGTTCCCACATTTAGCTGCTGAAATAATTGACAGACTTAAATTTGTATACACTCAACAATATTTCGGGTTAACTTACTGGTTAAAAGAACCTTAAGAGGTAAGAAATGGCTTACATTTTTCACTTTCCCATTTGCCGTTAGAAATCTAACACCCATTAACACTATCAGTATTTTGCAGAATGCTTTTTTCTTTTGTTTCTCCTTCCCTCTTTCTTCTTTTGGTAAATGAACAGTATCAGTAAAATCTCTAAGAGAAAGTACTGGGTAATACAGTGTTAAAGTGCTGCTTGAGTTGTTCAATAGTTAGTGGGCAGGTATTACAATTCACTGTAGCTGTAATAGAGGGTAATGTCACTTTAAGACATGTGATACTTTACAGAGGAGGGATGTATTGAAAGAGACTATTGCTACTTACAGCGCCGTATAGCAGCCCTGCTCCTACATTTTGCTGCCTTACTCTGCCCTGAATGCTCTGGAGTGGGGATGGTCCGTCATTAACTTAAACTGATTCTCATCAGGAAACTGCACATTATCTCACCATCATTTCAAAGGTCTCATCTGGCAGAGGTGACGCCAGGAGATGATTTAAAGGTGAAAATGACAAGGTTTCCAGCCCTCAAACCTTGGTTCCTTTTCTGACAATACAGTCTGAATGAACCCAATGTCTTCTTTACTGTGGAAGTAGCATCGGAAGAGAAAAACATATATATTTTTTTAATCCTGATAAAGAAGATTATTGGGAAGCTCTTTTAAAAAAAATCTTCAATTGTGGCACAGATGGATTTTAGAAAGTGTTAGAGCTTTCCAATGAACACTAATAGAGTACTCTGCTCTTGGCTGGATTTTTCAGGTAAGAAGCCTCTTTAAGGATTTAAGATTCAGAAAGCAGATTTGAAATCTATTTAGTCAGGTCTAGAGACCTATGTAAAGCTGAATGCATTATTTTTGGGGGAAACACCTATTAATATAGAGATCACCTCTTGCTAAGAGAGTTAGCAAAGAGAGCTATTTGCAGGAGCCTTGGAAGTAATGTTAAGAATTAAAGAAAGTTAAATGAAAAAAATAAAATAAAAAGAAGGAAAATATTGCAAACCACAGCAATTTTGAGTGCTAAGATTTATATGGGTGAAGAAGAGAAAGCAGTCATTGAAAAACTGTTAAGTTTTTATCCTGGTAGGGTTTTTTCAAGTTTAGATGAATTCCTAGTACATTTTAACTGAAATTCACAGTCATTGCATGCCACCATCCGCTCTATTTTGTCTTTCTATAATTTGCAGGCACCCAGATGCATTCATTTCAGAATTCATAGGAGGAGTGCTGCTCTTATCTGAAGAGAACGCATCTATGGTACACTGATAGTTCTGAAGACAATGAGGCTAAATCTGTTGTACACAAAAGTAAACAGTGGGCTGTGAAACTAATTATAAAGTGAATGGTCCATGTGAATCACAGACCAGGGCATGAAAGGCATCACGCTGTTGAACATAATGTTTTCCTACTTTGCACTTAATTATGGTTGTCACCATTTGTCTATTATAATTTTAAAACCCTTCTTAAAGACTAAGTCTCTCTCTCCTAAAACCCACAAATTATCTTGTATTATGTCTGTATACATACACACACACACACACAGGTATAATGTATATAGTTTGCTTGCTGAACATCACAGCTTTTGAAAGAGGGCCAATTTTCATGAATAAAGAAGCCACACTGGGAGGTCACTAGGAGGTTTTAAATGTAGAGTTTAAATACTTGAAGTATATGATTTGACAATGGAAAGATGAAAAAAAGAAAGAAACAATCTTGGGTCCAAAGCTCTAAGAGAAAAGATTACACTTAACTGGATTCTTATATAGAAAATGCTTCCGTATCACTGGCTGAATAAGGACGATGCTTCAAGTTTGATTAATTTGGCAAATATGAAATGCAGCATAAGGTGTTGTTTGAGAAATTGGACAATATGTAGCGCAGTTGAGCTTTTGTACCTCCTAAGATTCTCATAGGTGCTGAGAAGACTGTCAAAGTTTCAGCGCCTGAGAAAAGGTGGATGTTCGTCCATAAATACATACACCACCTGTATATGCATATTCATCAACACTCAACAAATGCCACAATAAGATCTTAGGAGGCAAAGCAATATTGTAAATTATGGTTTGCTTTAGGAGAGATGCATAGATCTTAGATCTTGTATCTGAAACTCATTTTGGCTGAAGACAAATCCTTCTGATTTTAAGTCCAGCCCCAAACACCAGTTCTTTCAGGAGATTACAACATGCCTCTGAGAAATGATTTCTTAGTTTAGAAGACAGCACTGGAATTAAAAATTCATGACTGTAGAATTAAAAAAAAAAAAAAGGAATCCACTCTTTCCTTCCAGGCTTATGTCAGACTTGCAATGAAGTTAGAATGAACAGGAGCATGCAGGCTTTCAATGCCTGGAATAACTATAGCTTAAAGATAATTGTGTAAAACAGGGTATTTAGTCAGGGTATAGTGTTTCAAACTGTCTAACAGATAGTCAAAAACTTTATTTCTGTATTTCAGCTATCCTAAGAGTTTGGTTTTGCAGAATTTCAAAAATGGATTCATGATCTCGTGGAGAGTGATTTCTCTCAGTCCCACTTCATGCCATGACCTCTGCTGGGTCATTAATTCTAGCCAGCAAAGTAGCAAAGGGACATGACGTCTGAGACCCCCCTTCTCTCATCAGTGGGACTGACGGAGCTGGGGGCTCAAAGCCGGGGGTAATTCTTCCTTTCTAATGTTCCCTTTAGAGAATGGCAATGGTCTCTGCGATGTCCTGGGTCCTGTATTTGTGGATAAGTGCTTGCGCGGTTCTGCTCTGCCATGGATCCCTTCAGCACACTTTCCAGCAGCATCACCTGCACCGACCAGGTAAGTCGGAGGCTGGCTCCACAGTAGCCTCCAGTCTCCAGCCTCTCTGTGGTCTTCTAACAGATGGTTGAAGGCAAGTGACAGAAAGTGCTACAGCGTGGGCAGCTTGCCTCGGAATTCCAAGACTTACTGTTGGCTGGATGTTACGGGGAGTGTGGGGGATACTAAAATGCCATGGATGTATTTCCAATAACTGTTTAGAAAATGTGATTCTGTCTAGGAGTCCCACCATCCCTTGGTGCATAAAGTAGAAGTCTTTTGTTTGTGGATACCTTGGCCAATAGTGAAATATTCTGCAAAAAGTGGGATAACTTTCAAGACTTGAAAAATTTTTAAAGAGGCAAAATACAATATTTGCAATCGAGAAAGTGTGTCCATGATCCTGAGCTGCATTTGTCTGAAGCATAGATACCATAATTTTGATGTGTATGTGGCTAAGGATTTTGTGTGCATGTTAGGGCCAAAATTAACTTTGGAAGTAGTTTGTCAATGAAAAAGAAATTAAACAGCAACTTACTATTTCTTGTCTGGTTTGTCTCCTCTCTTTTCTCCCCTTCTTCACTTTCTGTTCTTCCGGTATGCTTGGTGCCTTTTTTTTTTTTCCCCCCTATCTCTCTTGGCAGTATCAGGGACAAGTTCTCTCTAGCGTGACTCCCCCCCCCAACCACCCTCCACCCCCCCATCGAATTTTAAGTTCCAGATGCATTTTACTTTCTTCGTTTTTCTTTTCAGAGTATATTTCTCACCCTTCCACGGTCTCACGCTTCAATCTGTATTTTTCTCTCCTTTGCCGCTCCAGCTTTCTCATTACTATTCCCTCAGCTCGACTGTCCTCACCAATCCTGGTTCTCGGAAAGGTTGCCTTCCATTTTCTGCTTAGCTTCAGCCCTTGCACTTATTCCTCCACCTTCAGCGCACCCCTTCCCCTCCCCCACCCCCCATCCGATAGCCAGGTCCGGGCTCTGGGGACCAGTTGCGCGCTCAAGCTCCGGATCCTTAGTTCTCTAGCGCTGCCAGCTTTCCACACACACTCCTTCCCTTCCAAATCCCTCTCTGGCTTTCTCCCATCCGCCCGGCTTCCTGCAGCTGCGTGGTCCAGCGTCTATGCCTTTGCCTTTCCCTGCCTCTGCAGCCGGCCTGGGCACCCATCCTGGGCTCTTCGACACTCTCTTCCAGCAACGCCTCCCAGGGCGCTGCTTGCTGCTTTCCTGGGCTCTGCTTCCTGGCTGGGGGCGGGATCGAAAGAGCGCTGCTGCCGCCCAGGTTCTCCCGTGCCGGCTGCGGGCGAGCGCACCAGCCCGCTGAATGCTGCAACTTGGGCCGCCCCGAGAGCAGGGGTTTGGCGGGGCCTTAGCTTGGGGCAGAGGCCCGGGGTTGCCTCTGGGCTCCAGTTGCCCTTTCTCCACTCCCTGGGTCGGGGAGGGATGGCGAGGGGGCGTTGGTGCCCCTGCAGGTGGGTTTGGAAACGGCTTTGCGGATGCTGCGCGCTGGTATTTCTGCTCCGCGTGTATTCTGAGACTGGATCTACCACTGCCAGAGTCCGAGGCATCAGTGCGGAGTTGGAGGAAAAAGAAACGTGGGTCTTGGAATCCCCAGGTTACCTCCAATCAGTAGATGACCAATCTGCTCTGGCAAAAAAACGTCTTTGAGTTGTTACATAGTCATACAAATAACGTGAGAAATTTCTAGTCATGATAATACTTAAAGATAAGCATGAGTAACAGAAACAGCTAATGTGAGTGTTTTAGACAGGACCTGAAGGTTAATTCACGTTGCTTGGCTTAATTCTTATTCAGGTAGGTGTGATTCCCCACCGTGTTGCTCAGGAGACTGAAGTTCTGAGGGTCTGGGTGACTTAAGTTCACACAGCTAATATCTGTCATTGGAGACTTCGGTCTGATTTCATCTCCAGAGCCTGTTTCCCAAAGAGGAAATAATGCCTCAAAGTGCAGAGAACGATCTTGCCATGTAGCCTTTTTGAAGCTGTATGAGAACCTTCATGTAATTCAAGAAAACTTTCCAGTTATGTCAATAAACGGACTCATTTGAAATGCATTCTGAAAGGTGTCTATGGCAGAACTGGTGAGGGGTGGCTTGTGGGGATGACAGAACTCAGGCCAGACCATCAGTACGCATGCATGTGCGTGTGTGTGCACGCGTGTGTGTAAGTGTTCACAGGTGCTCTCAGTCATGTCTGAGTCTTTGCATCTGTCACTGAACATTAGTGATATGACCCTGGACAAGTCACTTTTCTTCTCTGGGCCCAATTTCTCATTTAGGGGTATTGTGGGGAGTGTAAATAAACTAATCTTCAGAAAAGTATAAACTGTAAAACTCTTCAGAAATATCAGGAATTACTGACATCCTGGGGCTTCCCTGGTGGCTCAGATGGTAAAGAATCCACCTGCAATGTAGGAGACCAGGGTTGGACTCATGAGTGGGGAAGATACCCTGGAGAAGAGAATGGGTACCCACTCCAGTATTCTCGCCTGGAGAATTTCATGGGCAGAGGGCCTGGCGGGCTGCAGTCTGTGAGGTCACAAAGAGTCAGACAAGACTGAGCAACTAACACACTTTCACCACTTCATAGACTACAAACGTGCATGTCATAGATGTTGAATTAGTGACGCCTTGCTGTTCACACAGCTAACTATCTTTACTGATAACAATATTGCTTTTACTCTTGCTGTTAATTTTAACTATGTGATACCTGGCTAGAATATACTACCAAATTCCACCTGTCTTATTTTGTGCCCTATGCATACAGTCAAGAAATATGGCACAGTATGCAATGAGTTTTCACATAGACTGTCTCTCAATTAATTGATTAATATATTAGATTTTTTTGGGGTGAAGGGTTGTGGCTATGTAACAAGTAATGTCTTTGTGGAGCTTGTTATCAAAATACAATAATTTTAAACTGGGAAACACATCATAGGTTCTCTCTGCAATTAAACTCAGTATTTTTTTTTTCATTGTTTACTATTAGTAATTGCTTTTTATCATCAGTTCATGGTTCATCTGTACCTCGAATACTCTAAGAAACTGCAGCACTGAAACCAATTTCAACCCCAAGTACTTATACATTTGAGATCTATTTCAGATTCATTGATGAAATGAAGAAACTATAAATACTCCCTTCTAGATGCAGATAATATTAAACTAAAGTCCAGTGTTTCTATGTATTAGGTTTATTCAACTTTCTTGGGTTTTCAACAATAGCTGCAAAGATTAAAGTCATAGATCTTGGACACCGCAATATTCTACATTATTTCAGTGAGAAATACAATCTCCTTTAATGCAATCTTCGGTCTTGATTTTAAGGGAAAATGTATGCTTCCTGTGATGAGAGTTGTGATGTTTCCCTTCATGGGTCTTAAATCTTCAGGGACACTAATGAAATGTGTATGAAAACAAGAGAGAAATCAGGGCCAGTTATCTGTGACAATTCCCTCCTTCAATGAGCAAATAAATAAATAAATAGCTGGATAAATGAGCAAAAAGGAAAAACATAATCTCATTTTCTCAAATCGGTTAAAACAAGTGACATGATGAGAAAAAATGAGACACCAGCAGACCCTGAGCTTTGCCACATTTGCCTAAGCTTGAAAAATCGCCTCTTTCATAAAGTAGGAGCTGGCAGACACCATGTGCATATCAAGTGTCTGGGAAATGTGAAAAATGACACATCTTTCACTCACAGCCCTGGATGGAGTGAAGGCTTTACAGTTGCCTCCTCACCTGTTTAAGAATGTCTGGTCCCCCTCTCTCCAGGCTCTTATAGGCAGCTTCACCATCATCCCCTACACTGTAAGATGGATAGTGCTCTGATCCCAAGCAGCCAATCTCAGTCTCTCAAGAAATAATCCACTCCACTGACAGATGAGTGAAACTGGATGTTCCCCTCATTCAAACTATGCCATACCTGGATGGCACCAGCCAGCCGGAGTCCTTGAGGGAAATGGTTAGAGATTTGGGCCAATTTCTGCTGTCAGCACATAGTATTAGGATCTTGTTTCTGTGAGGTTGTGAATTTGTGATCTGTCTTTTCAATGCTGTTTCTACACAAACAGAATGAAAATATGTTAACTAGAAAACGGACTGAGTTTAATGCATTCCCCTGCAGTCCCAAAGTGCTTCCTATTTTTCATATTTATAGTATTAGGAATGCACCATTTGTTTTCAGTGACTCACTAGTTAAGGAAGATTAAAACAGTCAATCAAATGAAAGTGAATTTTAAAATTACACAAATAAGTAAAATGTGCTATAGATTAACAGATTTGTAATATCAATAATTTAATATTTGGCTAAATCAAGTTTTTTTATTTTGGGAATGATGTAGGAAATTAGTGTAATAACTTGAAGAATACTCATGCCTTTTTAAAAAATATGTACAGTAAAGCTAGAAGAAGGACATTTAATTTAAAAAAGACAGACTGAACAATGAAAACTCAGAGTGGTATTCCATTGTTCCCAGAAGTTAAAATAGACAGCTTCAACTCTTTATAATCACCAGTTATTATGTGACAGGTAAAAAAAGATGAGTGGTTTGCTAAACGTAACTTTCTTATATAAGATTATTTTTCCCCTTATGGGTATAAGATTATGACAGCAATTTTAATGGTTACTTAATTTCAAGGGTGAGGGTACATGGGTATGGGTGTGAGGGGTTGTCCTTGAAACTTAATAAAATATGGATGATTTCAAAATACTTTAGTGAGAAAAGATCTTTAGGATTCTTTAGCAATTTAAAATTATAAAGATAAATTACATGAGACAAGAAGTTGTAAATGCCTTATGAATCATTTATTCTCTCGTCACTGCTATTTTATTGACAAGGGTGTATGGAAGTATAAAAAGATGACACTGAATAGAATTGTCTGTGTAACTTATACTTGGTTTGATTTAAAGCTTTATAAAGCAAACTGTACTTAGAGGTATTTGTGACTTAATTATTACATAGTAAACATCACCATCCATTTTAAAGTGAGTGTTTTTGTGAAGATTGGAAAGCATCCTTGTATACCTTATACTTATTTTTCCCTTACTGTTATATATTACTTTATTGAAAGCTGGTCAGGGAATATGTATTAGAATACCAAGTTTCCTTACAATAAAGGGTTGTTTTACAATTGTAGTATAAAAGAAATAGTGAAAACAAGAGTGGTTGTATATTGAATTTTTAGAATGTGTACCAATTCTAGATTGCTAAGTGTAGTGAATTGGCCTTAGGATTGGAGCAGACAAGTTGTTATTTGGTGTAACTGGTGCTGGTGATAATCCGTCGATCATGTGATTGATGATATTGACCTCATTCTAGAGTCAAAGTGCAGGCATGAGCATTTGATGGTGGCTTAGATGATAAAGAATCCACCTGCAATGTAGGAGACCCGGGTTCAATCCCTGGGTCGGGAAGATTCCCTGGAGGAGGGAATGGCTTCCCACTCCAGTATTCTTGCTTGGAGAATTCCATGGACAGAGGAGCCTAACAGGTTATATATAGTCCATGGGGTCGCAAAGAGTTGGACATGACTGAGTGACTAAAACTTTCACTTTCACACTTTCTTTTCAAAATCAAAATCAGGTAAAGATGCAAATAAAGATTTTCTGACATCCCTGTGAATTTATAAAAGAATTACTACAATGCAGTCTAAGTACTGTTACTTATGACCTTAAGCCTATGGCCTCAGTTTTATACAACAGTGCAAACAGATATTTAGAACTGGCATTAATGAACAGTAGTCTTAGTTGTTCATCTCTTTAAAGTTCATTTAAAATGAAAACTGCTTTTTAAAATCTTCTAATTTTGAACTCTGTGTAAAAATTCAAAGCTTGGGTATAAAAATTGGTACATCATTAAAACAGCAACAACAACAATCTGCAGTGTTTTCCAAAATGTAAAATGTGAAAGTCCTGACACAATTCCATTTCTAGATGCTTATACTAAGGAAATGATTGGATAGGTTTAAAAAGATGTATGTTTAAGGTTTAGTCACTGAAACAGTAATTTTGATGGCAAAAAATTAAAGGAAGTTTCCATCTCTATCAAAAGGGATGTGCGTGCATGCTCAGTCACCTCAGTCATGTCTGACTCTTTGTAACCCCATGGACCATAGCCTGCCAGGCTCCTCTGTCCATAGGAGCAAAATAGTCTGGAGAAAATATTTATTTGTACATGCATAAAAAATATCAGAAAAGATAAAAACATTCCTTATACACTGTTAGTTAAACCTGATGGGAGGATTGGATTGACTTGACTTTTTATTTCCTTTAATTTTGAAAAATTTTCAAATTCATTTCTAGGATGGGTATGTAATGATCTTTAATGAAAAGCTTAAAATCTTAGCTATAGAGAATTCAATGATTAATTTAAAAATGCATCAATGTTCCTTCCCAGTTTAAGGAAAAAGAAGCAAATGTAGGTTGCAAAAGTATCATTAGGCCCTTTTCCTTCTAAGAGCCTTAATCCAATAAAATATTCAGATTAGCATTTCCCAATTCAAAAACACTGTCCCCTCAAGATGCTCTTTGGAGAAAAACTATTAACTGCTGAGGAAACACTCACTGTACGATGTGTCTTTCTCTTGGAGATTTGCAGTGTATGTGAGTGTATGAAAGTTCTGAAAAGGTTTGCAGATGGGAGTCCTGATTGTGTTTAAAATTTTCCAAATTTTTTTTTTTTAATTTGGAAAACACCTACAGTGCCTAGTCATATCACATGCATTGAGACGTATAGGCCTAGATAATCCCGGAATCATGTAACATTCATCTTTTTATCTTTCATTTCTAGTAAGGAACCTGGCATATAGTAGGTACTCAGAAAATATATGTTAGATTATAAAAGAAGAAGGAATGACTGCTCTGGTGGAATCAAACACTCCTTCATTTTTTCCTACTTTGTGTGTATATGGTTGGGTACATCTGTGTCTATATGTGTGTTTGTAATGGAGTGGTATAAACACTAAATTGTCACTGTAAGATATGCATGTGTATGTGCGTATATCTGTGCAGTATCTTTGGGTAGATATTTGACTCTATTCAATATTTGACATTAATCAAAAGCCATGGCTCAGATGGTAAAGAATCTGCCTGCAATGCAGGACCAAGGTTCGATTCCTGGGTCGATCCCTTGAGAAGGGAATGGCTACCCACTCCAGTATTCTTGCCTGGAGAATTCCATGGACAGAGGGGCCTGGTGCGCTACCAGTCCATGGAGTCACAAAGAGTCAGACACGATTGAGTGACTAACACTGATATTATAGTACATTAATCAAAATGGTCCAAAGAACATACTTAAAGATGTAGTGAAAAGTCAAATCCTTAAGGTTTTCAGTCACAGCATGAGTTTTTATTTTTTCCTATAGATTAGAAAATATTATAGGTGTGCTCTTGAGGGTCTGAAAAGGAAACTTCACTTAGTAAATAGGAAAAGGACTTTTGCTTTCAAATCTTCTGATATCAAGAAAAAAATATTCACTTTATCTTTGCAGAAGGAAAAAAATAACACCAGACCAGCAGTTTATCATTTATTTGGGATAAATAGAAGAAGAAGAGTTATTTTGCTAACAATTTGTATAAACTAATTGGATTCCCAAAGATAATATCCTCAAAGTATTTAGGGAATCTTCTTGGCCCACTATTTCTTTCTCTTTCCTTGAGTTTATATGATAAATGTCCAGAGAAAGAAAAGAAAAATGATATATCACAGCACCTTTCTCTCAGAAGATAGATAGACATCAAAGTGATCTGCCTACTCGTTAAGCATATCCTTTCTCCTTGCAGGGCAGGAATCCAATCAAGCTTTCCCTCAGTCTAAAAGGGAGGAAGACTTTGTACATCCTCAGAAAAGGCCATCTTCTGTTGATGGAATTACCTGTGTTTACCATTACCCTGCCCTTAGTAGACCTTCACTTGTAGATGTACCTCCTTTATACCTAAGACTAAATACAAGCTGAGTCTGTGTATATCTAAAGGGGTTTTCTGATTTCCCACTTGTGTGGGTGAAGAATGGACCTCCTGAGTCACATGCTTTGAAGTGAATAAATGTCAGCTTCCAGATTTAGATGAATTACCGCACAGTGCAGGGTGGGGGTGGGTGGCAGAGTGGGGGTGGTGGCGATGGTGGTGGTGGTGGGGGGGGAAGGATTTCAATGCTCCTGAAATTGACAGCAGGCCAGCAGTTCATCCTATCCCTGGATTAAATACTATGTAGGTATTTGATCAATATTTGCTGAGCAAGTAGGCAAGAGTTTTATATCCTTTAAAAAAATGCACATATTGGTGGGAAAGCACCACTTTACACCTTCTCTTATACCTAATGGTGTTGAAGAAAGAGCCAGAGTAGGAGTAGGACACTGGAGCTTTCAGCATCTCACTTCTGTTATCAATTGCAAGGCTCCAGATTAGAAGGTTGGAAGGAAGCAACCATTTTAATATTGCTCCTAGCAACTCCGAGGAGACGATCCATGCATTCCACAAATAGTAAAGTATATCCTGCCAAATAAGGAAGCTTTAAGCGGCCCAAGGAACTGATTCATTGCCTTTATCCATTTGATAGAGCAAGAAGCAGTACAAAATCACCTTTGTATATTTAAAAAACCTTCTGCTAAAGCTATTTGAAAACTTTCTGGATGATTTCATAGATGGAGAAGGCAAATAGCTTCACAGACCAGGTAGTTAACAAAAATAATTGGATCAGCCTGGAGGCCAGATATTACAGAATGCTGAGAACTGTGGCAGCTTAAGAGCATATGCACATCTAGAGGGCATAGCACAGACTTCGCCACACCTGAGGTGGGCTCAATGTGACCCGATCATCCGGTATTTCAAGGCAAGTCAGAAACCTAGAATTTTATGTGTTAAGTTCTTTATCTTTTAAATGTCAAGTGGGCCAAACAAAACTTGACTCAGGGCTATATCCCACTAGCAAGCTGTCAGTGGGTGACCTCAGACAAGATTATCTCCGGCTCCAACAGTTTATGATTCCTGATGAATTTATGCGAGCACAGTGGAGCGAGGTGAAGGCAGTAGGGTCAAAGGGGGAATCTCAATGCAGATCTGTTTCGTTTTGGCCTGCTTTAAAATTATGCCCGTGGATGAGTCCTATTTTGAGTTAAATTCAACATGTTAAAATGCTGTGTGTCTCTGAGCCTTTTATACGCAGTCAACTACTATCACTAGGGGGTCTGATGAACAGAGAGCATTTGTATTATGAAGCCAGTGGCCTAAGCAGAGGTCTCATTTGAATCTTAGCTAAAAGTCAATTAACTTAACTTTAGATTAAGGCTAAGCAGAAAGAGTAATCTGTAAATGTAATAAAACAGAGGGAAGCATCGGACAGCATAATGATGCCTATGTAAAACCCTTTATTTATTAAAGTTCTCAAAATCTAGTCTGCAGTCCACTAGCGGATTATAAATTTATCTTGAAACCCAAGGTGTTTTTTTGTTGTTGTTGTTCTTTTGAGCAAATGATTTAAGATTTTATGTATATTCATTTTGCATATGAACACAGGCTACTTATTAATATACTGGCTGAGTTATCATTCTACCCAAATGACATGTAACTAAGGTTTACTGAGCTTCCTTAATTCGGTATTCTGCTAAGAAAACTGGCTGCTGCCTCTGGGAAACATTGCAAAGTACCTGCATGCAAATAATTAGAACTCATGCAATTTGGGGAAGGATAATTTGTTATCACTGGATCTTGAGTGTTGTTTGAGTTGTTAGTGATTTTGCATTGCTGTGGTCCTTGCTTTTTAATTATAAATTAGTGTTGCTTCAGTTTCATCATTATCAATTAAGTTTGCTGCGGGTTGTTTCATTAACCCTATAGTCTATAATAATGCATATTTGCATACTTGGGGTTTTAAATTTGCTAAGGATTAGACTTTGAAACATTCTTTGGTTGTGGTTAGAAATGATTCATTGATATGCTTATTGTAAAACATGTGTTTATATCACTCTCAAAACTTATTTGTATGGTGACACTAGCCTAGTAACATTTTATATATGGCCTGTGAACCTACGCGACATAAATTCTCAAGAGAAGAAACATTTTTGGGGTTATTTTTATGTCTGTAAGGCATTGTTTCATAATATACTAGCATATTAATAGGTTCATCTTATTTTACCAAAATAATGAGTGATTCATAAATGCATCTTTCCAAATATTTATTACCCAAGTATTTTCCCACTGGAAGTGGAAACAGGTAGAAACTGGATATTGCACCTCCTCAGGGTGTTGGGATTAGGAAAATTTGAACACCACCGTTCTTTGAAGAAATTGTATCTAGAGGTCAGACCTACTGGAACTCTGAATTAAAAACTATATGACAAAGCAAAAAATAAAATAATAAAACCATTTTTTTTCTGAGATAAAATGATAAGATATAAGACAGGAGAAGAGGGTACTTGGAAGCTTCCCAGATGAGGTCTTATTAAGTTGAATTGTTTTTGTAGCTTCTTACACTTTTTATCTGATGAAAATGCAAGATGCCATGTACTGGACATGTGTTTGAGAAAGTAGGTCACTGGGTGAACATTTATAGGGCAGCATTTTTGACAGTTACTCCCAGGATTGTTTAGAAGAAAAAGCAGATTTATGGCATACATGCTGCCAATCTCCAACCCTCTATCTATCACAGGCCAAAGGAATCAATCACAGTGATTGTTCCCACAGAGCCTAGATGCAATTTCAGAATCTTTTTCAATCCTTCTCTGGACCACATACTAATTGATTGACACAAGCAAGTTGAGAGTCTTTGACCGTCCCTGCTGGTTCATTGACCATCTTTAGAATCCCTCTCCTATCCAAAAATACATACCATGAAACAATTCGTAAAAAATAAAAAGATCCAAAGTGTGATTAAAGCAAATATAAATAGCCACACACGTCTAGTAATGATGGTTTAAGATAGTGGATCTTTAGTCATTCTGTCAGCTTCTAGTATTTGCAGAACTTTCTTTTTATTTAATCCAGAAATTTTTTATTACTTTCCCCATTCTCTTATTGTATGTCAGGGATACAAGCTGCTTGTCATAGGAGCTCTAGTCAATCAGGTGCTTGATCATAAAGCATGAAGCACTTCATTCTGAACAGAGAGGATTTGAGAAGCCCTCATAGAAAGCTGGATTTTGTGTTGGCTTTGAATGTTGGGTAGGAAGTCAGCTAGTGGGAAAGACAAAGGGTTCCATAATGAACCAGAGGAAACAGAACAAGTAAAGTCTTAGTGGAAGGTAAGGGGGATAAGGTAGGACTGCGACCTAAATGTCTATAGGCCCTAAACTAGTTGGAGAACTTCATATTATTGCAGATAAAGGGAAAGCAAGATTTTGTTGTTGTTGCTGCTGCTGCTGCTAAGTCGCTTCAGTCGTGTCCGACTCTGTGCGACCCATAGACGGCAGCCCACCAGGCTCCCCCGTCCCTGGGATTCTCCAGGCAAGAACACTGGAGTGGGTTGCCATTTCCTTCTCCAATGCATGAAAGTGAAAAGTGAAAGTGAAGTCGCTCAGTCGTGTGCAACTCCTAGCAACCCCATGGACTGCAGCCTACCAGGATCCTCCGTCCATGGGATTTTCCAGGCAAGAGTACTGGAGTGGGGTGCCATTGCCTACTGTTTTATAATCTAAAGGTTGCCTTAGCAATGTACACTGATGATCACAGATGAACAGCTAGTTAAAATGGAAGAAAGAAGCCCCAGGATCCACAGTTTGAGTCTCTATGGAAAGCAAGTCATTTAATAATACAAGCCAAAATATGCTACTTCTGCTGATTTTTAAAGTCTGGTTGTTACTTTAGAGTAAACTACATATCTCTTACATCAAAACCTAAGGATAATAATTTTATTTTTAATGGACAACAAATTTAATGTGTTATTCAACAAATGTTTATGAACTGCCTACTAGGTTCAGAAAACTACACTTCCTCAATAGTTATAGCAATGCCTCTTTACTATAATCACTGGTTTAATGTTGCTTTTCCTGATTGGATCACCAGTTCTGTGTAGGTAGGGAACTGAGCAGTCTGGGGATCCCTGACTGGGTGTCTGGCCCATGTGCATGTGCTTAATCGCTCAGTCGTTTCCAGCTCTTTGCGACCCCATAGACCGTAGCCTGCCAGGCTCCTCTGTCCATGGGGATTCTCCAGGAAAGAATACTGGAATGGGTTACCATGCCCTCTTCCAGGGGATCTTCCCAACCCAAGAAAGCCCCATCTGGCCCATGGTTCTGTGCTGTGCTTAATCGCTCAGTCATGTCCAACTCTTTGCAACCCCATAGACTGTAGCCTGCCAGGCTCCTCTGTCCACTAGGATTCTCCAGGCAAGAATACTGGAATGGGTTACCATGCCCTCCTACAGGGGATCTTCCCAACCCAGGAATCGAACCCAGGCCTCCTGCATTGTAGGCAGATTCTTTACCAGCTGAGCCACCAGGGAAGCCCCAACGTATGGATAATAATGAAAAGCTGAGAGGGAAACTTAGGTTATATCTTGTCTTTCACTCAGGTGCTCTTTCCATCACAACCGAGTACTACTTTTAGGAATATCAGCAAATTGGTCTTGGTTTAATATAATTACAAAATAAATTTCTATATTGTGGGGCATTGTGCTGTATTAATAGGCTCTGTGTCTTAGGCTTGGCTACATCATGCTATAATTTTAATTTCCTGTGCTCGATAGAACTTTAGTGTTTATATTTCTTTGCATACAGGCCTGACTGAGAGCATGCTTTCTTTGCTTGTTGCATTAACAGGACCTCATTTTCAAGTATTTTTTTATAGGGCTATGGTCTTAAAATGTTTTGTTTTGATTTTTAGACTCTGGAGGTCCTTTTCTTGTGCTCCAGGGGAGGAAGAAGCAGCATAAGATGAATCTACATTTATTAGACTCAGTCATAGTGTAGATTTTCTGTTTTACTTAAAATGAAGTTATAAATCATTCACAGTGGAGAAGAATTCCACCTAACTGCAGTTTAACTTTTTGATAAGATTTTTTGGCATTTATCATGTTGAGACTTTATAAATTATCTAGAATATTGTAAAGTGGGCTGACCTTTCTGGTAAGTGGTTTGATCATTTGCAGCAGTATCTTTTTGCTAAAATATAGAATTTGCTATCTTTCAAATAAAACTTGCCAGATTCATAACTCAATAACATATTTGGTAGAAATTGCTTACATAATCAGACCTGAAGTTTCCCTTTCAAATTCCTCTCACCATCAAAACAAATCCTTTTGTTTGTTTGAAAATATCCCCATGGCCAGTGGTGGCAAATTCTTGAAACATAGTCAACTCTTCCTATAACCATACATTGCATATATGATTGCTAATCAATTATGACACTCTTTGTATTTTCACCTAGATTCAATCTCTGAATCCTTCCAAGCACTGTGTTCCAATCATGAGTTGTTAAAAGAGGTAGGGATGCTTTCAAAAACAACCACAAGAACCACCCCCACAACCATCATCATTCAGCACCTACAATGTCAAATACTGTGCAGTTTCCTACCTGGACTTACTTGTTTAATTTTGAGGTGAGACAGTTGTCCATTCTTGAGCTATGCTGTTCTTATATGTAATTGAAGTCCCCGTCAAGGTGGGCTATATTATTCATTTAAAATAATGATATAAATAAGCATTGACATGTAAAATATTTAGGATGGTACCTGCAGCAAGACTGTTTCACCCCATTTGTGTAGCTACTGTGTACATCTTTGGGAATGAGGTAAAGAGCTGACTTGCTTGCAGGCTTTTTACCTGATCTTACCCTTTTTGCCACCTGTGATCCTTGGCCAAAGAAGCTGTAGGAATTGGAGTAGCTTGGTATCCTAATCAAACCAGGAGTTCTCATCCTAAGTCTATCACTACTAGCTCCAAGTGTGGACTAGACATTATAATTCTCCCTGCCTCACTCATGAAATGGGGATTCCTGTGTATAAAATTTCCACCTTTCTGACTTACGTAAGGAATAGAGAAGGTATCCTTTCTATATCTGTCATATAGTACCTGTCCAGCACAAAGCATCTTACTATATTGTTATGTAAATATATGAATGTCACAGCAAAGATGGTATAGAAGGACTGCTTTATACTGACATGTATACCCATAATATTTTATTCTATAAGATGATGCATATAGAAATTTTATAAGTTAGACTTATTTGACTCACTTTATGAATACATCTGAGAATTCTGATAGTAAAATTCATGTATTCATAACAGTTAAAAGGTAGGGATTTTAGAGCTAGTCTCTACTCTGGAATACATAATGGTTAGCCATTAGTTCTAAGTCAATATGACCAGGTTAATACTCACAGTATACTTCCTTTCAATAGCAGGTTGTGTAGGTAATTACTGAAGAAGGTGCTCTAATCCATAAGTTTGGTAGAGTCTGTATGATGTCAAATAATAGGGAAGTTTGGTTAATTAATTAAAACATCTGGCCAATATTTCATTAACAAGAAATGGTCTAAAAGCCAGCATTGGCTCTTTGTGATTCTCAGAATGGGTTATAATTGTATTAAAACCCCATTAAAAGAGCCACTAGTCAACTGAAATCTTATACCATTTATCCATATTTCCTTAGTTGTTTCTTTTTCCATTTATAGTGTTGTCCTTCCAATAACCCATCACCTCTTTATCATAAGACCCAACTGCTAAAGGAAGTAACCCAGGTGTATACTGATTTGCACATTAGTACCTAAACATCCACGGTTTTCATCCCAGGGTACCATTTTTGTGTATTATTATGTGCACCCCATATTTTCTACTTTGAATGCAAAATGATTTCTTTATGTACTAAGGATTGCTTAAGTAGCATGGTGTCTAACATTTTGAGCCTTAGCAAAAGCAGCAACACAAAATAAAGTGCCAGTGGTCAATTTCTTATGTTTTAAGACTCCAGGGAATTTGAATTAACATAAAATAATAGCCTATGCAGTTAGAAGCATGGATTAAATATATTATAAGATGATGATAAATTTGCAATTACTGTTTAAGAGTCTCCTAAGAACCATATCCAACATATCCAAGAGCTCTCTACTGAAGAGGTCAAAGCCTTATAGAAGTCTTGACGAGTTACTTGATAAAACTTTATCTCTTTTTTACTGTCTCATTAACATACTTCAAAAATGCTGTTAAGTATTTCTGGCAAGCTGAGCATCAGAGTAATTTTACAGTAGTGTAAAGGATTTATTATACTCTTTTCATGAGCCTATTTATATTCAATAGTGACATTAATAGGTTGCCAAAACAAACTAGAGTTAATTGTATTTAATTAAATTGTTGAAAACAACTAAGGGTAGTTTATTATTATTGTAGGCAGAAAGCTCTATTGATGTACTTATTTGTGTGAATAAGATCTGGGGTAAAGTTCTTTCTCATGGGTATGGTATTATTCGTCAACAGAAAGCAATATAAAAATGCTAATTTGAGAAAGTTGTTATTATAATAGAACATTTGGAAGTGGAAGCTTCACATAATGTTTATAATTTTATATCCAGTATTAGACAGATAAAGTGGGGTTTCTGCCAAAACAGACATCCCTGTTCTACTATGCATCCTGAGGAGCTCCAAGACCATCTATTCATCTCTTCTTCCTCCCGTTGAAGGAATATTTGGTGGGGGAAAGGTCTAAGATCTGGGTCAAGTCTTCTGTGAAAAAAAATGCTTTAAATGAAACCTAGAAAAGTAGAAGAGGTGAGATCAAGAGTTAGGGATGTAGTTTGGACAGCAAAGAATTCCAGGCAGGTAAAGATAATAGCATTATGAACATCTGGAGTCAGAAAAGAAGATGCATTAGAAAACTCTAAAGAAGATCAGAAGATCATGGAAAGGGCACTTCTTTGTCATGTTTTAAAACATCTAAATGTTTTGAACATAATAGGAGACAAAGAGTATATGCTGACTTTGGAAGGGAAAAGCTAATTTAGCACTCCTCCTCCTTGTCTGAGATAGATAGATGTATGTATGTATGTATGTATATATATATATATATATAGTTTTACTAAGTACCGTGTGCCTGTCAGTGTGCTAAGAATTCCATATTATTTCATTAACCCTTATACTTACCACTGAAGGCAGCTACTCTTGTTCTCTTCTTTCTACCAATGAAGGAAATAGGGTTCAAAGAGTTTGAATAACTTGCTCAAAGTACACAGCCAATAGGTGGTGAAGCTATGATTTAAACTGGGATAATCTGGTTCCAGATCCCATGCTCTTCATGTCTACAACACTAAAATTATTTGCCTCTACCAGCATCATTAGTTTTAGTTGTGATGGACAGAATTAAGAAGGAAATGAATGTGTTTCAGAAGAGGCTACAAGATGCTATGATGACCAATCAGCTCCAAATTTCAATGGCTTAACACACAGAAGTTATTTCTTGTTTATGGTACTGTCCTCTGGGGTTGGCTAGAGACTGTGGTCTGTGCTATGGTCAATCCAGAATTAGGAGCAGCATCTGTCATTCATCATGGCAGAAAAGAGGAGAGAATTTGAGGTAACATTAGCAAATAAATGCTTCAGTTTGGAAGTGACACATGTCACCACTCACGGGCCAGATCTGGTCATATGGCTCAACCCAATGGCAAAAAGCCAGAGAGTACAATCCTATCATGTTCCCAGAAGGCAGATAACAGGAAATATCTAGTGAAGAGCCTTCATGGTAACTGTGAAATGCCTTAATGACTAGGAAATATTTTCTTTGTTACAGTGCCCTTTCATTCTTAGATATCCAAGTTTAGATATCTCTGCTTATTTTAGTATTTGGATAAGGCTCTAAATGTTTCAGTTACTCAGTCTATAAAGAAGAGGATAATCCAGTTAGTGAATCTAAAAAAGCAAAACAAAACCAGATGCACCATGACACCAAGCATACAGTTTTGTTTTGTTCTGTTTTCACACAGCTGACTTTTGAACAAATGGGTGTCACAGGGCCCAGCTCCCCATGTAAGTGAATGTGGAGCAAACCTCTGGGGCCATCAGAGACCATGCACTCTTCTCCACTAAGTCCTTTCCCATAGCAAACACCTAAAGCGCTCGCTTGCTCACTCTCTCTCCTTCCCTCCCTCTACCCTCTCATTTGTGTGAGCCTAATAGTTGCTTTTGAACTGTGGTGTTGGAGAAGACTCCTGAGAGTCCCTTGGACTGCAAGGAGATTCAACCAGTCCATTCTAAAGGAGATCAGTCCTGGGTGTTCACTGGAAGGACTGATGTTGAAGCTGAAACTCCAATACTTTGGCCACCTCATGTGAAGAGCTGACTCATTGGAAAAGACCCTGATGCTGGGAAAGGAGGAGGGCAGGAGGAGAAGGGGACGATAGAGGGTTAGATGGTTGGATGGCATCACTGACTCGATGGACATGGGTTTGGGTGGACTCTGGGAGTTGGTGATGGTCAGGGAGGCCTGGTGTGTTGTGGTTCATGGGGTTGCAAAAAGTTGGACACAACTTAGTGACTGAACTGAATCTGTGAAGTGTCCTCCTCCGAGGAGCCTGGCAGGCTACAGTCTATAGGGTCGCAAAGAGTCAAACACGACTGAAGCGACTTAGCACACGCAAGCACACACAATGTGTGAACTGATCTCTGTTTTAAGAATTGTTGCCAGTGACCAAAAAGTCAAAGCATTCATTACTCTACCATCTGGGAGGCTGCTGTTTGCTTTAGATGAAACATTTATAAAGCATATTTAGAAAGAAAATATTATTTTTATATTATCCTAGTTATTTTTTAGTTTTCTTGTTTCCATTTTCAAAACTGTATCTGCTCCTAGTTGGCAGGCAGAGAAATCAGTTATGGATCAAATGTACCCATTTGTCATGGATTAATGCATATAAATGCTCTGATGACAGCAGGAGAGAAAGGCTGTAAGGATAGATGCTGACTTTGGAAGACAAAAAATTAATGAAGCTAGGGAAAACAGTGATAGCATAGCGCATTGCAATTGTAGGTGCTAAATGACTTATTTTCATACCCTAGGAGTATAGTAACATTATTCCTCTCTTCCCTCCTTTAATTAGGTGCTCTTATAATCCATAGTGGCCTCAGCTGACAAAAAAGTTGTTTTAGGAAGAGTCAGGCTTCCTGGGAGCTGTTATTAAACAGACAGGGTTTTTTTCTTATTAGCTACAAAACTGTGTGTTGATGAGCAGACAAAGCTGTAATTCACCAATATGTGTCTAAGGAAGAGAAGAAAAAAATAGGAAGACTAGATTGGTCCATCAACACTTCTGTCACAAATGCCATTACCAAGCGGCACTTCCCATGGATGGTTCAGGAAGACGACACATATCAGGTTTAGTCCTGTTAAACATGGCTTCAGTCTCTAACTTCCTACCTCTTAGTGGTGGAATAAGGCTGAGGTAATTATTTTGTCAGGATTTTAAAGGACTTTCAAGACTGTCTCCTTGGTACACACAGACACACTTGATTAAACATTGTTAAATTACTTAAACATAATAATTAGATAAGTTAAGAATGAGGAATTACTTTAACAGTTATCTATATCAAGCTTTCCTTGGACACTTCATTTGCCTCAAAGCAACCCCTGCCAAGTGGTTATGGATTCCCTGGTTGGGTCCTTTGATTTGTTGGGGCATTCTGAAATCAGGACTCATTTTTTGACCTACATAAAATTCTTTCAATCATAAAACTGATTTGCCCCCATTCTCAAGCCTGTTCCATCCATAGTTTTATTCATCTCAGTTAATGGCCATTTCAGCCTCCCCATCCTTTTCATCAAAACCCTGGAATCACCCTGCACTCTCTCCCTCAAATTTCATGTTCAATCCATGAGCAAGACTATACTTCCTGAATGAGTGTATGTCTACGTCTAATTGAATCACTATGCTGTACATCTGAAACTAACACAACAATATAACTCAGCTTACTCAAAAAAAAAAAAAAATAGACTGTTAATTCCCTAACTTTAGAACATATCCAGACTCCAGCCACTTCTCACCTTTCCCCTGTTATCTCTGTGGTGGATTCTCTTAGATCCCCACTGGCCTCCTTGCTTTCCCTTCAAAAATAGACACAACTTCTGTGTTTGTTGGCTCTTGCTCTGCCTGGAATGTTCTTCCCTCGATATCTACATGGAGTACATCCTCACCCCCTTCAAATTTCTGCTCGAATATTGCCTCCTGTGTGAGGTCTCACACAACCACTTTATATTAATTCTTATTTCACCCTCCTCCCAGCACTTCAGATCCTGTACCCTGCTCTCCTTTTGCAGTAGCATTTGTTGCCTTTTAACTTGATATATCATTCACTTATTTGTTAACTTTATTACTTGTCTTCCCCCATTAGAATCTAAGTTCCACGAGGACATAGATTTTCTTTAACCAACCTTAGTCCCTGATGTATCATAGGGCACAAAGAAGGCTCTTAAGACATGCTGATTAACTAAATGAATGAAAAAATGAAAGAGAAACTTTAGGACCTCATGAGATAGAGCTCATTCTTTCTACTTCACATTAAATATTGTAAAATAAGTATTCATAAATTACTTGCTAGAGTTTCTGTCCACTGCTGAAAAGGAAATTCTGTCCTAGATCTATTGGTCCTGATCCTCTGAATTGGCATGACTCTATTGGCCACAGGAGTGAGCACCAGGGTTGGTCTGAAGCCCACAGTCCACGGCCAAACCCTGTGATAATAACATGAAGAAGAAGGAACTTTTATAATCTCAATTTTCCAGATGAAGAAATACAAGCTCAGAGAGGTTAGGTAATTTGCTCAATGTCACACAGCTAGCAAATGACTGAGCTAGGGTTCAGACCCAGACAGCAGTTTATGCTCCTAACGACTGCCCTAACTCTAACTTGTGTGACCTTATTTCAGGAAAGGGGTACACAGTTATCTTAGGATGTCACTCTTATGGAAAATGAACAATAGTTTCAGACTTTTTCTGAGTCTTTTGTAAGACCTGGGATGTTTGTTACCTTTTGTGGTAGCCTGTTTCAATATTGGATAGCTGAAATGATTAGCTTTCTATACCCCCATGATGCTTAGCAGAATCCTAGGGAAGAACATCTGGATGGTTTTTAGTTCTGTGGCAGGCTTTAGAACAAGCTCAATATGTTTTCCATAAAAGAACCATTTAGATGTAAAGACAGTATATCTCTCCTAGGACATCCTTTTCCAGGCTAATTGATTGTCGTATGAAATAGTGTGGCTGTGAGCTAACACAGGACTATTGCCTGTGGAACCCCAATTTTTATTTAAACAGCCCAAGGTCACAATAGCTGTTTTGGCAGCTCTACCAACCTGCCAACTCAGATTGAATTTATCATCAGTGAAAACCCCCAGGTCTCTTTCACACGCCATAGTGAAGTCATATCTCCTCAAGTCTCTGTTTTCACAGTTGGCTATTTGGACCCAAGTGTGGATTTTAAATGTGTCCCTGTTACTTTCTATCTTGTTAGATTTCAACCTTCATTTCATCTTATTGGAAACTTTCAAAATTACAATTCTCTCATCTAATATTTTAACTAGACTGCCCAAACTTAATGGTTTTGAATGAATAGAAATATCTACAAATATTAAAAAAATTATTTCCTAAACATGAATAAAATAATCCTACATTCTAGGATGCTAACATTTTTGTGAATTTAAGAAGATGATATCATTTTGTGAATTTAAGATTTTTAAGCTGCTTCTTACATATGTGACCTAAGAGATGGAAATTCCACACAAAATATTATTTGGAAAAATAGATAATCTCTGAGAGCTTATTCTGTAGCAGTGTAGTACAGGAAAAATACAATGAGAGCCAAATAGGTAATTTAAAATGTTCTAGTAGTCACATTTCTAAAGCTTAAAAAAAGAGAAATTAATTTTAATAATTTTTTAACCCAATGTATCCAAACTATGACTGTGTAACAAGTTTCCAGAGATTGGGAGGCCCTAGAGAGCAATCCCTTCTTCGTGTCTTCTTCTCATGGATATTAGTGCTCCTTGACATGTGGCCTCCTCTCTCCAATCCATCTTGTCTCCTCCTTTGCTGTCTGTCAAATATCTCTTGGCCTTACTCTTAGAAGGACTCTTGTGTTTCTAATGAGAGCTCACCTGGATAATTTGGCATAAGAGCCTCCTCTCAAGGTTCTTAATTACATGTCTTTTGCTGTGTAAGGTAGCATTCCCTCATTTACATGTGAGATGATACTCACCAATTCTGGAGATTAGGCTGTTGATGTAACTTTTGGAAGAACACCATTCAGTCCACTCCAGATATCATGCCCGTGCATGCCAAGTTGCTTCAGTCGTGTCCAACTCTCTGAGACCCCATGGACTGTAGTCCTCCAGGCTCCTCTGTCTGTGGGATTCTCCAGGCAAGAGTACTGGAGTGAGTTCCCTGAGCCACTAGGGAAGCCCTGTAATCAAGATAGAGACTTGTTAATGCAATGTTTGGGCTTCCCAGGTGGTAGTAGTGGTAAAGAACCTGCCTGCCAATGCAAGAGACATAACAGACATAGGTTCAATCCCTGGAAGAGGGCATGGCAATCCACTCCAGTATTCATACCTGGAGAATCCCATGGACTGAGGCGCCTGGCAAGCTACAGTCCATAGGGTCTTAAAAAGTTGGATATTATTTTTACTGGTACTAAGTCTTTGGACTCTGGTGTGTGTTCCATACGTACAGCACATCTCAATTTAGACTCCAAATTTTCATTAGAAAGACTTGATTTCTATTTAGATATTATAAAATTTAAAGTTGAAAAGATGGATTCACATACTTGAGTTTTTCCACACTATTGGAAGTTTCCTAGTAAGAAATCACACATCAGTTTCAAAATTTAAATTAAATAAATAAAGTTTGCAACTCTTTATTTTTGGTCTTACTAACCATTTCACATGCTCAGTAGTCAAATGCGGCTGGTGTATTGCAGCACTAGAGCTTACTTCAATCATTAAATATTAATTGTAAGGCATAATAGCCAGTGCATTGGAAAAGACTCTGATGCTGGGAGGGATTGGGGGCAGGAGGAGAAGGGGACGACAGAGGATGAGATGGCTGGATGGCATCACCAACTCGATCGACATGAGTTTGGGTAAATTCTGGGAGTAGGTGACGGACAGGGAGGCCTGGCGTGCTGCGATTCATGGGGTCACAAAGAAGTGGACACGACTGAGCGACTGAATTGAACTGAGCTGAACTGAATAGCCAGTGTGCTCAGACTTTATAGTGCTGACAGCTTTAAACAGCACTAAGTTTTTCATTTGCAATACACGTATCTCTGAGCATCTATAGTGTGTCAGGACTTGGAAATACGATAATAAACAAGAGAGACAGTATCTCTCTCTCTCTCATGGGATTTTCTGTCTGAATTCACATTTGTTTTCTTACCCTATCTATGTCCCACTTGACAGGAATTGGTTTGGGATAATAGGGACGTAAACTAATGGAAATACATCTGAAAATGTTTGCCTAAGAAGCCAATTTACTCTATGGCAATACTGTGCTCAGAACTTTGGCAGAACTTTGTTTTGGGCTTTCCATCAAGCATGATCTAAATGCCCTTCTAAGTTCGTCTAATTAACTTCTTTTCAGGACATTAACTTGATGTCTTGTAAGATGAAGAAATAAGAGAATATAGTTAAAATGTCAAGAGAATGAAGGTAACTGGAAATAAAATGGATAGCATTATTAATAATAGCAAACAGTAATGTTACATCAGTAAAACAAGTTATAAAGATAAAACAAGTTTATGCTTTTTCTTGACCAGCACACATCTTAATGGTGTCTGAAGCCATCGGTCTTTTATATAGTACATTTTGCCTGGGAGGTTTCCCAAATAAAATGCTGATTGTTTGTTTGTAGTAACAATCCTAGGCTGAAATGTACCCTTCTTCGGAAGAGAAAGGATGTCCCTTTTTTAGTGGTTTTGAAAAGGCCACAAGTCAGCTTATATATCACATTACAAGAGCTTAGATTCAATACCAGAAAGAATTGCACCAAAAAGACTATTGTGGCTTTTGAGATGGTCAGGCAACTAAAACACGTTGCTACTACTGGGCAGGCATGCATCAATTTTCAACCTTGGAATTGTTTCTTAACTCAGAATTTCCTATTCAGAATCAATTCCCAGCACATTTTAGGGGAGAAAAAAAGCTTATTTAAAAGCAGAAACCTGCAGTCAGTTGGAAATATTTTAATGCAATCATTATTAGAAAAGGATAAATATTCAGTAGGTATTGGGGCCTGGAATTATCCATATGGAGAGACTGATGTTCAAGTAATTTTCTAGTGGGATGTCTGGCGACTAATTTTGTGTCCTACCTGGATTCCAGTTTCATCCTTCCAACATTTATGTGATGCTGTAGTAACACTGTTAGGTGCCAAAAGAGAAGAGAAATAGAAGTAGATCTCATCATCAAAGCTGTTAAAATGCAGTGAGGAATGCCTAAAGAAGGAGCGATTATATAAGGCAAAGAGGAGGAAGCACTGGAGAGAGGTTTGAGGAGGAGAAACCAGTAATGATTCTAACCTGGATTTAGACCAAGGTTAGAGAGAGGATCTCGTTTGTAAACGGCAGATAAGTAGGCTGGACAGATAGATGAGAATAATCGTTTCCATTTGTCTAGTCGTCCTAGTTTGGGGGACTTGTCATAAATCTCAAAACCTAGCATCACAGAGTGGCCAATAATTTTAAACAAGTCATGAGTAAATGAAACCAGGAATTTTAAATGTTTGATTTTAAAAAACTCCCAGACTTCCCCGGTGGTTGAGTGGTAAAGAATCCACCTGCCAATGTAGAAGACATGGGTTAGACCCTGATCTGGGAAGATCTCACATGCCGTGGAGTAACTAAGTCTGCACCACAGCTGTTGAATCTGTGCTCTAGAACCTGGGAGCCACAGCTATTGAGCCCACGTGCCACACTTACTAAAGCCTGCACACCTACAGCCTGTGCTCCACAACAAGAGAAGCTGCAATGAGAAGCTCCCACTCTGCAACTAGAAAGTAGGCCCCTCTCACCTTAACTAGAGAATAGCCCTTAAAGCAATGAAGACCCAGCACAGCCATAAAATAAAATAAAATGATATATAATAATTTATATATAATAAAATAAAATTATATACAAAAAGTTGAAAACAAAACAAAACTTCAGGCTCCTGTGTATAAACATCCATTCCAAACAAAGTAGAGCTATACTGTTTTTTTTTTTCAGAGAGTTGTTTCAGTGACTTGAGTCTTCTGTTACATTTCCTGTGGTCTCTGTTTTTAGCCTTACTGTACATAATACGAGTCATATCCCATTGTGATAAATCAAGCCAGAATTGAGGAGACACAGTTTCCCTACTTAATCTCTAAATTATACCCATTTGAATCTTCATACAGATTTTCCTTCTCTAATCTGCAGGGTTTATTTATTTATAATCTGCATGGAAAATTGAGTGTTGATAGTTTTCTTTTCTATGAGATTTCATCATGTTTTTAATCTTAAGCCTCAGCAGGTACCATCATGTCTTTTCAGACTGTTTGGGGGTTTGACCAGCCTCCTCTTGGCAGAATGAACCAAGGGCTTATGTGGTCTGTGTCTAAGCTTCACAAGTTGGATCTCTCAAAATATTTTTGTATTTTTATAGAGTTCCAGAAGGTAGACAAATCTCTCTGGTGAGCAAGTACACACAAGAAAAGGAAACCTGCAAGAAGATAAGTCTGCTAAAATGGTCAAACAAGGGCAAGTTTAGTCAAGCTGTTGTTTTTATCTCTTATCCCTATTTCCTCCCTCCTTCTGTCCCTCACCCCACACAAGTTGTGGACACCTCGGAGAAGGCAATGGCAACCCACTCCAGTACTCTTGCCTGGAAAATCCCATGGATGGAGGGGCCTGGTAGGCTGCAGTCCATGGGGTTGCTAGGAGTCGGATACGACTGAGCGACTTCACTTTCACTTTTCATTTTCATGCATTGGAGAAGGAAATGGCAACCCACTCCAGTGTTCTTGCCTGGAGAATCCCAGGGACGGGGGAGCCTGGTGGGCTGCCGTCTATGGGGTCGCACAGAGTTGGATACGACTGAAGCGACTTAGCAGCAGTTCCCACCCAAAAGCCAGTCTCATCCCAGTAACACACTTAAAAAGAAATGCCAATCAGAGAGCAAAAGTTTTAGAAGGTAATGCACACCTTGGCTGACACACAACCTCTTGCAGAGGTAATACAAAGGGACTTACAGCTTTTAACATGGAATGAGACCGTTCTAATCCTCCTTTTCAGCCCAGTCTCCTTTTAGCCGCTGCCTGGGTGCTTGTCCATGTTTTCCCAAACTCCAAACCACTCCTTTCCTATCACTTGGCTTGGCTTCCCTCCTCACCCTCCCTCTCCTCTCTTGCCTCTGCTTCTAGCCTCCCAGACTCCTCTGTTTCCTTCAGGGGAATCCCAAGCCATTTCTCAAGTACAGAAATTGGTTTCTCTGAAGACTAGCCTTCATACCATCCTGCCCAGCAAAGCAAAAGGATCTTCCTTTTGTTATCTTTGTTCACATGCCTAACACTTCTTAACACTTGTAAATTTATCATTTACTGTTGCTTGCCTTCTTCACCTTCTCACCTTTATGTTTTCCTCTCCTGCTCCCAATTCTTCATTCTATCCCTTTTTTCTCGTGTGTGTAATGCATGCATGCAGGTGTGTTAGTCGTGTCTGACTCTCTGCGACCCCATGGACAGTAGCCGTCCAGGCTCCCCTGTCCATGGAATTTTCCAGGCAAGAATACTGGAGTGGGTTTCCATTTGATATTCCAGGGGATCTTCCCAATCCTGGCATCAAACCCGAGTCTCCTGCATCTCCTACATTGGCAGGTGGATTCTCTACCATTGTGCCACCTGGGAAGCCCTGTGGGTAATATCCTTTTATTTCTTCCAAAATTAAATCAGAGGAAAGAACATTTGATATATATAGTTGATGAAAATATATATACTTAATGACCATTTAGGAGAGCAATGCCTAGTTGTGAAACACTTTTACAATCATGATAAAGTGGCTAAATTGTCTTCAATTTCAACAGGAATAGATAGCACCTCTTGTAATTTTTCCACATTTTCCATTGACCTAGTTACTGTTTGATCATATGGAAGTGGGGACCCAGACATTTTTCTGCGTCTGAGCTTTTATACTCACTTCCTTTTCTGCCAAGTTGCTCAGCTGTTCCAGTCTTCACCTTCTTTCTGTCCTCACAGCTGGGGACTGCACTTTTACTTTCAACACCTGAAATATCTGGAACAGTCTGACTCAAAGACATTCAGCTTTACATCTTTCTTTTATGAGCATTGCATTACTATGGGTTTATTTTTTAGTTGTATAGATTTTTTGGCATGTGTGATTTTAAAACCATTCATCATGCAAGTATTTAGCATCTGACATTGATCTTAACATCACATTATATGTTAGATGCTTCTTTTTTAGACAAGAATATTCTCCATCGAATTTTTATGCACCTCTGATAGCACAGTGCTTTTGTATATTTATAAGCCAATATAATATGACAAATACCAGTTTATGACTTGTGGATTAAACGTATGCTGGACACTTCCTTATTAAGGCAATAGATAGAATAGAAAAATTAGCATTTAAGGAATTTTTTTGAAAGCAAGCAGTATTTATTCTTTACTGTAACTGGAATATGTCTCCCTGTCAAAAAACCTTTACCAAAGGACAAGTTTATCAGTGTGTAAATACTAGAAATATACGATACTGTCTCTGCTGGGTTAGACAAGATGAACAAATAGATGCTCTGCTTGGGTTTCTGAAGGAAACTTTTGGTTTGGAGTTTGATGTAATCTTCAGATCAGTCATTTTAATAGCAGGATGGACAGGTGACATTATCACTGTAAAACAAATGACAACACCATTAGACTAAAGAGGAGCAAAATAAGATAGTCAGAAGCAAGATAGTCAATGTGAATTGATCCCTCAGCTTTGAACTATAAACTAGATATAGCAGTATCTTTTGTAGTATAGCCCTGCCTCTTTGCTAACCCATGGGCTTCCCTGGTGACTCAGATCATTAAGAATCTGCTGGCAATGTTTGAGGCCTGGGTTTGATTCCTGGCTTGGGAAGATGCCCTGGAGAGAGGAATGTCTACCCACTTCACTATTTTTGCTTGGAGAACGCTATGGATAGAGGAGCCTGGCGGGCTACAGTCCATGGGGTCACAAGGAGTTGGACACAACTGAGGAACTAATACTTTCATTTTTGCCTATCTTTAATGCAGGTATGAACTCATTTATAGATTGAGCCAAATAGTACCTTTGGCTTATAGCATATATAAAGTCGTGTATTTATTTATTTATTGAAGGTAATTGCTTTACAGAATTTTGTTGGTTTCCGCCAAACAAGCTGTGTAGTTTTAGCATAAAGGGGGACTTAGATCCCCCAGAAAACTTCCTTCATTTGATACATGTTAATATTCATTACGACAATAAGAAACTTAAAAGCAATAAGAACTAACATGCAACAATTATGATGTTCTAAGCACTATTCTAACCTCCTTACTTGTGTTAATGAATGGAATCCTTACCATAAACCTGTAAAGTACTACTATTATTAACCCCATTTTGCTTGAGGGGAACCTGCAACACAGTTCTTCATTGTCTTGCTGGCTGACATCACATGTTCAGTATGTGGAGGGCAGGGGGTAAGAATTTGAGCCCAAGCAGTCTGATTCCAGACTCCAGGCTCTTAAAAAGATCTTAAATGGGCTACTCCAGCCTGGCCTATCATAGGAAACTTCGGAGAATTCCTTTATGAAGTGGTACTTTCAGCCGCTAGTTCCCGTCTTTCTTGGGGTGGAGCACGAGGAAGTCACTATTATCCTTTCATGTCCTTGCTTGGTGAGTGAGAACACTTTCTGTTTTAAGATGTAAGCCCCAAGGATCCTCTGTCCCTGTCCGTATGAGCATTTGGAGGAGAGAGAGACTGGGCACATTGTTGGTTGGTGAGGATAGGAATGCTGGGAGGAAAGTTTGGCTGATTGTGTGGGTTGGCAAATATATGTCACTGTCTTAGAAAGGAGAAATAAAAAATTCTATATACCAAGGCAGACATCTTATCTACTTATCACCTTTTACACATCTATCCTCAAACTGGTTCCCAGGTTGGAGGCATATTAGGGCTGATTCACAGACTCTTTTTATTTCTACCTGAAGATTATGTTTCGGAGTCACTCACCCAACATTTACCTAAGGCTGCTAACAGTGAATTTGGACCTTCTCTGCATTCCATCAGGACCCTAGCCTGGTTTGTTTTTCAAAGCCCTTAATTCTAATTCCTTTCCCAGATCTTTCCTTATTTCAGACAGATTTTAAAGAAACAAAGCACCTCTCTGATTTATCACATGAATTCAGACCTTTCTTTCAGATGATTGTGATTCATTCCAGCCTGTGGTCTCATAAGTGCATTGACTACTATTTCATCAGCACAAAACTTCTACTTCATCTGTAAGTATATGCTGTCTTAAACCCCAGACTCTCTTTATATACATTTCCTCATATTTTCTCTATGATGTTAAATATTTAATATATTTGGTAAAAAGAAAACTATTGATTGTTACTATGTCAATGCTCCATTAACTTATTTTGTCATATTATGAATACTTTTTGATTACCTGTTTAGAATATCACCTTCTGTTTCCAAGTAAACCATCTCCAAGATCCTGTGACTAGAATGCCCAAAAATGCAGGGCAGGGAGGGACAAAATAAGGGTATGGAATTAACAGATACAAACTACTACAGTTTTTAGGGAAAAAGAAAGAAAGAAAGAAAAACCACATCTGTGGCCATTCTGGGATCAACAGAAGTTTGAATACTTTCTTTTCACATTAGATTTCCTTTGTTTTCTCATTCATTTATTGAACACTTGTTGAGCTCCACAAAGAGCCAACTCCTGGGCCAGGAACTTAGGAAGTGAAACTGAGTCCTGACCTCAGAAGTTCATAGTCAGGTGGGACAGACATACAATGGATAGATGCAGCATGGTAACTGCAGAATTGCAAAGAACTAGGAGGCAATGATTAGTTTTCTTCACCTCCCCCCGCGCCTGCCCCCAATCCTTAGGGAGGTTAGGGAAGAATTAACCAAAGTGGTGGTAGCTTCAGTAAGTCTTTAAGCATGAGTACATTTTTTCCAGGCATAAAAAGGTGAGAAGAGGGCACTCCAGAGAGGGAAGAACTCGTAGAGAAGTCCCAGAGCATCAACAAGGGCAGTGTGCTTCTGAAAATGAGATAGTGCCGAATTGCTGGGAAGTGACATATACAGGGGCCTGTCTGCAGATGATGCCAAAGAGAAGAAGGCCAGATTTTCAGGGCCTGGTGTATCATACCAAGAAATCTGTACTTTTATCTTGCAAGTCTATGATGACTATCCCATAAGGCACAAGTTCCATCTGATTCTACCTAACCCAACGATTCAGTTTGAGGTTGAAAGATGAAAAAACTACCCTCCAAAAATATCCAGGTATTAGCTTTCTATGGATTAACTGCAGCCTCTCTCTTTCCCAGTGACAGTCTTCTGTTCAGTAAAGTAGGTAATCCACTTTTGGAAGAATATACAGTGCATACATGGGCTTTGGTAAAACTAGTTTCAGTTTTAGTGGAAAAAAAAATTCAGCCCATAAATATTTTTATCTTTTCTGCATTAGGTGAAAGGGGTCCTTTTAAATGGTTTTCAGCAGGGAAGAGACACAATGAGATTTGGATTTTAGAAAGATCATTCCAGAGGCGGTATGGAGAAGGAAGGTCTCTGGCAAGATATATTTTACTGTTCTGGAGGTTTACTTTAAGCAAATCCTTTCTAAGCATCTTACGGCCAGATAGGATGAAAGAGAAAGAAAACAAATTCTCACTCTGCTGGTGGGAATGCTATATGAACAAAATTGTGTGGTTTCTCTCTTGCTCCTTCTCTCTGAAACACAGAAGCAAGGAAAGGAAAGACAAAGAAAACCACAAAGAACCTTTCCATATAATTGCATAAAACCCTGATGTCATTTGAATTATTATATTCTACATGATTCTCAACTGATTGTACCATTAACAGACCACAGAAGAAGCATTAGGAAATTCCACAGTGGTACTGAATTTTGCCTACATATATTTAGCTTAATGCACTCTTGTTTTGCCTTGTAGAATATTTTATCATATTTTATCATAATTTTAAAGACTGTCATTGTCACATTTAAGAACAATAGATCACTGAGTCTGAGAAGTCTTCCCTGTACTTTTTTCATGAGTCACTTTGGGAAGGTGATGGGAAAGAAAGAATTTGAAAGAAATTGAGACAAGTAATTAAATGCTTTTGATAACCAAGTTTCTGTGTCATAGGAATCTTTAGTCAACATTTTTGGAAATGTCTAATTTCAACAGAATTACATTGGAACCAATGTAGAATTTTCTATTGAGATCATTATAATAATTTATCCAAATGCTTTGCATAAATCAGTCTTCTTTCCTGGACTGTAAGCTCTATGAAGCTAGGATTCACATTTCTCTCTGCTTATAGCTGAATGCATGGCATGTGGCATGGAACATGGACTCTAGCAGAAACTCAATAAATGTCAATTGTGTGAATAAATAATGCCTGGATGGATGCAGTATTGATCTAACCACTGAAAGGTTGAAAACAATGATGAGATAAAAAAATGGAAAAGCTAAAATCTGATGTGGAGTAAGTGTAGCTTTCCAGTTTTCCAATACAGTTTCTTGAAGAGACTGTCTTGTCTTTGTATTCTTGCCTTTTTGTCATAGATTAATTGACCATGTAAAAATGGGCTTATTTCTAGGCTCTGTATTCTGTTCTGTTCATCTATGTGTCAGCTTTTGTGCCAGAATCATACAGTTTTAAATACTGTAGCTTTGTCATATAGTTGAAGTCATGGTATGTAATAGATAGAGCTTCCTCAGATAATGTCTCTTCTTATTCAGGATTGTTTTGACTATTTGGATCTTTTGTATTATTTCTTCTAGTTCTGTGAAAAATGATATGGTTATTTTGATAGGGATGGCATTGATTTCAAAGATTGCTTTGGGCACTATCAGTTCAGTTCAGTTCAGTAGCTCAGTCATGCCCAACTCTTTGTGACACCATGAACTGCAGCATGCCAGGCCTCCCTGTCAATGACCAACTCCTGGAGTCCACCCAAACCCATGTTCATTGAGTTGGTGATGCCATCCAACCACCTCATCCTCTGTTATCCCCTTCTCCTCCTGCCCCCAATCCCTCCCAGCATCAGGGTCTTTTCCAATGAGTCAGCTCTTCGCATCAGGTGGCCAAAGTATTGGAGTTTCAGCTTCAACATCAGTCCTTCCAGTGAACACCCAGGACTGATCTCCTTTAGGATGGACTGGTTGGATCTCCTTGCAGTCCAAGGGACTTTCAAGAGTTATCCAACACCACAGTTCAAAAGCATCAATTCTTCGGCACTCAGCTTTCTTTATAGTCTAACTCTCACATCCATACATGACCACTGGAAAAACCATAGCCTTGACTAGATGGACTTTTGTTGACAAAGTAATGTCTCTGCTTTTTAATATGCTGTCTAGGTTGGTCATGGACAGGGAGGCCTGGCATGCTGCGATACATGGGGTTGCAAAGAGTCAGACATGACTGAGTGACAGAACTGAACTGACTGACTGAGGTTGGTCATAACTTTCCTTCCAAGGAGTAAGCGTCTTTTAATTTCATGGCTGCAGTCACCATCTGCAGTGATTTTGGAGCCCAGAAAAATCAAGTCAGCCACTGTTTCCATTGTTTCCCCATCTATTTGCCATGAAGTGATGGGACCGGATGCCATGATCTTAGTTTTCTGAATGTTGAGCTTTAAGCCAACTTTTTCACTCTCCTTTTTCACTTTCATCAAGAGGCTCTTTAGTTCTTCTTCACTTTCTACCATAAGGGTGGTGTCATCTGCATATTTGAAGTTATTGATATTTCTCCTGGCAATCTTGATTCTAGCTTGTGCTTCTTCCAGCCCAGCATTTCTCATGATGTACTCTGAATACAAGTTAAATAAGCAGGGTGACAGTATATAGCCTTGACGTACTCCTTTTCCTATTTAGAACCAGTCTGCTGTTCCATGTCCACTTCTAACTGTTGCTTCCTGATCTGCATACAGGTTTTTCAAGAGCCAGGTCAGGTGGTCTGGTATTTCCATCTTTTTCAGAATTTTCCACAGTGTGTGGTGATCCACACAGTCAAAGGCTTTGGCATAGTCAATAAAGCAGAAATAGATGTTTTTCTGGAACTCTCTTGCTTTTTCCATGATCCAGCGGATGTTGGCAATTTGATCTCTGGTTCCTTTGCCTTTTCTAAAACCAGCTTGAACATCTGGAATTCATGGTTCATGTATTGCTGAAGCCTGGCTTTGAGAATTTCAAGCATCAGTTTACTAGCATGTGAGATGAGTGCAATTGTGCAGTAGTTTGAGCATTCTTTGACATTGCCTTTCTTTGGGATTGGAATGAAAACTGACCTTTTCCAGTCCTGTGGCCACTGCTGAGTTTTCCAGATTTGCTGGCATATTGAGTGCAGCACTTTCACAGCATCATCTCTTAGGACTTGAAATAGCTCAACTGGAATTCCATCACATACACTAGCTTTGTTCGTAGTGATGCTTCCTAAGGTCCACTTGACTTCACATTCCAGGATGTCTGGCTCTAGGTGAGTGATCACACCATCATGATTATCTGGGTCGTGAAGATCTTTTTTGGGCACTATGGTACTATTTAAATAATTTTAATTTAATTTAATTTTAATAATTTAAATTCTTACAATCTATAAGCATGTTTATTTCCATTTTTTTGGTTCTTCAGTTTCTCTCATCAGTGTCTTATACTTTTCAAAGTACAGATCTTTCACCTCCTTGGTCAAATTTATGCATAAGTATTTTTTTGATGCATTTGTACATGGGATTGTTTCCTAAATTTCTCTTTCTCGTAGTTCATTATTAGTGTATAGAAATGTAACCAATTTATGCATGCTGATTTTGTATCCTGCTACTTCCCTGAATTCATTCATTAGTTCTAATATTTTTTGGGTGCAGTTTATAGTGTTTTCTGTATACAATATTATGTAATCTGAAAATAGTGTCAGCTTTCCTTCTTCCTTTCCAATTTGGATGTCTTTTATTTCTTTTCCTTATCTGAATGCTATTGTGGAAACTTCCAATACTGTGTTGAGTAAAAGTGGCAAGAGTGGGCATTCTTGTCTTGTTCCTCATCTTAGAGGAAAACTTTTAGCTTTTCACCATAGAATATGATGTTAGCTGTGAGACTGTCATTTATGACCTTTATTATACAGAAGGGCTTCATTGGTGGCTCAGATGGTAAAGAATCTGCCTGCTATGTGTCAACCCCTGGGTCAGGAAGATCCCCTGGATAAGGGAATGGCAACCCACTCCAGTATTCTTGCCTTGAGAATTCCACAGACAGAGGCTGCAGTCCATGGGGTTGCAAAGAGTTGGACACGACTGAGAGACTAACACTTCCATGTTCCCTCTATGCCACTTGGTTTAGAGTTTTTATCCTACATGAATGTTAAATTTTGTCAGATTTTTTTTCCTGTATCTATTGAGATGACCATATGATATTTATCCCTTGTTTCTTAACATGGTGTATCACATTGATTTTTTTTTTGCAAATACTGAACCATTCTTGCATGTCTGGAATAAAACCCACTAGATCATGATGTATAATCCTTCTAATGTCTTGTTGAATTCAGTTTGCTAAAATTTTGTTGAGATTTTTGCATCTATGTTCATCAAGGATATTGATCTGTAATTTTTGTTTTATTTTTGTAGTGTCTTTGTCTGGTTTTGGTATTAGGGAAATGCCAACCTTGTAAAATGAGTCTGGGGTTGTTTCATTATCTTCAGTTTTTTGAAGTAATTTGAGAAGGATAGTTATTGACTTTTCATTGAATGTTTAGTAAATTTCACCCATGAAGCCATCAGGAAAAGGACATTTGCTTAATGTGATTTTTAAAAAAATTGTGATTCAGAGTTCATCACTAGTAACTAATTTGTTTAGATTTTCTATTTCTTGCTGACTTATTCTTGGAACATTGTATATTTCTAGGAATTTATGTATTTCTTTCACATGAGCAGTTGAGTTCAGAGTCTCCCTAGGCTGCCATCTTGGTCCTCTCTTTAATTTGAAACTTTGCAGATCACTTCTTGACTTTTACTTAATAAATAGGCATTCCTAAAATTATATACTATCATTTCATGTGTATGTTTTTAGTATATTTGAAATTTTGTATATTTGAAATAATATCATTATTCTTATTTGACAAGTTTTGGCCCCCTCAGTGATTATGCTGGAATTTATTTCATAATTACATCATAATGGACAATTCAAGTTCTTTCTTACCATTTAAAACAATGTTTCAGTGAACAAGTAGGATCTGTCAAATGCAGATCTTGAAGCATATTTTGGAGTGCAGATAGTTTCCTTGAAGGCGATTGTTTCTCAGGAAAGGGGAGGAAGTCTATATGTGTTGCTTCCATAGCAGATCATTGCTACAGACAATTCTAACTCGATTTCACTACAACCTTCTGGGGAATGGTGCACAATATGTCTCTGAGAAGTCCTATTTAAGGATAAACAAACAGGTATGAATCCATCAACTTGAGCTTGTCATTGGCTGTGGGCTGCTCCCAGGAGTATTAACTCCACAGCACTTCTCACCTGTCCTGTGAGTGGGCTGAACATGTCCCTGCATTCATGTCTCTAGAAAGTTCCCCATCAGGGGCTCACAGGAGGAATCTGTCAGCATGAAGGCATGCTGGTTGCTGAAAGAATCTGGTCGGGGCATTGAGAACACCTGCTACAATGTTCCTGTGCGTGCTTTCTTGTAAGTTTGTGTCTGTGTCTTAGTAAGTATTTTAGGGGAAATTTTTGAAATTATTCTTTTAATACTTTTAACTGGACCTTGTGTTTTGACTGGATGTGTTTGCTTGCAAACTCTTTTGCAAGGCAATCTTCTTACTCACCTGCTGCCTTGTTCAGTTCTATGCAGAACTGTTTCTATTCCTTTTGAGCTTTCTCCCCTGCTGAGTCAGACATTTACTTTAATTGTCTTGAAATACTCTGGACCATCTGATAAATAATCCAACTCTGTACCCTTCTCCCAGGCGAGGCTTACTGCTCCTATAGTTGGGTTTCAAGTGAATAGAGTCAAAGAAGGCAGTCACTGCTTAAGTGACTCTGGAGCTGAATGCAACCTGTGTGTCCAAGAAAATGTCTTTTTTAGTACGACTAAAGCAGATTGTAATTTTTTCTGGTGCTCCAATGGTGAATTAATGATTTATCCATAGCCACTACAGCTTCGTTTTAAAAAGGGTATTAGATTTCCTCTAGTCCAGGGGCTCATAAAATAACTTTTTGGCTAACTCAAAATCATGGCTAGTAGTTATAGAGGCATGTGCCTCACTATATAGTCTCAGTATCACCTGGGAGTTTATTTGAGGTTCACATCCTAAGGCTCTTCCTCCTCCACACCTACCAATTCAGAATCTCTTGGATTGGGACTCAGCAGTCTTTTTTAAAAAGCCCTTCAGGAGATTTTGATAACCACTTAAATTTTAAAACAACAGTTGTAGCTGTTTATAATTCACATCAGTCCAAGTATTTATGGCCAATTAAATTTTATAAAATAAAATTTCTTTTTTTTAGGAAAATAGCAAATTTCTTCCCTTTTTAACAACTTCTTTTATTCTTTAATAACATACACTAACGAAAATTCCAGTGCCTTTAATCTGTGCATGTTTATGGACTATGCAACTGTGAGGGCAATGCTATTTTGAAAATCACATCAAGACAATTCTTCTGTTTTGCCCAGCACATCAAGGATTATTGTAACCATAAAAATTAATTATCTTATGGTTATATCTTTTCAATTATTTTAATCAAATGATGTGATTATATTTTTCAAATATCATAACCAGTAATTACAGAGGCATGTGTATCACTGTAAAGGAATCTGTAATCCAAAACCCAAAACTTTTATACCAGTCCCTTTCCCCAGCGTTGTATGGGATTTTTGACATTCACAATAGTCTCTCCGTTGAGGTTCTTCTACATAAAAACGTATTTATTGCTTGTCAAATGATTTGCTTAAAAAATAATAAAAAGTAACTTATTTGGTTTACCAGAATTCAATTATGTGCATTCCAAGAGTTTATACACAGATTAAAGTGAGAGAGCACAGTATATATGCCTTTGAGCTTGTTTGGAGACATTCTTATGATGATGATATCATGAATTTTTGTTCTGTCCTCGTGAGAGATATATATACATATTTTTGGTCTTTCATTTTCCTAATATGAATAGATAGGAATAACTCGAATGTAGAAAGGCTCAGGAAATTAACCTAGGTTGAAAAGGTTTGAAATCGAACACTGCTCATTACATAATTTAGTCATTGGAAAAAAAATATTTATTGAGTGTCTACTCTATTAGGCATTGTGCTGGCTGCTGGGGCTGTGCGAGGAAAGAAGACAGAGTGAGCTTCCAGTCCAAGATGGGCAAAATCCATGCTCTTTAGTGCATTCCCCGCTACACACCAATGTTTTTCCAAGTTTTTACAATGGTGGAACCCACTGATTCAAACTGTATCTTATCTAGAAGTTCAATGTCTAGAAAAATAATGTTTGAGTTATTCTGGAGAAAGGGAATATAGAGCACCTCATGAATCCTAATCCCCCAACATAGCTCTTGATATTCCAGGGAATATGGTTTGAATACTGTTGACCTAGCATGGAGGTGGCAAACATTTCAGAGAGAGATTTTGCTGGACATGGTTATCATATTAAAAAAATATATAAAATTATTTCCAAATATTTACAAAATGAAGAAAGATCTAGGGTTCTGGATTTTCTGAAAAAATTGGCAGATTGGGCCACAATGAACTTTCATTTTCCCACATGTGGCTACAATTCACTATAAACTCCATCACTCCCTGTTTAATGACTACTGTTTTCTTGCCCTAATTTATACCAGCTGCCTTAAGCTTGTAGAGTATTCTATTTATAGCCTCAACTTCTGATCTGAGAACTTAATCAAAGTAAAATAGTTGCAATTGCTTGAGATCATAATAATCCTTTACATTTATCTAACTCATAGGATTATATTCCTATGCATAGCAAATATTGTTTTCAATTTTGATTAATGGAAGCAGAATTTTATATATAATTAAATGCAGCGATGTCTATAGTGTACATTATATGTGTGCGCATACTTATTTAATCCTCACTTCACATCTCTTGTAAGAGATAATTTTTCTCCTGCTCTACAGATAAGAGGTATAGAAAACTGTACTGTGATTTTAGTTCCTAAAACTTCACATGTACATTAATTTCCACTTCAATCACAATTTAATTATGCTGTTCTGAGTTTATATGTTAACGAAAGGAGAGTGGAGCATTTCATGTGAAAACAGTATCTTTTGTTTCACTGTTTGCTAGGTGACTCTGCCTCTGCTTGCTTAAACAGAGGAAGGTGGTAGTCTTGGAGGGAAAGAGAAACTGTTAAAATTGTCTTCTCTGTAATTTCTCATTTCCGTCCCTTTTAAATTCACCTAGTTCCTCTGAATCTCTTACAGTTTCTCTATTTGGGATGAAAGAAGAATTGTTTTAAATAATTGATTGGTTTTGCCATACATCAACATGAATCCGCCATGGGTATACACGTGTTCCCCATCCTGAACCCCACTTCCACCTTCCTCCCTGTACCATCCCTTTGGGTCATCCCAGTATTGTAAAGTAATTAGCCTCCAATTAAAATAAATTTATATTAAAAATACTAAAAAAATAATAAAAATAAAATAAAATAAAGAATTGATTGGAAAATTAACTTACTAAAAGAATTTCCTTCCAAAGTACAGACTATCCAGATAGAATAGGCAATATTATTCATTTTCTAGGAAATGACTCACAAAATTTTTATATTTGATGATGTATGCATTTTATGAAATACTTATTTTAATACATGTTTTGGGTAAAAATGATTAAAAGATTAGCCCACCTAAAACACATAAGCATTTATTATATTTTAGAAACTAAACACATTTTCCTTAATATGTATCAGACTTTTTCAAAGTAGATTGATTTTACTTTTGCTTCTGAGGAAGAAGCCAAATTCTTCACATGAAAAATAAAAATGCAAGTTCATTATTCATAGAATTTTCTATGAGATTTTTTTCTCTGGAATCTAAAAGTAATGCTGGAGTTTTGATTTTTTTTTTTTTTTCTCCCTGAATCCTAAAAGAGGCTGGTGCTACTTGTAGGATTCAAACTTTTTTTTCCCACCTTATTTTCTTTCTTCCTGGGCCATTCTATACAGGATGCTGCATGCCAGAATCAAAACCTGCCTCGGTTGCTGCTGATGGCATTCATTTCGAAATAAGGTATTTCTAAGGGATTCATATGGACATTTTTCAAGGAAAACTCATTTCTGTTTTCTGACCTGAATCCCTTTCCCATCATTCCAGCCACTCCTTCCACTGAAGTAAAAACTTGAGAAAATTCATAGCCCTCAGCATTAGGATTCTACTCTTTGAAGATCCACATTTGGTACCATGGGTGACAAACATGTCATATCCTTTGATTTGGATGGGAATTGTTTCTATCAGTTTGTTCATTTATTCATTCCTTTAGCTACTGTCTACTCCAGGCTCTCAAAGAATTATGTACTTCTTCCTCCTAGCATTTATGATAATTCTGTTTTTTACCTTTATTTTTGGTTCTTTAATTAGTATCTTGCTCTTATTCCCTGAATTGTAAACTTAATGACACTAGAGACTTTTGTACTTTTATTGCTGACCACTGGAAACCTAAAGTCTATCAAGGTGCCTGTTGAATATCTACTGAGTGAATACACAGGGCTTTCCAGGAGGCACAGTGGTAAAGAATGCCTGCCAATGAAGGAAGACGTAGGAGACACGGGTTTGAGATCCCCTGGAGAAGGGGATGACAACCCACTCCAGTATTCTTGCTTGAGGAGTCCCACGGGCAGAGGAATCTGGCAGTCTACAATCCGTGGGGTTGCAGAGTTGTACACGACGGAGTGACTGAGCATGCGCACACGAGTGACTATATGGATGCGCACATTCGCAGAGGAATCTGGCAGTCTACAATCCGTGGGGTTGCAGAGTTGTACACGACGGAGTGACTGAGCGTGCACACACGAGTGACTATATGGATGAGCACATTCTTTGTCCCCCATCTGTTGGACCTTTGTTTTGCTCTGAACTTTCTACAATGACCTGGGAGGCCCTATATAACAGCCCTGGTCATCTCCCTGACTTCTAGTCCTCCTACCTATTTTCACCTTTGCACACTTCAGCATTGAGCTATGCTTTATTATGGTTAAAAAACATATATATTTTCTTCTGGGAAGTTGTATGGTTTCATATTGGTATATTCATACTCATATTGATAGCTAAATAAAAAGAGAGGGAGAATAAGTCTGGTGTTTAAGAAAGGTCATGGATTTTGGGAATTGCATCAGAATTCAAACCATAGACCAGCCAGTTAGGAGTTGTTGGAACTTGGGCCCATAAAAGCTTTCTGAATCTCATTTCCTCGTCTCTAAAATGGGGCTACTGTTGTTGCAGAAATGTTAGGAGGATTAGACATAAAATGACAAAATGCCTAGCATATAGAAGTTATTTGAGACAGTAATAATGATCATCATATGCAGCACAATTACACTAATCAGCTGCTGTTGTGTAACAAATACCCACCTAATCTCAGGGCATAAAATATTAGCTTTTTTTTTCCTTCAAGTCTCTGTGGAGTAACTGGGGGTACCTTTGATTTATCTTAGCTAATCCACTTATACAACTGGGAGTCAGCTGATGTTGGCTGGGAGGCTCAGAGCTGTGAAACCAATCTGCTCCTATAAATTATGTTTTGCAAGGGCACAAGAGAGGGGAGTGGCAGCACAGGTGATTTGTATGTATTATTATGATTTATTTATCACATAGCTACTAGATTATCTCTTAAATCCTTTTTACCTATCTAATCATTCATTTTATTATTTTCTCATGTTTTATTCCATTTTGAAAATATGCCAAAATTCTCAAAGGGCAACATTCTTATGGTGAGACACCTTGTATTCTAGAGAAAATTTCATTCATAAATGACTATGAGCTATAGATAATCTAAAGTGTTCTAGTGATATTGTCATAAATTACTTAGTAAAGTTTGGGGAATTAGCTTAGTTACATATTTTAATTAACTTGCCCCATTGGCAGCATATTTTCCCTAATAGGTTTACAGTTCCTCTTAGACTTACAGTAAATCCTTCATTTTCCCCTTATCTCCATTATTTGTGTAAGCCATATTCCCATCGAGGATATTTGCTTTTGCAACCACAAATGTTGGATGGGATACAGTTATTTTGGCAGTAGTTTTCAGTATTTGAAACAAATCCGTATCTTTATTTAATTTCTCTACTACTTGAAAAATTGAAATGTGGGTCTAGATAAAATTTTTTATATTGTTTCCTATAATGATAAGGTTATGTTTAGTGACTAATTGCAGAATATAAAATAATTCATCTTGAAAGACATGGCTAAGTAGACTTTTGGAAGTTGTAGCTTCCTTAATCTCAGAATTTACTTAATTCAACTTTTTTAAAAACATTTTTTTCATGATTAGGAACAGTTATTGAGTTTGCAATCATACATTTTCAACTTTTTAAGTTATAAGTAAGCCTTCTAGAAATAAATCAACAAAATTGATCAATTTAGGGTCTAATTATCTTATTGTTAGGATCAATGTTGAATAGATTGATTTTTTGATAATAGTAAATATTGACTAAGTGCTTGCTATGTTCAAGCATCATGATGAATGTAGTCTGTGGCTTATCTCATTTAATTCACACAATACTGTATATGGTAGATACACCAGGTGAATTTATAAATAAACCAAAATCCAAGGAGATTGTGTAACTTAGCTGGTTAGACAGCCAACAAGTAGCAGAGCTAGGAACTACTGTAGGTAGACTGATTCTGAATCCTGGGTTGTGAAACATGATAAGGTAAACCTGCTGATATGAATTTATCCTTAGTAAGTAATATCATAGACAGCATATTGATTTTTAAAAGAAAAGTACAAGTAAATGTGCACCAGATGTATCATAATTTGTTAGACATAAAATGTAAGTGCTGTACTTAAAAATTAGGGAATAGCTTTTGTTTCATTAGTCATTCTAGTGTAATATCTATGAAAAACTGTTTTAATATTTAGAAGAGTTTTATCTCTTTAATATATCCATCTTCATGATGGTAAGCAAGCTGTGGGTTTGCCCACATTACTTTCATAATGTACTTAGAACAGTTTTCCTCTCCTTCAGATAATTCTAGGGTGTGATATGAGGTACTGTCACATTTTTCAACATAGGAAACTCCTGTAGAGATTCAAAGTGATCCTTTTCAGATAGCAGCATAAATTCATCTGAGTCCCTGAACTCAGGTATGAAACAATTCCGAAACAATCTTCCAATTGAAATAAAACATACAGACAACATGAGAAAAATAAATAAATTCAAGATGGAGCCCATCACAAAGGATTAAACTTTACCCCAAAGAGAAGTTTATACTAGTAGCAGTTTCTTTTAATGAGAACGGAAAGCTGTCATCTCTGGAATAAACTAGGAATTCATAGATTCTGTTCTTTCTTTTGGAATGCCATGTAACTTCATTGGATTCAAACTACAGTAAGAGAAACGTTCCTTTCTGCCTGGAACAGGCAGCTGAGTTGTTATAGCAATATGGTTACAAAGAGTAGAAGCTCACTTAAGTTAAGTGATGGAGGATAGGAATATATTAGAAAAATTTATAGATGAGGAACCAAGGAGCAAAGCAACCAGGCTTTGGGAAGATACCACCTCTTGACTTCTTGGAGTCTAGATATGTGATAGAAATCTAAGCTTCTAACTCTATCACTCTACTACAAGAGAAAGTGAAAATGTTAGTTGCTCAGTTGTGTCCAACTCTGCAGCTCTATGGACTGTAGCCTGCCAGGCTCCTCTGCCCATGGAGTTCTCCAGGCAAGGATACTGGAGTGGGTAGCCATTTCCTTCTCCAGGGGATCTTCCCAGCCCAGGAACAGGTACACAATTACTGTAAGAGCCTGAGAAGTTTAAACTGAGACGTTTAAGTAAATGAATCAAGTTGGCCAAGTATTTTGACAGATGATTCTGAGAGCTGTGGTAGCTATTTTATGGCCAAAAGGCAGAAGCTAAGGTAAATGCAGAGGAATCAACCTGGTATCATGGAATCGTTAAGGTAACAGACTCTACAAGGCCCTGTTTCCGTTCTTCCTGCTTCATGAAATATAACTGCTGTTAGTTGAGTACTCTGTTGCTGCCAAGTTAAAGCATTCTGAGACTCTGAAAATCGTTAATACTAAATAATACAACAGTTATGATTATATGAATGTATTGGGCAGGACAAATACAATCAGAGTTCATGGACCTTGGAAATAGGTTTAAGGCAGGCCTGTCATGTATAGTTGGCCAGATTTTTCACTGTATAAGTGTAAGGAGCACCAATCACACAGTCTAAAATGTACAACACTATGTATTGGTCCTGTCTGGATTCCTTATTTTCTCTATCTGAGACCATTCATTTTCTTAGAAATCTGCTTTAAATAGCACATGGGCTATTAAAAGAAAATAATCCCCAAATCTTTGCCTATAATGCCTGAGGTAAGGGCAAGTCAGGGGTGTCAATAAAGAAGGACTTTTCCCCTTGGGGAGCAGCTCTTAGCCACCAGGCAGGATGTACGCATGACAGACAGCATGATTTCAATGATTCTTATTATATGAGGATTGTGAGCTGTGTATAAAGAATCATGGTTGTGGTGTATCCTTCAAATGTGTGATCTTTAATCCCTAATAAAAAAGAGAATGATAGTCTTTTTGTTTTCCACACTGAAGAGAAATAAATGTGTGATTTGTGTATGTGGGCACACATGGATTCTGAATCTCTACAGAGTTTCATAGCTACTCTAAGGCCTGGTAACTCTTGATTGTTTACTTGGAGCTTAAGGGAATATTCTGGGTCATGGCCAATAATGAAGCACAAGCAAAGGAGTGTATAGATGTTACTTTCTAAGGCTCAGGAGAGGAAAATTTGCCTCTGTCCCTCTCTCTTGGGTGCTGGCAGGGAAATGGACTATCCCTCCTAGATAGGGAGGGGAAGAAGCATTGTGTGTGTGTGTATATGTGTGTGTGTGTGTGTGTGTGTGTGTGTGTGTGTGTGTGTGTGTTAGGTGTGTGTGTTTCTCTCTGAAAGAACTTTTATCCCTCCCAAAACAAACTCTGAGACAGTGTTGATAGCTATCTATTTTTCCTGCATAGTAGAGAAAGGAGAATAGGAATATCCAGAATGCCCCTATAAGTGACTATTACTTGGGAATGGTTTGGTTAAGAGTGGACTCTGGAACCAGATGGCCAGGTTCAAATCCTCACACCACCAATTACCAGCTGTGTGACTTTGGGCTAGATACATAACCTCTCTTGGCTTTAGTTTTCTACCTATAAAAATGGCAGAAATTGAAATACCCTCAGACATAGAACTTGAGATAAGAATTCAAGTACAGGTAGTTTATTTGGGAAATGTTTCTAGGAAACATAGGTTGGGAAATGGGCAAGTGAAAGAGGGAAGGGAGAAAGCCAACAAAAGACATGTTTTCAAAACCAGTTACCACAGTGGGAAACAGGGAACTTGGGGAATGAGCATAGAAGAGACCTCAATATATTCCACAACAGGGGTAAAGACTCTGAAGAATTTATCGCTAAGCTGTTGAAGGTTGCTTGTGTGTTATCTATTGTCTGGTGCGTCCCACTTGTCCCATGCTTGAGCCAAATATATTCCCAAGGCAAGGGAAGAAAAGCCCTCACTGTGTAGATGTGACTGCTGGGGAAATACGAGCAAGACACCAACAGCATCTGCTGTCACACGTCATGATGCCTCATTGGGTTATTCAGAGGATTAAATGAGTTTCCAAAGATGGATGCCGAGAGGAGTGCCTGGATCATAGTAAGCCCCAGCCTGGTGCTGCTGCCATTCCTGTTATGATCAATAGAGCCCTGTGGGTTAGAGCCTGGCTGTCATTGGGCTAGGTTCAAGTTCTCTTTATACTACTTACCATTGGAGGGACTAGCTTCTTAGCCTCTAAAGCAGGGATAGGCATCAACAGATCTTTTGTACAAAAGGCCAGGAGAGAATGGATACATGTATATGTATGGTTGAGCCCCTTCACTGTTCATCTGAAACTATCATGTGTTTGCATGCTAAGTCGCTAAGAGTGGTGTCTGACTCTTTGCAATGCTATGGACTGTAGCCCATCAAGCTCCTCCATCCATGGGATTCTCCAGGTAAGAATACTGGAGTAGGTTGCCATGCTCTCTTCCAGGGGATCTTCCTGACCCAGGGATCAAAACCTCCTCTCTTAGGTCTCATATTGGCAGGTGAATTTTTTACCACTAGCGCCACCTGGGAAGCCCCCAAACTATCACAATATTGTTAATTGGCTATACCCCAATACAAAATCGGAGAAGGCAATGGCAATCCACTCCAGTACTCTTGCCTGGAAAATCCCATGGATGGAGGAGCCCAGTAGACTGCAGTCCATGGGGTCGTTAAGAGTCGGACACAACTGGGCGACTTGACTTTCACTTTTCACTTTCATGCATTGGAGGAGGAAATGGCAACCCACTCCAGTGTTCTTGCCTGGAGAATCCCAGGGACGGTGGGGCCTGGTGGGCTGCCGTCTATGGGGTCGTACAGAGTCGGACACGACTGAAGCGACTTAGCAGCAGCAGTAGCAGCAATACAAAATAAAAAGCTAAAAAATAAAAAATCTTTTTAAAAAGGCCAAATGGTAATACTTTTCATCTTTGTGAGCCCTACAGTCTCTATCTTGACTATTCAACTTGCTTTTCCAGAGTAAAAGTAGCCTCAGACAAAATGTAAATGAATGGGTGTGGCTGTGTTCCAATAAAAATTTGCTTGCTAAACCAGGTGATGGGCTAGATTTGACTCTTGGACCATTGTTTGGCCCATAAGCCAATTTATCTTTTCCACAACTATCTAATGTGAAATAAAAAATAGTGTTTACTTCACAGGAGACAGTAGAGCATGGACTGTGAAATTAGAATCTGTGTCAGCCTGCCAAGTTTTGGATCCCAGTGGTTATACTTTGTACCTTGATAATTTTACACAAAACATTTATTCTCTGTAAATTTCAGTGTCCTCATCTATAAAATGGGAAAAGTAAGAGTACTGCCCCATAGGGTTGCTGTGAGGATTAAATGGGATTATTCTATGTCCCATACTTAGCATAGTGACACATAATCAGAACTCAGTGTTTCCAACACACTTATTTTGATTTCTATCACTCTGCTATTTCGTTGAAAGAATCTACTGAAACTCTACTTGGGTGAAAAGATAACAAGATAGTTCTTGGTATCCTTGCTGAGATTCAGATCTGGCACAAAGATTTACCAGTTAAATTTGAGCAATCTATTAAACTGCATGGACTTAGGTCAGTGGTTCTTAACTAGGGGTGATTTTACAATGTCTTGATGGTAAAGAATCTGCTGCAATGCAGGAGACCCGGGTTTGATCCCTGGGTCAGGAAGATCCCCTGGAGAAGGGAATGGCTACCCACTCCAGTATTCTTGCATGGAGAATCCCATGGACAGAGGAGCCTGGAGGGTTACAGTCCATAAGATTGCAGAGTCAGACACAACTGAGCAACTAACTTCCTTCCTTCTTAAATGGGGTGAGGAAACTACTGGTGTTTGTAGAGGCCACCATGCTGCTAAACATCTCTCAATGTGTGGCCCAAAATACCACTCGTGCTGAGGTCAAGAAACCCTGGTTTAGATAGACTATGTCCCTTCTCAACTTTTACCCTCCAACATTTGGCAATATGTCTATCACAACTTTTCACATGAGTTTTAAATTGCCATCATGATTTGCTGGTTCACAGGCTTCCAAAAGATGCATGGAAATATTTTGTCAAGATAAATAGACTAAGGTGTGAAGTATTATATTTTTGAATGACATTATCATTTAAAAAATACTCTAGATGCCTGGTTGACAAAACTACATACTTTATTTTCTGCTAAAACAATTTTAACTGTTGAGGAATCTTTTTGACAATACGAATGATTTTCTTTACATTCCATATCTTTCTATCAATTGGGGACAGTTTGAGATGATAGAAGACAGCCTCTCAAATCTGTCATCTTTGTTGTGATGTAAAGAAACCTTTCTCTATAAATTACCAAGGTATCTGGCACTGGGAAGTGTGCAAGGCTATTATTTATACCTGTTTAACTCTCAATATTATGACAGTATGATTTTTGAAATGGACTATCTCAATTCAAAATGCTTTCTGTTCTGAATTTCACCACATTGGAGTGATTGTTAATAGCTCTTCACTGTCAAGAAATCACCATGACCTCTTCTTTCTCTTATTTTTAAGTGTTGATATATTCTCAACTTGACAGATGAATTTGCTAGAGAATTTTTATTAAAAAAAAAAAAAAAAAGCTCTAAATAGGCTATCTCCAACCAAACATCCCTTCTGAGTGACAGTCTCTTTTCTTTTCGTGCTCAATTTTCATTTAAATCTCTGCAGATTTCCGTGACTACTCTGGGTCTTCAAATGGCCTCACAGTGTTCTTGCATCCTCCCCTAATCCATGTGGAACCTTTGGGCTACTTGAAGAAAGGCATCCTACTCAGAGAAAATACCCCATGAATGAAGTGAAGTGGAGTGAAATGAAGTGAAGTCGCTCAGTCATGTCTGACTCTTTGCGACCCCGTGGACTGTAGCCTATCAGGCTCCTCTGTCCATGGGATTCTCCAGGCAAGAATACTGGAGTGGGTTGCCACTTCCTTCTCCAGAGGATTTTCCTGACCCAGGTATCAAACCCGTGTCTCCCGCATTGGCGGTAGACACTTTAACCTCTGAGCTACTCAGAGAAAATACTCCATGAATACACCCCATGAAAATGCCCCATGAAAATTCCCCATGAATCAATACACAGAGCCTTGACTGGGAACTCTTGAACACTGCACAACTTGTATACTTTTATAGGGTACTCCTGAAAGTTGTATTGTAACTATGCCTGTATCCTGACTTTCTCTCTTGTTGGGACATCACCATTTATTTGTTCATTTATTTATTTTGCCAATAAATATTCACTAAGTTCCTTCCCTGTGCCTGGCATAACAGTAACACAAAGTCCCTCATCTGGTTGACTTTTAAATCTCAGAGCTGGTGCACTGGGATGACCCAGAGGGATGGGATGGGAAGGGAGGTGGGAGGGGGGTTCAGGATGGGGAACACATGTACACCCACGGTGGATTCATGTCAATGTATGGCAAAACCAATACAATATTGTAAAGTAATTAACCTCCAATTAAAATAAATAAATTTATATTAAAAAAGGATAATTTATAAAAAAATAAAACTCTAAAGACTTACAAAAAAAAAATAAAAAAGGATAAAACCATGACTCTCACACAAATGCAAAATGAACACATGCCAAAGATTTTTACTGTTAATGGGGGAACCAATAATATGGTTCAAATAAGAATTAGATTTATAGAGATTTATCATTTCTGTTGGACAATATGCATTTGCCTTGCCACCAGCAAGAGAGAAAAGATTTATTTCAGCAGCATCATCTAAAATTTAACTTTTTCTTCTCACAATTGCAAAACAGATGAGTAAAAAACAATCAAAGATGTGCACTCCATGTTAATCAGTTTATTTCTGAGGGATCCGTTGACATCCTTCAGTATTCTGCAGCAGTCTTTCTTGATTCATTTTAAAGTCTTCACAACTTCTCTTTAACGCTAGCACAGTGTTCAAATAAGGAGCCATTTCAGGTAACGGTGAGTGTACTGAGAAACAAAGCAGAGTGCTGTGGAAGCAGGTGGTTGGGTGAGGGGGGGACAGTTTTTAGATGGCAGAACCAAGAGGAGGTAACAGAATTGGTTAATTGGTTAAAGTAATACTCCCAACATTACCTATTTAAATTTTAACAGCTGTGATAAAGAACTTATTCTACAAGCGGAAAATGTTGATATTTATGGCATCAGTGTTGGCTACTAGCGGAGTCCATTTGTAGTTTTTCACTAGAAATGAAAACAAAATTGGATGTATTGACAAGTCTTCTCCATGTCTTTTTATTTCCCCTTCTGAAACCTGATGTCCATATTTTTTTTTACAACTTTTAACACAGTTTTATTTTATGTATTTTTAGTATGTTAGTAACTATGTAGAAACTCCAGTGTTCTTGCCTCGAGAATCCCAGAGATGGGGGAGCCTGGTGGGCTGCCGTCTGTGGGGTCCCACAGAGTTGGACATGACTGAAGCGCCTTAGCAGCAGCAGCAGCACTTTAGAATTGTCTTACATTTTATTAATGATTGCTTATAATTTTGAGTATGTTTTTATAGGATAATTTATAATTTCATGCATAAAATTAAAATATATGTGTATTATTTTAATAGTAAAATTAGAAAGCTATTAAATTTTTGTTGTTTTATTAATGCAATTTTAATTACCTTATCTCTAGCAGAGATAGAGGTATTAAACAAGTTGCTAAGTAAAAAAGGAGCAGGTTTAATTTATAGTTGCTTGAGAAGTTTTATTTTTATAAATTTTTTAAAGATTTATTTTATTAATTTTTTATTGATGTATAGTTGATTTACAATATTACATAAGTTTCAGGTGTATTTATTTTATTTTTATGCAGTGGAATATGTCTGCTCTTTTTTCATAAAATTTATTTTACAGTAGTTTGTGTAGTATGCTGCTACTGCTAAGTAGCTTCAGTCGTGTCCGACTCTGTGTGACCCCATAGATGGAAGCCCACCAGGCTCCCCATTCCCTGGGCTTCTCCAGGCAAGAACACTAGAGTGGGTTGCCATTTCCTTCTCCAATGCATGAAAGTGAAAAGTGAAAGTGAAGTCGTTCAGTCGTGTCCGACTCTTCACGACCCCATGTATTGCAGCCTACCAGGCTCCTCAATCCATGGGATTTTCCAGGCAAGAGTACTGGAGTGGGGTGCCATTGCCTAATTACCCAAATGGCTTTCAGAAAAGTAGGGCCACCCAAAATGAGAAAATCCATTAAAAAATAATTTTATATTTTAAAAAGTATCAAAATAACCATCAGATAAGTCAGAATTTCTTCTAAACTTCACTTATTTGAAGTTTTGATATGATTTTAATTTTGATTTGCATCAAGATTTGGCAAACTATAGCCTATGAGCCAAATTGGCCCGCATTTATTTATTTATTTATTTTTTTGTAAATTAAAATTTTTTGGAATGCAGTTACACTCATTTATTTACATATTATCTACGACTGCTTTCGCATTGCAACAATAGAGAAGGTGGAGACTATGGGACTTGCAAAGCCTAAAGTTTTTACCATCTAGCCCTTTAAGGGCAGTTTTGCCAACTCCTGGGCTACATAACTGGTGGGAGCTCTGATGCTGGGAGGGATTGGGGGCAGGAGGAGAAGGGGACGACAGAGGATGAGATGGCTGGATGGCATCACCGACTCGATGGATGTGAGTTTGAGTGAGCTCCGGGAGCTGGTGATGGACAGGGAGGCCTGGCGTGTTGCAATTCATGGGGTCACAAAGAGTTGGACATGACTGAGCGACTGAACTGAACTGAATCTTTTCATTTATTCATTTGTTTTTCATATCATATATTGAACACATATTTGATAAGTAGGCACTGTGTGCCAGACCCTGCTCTATAAGATCAAGGGTTACAACACAGTGGGAGAAAAAGTTTTATGATCTTCAGGTTCTTAATCTGGTACTAAATATGTTTCCCTTTTTTCTTTTAATTTTTGGGGTGATAGATTAAAGAATGTTCTCTAAAGTTTTAGTAATGAGATCTTTGCCTCCATACTTTGTCTTAGTATCTCCCTGAAGCAGATTCTTAGGCAAGGATTTGGGTGCAAATATTTTTCTGTTGTTGTTGTTAAAGAAAACACCCCCTAGAGTGGGGAAGTAAGAAAGGGAAGTGAAGGCAGGCGGTAGAAGGTGCATTATTAAGCCACCTGCTTTGGTATAATATTTCCAGGAAAAAAGCCTTTCAGGCACCAAAATGCAGAGATTGGCATCTAGAATTTGCCTGGAGACACTGAAACATCTGGAGGATATGAGTGAGGCAACGCAATATTTGTTAAAAATTTTAATTCCTGGAAGTACTCAGATCCACTTATGACCCATGATAAGTTGCCTTTGTTGTATAGTAAGGGGTTGGCTGGACACAACTTATACAGGAAATTTGATGGGAAAAAGCTTCAGTACTGGCTTTTAGACTTGAGCTGCACTTGAAATCCATAATCTCTGTCCTCTCCTGCCTATTTTAGATTTCTTTCCCTCTTGGCCAGCAATTATGTTGGTCCCAGGTGTTCCTCCAAAGAGGGCAGAGCATCCTTTCCTGTGTCAGAGTCAGTGTATAGTTCACAACCCTGAATTGGGAGCCTAAGATAGAAATAAATCATTTACAGATTTGCCCCTGTGATAACTCAAGTAGTGTCTACTTGGCTTGGAGCTAGAGATGCTAGTTATACCATCTGGCCAAGCGCCTTTACTCAAAATGCAGCCCACCAAGCCGGCCTCCTCTCATCAGTGCTGGGGTAGGTGACACAATGTATTTTCCTCACTTCTCTGTAGCCGACCACATAAATAATTGTATTTTTCTGAGACCACTTCAATTTCACTGCCTCATTTAAACATGGATCTTTGTCACAGAAAAGACGTAGGATGGAAACAATTCACTTCCTTTCCATTTTTATATGCTAGAGACAGATGGTGCTAGTGGAAAAGAACCCTCCTGCCAATGCAGGAGACCCAGGAGATGCAGGTTCGATCCCTGGGTCAGGAAGATCCCCTGGAGAAGGGAATGGCAACCCACTCCAATATTCTTGCCTGGATAATCCCATGGACAGAGGAGCTGGTGGGCCACAGTCCATGGGGTTGCAAAAAGTCGGATACGACTGAAACATCTAAGCACAACAACTATTCAGACAGTTAACCTGACAATGGAAGAGTATGGTAGGCAAAAAAAAATAAAAAATAGCTCCCTCAAAGATGATCATATCCTAATCCACAGAAGGTGCAAATATATTACCTTACATGGCAAAAAAGGACATGGCAGATGTGATTGAATTACAGATCTTGCTATGGGGAGATGATCCTGGATTATCTGGGTAGACCTAATGTAATCATAAGTGTCCTAAGAGGGGGGCTCTAATCAGAGTCAAGAAGATGTGATGATAGAAGAGTGGTCAGAGTAATGTGACCAGATGACTTTGAATACAAAGAAAGGAGTCATGAGCCAGGCGGTGCAAGCAGCCTCTAGAAGTTGGAGAAGGCAAAGAATGAATTCTCCCCTAGGACCTTCAGAAAAAAATACAGCCCTGCTAACACAGTGATTTTAGACCTGTAAGACTCATTTCAGATTTCTGACCTCCAGAACTGTAAGATAATTTATTTATGTTATTTTAGACTATTAGGTTTGTGGTAGCTTGTTCCAGCAGCAAGAGGAAACTAATATATAGGGTAAAACAGATTATAGTCATCTTTGGAGCTAGAGCAGAGGCAGAGATGTTTGTATTTCTGGTGAAAATATAGTGTAGATACTGAGAATCTAAGGACTGAATTAAAGTCCCATGGCTCTACAGTTTATTTGCAATGTGACCTTTAGAAAGTTACATAACAATTTTGAGTCTTGGTTCCCTCACCTGTAAAATGGGAATCCTAATAATATATGTCTTATAGTGTTGTGAGTGTTGAATAAGATAATCTATATAGTGCACTCAAAAGTATTCCTAGAGCATATTGAAAACTCAAAAACATTGACTATTATTGTTGTGATCTAAAAATAATGATCTTTGTGCTTGTGATGATCTCACAGTTTACAATGTTCTCATAAACTTAAACCAATCCTTTGAGATTGTTTTGCTTTTTCTCTCCCTCACCCTTCTCCCGAGGGACACATAGAATCATGGAGGGGATAATGGAAATTCCCAAGGTTTGAGACTGGCTCCTAACTCAGTGCTCTTTTTCAGTACTGAGTCAATGTTGAAAATATGATGCAATAAGTACAAAGTTCCAGAGATAAAGAAAACACAAATGTGCTTCAACAATGGCACATGCAAAGCTCCACATGTTTCATAATGTCTCAGAATGCAGTTGGCTTCCTTTTATTGGGTAGCATTATACACTAATATCTAAGTCTCCCAACTTTTAAAACTTTTTAGTTTGGTTACTTTTGATGAATAGCCCATAGAAAAAGGCTCATACAGTTTTCCAAAAGACTGCTCTATATTTGAGTTCAGTCACTGACTACCGAGAGAGATGAGCTCTGGTGACAGAAAAAAAAAAAATGTCATAAATTGAAAAGTTTCAGGATCAGAAGCTACCAGTGATTGCTGAAGATGGGACCAAATTGTGGAGAAGTTTGCTATTTTATATAAAATCCCCACATGCTGAGTAATAAGTAATCTTTCCTATCACTTTCAGGGTATGAATGATGTCAAAATGCCTGCTTTCTTGACAACTCATATTTCCTACAGGAGGCTGAGAAAAAGCATTAAAGAAAATTCATGATAATGGCTTGAAAAATAAACCATATGATCAAGAGGAATCTTGTATTGATACTTAATGCCATTTATAATGATAGTAGGGCTTCCCTGATGGCTAAGATGATAAAGAAATCTGCCTGCAGTGGAGGAGACCCAGGTTTGATCCCTGGAGTGGGAAGATTCCCTGGAGGAGGGCATGTCAAACTACTCTAGTATTCTTTCCTGGAGAATCCCATAGACTGAGGAGCTGGTGGGCTCCAGTCCATGGGGTCCACTTCAGACAAGACTGAAGTGACTTAGCATGTTCACATTCATAATAATAGCAGCAATAGCTAATGCTTATTGAGTGTTTTGAAAGTGCCAGGCACTGCTCTGATGTTTTAAATATAAAAATACATTTATTCCTCACAATGACCCTATAAAGTGGAAATGATTAGTTGTCCAACTTTGCAGATGAAGAAACTGAAGCAGAAAGGCTAAATAACTTAGAGGTCACAGAGTTATTACATGTCAGAAGTGGGGTTTCAACTCAAGTGACCTGGCCCCAGAGCCTAAAAGAGCCTACATTCCTACTCACTAATAAGTTACCTCGAAAGGTAGAGAACAAATTTCTGAGAGAACAGAATACAGGAGACATGAGTTTTCAGAGGAAAAGAAGGGGATGCTAGGTAGAGAATGCACAGTCAGATAAGACACCATCACAGGGTCCCTGAACTCTGAGGTTAGCAAGGGCCACTTGGCATATGTTTGTGCAGTGACAGATGGGATCTGGGAGGCAGGGAAACAAATTGAGAAAAGAGGCCTCATGAATAATGTTTACCTATTCCATGATTTAGCCAAGGGATGGCACTAACTAAATACATGAAAGATTCAGAGGAAATAAGGTCTTGGTAAAAATGTGTTTGTTTGATTTACGGACTCAGTTGGGAATTATTAACCCAAGTGCCATGACAGAGAGAAGGTAATTGTTTTTACTTAGAATAGCACTTGAGCCTAAATTATTGGATGCACATAACTCTATTTCTGAGAGTCAGTGGTGGTAGGGGTGGGGCTCCATAGACTTGTTCTGGCTTCTTCAAGTTGGGGCTGGATGCCCTAGCTATTCACATCCCATTTGGAAGGCTAAAGTGAGAGAATTTGTTCTGAATGTTTAAGACGGCTTTCTCCTTTGATAATCAAGGCTTGCCCAAGCAGAACTGGGAAGGAAGAGAAGTTTATCTTTGATGTCTTCATGTTATCCTTTAACCTGCGTGCTCCTCTGCTTTGAAAAATCCCCCATTGCAACCATATGTATGTGTGTTTACATACACACATAACATCCCACATTCCCTTGTTCCCCCTTTATCATTACTTTTATACCAGGTGGTTGGCATTCACACATGCAGATGTTGGCTGTATGATGACTAATGCAACTTCAAGTTGTTACCACCAGGAAGGGTATATTTATTTCAAAAGGTATTGTTGGAGGCCATGACACCTTACGTTGTAGGAGGGAAGCTAGAATGGGAGAATCTCAGAGAAGCTAATGGGTAGAACAACTAGTGAGATTCTGGGCCTTTCCCGGGAAATCTGTGCATTGTATTTTTATAGTGGATTTCCATTTTGATTTTGAATCACATTGCCCTGGCCCCCATGAATGTGGAGAAACTGGCTTCGACTGAGACCACGTCCTGGCCTGTTCTCCGTTCAGCCATGGGTCTTTGTCATGGATGTCAGACACATAAGCCTCAGAGGCAAGATAAAAGAGTTGGAGAGGCAGTCTGGAGAGAGGCTGTATAATTTTATTGAGCAATATTTCTTCTTTAAATGGGCTCATGGATAATTCAATTAGCTGGGTTTTGATTGCTCTTCTTAGCGGGTAGACTCTATATAATGAAAATGTGGATTCTTCATGACCCACTGTCACAAACCATCTTGTCAAGATGGATTATTCAACATCATCCCATAGTGTGTTTTGACACTGGTTCAGATTTGACATAGGTTCAAATTCCTCTTTAGCAGTATGTGTGTGTGTGTGCTCTCTCTCTCGATATTTCTCTCACCTTTTCTTGGAGATAGAGCTAAGAGTTGTAGACAGTAAATATGTACTTAAACTGAGTGGACAATGGCCATGGCAGAGACCATGAACTTTTCCCAGTGGAGAGCTCTGGGACATGGCATGTATGAGTTTGTCATTCTCATCAATGCTGGGTGCAAATGGCTTATGTCTGGTGGCAGAATTTGAGGACATTTATTAAGCCTCAGGCTAAGAGGTTTCATATCTTGATTATGAAAATGACATAAAACAATTAAAAAATAAAGTATTTGATAAGTTTCTCTATTTATATGGACCTTACATATCAATAATTCTACATTCAGTCTGGTATGCCTCAAGGAGAATAGGGAAAGCAGGAGCAGTGCTGAGAAAAGAGACTGAATAAGTTCCCTGTGATGAGATGGTTTCTCTATGAGAATGGACTAACAAGCACAGTGGGAGACAGCATAGGGATAGTAGATCTAAGGAGGGATGGTACTCACATCCACAGAATTAGAAAGGGGTCAGGCATGATTATGTGCCTTTGTTTATCATATCCCTAAAAACCAAAGGTTTTGTTCAAAGCTGAAAGTGATGATTTAAGAAGTAGAATAACGGATGCAATTGGCACAGGTCATAAGCACTATTGATCATGTACAGTGGCTTGAAAGAGAAATAGATTCCAAAGAAGAGCAGTTTAAAAAGTGAAGAATAAAACTATAGTTGACGATTAAAGGTGCATTAAGAACATTCAGGAAATATCTCTATTTTTGAGGATGAGGTCATTTTTCTCCACAAAATACCTTTCTGGGAAAGAGGGGGAAGTTGGACCACTTGTCAAGCAGAGTTTCTCTCTTTTTATGTTTCCTGAATATACGACATTTATCCCTGATCAAAACGTGATTTTCCTTTTTCCTGGCAAATGTAGAAATGACACCTCAAACAATTTGGTCTCTGTTCTCAAATTCATATTAGAGATTCTAATGTTTTCAGTATATATATATATATATATATATATATATATATATATATATATATACACTAGGCACAAAAAAGTAGTATTTTATTGTGGAAGCTGTCAATTTATCTTCTGCTACTATATTTCTAATCATCAAAGCCTCTTGGTAGATTATCACTTTTGCTTTTTAAAAAGGTAATTTTATCTTTGTTTAGACTAGGTGGTTTCAAATCAAGATGCTTCAGAGCAGGTGAGTAGGCAAATAATATAGACTATTGAGATGGGTCAAGGTGTTTGTTGCTCTGTTGTGCCTGACTCTTTGCAACCCTATGAACTGTGTAGCCCATCAGGCTTTCCATGGAATTCTCCAGGCAAGAATACTGGAGTGGGTTGCCATTTCCTTCTCCAGGGGATCTTCCTAACTCAGGGATTGAACCCGAGTCTCCTGCATTACAGGCAGATTCCTTATCATTTGAGCCACCAGGGAAGCCCTGAAATGGGTCAAGTGCACTTCAGTAGGGAATGGTGAGGACTGTAGCAAACTGGAGGTCGTAGTCCTTTGGTAAGGGAGGCTTCTGTTGCTCACTTTCAGCCAATAGCTGCCAAATGGGGCTCTAGGCCCAAAATTGTGATTCTGTACAAATATTTTATAGAGATGCCAGAAATACGCTCAAAGAAATGAAGAGTTCTGTCATTTGAAATGATGTACAGGCCCCCAAAACCTTAGTTTGTGACTTCTGGAGAATAATCTGATAAAGGGGAAAGTTCAGCAAATAGAGACAACAAAGCATCAACAAAACAAAAAAACAGGTTCTTGACCTAACCGATTCATATATAATAAACAACTAATTCAAATTACTTTCTATGTATGTACAGGACCCTAGGTTTTGTCCACTGGAAAATCTAAACCGTAAATCAAAATATGTATTATGTTAGCTGCACATTGAGAGTAGGGGCACATATTTCTGTTTGGAGTAGGATAGGGGACTTGGAGGGTGGGTAATATTTGAATTACGATTTGAAATATAGATATGACCTGATTATGAGCAAAAACATAATGAAGAAGCAGTCCTAATAGTTGAATTAAGTGAAGATAAGTCCATGGTAGGACAAGACGGCTATTCCTTTCCTGGAACAATGGTCACAATAATTTGATCAGTAAATATAATTCATTGAAAGCGCCAGGTATTGAGGGTCTTAAATGACAGGCTGAGGAGTAAGAGTTTTATCCTCTAGCAGGGGGTTGCCAATTCAAATGTCTTTAAAGGCCAGATAGGAAACAAAAAAGAAAACTTAATTTGGATAGGAGTCCACCGTATCTAGATGAAAAAACAGGCTCAGTTCCAGTGGACTGTTGCCATGTAGAAATGCACCACCAGCATTGCCCACGAGAAGTTGGAAATCTAAGTTTTTAGTTTTTATTTGGAAGTTACGGTTTTTAAATGTTGGCAGCACATGCACATGAGAAAAGAAAAGTGTGAATCAAAGCTTATTTGGAAGCCCACATGTAAAATAAACTTAGATCTGCGGGGGGACGGGGGGAAGGTTATCATGAGCCTATATTCTCTCTATTCTTGAGCCAACTAGGGGGTCTCTCATCAAAGAGTGGACTTTAAATACTCCTGCTACTGATAATAGGAAAAGATAAAAGACATACATTTTGTATGCATTGTAAAGATGCATGCACAAAGACAAGAAGTATTAAATGAAGATATTTTTGTGTGTAAAAAGATTTTTTTTCATGTATTATGCTTCATATTATAGCATAAAATTTTAAATTAGAGACACATTAATTAAAATATTTTTAGAAGTTTAGAAAAAAAATTTTCTTCCAAATCAGTAGTTTAAAGCAGAGAAAATTCAGGCTTGTGAACTTGAGCAAAAACATAATCACATCTTTATCTCCATTATCCTCTAACTTAAGTGTAACGCTTCATTCAATTATGAAATATTTAACAAACCATAGAAGCTTAAGTGGTACCCTTGTGACTTTGTCACCAATGGAAATCCCAGGAAATTTTCATACTGTTGAAATGCAAATGGCTGGAAGTCATAGTTAGGCTTATTACTATAGATACTTAAAAAACCATAGCAGTTAGCAGACTCAGATAATGTTCTTCCATGCATTAATAAAGAAGTACATATACATATACTATGTCACATATTTAAAAAATACTATTTTACAATAAGTGCTTTCATTTTTAATCCATATTTTAAATGTTTAAATGATTACATGGAGCGGAGTCCATTGGCTTCACCAGATCGCCAAAGGGGTTTGTGACAGGAGAAAAGTTAAGAAGCCTGGCTCTGAATCAGTAAATAAAAAGATTTTCCATTGTGGAGGTTCTGAGATTGCTCTTTTATTTTTTTTACTGCAAGGTTTCCTATCTGGGGTACTAAGGTAAGAACAACCTTTCCAATTGGAGTTCTTACTGCTTATAAAGATTCAGGAGTAACTGGGATAATTCATTGTTGTGAAACAGAACAAAAAAGAATAAAAAAAATTTGTAAACAGTTGAGTTCAAATGTAAAAAAACAGAATAAGGGAGGGAACTGACAGAATGTTGCCATATGTTTGTACCTGCGGCAAACCAAAATGAGGAAATAAAAACGTGATCAAGTGGGACCTCAAGTTGGTCAAGCTGGCTCGCATAGAAACCATCCAAGTGCAGAATTCTTCAAAACAAAAGTAGGGCATCAATATTCTGGACAGTGGCTGGGAAGCAGGGAGCACTCTCTTAGCTATTTAGAAAAAGCATCTTCTGAAGCATTTTTTTTTTTTTTTTACCTGAGTAGTGATTAAAGGACAGAGTTTCCATCTCCTGGGGAAATGTACTGACTGTGACCAAATTAGCTCTGAATTTGCTATTATTTAAATGCAGGTTCTTGTATTTATTAAAATGAAGTGACTGTCATATTAAAATTGAAAACGAGCAGTTGCACATGCAAATTATTTCTAAAGTTCAACTGCTGCTAAATGAGACGCAGTGCTCCTAAACTTAGAAATGCTTAACATAAATTATGACCTAATTAACATTTGCATGGTAATCCGGACTTCCTACAGCTTATTCTGCTAATTAACACATGATAAATGAGCACACATTAATATTTTATTGTAACATAACTTGTCCAGGAAAGCTTCTTAACTCCTTGGAAAATATTTTGTGTATGTGTGGGTATATTTTTCTATTTCCTGCCTGAGAAGTATCCTATTTTGGCTTCTGCTATTATATAATTTTGATGATAAAACTGTTTCATGTTGTAAATTTAATAAGACAATGAGGCAAGCTCTAGGAGTGCTTTTCTCCCCTTCATTTAAATTCTTTTTTCCATACTCTTTCTGGGAAATATCTGCATTTTTTAGAGAGAAAAAGGATGGCCTTGGTATGTACATTTCAGCTAATTATCACTTGTCATGGTTAGTTTTTTTAATACCTGCATTGTGGTTGTCCTGCACTAAAGGAGTCACGAGTGACTCTAGATGTGTTGAGTAGAGCAAAAATGTATATAAAGGTATGGATTTTGTACTTAGCAAATGATTTCCTATTGGTCATATATTCAGCTAGTTTGTGTCTTTTAACCAAATCATGACAGCCATCAAGTAAGTTAGGGAGACAAGAAAGCTTCTGTCTCTATCAGGGACAGGAAGTATCTTTCAGTATCCATCACTTTCATTGTTGTTGGGTTGCAATTTTTGAGTTTTGGCTTACCTACCTGGTATACTGTAGGGGACCAGATGCCATGATCTTTGTTTTCTGAATGTTGAGCTTTAAGCCAACTTTTTCACTCTCCTCTTTCACTTTCATCAAGAGGTTTTTTAGTTTCTCTTCACTTTCTACCACAAGGGTGGTGTCATCTGCATATCTGAGGTTATTGGTATTTCTCCCGGCAATCTTGATTTCAGCTTGTGCTTCTTCCAGCCCAGCATTTCTCATGATATACTCTGCATAGAAGTTAAATAAGCTGGGTGACAATATACAACCTTGATGAACTCCTTTTCCTATTTGGAACCAGTCTGTTGTTCCATGTCCAGTTCTAACTGTTGCTTCCTGACCTGCATATAGGTTTCTCAAGAGGCAGCTCAGGTGGTCTGGTATTCCCATCTCTTGAAGAATTTTCCACAGTTAATTGTGATCCACACAGTCAAAGGCTTTGGCATAGTCAATAAAGCAGAAATAGATGTTTTTCTGGAACTCTCTTGCTTTTTTGATGATGCAGTAGATGTTGGCAATTTGATCTCTGGTTCCTCTGCCTTTCTAAAACCAGCTTGAGCATTTGGAAGTTCATGGTTCACGTATTGCTGAAGCCTGGCTTGGAGAATTTTGAGCATTACTTTACTAGCGTGTGAGATGAGTGCAATTGTGCGGTAGTCTGAGCATTCTTTGGCATTGCCTTTCTTTGAGATTGGAATGGAAACTGACCTTTTCCAGTCCTGTGGCCACTGCTGAGTTTTATGGGGAAAGAGTGGAAACAGTGTCATACTTTATTTTTTTGGGCTCCAAAATCACTGCAGACGGTGATTGCAGCCATGAAATTAAAAGACACTTACTCCTTGGAAGGAAAGTTATGACCAACCTAGACAGCATATTCAAAAGCAGAGACATTACTTTGCCAACAAAGGTCTGTCTAGTCAAGGGTATGGTTTATCCAGTGGTCATGTATGGATGTGAGAGTTGGACTGTGAAGAAAGCTGACCACCAAAGAATTGATGTTTTGACCTGTGGTGTTGGAGAAGACTGTTGAGAGTCCCTTGGACTGCAAGGAAATCCAACCAGTCCATTCTAAAGGAGATCAGTCCTGGGTGTTCTTTGGAAGGAATGATGCTAAAGCTGAAACTCCAATACTTTGGCCACCTCATGCGAAGAGTTGACTCATTGGAAAAGACTCTGATGCTGAGAGTGATTGGGGGCAGGAGGAGAAGGGGACGACAGAGGATGAGATGGCTGGATGGCATCACTGACTCGATGGACGTGAGTTTGTGTGAACTCTGGGAGTTGGTGATGGACAGGGAGTCCTGGTATGCTGCGATTCATGGGGTCACAAAGAGTTGGACATGACTGAGTGACTGACCTGAACTGAACTGATCCTGTAGGGGATTTTGTTTGTTTTAGTTTGTTTTACTTGGGACTACCAAGGATGATTGCCAATTGGCATCTTACTTAATTACATAAATCTGAACATGGGGTCTTTGGAAGAAGATTTTCTAAATCAGAGTGAGAGCAATTGACTATGGTGAGCAGTGCATTGAGTGTTCTGTAAGCCCATTAGAGGGGCATCTAATGAGTGATTGAGAGGGTCTATAGTGTGTTGCTCTGTTTTTAAAGACACCATTGGGATCACTGAGCAACTTTTCTTGCCTAATGCCTGAATCTTACTCGTGGTCTTTCAAACTCATTCCTTTTGAAAGTATTTTCAGCCACACTTCTTACACCAACTGTGTGAGATATTCTTCTCCACCATCACAGGTTGTCCAACTCTCTGGTCAAACTATTGGACATCCTACAACCCAGTTCCATTCTGACACTGTCTACTTGGATAGAGGTTAAAGGCTCAGTCCCACAGAACTGCTCCTCACCCCTAGCAAATGTTGATCAAAGTCCCAAGCCTCCCATAGTTCTGAACAACTGGGTATACACTGAGGGTTCCTACAACCCCTTCCTCAGACTAGCAGATTTCCTAGAATAGGTTATAGAAGTCAGGAAACACTTTACTTACCATTGACAATGTATTTTAAAGGATATTAGAAAGCATACAAATGAACAGCCAGATAAAGAAGTACACAGAGTGAGGTCCAGAAGGGTCCCCAGCACAACTCTATCCCCTCTATGGTGGAGTATACTAACTTTCCAATACCTGCATGTGTTCTCCAACTTGGAAGTTCTTCAAACCCTACTGTTTAAAGATCTTTGTGGAGGTTTCATTTTGTAGGCATAATTGATTAAATTATTGGCTGCTGGCTCTGGGCACTGGTAACTAGAGACTAAGAACTAATCCATACCAGACAAACACTCCTGACTTGAAAAAAAAAAAAAAAGAAGAAGTTTTGAACTGACTATTAGGTAATAGATAAGTTAAATAACTGATGCATTCAAAATAAGAAATACAAAGTGGAGCAAGATTTTCAACTTGTGGATGACTGTAGTTGAGATGTCATTCTGTCCATCAAGGATCTTCATACCCTCATGGGCATAACTTTCTTGTAAATCTGCTCTTTCAGAACTAGACATCCATTTTTAGCTCAGAGTCCTCTTGTTTATATTAGCTGGCTCTTTCTGCTGTTCTGAGGCTTCAGATATCATTGTATGACAATGCTGATGGTTCTCAGCTTTTAAATCTTTAATCATGCCAATTCCTGTACTTGGGGTCATGTTACTTAAGTAGGCGCCACTATTCTTGGGAACAGAGCTACTAAAATAAAAGTGTAACTGTGTCTTCTCATCCCCTGTGGTTTCCCTGTAACAGACCCCAAAGAACATGGCACTGGAAACCACAAACTTATTTCCTTTCAAAATTTTCTCTGTCTGATCAAGGGAGACCCGTGTGTTATGGTTAGTTACATGGCTTGCTTTCTCTCTTTCCGACGTTTTTTCTTAGTGAATAGAAAAGTTGTTCTTGTTTCTTCTCCTTGGGTCAAATAGTAGTGAAAAACAACCATAATAATAACAGGACTAACATTTTAAGTATTTTGCTATGCCTTAGCTGATTTAATCCCCCACATTGTTACACGTAAGACTCTACTATGTAGATTATTTGTGATGCACGTAACCAGTCTCTTTCCTTTGAATTTCAAATCAGTAGGTCTGGAGTGAGATGTGGAAATCTGCATGTTAGGGATGATTTTCAGAAAAAAGAGAAACATGTATTCTTTATCTTGGAACACATATGCTGGATCATTCTGATGAAGGTGTTGCTAGGATTGCACTTTGGGAAACAATGGACTAGATGCAGTATCAACCACTAGGATGGAAAACAAGAGCCTGAGACTGCCGACTACTATGTCATACCAGTAAGATGGGTGGAGTGACATTGGTAAATCATGGAAGATGCTGGAGGACGTGAGGTGTAGTGGTTAAGAACAGAACTCTGGAGCCAGGCAACCTGAATTCACATTCCAGCTCTGCCATTTGCTACATATGTGACCCTGAGCGAGTCATTTAGCCTTTTTGTGCCCCAGTTTTCCCACATTAAAATGAGAATAAGAATGTTAATTAAAAGAGCCCTTGGTGAACATGGTCATTGGAAAAATGGAATGAGTTCATACTTGTAATTTGGTTAGCCTAGGAAATGGCAACCCACTCCAGTATTATTGCCTGGAGAACCCCAGGGACAGAGGAGCCTAGTGGGCTGCCGTCTATGGGGCACACAGAGTCGGACATGACTGAAGCAACTTAGCAGCAGCAGCAGCACATTATGAGTACTACTTAATTAGTTGCTTTTATTATGTTTTTATTTGAGGGTAGCTGAGATTTAAATAATGAGGAGGAGTCCGCCAGGTCACTTATCAGATGTAGTAGTAGCAGGTGGCCATCTCAGCAGAGCAGACATCATGTGTAAAAGCAGAAGAGACTCAGACTGCTGGACCAGAAAGCAGGGGATGTGAGGCCATAGAAGTAGATGAGGGTCCAGTCACTAAGGCACTTGGCTTTTATATTGTGGACTCCTTCACGGGGCTTTCAGGGGGTGATATATTTTAGTACTATTCTGGTGGATCTATGGAGCATTGGTTTGAAGGAAATAAGATGACAGTCCAGGTGACTAGTGAGGAGGACCTATGGGGATCCAGGTGACAGATGAAGAGGTGGAATATGAACACTAGTGAAAGGATGGAGAGAGGATATTTAAATGTTTAGGAGTTTGGGATTAATACATACACACTACTATATGTGGAATAGGTAAGTAACAAGGACCTACTGTATAGCACAGGAAACTACACTCAATATCTTGTCATAACCTATAAAGAAAAAATCTGAAAAATATAAAATTGAGTCACTTCACTGTATACTTGAAACTGATATAACATTATAAAGTAACTATACCTCAATAAAAATAAAAAAAGAAATGCTTAGGAAATTCAGTAGGCAGGTCTTGATTGTCTGAGGGCAAGTTTAGAAGAACAGAAGAGTCAGATATCTGTCTTGAGAACTGGATGAACAGCAATGCCATTAACTGAGACATAGCATAAAGGAGTGCTTACAGAGTCAATGAGTTCAGTTTTGGACTGTGGAGTTTGTGGTACCAAGTAGGATGTCTGCATAGAGATGTGTACAGCCAGTTGGACATTATGGGTTTAAAGTTTGCATCACTGGTTTGATCTGAAGTTTGGAACACATGGCATAATAAATGCAAAAGCTTGGGAAACTGAAAAGGATGCTACAAATATAAAGCATTCAGAGCAGTATTATCCTATTCTTGCAGTGTTCAGCAATAATTATTTATTTTAAGGTACAAAGAACTGCAGTGAAATTTTTCTGAAAAGGAATAATATGCTCTTCCCCCAGCTCATTAGAAGGATTTCTGAAGAGAAAACAGTATGTGCAGTGACACACATCTAAATTCTAGACTTTCAAAGGAAATTTTCAGACAGGCCATCCTTGTTCTTGGTTAATTAGAAAATAAGAAAAACCAGCAGAGGAGACCTCCTTTTGGCAGATTTTTCCATTTGTTGTGGGCTTCTATGAGGATGACTTAGACCTATGGCTTTATTATAAGAAAAATAGCATTTTTATGGATTTACAGACTATTAGACTTAGAAGCACCCTGATAGTATATTATCTGTGATTTAAAAAAAAAAATGAGAGAGACTCACTGAGGCTGACTGATTTACTTTAGATTTCATAGCATGTATATGACAGGACCAGGCTCTAAGAGCAAAGCCCACTGGATTGGGACAGTGAGTTTCTCTGGGGTTCCATACTGGCTCTCATTTTTCAGTACTGAAATAGCTATCTCTATCTATCTAATATTTGCACCCCTTGATTCTTTTTCCCCTTTCTATTATTTACCTTATATCTAAGGAGAACATAAAAGTATGAATACATATAGCACTACCAGGTTAGACATGTCGGCTTGGAAATTCTGCTCAGTGAAACATGGCATATTTGTTTCAAACTGTCCAGTAAGATTCGGTTATAAAATTCTGTTGGATTAAAATGCTTCCATATATTAAAAGGACAAGTGTCACAATCTTTTGCACAATCTTCCTTTTCCCCTAAGTACGTATTAGTAATGGTAGTGGTAGTAGAAATAGTAGTGAGTAGTAGCAGGAGTCATGGTAGGAACTATAGAAGAATGATTGTAGCAGAAGTAGTAACAATGATGGTGAGGGTGGGGCTGGTGATATATATTTCCTAATTGCTTTCTATAGGCCAGACACTCTATACATAAAAGACTGTACAGAATATAACTCAAAACTTTAATGCTCAGGTTCAGATTCCTGGGCTTGTATCCCAGTGCAAACATTTTCTGGCTATTTGACTTTGAGCAAATACTTAAATTCTTGAAGTCTCAATTTCCACACGAGTAAAAATAGAGAAAATGAAAGTACCTGCATGAAATGGATAAAGGGAGACTAAAATGAACAAAAAAGTACATAAAACATTGGCAACGCTTATAACCCACACTCTGTGATGAAGGCTTCGTTTTTATCCCCATTGTACATATGAGAACACTGAGGCTCAAGGAGCTAAAATAATTCCCAAGTCTTTTTTTTCATGGTAGTACTGGAATTCAAATCTAAGTCTATATGACTCCTCACCTGGTTCAAAACCACAATGTGTGTGTTCTTTGGGAAAAAGTTACTTCAATCTTGGTTTTTGAATATTGCTTCTTAAATCTTGAAAAACCTCTTTGCATTTGTTATCCGAGGGCTTTTTTTTTTCCCCCCAACATATAGGATGTTCCATTTCTGAATCTTCTGAAATTGTTGCACCAAGATGCCTCTGTTGTCAACATTAGTCTTTGGTCATATGGTTGGCCTTTCCCATGAACCTGACAGTTGACAAAAGGTACACATTTAAATTGCAAGACTGAAGACTGAACAAAGTAGTCACTGAAGATAGATTCGAGGTCAATAAATGCTGTTGTTAGAATATTATTTAAAACTATAAATCTGACTGCTTCTTTTGTATATGATATTGTGTTGGGACTGGCCAGCATTGGATTCTTCTTTATAGGGACTGCAGAATTACTGCCTTCCCTATTAATTGGCACTGGGGATAAAATTAGCTGGTGTTTGACTTTCCACTGAAGTCTGGGACCCCTGTGACTCTGATTCTTACTCCTAGGCTAATAGACTATTAGTCACCTTCAGTGAGTTTTCTTCCTCTCTGTTTCTTTTCTATAAGCTGGTTCAGAAACCAACTTGTAGTTTGTGGTAAGAATATTGAAAACCTAACTAGGATGTTATATTCAACTCCACAAAGAAAAGATCACTTCAGTAGAATTATAATGAATTGCTTTCCTTTTACACCATTTTAAGTCCCAAGGATTTTAACAAGGGGGTTGTTGAAAGTAAATGCTGTTTTATTACACATTACGAAGGAGCAGCAATTAAGATGTTGTCTAAGTAAGTTAACCTTTTAACCCTTAGACATATTCCAGTTCTCGCAAGTGGATAGAAAAGTAGTAGGTGTCAACATTAGAGCTGAAGGACCAAGTACCATTTTCTTTCAGAGGAAAAAAAAAAGCCCTCCCAATCATTTAAGAAAAACTGCCATCAGCAGAATTAAATAAGCATCATTGAAATGTTGTGAGATATTTTTGCTCTGTTGCCCTTGAGAATTTTGTTCTGTTGCCCTTTGAGCAATTTTAGTGAAGGCTGAATGGAAGAGCTGGGACCTGAGACCAGGTCTTTTGACTCTTAGTTGTCACTGGGCATCAAAGTTTGATAAAAGAGAGCGAAATACCAAAATCCTCTCACAAAAACCAATAAGCCATCAGGAGTCTTTGCATTATTTCTATTTCCTAATTCAAAGTGTCCCTCATTTTTATTCCTGGAGCAATTTATATAAACCTTAAACATAGGAGCTGCTGCTAAGTCATTTCAGCTGTGTCCGACTCTGTGTGACCCCATAGACGGCAGCCCACCAGGCTCCCCCGTCCCTAGGATTCTCCAGGAAAGAACACTGGAGTGGGTTGCCATTTCCTTCTCCAATGCCTGAAAAGTGAAAGTGAAGTCATTCAGTTGTATCCGACTCTTAGCGACCCCATGGACTGCAGCCTACCAGGCTCCTCCGTCCATGGGATTTTCCAGGCAAGAGTACTGGAGTGGGGTGCCATTGCCTTCTCTGTAAATACAGGAGACACATCAATATAAGTGATTATAAGCCTGAACTTTGCTGGCTGATAAACCTGGATTTAGGCTTTAAGCATGACATGCTCTAACTTTGTGACATCAAATAGTTATTAATCCCTCAAAGTCTTTTTTCCATGTCTGTAAACTGGAGCCATTGGTAGTGCCTAAATTCTTTTGGTTGTCTGAGGATAGAAACATAGAATTCAAGTGAAGAAAACAGGACAGTGCTAAGGTATACCTAAGTGTTGATGAGGATAGTGACGATGACAAAGATGATGATGATTTCCTTTGTAAAATGCATTATAATAATTTGTTTCTGCCAACCTCCCCACTAAACAGTGAAAGCCTTTAAAGTAGGAGTGAATTGTATTTATGTTGTGTCCCCAGAGACTTATACAGTGTTGACTGTCTTGTTGTTTAGTCACTCATTAGTGTCCAACTCTCTGCGACCCCCTAGACTGAGCCCCCCAGGCTCCTCTGTCCATGGAGTTTTCCAGGCAAGACTACTGCAGTGGGTTGCCATTTCCTACTCCACGGGGTCTTCCTCACCCAGGGATCAAACCCGTGTCTCCTGTGTCTTCTGCATTTGTAGGTGTATTCTTTACCACTGTGCCACCTGGGAAGCCTTGACTAATTTGGAAGCATCTAATAAATATAGGACTGAATTGCATAAATTAAAGTTTAACAGAAATTGAAGCCTGGCTTACATTACTGATTATGCTGCTGTTTGACATTGAAGAAGTCATCTCCTCCCTTGGTTTATCCAGTTTTCCATATATAAGGAGGAGGTATCCTACTTGCCCTTTAGATGTGCTATAAGAATGATTTTAACATTCAGTGGAAAATTGTACCTTAATTTGTGAGGGATTAATATTTAATATTAATGAAGTTCATAGCCATCCATTTCCCTCCATTCATTTTTTTTTTTTTTTTGTAGTTGCAATATGCTTACGAGCTTAAAGGAGCCTGAATGAAAGAGTGTGAAGGCCATGCCTTATGTCACACACATACCAAATGACTGAGTGCCTCTCAAATTAGAGGAGATATCTGTCCAGGCAAAAAGAGCATTGCAAGCAGTAAGAAAATTAATTGAGGCACTTAACTGCACCAAGCCCCAACCCTCACCTATTCATTTCCAAGCAGTTAAGTATTTTAGGTGATCGTCACTTTTGTCTTTGCTTCAATTACTTGAATTTTAATTGCTTGTTTTCTATAGATCTTATATGAACATCATTTAAAATAAAATTATACATCAAAAACACCATGGATGAATACCTGCTAATGATCATTATGTGTGAGCAGTGAGATTGTAAGTGATTTCTTTGTTCTTTCTTATTGTAAACTTGCTTTAATTTAGCCTCTTTTAGTGGCATGAACAGACTTATTCAGGCTGGAGCAACTGAGTGAATGCTTATGGCCATGAGGCTAATGGGGAGCTCCTGAGAATCTGAACATGCATTGTTACACTGTTGAGGTTCTCCAGAAATGGAGATGAATGCAGAGCATCACTGCAAACCTCTGTCATCATTCCCTCTTCCCTGTGGCAGTTACAGGCTTCAACCACTTTATTGGTCTTGGCTCCTTTTGGTGTGTTTTCTTACTTCTGGTCCATTATCAACTAGCCTTCATTCAATCTTTGTTTGGTATTTTTCTCTCTCCACTTCTGTTTCCTCATGGTCTCTGCTTTTTCATCAATTCAGCTCACTCACCACAAAAGATTCAGTATGAATCTTGCAGGTTATCACCACTCCTGGCTCTTTCAAGAGACCGAAGATGGAGATAGTGCTTCTGCAGAGCTTAGATGTGAATTTTATTTATTTTTTAACTTTTATCCATCTCAAAGATTATACCTACCTATGTCAATAAATACAAGTTTCTGTCACATATTCAGAATTCACTAGAACTACCTAGTCATTCAGAGACTAGGAAAAATGTTTGTTACAACTTTAGATTGTCTGTAGTTTGAGCGGGTTTTCAACAAATGCCCCCAGCGGGAGGACTTTGATAATCATTCTTTGGAAGTGTCTTTATGGGGGCTGGACTTTTCCCCCAATTTTTTAAACACTGATGTACCAGTTGATGGACAACTACAGCACCCAGACACCCCTTCTGGAGCAGAAGTGCCCAGTGCGGATAATTCTAGCCACAGGTCTTGATCTACATTACAGAGCAGAGTGCTAATTCTGGTATTAGAGAAAACCAACACCAAATACTTGAAATTCACATTCTCTCCTGCCCTGAAGGGATTTTTCTTTGTTCATAAGAGGCACAGCCCATTTATAAATACTAAAATGGCCAGTCCTCAATCAAGACATCTGGAAGTGGAGGATAACCTGATGTTCTGATCTGATTGGTAGTTCAGAATCAAGACTTTCTGAAGAGGAAGCGAAGGTCACTTTCTCTCTTTTCCCAAAGTGTTCTGTGACCACTTTTCATGACCACAGACATTTCCAGAACATAGTCCTGGTTATTGAGGACACTGATTATCGCCTTCATCCGGGAGAGGGACCCCACCGGTGTCAGATGTAAGGAACTGTCTAGGGTCCTATGTTTGGAGCTTCTTGGAGATGCAGGTTGCTTCCTGGGTGGTCTATACAATTTGCAGATTTCTCACCTTTCTCTCTGCCTATTCATTTCATGAGTGTGAGCCATGAATTTTATATGTCTCTATTGCCTGATTGCTGTCTCTCAGTTGCATGTTAAAACAGCAGTCTTGCCTCTCATATTCATTTATTCTTAAGTCAAAAGACTGACCAACTGCATAAAAAAGCATTTTCACTAGAATTTCCCCTCTGATTTCAAAATTGGTTTCTGAATTGTTGGCTTATTATTATTTTTTTAAATCTTTATTCTGTAATGTGCATGTGAGAAAAGGAGCATGAGATAGTCATTTACTTTTAATTTAGCCTAAAGAGTGATGTGGTCCCATCACTTCATGGGAAATAGATGGGGAAACAGTGGAAACAGTGTCAGACTTTATTTTGGGGGGCTCCAAAATCACTGCAGATGGTGATTTCAGCCATGAAATTAAAAGATGCTTACTCCTTGGAAGGAAAGTTATGACCAACCTAGATAGCATATTCAAAAGCAGAGACATTACTTTGCCAACAAAGTCCATCTAGTCAAGGGTATGGTTTTTCCAGTGGTCATGCATGGATGTGAGAGTTGGACTGTGAAGAAAGCTGAGCGCCAAAGTATTGATGCTCTTGAACTGTGGTGTTGGAGAAGACTTTTGAGAGTCCCTTGGAATGCAAGGAGATCCAACCAGTCCATTCTAAAGATCAGCCCTGGGTGTTCTTTGGAAGGACTGATGCTAAAGCTGAAACTCCAGTACTTTGGCCACCTCATGCGAAGAGTTGACTCATTGGAAAAGACTGTGATGCTGGGAGGGATTGGGGGCAGGAGGAGAAGGGGATGACAGAGGATGAGATGGCTGGATGGCATCACCAACTCAATGGACGTGAGTTTGAGTGAACTCTGGGAGTTGGTGATGGACTGGGAGGCCTGGCGTGCTGCGATTCATGGGGTCGCAAAGAGTCGGACATGATTGAGCGACTGAACTGAACTGAAAGAGTGACGGCAGCTCGTTGCCAATAATATGTGATTTTGAAGCTGTCAGTCTATTGTGATATAAACCCATTTTCCCAGATAGTGAGGGGCCCATTGGAGAGGAATTCTTTGATTTTATTGGATAAAAAAAGCTTTAGGTTGTGTTCTCTTAAATGATTTACAAAAGAAATCTTTCTCCTTGATCAGGATCATTGAGGTTAACATGAGAGTTAGAGTATCATTTTTCTTGCAAGATCATCATTTTTTCAAAATAAAAAGAGTCTTCAACAAGACACCCCACAAATCCCAAGACAGTAATTACACTCTTGGAACTGGAAATCTTGCATGTTTGCAGACATTTTGGAGTTCGGCATTTGTGGCTCTTCACACACTATGAAATATTTATGCATTGTTCAAATAACCCTGCTTAGTTACCATTGGATACCTACTGTTGTACAGGAATTGCATTTAGAAAGCAACTGAATCTAATTTGCAAAATCCATAAAGCTCTCATACACATATACTTCAGTGGAAATTTTTCTGAGACAATAGTTGAACATACTAGTAAATAGATGCTTATTTGGTTTGGAGGATTTTTTGTTATTTGCAGCAATGAAAAAAATTACTTACTCTCAACATATTGCAATTAATTTATAAAACATAAAGTTTCCAATAAAAATTGACTTTCTATACCAAACATTTTTAAAAAATGATTACTGTGCATGCAGTAATCCATTTTACTAATGCAAAAGCATAAAAATAAATAAGAGATTATTTATAACTATCACCTAGAGAAAGCATTTTAGAAAATACCCTTCTTGACTACTGTTTTGTTTTTCTTCCTTTAATTATCTCCTTTCCTTCCTTCCCTTCCCTTCCCTTTCTTCCTTCCTTCCTGGTCTTCTTCCATCCCTCCTTTCTGTCTATCCATTCATCTGTCCTTGTATTTAAAACATGGTGTTATATTAGATATAAGCTTTTTACAGTTTGCTTTGCTAATGAAGCAGCATACTTTGAGTGTCTTCCAAGCCAGGAGATATACTTCTACTTAACAGGGATTTTATTTCATTGTATTAATGTTCCATAAATTATATGTCCAATCTCTTATTACTGGGCATTTATATTGTTTCTAATTTTTGACTAATATAAACATTTCTAAACAGATAAAGAGAATTAAAATTCATTTATTCAATAAATAGTTATTGAACTGACATTATGTGCCACATACTGGGGTTATAGCAATGTTAGAAACAGCTCATGTTTCTGTCTTTCTATAAGCCCATGATAAATAGATAAAACAAGATCTTTGAAATTTAGATTAGGGTAACATTTGTTTTTCCTGAGACAGTCTTTATCATCTATTAGAGAAGGTTAATACTTCTGATTATTATTTTCCAAGGCCATTAAAAGGCTTTATTCCTGATGTCACACTGACCAACTGTAACTCCAGTTACAGTTGACAAGGTGAGAGATGGCTGTGTTATCACTAGAGATGGTGAAAAATGGTCACATTCTGGATCTATGTGGAAGGTAGAGACGACGAGATATGCTGATGGTTAGGATGTCAAGTGAGAGGGAAAGAGATGTTCAGGTGAACTCTACAGTTTTTAGCCTGAGAGACTAGGCTGTCAGCCACTAGCTGTCAATCACTGATTGGTGGATAGGAGGGAGCAAAGGTTTCATGGAGGCAGAGATGAGGGTGATCAACATTTTGGTTGTGAGGTGTTTATTAAGTGGAGATGTTCAAGTGTGAAATTGGATGCATGAATCTAAAGCTCAAGAGAGAGAAGTCAGAGTGGGAGATTTAAATTTGGGAATTATCAACACTGGCCAAGTGATCTTAATCAAGGCAATTAATCCTTCTGTACCTCAATTTAATCATCTATAAGATGGGTATAATGCTTTTTTGTAAAAGTTAAATGAAATAATACAAATTTTATAAAAATTTCAGCACACTGCCTGACACATGGTGAGTAGATAATAAATATTACCTCCTACTCCTCCTTCCCATGATGATGATGGATGGATGGGTAGGTGGATGATTGCAGTGTTGATAAATTAATTAATGTGAACATTTTTAAAACCCAGGTCAGAAGTTCAACTCATTTTGGAGAAATGGAGAAAACATGGGTTCATCTGCTTTCAGTGTAGGATATAGAGGTATAGGAGAAAAAGCAGATCCTAAAACACATTTAGATTAGAGGTTTAGTAACTATGGGTTATTAATTACATTTTCCAGGGAAACCAAGCCATGAATCCCAGGGCTCATATTATCACGGCTGACTATGCCAAGTCTAATCTTTGTGGTTGAAGTGTGGTCCTGACCTTCCTTGCCTAGATGGAAATGTTAACTAAAAAAGCATTTTGTAGTCCTTGATGTGCTCAGGGAGAATCCTTTTAATAATTCAGTCAACTGTATTTACATGGTCCCTTGATGTCTGGGCCAGGCCTTGTTAGGAATAAAGGATAAAATATTAAAGAGAGAAATATAAACAATCCTGACTTGAATTACAATTTCTAGTTAAAAAAAGAGTTCATGACTCACAGAAGCTATTATGTGTGTAATCTCTGAAAATGGAATTGGCTGGCTGACCTCCTAAGAGCCCCTCTTAAACACTAAGTGAATATTTCACTGTAATGACCAAGACTTTGCAGTTGATGTTAGCAGACTGCCTACTCACTAAGAATTTGCAGTCATTCATTCAATCACCAAAGCTGTGAAGAGCAATTAATATGAGCCAGACATCCTACTAGCTGAGAATTGCAGTTTTTGAAGTTATGATGGCCGAATTGTCTGCTAACTCAAAGTCTTCTCTCCAACACATGAAACACATTTCTGCAAAATATATTTCATTTTTTTAGAAAGCGAACATTGATTCTGAGATACTTGTAGATTTGCACACAAAAGATCCTGTGTACCCTTTACCCACCTCCCCTCAATCGTAACATCTTGTGAAACTATAGTTAATATCACTGTAGGGATATTGACAATTCATTTTTATATTAAGAAATGAAACCTTAAGACTATATTAAGATTTGGAATCACAAATGTAAGATTTAAATATACAAGTCTAAAGACATGCAAAGATATCTCAGCTAATGCTATTTTCCCTGTTTTGTACCCTATGCTGCTTCCCTCTGTCTGTGACCCTGAGTCTGGATACACCTTCTGTATATTGCTCTAGGGATTTTTGTATACGCCTCCTTTGTAACACTCAGCTCACAGGAAATTCCTTGTTTAAAAAATGTTTTCTTTTGTGACTCAAATCTCAAACGGCAAAAATTACATCTATTATTCACTACTGTTTCTATGGCATCTGACAAAGTATCTGATGCAGAGGGTCTTATTTGGATGAGAGAATCAATTAGTCACCCCTGTGACAGGTCATCGAAAACTAGGATGTTAGTGGTGATGCTTCTTCAGAAGTTAGTAAGACCTTTGCTTCTCTAATTACACATCTGTCCTCAAAAAGCTTTCCATCCACCAAAACAACCAAAATACGTATGTGGTCTAACACATGTGAGAAAGTTATTATTCTTCAAAACAATCTAATCTGAGTTAAATAACAATCCGTCAATTACTGAAATGTCTTGAAATCAGGTGTGAAAAGCAATCTATTCTAGAATATTTTTCTTGATGAAGGATTTTTTGGGTTCTCCAATGTTCTAATCAACTAGACCATCGTAGCTGAATGATTTCCCCTCTTAAATGACAGTATAAGTTAATGCTTCTTAAACCTTGCTTGTGAACATCCAGGGCACCTACAAGCTGGCTTCTCTCTGGGGGATAATGGAACTCTGATTATTTGGTGTTTTAAATAGCTTGGCAGATTATCTGAAACAAATAGTATAATAAAGAAGTATACCCTAATCGTTAGCTTCTGAGAACATACCTTAAAAGCTTTTCATTGGAAAGTTTTGTTATTTGAAGTTGGGAATAACTGGCTGACTTTCGAACCACTCTCATTTCTTCAGAACTCTGAGCCATAAGATGTTTAAATGAATATCTGTGTCTGATCTGAGACATTCCAAGATTGCTCAGTCTGTTGGGTGCTTTGTTCTGTGGCACTGAGAAGTCACTTGGGATAAAATTAAGAGCCAGTTAGTCATGATATCTATCTTAATGGAGCTTATTTTCTAGAATAAAGAACAGGAAAAAATATTAAGTGAGAAAAACAACAAATTAAATAATTATAATTTTTGAAAAGCCACTTCTAGTGAGTGAATGAATGAACATAAAGAGAGAAAAGCAGCCCTGAAAGGCAGAAACTAGCCTCAAACACACATAGGTGGGCCGTGGTTTGCTCCTGTTGAACATAAAAAATTTCACAAAACATCAACATCATCCTTTCTGAGACTGTAACTGATCAAAACAATGACGCTGTAATCATTTTTGAATACAGATAAAAACATGAACATTGTCCAAACCAGAAAAATGACCAAACATTTCTCCGTAATAGTTAATATGAGTGACTGCTGCTTTTTTTTTTTCTTTTTTTTCACAAATCACCGGGTGCTTACATTCTAGGTGAGAATTATTAAGATACCCAATCACAGAATTATCCCAGCTTCCTAGCAGCGTCCCATGCAGAGCAAAGTCTCACTTCCTTGAATCATCTCCCAGATGACCTAATTTCAAATCCTACAATGAACCCTTTTCAATACTTCCCCCACCCGCCTCAGCCATGGTGTTCCCCAGGGTGGAGCTCTTTCTCCTTGCCATAAGGCAATAAACACAACATTACTCAATTAAAATGTGTTCCTGCTGCTCTTTGGCTTGAAAAATGAATGCTGCTGCAGCTGCTAAGTCACTTCAATCATGTCCAACTCTGTGCAACCCCACAGACGTCAGCCCACCAGGCTCCCCTGTCCCTGGGATTTTCCAGGCAAGAACACTGGAGTGGGTTGCCATTTCCTTCTCCAATGCATGAAAGTGAAAAGTGAAAGTGAAGTTGCTCAGTCATGTCCAACTCGTAGCGACCCCATACCAGGCTCCTCCATCCATGGGATTTTCCAGGCAAGAGTACTGGAGTGGGGTGCCATTGCCTTCTCTGGAAAAGTGAATGAAAGAACTTTTTTCAGATGTTTAAAGCTTTCTTCACTCAGATTTAATTGCTGAGTCAGATTTAGAATAAAACTTACTAAAATTTGGAAACACACATGAAGAAGAAAATGGTTTATCAACAGTAACTTGTTACAGAGAAAAAAATTAGAAAGACTTGAAAACTTGAGTGATTCTCAGAGAGGAAGACTCTGAGCAGATGGAGGTCAGCATATGAATTGGGAAGAGGTCTATATGTGTCTAGGTAGACAATGGAAAGAATGGATACCAGCATGGGAAAGATTTCAGCTTATTCGAAGAAAAATTCTAGACCAATGAGAGAGCTCTTGTGACAAATGGGCAAGAAAAGAAGGAAATTGAGCCATGTTCTGCCCATAAGTTCTTCCTTCTCTCTCAAGTAAATCTTAAATGTAGCTTATTAAGCAATTTTTATCAAAGAGTTTGTAAGTACTTCAACAGGCAAAAGAACTCTTCTTCCTTCCAAAATACATCTCTCAGAAATCATAAACAGAAGTTCTTAATATCTGGACACCTACCAGAATAGCAATTGCACTCCCCAAGTGTGCCAAAGTAAAATCAGTTGGCTCTATGTGCATACAGAATAAGGCAAGATAAATCCTAATAGCTGAGTCAGGAGCTAAATCTTTATCCAGGGCTCAAGATTTATATACTACAACTCAGCTTTATTGTCTCTAGCTGCATAATGTTGGCTGGGAATAGCTTAATTTTAGGCATTTCTTTCACTGCTAATTTTAAACAGTCTTTTTCAGATTATCTCAGTTTCTTTTAGATACATATTCATAAATTAATATTTGAAAGTAACTTTCATATATGTTTATTTCCTCCCAAAAGTTTTCCCTGTCCTTCCTCAAAATCCAAGATGGCATTAGGTATAGATGAAGAGCTTTTGTGTACTCATAATGATGCAGAAAGGAAAGCTGGAGTGAGTGAGGATGGGTGGCTTGACTATCCCCTGGGTTCTTTTGGGCTCCATTGAGATCATTCTTGTCCAGCATGGTAACTGAACATTGTTCTCTGTATGTTTCTCAAGTTTACGGCTGGTGAAACTGTTCTTTCCACACAGTGGGGCCTAGCGCTTCTCCTTTCCACCTCCTATTTCACACTCTAGAACTGGGTCTCATTTGGCTCTTTCTGGCCCAGGTGATTCTCCTTGTTATCAGCTATGATAATAAATGGATGCTCATCGTCCTCATTTCAACTGTAAAAGAGAACCTAAAAATTACTCTAGCTTATCAGTGGCAGGTTCTGGGTTCTTGATTATCAGCTACCATTTGTAATATCCAAGAGACACTTTAAAATCTTTCCCATATCATAGACAATCCATTATCTTCCATGCTGGTTTCTGGGAAGGTGGATCAGCCTGAAGGACTTACCTTTTGACTATGTCATGTGGCCAATTATATCCTGTGGAGCATCTCAAAAGGGTGCACTTTGGTTGTTGTTCAGTCACTCAGTTGCATCTGACTCTTTGCAACCCCATGGAATGCAGCACGCCAGGCCTCCCTGTCCATCACCAACTCCTAGAGCTTGCTCAAACACATGTCCATTGAGTCGATGGTGCCATTCAACCATCTCATCCTCTGTCATCCCCTTCCCCTCCTGCCTTCAATCTTTCCCAGCATCAGGGTCTTTTCCAGTGACTCAGCTCTTCGCATCAGGTGACCAAAGTATTGAAGCTTCAGCTTCAGCATCAGTCCTTTTAATGAATATTCAAGATTGATTTCTTTTAGGATTGACAAGTTTGATCTCCTTGTAGTCCAGGGGACTCTCAAGAGTCTTCTCCAACACTACAGTTCAAAAGCATCAATTCTTTGATGCTCAGTCTTCTTTATGCTTCAACTCTCAACACCTTGGCAGTTGCATTTTTTTTTTTCAAGTTAAAAGTAGAAACCTGCTTATGACATTCCATGTCAATATATCTTGTGTTTTTATTATTCCCTTTCAGGATTGGTCCTCAAAAGTGGATAGGGATTGATGAGAAATAAGAATTCTAACTGCTGGTGCCCTTGCATGCATTCTCTATTTCTCCTTTGATGGAAATTTACATCATGTTCTATTCTGAATTTTCTCTACCAAAGTCATATAGAAAAGTCCATGTATGCAGTCACCAGATTTGTCTGTTGATATGGAGAAGGAGTTTTGAGAATTTCTTTTTTCTTTTTTGACAAGGCCCAACTATCAGAACTATTATCTTGTTATAGACTCAAAATAAATCTAATTTGACAGTCAACATGAAGCATAGGTTTTGTTATTCTAGATGATTCCTTTTCTCTGAGGCACTGAAACCCATTAAGGTAGGAGAGCCCTAGGGTATTATGATTTAAAATGAATGAAAAGTACATCAATTTAATATTTTAAAACATATTGTACCTATCAAAACTCTAATTCCATGCAGTCATGATTCCCAACTTTGATGGGTTCATGGATGTTTAAATCATTCATCTGCTCTGAGTCAATGAATCTTTCTCTGACATCTTTAATAATTTGTTTATTTATTGAATGTACTACTTATTGTATCACTTCTTCCTTTACAATAAGATCCACAAGGACAGAAATCTTTGTTTTTATTTACTCACTCATGTTACTGGTGCCTGGAACTAAATAGGGCCTCATAACTATTTGCTGAATGAATAAATAATGAATGGATACAAGAAACAGATTCTCTTATGCTCATTTAGCAACAAATATTAAAAAGATAGTCAGGTCTTACACACAGATGAGAAAGTAAGTTGTAATAATATGCACTGAAGAATGTTTAGGAAGTGTCCATTAGGTACTGAGGTTACAACAAGGAACAAAGAGATATGTGTCAGTTCTCATGGAAGAAGAGAGGGAGAGATATTAATTGAAATCCTGGCTTTGCCACTTATTAACTATGTGATACAAGTAAAAGTATCCAATCCCTATGAGCCTTAGTATTTGAATCTGGAAATTGGAAATAGGGAAAATTTTCTATTTCCTATTTGAAATAGGAAATTTATCTTATAGTGCATTCTCTTGGCAAAACTGTATTAGCCTTTGCCCTGCTTCATTCTGTACTCCAAGGCCAAATTTGTCTGTTACTCCAGGTATTTCTTGACTTCCTACTTTTGTATTCCAGTCCCCTATGATGAAAAGAACATCTTATTTGGGTGTTAGTTCTAAAAGGTCTTGTAGGTCTTCATAGAACTGTTCAACTTCAGCTTCATCAGCATTACTGGTTGGGGCATAGACTTGGATTACTGTGATATTGAATGGTTTGCCTTGGAAACAAACAGAGATCATTCTGTCATTTTTGAGATTGCATCCAAGTACTGCATTTTGGACTCTTTTGTTGACCATGATGGCTACTCCATTTCTTCTAAGGGATTCCTGCCCACAGAAGTAGATGTAATGGTCATCTGAGTTAAATTCACCCATTCCAGTCCATTTTAGTTCGCTGATTCCTAGAATGTCGACATTCACTCTTGCCATCTCCTGTTTGACCACTTTCAATTTGCCTTGATTCATGGACCTGACATTCCAGGTTCCTATGCAATATTGCTCTTCACAGCATTGGGCCTTGCTTCTATCACCAGTCACATCCACAACTGGGTATTGTTTTTGCTTTGGCTCCATCCCTTCATTATTTCTGGAGTTATTTCTCCACGGATCTCCAGTAGCATATTGGGCACCTACTGACCTGGGGAGTTCCTCTTTCAGTATCCTATCATTTTGCCTTTTCATACTGTTCATGGGGTTCTCAAGGCAAGAATACTGAAGTGGTTTGCAATTCCCTTCTCCAGAGGGCCACATTTGTCATTTCATGCAAAGATGGGCTCGATAAAGAACAGAAATGGTATGGACCTAACAGAAGCAGAAGATATTAAGAAGAGGTGGCAAGAATACACAGAAGAACTGTACAAAAAAGATCATGACTCATATAATCACGATGGTGTGATCACTCACGTAGAGTCGGACATCCTGGAATGTGAAGTCCAGTGGGACTTAGGATGCCTCACTATGAAAAAAGCTAGTGGAGGTGATGGAATTCCAGTTGAGCTATTTCAAATCCTAAAAGATGATGCTGTGAAAATGCTGCACTCAATACACCAGCAAATTCGGAAAGATCAGCAGAGACCACAGGACTGGAAAAGGTCATTTTTTATTCCAATCCCAAAGAACGACAATGCCAAAGAATGCTCACACTACTTACTGCACAACCACACTCATCTCACACACTAGCAAAGTAATGCTGTAAATTCTCCAAGCCAGGCTTCAACAGTACATGAACCATGAAATTCTAGAAGTTCAAGCTAATTCAGAAAAGGCAGAGGAACCAGGGATCAAATTGCTAACATCCATTAGATCATCGAAAAATAGAGAGAGTTCCAGAAAAACATCTACTTCTGCTTTATTGACTATGCCAAAGCCTTTGACTGTGTGGATCACAGTAGACTGTGGAAAATTCTTCAAGAGATGGGAATACCAGACCACCTGACCTGTCTCCTGAGAAATCTGTATGCAAGTCAAGAAGCCACAGTTAGAACTGGACATGGAACAACAGATTGGTTCCAAATTGGGAAAGGAGTACATCAAGGCTGTATATTGTCACCCTGCTTATTTAACTTATATACAGAGTACATCATGACAAACGCTAGGCTGGAGGAAGCACAATTTGGAATCAAAATTGCCAAGAGAAATATCAATAACCTCAGTTATGCAGATGATACCACCCTTATGGCAGAAAGCGAAGAAGAACTGAAGAGCCTCTTGATGAAAGTGAAAGAGGAGAGTGAAAAAGTTGGCTTAAACTCAGTATTCAGAAAACGAAAATCATGGCATCTGGTCCCATCACTTCATGGCAAACAGATGGGAAACAATGGAAACAGTGAGAGATTTTATTTTTTTGCTCCAAAATCAATGCGGATGGTGACTACAGCCATCAAATTAAAAGATGCTTACTCCTTGGAAGAAAAATTATGACCAACCTAGACAGCATATTAAAAAGCAGAGACATTACTGTACCAACAGAGGTCTGTCCAGTCAAAGCTATGGTTTTTCCAGTAGTCATGTATGGATGTGAGAGTTGGACTATAAAGAAAACTGGGTGCCAAAGAATTGATGCTTTTGAACTGTGGTGTTGGAGAAGACTCTTGAGAGTCCTTTGGACAGCAAGGAGATCCAACCAGTCCATCCTAAAGCAAATCAGTCCTGAATATTCGTTGGAAGGACTGATGCTGAAGATGAAACTCCAATACTTTGGCACCTGATGTGAAGAAATGACTCATTAGAAAAGACCCTGATGCTGGGAAAGATTGAAGGCAGGCAGAGAAGGGGATAACAGAGGATGGGATGGTTGGATGGCATCACCAACTCAATGGACTTTGAGTTTGAGGAAGCTTTGGGAGTTGGTGATGGACAGGGAAACCTGGCGTGCTGCAGTCCATGGGGTCACAAAGAAATGAACACAACTAAGCGATTGTACTATGCTGATCCTATATTGTATAAATTGCACATCACAGGTACTCAGTGAATGTTAATTTCCTATTTCACATCACCAGGTATCAACTTATAAAGTGATGTGAAAAATAGAGGGAAAAATGGAGAAAAGGAAAAGTAGAACATGAATTTTGATTCTCAACCATAAGTGGAATTTGCTCTAGCTCTATACTCTCTTGACATATACATGCATGAATGCTAAGTTTCTTCAGTCGTGTCCGACTCTGTGTGACCCTGTGGACCTCAGTCCACCAGGCTCCTCTGGCTATGGGATTCTCCAGGCAAGAATACTGGAGTGGGTCTCCATTCCTTCCTCCAAGGGATCATTGAAGCTGTATCTCTTATGTCTCCTGCATTGGCAGGCAGGTTCTTTACCACTAGCACCACCTGGGAAATCCCTATTGAAGTATAGTTGATTTACAGAGTTGTGTTAGTTTCAGATGTTGAGCAAAGTGATTCAGTTTTATGTGTATATGTATATAAATATATAATTTTTTAAGATTATTTCCCTTATGGGTAATTATAAAATATTGACTATAGTTCACTGTGCTATACGTTTCTTCCTTGTTGATTATCTATTTTATATATAGTAGTGTGTATATGTTACTCTCAAATTCCTAATTTATTCCTCCCCCTCTTTCATTTTGGTAAGCATAAATTTGTTTTCTATGTCCAGGGTCTATTTCTGTTTTATATATAAGTTTATTTGCATCATTTTTTTAGATTCCACATATAAGTGATAGCATATGATATTTGTCTTTCTCTGTCTGGCTTACTTCACTCAGTGTGGTAATCTCTAGGTCCATCCACGTTGTTACAAATGGTATTATTTCATTCTTTCTATGGCTGAGTAATATTCATTATATATATATATATATATATATATATATATATATGCCACATCTTCTTTATCCATCCTTCTATTGATGGACATTTAGGTTGCTCCATTGTAAATAGTGCTTCAGTGAACATTCAATAAACTCAAAATGGATTAAAGACCTAAATGTAAGACCAGAAATTATAAAACTCCTAGGGGGAAAAAAGACAGAACACTCTTTGACATACATTGCAGCAATATTTTTTTGGTTCTTAACCATAGCTGAAATTTGCTTTAGTTCTTGATAATCATTTTTCTCTGTCTAACAAGGAGTCAACCTGTAGCATAACTGTTGGGGGTCCCATGGAATTACTCCTACAGCAGTGTACAAGGCCACCCATCACAGAGAATGGACTGTGACCCTCTCAGAGGCCCTTCAGTGACTCGGCCTCAAGCACGTGACATTCTGGTCCCTCGTCTTCAAGCAAGCAAGATCTGATTGGCTGTTTTCCAAAGTGTGTTTGCAGCTCCCTGGACACTCTTGTTCTGCTCATGTTTGATAGAGCTCTTAGGTTCTTAACTCTGCTGAGTACAGTCTCTACTTCTCACTTCCCATGAGAGGGAATTGCTGGTTCTTGATATCAGTTCAAGTGAAAACCTGCCCAAGTTTCTTTTAAGTGGTATTGCCAGTAAAGGGGGTTTTATTAATTCAAAGAGTAGGATTCAAAGATATTTCTGCAATGATACACCTTTGTCTGGTGCTGTTCAAGCCTGTGGACACTCAGTCTTGAAACACTTTTTACAATTAGTCCTGGAACCATTGATTTTTCATATTGTCAGTTGAATACCTTACTATTTACTGTCAGAGCCTCTCTTCCCTGGTGGCATGTCCTTACTCTGTAGGTATTTCACCTCCAAGTCCCATGATAAGCATACAAAATTACTAAGGTATATTTAGCTACCCAAGATCTGTCTTGAAGAAACATTTGTAAGCCATGGTTCCTGCCTCCAACAGATTAAAGATGATGGTGGTGGTGATGATAATAATAACATTGACAGTAAGTGACATTTGAGCACTTATTGTGTCTCAGAAAATATGTTAAAAACTTTGCATGCATTAATTAATTTATTCCTGGCAAAATGGTCAATGGATTAGGTACTCTTAGTGTCCCCATTTTGCAGATGAAGAAACTGGGCTCAAAGAGGCTAAATGACTTGCCATAATAGTGGAGCAGACTTCAGAGAATTTCCTGCCTCTCACTGTACCACAGTGCTTTGGATACATTATCTTACTCTGTTATTCCAGTAACTCTGTGAGATTGGAATATTAGTTACATTTTCCACTTATGGAAACTAATGCTCAGAAAGGTTAGGTAACTTCTCCAAGATCACACAGCTTGTAAATGGAAGACCTGGGATTTAAAACAACAAAGCCTATAATCCTAAACTTTAAATTAAACTATTATAGCAACTTGATAGTCAATAGAACACTCTATTACTATGGACCAAGTCTAAATAATACATATACACATATATTCCCTACACCTTCAGAGAGTTATAATCACAAAGCACTTTCATATAGATTAAAAGTGAGAGTTTTGGAAAGTTATTCTCAGAGATAATGATGAAGAGCCATGGTGAAGACTGGAGGGTTTTGTAAACACCTAACTGCCATCCAGCAGGTGTCTACCCCCAGGCTCACACAACAGGTAAAGTGGTGTCTTAGGATAAGAGTGAACAGTTCTTTCCCTAAATGTGCTTTTCTCTCTATACCGTGTTTTTGTGAGCTGACGGATTTAATAACAGATGCTCTGGGATCATTCTTACTAAAGCAAAAGAATTGTCTCCATAGATTCATTTCCTGCCCAGTGTTCACCATGAGCACATCCTAAAAGAAATGATCATCTGACAGAAAAACACAGTAGGGATCACTATGGGATTGGGTTTCTCATGATGATAATGACAGAATTGCCACTTCATTAACATAGAGTTTTACACAGGACACTTCTTTCCTATCATATCCCTTAAATGAAAGAAACACCTTTCAGCCTCAAGGCCATAATACTTATGTTCAGGTTGAAGAAGAATTTGTTTCCATATAAGTTTGAGTAAGCAAACAAATTATCTCTTCTGTTTGTTTTTCATCATGATCTATGTTTGATCCTGTTCACTTCATGGCAAACCAATACGAAACATTTCCCATTTGTCCTGAAATGAGCATCAAATGAAATATCTTTTCATGTACAGCTTGGGCTTGTATTCTGTTGCTCAGAACAATTATTTGGTGCTTTGAATACAGTTAGATTGAATTATCTCATCCTTCAATAATGATAGGAGAGTGAAGAAGGGAAATGTGTCTTTTTCCTTTATGTAGCTTACAGTCTGGCATAAAGATGGATCAGGGTATTTCATTGGTATTGTTCCTGCTGCACCCAGTTCCTGGCACTTAATAAGTGCTCCATAAATGCTTGTTGAATGAGTATATTCACAGTGAAGTTTAGTAAGGACTATGATAGAGAGATTACCAGACAACCATGGAAATGTCTAGCACTGGACCTATTTCCCCAACAGAGATTTGGGGCAGAAGCTCTTTCTACCATACTTGACAGCTTCACTGGAAGAGAACCCTCACAGCATGGTGATCCAGACCACGCCCCCAGTGTCAGAAAAATATGGATCCCAATTCTGCTCCCTCACATGCTCTGCATAAAAGTGTCGACAGGCTGTCCCTCCTGTTTTCTTATATGTAAAATGGTAAATGACTCATGTAATGCTCCTAGTGACCAGCACATGCTAAGCAGTCAATATCAGTAACTGCCATTGTCTTCAAAGGATTGGTTTGGGTTCTCATTATGTAGAACTATGTTATTCCTTCCAGGCAAAACTTTGCAGTGGATTTAGTGTCCTAAAAGACTCATGATAGAACTCAATAACTGAATGCCTCAAATAGAAAAAACATTCACAACCTCCTAACTGAAGACATTTTCAAGTGTGGTTATTTTTTAAAGGTTTATATTCAGTTCAGTTCAGTCTCTCAGTTGTGCCCGACTCTTGCGACCCCATGAATCACAGCATGACAGGCCTCCCTGTCCATTGAAACTCCCGGAACTTACCCAAACTCATGTCCATCAAGTCAGTGATGCCATCCAGCCATCTCATGCTTTGTCGTCTCTTCTCCTCCTGCCCCCAATTCCCCCCAGCATCAGAGTCTTTTCCAGTGAGTCAATTCTTCGCATGAAGTGGCCAAAGTATTGGAATTTCAGCTTTAACATCAGTCCTTCCAATGACATCCAGGACTGATCTCTTTTAGAATGGACTGGTTGGATCTCCTTGAAGTCCAAGGGATTCTCAAGAGTCTTCTCCAACACCACAGTTCAAAAGCATAAGTTCTTCGGCACTCAGCTTTCTTCACAGTCCAACCCTCATATCCATACATGACCACTGGAAAAATCATAGCCTTGACTAGATGGACCTTTTTGGGGAAAGTAATGTCTCTGCTTTTCAATATGCTATCTAGGTTGATCATAATTTTCCTTCCAAGGAGTAAGCGTCTTTTAATTTCATGGCTGCAGTCACCATCTGCAGTGATTTTGGAGCCCAGAAAAATAAAGTCTGACACTGTTTCCACTGTTTCCCCATCTATTTGTCATGAAGTGATGGAACCAGATGCCATGATCTTCGTTTTCTGAATGTTGAGCTTTAAGCCAACTTTTTCACTCTCCTCTTTCACTTTCATCAAGAGGCTTTTTAGTTCCTCTTCACTTTCTTCCATAAGGGTGGTGTCATCTGCATATCTGAGGTTATTGCTATTTCTCCCAGCAATCTTGATTTCAGCTTGTGCTTCTTCCAGCCCAGCATTTCTCATGATATACTCTCCATATAAGTTAAATAAGCAGGGTGACAATATACAGCCTTGATGTACTCCTTTTCCTATTTGGAACCAGTCTGTTGTTCCATGTCCAGTTCTAACTGTTGCTTCCTGACCTGCATATAGGTTTCTCAAGAGGCACGTCAGGTGGTGTGGTATTCCCATCTCTTTCAGAATTTTCCACAGTTTATTGTGATCCACACAGTCAAAGGCTTTGGCATAGTCAATAAAGCAGAAATAGATGTTTTTCTGGAACTCTCTTGCTTTTCCGATGATCCAGTGGATGTTGGCAATTTCATCTCTGGTTCCTCTGCATTTTCTAAAACCAGCTTGAACATCTGGAATTTCACGGTTCACATATTGCTGAAGCCTGGATTGGAGAATTTTGAGCATTACTTTACTAGCATGTGAGATGAGTGCAATTGTGTGGTAGTCTGAGCATTCTTTGGCATTGCCTTTCTTTGGGATTGGAATGAAAACTGACCTTTTCCCGTCCTGTGTCCACTGCTGAGTTTTCCAAATTTGCTGGTATATTGAGTGCAGCATTTTCACAGCATCATCTTTCAGGATGAAATAGCTCAACTGGAATTATATCACCTCCACTAGCTTTGTTCGTAGTGATGCTTTCTAAGGCCCACTTGACTTCACATTCCAGGATGTCTGGTTCTAGGTGAGTGATCACACCATCCTGATTATCTTGGTCATGAAGATCTTTATTGTACAGTTCTTCTGTGTATTCTTCCCACCTCTTCTTAATATCTTCTGCTTCTGTTAGGTCCATACCATTTCTGTCCTTTATCGAGCCCATCTTTGCATGAAATGTTCCCTTGGTATCTCTAATTTTCTTTAAGAGATCTCTAGTCTTTGCTATTCTGTTGTTTCCCTCTATTTCTTTGCATTGTACATCCAAATGAATGACTAGTGTTTTCTTAAGAAGAGCAGAATGTTGTACTCTGCTGTGCTGCTTCCCCTACCCCAACTGCCTTGTGATTTGAGAGTAGCCCTTGGAACTTCTAAGCCTCAGTTCCCAAAGCTCTGAAATGCAAAGAATTAAAATTAATGTATAAAGGCATTTACTTTTCTATCTCAGAGAATTTTTAGGAACCCAAGTCTTCCTAGGTTCTACTTCTTTGATTCATTGAGTCATCAAATACTTATTAGTCACTAGTAATTTGCAATGCATCATGCCAGTCATTAGTTCAGTTCAGTTGCTCAGTCGTGTCTGACTCTTTGCAATCCCATGGACTGCAGCACGCCAAGGCTTCCCTGTCCATCACCAACTCCTGGAGCTTACTCAAACTCCAATCCATTGTGTCGGTGATCCCATAGAACCATCTCATCCTCTGTCCTTCCCGCCTTCAATCATTCCCAGCATCAGGGTCTTTTTTAATGAGTCAGCTGTTCACATCAGGTGGCCAAATTATTGGAGTTTCAGCTTCAACATCAGTCCTCCCAATGAATATTCAGGACTAATTTCCTCTAGGATGGACTGGTTGGATCTCCTTGCTGTCCAAGCGACTCTTAAGAGTCTTCTCCAACTCCACAGTTCAAAAGCATCAATTCTTCAGTTCTCAGCCTTCTTTATAGTCCAACTCTCACATCCATACATGACCCCATAGCCTTGACTAGACAGACCTTTGTTGACAAAGTAATGTCTTTGCTTTTTAATATGCTGTCTAGGTTGGTTATAACTTTTCTTCCAAGGAGTAAGCGTCTTTTAAATTCATGGCTGCACTCACCGCCTTCAGTGATTTTGGAGCCCAGAAAAATAAAGTCTGTCACTGTTTCCACTGTTTCCCCATCTGTTTGCCATGAAGTGATGAGACCAGATGCCATGATCTTAGTTTGCTGAAGGTTGAGTTTTAAGCTAACTTTTTGACTCTCCTCTTTCATTTTCATCAAGAGGCTCTTTAGTTCTTATTTGCTTTCTGCCATAACGGTGGTGTCATCTGCATATCTGAAGTTATTGATATTTCTCTTGGCAATCTTGATTCCAGCTTGTACTTCATCCAGCCCAGTTTCTCATGATGTATTCTAAATATAAGTTAAATAAGCAGGGTGACAATATACAGCCTTGATGTACTCCTTTCCTGATTTGGAACCAGTGTGTTGTTCCAAGTCCAGTTCTAACTGTTGCTTCTTGACCTGCATACAGTCATAAGATGGGATACATGCCTCAAGGAAGTGTGTGGTAGGGAAGTGGGTAACAACAAACATATGTATATATTATTATAAGGGAAGATAGTTATGGTAGAGAGAGGTGCTAAGGGTGCCAGTCATATATAAAGAGGCTTTTGGCTCAGTCTAGGACTCCTAGCAGAGAAGGCAATGGCACCCCACTCCAGTACTCTTGCTTGGAAAATCCCATGGATGGAGGAGCCTGGTAGGCTGCAGTCCATGGAGTCACGAAGAGTCGGACATGACTGAGCGACTTCACTTTCACTTTTCACTTTCCTGCATCGGAGAAGGAAATGGCAACCCACTCCAGTGTTCTTGCCTGGAGAATCCCAGTGATGGGGGAGCAGTCCATGGGGTCACACAGAGTCAGACACGACTGAAGTGACTTAGCAGCAGCAGCAGCAGCATGACTCTTAGGTCCACTAGATGGATACTGTGATTTCATAATCCTAGCCCCAAATTCAGTGTTTAAAACTGCTTGTCAGTAGGTCTGCTGTGAACCTTTAGACTGCATTCAGCTCGATGCAAATCTAAGCATTCTTTTCCTGATCATCATTTATTATTCCAGCTATCTGTTTATCCAACATCAATCTGTTAATTAATAAAGGGATATTTCCTGATATTCCTTGCAATGAATTGATAAAGAAATATTTCCTGAGCACATATTGTGTTTCCAGTACTACGCTCTGAAATCAGGGATAAGTGAAATTCCATTCCTCTCCTTAAGAAGCTCCTAGTTTGAGAAAATGCAGGGGGAAATGCAGATTGCTGTAGCCAGGAGCAGAAACAGAAGGCGGAAGTTGGTGTTTTCACACTTGGCCAGCACCACATGCTTAGGGACGTGGCCAACCACTCCAGGTTCTGGAAGGTGTAGACCCTGTCCTGACTGTGGGAAAGGCGCAAGATGAATCTCTGAAGAGAAGGGAGGTCTCAAATGTCCCATACATCAAAATAGAGAGGTTATGCAATAGAAAGAGCCTCCCTCGGTTGAGAAAAGGGGAGCAGCAGTAGAACCAGAAAGCTGTCCAGCTCTTATAAGAAGGCTGAGGCTGGGAGGATTTTGCCCAAGGAGTATTAAATGAGCTTAGCATTTTCTTCAGAGAACGGGTAGGGTGAGACTTTATTTAACAATCAAATGCCTTGTCAAAGACAAAAAGGCATCCCAGACTGTGTTTCACTTTTTACAAGAATAAAGATAAAGGTGTTACAGTAACTTTTTGTCATTTCTACTCGAAATTATAGCTTTAGATTCTGGTGGAAATGATTTCTTTCTTTCCTTCCGTGCTAATTCATTTCAGCAAGACACATCAAGAGTGGCTTGAGCTGTGAGGCTGATGGGATTTCTTAAAGTTTAGAAGAAACAATTCTCCTAAAATTCTCCCCCAACAAAAAATTCTAAAACCACTTTCTAGTTCTTTAAATACCCTGAGCTTAGGATTTAAAAGCCTGTTGCTTTACTACCATTCAATTATCTACCTCTCAGGTAACTGTGATATTATAATTTTGTGACATCCTATAGTGCTATCCAAGCATTCAATTATATGTATAGCAGGGTTTTATACTAACCTAATTAATAAGGGAGGGGACTGGTTAGAGGCATTAATGTCAGTTAACTCATCACATGCACAGGAAGCTTTTATTTCCCATACTGAATTGCTATCTATACACACAAAATTTTAGCTGGCACTGAGTCTCAGACCCATGGTTATATAATAAAATCTGTAATTTGCTATTCTGTATTATGATTATTAGAACTACACTGATCAATTTCTGGGATGATAGGAAAAAGATGCCTGGCCTTGCAGGCTATCTCAGGAATCTATTTCCACCACTTGCCAGGAAGAAAACCACATAATTGTCTGGTTCTTAGATTTTTCATCACTTATAGCAATACCATCCTCACACCCAGGCCAACTAGCCCTGTTCTCGGCTTTGGTCCTTAGGGTCCAGCTCTGCTCTCTGCCAGTTGTGTCCCTCCCCATGGGAATCTTCAGGCCCAGAACTGTGTCCATCCAGAACCCATGCCCTCTCTACCTCCCAGGCTGTGAATATTTGAAACCCCAGGATTCTCAGTACACCCTGAACCTGTTTTCAGACTCTCTTTGCCCGAGTTTATTCTATCAAGGTAAGGAAAGGATGTTGAGGGTGTATAGACATGGTGTGACCAAAGGGTAGATATTTCTGTGTTGGAGATAAAGGACATGGGTATCTGAAATCATGTGCTTAACTCTTAAGACCAGAGACTGGTATCAGGCATAAGAGAAGGGAGGCAGGCTGGAGAGAGGATCTCCATTTGTACTCTTGCTTCCTGCCCCTCCAGTGTTGGGTCAGGCGTGCTTAGACCCTTGAGCACCTGCTCTTTAGGAGGAGATGCAGCGGGATAAGCTGCTAGAAGGATAGCCTTATGCTTTTAGGTTGGAAGTGTCGTGGGCTAAGTGTGTTTAAAGATTTTCTTGTTCGTAAATATGCTTATTAACTACTGTCCCAGTGATGTCAGCCTTAGCAATTCATTCCTTGAGTTTTAACACTGAATATTTGTTGAAATATAGAAAGTTCTTTGGGGGTGCAAATACATTTATATTTTTCACCAGCAGCAATTAACATCTTTGCATGTGTTTATCCCATTAGCCAGTCACTTACCAAGGCTCAGGGGAAACACACAGGTTTTAGTAACTTTCACTGGTGGTGAATTCACTGGTGGTCTGGAAGATTATTAGAATTCCTAATTTACAAGGAATTTCTAAGTTACAGGTTTCAGCACTATAATAATAAGTAATAATATAATAGTAAGTAACTAATCAGCACTGTAATAATAAGTAATGAATAAGTAGTTAATATTCATTGAAGATTTGCTATGTACCTGGTTCTGTTCTAAACATCTTGTATTGTTCTGTGCTGTGCTTAGTTGCTCAGTCCTGCTGACTCTTTACAACCCCATGGACAGTAGCCCATCAGGCCCCTCTGTTCATGGGGATTCTCCAGGCAAAAATGCTGGAGTGGGTTGCCATGCCCTCCCCCAAGGATCTTCCCAACCCAGTGATTGAACCCAGGTCTCCTATATTGCAGGTGGATTCTTTACTGACTGAGCCACTAGGGAAGCCCAAGAATACTTGAGTGGGTAGCCTATCCCTTCTCCAGGGGCTCTTCCCGACCCAGGCATTGAACCTGGGTCTCCTCATTGCAGACGGATTCTTTACCAGTTGAGCTACCAAGGAAGCCCTCTAAGCACTTACAACGATCATATCATTCAATCCTCATAGAACATAGGAAGTGGGTTCTTTTCTTATCCATATTGTAAAGATGAGAAAACCTGAGGCTCAGAGTGTGTAAATGATTTTCCCAAATCCTAGAGTTAATAAGTAGCAGAGTCAAGCTTTGAACCCAAGTTTTTGATTACTCCTTCCCATTGGCTTAAGACTCCTTCTTTATTTGCATATGTCTTTTGTCAACCTAACTTACTGACTTATCATTCATGTGTCTCCAGTGCACTATAGGAATTTGAAGTCTAATGTTAAGCCATCTTGCCTATAATAATTGATCTTTATTGCTTTTATTATTATAATTGTCCCATTCTAAACTCAGTAGCCACTTTATACCAGTCTCTTACCCTGATCATTAAGAGGCTTGGGAGACTGCCAACATTCATACTAATATGGGTCTACTGTGTTTATTTAACTAACCACCAAAGTGATAAACTGGCATTGAACAATTCCAAGGACAACTCCCTAAGAATCATTACATCATTCAATTAAGTCTTTATTGTTTTATAAGATGTATGGCAGATATAAAAATTTTAAATGAGAAAAATATATGTAAATATTGTGAAATACATTAACAGAAAAACATCATTAATTTTTTATTGGAATTAAAAGTACCACAAACCTAGAATATATTGTCACCTTTCAAGGAAATGAATTACCTTTATATTTCATTTATTGTACACTATTACTTTGGAATGAACTTCCTGTCTTTTAATAAAATGGGAGTGAAGATCTTTAACTCTAAACCAGGGGCCGGGTCAGGCCCACAGCCTGTATTTTTTTAGGTAAAGTTTTATTGAAAAAAAACTGAACTAATTTGTTTACATATTGTCTATAACTGTTTTTGTGCTGCAACAGCAGAGTCAAGTACTTGTGACAGAGATCACTGGCATGCAAAGAATAAGATCGTTACTCTTTAGTCCCTTATATAAAAGTTTAAAGACTCTAAGCAATTTTCCAAACAGAATTGTTGGTTGATATATATTGCAATAATAATTTAAGAGTCCCATCTAACTGGAGACATTTCAAAATGACTAAAACACAGTTGTGTCAAACATTGTTTCAGTTCAGTTCTGTTCAGTTGCTCAATCATATCAGACTCTTTGCAACCCCATGAACTGCAGCACGCTAGGCCTCCCTGTCCATCACCAACTCCAAGAGCTTACCCAAACCCATGTCCATTGAGTCAGTGATGCCATCCAACCATCTCATCCTCTGTCGTCCACTTCTCCTCCTGCCCTGAATCTTTCCCAGCATCAGAGTCTTTTCAAATGAGTCAGCTCTTCACATCAGGTGGCCAAAGTACTGGAGTTTCGGCTTCAACATCAGTCCTTCCTAGGAATACCCAGGACTGATCACCTTCAGGATGAACTGGTTGGATCTTCTTGCAGTCCAAAGGACTCTCAAGAGTCTTCTCCAACATCACAGTTCAAAAGCATCAATTCTTCAGCCTTTATAGTCCAACTCTCACATCCATACATGACCACTGGAAAAACCATAGCCTTGACTAGATGGACCTTTGCTGGCAAAGTAATGTCTCTGCTTTTGAATATGCTATCTAGGTTGGCCATAACTTTCCTTCCAAGAAGTGTGTTTTAATTTCATGGCTGCAATCACCATCTGCAGTGATTTTGGAGCCAAAAAATAAAATAAAATAAAATCAGCCACTGTTTCCACTGTTTCCCCATCTATTTGCCATGAAGTGATGGGACTGGATGCCATGATCTTAGTTTTCTAAATGTTGAGCTTTAAGCCAACTTTTTCACTCTTCTTTCACTTTCATCAAGAGGCTCTTTAGGTCTTCTTCACTTTCTGCCATAAGGGTGGTGTCATCTGCATATCTGAGGATATTGATATTTCTCCCAGCAATCTTTATTTCAGCTTGTGCTACCTCCAGCCCAGTGTTTCTCATGATATACTCTGCATATAAGTTAAATAAGCAGGGTGACAATATACAGCCTTGACGTACTCCTTTTCCTATTTGGAACCAGTCTGTTGTTTCATGTCCACTTCTAACTGTTGCTTCCTGACCTGCATACAGGTTTCTCAAGAGGCAGGTCAGGTGGTCTGGTATTCCCCTCTTTCAGAATTTTCCACAGTTTATTGTGATCGACATAGTCAAAGGCTTTGGTACAGTCAATAAAACAGAAATAGATATTTTTCTGGAACTCTCTTGCTTTTTCGATGATCCAGTAGATGTTGGCAATTTGATCTCTGGTTCCTCTGCCTTTTCTAAAACCAGCTTGAACATCTGGAAGTTCACAGTTCACGTACTGCTGAAGCTTGCCTTGAGGATTTTGAGCATTACTTTACTAGCGTGTGAGATGAGTGCAATTGTGCGGTAGTTTGAGCATTCTTTGGCATTGCCTTTCTTTGGGATTGGAATGAAAACTGACCTTTTCCCGTCCTGTGTCCACTGCTGAGTTTTCCAAATTTGCTGACATATTGAGTGCAGCACTTTCACAGCATCATCTTTTAGGATTTGAAATAGCTCACCTGGGATTCCATCACCCCCACTAGCTTTGTTCATAGTGATGCTTCCTAAGGCCCACTTGACTTCACATTCCAGGATGTTTGGCTCTAGGTGAGTGATCACACCATTGTGATTAACTAGGTCATGAAGATCTTTTTTGTACAGTTCTTCTGTGTATTCTTGCCACCTCTTCTTAATATTTTCTACTTCTGTCAGGTCCACACAGTTTGGGGTCTCTAAAATGTTCAGCCAATTAAAAACAGAGTGTTTTATTTTACTGCCACATTTATTTGAGAAAACTTGCAAAATCAAGGTGAGGTTCCCTCAATCCTATGGTTGTTCTTTAAGCAAAACTATGTTTATCAAATTTATTTACTAAGTGGAAATGAGAAGGCACAGAAACTAATGGAAGGTTTTGTGATAAAACCCAGAATCTGATATTTACTTTTTTCTTTAAAGCAGAATTATAATGGGAAAATAAAAATACCAAAGTTCATGTGAGAAATATATTTTTTCTACTAAATAAAGTAAAAAGAAAACATACTCATGCTTGTTTCCCACTATAGAGGTCTCTTTTCAGAGACCCATTTCTATATAATAATACAAATTAGTATTTTCATACTTTGGATCATTCAATTAGTTTCTTTGTAAGAGGCAGAATTTCCCTTGCAATCAAGCTGCCTCCCTGTGCAAACCAGGCTTAATCTATCTGGTACTCACAGATTAATCACCTAAAGCCTAGCAGACAGGATGTCAGAAACAGATGTTGGTTCAGAAGACAAAAGGTGGTAGAGAAAACAGTTTTCACCAAGTGAATTTGATGACCCTAACTCAACCACCCTGGTGGCTCAGACAGTAAAGAATTCACCTACAATGCAGGAGACCTGGGTTTTTATCCCTGGGTTGGGAAGATCCTCTGGAGAATGGAATGGCTACCCACTGAGTATTCTTGGCTGGAGAAGCCCACGGGCAGTGGGTCTTGACAGGCTACAGTTCATAGGGTCGCAAAGGGTCAGTCAAGACTGAGTGATGAGTAACAGCTTTTTTTTTTTTTTTAACTCAACCACGGTTTTTGGTCTCTAACAGTTTATCCTCAGGTATGCCTTTTTTTGAAAGAAATCATAAAAATGCCAAAGGTAAAGTCTTGTGTCTACTTTGACATACAAAAATTGTTATGGTAGTAAAAAGCAAAGTAGATTTCAAAAATGTTGCTGGAACAATTTGAAATTCATATGCAAAAACAAAGACTCCACCCATGTATCACACCATATACAAAAATTGACTTGAAATATATTAGAGACTAAATGTAAAACCTAAAGCTATCGAACTTTTCGGTGAGTAATGTACAAAAGGAACGGTACACCAAAATCGAAGTGTTCAGTAGCCACCCTGTCAGATAGAATAGCCACTAGTTAGTCAGGTTACTGAGCACTTGAAATGTGATTAGTGCAACTTAGGAACTGAAGTTTTAACTTTATTTAATTTTAATGAATTTGAAGTTAAAATATCTACATGTAACTGGTGGCTGTTGTACTGGACATTTGAGTTTCAGAAGAAATTACAGGAATATGTATTTGTAACTGGGATTTGGCAAATATTTTTTAGGATAAAAAAGCAGATATCATAAATGAAAAAAAAAATGACAAGTTGAACTTTCAGTTCAGTTCAGTTCAGTCGCTCAGTTGTGTCCGACTCTTTGCAACCCCATGAATCACAGCACGCCAGGCCTCCCTGTCCATCACCAACTCCCGGAGTTCACTCAGACTCACATCCATCGAGTCAGTGATGCCATCCAGCCATCTCATCCTCTGTTGTCCCCTTCTCCTCCTGCCCCCAATTTCTCCCAGCATCAGAGTCTTTTCCAGTGAGTCAACCCTACGCATGAGGTGGCCAAAGCACTGGAGTTTCAGCTTTAGCATCATTCCTTCCAAAGAAATCCCAGGGCTGATCTCCTTCAGAATGCACTGGTTGGATCTCCTTGCAGGCCAAGGGACTCGCAAGAGTCTTCTCCAACACCACAGTTCAAAAGCATCAATTCTTCAGCGCTCAGCTTTCTTCACAGTCCAACTCTCACATCCATACATGACCACAGGAAAAACCATAGCCTTGACTAGACAGACCTTTGTTGGCAAGGTAAAGTCTCTTCTTTTGAATATGCTATCTTTATAAACACTAAAAACATGTGCTTTTTAAAAGATAGTAGCAAAAAATGAAATGACAATTTACTGAGAGAAAATATTTACAACCAAATACCCAATAAAGGACTTGTACTGAGAGTGTATAAAAAAATTCTCAAAATGCAATAATTAGAAAATAAAATAGGCAAATTATTTGAACAGACACTTCAACAGAAAGATGAAAAAGGCAAATAAGCATAAGAAAAGATGTTCAACATCACCAGGCATTAAAGAAAGTCACATTAAAACCACAATGTTACAAACCTGATAGAGTGGTTAAAATAAATTGCTTAAAAACTTGAATAATAAAAAATGCCAGCTAGAATGTAGAGCAACTGGAACTCTCATATATTGCTGATGCAAATGTGACATTTCAAAGCCCCTTTAGAATAGTTGGGCAGTTTCTTATAAAGTAAAATTATGATCATTGTTGTGTTGGAATCAGTCCTTAACTCACGCATGAAAATCATTCATCCAACTCCACTTTTAGTGGTGCCTCATGGGAAGCTTGAAACAGGCTAGGTGGGAGTCTATACTCAGGAACTGGCAAATGCTACAAATAAAAGTTTTCTTCAGGGGAAACAATTATTAAATATCTACCATAATGCAGTGCATATAGCCTAGAAATTGTAGTCCTAGAGAAATTAAAAAGTATGTCCATCCAAGTACTTTGCATTACTGTTTATAGTAGCTCTGTTCATGCTTACCCCAAACTGAAAATGAACAAAATGTTCATCAGTTGGTGAGTGGATAAACAAATTGTGGTACATCAATACATGAAATACTGCTGCTGCTGCTGCTGCTGCTAAGTCGCTTCAGTCATGTCCAACTCTGTGCGACCCCATAGACGGCAGCCCACCAGGCTCCGCCATCCCTGGGATTCTCCAGGTGAGAATACTGGAATGGGTTGCCATTTCCTTCTTCAATGCATGAAAGTGAAAAGTGAAAATGAAGTCACTCAGTCGTGTCCGACTCTTAGCGACCCCTCGGACTGTAGCCCACCAGGCTCCTCCATCCATGGGATTTTCCAGGCGAGAGTACTGGAGTGGGGTGCCATTGCCTTCTCCAATGAAATACTACTCAACAGCAAAAAGGAATAAGCTGCAGTTAAATGAAATAACATGATTGCTTTTTAAAAAAACATTAGACTTAAGTGAGAGAAGCCACAAAAGATGACATTTTATAAGAATGGAACAGGAAAAATTTTAGAGACACAGATAAAATTAGTAGTTGCCTAAGTAGACTAAGAGTGAGGGAAGAGGGATTAACTACAAAGGACCACAAAGAAATTTTAGGGTGATGAGAATATACTATGTATACTTCTGTTGAAATGTATAGAACGTTACACTTCAAGCTGTTGCAGTTTTTATTGTATCTAAATTATATCTCATCAAGTCTCACTTTGAGGAAAAAAACAGATTTCCTCTGGAAAAATACCTGTCTTGTACTTTTTGGTTCTCTTGCAAAGAAACTTTTCTGAAAACTTATATGAAAGCAGTCACAATGTATAAGAGAAGTTGAGAATTTGGTGAGGGAATCTCTTTCTGTCTCTATCTCTGTCTGTCTCTTTATCTCTCTCTCATTTAAAAATAAAACTGCAAACATGAATTAGTCTAGATGTTTCACTTGCGACCTGAATATGCAGTATTTTCTTTCAATACGTTCCACATTGCCCCAGTTATTTGAGTATAAAAGGTATTCTTGAATTACCAGGCAGCTGTAGTTGGTATTAAATCATCAAATGAGTTTTTAGAGACATGCCACATCTTCAGTTTAGTTCAGTTCAGTCGCTCAGTCGTGTCCGACTCTTTGCGACCCCATGAATCGCAGCACGCCAGGCCTCCCTGTCCATCACCAACTCCCGGAGTTCACTCAAACTCACATCCATCGAGTCGATGATGCCATCCAGCCACCTCATCCTCTGTCGTCCCCTTCTCCTCCTGCCCCCAATCCCTGATTCAACTAGCATAGGATCAGGCCTATGATAGAAAAACATTTGATTTATATGCAGAGGTCTAAGAAGTCAAGAAAACATAAATGATCATAAAAATCAGGTCCAGCATCTTGGGCAAGCTGTCAACGTAGCTCTGATGTCGTCATCTTCTCATCCTGGTGTAGTGTAGTTTCTCCTGCTTGAGCATCATTTTAAGGTGAGATCAGGTCAGCTGTCTTCTCTATAGACCAATCCACTGTAGGGGCCGGTCAGGTCACCCTGGCCTGTTGTCCGCATCAGGAGGAGATCAGGGACAAAAGGGTCCCAGTTGCGGCTGCTGGGTCTGGTCCATTGGCAGGCATGCTGGCCCCTGAGTACCCCGAGTGGTCAGGATGTCAGTCTCAGGGAAGAAGAGTCTCTGCCAGAGTCGCCATTTGTTGCAGGAAGACGGACCCCTTCCAGGGCCTGAAACTGGGCTCTTGTCTAACATTCGGAAATGAATTGTCCGAGGAGACACACGTGCTGACAAAGCAAGAGACTTTATTGGGAAAGGGCATCTAGGTGGAGAGCAGTGGGGTAAGGGAACCCAGAACTGCTCTATGCCACATCTTACATCAAATTAAAGAGCTCAGAATTCTTCATGTTTATCAAGTTTCAAGGAGTGGTTTGATTTCATATGATTTCTGATACTCACAAAATAGCATTGAATAACAAAGTCTAGTTTCAAATCCAAATTCAAAGGGCTAAAGTCTTTAATCATATAATTTAGCACCTGTTTCAATTTACTCCTTGTATTTTTCTTGATTTTACAGGGGCCCTTGGATAATTCTGTTTTAGTCATTAGGATACTAATTCTATTGAACATTTGGTGCTTTTAGTCGCTAAGTCGTATCTGACTATTGCAGCCCATTTATTATGAACCAAATTATCTATTCATGCCCACGCCTGGTGATTCAATGCTAAAGTGTAAGGGTCAGGGAATACAGAGATTAACAGGCTGATTGGATTTGTTTTCCAGTCATATTGTGTTTCAATATTCTCGGCCACATTTTCCAAGAATTTTGGGTTAGTAAAAGCAAAATCACCTTTAGCAAATAATTATTAGATAACTCTATGGGATGAATGTGACAGTGTATGACAGTTTATTGTTTTTCTTCTTAAAGTGTTTATTTTGTATAACAAAATGTAGACACTTGCTCAGACAAGGGCAATGGGAGCTGTTTTTTTAAGTGAGGTTTACCAGTTGAACTGACTGGTAAAAAGTATTATTGTAATAAGTATTATCTAATGCATCAGAAGATTCAGAACCCCTCAAAGTAAACTAAAGTATGTTCAAATTAGATAACTTCTGTCTGGAATGTCCAGTGTAATAAAGCCAAGGTAAGGTAGTGGGAGAGAGAACTGATTTGAAATTTTTTACAGAGTTAAGCATTACAACATGCACTGACTGTCATTCATCCTTACCTATTTGTGCTTGGGATATCACAACATTGATTGGTGACTGGCAAGTTTCCTGAAGGAGCTTACCAGACTAGACATGAAGTGGGAAGAACAAATTAATCCAGACAGCATAAACCTTACAAATGTATTAGTAATTTTTAACACCTTGAGAATAGTGTCATTGCTGATTAGATGAAGATGCAAAAATACAGCTAAATGAGATGTTCAAAATTAAATGAGATGTGATATTTTAAATTTCTGAGTAGCTTCTTTGGTCTTTCATTATTATAAAAAAAATAATATGTAGAATGAAATATTAAAGCAGAGATATAGAAATAGTAAATAATTTTTTCCCAATGGCAGTTTCACTTAGTAATATGTTACATATTTTAATATATGCATATATAGAGACATGTATTTTAAAAATAAAAGCTTTATCATTTTATATATCTACTTCTACAGTTTTTCTCAGTGAAAAGCTTATCATTAACTTCTTCCATGAAAATATCTTAAAGTCTTCCTCAAGACAGCATATAATTAAGCTCTAAGGTACATTTTGATGTACTTAGCTCTAAGAGAATATTTAGTTTTTCTTTTTTTTCCCCCTATCAAAGTGTATATTTTGTGTCAGTTATTTGCTTACTAATGTGACTGTTTCTTTGGATATATTACTAGTAGTTAATTCTTGTGGGGAGGGGTTGAAAAAAATTCTGTTTTATTGGGGAGGAAATTGAGTGATATTGAATGAGAGATTTGGAATGAAGTATAAAAGGAAAGGATGAATTCATAAGACCATGACTGGATGAATGATTTATGTATGATATACAGGTATCTATATTCTGACTTTCAGCAAATGTATTTAGATATCTTCTATATGCCAACATTCTGTCACATGCTTTTATGTGTTCCTTCTTTTTGTTGACTTAGTTTTATAAACAATTATGACATTTTCAACAGTGTCTCCCCTATATAAAAAGAGGTCTTTTCACATTATCATTGACTGGAATTTGTTGCATGGAATAAAAAGCATAATTTCAGGGATTGGTAAATGCTATTAATGAAGTTAAATGAGGCAAAGCACAAGAGTCCAGAGAGAGAAGGACTTAAATGGGATGGTGAGTGAGGGCCTCTTGGGTTTCTCTTCTTCTTTGTTTTTAGTGAAGTCCTCTTGTAAGACACAACATTCAAGGAGAAACTGAGGGTCCAAGAGGAGATATAATGAGGAAACTGCTCTTTCAGAAAAAGGAAACAGCAAGAACAAAGCAACTAAAGCAGAAACTAATTTGGATTATTCATTAAAAAAAAAAAAATTTTAGTATGCCTAGACAGAAAGGCAGGGTCCAGACCATGGAATGCCTTGAAGGTCAAAGTAAAAAAAATTGCACGTTAGAGAAACAAGGCACTCCAAATTCAATGGGAAGCTCTTAGAGATGTTTAACTGGGGCATCATAATCTGGTTTATGTGAATTGTGTGGCTGATTTTAAATGTTTGGTGAATGGATCACAGGAGACAAGGTAGAAACAAGGTAGGATGATATTGAGGTCACTTAGAGAAGAGGTGATGAGGGCATTGCAGATTGGGAGCAGATACAGATTAATGATACATTTTTCCCAGTTTTTTTTTTTTAATTTTTTCACCAAAGAGTAATTGCTTTACAGAATGTTGTGGTTTTCTGCCATACACCAACAAGAATCAGCTATTGGTACACCCATGTCCCCTGCCTCCTGGACCTACCTCCCATCACCCACCCCATCCCACCCTTCAGCCTGTCACAGCACCCCTGTGTGAGTTCCCAGAGTCATACAGCAAATTCCCATTGACTATCTATTTTACATATGGTATTGTAAATTTCCAGGTTACTCTCTCCATACATCCCCGCTTCTCCCTTCTCTCCTCCCCCCATGTCCATAGGTCTGTTCTCTGTTTCTCCAGTGAAGCAAAACATAGGACTTGCTGATGAACTCACTGTGAAGTGTGATGGAAAGAGATAAATTGCCACCATCAGAAAGTTCTCTGACAGAGAAGTACTTCTAATGGAGATTGAAAAAGTTGGAATCCAGAACCCACTAGGGATGGAGTCCATACAAAGCCTTTCTACTTTGGACTGGGATCCTGAAGGGTGGCATCCTGGGAGTGAAGATGAGCCACAAATAAACTTGATGTCACAGGGACTGTATCATAGTATGAGTTGCTTGAGTCAGCCTCAAAAATCTCTGTCCTTAACACTAGCATTAACATGATCCTAAATTGCTAGGTTCAAGACATAAGGCTGAAAAAAAATTATTATCTTTCCTAGAGAAATATAGGGTACTTATAAAGCTGAAATTATTTCTACAAATTACACTTTCAATAAAATATCCATAGCACGATCAAAGATAACAAGGTACACAAGATTTAACATGCTGCTGTTTCCTGGGCCACATTCTAGGCAGGAAATACCTACCAGTAGACACTTACTCCTCCTAGGAAAGTTATGACCAACCTAGATAGCATATTAAAAAGCAGAGATATTACTTTACCAACAAAGGTCTGTCTAGTCAAGGCTATGGTTTTTCCAGGGGTCACATATGGATGTGAGAGTTGGACTGTGAAGAAAGCTGAGCGCCAAAGAATTGATGCTTTTGAACTGTGGTGTTGGAGAAGGCTCTTGAGAGTCCCTTGGACTGCAAGGAGATCCAACCAGTCCATCCTAAAGGAGACCAGTCCTGGGTGTTCATTGGAAGGACTGAAGCTGAGGATGAAACTCCAATACTTTGGCTACCTCTCACAAAGAGTAGACTCATTGGAAAATACCCTGATGCTGGGAGGGATTGGGGGCAGGAAGAGAAGGGGGCGACAGAGGATGAGATGGCTGGATGGCATCACTGACTCGATGCACATGAGTTTGGGTGAACTCTGGGAGTTGATGATGGACAGGGAGGCCTGGCGTGTTGCGGTTCATGAGGTCGCAAAGAGTCAGAGACGACTGAGCGACTGAATTGAATTGAACTGAGACTTCTTAACAAAAATAATGGAAGCCAGAGAGCAATGAAATAATGTCCTCAATGAACCAAAGGAAAAAAAAAGCTGCTAATCATTAATTCTATGGCCTATAAAAATAGCCTTCAAAAGGAAAACAGAATAGACATATTAATAGAAAAGAGTGAGTGATTTGTCCATAATACCCAAACTAAAAGCTAAAGGAAGTTCTACAGACAGAAGAAAACTGTTCCCAGAGAGAATGTTGGAGAAATAAGAAAAAATAAAGGATGAGAGAAGTAATAAATAGATTATGATGAGTATAAACTGCATATATAGAATTAAAATATATAGCAATTATAGCATATGGGTTATGTGGGGGTCAATTGGGCTAATGTGTTCTAAAATTCTTGAATTCCTTGGGAAGAGATTGTAATTTAAATTACCAATTAACAGTAGATTTAATATGCTAACATACATGTATCCATTATAATAACTCTGGTAGCCATTATAATAACTGCAAAAATTACAATGTTTAAAAAGCTTAGTAAAATAAACATAGAAGAAAAGAGAAAGAAGAAACATAGAACAGGACACATTTAAAACATTAACAAGACAATAGATTATTTAAGCAGAAATATACCAATAATTGCAGTAAGTGCTCCAATTAAAAGCCAGTCATTTTCAGATGGTTATTTTACTAAAACAACAGGAAAGATACTCTATAAAATACTAAATAGAGCTCATGTATCTATAGTAATATCATAAATATAAAACCAACTATAAAACAACATTACTAGAGGCAAAATGGGGAACAGTATTATAATAAAACACTCAATTCACCAGGAAGATATAACAGTTCTAAAGCTCTGTGAAGCTAGGAACATGGCTGAAATAATACATACAGAAAGATGGTTATAGTTATAAGCACAAATCACAGTGGGTAATTAAAACCTTGTCTCAAATATATTCTATTTTTAATGATTCTTGCTCTCTTTGTTGGTTTTCCAAGGCATTGTTCAAATGCATCCTTCATCCTATGAGACACCCATATTCTGTATTTGACTAATTGCTTCTTCATAATGTTGTTTACCTTTGCTTTTCTACCTTTCATTTCCCAGTAAGTTGGTAGATAGTCCTGGAGAGTTGATTTGATGCAGGCTCAATTTATTTTTAGAGTAGGTTTCTTCCTGGACAGTGTTATATACTTTTTATTGCAACTCTTCATGAGGCATATGATTAATCAGTGGGTTTTGGTGAATAGGGGAAATTTTTGATACCTCTTGCTTAGTAGCTAATATAACAAGCAGACAAAGTATCAGTAAGACTAAATAAGATTTTAAAAACTCAGTGGATTCTTTAACACTGTACCAAATAACTGCAGGAGACAGCTTTTTTCCCCAGCACATGTAATACAGTTATAACATTTACATTATTTTAGAATAAGTAAGTTTCAACAAATTAAAAAAAGAAAACTATGTTATAGGGTATATGTCTTCTGACTAGAGTTTAATTAATGTAGAAACTGAGTACAAAAAGGAACAAACTTAAAGGGGAAGTTTTCAGTATCTAACCATTCAGTTCAGTTCAGTTCAGTTCAGATGCTCAGTTATGTCTGACTTTGCGACCCCATGAACTGCAGCATGCCAGGCCTCCCTGTCCATCACCAACTCCTGGAGTTTACCCAAACTCATGTCCATTGAGTCAGTGATGCCATCTAACCATCTCATCCTTTGTCATCCCCTTCTCCTCCTGCCTTCAATCTTTCCCAACATCAGGGTGTTTTCAAATGACAGCTCTTCACATCAGGTGGCCAAAATGCTGGAGTTTCAGCTTCAACATCAGTCCTTCCAATGAACACCCAGGAACGATGTCCCTTAGGATGGACTGGGTGGATCTCCTTGCAGTCCAAGGGACTCTCAAGAGTCTTCTCCAACATCACAGTTCAAAAGCATCAATCCTTCTGTGCTCAGCCCTCTTTATAGTCCAACTCTCACATCCATACATGCCCCCCGGAAAAACCATAGCCTTGACTTGATGGACGTTTGTTGACAAAGTAATGTCTCTGCTTTTTAATATGCTGTCTAGGTTGGTCATACTTTCCTTCCAAGGAGTAAGTGTCTTTTAATTTCATGGCTGCAATCACCATCTGCAGTGATTTTGGAGCCCCCAAAAATAAAGTCAGCCACTGTTTCCATTGTTTCTCGATTTATTTGCCATGAAGTGATGGGACTGTGATGGGACTGGATGCCATGATCTTAGTTTTCTAAATGTTGAGCTTTAAGCCAACTTTTTCCCACTTCTCTTTCACTTTCATCAAGAGGCTCTTTAGTTCTTCTTCACTTTCTACTATAAAGGTGGTGTCATCTGCATATCTGAGGTTATTGATATTTCTCCCTGCAATCTTGATTCCAGCTTGTGCTTCATCCAGCCCAGCGTTTCTCATGATGTACTCTGCATATAAGTTAAATATGCAGGGTGACAAGACAATATACAACCTTGACGTACTCCTTTTCCTATTTGGAACCAGTCTGTTGTTTCATGTCCAGTTCTAACTGTTACTTCCTGTTAAGTAAGTAAATTATCTACTTGTGTTTTAGGTGAATGCTATATGAAATTAAAGAAATTCCCTTTTTGTTATTTCCTAGGAATTTTTAAAACTATGAAATAGCATTTGTTGGTTACTTTTCTGCCTTAATTGAAATGACTTCCCTCTTTTATTCTGTTAATGTGGTATGTTACACTTAAAAATCAATCAACTTAAGGAATTTTGAATTTCTTAACAAACCCTGCATGGCATTATATATGACTGGAATCAGTTTACTAATATTTGTTTACAATTTCTGAATCTGTATTGTAATTTACCTATAATTTACCTTTTCTGTAACTCCCTATTTGGGAGTTTTGGCAGGCTTAACAGGCCTCCTTAGGGAACTGAGTATTGCAATCTTTAATATTTTGTGAAAGAATTTAAGACTGTTGTTACTTCTTTCCTAAATGTTTGATCAAAATACATGATGAAAGAATCCAGGCATCAAGGAAACTAAACAAAATTAAATGTAATTTCATAGTTTAAAAAATTCTTAAGAGATTAGAGAACTTTAATATATTCTATTCACAGAAAACAAAGGAAACTATTAGCAAGGTGAAAAGACAGCCTTCAGAATGGGAGAAGATAATAGCAAATGAAGCAACTGACAAACAACTAATCTCCAGAATATACAAGCAACTCCTACAGCTCAACTCCAGAAAAATAAATGACCCAATCAAAAAATGGGCCAAAGAACTAAATAGACATTTCTCCAAAGAAGACATACAGATGGCTAACAAACACATGAAAAGATGCTCAACATCACTCATTATCAGAGAAATGCAAATCAAAACCACTATGAGGTACCATTTCACACCAGTCAGAATGGCTGCAATCCAAAAGTCTACAAGTAATAAATGCTGGAGAGGGTGTGGAGAAAAGGGAACCCTCTTACACTGTTGGTGGGAATGCAAACTAGTGCAGCCACTATGGAGAACAGTGTGGAGATTCCTTAAAAAACTGGAAATAGACATGCCTTATGATCCAGCAATCCCACTGCTGGGCATACACACTGAGAAAACCAGAAGGGAAAGAGACACGAGTACCCCAATGTTCATCGCAGCACTGTTTATAATAGCCAGGACATGGAAGCAACCTAGATGTCCATCAGCAGATGAATGGATAAGAAAGCTGTGGTACATATACACAATGGAGTATTATTCAGCCATTAAAAAGAAAACATTTGAATCAGTTCTAATGAGGTGGATGAAACTGGAGCCTATTATACAGAGTGAAGTAAGCCAGAAAGAAAAACACCAATACAGTATACTAACGCATATATATGGAATTTAGAAAGATGGTAACAATAACCCTGTGTACGAGACAGCAAAAGAGACACTGATGTATAGAACAGTCTTATGGACTCTGTGGGAGAGGGAGAGGGTGGGAAGATTTGGGAGAATGGCATTGAAACATGTAAATATCATGTATGAAATGAGTTGCCAGTCCAGGTTCGATGTACGATACTGGATGCTTGGGGCTGGTGCACTGGGACGACCCAGAGGGATGGAATGGGGAGGGAGGAGGGAGGAGGGTTCAGGATGGGGAACACATGTATACCTGTGGCGGATTCATTTTGATATTTGGCAAATCTAATACAGTTATGTAAAGTTTAAAAATAAAATAAAATTTAAAAAAAAAAAAAAAAAAAAAAAAGAAAACACAAGTAGATATTATACTTCATGGTTAAATGCTGAAAATTCCTTCTTTGAGTTTGTTTTAAGTCACTAAGTTGTGCAATAGTTTTTCTGTCAGCAACAGTTAACTGAAAAAAGGGCAATAGACTTAAATGGGTACTGCACACAAGAGCAAAATGAATGACTAATTAAGTGTAGGAAGATGCCGAATCTCACTACTAAGGGAAATACAAGACCACAATGAGAGCCCTACCAGGAGAGCTAAAATTAAAGACTAACAATGCCAGTGCTGATAAAGATACAGAACAACTTCAGTTTTCATGCAGTGCTGGTTGGAATGTAAATTGACACAAAACACTTTGACCAACACATTGGCATTAGCTAGCAAAATTGAAAATAAAAATATCTTGTGAATCAGCGATTTCTTTTCTAGATATGAAAAACATGTATTTGTATACTGAGACATATAAAAGAATGTTCAATTCAACATAATGTATAATAGTCTTAAAGTGAGAACAATGCAAATATCCATCAATTTATAAAAATACAGTGATACATTTTTACAATGGAATAGAATACAACTATGGAAAAAAAATACAATTAGGTAAAAGCAACTACAGTTAAAAGCAGAAACTTGATGAATTAAATAGCAGAAATCAGATATATACCATATATTATATTATATAATTAGAAGAATATATACAATATATGTGTGTGTGTGTTAGTCACTCAGTCATGTCTGACTCTTTGCAACCTCATGGACTGTATAGCCTGCTAGGCTCCTCTGTCCATGGAATTCTCCAAATAAGAATACTGGAGTTGCCATTCCCTACTCCAGGGGATTTGGGCCTCCTGCATTGCAGGCAGATTCTTTACCAAATGAGCCACCAGAGAAGCCCCATAGTTTATATGTATTCGTCCAATTATATAAACCTCAAAAATAGGCAAAACCAAATTAGTATAATTTATAGTTCATAGATGATCAAAGTATTAAAAAGAAAAGTAATGGTAAGTATAAAAATCAAAACAGTGGTTACAATTATCATGGAGGGAGGGGCTGTAATTGTGAAGGGGCACCCAGGAGTTTTCTTGGATGTTGGCAAAGTTTTATTTCTTATCTTAAGTGATACTTATATGAAGCCATGCTATATGGTAACTTATTAATGTTTTGTTATGACCAGTGCATTTTCTTGGCAAAACTCTATTAGTCTTTGCCCTGCTTCATTCTGTATTCCAAGGCCAAATTTGCCTGTTACTCCAGGTGTTTCTTGACTTCCTACTTTTGCATTCCAGTCCCCTATAATGAAAAGGACATCTTTTTTGGGTGTTAGTTCTAAAAGGTCTTGTAGGTCTTCATAGAACCGTTCAACTTCAGCTTCATCAGCATTACTAGTTGGGGCATAGACTTGGATTACTGTGATATTGAATGGTTTGCCTTGGAAACGAACAGAGATCATTCTGTCGTTTTTGAGATTGCATCCAAGTACTGCATTTCGGACTCTTTTGTTGACCATGATGGCCACTCCATTTCTTCTGAGGGATTCCTGCCAGCAGTAGTAGATATAATGGTCATCTGAGTTAAGTTCACCCATTCCAGTCCATTTCAGTTCGCTGATTCCTAGAATGTCGACATTCACTCTTGCCATCTCTTGTTTGACCACTTCCAATTTGCCATGATTCATGGACCTGACATTCCAGGTTTCTATGCAATATTGTTCTTTACAGCATCAGACCTTGCTTTTATCACCAGTCACATCCACAGCTGGATATTCTTTTTGCTTTGGCTCCATCCCTTCATTCTTTCTGGAGTTATTTTTCCACTGATCTCCAGTAGCATATTGGGCACCTACTGACCTGGGGAGTTTCTCTTTCATTTTTTGCCTTTTCATACTGTTCATGGGGTTCTCAAGGCAAGAATACTGAAGTGGTTTGCCATTCCCTTCTCCAGTAGACCACATTCTGTCAAATCTCTCCACCATGACCCGCCCATCTTGGGTTGCCTCACGGGCATGGCTTAGTTTCACTGAGTTAAAGAAGGCTGTGGTCCTAGTGTGATTAGATTGACTACTTTTCTGTGAGTATGGTTTCAGTGTGTTTGCCCTCTGATGCCCTCTTGCAACACCTACCATCTTACTTGGGTTTCTCTTACCTTGGGCATGGGGTATCTCTTCACGGCTGCTCCAGCAAAGCGCCATTGTACAGGAGACAGGGATCAAGACCATTCCCATAGAAAAGAAATGCAAAAAAGCAAAATGGCTGTCTGGGGAGGCCTTACAAATAGCTGTGAAAAGAAGAGAAGTGAAAAGCAAAGGAGAAAAGGAAAGATATAAACATCTGAATGCAGAGTTCCAAAGAATAGCAAGAAGAGATAAGAAAGCCTTCTTCGATGATCAATGCAAAGAAATAGAGGAAAACAACAGAATGGGAAAGACTAGGGATCTCTTCAAGAAAATCAGAGATACCAAAGGAAAATTACATGCAAAGATGAGCTCGATAAAGGACAGAAATGGTATGGACCTAACAGAAGCAGAAGATATTAAGAAGAGATGGCAAGAATACACAGAAGAACTGTACAAAAAAGATCTTCATGACCCAGATAATCATGATGGTGTGATCATTGACCTGGAGCCAGACATCATGGAATGTGAAGTCAAGTGGGTCTTAGGAAGCATCACTACGAACAAAGCTAGTGGAGGTGATGGAATTCTAGTTGAGCTATTCCAAATTCTGAAAGATGATGCTGTGAAAGTGCTGCACTCAATATGCCAGCAAATTTGGAAAACTCAGCAGTGGCCACAGGACTGGGAAAGGTCAGTTTTCATTCCAGTCCCAAAGAAAGGCAATGCCAAAGAATGCTCAAACTACCGCACAATTGCACTCATCTCACATGCTAGTAAAGTAATGCTCAAAATTCTCCAAGCCAGGCTTCAGCAATATGTGAACCGTGAACTTCCTGATGTTCAAGCTGGTTTTAGAAAAGGCAGAGGAACCAGAGATCAAATTGCCAACATCTACTGGATCATGGAAAAAGCAAGAGAGTTCCAGAAAAACATCTATTTCTGCTTTATTGACTATGCCAAAGCCTTTGACTATGTGGATCACAATAAACTGTGGAAAATTCTTCAAGAGATGGGAATACCAGACCACCTGACCTGCCTCTTGAGAAACCTGTATGCAGGTCAGGAAGCAACAGTTAGAACTGGACATGGAACAACAGATTGGTTCCAAATAGGAAAAGGAGTATGTCAAGGCTGTATATTGTCACCCAGTTTCTTTAACTTATATACAGAGTACATCATGAGAAACGCTGGACTGGAAGAAACACAAGCTGGAATCAAGATTGTTGGGAGAAATATCAATAACCTCAGATATGCAGATGATACCACCCTTATGGCAGAAAGTGAAGAGGAACTAAGGAGCCTCTTGATGAAGGTGAAAGTGGAGAGTGAAAAAGTTGGCTTAAAGCTCAACATTCAGAAAACGAAGATCATGGCATCCAGTCCCACCACTTCATGGGAAATAGATGGGGAAACAGTGGAAACAGTGTCAGACTTTATTTTTCTGAGCTCCAAAATCACTACAGATGGTGACTGCAGCCATGAAATTAAAAGACGCTTACTCCTTGGAAGGAAAGTTATGACCAACCTAGATAGCATATTCAGAAGCAGAGACATTACTTTGCCAACAAAGGTTCGTCTAGTCAAGGCTATGGTTTTTCTTGTGGTCATGTATGGATGTGAGAGTTGGACTGTGAAAAAGGCTGAGTGCTGAAGAATGGATGCTTTTGAACTGTGGTGTTGGAGAAAACTCTTGAGAGTCCCTTGGACTGCAAGGAGATCCAACCAGTGCATTCTGAAGGAGATCAGCCCTGGGATTTCTTTGGAAGGAATGATGCTAAAGCTGAAACTCCAGTACTTTGGCCACCTCATGCGAAGAGTTGACTCATTGGAAAAGACTCTGATGCTGGGAGGGATTGGGGGCAGGAGGAGAAGGGGACTACAGAGGATGAGATGGCTGGATGGCATCACTGACTTGATGGATGTGAGTCTGAGTGAACTCCGGGAGTTGGTGATGGACAGGGAGGCCTGGTGTGCTGCGATTCATGGGGTGGCAAAGAGTCAGACAGGACAGAGTGACTGATCTGATCTGATTAGTGTTTTAGGCATTTGCTGTGAATGCGTTCTATTTCACAATTGAAATGTGAGAGACAGAGTTTAAGAGTGGCAGGTGTGAATGTGTTGCTGAAATCCAACCACCCTACTGTCCCCCCTGCTGTTATGACAACTGTTTTGTCTATGAAGCAAAAATTTGGTTGACCGGGTGGATTTAAGTCCTCCTTTAGAATTTTGGGACTTCAAGTGCTAAAGGAGAAGCTAGTACAATTGGCACATCACAGCAAGGATTTAATTAATCCGCAGATACAGAGCTTGTAAATAGGGAATATGGACACTTTTATGTGTTTTTACATAAGGAACTTCAGCATTCATGGATTTTGGTATTGTAGCAAGTCCAATTTTGACACACAATCCAGATAATGAGCCCCCAAATTAGTGAGAAATGACATCCAATGGACCAAGTTGAGGTTTTGATGTAATCTGAGCAACAGCATACATGATCTGAGGTGCGCTTCGAGTGCTTTGCTCCATGCTTTCTGGGTGACTTGAGTCAGGCTTCATGTGTGTTCATCCCTGCTTGTCAGTCTCAGACTTGTCAGCAACAAACATAGGAGGATACAGATCAGAAGGTGCTTACGCCCGTGCTCATGCTCAGTCGCTCCATTGTGTTGGACCCCATAGACTGTAGCCCACCCGACTCCTCTGTCCATGGGATTTTCCAGGCAAGAATACTGTAGTGAGTTGCCATTTCCTCCTCCAGGGGATCTTTTGATCCAGGGATCAAACCTGCATCTCTTGCATCTCCTGCATTGGCAGGTGGATTTATTTCTACTGTGCCACCTGGGAAGTCCAAATAAGAAGGTACCTATGTCTTATCAGTTCATTCCACATGTACTGCTCCTCTATCTTATCTTTTTGTGGCAAGAACATTGTTTATCTGTGTAATTCAAAGCCTGTTCAGTATATCTAGGGTGATTGAAAATTGTTAGTAATACTGATACTTGTGTAGCACATGTCCTATTGTTCATAAAACACTCCTGTAAAAATAAAATATGGGAATGAATTACCCTCTACAATTGATGTGTAAAATTATCCTCCAATAAAAATGTCTACATCTGAGACATTCTTAAGTACTAACATGGAATTTATGTCATACATGTAATGCACATGTAGTTAGTTTTCTTGTATGAGTGAAGTGTAAGTATTTCTATCAGCCAGACTGTTTGCAGTGCACATATTTTCTTCTTTGTGTGTTGAGGAAGCTAATTCATTAATAGTTCATTGATTCAATTTTGCTATTTCTTATTTCTCCATCATTGAAATTAATACTAATAATTTTTCTCAACCATACCTATAGAAACAAAGGTTGTTTGACCAGATATCTCACCTGCAGAACTTTCTGAAAAGTATTCCTCCTCAAGCTCTACCCTACACCCATTGAATGAATTTTTTTTTTTTTCCAGATGAACTTCTGTAATGTGGGTTTTTGACAATCTATTAAGTAGCCAGGTCGAAACCTTTAGTTTGGAAGATGTTGGAGCAAACTATTTTTGAAAGGAAATAACTCCATATCATTTAACACTATTTGAAACATCTTTGTTTCTTTGTGTCTCTCTCTCTCACTTTGTCTCTTCCTCCCTTCCTTTTTTCCTTTCTCTTCTGCATTCCTGCTTCCTTTCCCTCCCTCCTCACCCTCTCTCCCCGCTTTTCCCTTGTGTCTCTGGTGGAATATAAGCTTCATGAAAACAAGTCCTCTGGACTGTTTCCTAAAATGTAGAACAGAAGTTAGCATCTATGGCCCATGAGCCTAATTCGGCCCACCTGCCTATCCTTACGAATAAAGTTGTGTTGGGACACAGCATTGCTCATTTATCTAAGTATTATCCATAGCTGCCTTTATGCTACACAGACAGAACTGAATAGTTTGGAGACAGGGACCATCTGGTCTGCTAAACCTGAGATATTTACTATTTGCTCTTTTACAGAAACAGTATGCTGATCCCTGATCTAGAATGTGTGTAGTTGCTAAGTCGTGTCCAACTCTTTGGGACCGCATGGACTGTAGCCTGCCAGGCTCCCCTGTTCCTGGGATTCTCCAGGCAAGAATACTGGAGTGGGTTGCCATTTCCTCCTCCAAGAAGAATAGTTATAGTATAGTGAGTTCTACATAACTGTTGAACATTGAATAAATGAAAAAATCATTTATCAGTGTCTCCAAGCAACTTTCTTTTGCCTAAATAAGTTTATTTTTGCAAGCTACCCTTAGTGAATCATTTTTATTATACTGTGGTCTCTCTTAGAAAACTTGCTCCCCTCATTGTATTATTAAATGCCCTTCATTTCCCTTGGAGCTAGTGTGGGGTTTTTGTTATGCTAAAGTACAATGAGATATGGGAGTATATGAATCAGTTTAAGCATAACTACTCAGGAGTATATTAATTAGACACTATAAGATTTGTTCCAGCTCTCTTTCATTCTCAGGAGAGTGGCAATAGTGTATCAGATTACAGGTTAAATGCAGAGCCAAGAATGGAATGTGGTGTGTTACAGCGGCAAGTATCCCAGTTGGATTTAATGACAGGTTATCAGTATCCAGGAATGAAGTGCATTATCTTTTAACAGGTGGCTAACAGAAAATATCGTGGACTAATTTTTAGGTTTGTCATTCCATTAACTGTTGATAAACTTGCACAGTAGACCATTTCCCCGTATTCCTTGGTTCTTCCTTATTAACTAAAAAAAGAAATCTAGGTTAGTTGATGTTTGTTTATAGTTGCTTATTATTTTATTGATTTATAAATAGGAAACTAGATAATAGCCAGAAAATATGGTAGACTCAAAGTTTAATTTAAAGGTTAGGTTTTAGAGGTTTTCAATACTACATTATAGAAATTTTCATACAGTCTAAATGACCTTTGATTTTTCCACAAGTGACACATATATTTTTGTTAAATTGTGGTAAAATACGCATCACATAAAATTTACCATCAAACCATTTTTAAGTATGCAATTCAGCAATGTTAACTACATTCACACTGTTGTGCAACCAGCCTCCAAAACGTTTTTGTCTTTTAAAGATGAAATGATAAGTGTCATTTCAATGACAATGCTGCTTTTCCCACTCTCCCCAGCCTACTGCCCTCTCACCATTCTGCTTTGTGTCTCTATGAATTTCACTATTTTAGGAACCTTTCATAAGAAGAATCATGCTATCTTTGTCCTTTGTTGAGAGACTTATTTCACTTAGCACTATGTCCTCAAGGTTCATTCATGTTGCATTTATAGCATGTGTCAGAATTTCTTTCTTTTTTAAGCTGAATAATATTCATTTGTGTATGGGCTTCCCAGGTGGCACAATGGTAAAGAATCCGCCTGCCAGTTCAGGAGATGCAGGAGATACAGGTTCAATGGGTAAGTCAGGAGAATCCCCTGGAGAAGGGAGTGGCAAACTATTCCTGTATTCTTGCCTGGAAAATTCCATGGCAGGCTGTCCAGGGGGTCCCAAAGAGTAGATGTGACTGAGTGATTGAGCACATATGTGTATACCACATTTTGTTTATCCACTCATCCTTCAATGGACATTTGGGTTGCTTCCACCTTTTTGATAATGTGACTAACACTGCTATGCACATGGGGGTAGAAATCTATCTCTTTGAGATTGTGCTTTCAATTCTTTTGGGTATAGAATCAGAAGTGTAATTGCCAGATCATATGGTAATCCTATTTTTAATTTTTTAAAGAATTTCTATACCATTTTCCATGATAGAGATACCATTTTCCCTTCCCACCAACAGTATACAAACAAGCATTCCAGAGTCTATCACTAATACTTGTTCAGTTCAGTTCAGTTCAGTCGCTCAGTCGTGTCCGACTCTTTGCAACCCCATGAGTCGCAGCAGGCCAGGCCTCCCTGTCCATCACCAACTCCTGGAGTTCACTCAGACTCACGTCCATCGAGTCAGTGATGCCATCCAGCCATCTCATCCTCTGTAGTCCCCTTCTCCTCCTGCCCCCAATCCCTCCCAGCATCAGAGTCTTTTCCAATGAGTCAACTCTTCGCATGAGGTGGCCAAAGCACTGCAGTTTCAGCTTTAGCATCATTCCTTCCAAAGAAATCCCAGGGCTGATCTCCTTCAGAATGCACTGGTTGGATCTCCTTGCAGTCCAAGGGACTCTCAAGAGTTTTCTCCAACACCACAGTTCAAAAGCATCAGTTCTTCAGCACTCAGCCTTCTTCACAGTCCAACTCTCACATCCATACATGACCACAGGAAAAACCATAGCCTTGACTAGACGAACCTTTGTTGGCAAAGTAATGTCTCTGCTTTTGAATATGCTATCTAGGTTGATCATAACTTTCCTTCCAAGGAGTAAGCGTCTTTTAATTTCATGGCTGCAGTCATCATCTGCAGTGATTTTGGAGCCCAAAAAATAAAGTCTGACACTGTTTCCACTGTTTCCCCATCTATTTCCCATGAAGTGATGGGACCGGATGCCATGATCTTCGTTTTCTGAATGTTGAGCTTTAAGCCAACTTTTTCCCTCTCCTCTTTCACTTTCATCAAGAGGCTTTTTAGTTCCTCTTCACTTTCTGCAATAAGGGTGGTGTCATCTGCATATCTGAGGTTATTGATATTTCTCCCGGCAATCTTGATTCCAGCTTGTGTTTCTTCCAGTCCGCTAATTCTTATTATTTTCTGTCTTTTAAAAAGTTAGTAGCCATCTTAATGTATGTGAGGCAGTATCTCATTGTGGTTTTTGTTTGTATTTCCCTAATAATTAGTAATATTGAGCATCTTTTCAGATGCTTATTGGCCATTGTACAACCTTTTAGAAAATATCTAATTGACACCTTTGCACATTTTAAAATTGAGTTGTTTTGTTGTTGTTTTAGTAGGGGTCCTTTACACATTCCTTGTATAAAGCCCTTATCAGGGGTTGTAAATATTTTTGTGATTTTTAAATATTTTCTCTCATTCTACTGATTGCTTTTTCACTCTGTGGATTGTGTCTTTGATGCACAACTTATAATTTTTATGCAGTCATATTTATCTGTTTTTACTTTCGTTTCATGTGCTTTTGGTGTCATATCCAGAAAATCATTGCCAAATCCAATGTCAAGAAGAATTTCCCCCATCTTTTCTTCTAAGAGCTTTATTATTTTTTTAGCTCATATTTTTAGGTCTGATCCATTTTGAGTTAATTTCTGTATATGGTATAAGGTTAGGACAAAATGTTATTTTGTACATGTGGATATTCCGTTTTCTCAACATTACCTATTAAAAAGACTGTCCTTTTTGCATTGAGTAATATTGGCACCCTAGTCAAAAATCATTTGACTATATACACAAGAGTTTATTTGGAGGTTTTCTATTCTATTCTTTTGGTCTGTGTGACTGCTTTTATGCCAATACCACAATGTTTGGGTTACCATAGCTTTGTAATAACTTTTGAAATTGGGAAACCTCCAATATTTTTCTTTTCAGTATTATTTTGGCTACTCAGCATCATCCTTGCAATTTAGTATGCATAGTTTCTTGCAAGTCTACAAGGTATGTTTAGGTTTATAGAACTATTGACATGTTAAAAAATACAACGAGGGGAGGAGATCCATATGCAAATATCTGGTAGGAGTTTTTGGTTGATCCATTCTTCCTTTAGGAGAACTGTGAAATCCTCAACACCTGGGACTGGGTAAAAACTAGTCAAGTAGCCCTTTTTGCAGCCAATATTTTGCCAGTCAGTGTTCAAAGTAAGTCTCCAAAACTTAACTTTTGTGTCTAGATCTGTTTACTTTAGTGAGGCTTACAGAAAGGATACAGCTTCACCATACCTGAGGTAAGGTTGATAACCTTGGGGTAAAAGGCCATTTGAAGACACCACTGTCCACCTTCATGTCTCCATGCCGTATATACTTATTACGGGTCTGCTCTTTTATGAAACTCATGGAAGAAATGTGTTTTTCTGTGTGCCTTTGAGGATCATTATTCTAGAATCATGGTAATAGATATTTTCAGGGGATGTAATTATCCTAAAAGAATGAAAATGACTATATGAAGTACTAAAAGGGTAATACACTTTTCCCAGGGACCTGTCACCTTTGAGAATGTGAGGGTCTGCCTCAATCTTTTATTGACAAATGCCTGAAAAGCTACTTAAAGACCATTTAAGAACTTTATATGTAAGTTGGATTGAGAGCTGAATTGAAATTCAAATCCTATATGTAGTCAATAGTCTCTTCTTTCTCCCAGTAGCTTTGTTTTGTCTCAGCTAATTTCCATTACTGAGTCAGCGGAGTTGCAATAACAAGCCAGCATGTAAATTCTCCAAGTCTTAATAAAGAGAAGTATATTTTAGTTCCCTTGCTAATAATGTTTCTATAGGCTGTAGGCTAAAAATGCTTTCTATAATGCATTTCATCCTAATTATTCAAAGGATACGATTTATCAATAGAATTTTCAAATGTTGCTCATGAGTGTGTGTGTGTGTCTGTGTGTGTGTGTGTGTGTATATATATGTATATGTATATAAAAGAGTAGGACACAACTGAGCAACTGAACTGAGCTGAACTGAATATATATGTGTGTATATATATATATATATATATATATATATATATATAGAGAGAGAGAGAGAGAGAGAGAGAGAGAGAGAGAGAAAGAGGCCCTGTTTAGAACTGGGGCCTCATATAAGTGAACTCAGGATATTCTGGCTTGATAATTATTAAATGATGGAGAAAAAATAAGAATGCTTCCCTCTGTTTTTAAAAACCCCAGCAGAACTCATTATTCTGTGTCAGTGGCTCTTTCACATATGCAAGCTTATTTTTGGTGTTCCAAGAAATCTGAAGTTCACTAACAAGGTTTTTGAAGAACGCTCTTGAACTGAATGTACGAGCTGTAATTGAATAAGAACAGTATGTGTTTGGAGTGCGAATGAACCAGCTGGGCTACAGAGTTCTCCATGGTGCCCCTAATTCAATAATCACATGTTTTCTTTTTCTGTCAAAATGAGGCACTGTTCATGGTTGAACATAAAAATATTATCACAAATGGACATAATTTACTATTTTGTGCAACATTATAACTCTGTCATCTAGATCAATTAAAATACAGCATACACTGTGATTTCTAACAACAGATGACAGTGAAGTGTAAATGGAGTGTCCTTTACATCAGAAGCTTAATTCTTTATATAGGCCTGAATTTTGCAAGCAATCATTTGGAAGTATAGCAGGAAAATTAATTGCAAGATGTTTATATGTTGGTTCTTTGTATCTGTAAAAATACCAACTAATGTTTCTAGAGCTCACAATATATGCCAAGCATTCCTTTCTTCCTATTAGACAACATCCCTCTCAGGTAGCCTGGGAAATAGTCAAACTATGTGGAGCCTTTGGCACACCTTTAAACAGTATCCTAAAGGCATATACACCAAGACTATATACTTAGGTATGTAGTCCCTTTATATTCACATCTATCTCAAGAAGTGGGCTTCCCTTGTGGCTCAGCTGGTAAAGAATCTGCCTGCAATGCAGGAGACCTGGGTTCAATCCCTGGGTTGGGAAGATCCCCTGGAGAAGGGAAAGGCTACCCACTCCAGTATTCTGGCCTGGAGAATTCCATGGACTGTATAGTCTATGGGGTCTCATGAAGTAGGTGTTCTTTTTATCTCCATCTTGTAAAGAAGAAAGCTGAAGTGTGCTAATAAGCTGTGAGTCTGGAATTCAAGAGTCATTTCATCTAACTCCAGAATTGAATTTTCGTGATGCTCCTACTGTATTGGTACTCTGATACAACTCTTCTTTATATTGTTTTTATATTATTTATGTTCTAGGCTCTCTCTATATTTTAACTCACCTAATAATTTTGAATATTTCCCACTTAACAATACATTCAGGTTTTCATCTCCTCCATGGCAATGATACCCATACTGAAAGAAATTATCCATGTCATGTGTAGATTTCATCCTATTTATAGATGCATTGGCCCAGAAGGAGTTTTGTCTTCTATGCAGTGTAAGTTAGAAAAGATTAAATAATCATGTATGTCCCAGGAGAAGCACAGACTGGAAAAGAATTGTAAATGAGATGAAGATAATAGAATGAGAAGATTCCGAGCTAAACATAATATGCAGTTTAAGGAATCCACATGGCAGGAACACTTACTCTTGTGTGAGGAGAGAAAATGAGTTAAATGTGAATTTAGGACCATGTTCTAATGAAAACCAACGTCAAGATAAACCTAATAGTTTGCCATTGGCATAGTTTATGTGTTTAACATAAAAATGCAAAGCCTGGAAAAAAGCAAGTTGCTTAAAATTCTATGAGCAGAACATGAAATAAATGAGAAATTTATTTATTTTTATATTAAGATTTCAGCTGCTCTTATTCACTATAACTTACTTCATGACATTTATAATGTGGTGTGTGTGTATGTGTCTCATTGAAGTTTCATGACTCATTGAATAGTGGGTACTGACCTACTGGAAATAGCAGTGAAGAAATTAGCAAGGTTTAGAACCTTCTCTTTCAAAAATATTTCCGTAGATTTATTCCTTTTTTCCTCCCTTCCTTCCTCCCCTCCCTACCCCAGACAGCTCTTGCACATGAGTTTCTTCTTGCTATAGGAAGGTGTGTTATTCTTCTCCCTTTTCAACCTTCCATCAAGCTCATTTTCTTGTCCACCTCCTCAGGTGCTAAAGACGTGTTTTGAGTGCAGAGAAGTTAAGGTGGTTAGAGGAGCAGGGTTGACCAGAAGCATGGGAAGAGTGGGCTGCTGCCTTTAGGATACTGTTTAAAGGTGTGCCAAAAGCTCCACGTAATTTGATTATTTCCCAGACTACCTGAGAGGGATGTTGTCTAACAGGAAGAAATAAATGAAGGACTCTGAAGAGAACAATGGGAAGAATGGAAAACAGTCGTTTCCTGTTGCACAGCTTGCCCAGACCTAGAGGAGTCCTGCCTGAGATGATTCAGAACTTAGTATCGTATGCCCAAAACATTAGGGTGGATAGTCGTGTTTGCGGTCAGCTTCAGGTCTGGTGAAGATGTCTTTATTTGTCTGAAATGGCAGATGGTCTGTTCTTGATAATAGAATAGACCAACGATTGAATCTATTTCATTCAGCATGTGTTCATCTCTTCTCAATTAATGCAATGGCTTGGTCTGTTGTTGATTTAATAATCAGCTAGTTCAGTGGTGTATCCACTGGAAATATTTCTAAATCCATACAGTTGTCCATCTGATATTTGCTTGTAGAATTTATAATAGTGATTGTACTGATGTTTCAGGCAACCTTTGCTTTCTTAACCAGCTGTGCTATAAGAACATTTACACTACTTTTGTACTCTGATAAAGAACAACATTTTAAAATGTGTTTCACTCACTAGAAACTTTAGGAATCACTGTCCTTGAGATCTCTTGGTTTTGTCATGATTTCCTTAAGTCAAACTATTGGACAAGTGTGAGGATTGTTGTCCTTTAGTTGAAACCCTTGCAATATTTGCTGATTTGCTGACCTATGTTAATCACTATGTATAAAGGGTTTTTTAAGATTAAGTTAATGTTGCCTTCGGCTTAATTAATTAAAATTTTAATTGTGCTGGCTGTAAGCTTCACCACTCACTGGTAATAAGGATTTTATAATTAGTAGAGGCTAAAAAATGAGAGAAGATTCTTCTCTTTTTTTCCCTTTTGTGTTCCCATGGCTTTTAGCAGTTGCAGACTCTGGTCCCCCTATATTTTCTCCAACACCTCCTTGGGTAAAATTTCCTTTGGAAATGTCTTCACAGGCTCCACCTAGAGATGTCCCTATGTGGACCATGGGGATGCTTAGTGAGTTGTGATGTCTCTGAGACTGGATGAAATCATGTGTATGTGTGTACTTGTGAGGGAAGGGTGTCCACAGCATCACAAAATCTTACATGGAGACATGAGCCACTAAGTTAAGAGCAAGGGCTCCTTTCACAAAGAATGTGTGGCAGTGGAGGAAATAGTGACAATATCCAGTGATTTCCATGTTGAAGACACTGTGCTATAGAATTTTGAAATATTTTCTAAGACTTTAGGCACTGTTATAATGCCCATATTGCAGGTAAGGAGACCAATGCTTGGGAGAACTTACAAGAATCAAGATTTGAACCCAGGAAATGTAAGTCCAGATCCTGAGCTCCCAGCCCTTCTATTGAACAGGGGCTATGGAACCTGGTCTGTCACTGCCCAGCTATGATGTGTCACTACCCCCAAAGAGCAGAATTTTTGCTACCTGGTAGCATCTGTTAGTATGGATATGAGGGTAAGAATAAGGGGTGAAAGGTTGGGATCAGGGTCTCAGTTGATGAGCTCTCCATTTCCTCTCAGTTCTGGAATAAAAACAAACTGATTCTTCCTCCACCAGGCATTGACTGAGGCTCTTGTGATATCTGAGAACTCTTGGTTGCATGCTAGACACAGACAGGGAAGAGATGCAGATGACTGGAATAGGAGTGATGCCTGATCTGTCCATTAGGCTGAGACAGACTGCAAGATGTGATGAGTAAGAATTCTGAAATCTGACTGGTAGGCTTGAGTCTTTGTCCTCCATCTCACTAGCTGTTTCACCCTGGGCATATCTTAAAATTTTGCTGTGCCTTGGTTGCCTAATCTGTAAAATGGGGGTCATAACAATGGTATCTTTGTCACTGAATTTTTGTAAAGATTAAGAGAGATGAACTAGGTTTACCACTTAGATCAGAGCCTCGTGCATCTGAGGGAGTAAATTGTGCTACTATTGTTATTCTTGCTATTGTTTTTACCACCATTTTGTTGTTGTTGTTTTGAAAAATTAGCACTTAATGTGCTTTGAAAAGTGAATCTGATCACCAAACCTGTTTATCTGATCTTTGGCTATGAGCTAAAGGATGTTCTAAATGGGCAAGAGAAACACGGTCCCTGTCTGTGGACATGTGGGATCTAAATGCTGAAGCCCTTTGTGTTTTTCAGCTCACATGCAGGATCCTGGCACAGGGCCTGTCAGAGAGGCAGGCCCTTATTGAAATTTCTGTAAAAGGGTGACTGTCACTCTGCCTTTAGCATCTCCTGTCTCATTCCCTCAGCTTACCCCTCATCTGAGCCACAGCTGTGGTGGGCATTGCCTTGGGGTCTCAAATTCACTTCGTGCCAGCAGCACCTGCCTCAGATGCCCTCAGATTGTCTGCTATGAGGTCTTTTCCAACACTGAGAGAGCCTATGTGTGAAGGTGGCCTCAAAGAAACCCTTAACCAAAAAGGATACTTCCCACCCTCCAGATGGACAGTCCTAGAAGGTGCTTTCAGAGTACCTTCTCCTAGAACAAAGGCATTCAAAACACTCCCTCATCTTGGGTTTTACCCTTCGCTGTATCACTCTCCCTGTTCTCTCCCTCCTGTCTATAGAATTGCCTTCTAAGTAAACAACTTGCACGTAAGTGCTTATCTCAGCCACTGATTTCTGGGACCCACACTAAGACATGCCCTCTTCTAAAACTCTAATTCCAAAACCAATATCATTGTGCAAATCCCCTGTAAACTCCATTCCCTTCTTTTGCTGTGGTTTTCAGTGCCTAGCGTGCAGTCTGATACAGCCTAGACATTCAGTAAATGCTAGTTGAGTGACTGAATCAATGAACAAATAAATCAACATGCTTCTTAGTACTTGACAGTGAGCATGTAGGTTGGGTACCACTCAATCTTATTTACTAAATGCTGTACCAAAAGCATGGCGACTGATTGTCAAAATCTTCCTTGGAGGGTTCTTATATCTTAACTAGTTTCTTTCATCTTTAGTCATGGAAAACATTGTTTTTCTTTGCAATCCTGAAGGGAAAAAGTGATCAGTTCAGTGATTCTCTAGCTTTACAAAAAATGTATATTTCCAAAGATAAAAATGTTTTACATGTCAGCAAATATTCATTGGTCTTTTATAGACCCTGTTCCAGGCTGGGATAACAGATAATGGTGAACTGTTTGATGCAAACCTTATAAGAGGGAGCTTATAGACCATATGTACAGTCAATACTATACCACGGGGCAATGTCTGGATGCCAGGAGGTTATAATGCAAGGTGCATCATGTTATATGGGAGCTTGTTTGACCATACACGTCACTTGCTAACAATAAGAACACAGAGCCCTCCCAGGCTGACTTGAGAAAGTAGAATATACTTCAGCGTGTCATATTCCTACTTCATTACATGAACTCATTTGCATGAACTCCTCAATGCAGTAAGTTCACAACCGCAGCCTTTCTAAAGGGAGATTTGAATTTTAGAACATTTAATCTGCAGAATTCGATGAACTCAGTGTTTTTGCATATTGATTTCAAACAATGATATAACTACCACACCTGAAAATACAAAATGTGTACAACAGGACTTCACTGCAAAAACAATTAGTACAAACTGAAAAACTCATGAATGAGCTTTATTAACTGGCTTCTGACTTGATCAGACCACAAGCAATTTTCACTAATAGAAGTTTAGAGTTAGTGCACACGCCTGTGACTCTCTGGATCACTAAAGAGAAGGAGGAAGTCTTTATAAATAAATTTTTAAAAAAAGAATGAGTTTTACTTAGTGGTTCATAATGAAATATTAAGGCCATTGACAATGTCAGAGAGACAGAAAAATGGTTTAAGGGCAGGACATTTGATTTAAGCTCCCTAAAAGAAACAAAAATGGGAAGTATTAAAGACCTCAGCTAGTTGCCCCAGTGGCTATTGCTTAATGTCTTGTTAGCTTTTAAATCTGCTTTTAGTTGTAATATGGAAAACTTGAGCATAGGTGAGATGGATATGAGAGAAAAGGAAAATATCTGGACTCAAGAAGAAAGGAAAGAGACATTGCTGCTGCTGCTAAGTCACTTCAGTCGTGTCTGACTCTGTGTGACCCCATAGATGGCAGCCCACCAGGCTCCGCAATCCCTGGGATTCTCCAGGCAAGAGCACTGGAGTGGGTTGCCATTTCCTTCTCCAACGTGTGAAAGTGAAAAGTGAAAGTGAAGTCGCTCAGTCGTGTCCGACTCTTAGCGACCCCATGGACTGCAGCCCACCAGGCTCCTCCATCCATGGGATTTTCCAGGTAAGAGTACTGGAGTGGGGTGCCATTGCCTTCTCCGGAAAGAGACATTAAGTGGGTCTTAAAAAACTGGACTAATGGGTTTGGGTGGACATGACATTTTTGTTGCTGCTGATAATGGTGAAGAAGTAGAGACAGTAAGTGGATCTTAAAGAACTCAGCTTTTGGGCTTGGGTGGACCATGGTGTTTTTGTTGCTGCTACTGCCTTTGCTAATGACCAGGGTGGTGATGATAAAGGTAGCGGTGATGATGGTGCTTCTGAGTGTGGTGATAATGATGATGAGGGAACGGTGGCGGTGCTGAAGGTGGAGGGAACAGTGGTGACGGTGATGTGACGGTGACAGCGGTCATAGCTAATATTTATAATCCAGGAACCATGTTTCTCTCAATTTTTATAAGTACTCACTGAAGGAATCCTTTTTATAATAATTATCATTATATTATTATAATTAGTTTTCAAGCTTCAAAACAGGCTTAGAGAGGTCACACAGTTAACAGTGGAGCCAAGACTCAAACCCAGGCAGGCTGACTCCAGAGGCCAGACACTTAATTTCACGTAGTCTTTATCCAAATCTGCATCTTGTGCTTCAGTTTAAATTCATCAAGATCCGAGACCTTCCAAATTCAGTTTTAAGCAAGACCCTACATCCTGCTGCTAACAGACTTAAGCGTAATGAATAGAAAGCTGTGCTCAGATCTTGAAGTTAATGACTAACAGGCAGGACTTCAACCACAACTTTGTTAGCCAGGCAACAATTTCATTAAGTAGACAAGCTACTTACAGAAGGATTGTGAGCAAGGTGATATTGTGTTTTAAAGGTCAAAACTGGTTTCATGTAGATCTAACAAAGCCAAGAATAAAGTGTGATTTGAAATCAGCAGCTTTCTTCATAGTCAGAGCAGACTCTCCTCCCCACACATGCACAGATATCACTCCTAATTGTCTAGCAAGTCTCATTATCTGTCCTCCCTGTTCTTATCCCCACCTGATATGATGTAGATCCATTCCATGGAGAGGAGATGTGTGGTACTTAGACCAGTACCTCAGGAATCATTTAGCCATTCAGTAGCTATGTCCTTAACTCAATTTTCTTCATATAACTCAGGCTTAGTGAATTAACCTTAAACCAAGTGTTCCCAGCTTTGAAAAAAGAAAAGAAAAATAAAGGCTTTTACTTAAAGTTTACTTCTAGAAAAAAGTAGTTTCCCAAGATTAAGTGATTATGTGCAGCTTGTCATTTCAGCCTGCACTTTGACATCAGAATGCCTGCCTGCCTGCTAAGTTGCTTCAGTCATGTCCGGCTCTTTGCCATCCTATGGACTGTAGGCTGCCAGGTTCCTCTGTCCATGGGATTTTCCAGGCAAGAATACTGGAGTGGGTTGCCATGCCCTCCTCCAAGGGATCTTCCCGACCTAAGAATCAAACCCCCGTCTCCTACGTGATAGGCAGATTTTTTTTTAACCACTGAGCCACCAGGGAAGCCCTTGACAGAATACAGCAAGCTAATTAAAACTCTGAAGGGAGAACGACTTATCCTCATATTATGATAACCAGTATTCCGTTAGGAGCATCTTCTCCTCAAAAATATCATACTATACAAATGATATTGTACAAAATAATAAGATCACACATTTAAGAGGTGCTCCTATTTTTCCAGGCGCTGGGCTAAGTATTTGACTTGTACTGTTCCATTTCATCCTCATGACAAACCTTAGGGTGGGTGGGATCTTTGCTGTCATCTGTCAGGTACAGATAAGTTAGCCAGGGATCAGAGAGGTTAGGTAACTCACTTAGCATCACACAGTTACTAAGTGGTAAAGCCAGGATTTAAACGCTTTGACTGCTTTGCTCTGCTCTTGCCTCTACTTGTGTTGAGGATTAGGACAGAGGTCATACTAGCCTAACCACTGCTATACCTCATCCCAGCATTTAAAAAGAGCCATTGGGTATAATGCTTAGAAGCACACATGATGGTTACCCATCAGTTGGATGAACTTATGCATGTAACGCAACCGCTTCCAGGTTCAGTTTTTTCATCTGTTATTTGGGGATCATAATGGCTACTCCATAGGCTTCTTGTTAGAGTCAGGAATACTGTGTTCCCAAGATGTCTTACCTAAGCCCCACTTTTCATTTTGTTCTGCAATGGGTATTTTATGTTTTTGGTGCCTAAGCAAGATATTGACCCCCTAGCCTGGTAATTATTATCCAAAGGACTGATAATTATAATGTAAGTGCAACATATTTTCTCTGTTGGAAGATTTTTAATTTTAGAAGTTCTCCTGCTGTCTCAATAACATCTTTTACATCTCTATAATATTAATACAATGCTTGCCAAACTGTGTTCTACAAAATCCCTAATCAGGTGGTTTGAAAGAAAAGAGTTCCTTCTTTAAATAAGTAGGAAATACAGTATTCTATTGGTGATTCATTAATTCACTAAAAAGCCATACGCATTAATGCATTAAAGGCCCTGATAAATCCTGCAATATAGAAGTCTAGAAGGGTATTTGAATATCAAATGCTTATTTTCATATCTTTTGAGCACATATTCTCCAGTTTGGGAAATACTGGGATAGGGGCGTAATGACTTTTACTTTATTACTCATTAATTAAATTTTCACAACAACCCTGCCAGGTAGCCAGAACTGTAGATGTAGAGCCCGATGAGCTTCAGTGAGGTTAAAAAGTTGACCTACAACAAAGCAGCCATTCATGTGGGAAGCTGAGGCTGGAAGAGAAACTACTTAATATCTTTATCTTGAATTAGTTTTGAACAAAACTCATTATCTTTTTAATTATTTAATTCCCCAAATTTTAGGCGTTAGAGAAGTTTGCTGCTGACGTTTGGAGCAGTGAAGCCTTTGGGCAAAAGGTACAAGTTATTCCTTCTCCAAGACACAACTCAAACTTTTTCATTTATTTCCATTTTTGCTGCTGCCACATTCGCCCAAACCACCTGGGCCTCCACCTCAGCCTCCTAACGAGCCTCCCTGTTTCTCTTCTTCCTTTTTTATCCAGAAACTGAACTGCAATCCACTGCACGTCATAATGTTCTCCCACTGTTGTTGTTCTGTCACTAACTCGTGTCCGACTCTTTGTGACCCCATGGACCTCAGCTCACCACGCCCCTCTGTCCATGGGATTTTCCTGGCAAGAATACTGGAGTGGGTTGCTATCTCCTTCTCTAGCTCATCTGGTTCTCCCATACGACCCCCTAAAACTCCCTTTTTTTAAAATATAGCCCCAAGGTTAACCCCTGGACTACAAATTCATCCTGTCTGGCTCCTGTCCATCTCCAACGCTTTCCTGTCAATTTCCCGGTCCTACTATCTTTCTTTTCATTCACATTTCTCTTCCTCAGGTGCATCAGAACTCTTTTCTGCCTTGGATCCCTCTGCTTCCAAGGTTCTTTCCATACCAGCTCTTTGCAGAGATGATTCCACCTCATCCTGGATGTTTCAGCTTCAGTGTTACCTTCCCCACAAACCCTCCCTGCCATCTACCCAGGCCCACTCTAGCCCATTACACTGTCCCTTTCCTTCGTAACACAGTCCATGTCTTCATCCATTAGTTATCTTGTTGGTTATCTACCTCTCCCAAATAAAAGGCAAGCTGCATGAAGGCAGAGACCTTTTCTGACTCTTCACCATTTCATCCTTAGTACTGTGTAACACATGGCACATAGTTCTCTTAATAAATACTTTAGGGAAAAATCCATGTAGAATGAATGAATTGCTGAATTATGCTCTCCCAAGATCATTGCTTGCACTGTATATGACTGGTCACACATGTGATCTTTGAAACCATCTTTAAGTGGTGGTTTTTTCCTTACTCATCAGTGGCTCTATTATAGCTCCTCCTAGGGGATCCCACATTCTCCTCCACTCTCAGTAACGTGTAAAGTCTCTCTCAACGATCACCCTTAAAATCACACACTCATCCCCAAAAGGAGAATATGACTTTAAGGTGGCGGTCAGAACTGGCTAGCCATTTAGTTGACCTCTGTTCTCCCCAGCAGAAGAGCTTAAATTAATTACCTTTGAGTCTCACCCTTCCTGCATCCTTATTTTTATTTTTAGACTCCTCACCATCATGCTACTGCCCTTTGTCAGTAGCTTAGTTATCTGCTCCTTACTTATTAGTGCTTCTCTACGGTAGATTAAGCAAACTTTTTAGCTGCTGCTGTAAGCTATTGGGTTTTCCAGTGGTACTAGTGGTAAAGAACCTGCCTGCCAATGCAGGAGACTTAAGAGATGTGGGTTCGATCTCTGGGTTGGGAAGATCCCCTGGAGAAGGAAATGGCAACCCACTCCAGTATTCTTGCCAGGTAAATCCCATGGACGGAGGAGCCTGGAGGGCTGCGGTCCATGGGTTCACAAAGAGTCGGACATGACTTACTGACTGAGCACACACACACGTGTGTGTGTGTTAGCCACTCAGTAGTGTCCAACTCTTTGCGACCCCATGGACTGTAGCCTGCCAGGCTACACGCACACAGGAGAGCTGTTAAATCCACAAAAATCAAGCACAGGCATGACTACTGATCAGGCTGTGTTGGATGGGTCATGAGTCCCACTGCAGGGGGCTGGGCTGCACAGAACCTTCAGCAAGTTTGCATCTTAGAGTCACTGTAATTTTGTGGTTACAGTTCAGTTCTTACAGCCCAAGGGCCTGCTTGAGAGTTCTGGCTCTGCCACTACCAGATGTGGACTGGGGTATGTTACTTAGTTTCTTTGCCTCAGTATCTTCATCTGTGAAATAGAAATACTTATAGAACCTCCACATCTGCTGAGAAGCAACATATGAAAGAAAACATTTAACCTAGTATCTGGACTGTACTAAGCAGTCAACATATGATTTAGGAAGCAGTTAACACTGACTTTCTTTGGACCCTGTGTATTTTTTCTTCCTTATCACAGTAGCTACCTAGCTCCCAACTTCCAAGAAACTAAGATCCAAGAGCAAACAGTCGAGATAACAAAAGTTTATTGGTGGGATCAGACACCATGCCAACAAGCAGAAATCAAAGACAGGGAAGACACAGTCCTTGCTCTTAAAGATCTTAGAAACTAGATGATGGAAGATGATTTTCACATGGTAAATGACAGTTCTAAGTAAAAATACAATTGATTGGACAGAGAATTAGGAACAGAAGGAATGGAGACTTTTCTGAGGTTGTAGTGGTTAGGACTGGCCTCTTGTAGTGTGTCAGATTCAGGCTTGACCTCAGAACAGAGGTGAAAATTAGTTGAAATGGCCAATTCATGATGATAACTAGCAGGAAACTCTATGAGTGGTTAATCAATAGACATAAAGGGAGCTAAAATGGAATTGACTTTTGATTGATTCATGTAATCAAAGCCACCAATATTTACTGGTTGAAAACATCTCATGTAGCAGATACAAAATACTTGACCTCTAATCCATCTCTGACCTCTAATCCTCCCATCAACTGCATGAGGTCATCTTCTTGGTGTTCCCATTACCACTGGAGAGGCTGGCTTTAGAGAAGATTCTATAGCTGTAGAGGAAAGCCTTCTAGAATGACATGTACAGAAGTAAAGGGTGAGAATGCAAACTAGGACAGGGATTTGGAGATTTCAACAGCAAATAGATCTGCTGTTCTGAAGTGGAACAAGGACTTGGTTCTATAGAGGAACAAGAGGGGAAATCAGATCAACACTCAAGTGGCATTCAAATTCTTAATAGGATGAGTTTCTGAAAACACCTCTGATGTGTGTACAAAAAGATGCTCCTTTGCGAGTATAATCTAAAGATCCGCAGGCCTCCTTTGTGAGCCACTGTCACTTGGAGGGACAAATTTGATTTTGGGTTTCCTGATAGCACAGTTGGTAAACAATCTGCCTGCAATACATGAGACCCTGGTTCAATTCCTGGGTCGGGAAGATCCACTGGAGAAGGGATAGGCTACCCACTACAGTATTCTTGGGCTTCCCTTGTGGCTCAGCTGGTAAAGAATCTGCCTGCAATGTGGGAGACCTGGGTTCGATCCCTGGGTTGGGAAGATCTCCTGGAGAAGGGAAAGGCTACCCACTCTGGTATTCTGGCTTGAAGAATTCCATGGACTATATAGTCTCAAAGAGGTAGATGCAACTTTCACTTTCACTTTCTTTTGTTTTCTTCAGGTTGAAGAACAGTTGGTTCTTGCTGTCAGTCAGTGTAAGTGGCCTGCTGGCATATCTCCAGAATAAATTTCTTTATAGTTCATTTAAACTGGATTTAGCTTTAAAAATGACATTAAGAAAGATGGACCTTCCTTGGTGCCTCTTCTAAGATATCTACTTATTTAAGCAAACAAGTAACCGTAGACCTCATGTTGTTTACATGGAAAGTCCAAGTGATGAGGAGAAGATATAAAAGTAGATGTAAGAGGAGGGTCTCCAACCTTAAGGTAATTATCATGGAAAGACAGGGACATAAATCCTGCCTTTTTTCTCTCCTAGCAGGATATGTTTTAGTTGGGACTGGTTTTGAGTTTGTATAACAGAAACCCCAAATAATAATGTCTTAGAATAAGATATAGGTAATTTTCTTTTGTGTAACTTGAAGCCTGTACCTGTCTCCAGGTTTTGTGTGGCCTCTGGCTTCTGAGTTGCCATATAATTATGACTGTGGCTCACCTTTCAGTCATCGGATGAGTATTCAAGACAGTAGGAACAAGGCAGGTGCACTGGGACGACCCAGAGGGATGGAATGGGAAGGGAGGAGGGAGGAGGGTTCAGGATGGGAAACACATGTATACCTGTGGCGGATTCATTTTGATATTTGGCAAAACTAATACAGTTATGTAAAGTCTAAAAATAAAATAAAATTTAAAAAATAAAAAAAAAATTAAATTAAAAAAAAAAAAAAGAACAAGGCAGGAAGTAAAGCTAAAAGGGCACATGTCCGTCAAATAGAACCCTGTTAAAAACCTTTGCTGAAAAGCTTACCCAAATCTTCTAATTACATTTCCCTAAGCACATAGATGGGGAAACAGTGGAAACAGTGTCAGACTTTATTTTGGGGGGCTCCAAAATCACTGCAGATGGTGATTGCAGCCATGAAATTAAAAGACGCTTACTGCTTGGAAGAAAGTTATGACCAACCTAGATAGCATATTCAAAAGCAGAGACATTACTTTGCCAACAAAGGTCCATCTAGTCAAGGCTATGGTTTTTCCATTGGTCATGTATGGATGTGAGAGTTGGACTGTGAAGAAAGCTGAGTGCTGAAGAATTGATGCTTTTGAACTGTGGTGTTGGAAAAGACTCTTGAGAGTCCCTTGGACTGCAAGCAGATCCAACCAGTCCATCCTAAAGGAGATCAGTCCTGGGTGTTCATTGGAAAGACTGATGCTGAAGCTGAAACTCCAATACTTTGGCCACCTGATGCAAAGAGTTGACTCATTGGAAAAGACTCTGATGCTGGGAGCGATTGGGGGCAGGAGGAGAAGGGAACGACAGAGGATGAGATGGCTGGATGGCATCACCGACTTGATGGACATAAATTTGGGTAAACTCCAGGAGTTGGTGATGGACAGGGAGGCCTGGAGTGCTGCAATTCATGGGGTCGCAAAGAGTCGGACACGACTGAGCTACTAAACTGAACTGAGGCACATATATTAATAAGATAGCCTGGCAAATACAGTTGTTTATCTGGGCACATTGCCACCTCTTATGTAAGAGGAGGGTGGATGGATTTCAGTGGTCATCTATCAATATCAACCAAAACATATCTCCTGGATACCTAGCTCTGGCCAAAAAAAAAAAAAAGTATAATTTCTTTTCTGACATTGTTCCAGGATTCAGTGATGGGCCATGTACTTTCCATGACTGAGGTTATGCATTTGAATTTTGGCATTTCCTGATTTCCAGGCAGCATGGAAGAAGAAGCGCAGACTCTGGATATTCAAGACCCTGGTTTAAACCCTCTGTGGCTACGGTATGAAAGAAAGAACCTGGGCAAATTGCTTACCCACTCTACGTCTCTATTTTCTTATTTTTGATGAGCAAATTCAGTTATGAATATATAGTATCTAGCCTTGTTCTTGGAATGTAGTAGATGTTTAAGAAATTTCAGTGGTATCTGTTGAATGCTAAGAGTTGGAAGCTGACTCATAGGGCTGAAACCATTTGAGTTTGCTGAATAGCAGTTTATTTACATGGTTTGTTGGAGAAGGCAATGGCACCCCACTCCAGTACTCTTGCCTGGAAAATCCCATGGATTGAGGAGCCTGGAAGGCTGAGTCCATGGGGCCGCTGAGGGTCAGACACGACTGAGTGACTTCACTTTCACCTTTCACTTTCATGCATTGGAGAAGGAAATGGCAACCCACTCCAGTGTTCTTGCCTGGAGAATCCCAGGGACAGGGGAGCCTGGTGGGCTGCCGTCTATGGGGTCGCACAGAGTCGGACATGACTGAAGTGACTTAGCAGTAGCAGTACATGGTTTGTGTTAAAATACAATCATGGTTTCCTCTTTCCTTTCAATCTATCAGGATTTTTCTTTTCATTTTTTATTTAGGCAACTGTAGGCATGATTGCTACTGCTAAGTCACTTCAGTAGGCATGACTACAGCCTACAGTCATGTATGCATGACTACAGGTGGATATTTCACACATATTTGGGGGGAGGGTAAGTGTGTATCTCATGTGTGCATAAATATATTTCCTTTCACTAAAACTCAGGCAGTTATGCTGAAATGTAATAAAGGAACTGAAGTTTGCTTACATATTCTTTCAATAAGTCTCAACCAGCAGAGAGATTGGATTTCAGAAAGATGAGCTTGTACATATTGCTCCAGTTTTGGCTAATGCACCTCAAGAGTGAGAGACAGACGTGGTTACAGTGGGAGAGGGAAGGGGAGAGGCGGCACAGGCGCAGGAGGTTCAGAAGTGTGAATTATTAGGTGTGAAATAAGCTGTAAGGATATATTGTACAACATGGGGAATATAGCAAATATTTTATAATAACTATAAATAGGATATAACTTTTAAAAATTGTGAATCAATGTATTGTATACCTGTAACATATATAATAATATTGTGTATCAACTCTACTTCAATTAAAAAATGAGAGAAAGTATAGCTAAGGCAGCACATGATGGATCTATGTTTTCCTCACACTAGGGAAGATCAGGAGACAGAGTTCAACAGTTTATCCCACTGTAAGAAAACCCAATACCTTGAAATCCTATTTAGGAGGGGAAAAATCTTTAAACAAAGGATTGCCATTAGGGTTCTATTAAATATGACACCGTGTATATGCTTTTGAAATGTACTTTGATTTAAATCCACGGAGTCAGGACACAGTTCTTCTGTAAAGCAAGGCATCCTCACAAAAGGACAGAGTGTATTCTAGATATCCACAGAATCATGTTGTATTTAAATTAGTGGGGGCAGAACTTACGATCTCTCGGGGATTGCTGCAGCATTTCCACTGACAAGTTACATGCCACTTTTCTGTAGTTGTAGTGTCTATTCTTTACCTGGAACAGCTTCTCCATGGCAACCCCATTCACAGAGCGCCTTCATTACGTCTCTCTTTGTAACTGAACACATTGGAAAGGAAGTAGAATATATATATATATTGTGTACATAAAGGAGAAAGGGAGGGATGACAGGCTCTGAGGAAAGAAAAGAGGATTTTTTTTTTCTCTCAATTTGCCTCCTTCCTGGATGGATATGTCAAAAAGAAATGAAAATCACCGGTACTTTGGATTCTTTGATTTGTTAGTGAGCGTCCCAGTGAGATATGGTCTGGACCAAAATTCGTATGTATCTCAGTTGATACTAAGTTTTGACTCAGTGGTTTGCTGAAATTTTAGTCGCCTTTTCACCTGTTCATTGAGGACTGTCTTTAGCCACCCAGGCCTGGAGCATTTGGTTGAGGGGAAAATCCCAGAATAGTGTTTTCAAGGACATAAGTTGTCAGAAGAGAAAAGTGAAAACACTAGAAGGAATGATTTTTCCATTATTTCAGGAAAATATTGTTTTCTAGACTTTTTTCTCCAAGGTCTAAATAAGAGTACTGTGTAGGAAAATCTCTCTCTTCACATGGTATAATTTAAGAGGCTCCTCTAAACAGAAAAACAACACAAAAACCGTCAAGAATTCAGTCACTTTACTCCATACAAATGCCCTGATTATTTTTATCTAAGTCTTCTATTTTTCATTATTCTTTCAATTTTATGATTAAATGGAGGAGTAAGCACTGACTAGGTATTGACCTTCCTTCAATGTTGTGTCTTTCTTAAATAATTTATCCCATCAGATTATATTCAGCCAATGAGAGTTGGATTTTAAATCAAGAAAGTATAGTGCACATCACAGAATGCCTGTAAGTAACAACAGCAGTAGGGGATACAATATTGCATGAAAGAAGGTTCTAGAAAATAGGAAGCCCTAGAGTACACAAAAAGCAAAGAAACCCAGATCAGTAAATTGATGGGTGCAGAGGTTTTCTTGCTCTGAAATTTTGCTGTAGAGTGAAGTCAGTTCAGTTCAGTTCAGTCGCTCAGTCCTGTCTGACTCTTTGCAACCCCATAGACTGCAGCATGCCAGGTCTCCCTGTCCATCACCAACTCTCAGAGTTTACTCAAACTCATGTCCATTGAGTTGGTGATGCCATCCAACCATCTCATCCTCTGTCATCCCCTTCTCCTCCTGCCTTCAATCTTTCCCAGCATCAGGGTCTTTTCAAATGAGTTAGCTCTTCGCATCAGGTGGCCAAAGTATTGGAATTTCAGCATCAGTCCTTCCAATGACTATTCAGGACTAATTTCCTATTTAGGATAGACTGGTTGGATCTCCTTTCAGTCCAAGGGACTCTCTAGAGCCTTCTCCAATACCACAGTTCAAAAGCATCAATTCTTTGGTGCTCTGCTTTCTTTATAATCCAACTCTCACATCCATACATGAACTACTGGAAAAACCATAGCTTTGACTAGACAGACCTAGAGTGAAATATAGAACAATAAATGGAAACGTTGCCTATCACACAAGTCGTCTCCCCTGATGTGCACTCTCTTTGGACCTGTAGTTGTGCTGGTCAGCGTGTTTGGTTAGAAAGTTAGGGTGTAACAATAAGTCATGCGAGAGATGTAGAGAAAGGCCCGAATGAGCCATCTTGTCATCTGGCTGACACTAAAGCTTGATATTTTCCCATAAAGACTGTTGAGTGAAAATTGGATCTGTGATATTTGGCAAGAAATGGCAATGTTGTTGTGTTGGTAATAGGCTAATAAAGATGTCCAAATCCATCTCTTGACAACCCACAGATACATTTATTAAAGGTATTTTCTTGTTGCCAAATATCCTGTTAACACACATGATTAACCTTAGCTACCATTTACAGTGAAAAAAATGTGGATCCAACAAACAGATGATTACCTCCAAAATATTAGGGCAAAGAACTTGAAAATGTGTAATGAAGTATGTTTTTGCAGGTGCCCCATGTATAAGCCTCCTCCTACCTAGGAATCATGAGAAAGGTTACATGGCAGCGGCATCTGTTGTTCATTGAATATCCATGTGCCCTTCCCCAACATTTTCCCATCTTTTGGCATTTGGGCAGCACTGTGGACTAAGGCCAATGGACTAAGAGCAGAATTGGTGTGTTCTTTGTGGGCTGAAGCATTTGAGCCAATGCAAGATCCCCCAGGTTTTACATCGCTTGCCATGGGTATCATGCAACATGATGGAGCCACAGGGCAGAAGGATAGGATACATACTGAAAACACATGCATAAATGTATGGAATTTGGAAATGCAGGAATGGTGCCCATCCTGCATCAGATTCTGTGGCATAAGTCAGAGCTTCTAGCACTTTCTCTATCCTGACTAATAAACCTGAATGTTTGTTACTCAGTCTGAATTTCTGCAGCCACTCGTTTAGTATGAAGGAAGCTTATGGAGCAGGTGTTATAGTTGTAGGCTTTGTGGTTAAACAGAGTGGGATCGGAATCCTAACTCTACCACTTACAAGGTGATAGATGATGGGAAAGTGATTTGCTATCTCAGGGCCTCAATTTCTTCATGCATAACATGCAAACTCCTTACACAGGGCAGCTGCTATGAGATAACTAGTGGTGTGAAGCACTTAGCATTTAGTGCTCAGCACAAGATGTGTATTCAGTAGTATCGGCAGTTGTCTTTGTTGTTGTTACCAATAGTTGGTTTCTGTGATAGTGAGGCTGCATTTAGTAGGGAACTGAATCATTGCAAATCTTTTCCAGGTAGAATTAGGATATGTTTGACATTGCTGGAAGTTGCTAGAACTGGTGGAATTGGGGCTCTGAATGCCATGATCAAAGGTAGAAAATCTGAATGACTCAGGATGTGACAGTTCCTCTGCTCTTTGAATTACTGTTCCTGAGTGTGGCCATGTAAAATCAGATTGTTTTTATCTTCTATTTTAGATTTGCATGGATGTACCTTTAGAATTCTGGAAACTATTAACTTATTTCAATTGTTAAGGAGGTCCATTGGGAAATGAATTTCTACTGTGTTGTTACATCCATTATTATATATAATATTTATTTATGTTAACACATGCAAACATTGACATACCAAATACCAGGTCAATTAACCATAGAAATTAATTGTATATGTAAATAGCAGTAAGTGGAGAAATATGCACCGCTGGAAATTAGAGTTGGGAATAGGTTCTATAAAGTGAGCACTGTTTCAATAATATGTGGGTATGAATAATTCCCCTTGAAATAGCAAAGTAATAATGTACTGTAAGCATTGCTTTCCTCTGCAGAATTTGCCAGGAATTCAGTGGGAGACAAGTAACATTATGGGAAAATATTGATTCACTGCAGGCACAGTGAGTCTAGTTATGGTAAAGAAAGTCTGTGGCCATTTCTTTTCTCACTGTATTCTTATTTGGAAACTAACTGTGTGCATTTGCTTACAGTAATTGGAATATTTATGTTGCTTCATTTGATGAAGGAACTAGAAAATTCCTTGATGAAGGAATTGATGAAAGATGAACTAGAAAATTCCTTGGGCCTCAACAATTTTTTCATGCCCTACATACATTAAGGTCATGAAAAAGTTGAGCTCACACAGTTATGTCAGATCTGGCTTTTGCATTTTGATTATGCATGGAGTCTGGTATAGGAATATCTTCCAATCAGTAGCAAAACTTATCTTACTTATTTGCATTCATCTCCTGTTCCATCTCAGTCCATGTCAACATGGGACACTGAGCATTTAGTGGTTAAGAGATAAGCTCTTCCACATTGGCTGATTCCTCTGCTTTTTAGCTCTATGTGACTTGTGAGCCTCATTTTTCTTATCTGCAAAATGGGGATGATAATGAAACTAAACTGATTGTGAATTGTCAGGACTAAATGACATAATGCACGTGAAATTCAAATAAGTCTTCCTTAAACACCAGGTATCACCTAACTCTCCTTTCCTGTGTACCCTGGGCTCAGTTTCACAGTTGAATCTCCAATTGCAGTGAATAACACATACTATATTAGTGAAATCAGTCTCAAGTTCCAGCCTGTCACACCATCTGTCTCTTCAAAACTTAGTTGGGAGGGTTATTTGGTGACAGTAGCACTTGACATGAATCATCAGAATTGATTCAGAAAATGAGGCAGCTTGGGGGCCAGCACCCCTCTTTATTCATTGCACACAAAGGTGATCTGTTTCTGAAACTTTGAAGGATGAGAACCAGGCCTTTTACAGAGGTAGCTGAGTATGATGCAGTCTGACTAGAATAGCAAAATAAATCTCCTCTTCCACAAAGCCCTTCCAGATTAAACTAGTGCATATCCCAATCAATAATCACACCTTTTGGTACTGAAATGACAGTCATCCGAAATGATATCTACTACTTTGGAATTACACATTTCTTAATGGAAGTGCATCTGTCACCAACTCTTTCCATCTGTGAACTTTTTTTTGATTGGCCACTATATACAAGGCTCTGTGCTGAATACTTTCCTGCCATTTCTAGAGGTGCATCCTTGGTCAAGTTCCTGAACCCACTGTGTCACCATGTATAAAATGGAGATATTAAGAGAACCTACCTCACAGAATTTGGTATGAGGATTCAATGCATGAAAGCACATTTTTAGAGTAGGCATGGGGCAAACTGAAAATGTTCAGTGGGCAGTAGTCACGGCGACCACTTTACAGAGGAGGAAATGGTCTCAGGAGAGTTAGACAGTTTGCTTAGGGATTGAGAGCTCACTCTGTCTACCTTTAAAGTCTCAGAATTTAGGTCTTTTGTTGTTGTTCAGTTGCTAAGCCATGTCCGACTCTTTGCAACCACATGGATGGCAGCTCATCAGGCTTCACTGTCTTTCACTATGTATCACACATGCCCAAACCCATGTCCATTGAGTTGATGATGCCATCCAACCATCTCATCCTCGGTCTTTTACTACCCTGCTTCATAGCATCCACTGTGAATAACTACAAGTCCAGGGACTGCCATCCTTAAAAGCTCCTTATTGTCAGTTGAAGTGAGCCCAGCGAGCTTAAGAAGAAATGTACCAAATCTTTGTTGGAAATAGACAACAGCAGAAGTGCCCTAGAATAAATCCAGATTTCTGCTGTCTGAGATTCTGAGACCATGGAGTTATGGAACCTTGTACCTAAGCTAAGTCTCCTCTTCTTACTTTGACAGTCTGAACTCTTTGGAGCATGAGAATAACTAGAGGGGAGCCACAGGTCAGGTGCTGGCAGGAACTTGTGAGAGTCTGCTTTTCTCATGCAGCCAAGCAGCTCCATAAGAGACAGCCGACGTGGCACATGGCACCTATTTCCAAGGAGGATAATTTCAAACAAGACTAAAATAGCACACAAGAAAAAAAACTCCTTTCAGCCCAGCTGTGCATAATCTATTCTCATTTCAACCCCTGCTCAACTCATTCCATAACCACCCATGTAATATAAACGGAAGAAAGAAAGGAGGTAAGTCCTTTATCAAGAAAGAGAACATGGGTGGTCAGCAAGTGCAGTGGGTGCTCCTGATTTTGCCTGATTGGCATCTATTCTGCCATTTCCTGGTTACCCCTCTGCCCCCTCAGTCTACCTGGTTCAGGTGTGGTGCCAATTGCAGGAGTAAGCACATGATCCAAGCCTGAGCAAGGCGAACTAAATACTGAGACTTTCACTAGAGTGACTGGGAAACACACGTTATGTCTGCTGGGCTTGATGGTGAAAGAATGTATGTTTGAACCTCCTGGGCGTCACCACTGCAAAGGGTCTTGATGAGAGGGAAGCCAACAGCAAGGAAAGAAAAGTCAAGAGATGGAAAGGCAGATTCCCAATGATCTCTTGAGCAACAGGAGTCTGCCTAACCTAAAGCTTTCCACTGGGCTTCTCATCTATGATAAGAGTCGACAGATGTCTTCCTATTTATTCCTTCCAGCAGTTTTGACTTTCAATCACCTGCCACTGAAAGAGACCAGATTAGCAAATTTGAGATATCTTCCCTCCCAGGTCACTTCTTGTGATCACTTGGAATTATTTGAGACCATGTAAGTTGTCTTTGAAGAATCTGAGGTCACTGAGCTTCTTGACTCTTGGATTTCACTCAAAATTTTGAAGATTATGCAAGTTTTATTGGGAAAAGTGAAGAGTCTATGTCAAGGAGAATAGAGATCATCTATCTACAGGACACTTTTATTTCATACATGAGAAAAGAATAATAATTAATAGAAAAAAAATTTCTATGACTCATTCAAGTTCAAAGTCTCAAAAGAGAGGTATTAATATCAATCTCTATTGCATATGGGAAAAAGCAGAACCTGGACAAATTAAATAAGCTGCCCAAGATGACATAGTTAATAGCTGGTGTGCCTGGGATTCAGAAGCGTATAATCTTATTTGCACATGGCAGAAAGGCAAGCTGGAGACCTGTAACCTTCTTCATGCCAGGGCATCTTTAATCCAGATCTGATGCTTTGGTGTGGAGCCCACAGCTCTTCCCTTACTTTGGTTTCCATGGTGCGCCTTGCATCTACATTCCTTGAACATTCTTGCATTTGCTGGGGGTGGGAAGCCTTTCTCCAGCCCTCAGCTTCAGATGCTGCCCACCCAACCATCTGTGGCAACAGATTTGTGTGTTATCAATTAGAGTCTAAAGGAAGTTGGCAAAACCTCCTACTCTAACAGGATGGGCTAAAGCAGTTCCTGTTAAAACAGAAATGGGTTGTGTCTGTGATATTGGTAATTGGTAGCTTTCCAAGAGCACTTTAAATACACCCCGTGCCATGAATTGCTCAGCTTTGATTATCTTTAAGACATTCCCCTCAGACAGAGGTGGCTCATTTCCAAGGAGTGGACCATGCAGAACTACATAGGGTTCCCCTTGTGGAACTCAAAGCAACATCCACAATTAACAGAATCTGTCTGGCCTGAGGTTTTTCACTTTGGGACTAACGTTGGAAACCACAATTTTTTTTTTTTTTTAAATCTACAACATCTTCATACATATGGTGTGTTGTGCCCCATTTATAGTCACCAAGACTCCTTAGTTTCAGCTGCTCTGGAAGACTATCTATGTTTGTGAGAGGCCTTACTCAGGGACTCCAAAATATCATGCATATGAAATAGCCTGTAATTTTAAGACAGACCATCTCTAGCACATGCCCCTAATTCTGTGACAATCTGTCTCGCTGTTTTTACATAACTAGATGATTTGAATTTTCACATAGAGATTTGCAAAATAAATCTGAGTGCTAAGTGCTTAGTCACTCAGTCGTGTCTGACTCTTTGCAACCCCATGAATAGTAGCCTGCCAGGCTCCTCTGTCCCTGGCATTATCCAGGCAAGAATACTGGAATGGGTTGCCATTTCCTTCTCCAGGGGATCTTTCCAACCCAAGGATTGAACCAGTCTCCTGTGTCTCCTGCATTGCAGGTGGATTATTTACCCACTGCACCACTGAGGAAGCCCCCCGCAAAATGTCTACTACATGCAATTCTCTGTGATAGGCCCTAGGGGAATAGAAATTAACCATGTATGGTTCATGCCTTCATGAAAAAATGTACTGTCCAATATATAAGACTGGCTAGAGAATTAGGTCATTCTGACTACCAAAAAAAAAAAAAAAAAAGAGTTCCACATCATCTTATGAAGAAATGTGTTTCTGAACTTCTGAACCATGGAACTTCAGTCCCACTATAGGTAGGTCCTTGTGCCGTATAGCAAAATGCAAGGAAAGACGCTCTCGCCTGCTCATTGCTCTGTTTCTCAATCTCGGTGTGTTTACTTGGGGGCCTGATAATTCTTTATTGTTGGGGTACCCTGGCATTTTATGGTGTTTAGGGGTATCCCTGGCCTCCACCTACTACGTACCCTTGTGGTTTAGCTGGTAAAGAATCTGCCTGCAATGCAGGAGACGTGGGTTTGATTCCTGGGTTGGAAAGATCCCCTGGAGAAGGGAAAGGCTACCCACTCCAGTATTCTAGCCTGCAGAATTCCATGGACTGTATAGCCTATGGGGTCACAGAGAGTTGGACACGACTGAGTGACTTTCACTTTCACTAGCCTCCACCCACTAGATGCCAGTAGCAACCTCCTGTCCAGTTGTGACAATCAAAAGAGTGATCCAGACGTTGTCAAATGTCCCCTGGGTGGTTGGCTGGCTGCGGAGCAGGAAGGGCAAAGTCACTCCCAGCTGAGAATTAAGACCAAAGGTAAATGCATAGGAGTGGAGAAGTTTTCATGTGTTGATCCACAGAAAAATCTGCTTCCCAGTATTTTCTAAAAGAGAATGAATTTGTCCTATGGTGGTCCAATTTAATGGGGAAAGGTGAGTCCTTCCTAGAGACAGAGGAATGGACTAAGTGACCTCCCAAGATCCCTATGGACCCTCGAACTCTTGGACACTGTTTATTCATGACCTGGCCTGATTCCTCTCTCTCTCTGTACCTGTGGGCTTGTACTAATGATAATGCTGTCAGCAGCCTTACCATCCAGCACACCTTTATGTCCGCAGGAAGCCTGGAGGGGTCTTTTTTTTTTTTTTTTTTTTGAGAAAACTTGGCAGAAACATTTTTTTTTTTGAAACAGAGAGAAGAAAAATTAAATCTCAGGGCTGTGGAAAAATAACTTTCTGTGCTCTTAGGTACCAAAATCGACCATTTGTTAGAACCAAGCTTCTGCTAAAGTGTGAAAAATTCTTGGAAGGCATTTCCTCAATTTTGTCATTGTTGTTTTATCAGTTCATTTCCATGAGCCCTCTAGCTTGCTGTCTGTCAGCTGTCTAGGCTAGGCTAGCCAGCCAGAAGTGTACCTCTCATCTTTTATTCTTAAGGTCCTAACATTTATCCCACGGTTGGTAAGTGGGTTGTGCTGCTGCAAAGAAGCTCAGGATTTCAAAGTTTTAAGACCTGGTTTTGAACCTTATCACCATTACTTCTGGACTTGGAGATTTTAGGAAATATTCTTAAAATTTTCTGCCTTCTTCTGTCCCTAAAACTGGAGATGGTAAAATTTTCCACTAGACCACAGTGAGGATAAAATAGAGAGTAGCTGTTTGTAGATTTCGCAATGACTATGCAAAGTATTTGTCAACATGATTAGACATTGTAATCATGTAACAAATATTTGTTCAATTATTGTCCACTTATGCAGGGTTCTTAATTTCAAATTAGGGCGAACCAAGACCATGTCCCCTAGAAACATATTGTAGTCACAGTTTTTTAAGAAATTTTATGTATTTATTTTTATTTATATTTGGCTGTGCGGCATCTTTGTTGCTGTGCAGGCTTTCCTGTAGTTGCAGCGAGTACAGGCTACTCTCTAATTGCGGTGCCCAGGCTTCTCATTGTGGTGGCTTCTCTTGTTGTGGTTCCTGGGCTCATGGGCACAGGCTTAACTGTCACGGTGCATGGGCTTTGTTGTTCAGCGGCATATGGGATCTTCCCAGACCAGGGGTCAGATCCATGTCTCCTGCACTGGCAGGTGGATTCTTTACCACTGAGCCACCACGGAAGCCATACCACACTTTCTATAACTAATCTGTTGTCAAACATAATTCCTAAACTCTCCTGTAATTTCCCACCTCAATATTCTATTCTATTCTATAGATTTTTAAAAGTCAGCTTTTCTGTAGTAAGAACATACTCTCTGGAGTTAAATTTACAGTCAAATCCCAACTCTACTATTTGATGTTGAGTATATAACATCATTTATAAATCCTTAAAAATCCCCTTGTCTTTATCAGTAAATGGGGATGATAATAGATGTTGATAATATAATGACTGTAAAGTGACTTGAAGATGCCTGGACTCTATTAAGTGCTCAAAAAGTGTTACTGATAAACTTGACTAATAAGAGTTCTTTGACAAAACTGATAATACAAAGGCTCTGTCTTCCACACAGTAGAGTGTCAGTTTTGAAAAGACTTCTTGGTTCTGTGTAACTCTAGAGACACCGTGCACCCTATGTCCTATGTGACTGGCGCCCCCTGGAGTTGTAGAGCCACAGCCCAGGGTTTTCCTGCCTTTCCGGGGAATGTTGAAGATACACTGCAGAAGAAATTACTGTTGATGCATGAAGGTTTCCTCAAAGCCAGAATGAAGAAACCCAGGAAGGGGTTTAAAAAGTGATGGATGAGAGTAGGGCTTCTTAAATTTTAATGCATCTAGTCTTTCTTGAGGATCTTGTCAAAATGCAATCTATGGTTTAGTGGGTCTGGAACAAGACCTGAGATTCTACGTTTGTAACAATTTTCCTGAGCTGCCGCTGAGGCTGTTGCAGGAACCCCACAGTATAGCAAGGTTCTAGACTAGAAAGATTATCTTCATCACATCTTTTTTCTTTAGGTGCTGTCCTTCTTTTTAGGAGGTGCCTTAGGGTGTTACTGAATTCAGACTCCATCAAAATATCCCTTCTCCTGTCCCAGAACACATTAAGTCACTGTGGAACAAGAGTCCCTGGAGGTGTTCAACCTCAATGCTGCTGCTGCTGCTAAGTCGCTTCAGTCGTGAGTAACTCTGTGCGACGCCATAGATGGCAGCCCACTAGGATCCTCTGTCCCTGCGATTCTCCAGGCAAGAATACTGGAGTGGGTTGCCATTTCCTTCTCCAATGTATAAAAGTGAAAAGTGAAAGTGAAGTCTCTCAGTCGTGCCCAACTCTTAGCGACCCCATGGACTGGAGCCTACCAGGCTCCTCCGTCCATGGGATTTTCCAGGCAAGAGAACTGGAGTAGGGTGCCATTGCCTTCTCCTCAAAGGACTCTAGAGTGAAATAAATATGCCCAACACTATAAACTTCCCATCTTGGAGACCCACAGGATACAAGAGTGTATTAAAAACTCAGAAATCCTACTGTCAAGAAACTAGCTAAAAAAACATTATACATGGTTAAATATAGAATGGTGGTGGTGGTTTAGTCTCTAAGTTGTGTCCATCTCTTTGACCCCATGGATTGTAGCCCACCAGCTTTTTCTACCCATGGGGTTTCCCCAGAAAGAATGCTGGAATGGTTGCTGTTTACTTCTCTAAAATATAGAATATCTCTTACATATTCTGCAAGTGTCTTCAAACTAGGTTGGTTACAATATCTGAGTCTTAGGGACAGGCCCCAGATATCAGATATTGCCTCCCCAGGTGATTCCAATGTGTAATGGGGACAATGGTAAAGAGGACATTCTACAATACATAGAGCTCGAGCTCATTTGGGGGAATTCCTGGCGGTCCAGGGGTTAGGTCTCCAGAGTTTCACTGTTGAGGGCCCAGGTTCAATCGCTGGTCAGGGAACTAAGATCTCACAAGCCACACAGCCAAAAAATAGGAAAAACTAGATCCCCCTTAGGGAGTCAAAATACTTCATATAAAAACACATTGCTGAATCTAATGCTAAAGATGACAACTCCTGACTTGTTAGGCCTACATTTATACAATAGGTGCCTTGTTTGAACAGATTTAAATGGCTTAAATCAGGCTGGGAATATGGGGACAGTGGAGCTGACAGATTGGGTGAGGAAAGACGGCAAGAACTTTGAAACACTCTCAAACCCTCTATACTATTGACTACATATCTCTGTCTGCTATAGGCTCTGACTGGATAATTTTCTTACCATCCTTAAAATATTTGAAAGAGAGAGATTTTTCATAGCTATACTGGACTCGAGCTCTACTCTTAGCTCTTTTATCCATTTAATGATAGACCTTTAGCAAAGACATTTAGTTCTTCTTGGTGCCATGTTCCTTAGTTATCAGGTGGGACTCACCACTGTCCTGTCTGCATCTCAGACCTGTTGTGCAAAGTAAGTGGGACCTCCAATGCAGAGAAAACGCTTGGTAAACTATTGAACCAAACACATATAAAATGTTATGAAATATTCTCATCGTGCGAGGCAAATGTCATGTACGTTTCTGAGGATTTGCTATGTTGTTTGATGTCTTCATTTGCTGCAGAAATTTGTTTAGTAAAAAAGCAGGACTCTGTGCTTCTGCCAGTATTCTTATATATTTTATTTCTACCCAATACCTGGGTACATATCAACTCTAATGGAAAAAGGCAGGAGAAATTTTGTTATCTGGTATTTCTAACGAATAGCCACAGATAGATTTATCATTTGCTTCTCTTAAAGGTGATTGGTTTCTGACCAATGGATCATGTCCCCAAATAGTTCCATAATGTGTCACAAATTCACCCTACCACAGACAGAAATATGACCTTTTAATGACCATTTGAAGTAATACAGCAGTCTCTACCTCACTAGAAGCCTTATGTATTTAACATCTCTCTCCCATGTATTTTGAACCAGTGTTTTCTTCTCGCTAGGTCCCTCATAATGAGCAATAAACTTTGACACATGTTCAGAGTAGTTTGTTTAAGAAATTCTGTGTTGACAGCATATTTGCATTGTCCTTTCCTCCTACATTTAAGGAATAGGAACCAAAATACCTAACATGAGGGCAGACCCTTGACCACTCATCTATGAAATGATGGGCAGTTGAGAAAGTCATTTCTAAAGCATGTTATAGAGGTTTCAGGAAAACATTTGGCCTGGATCCCTGTAACTTCTCAGCTCTGTCTCCATCACATCCTCTGCTATTTTCAGCTTTCCTCCCAACTCTGGTAGCTTTTCTAAAGTGGCCTCCAAATTCATCCTCATCAAGTACTGGAGAATTCCAAATGCAGCTCTGGTCAGCTCTCTCCAGGGAGGTAAAGCTACAGGGCCTCCCAGTAATGTACAGGGCATCTCTTATCCAAGGGATTTTTATCAAGATTCTGTTTATTCAAGTCCAGGGTACTTTGTAAAACTTCAGTCCCACAAGAGTATCTGTATCAAAATACCCAAATGAAAGAAAATTCTTCTAAGTAAATGATAAGCCCAAGAGTTGGGATTTTTACACACACACACATACGCTTTAAAAATTAGCAGTGTTTATTTTTTGTCCAGCCCTTTAATACTTATTTATTTTATCTATTTGGGTACAATGCTGTCATTACTGTATCTACTGCTGACTAGAATACGGAGTGTTTTACGTGTGCCTGGACATAATGCACTTCCCATACATTGTCTCATTTCATCATCTTGACAATCGTATGTGATGGATGATGTTCTTATCCCAGTTTATGGTTAAGGAAACCGAGGCTTGGAGTTGTTAATAGTTAAAAATTCACTCACTGCTTTCTCAGTGCCAGTCATTACTTGAAGCACTTTACATGCATTAACTCAATCTTTTCAACCTTGCGAGGTAGGCATATTATTATCCTATTTAACGGATGAAGACATTGAGATATAGATATAGAAACCTTACCTCAGTTTTCTAGCTAGCAATGTCAAAAGTGGGCCCAGTGTGTACATTTCTAAAGCTTATGTGTAAGCTCACTTCTCTCTTGATGGGAAACTAGAAGTTGGAGACATGGGAGACAGAACTGGGTTCTGGGTTGTCTGCCATATTTGGTCCTTTACCCTGACATATAACTCCACCTATAAAGCTGTCATTTATTTCAGTGGATATGCTGCAAAGGAAATGAAGCAAAATCTCTAGTGCTGAGAGGCAAATACTGTAATCATCTGCATGACTTGATTCTTTATTCCAGTAATATGAAAATTGTCAATTATGGATGAATTATGGATGCTACAGATACCTGTAATTTGTGGCTGCAGTTTTGTAAACACATGCAGCTGCCTTTAATTTTATTTCACCAGTCATGTAATTCATTAGCACACACCTGCAGTTACCAAAGATAAGGAGGCTAATGAAGCTAGTTTTCAGTTTCCACTATTTATGTTTTATGCACCTCTCTGTTTAATTACCGCTCTCAGAGGTTGAGAAATTGGTTAAAAACAGATGCATTTCAAGAAGGAGCCTGGTGATTATCCTTTAAGAACATACTCAAATTTCCACCTCAGCCATTGACTTAAATCATTGCTTTATCAGCCAAAGCCCAGGCATTTTGGAAAAGGAGAGGACTGTGAAATTGATTTTTTTTTTTCTTCTTGCAACTGTTATGGCAGCAAAGGCTAAAAATGTATTTGGGAGATAGCCCTTGAAGGTCCATTAACATCAGAGCCATTTTTAGTGCTCATGGGTTCTTGCTGCTCCACCATGTGTACGGGCAAAGCCAGTGAAAGAATTGAGGGCATGCGACACTGGACCAGCAGGCAGTACTTTCTTTTTTTTTTTTTTCATTAAAATTTTACTTTATTTTTTTTTTTTCATTTTTTTTTTTGTATTTTAAATTTTATTTTATTTTTAAACTTTACATAACTGTATTAGATTTGCCAAATATCAAAATGAATCCGCCACAGGTATACATGTGTTCCCCATCCTGAACCCTCTTCCCTCCTCCCTCCCCATTCCATCCCTCTGGGTCGTCCCAGTGCACCAGCCCCAAGCATCCAGTATCGTGCATCGAAGCTGGACTGGCAACTCATTTCATACATGATATTTTACATGTTTCAATGCCATTCTCCCAAATCTTCCCACCCTCTCCCTCTCTCACAGAGTCCATAAGACTGTTCTATACATCAGTGTCTCTTTTGCTGTCTCGTACACAGGGTTATTGTTACCATCTTTCTAAATTCCATATATATGCACAGAGTGAAGTAAGCCAGAAAGAAAACACCAATACAGTATACTAAGGCAGTACTTTCTTAAGCCTGCCTCTTCTTTATTTCTTTCGCCACTTGTTGAAATTAATTGAAATTAATGCCTTGGGTTCTTTCTGATTGTTTCTTCTCCCTACTCTCATGTCTATAGAAATATGAAATATTTTGTATGTTTTTTCCTATCCTCATCTTGCTAATTATTTTTAAAAGTAGTACCTCCATGGTAAAACCACAGTAATAAGAATAATAGTGCACTCATCCTATGTTAACCATTCCATTAAATATTTTACATCAGATATTTCATTGAGTCCTGAACACAGCCTAATGAGATTGGCTTCATTTTCCTCTGGAAACCAGAAGCTAAGTGACTCATCAATGTCGTGGCTCTTCTAGTAAATGGGACCTTGGTAATTTAAACTTGGAACAACCAGTCCTTCTTCAAAGCCTGTCCTCCATGTCAGGATGACTTGGAGGTATGCTTATTTCAGGTATATACAGATATACACAGGTATGCTCATTTCCTCCACAACTTTCACCATGAACATCCTCCCTTGTGTAGCTATGCCTATCATACAAGCTGCTAAACCAGTTCCATTGCCTACTTACTTCTGTGTTTAGGGTATTGTTATTCTTTTTTTAAACAGGGAAAGTTTAGGCATTGCTATTTAATGTAGAAGACTTTTCAGTGTGAGGCCTAAAACTGTACTGGTAAGCCATTAAACTTAAGGACATTAGTCCTAAGTGGCTTTAGGCAAGATAATAGGTGAGGTAGGATTTTTTTTTTTTTTTTTTTTTTGTATTTTCCCATCCTTTGTACACCAGAACTTTTATCAGGCTGAGTCTCTGTCCTCTTTTCCATACCAAAATTTATATATTCTGTGTTTCATTGCTTCAAGGTCTTGTATATTTCTAATTAGTAATAATTGGTTTATCTGAGAAGCTAATCCATGTAAATAAATTACCAATAGATACCATTGTTGGAGTCTTATGGTATGACAGGGTTTGTGCTAAATACTTTATAAGCTTTATCTTGCAAAGCCCTCTATGATTGATGGCTTTATTATCTTCATTTGTAAATTAGGAAGCTGAAGCATAAAAAGATTAAAAGATTACCCTTTATCCCAGATATGCCTGTAGGCAGTAGAAACAGGATTTGAAATTCATTTGTATATTATTTTAGTCCCTGAGTTCTCATCCACTTGTCACAGTACTATTTCATAAGGTTTGGCTACCTGTATCAAAATCTTCTAGGCTGCTTGATGAGAATGGTGATTTGTGGAGTGCTCAATGGTCTCCTAAATCAGAATCTATCCATAAAGAACTTCAGTTCAGTTCAGTCGCTCAGTCGTGTCTGACTCTTTGCGACCCCATGAATCGCAGCACACCAGACCTCCCTGTCCATCACCATCTCCTGGAGTTCACTCAGACTCACGTCCATCGAGTCGGTGATGCCCTCCAGCCATCTCATCCTCTGTTGTCCCCTTTTCCTCCTGCCCCCAATCCCTCCCAGCATCAGAGTCTTTTCCAATAAGTCAACTCTTCGCATCAGGTGGCCAAAGTACTGGAGTTTCAGCTTTAGCATCAGTCCTTCCAAAGAACACCCAGGGCTGATCTCCTTTAGAATGGACTGGTTAGATCTCCGTGCAGTCCAAGGGACTCTCAAGAGTCTTCTCCAACACCACAGTTCAAAAGCATCAATTCTTTGGCGCTCAGCCTTCTTCACAGTCCAACTCTCACATCTGTACATGACCACTGGAAAAACCATAGCCTTGACTAGATGGACTTTGTTGGCAAAGTAATGTCTCTGCTTTTGAATATGCTATCTAGGTTGGTCATAACTTTTCTTCCAAGGAGTAAACGTCTTTTAATTTCATGGCTGCAGTCACCATCTGCAGTGATTTTGGAGCCCAAAAAGATAAAGAGCTTAGGAATCTGCAATTTTTACCATTTTCTAAACTGTCCCTGGAATCCATATAACTTTTCCTTGGGTTAAAAAGCTCATGACTTTTTGGTAAGTCCCTCAAAAAGTAACTACTAGTATGGTGACACTGGTATAAATCAGTGAGTGAAACAATTTTGGACAGCTTATAAGAAATGATACCTGAGTACACTGCTGTCAGGAAATCTGACCCTGTTGCTATCAGCTTAATTCATCCCCATGATATTAGACTTGTTACTTTTAGAGAAACCTAATGGTGACTGGAAGAAGCATAAAAGGTAATTGATTTGCTTATGTACAATACATTTTGATCAAGGTGCTTACACACAGAATGAATTGTGCTTTGGGTCACCTCTTCTATGTTTGGGCTTCATTCTTAGGTAGCCACTTCCAAGGAGGTATGGGGTTGCCTCCACCACCTCCAAGTTTATCTACTGCCAGGTTAGAATTTCCAATGGGAAGAGTATATCTTTCAACAAAATTCCGTCAAGAGCCAGATGACTACCATAACCTCCCTGAACCAAAGAAAAGAAGGGGATGACATGCCCGCCCCCCCAAGTTTGGCTAGATTTGGATCCTGTCCACAAGATTCTGAAACTGCAGGGAAGAGGGAATGAAAGGTGGAATCTAGCCATTGATGAACCATAAGAACTGATGGCAAGAGAGGCTTGGTTCCCAAGGGAAGCTTGAGTCTTAATACTCCAAGTAAAGGGAATGATGGACAGGCAAATCAGTAATTATCCTTTTTACCATGAATAAGTAAAACAAGCCACACTCTGCTTATGGCTCTGCTATTGTTTTTCTCCTTGGTGTTTGGATGTAGTATAATTTTCTTAGCAAATATTTTTAAATGTTATAAAATCTAATGTAATCTGGTGCTCTGTGAGGTACATCTCCCTAGAGATCAATATTCACATCAGACCCAATTAGTGCTCTAATAGAATTTATTTCCCAGATGCTTCAAATCAGTTAAATGGAAAAAGTGGCCATGATAGTTCATAGGACACTTTAAAGGACCAGCTAAAAACTGCTGCAGGTTGAGGGCAACAGGATCGTCCTAACTGGAAGCTGACAAAGAGGCCAGATGAGGGGCTGGAGAGAACAAGGACTTTGTATGAAAGTTGAACGATATGGATCGAGATGAGGGTGTTTCTTAGATGTAATTTGAAAAGCTCTCCTATAGCTTTGAAGAATTTTGGAATTGAGTTCTTAAAGTAAGTTTATTTCGTTTGTTCATATTTTATTTATTTTAAACCTCCAGGTATTAGCATCATGCATATTTTCAGAGAGTACTCCATGGGTGGTTAAGATTTTTATGCTGGTCTGATCAATCTCTCGTGTTCTCCTGGTAGAATGGCTGAGATGGCAACTCTAACCCTGACACTTTTCTTGAGCGAGAAAACCATGTCATATGACTCAAATGAATTTGTTATTAAAACAACCTGTGATGTAAAATACTTGCTTTTTATGATGCTTTTTGCTGGTATGTTACTTAGACTGTTACATGGAAAATCCAATTTTTGTAATATTAAAGCTGTGTACAAACTTAGGTGTGAATCATATATTCTACATGTTCATTAAATTATTTTTGTTTTCTTTCCTTCACATTTTAGGGCTGATGAAAAATTCTGTGTCAGGTGTTTTATTAATCGGTAATTAATGTTAGCCATTGTATTAATAATAAACAGCATCCAATTCTTTGTGGCTTAATATCATATGCATTTATATGTCTCAGCCTTGTCATATATAGTCTGATTGCATACTCGGCAAATGATTTTTCATATGGTGGTTCAGTGGATCTTTCCATCCATTTTCTAAATGTCCTCATATTCTCTATCGCATCAGTCAGCTAGTGAGCAAAGAGCAAGTGTATAGGACATCACCTGCTGAGTTTCAGGTTGAATGTTGCATGCATTACTTCTGCCCGTATTCCAGGGGCCAGATCTGGTAAAGTTAATTTCTCTGTTCACCCAAGAGAAAGAAATGGGTTTAATGAATATTCAGCCACTTCCTGCTACCATCATTCCTGGGACCTTTTGCTTCTGGGCTGCAGTAAGATCTCGGGCAGAGGAGGTGATGGCACCCCACTCCAGTACTCTTGCCTGGAAAATCCCATGGACGGAGGAGCCTGGTAGGCTGCAGTCCATGGGTTCGCGAAGAGTCGGACACGACTGTGCGACTTCACTTTCCCTTTTCACTTTCCTGCATTGGAGAAGGAAATGGCAACCCACTCCAGTGTTCTTGCCTGGAGAATCCCAGGGACGGGGGAGCCTGGTGGGCTGCCATCTATCGGGTCGCACAGAGTTGGACATGACTGAATCGACTTAGCAGCACAGCAGCAGCAGCAAGATCTAGGGAATTTAAATGCCTGCTATGATCACAGTTAGCAAAGTTCTTATCCTCTTACCTAAGCCCATGACATTTCACTGAGGCTTCTGTTCCTCTTCTCCCTTACCTATGGTAAATAGGACAAGTTGGGCATGCACAGGATATATGAGGATTAAGTTAGATCCAAACCTGAAGAAAATACTTACAGAAACCTTATCCACAGCTATTTTCCTTTATTTGCTGCGATCCTCTACTACCTTGCAGTTTCACGAAGTAATTTCAGGGTTATTAAATGTGAACAGCTTAAAGTTATGTAATTAATTGCACTCAGGTTTGGTTACAATTCCTGATTGATCCAAGCCTGCCAGCTTAGCACCTGGCAGCAGTCAGGAACACGACAGTGATGGCAGGCAGGTGGTTGCAATAATTAGGTTGTTACTTTTTTTTTTCCTCCCCTCCTGCCTCGAATACCAGGTGGTCTAAACCCCGGGGTCAGGTAGACTGTGTTTGGCCCACGGGTGCCATTTCTGATTCTGGAGTTCTTTTGAAGAAACTGAGAGCTGTGGCAGGACATGCTAGTCCATGAGAATAGGGTAAATAAAACACAAGAACCCTGCTGGCTTTCCTGAGGCAGAACTGGTGACCAGGATCCTGACAGAAGGTCCGGAGGAAGAAAAAGACTGCTTGACCTGCAGTCGTTGTATCGGAGCTTTTGACCTGCAAGCTTGCCTCTTCTAACCAGAGTCTTGGAAGCAAGGAGGGATGAAGGCCTAAAGGTAGGCATGTAATCTGAATGTATGGGCAACGTTACGTGGTGCACATAAATGTGGGATTTAAAATGAAGCAGTATTTTGTCTGCTTGTTTGTTTGCTAGCTCACTTGTTTGGGGCCTTTTGTTTTCCTCCTGGATTTGCTTCATATTAAATGTGAGACTTTAGGCAAATTGCTTGACTTTTTCAGGCCTCAGTTTTTTTCATCTGCAAAATGGAAATGGAAAATATGGTGTAGTCTCTACTAAATGAGAAAATGAGTAAACATTGCTTAGCACAATGTCTGCTGTGCAGTAAATGGATCCACTAGTGTTAACCTGTTTCAACTATATTGTCTCCAAAAGAGGAAACCTGCACTTTGAGCTAGGATGATTGACAATAAATTTAAAGTTTGAAATGCGAAACATTATCATCTTTATTTTTATAATAATAGCCACACTTGATTGAGTATAAATTTTGTGCCGGGGAAAAAATTGTCTTACATTATCTTTAACTCATGTTATCTTTAAACTTGAAACAGATATTAACATGTCCAATTTACAGATGAAAAACCGAGGCATGGAGAGATTGTTACTTCTCTCAGGTTTATACCTATTTTTAGCTGCTAAATGAGGGAGATGAGTTAGAACTCAATTTTTAAAATTCTGTCACCATTAACTAGCATGCTTTTCTGACTTCATAAACTCTGGAAGTAGTGTTCTCAGGTTCTTTATTGCAATATGAACAAACTCACTTTTATGTTGGAGTGCCAGGTAATACTAGTTCAATGTGTGTTACAATTCAGATTACCCTCAGAAGCAATCAGTATGACTTTGAAACCATGCATTCAAAGCATACTCAGAAAGGCTCCAGGGAAATTATTTTTTTTAATTTATTACGTTTATTTTCTTTTATTTAGTAGCTTTTCTCTGTTTTTGTTTGCTGTTTTTGTGCTTTAAAATGTGCTCTGGATCATCCTATTGAAATACGAGCTGAAGTCAATATTCAGTGATGGGCAGGAAATTTTTGATAGGTCTGTGATCTTAAATCAGAAATTCATTGCCACAAGATATTAAAAGTAACTACAAAAATGGTGATTACTATTCTGTCAAGAACATCTGATAAATAAACATTTTCTTTACTGGAAGTGGAAGTCTCCCAAAAGCCGTAGAGAGGAAAGAAAAAAATAAAAGCCTTGCTTGGAAGACACATAGGAAAAATTATTGTTTGTTTTCTAAACAGTTTGGAGTCCTTTTGGAGCTGTCTTCCAATCAATAGAAATGACTAAAAAGTCCTTTGGTTTCATCTCCTAGGTTTTATGTTTCCCATTTATTTAACCAAGATAATAAAAACTCATATGTGGTCTCTTCAGTCATTTCCAAATAGGGCTGGCATCTTTAGTTTATCTCCAAATAGCTTTGGCTGCAAATTTCATTTTAGAACTGTCATTATCATAATCACCTGCTAGTTGGATAGCCAGACATCACCTTTGGTTTTCTTATTAACAGAAATAACACTCTTTGGTTTAAAAGCCTTGGGTTATGATCATGAAAAATTATATCTTGTTTTTTGGCCCTTGGAGAGGCCCGTGAGACCTGGGCAGCTTTCACATTTTGAGCCTTTCACTCTCAGGTGTATCCTCTCAGCCTTAAATTTAACAAGTTCCAGAGATCAATACCTTCAGTAAGAATCAGCTGAAATTAAAATCTGTGTTGAGGCTTCACTCAGCCCCCTTACAAAACCTGCCCTGAGGAACAGCCCAAATATTCAGGCCCCAGTGAAATGGTTTTTGCTGCTGCTTTATTCTCCTGACAGCTGAGATTGATAGGAAATAGGCTTCAGATTTTAGTGTATCTTTTTCACTGATGTTCATCCTACTGAAGTTTGCTCTGTGCTGTAGCCAGTTCAGAAGTGCCATGGAATCATGTGGTCCAAACAGCTCCACGCCCCAGCATTCCACGGGAGTCCCTACTTCTCCATGAGTCTGCCAACCTTGAACACGTGATGTGTACAGTGTTGTGGAGTGGTTTCTGTTCCCGGTGTTGATTTCAAGTTCAACTTGCAGTGTGTAAAATGTATAGATTACTTATAAAGGTGAAGACAGTTTCTCTTTATTGACTCTCGATGGCACTGATACTAGATACAGTCTGGCTATATTTATGCCAGGTTGGAGATGGATATGAGGACACATTGATTGAAAAGTCTACCAAGACGAACTATCAGGGTTAGTCAAGTTTACTCTTTCTTCCATTAAATATATGATGATAACTGGCTTGCATAGAGAGTCATGTAGTGTGAAAAATACTCTTAAACCCTAGAATCATTGAGATGAGACAGTCTCAATTTGAGAGGTCAGGAATTTGCAACCATTATTTTTCTCTTCTCTTCCATTTGCACATTACTTTTTTTCTTTTACAAAGTAAGTGCATTTGATTTCATGTAATTTGAATAAATGTATGCTATAACTTTATAATATGTATTTGTATCAGGAGAGGGCATTTTGCATGCATAGAGGTTTAAGAGAGAATCTTACAGTGTCTGTGGGAAATATCTGCATCTTTAAATAGCCAAGCCAGTGCTGACTGAATGAAGGAATTCCAAACACTGAGAAAGGGCCTGACTTTTTGTTCAATCTCCTGCTCAGTCAACTACTGATTATTGAGCACCTCCCATACTGTAAGCTTTGCTTAATTTGCTGGGGATACAGATGGGAAGGGTACCAACCCTGGTCTCAAAAAGCTCACAGCCTGGTCTGAAGGAAGAAAAAGTTCGTAGATAGCAAGGAAGCAAGGATGGTAGAGGAGCCCCACTGAGATCCATGATTTTCAGGCCTCTGGAGCAGGAGGCAGCCAGTGACAGTTTGTCGGAGCTATGCTGGCCCATCACTTGTTTTTGTAAATATAGATTTATTGGAACACAGTAACACTCATTTGTATAACTATTATCTCTGAACAGCTGTTATGGCACGGCAACAGCAGCGCTGAATAGTTGAAACAGAGGTTACATGCCCCCAGAGCAAGAATCCTTTAGTATTTGACATTTTCCAGAAAATTTTTGCCGATCACTGGTCTGGAGGTAGCCGGTGTCGCACATCACTTTTGGTGAGTGAGCTAGCAAAATAGAGAGTTGCTAAATTCAGTGTCCTAACTGGGACTTCAGTTAGGCTCCTCAACTCTTTTCTACATGTTTCTCAGCATGCTGGCTGACTGTTCGTGTGAGAACTATCATTCTCCCTACCAGAATCAGTAAACGGCTTTCCCTTTCCCCTATGGTTCAATAGTGTGGACTCTGTCAGCATTCTGACCATCAAATTACCACAATTACGCATTTTCTAGTTATTTTCAGCAAGTGTTGTTAACTATGTGTGCACCAGAGTGACTTAGTGACATTCTGAAAACATTCCAAGAGGAATGGTTTGAGCCCAGGCAAGAATCAAAACAAGAAATATACTCTCGCCTCAGTGATTATGTTATCTGAAAAACCTGAAGTGTTTTCTAGTGAGCTCTATGTCCAGACTCAGAATGAGGAATGACAAAATTTTTAGATAAATTGGTTTGTGAAATATTTATGTGCATTTTAGTGGCACAGACAGGAGGTAATCTGTTTTGTATTGAATCAGCTTGGGACAGAAAAAAGAAGCACAATGTTAATGAGATTTTTTAAAGCCACTTTTAAATTCATGTTGGCAAAAGACAAATAGTCAAGACGTTTAATTTCTATAAACTTAATGACTACAGAACAAATAAAGCTTTATTAACATAAATAAAAGTGGCTTTCCTTTCAAGGGCATAGCCATTTTTCTTTCGGTGTAATGTTCTGAAGGACTGTTCTTGTCTATGTATTGATCAGCCTTTTCTAGTGTGTTTAGTTAGATTTTAACAAAGTACTGTTGATTTTGAGAAAAAAAAATTAAAAGGAAAAGAAAGAAAAACATAGGATGATTACAGCTTGGTGCAATGGGAAAGCTTTTGATTTGGGTGTTAGCCAACAAGTATCCTCATACTATTTCTGCTGTGCTCTTGCTAAAAAGCCTTGATAAGACTGCATTTCAATGTGGCAGTCACTTTATTAATTAAGGTAAAATATAAACAAAATTAATGGCAAGTAACATTAAGCAGTTGGAACACCATTTCCATTCCTTTCAGCAGGGCAGACATGACAGGTCAATGCTTGTACACACCTTCTTTCTCCACAGAACCAATCTCAACATTTTTCTCCAGTGAGTGTTCTGAGCATCTAATGTTAAGAGATAGGAACTGCTATGTAAATTAAAACCATTTACCAGTAAACAAGTACATGCCCTCTGGGTTCTTTGATGATGTGCAGTGTCATAGGAATGTTTTTTTCTCAGGTATTCTGTAGTCTCGCCTTCTGCTAATAAATCCACATTTTAAAGACTGCATGTGTTACGGTATGGATCGAACCCAGAAGAATGAATAACCCTTGGTTATTTGAGGGAGAAGAAAACTACAATGAAAGTTTTAACTTTGCCTTGCCTTAAAAAAGTTCCTGGGAGATATGGGAGATGAAGAAATTAAAATTGTTAAAAAATACATTTACCACTGGTTACTGTTGAAGCATGATCTCTAGACACAGCTCTAATTTACTACTATACACTGTTTTAAATCCAGTGGTTAGTACATTAAATAGAAAACTTTGTCTAATATTCAAAAGATTGTGAGAAATTGAAAACATAAACCCCTGATATGTTAATGCTTTGGTAAATTTCTTCTTATTATATAGACCATATTTGGTTGCTCAGACTCTCAGCCATGTCTAACCCTTTGCAACCCTATGGGCTGTAGCCTGCCAGGCTCCTCCATCCACAGGATTCTCCAGGCAAGAATATTGGAGTGGGCTGCCATTTCCTCCTCCAGGGAATCTTCCCGACCCAGGGATCAAACCAGCATCTCTTATGTCTGCTGCATTGACAAAAAGATTCTTTACCACTAGAACCACCTGGGAAGCCCTTATTTATGAGATAAAAAATTTATGTACTTCTTAAAAAAATACTTTCTGCCTGAAATCTGTTTTATAGATATTTCTCCTCTGTCTCCAGTTTTCTGTGTTGGTTTGCGGTGTATGTGAGTGCTTGTGTGTGCAGCGGAATCCCTTACTATATAATGGAAAACTACCAACAGATGTTGACCTATCAGAAAGTGACCCTAGAGTTTCCTGAATTGATTAATACAGCCCAGAGGTGAAAGACACAGCCTACATATTTAAGAAATCAACAGAATGTGTCATTTCCACACAGAAAGGTGAATGGAGCTATAATTGTGGGCACTTTACTTGAGCACTGCATATACTCTTCACTAGTACATGCTTTTCTGGTTTGGAGACCTAAACTAAGGTGAACTAATGGGAGAAAATTTTCTTCATGTGAAGTGATTCCTACCCATGGCTATTTGGGTGCATGCTTGGTAATTTTTTCTTGTTCCCATCATTGTTCAATGCCTATTGGTGACTTGTTAGGAGAAAACTCTGAATGATAAGTGTAAAATCCCACCAGAGGGCTTGGCAGTAGTTAAGTGCTCAATAAATGATAGCTAGCTATTATTTTGTTGTTTTTGTGCTTTCCATCTTTTGTGTCTCCTAAATATCTGTTCTGCAACAAATATTTGACCAGTATTTCAGTTCAGCTCATGTACTCTTGCCTGGAAAATCCCATGGACAGAGGAGCCTGGTAGGCTGCAGTCCATGGGGTTGCTAAGAGTCGGACACGACTGAGTGACTTCACTTTCACTTTTCACTTTCATGCATTGGAGAAGGAAATGGCAACCCACTCTAGTGTTCTTGCCTGGAGAATCCCAGGGACGGGGGAGCCTGGTGGGCTGCGGTCTATGGGGTCGCACAGAGTCAGACACAACTGAAGTGACTTAACAGCAGCAGTAGCAGCATTGAAGATTGAATGGCTTCCTTTGAATCCTGGATCAATTGCTTTCCCTGGCTGACTCTGATACTATTATGGTCAAGCTCTATGATCTTAAGGAACTGAACTCAGTTCCTCAGATGTGAAATGGAAGATGATAGTAGTATCTCCTCTTAGGGCCATTGGGGAAATTAAGATGGTAAAAGTGAAGTATCTCAGTAGAAAGTAAATGATCAACTAATATTTACTATATTATTATCTAATTTATTTAGATGAGACAATAAAGGCTTTTTTAGTATTATTGCATTTGTCTCTAAATTCACATTCTAACCACACTCACTCCTGTCCTTTTCGTTTCTGTTCTCATGCTTGCCTCCTTTGGATGGCTTTCCTGATGAATCCACAGAAGAGAGATGACCCACCTCCATAAGCCTTAACTAGATTACAAAATACCAAAACTTCCTTTAAAACAGGATAACCTCCAAGGAAATATCTCTCTTTTAATTTATAACCTCAGGGTCCATCTGTGAACACATAACATGAAATCAAACTGACAAAGAGAGAGCAGTGATTCTCAATATCTGCATGTGTAAGAATCTTCTAGTGTGTGTTCTAAAAATGCAGATCCTCAGGCTTCTTCCTGATTGGGTCTATGGTAGGATCTGGGTATCTTTATGTTTAACAGTCACCATAGAACTGCCCCATCCAGTTTGGCAGCCAATGGCTACACATTTGTCTTAGTCCATTCAGGCTACTATACTAAGATACCTATGGACAAAGTGGCTGATAACCAATAGACACTATTTCTCTCGGTTCTAGAGTCTGGAAGTGTGAGATCAGAGTGCTAACATGATACAGTAAGGGCCCCTTCTGGGTCACAGACTTCTTGATGGATGATCAAATAGCAGAAGAGGGGGCTAGGAATCTCTTGAGAGCCTCTTATGTCAGGCATAACCCACTCACAAGGACGTCATCCTCCTGAAGGCCCCACCTCCTGTTACAATCATTTTTGGGAATTAGGATTTCAACATGAATTTGGCAAGGACACAAACATTCAGAACATATAGTTAATATGTAAATCAAGATGAACTAAAATTAAAAATTCAAATCCTCATTCACAGCGGTCATACTTAAGCATTGAGTAGCCACATGTGATTAGTAAATGTTTTCATCATAGAAGAAAATTTATTAGCACTGCCTTGTACTATTTTAATAAATAGTCTCCTTCAATCACACATTAAGAAATGTAGGAATAGAGCCATACTTATGAAAACTCTGTTGTATCTGGTGACTTCAAATTGAAAAACCATAATTATTTAAATTGCTCATGTCTAATAATATTAGTAAGCAGAGTAACTGCAACAGCAGACATAATACTGCAGGTATCATTTTATTGAGTATATTCTTGATGCTTTCTGTCAGATGTACCGCCTACATTAATTTCTTCAAATCTCTAAGTGTTCGTATAATTGGTATGTTATTCCTATCTTACAGGAGCTCAAGGCTAAGGAACCTGCTCAAGTGCTCAAGGTCATTCAGCTGGTAAATAGTGAGCCAACTTGCAGTCTTGTTTTAAGGCCAACACTTACTCTCTTCACTTCATCAGCTGATTCTACCCATAAATAGGCATTAAACTGGTTTTAATGTCTGAAGTTGATGCTTCACTTTGGACCTGAAAAATACTCTAGTGAAGTATACAAAAAGGGAAGTCAACCCTAAGATCCTTAAGTCAAAGCTTAAACCTTTCATTTCATTTACCTCCTCCAACCCAGGTCAAGGATCTCATCTCTGCATTTCCATAGTTCTCTCTACTTATTCATCTCTATTAGTGTATAATTCATTCCAGACTGAAATTAGGCTGTATTCCCCTTGTAAACTATGACATTTCTTGAGAGTAAAGACTGACCTTAATTTTCAAAGTATCCCAAGTACCTGGTATATGGTAGATGCTAAATCAGTTTCAAGTATGTGAATTCATTAAAGAGACAATTTTTGCTAATCAGCTGGAAGATCAACTGTAAGGATGGGAATGACCATGTAAACTGTCAAAATCTGCCAGGGACCACGCTAAAGAACACCCTTCTGGAACTTGTTAGGCAAAAAGAGACTGGATTCAATTTGGAGTTCCACAGATAGTTTAGGTCACTATATAATTCCTTGAAAATTTTCTGACCCTATCTCCTAATCTTGTTATTTATGCAGGTATCCCTTTTCTGCTGACCAGTGGCAGAATGCTTATGCATGGCTGAATGTTCTTATTTTTTTTTAATTTTTTAACAAGTATGCTAATCTTAGGGATGATGCTTTCAAGCTCTGGCATCATTAAAATACTATCCCATTGCCATTCTGCAAGTCACTGCTGAGTCAACACCTTCACTACACTCTTTCTTCTCCAGGCTTTCTAATTTGGCCATAAAAATTCACTCAGGTTAGAAACTTAATCACAGGAGGTCTTACTTCTGAAAGGTGTTTTTTTCCAAACAGAATCACAAACTACATTGCTGAATATGAACAGTATTGTGGGGTTCACAAGTATTCCAATGGAATTCTGAAAAGGGCCTTTAAGGCATTATAACTTATGGCATTACCTGAAATGTTGACACTTCATCATGGAAGAGTCATCAGGCAAGTTTTGAATAGATCTTTTTCTCCCATCTTGGGTAATTGCCCAGGGTATATTATGTAGACTATTCCCAGTTTTTGTAAAATCAACACATTTCTCATTTTTGCAGAATCTCTTCTTTTTCATTATATTCTGTATACCATTTCCATTTGCCTTTGCTCTTATTCAGCTTTTTCCTCATGGTCTCATCTACCATGTTCATTGTCATTGCAAAATGTGTGTGTAAGAGGTGTCTACATGGAGATTAAATTATTATCTAGTGCCTATGGTCAGCTCTCAGAATTTCCCATTATTACCCCCTGGTGAATTGTCTATGATAAATTTTTTCCTACAATTTGACTTTTCCCTACTTACCTGGATTATAACCAAATTACCTCTTTCTCCCATTTGAAAACCTCTAGTGACTTAAAAACCCTTTGTAGATTCTTTGAGATATGTCATTTGAGGAATGTATTTTGTCTTCCAAACCTCATAAAATAGGTTGAGTTTCAGTTGTTTAAATGCTCCTAAGAATACGCCACTAACTTGTAGTATCCGGAACTCCTTTGCATATTAGCAATAAACAAAGAATGACTGTTCTTGAACTTGTACTCTGAGCACAAGTGTTCATAATGGATAGCAAGGAAGATCAGGGGGTGAAGTTCAGGCCATGGTGCAGCAGCCTGAGAGCTTGAAAACAGGTAGACAGCTGTGAAATCTGCATTCATGCATGGAACTCCTGGAATTTTAGAATCTTCAACATAATGAATGACTTCCCAAATAAACCAACCCTCCTAACACTGAAAAATATTGTTGAGTTTGCTACAGGCTCTGTGGCAAATGGTGGGTATTCGAAAACCCTTTCTCCCACCAGTCAAACAGCCTCATCGGCAGCAGGGAGACCTCCCCACACACAGATTCTGCTTCTTCCCACATCTGTCTGAGGGCCTAAAGTAAGAGAAAGATTTCTTAGAGTAACACTGATCTTTAGCTATCCCAGGATGAATAATTATCTAAGTTGATCGGCTAGTTTCTGAACATAAGGTGCATGGATGTAGCTACAACACTAAGCTTAGAGAGTTTTATTTATCCGTGGGCATCTGGTCCCTGCCAGGTACATGGCTCTGCTCTGCAGATGCAAGAGGTAACTGTGTAACCTCTACCCTCAAATCGCCTGCAGTCTGTGATGCAAAACAGATACCTAGCTGGCCTTTTTAGTCCAATGTAGTGTTAAAGTAAAGCTTTAAAGTGTTAAAGTAAAACATTCCTTAGATGTTTTCTCTGTGCAGGCAGGGTTCTAGGCTGTGGAAGTGCAATAATGCACTAAACAGACAAGACCCTGCTTTCCTGCTCCCAGGAAAAACAGACAACACGCAAGTCATTAAGTTTGGGAGGCAAGGGGCTTTGTCTTGCTCACTGCTGTATCTCCAGCATCTAGAGCAGTGCCCGGCACATTGTATGTACTCGACAAATATTTGCAAACTTGAATGGACATAATTATGAGTAAAATGGGCTTCCCAGGTGGCTCAGTGATTTTAAAAATATCCACCTGCAATTTAGGAGATAATGCAGGAGACATGGGTTCAATCCCTGGGTGGGGAAGATACCCCTGGAAGAGAGTATGGAAACTCACTCCAGTATTCTTGCCTGGAGAATCCCACGGACAGAGGAGCCTGGTGGGCTACAGTCCATAGGCTTGCAGAGTCGGACATGACTGAAGCGACTTAGTACCCACATGTATGCGTGCGCGCGTGCGCGCGCGCACACACACACACACACACACACACACACATGAATAAAACAAGGGCTACAGTTGCTTTGGAAGAGAAACTATTTGCCTGGTGAAGGTGATCAGGGAGGAAGGAAGGTGAAGAGGTGAGAGCTCATTCTGTATGTGGGCTGGAGAAAGAAAAGCAAGAGGTGAAGCAGCAATGGCAGATGGAGGAGGGCAAAGTCCAAGCAGAGGCAGGTGTGAAAGACTATAGTTCATTCCAGACACTGAAATTCACTGTGACCAGAGCTCAGAGACCAGACAGGCGAGTTGAAACTTGATCACGAAGTTCTTATTTGTCAAGGAAAAGGTTTTGCTATCTCAGAGAGTCTGGGGACACTTAAAGGTTTTTAAGCAAGATGGGTCTTGATCCCATCTGCCTTTCTGGGTTCTTCCTTTCCTGAGCCACTTTCTCTATCACACTTGGTTTCTGTTTCCTCTTAGTGCGTTTTGTCCCTCAACTGTCAACCAATCACACAATCTCTTTTTCCTTTGAGGTTTTCTTGGATCATTTCTTAAAATGAGCAGAGTTCATTGTGTGCCCCCTTGTTTGGTTAGTAACTAAACAGCTTAACATCTCAAGATCTCTAGCAACAAAAAGACACCTTTCTGGAGCAGCTAAAGTGATGCATTGCATAGTAAAAGAGAGACCTACTACTGGCAGTCTGGCTTCGCACATTAAAAATTAACAGTGTGCAATATACAGCAAAGCCTGCCATGCTCCTCCCTCGTGGAGCTCATAATGGGAGAAAACAGCCTTCCCTGGAGGATGGGAAGGGAGCACTTTCATACAGAGGTGCCAACTGAATCATCAAAGGGAAATTCTGCACATCAAATAGAGGGCAGAACTCTCAGGAAGAGGCTGTAGGTTTAATTGCCCATTTGTGAGTCCTGAAATGCTCTTACAGGGTTGTATAAAGGCCAAGGGAAGTACATCTGCCATGAAGCCCTATGCAGAGTAGAATTGCAGTAAATATCTTCTAAATGATAAATAAGATTGATGATGTAACCTGGTCACTTCTGGCAGAGGCCTCAGCAGTAAGGATATTCTGAATATCATTTATGGAGTCTATAATTTACAAAGCCTTTCCTTCATGTTGCCTCTTTTGTCTTCAGCACTAACCAGAACGAGACAGAAATTTGCACCATGATCAGGAGGAGTCCTAGGAAGGTCAAGGGAACCACGGAGGGTCACATGACTAGTTAGTGCTGTGATTGGGACACGAACTCAGGTTTGCTGAGTCAGAATTTTGGCTCTGACAGTGTAACTCGCATACTGTAATAATCTAATTCCCAAACTATAGTCTTAGATGATTGCTTCAAAGTCACCTGGTAGGAGGTAAAATGCAACTTTGAGGTCCTCCATCAATCAACATCTCTGGAAATAGGGCCCCAGGAATCTGCATTTTTAATAACAGCACTCAAGAGAATCCTTACTGCAGAAAATTTTGAGAACCAGTGCACCAAAAAACCACCTAACATAGGCTGAGACACTTAGTAAAAGTTCTAAAAGTCTAAATTATTCCTAGATAAATCTTAGAAACAAAGGAGAATGTGTGTGCAAACTGCAGAATCACACTTGGAGTAGATCTAAAGATCAATTTCAGTGTCATTTGTCAGAGGATGCAGTCCAGTTTTATTCAGGTTTTGACTGCAAATATTCTGATTTGGGGTTAATTACAATTATGAATGTAGAAAATCTTGTCTGTTGGTGGTAATAAACTTCTTAGATACAAAAGGAAATGATAACAATGGCTTTTGGTAACAATGTTACCAAATGGTAACAATGGCTACACCTTATTTTGAATTCTTTTCTTCTTAGCTGGGTAGTATTTGCAGTAACCACGGGCACTTCAATTTCAATGATGAATAAGTGTGTGACTGTGAGCCAACGTAGCATTTTCGGAGGAAATAATTTGTGTCTCCTAATGTTCAAGCAGATGATGTAGTAATCACATATTCATTCTCCATTTTTTATTTATATATTTGCCAGAGCTTGAAACAAGTAGTTTAAAACTGTACAGCTTTATGTTTCTGGAAAGAGTCATAATTTAGATGTTGATTGATGTAAATAGCATCCAGGTAATCTTTATCCAGCCTAGAAAAGTGGAAATTCAGAAGACACTGGTTTTTCTTTAGATACTGGTGGCAGATTATAATTGTGGTCAATACCTTCTGGTTTCAGTGGTTTAGCTAAATATGGTAGTTTGAAGTTGCTTTGCCCACCATGAAGTTGAAAGTCTTTAGACAAAACATTAGTTTAAAGAGTCTAAATCTGCTTCTAACTTAAGAAACTAAAATAAGCACCTGTTCCTTTCTATCTGCAAAGGAATTTATTGGAACTAATAAATAGGCAATCGTTTCCTGATTTCTCAGTCATAGCCAAGAGTCCCTCTCAGTAGAACACCCGTGTTAAAGAAGTTGGGTGCCATCTCTACCTTTTTTTTTTTTGAATTCTTAAAGTATATAATCTTTCATTTTCAGCACATCATTTAGCTTAGTAGTATTGTTATTGGAACATGTGCCTCTTTATCCAAAGGGTCTCAAGCTAAATAGGTAGTGTAGCAATAAGCTGGTATCATGTCCTCAAATAATTCATGTCTCCATGTGCCCTTCCCACATTGAATCAGAGCTGGTATTACATGACCAACAGAATGTACCAAATGTGGTGATGCGTGACTTCCAAAGCTAGGTCATAAAAGGCACTGGAGCTTCTTCCTTGTTCTCTTGGAACATTAGCTCTGGAGAACACCAGCTGTCATGTCATGATGACCCTCAGACAGCCCTTTGAGATGAACTGAGACCCCTGAATAAAAGCCAACACTAAGCTGCCAGCCTTAAAATTGAATTGCCTGAAAAGTAGATCTTCCAGAGCCAGTCAATATCTGAATATGACAAAGTAGAGCCCAAGCTGGAACCATTCAACAAAGCAACTTTAATATTCTTTTCGACAGAAATCAAGCAGCAATAGCTGCTTGATTACATAGACCTGAACATCTATTTAATAGATAGGAATTTCTGGCTAATACATGATGATCATTGCTTTAAGCTAATACGTTTTAGGGTAATTTGTTTCTCAACAATAGATAACACAGAATTCCATGGCCAAAGACAAGAGCATGATGTGAAAGGTTCAAATTACTGGATGCATGCCAAACTCTGTGATGATCATGAATCTATATTTCATTCTGTTCATTTCGTGGAGAGAGAAGTTAGTTTTTAACTAGGTTTTAACAGAATAGATTATGTGGTAAGATAGAAAAAAGCATATTTAATTTGTGGTAAATTCTTAAAAGATTAATGGCAGGTTGCCTTCAGTGGTTTGTCTGAAGGTTTGCTGTCCTGGTAATGATAAAGTATGTTAATTGCAAAAAGGACACAATTTGAAAGTTAAGATGTTTTAAGAATCCCTTCCAGGAGTAAGGACCTCAAAAAATCTTCCTTTCCACAAAAGAAGTACTTAAGAAAGGAAGCAGAATATCAGTTTTGATGCAGAATGTCAGTTTTAAAAAAAATATCAAGCTTTATGATAACTAGGGATAGAAGGCAAGTTTTTAAACCTAATAAAGTATGTCTACAAACCACTGCTCCCCCCCACCCCCAACAATTAACATCACACTTAATAAAGACTAAATACTTTCTCATCTAAGATTAGGGACAAGAGAGAGATGTCTGTCCTCACCACTTCTATATTGTTTTGGAGGTTCTATGCATGGAATTTAGGCAGGAAAATGAAATAACAGACATATAGATTGGAAAGGAAAAAGCAAAACTATTTCCATTTGAAGATAGTATGATTTTATTTTATTTTTTAAATTGAGCACTTTTTAAACTTTTTAATTTAAATTTATTTATTTTAACTGGAAGCTAATTACTTTACAATATTGTATTGGTTTTGCCATACATCAACATGAATTTTTTAAATAAATTTATTCATTTTAATTGAAGGCTAATTACTTTACAATATTATAGTGGTTTTGTCATACATTGCCATGAATCAGCCACAGGTGTACATGTGTTTCCCATCCTGAACCCCCCTCCCAGCTCCCTATAGTATGATTTTAATATAGAAAATTCTAAGGAATCCACTAAAAACCCATTAGAACTAATAAATGAGTTTGACAAAGTTCCAGGATACAAGATCAATACGAAAAAAAAAATTGTATTTCTATGTTGTAGTAATGAAGAATCCCAAGATGAAATTAAGAAAGAAATTCTATTTATACTACAAACAACAAGAATAAAGTACTTAGGAATAAATGTAACAAAAGAAGTACAAGACTTATACATTGAAAATTACAAAACATCATAGAAAGAAATGACATATCTAAGTTAATTTGAAGCATTATATGTTCATCATTGAAAGTTAATCTTGTTAAGATGAAAAAACTGTCCAAATATTTCTACAGGTTTAATGTAATTTCTGTCAAAATTCCAAGCTACTTTTTTTTTTTTTTTTTTTTTGCATTTTGACAAGTTGATACTAAAATTCATATGGAAATAAAAGTGGCCTGGAATAGCAAAAATAGGACAGTGTATTTCTGGAATTACTATATAATTTCAATCCTTATGCCATATATATTATATATTCTCTTATGGTATATGAAAATCGCTGTTGTGTCTGACTCTTTGTGGCCCCATGGACTATACAGTCCATGGAATTCTCCAGGCCAGAATACTGGAGTGGGTAGCCTTTCCCTTCTCCAGGGCTCTTATGGTATTGATTTCTTACATTTTTGGACAGTTGATTTTAACAAGGGTGCCAATTCAGCTCAATGGCTAATAGCTTGTCTATTCAACAATTAGATAGTTTCATGCAAAAAAAAAAAAAAAAAAAAGTAATTCGAGCTGTATCTCACATTGTATAAAAAATAATTTATAATGGATCATGCTGCTGCTAAGTCACTTCAGTTGTGTCCGACTCTGTGCAACCCCATAGACGGCAGCCCACCAGGCTTCCCCATCCCTGGGATTCTCCAGGCATAGAACTAAATTTAAGAGCTAAAACTACAAAACTTTATAAGAAAATGAGAGTAAACCTTAGTGACTCTGTATTAGGCAATAGTTTCTTAGGTATGACATGAAAAACAGAAGCGACAGAGGGAAAAAAATGAGTTGAACTTCATTGATTGTTATTTATTATTATCACTGATCTTTTATGTTTAAGGGACACTACCAAGAAGTCAAAATACAACTCCAGAATGGAGTTGAAAATAATAATTTAAGATTTATTTGGAAATAATTTCAAATCACACAACTGACAAGTATCTAGAATATATAAAGAACTCATAACAATGAAAACAATAAGACAATTCAGTTAAAAATGGGCAACATATTTGGATAGACATTTCCCCAAAGAAGATTTGCAAATGGCCAATAAGCCCTTGAAAAAATGCTCAGAATCATTAGTCACTCAGGAAATAGAAATAAAAATTAGAATGAAATACCACTTCACACCCACCAAGATGGCCAATATAAAAAGAAAGACAATAAAAAGCATTGGAAAGGATGTAGAGAAAATGGAACCCTTATACACTCATGTATTGCCACTTAGATTGTAAAATGGTGTGGACACTCTAGGAAGTAGGTGATGAATTCCTTGAAATGATAAAAAGCAGAGTTACCATATGATTCAGCAATTCCACTCCTAGGTGTATACCCCAAAGAACTGAAAACATCCAACCACCCAAAATCTTGTATGCAAATATTTATAGCACTGTTATTCATAATAACCCAAAGTTGAAGACAACCCAAATGTCCATCAGCTACTGAATGGATAAATGAAATGTGGTTTATCCTAGAAGGGACTATTATTTGACCATATGAAGGTGTAAAGTGCTGCTACAGACTGTAACATGCATAAACCTTGAAAACCTTATGTTAAATGAACACAGCTGGTCAAAGCTGCTATATAATGTATGAAACTATTTATATGAGATGTCTGGAGTAGGCAAGCCCATAGAGATATAGAGTAGATCAGTGGTTACCAGGGCTGAAGGTAGGGAGAAACAGGGAGTGACTGGCTGGTTTTTATGCGGTCTTTTGGGGGTGATGAACTGTTCCATACTTGATAGCAGTGATGACTGCAAAACTGAATATATTAAAAAGTCCTGAATTTTATACTTTAGGGTGAATTTTAGGGTCTCTAAATTATATCTCAATAAAGCTGTAATTTGGGTTAAATGTAGCCATTTGAATTAAGAAAGCTATTAAATCATTGCCATGATGTGTACATTGAGCAGAATGTTTTACTGAACATTATTGGTAGAGATTTATTACTGTCCTGTCAACAAGGCAACACAGTATCAGAGTGAACGACTGCTGTGGGCCAAGAATAAGGGAGAACCTAGCTAGAATCCTAGTTCAAATTCTGACAGCATGTACATATGTGCTATCTGCAAGTCACTTCTTGATTCCAAAGTAAAATGTGGGGGTTGTGTCAGACCAGCAGTAGAAAAGTCTGCTCCAGGTTGTCATCTTCAGGAGCTGAAGAATGTGACACGTTCTTGTGACAAGAGAGCAGAGCAGATCTGACTTGATCTGTTTTATGTATTATACAGTGTTTTGCTTTCTTGGCTAAAAAGAAAGCTTCAAACTTCCCAGATTAAATAATTTCTGAAGGACTTTTCAGCTATATCACTCTAAGATCTGTATGTAAAGACTTTCCTTTTAAATACATTTCTCTGTGTATTTTAAATATACATGTTTTCTGACAAGTGGGAGCTATAATCCCTCCAATAAACACAACAGAACATGTATTCATTTCTGTAGTGTGCTTGATAGCTTCTTCATATTCCTCTCTAGGTTGATTTTTTAATCTCCCAGTATATTTGGATCATGTTATACATTTTGAGCAAATTTTCCAAGCTTAATAGCAGTGTTCTGTGTTCATAGCTTGTTTTATTTGTTTTTTTCATAGTAGAAGTTAGAATCTGTAGTCGTAGACTGTGGCCTATTATCAATGTGATATTTTTTCATACTGAGCTTAGGGTTTTTGAGCCAATCCAACTTCTAAGATTTTCCTTAAAGGTAATGGAATAGCCTTATGTTGTAAACAGCATTTAATCATTTTGAGACATCAGACATGAAAGAAACAGAGGGACTCAGAGAAATAGTATAATAAAAGTTTCCTTGTTTATCCTATTTTAGATTTTAAATGTATGAGAGTTCACATATTTATGCACAGAGTGTATTTTGAAAACCTCAAACAATAAACTTTCAGTATTCAAGATGTATTTTCCTATAAGAGTACATTTAAAGGATGGGGAATGTGAATATTCAAATAATTGCTTTCATGCTGCTTTTTGTCTTTTTTTTTCTTTGTCTTCTCAGCATTAATTTCTTTTCTTAAGATTTTTTTCCCACTAAATTAGCAACGTGGTATGTCATTCTGGTTATTTGCCTTTCTTTGTGGTCTTTTTAAGCAATTCCCTTAACTTCCAGAGTCATTGATTTTCAGAAGCTTAAAAAAAAAGCAGTACTAGAACCACTATTGAAAGAGTGTTTAGGTAACAAGTTATAGAATTTTTTTTTTTAATCATTTCTCCAATTTTTAAGAAAACATACATTCTGGATGTGAGTCTGTCACCTATTTCCAAAATGATTTTTGAATGTTATAAAAATGACACCAAGGTAACTAAAATCTCTTGTAGAAGTTCCATTCCAAGTAAACAGTAACACGGACCAGCAACTTTGTCAGTCGGTTCAGTCGCTCAGTTGTGTCTGACTCTCTGCCACCCCATGGACTGCAGCACGCCAGGCTTCCCTGTCCACCACCAGCTCCAGAGCTTGCTCAAACTCATGTCCATCAAGTTGGTGATGCCATCCAACCATCTCATCCTCTGTTGTCCCCTTCTCCTCCTGCCTTCAGTCTTTCCCAGCACAGTTCAAGGCCCCATTACAAATATGCAGAATCAAAATATGAATTTTAACCAGATTGCACTTGGAAAGCACATTACATTTTGGGAAACACTGGTTATCACGGAACCAAAAAATGGTAGCTAGTATTACAGTTTGAAAGCCAAATTACTGCTGTTGGAGGCAGTAGAGAAAATAATACAAATGAAAATGCAACTTACAGATCATTTAGTATCCTTTTTAATTTTGGTAACTTTTTTTAAATTGAGAAGGTTTATATTATTTCAAGTGTTTTCTATAATGGCAGACAGAACCATTTTGATGTCACTCATTAAAAGCGAAAAGCTCCACACCCACACTTACCAATACTCTATTCCAAAAATATCCCACTAAGCCCTGACCAGTGTGCTTGTGCATTTAGACAATGCTCCTTCTGGGATACCCAGGCCACATAAAATTGCAAAGAGTTCATTAGAAGAGTGCCACCAGCATATAGCAATAATTAAGGCTGTATCAGCAATTTAAGGGCTGGTAACTGTGTTGTGAAGTTGTACTCTGGAATGAAACTCAGCACAAAAGCTCAACCTGGGAGTAGATTATTTGCCAGATCTGGGAGGAATGTGAGGGAAAATTGATTTGGTTGTTTATGATTCGCTATATGTCTCATCTGATTCTTGGTGGCATTTGAATTAAGATGTTTTATGGACTGGTGATCATCGTGAACTGGTATTTTCATGGATGTCTTCATAGACCTTACTCAAACTGTAAACATTACAGTAACTCAGAGGATGTCACTGTTTATATTACATAACTGGGGACAAGTATGCATAGGAATGTAGTTAAAAAAGAAAAAGGAGTAATTCTAATCAGGCAGAAATGGTAACATATTTCATTGAAGTAGGACACAGTGAATTCCTTAGTTGCCTCTACTTTTCTGCCAAGGAGACCCTAAGGCATGCTCCTATGGACTGCTCTGGGATATTTAATTGGTAAATCAACGTTAATGCTTAGGAAAGTTTAGATCCAGCTTATTTAGAAAGCTACTATGCACTTTTGACTTCCTTTAGTTACAGCTACAGAGCTAGTGGCTAAAGGGAAAATTCCTCACTAAAAAAAACAAAAAATCCTGGAATTCTGTGCTCTTTTAGTATCACTTTGCTCTTTTGAAGAGAGAAACTTGACATCCTGAGACTTCTAGCTGTAGTAATCAAGAATATAATAGGAGTGCACTCTTTTTATAGTCAATTTGTAATTAGATACATCGTCATCTTGGGTACAAGTTTAAATGTGGTTTTAGGCAGTTATCTAAAATGTATCCCACTCTAAAAAGGAACTCTTGATTTTCAACCAGGGATTTACTATTAATATTAATGGTGTGTGTAATAGTTACAAGCTAGAGCTCTTGAATAAGACAGAACTGGGTTCAAACACTGTTCCTGCTCTCTTCACTCTCTGTCTGGGCTTTGGGCAAGGAACTCCTGTAAACTTCTGTTTCTGCTTCTATAATGTGATGTTGATAAGACTAGCTACTTCAGAGGATTGTTATAAAATTTAACAAAATAACTCAGCCAAACAGACTGCTTATATGTGACAGCTATTATTATGTTATGCAACAGCTGAAACAAAATGACTTTTCCATGTCATTTATTCATTCACTCACTCATACTTATCAGTTGTTTTCATTGTCCCCGACACTCTGATTAGATGCTGGTACAATGGTGAATGGGCTTCTCGGATGGCATTAGTGGTAAAGAGCCTGCCTGCCAATGCCAATGCAGTTGACATAAGAGATGTGGGTTTGATCTCTGGGTAGGGAAGATACCCTGGAGAAGGGAATGACACCCCACTCAACCATTCTTGCCTGGGAAATCCCATGGAGAGAGGAACCTGGTGGGCTACAGTCCATAGCGTCGCAAAGAGTTGGACACGACTGAAGCAACTTAACGTGCACACAAAATGGTGAATAGGGTAGACAGAGTGCCTTTCTCATTTAGCTAATAATCTGGTGGAAAGAAGGAATCAGACAAGTAATCATGGATTATGATAGGTGTTAAGAAACAAACAAGCAAGGGGTTAAGATGGAAATAAACAAGGGAAGAGGGGCATGCTAATTAATTCAGGATTCAGAGAAGGCTTCTAGGAGGCAGAACTTATAAAGCTGATAATTGAGAGACAAAGAGTAGAAAAACTCAGGAAAAAGCATTGCTGGTGAAGGACCAACATGTGTATGTGCCTTGGTATGCCCAGTTTGCCTACGGCAGAGAAGATAAGGCAGAATAAGATTAGCTTGGAAATGAAACTAGGGCAGGTTAGCCCAGTTTCTTACTCATGTAAGTTTGGAAACACTAATTCAAAAAAGTACATGCACCCTAATGTTCATAGCAGCATTATTTATACTTGCCAAGACATGGAAACAGCCTAAATGTCCACCAACAGATGAATGAATAAAGAAAATGTGATATTTATGTGTGTGTATACGCTTACACAACAAAATACTATTCATCCATCAGTTCAGTTCTGTAGCTCAGTCGTGTCTGACTCTGTGACCCCATGAATTACAGCATGCCAGACCTCCCTGTCCATTGCCAACTCCCGGAGTTTACCCAAACTCCTATCCATCGAGTTGGTGATGCCATCCAGCCATCTCACCCTCTGTCATCCCCTTCTCCTCCTGCCCCCAATCCCTTCCAGCATCAGAGTCTTTTCCAATGAGTCAGCTCTTCGCATGCGAAGGTGGCCAAAGTACTGGAGTTGCAGCTTTAGCATCATTACTTCCAAAGAACACCCAGGGCTGATCTCTTTTAGAATGGACTGGTTGGATCTCCTTGCAGTCCAAGGGACTCTCAAGAGTCTTCTCCAACACCACAGTTCAAAAGCATCAATTCTTCGGCGCTCAGCCTTCTTCACAGTCCAACTCTCACATCCATACATGACCACAGGAAAAACCATAGCTTTGCCTAGATGAACCGTTGTTGGCAAAGTAATGTCTCTGCTTTTGAATATGCTATCTAGGTTGGTCATAACTTTCCTTCCAAGGAGTAAGCATCTTTTAATTTCATGGCTGCAGTCACCATCTGCAGTGATTTTGGAGCTCAGAAAAATAAAGTCTGACACTGTTTCCACTGTTTCCCCATCTATTTCCCATGAAGTGATGGGACCAGATGCCATGATCTTCATTTTCTGAATGTTGAGCTTTAAGCCAACTTTTTCACTCTCTTCTTTCACTATCATCAAGAGGCTTTTTAGTTCCTCTTCACTTTCTGACAGAAGGGTGGTGTCATCTGCATATCTGAGGTTGTTGATATTTCTCCTGGCAATCTTGATTCCAGCTTGTGCTTCTTCCAGCCCAGTGTTTCTCATGATGTACTCTGCATATAAGTTAAAAAAGCAGGGTGAGTGATGTTGAACATCTTTTCATGTGTTTGTTAGCCATCTGTATGTCTTCTTTGGAGAAATGTCTAGTTTTTTGGCCCATTTTTTGATTGGGTCATTTATTTTTCTGGAATTGAGCTGTAGGAGTTGCTTGTATATTTTTGATATTAGTTGTTTGTCAGTTGCTTCATTTGCTATTATTTTCTTCCATTCTGAAGGCTGTCTTTTCACCTTGCTTATAGTTTCCTTCATTGTCCAGAAGCTTTTAAGTTTAATTAGGTCCCATTTGTTTATTTTTGCTTTTATTTCCAATATTCTGAGAGGTGGGTCATAGAGAATCCTGCTGTGATGTATGTCGGAGAGTGTTTTGCCTGTGTTCTTCTCTAGGAGTTTTATAGTTTCTGGTCTTACGTTTAGATCTGTAGAACTGCCTTATGACCCAGCAATCCCACTGCTGGGCATACACACTGAGGAAACCAGAATTGAAAGAGACACATGTACCCCAATGTTCATCGCAGCACTGTTTATAATAGCCAGGACGTGGAAGCAACCTAGATGTCCGTCAGCAGATGAATGGATAAGAAAGCTGTGGTACATATACACAATGGAGTATTTCTCAGCCTTTAAAAAGAATACATTTGAATCAGTTCTAATGAGGTGGATGAAACTGGAGCCTATTATACAGAGTGAAGTAAGCCAGAAAGAAAAACACCAATACAGTATACTAACGCATATATATGGAATTTAGAAAGATGGTAACAATAACCCTGTATACGAGACAGCAAAAGAGACACTGATGTATAGAACAGTCTTGTGGACTCTGTGAGAGAGGGAGAGGGTGGGATGATTTGGGAGTATGGCACTGAAACATGAATAATATCATATATGAAACAAGTTGCCAGTCCAGGTTCAATGAACGATACTGGATGCTTGGGGCTGGTGCACTGGGACAACTCAGAGGGGTGGTATGGGGGGGAGGAGGGTTCAGGATGGGGAGCACGTGTATACCTGTGGCGGATTCATGTTGATATATGGCAAAACCAATACAATATTGTAAAGTTAAAAAAATAAAATTAAAAAAAAAGAAAGCGAAAAAATAAAAATAAGCAGGGTGACAATATACAGCCTTGATGTACTCCTTTTCCTATTTGGACCAGTCTGTTGTTCCATGTCCAGTTCTAACTGTTGCTTCCTGACCTGCATATAGGTTTCTCAAGAGGCAAGAACAATTTTGTCATTTGCAAAAACATGGATGGTCTTGAAGGGTATTATGCTAAAGTGAAATAGATCAGATAGAGAAAGACAAAGACAATGATATCATTTACACGTGAAATCTAAAAATTACAACAAACCAGTGACTATAACAAAAAAAAGAGAGACACAGATAAACAGAGAACAAACCAGTGGTTACCAAAGGGGAGAGAGAAGACAGGGTAGTGTAGGCTTAGGGGATTAAGAAATATAAGCTATTACATATAAAGTAAGTTACAATGATATACTACATAGGTTATACAACCAACATTTTATAGTAACTATAAATAGAGTATGAAGAAGGAAATGGCAACTCACTCCAGTATTCTTCCTGGGAAATTCCTTGGACAGAGGATCCTGGAAGGCTACAGTCCAAGAGGTCACAGAGTTGAATTCAACTTAGTGACTAAACAACATTAAATGGAGTATAACCTGTAAAAACTGTGAATAACTATTATTGTACACCTGTAACTTATATAATATTGTACATCAACTATACATAAATTATATGTGTATGTGTGTGTGTATTTAGAGAGAGAGAGGACCTAGTAAATAATCCTAGAAGAGGTAATATAATAAGGTTGACAGTGTAAGAAGATGCTTCAAGCTGCTGCCCTGTGGAGAATGCCCTGAAGAGAATCCAAGGTGTCGCCCTGAGCTTCCTCCTCACTGATTAGAGGGGAAATCCTCAACCTTCCATTGCTGGGGCTATTTTGTATCTGATGAACTATGAGACATTAGATATTTTCTTCATTCTGCACGTATCAGGGAGCGGAGGAACTGGTGCTCAGAAGGCATTTATTTGCTAAGTAAGAGCAGCTTTTTATAGCATAACCACTTAAGATTGCACTTAACTATTGTTTTGAGACTCACTTCATCATTTAAAATTTCATTAGGTCATAACATATTTCCAGGAAAACTATGTTACATCTCCCCACCTTCCCTGCACAAAACATCACTTTTGGTATTTTTAAAATTTAAAATTCAAGGACATGTACCAGATCAGCATATTTCTCTGATTTTTCTCCTCTCTAGGTCAAAAATATTTTTAGGCATGTTACAACACTATAAGACTAAATGACCTTCAGAATTTAATTTGAGTGCATAAGTAACAAAGAGTGAGACTGGGAGTTTATTAGAACACCTGATCTTTTTTGTTTATTTTGTTCATCTTTCCTTTTTACTCATTTCACTTTGGCTTATATTTTTAGAGAAATAGAACTTGTAAAAAACAAACAGGATTTTCCTTTTATTGTGCTCACTGTATGCTGCTGAATTATTAAGTAATAATATAATAATGAGCACTTATCTAGAGCTTTACTCAAGGACTTCTTACTTGCAACTTTACCCCTGGAGAACACTGAAAATGTTTTCTTTTTATAGTTTCCAATGGAAACTTCGGAGTGAATCTGTTTCTTCTTGGTGTATCCCTGCAATGAAAAAATTTTCCATTTATTATCAGATAAATAAATTGGATGATACGTTGTTGTTCAGTCACTCAGTTATGTCTGATTCTGCCACCCCATGGATACAGCATGCCAGGCTTCTATGTCCTTCACCAGCTCCTGGAGCTTACTCCAACTCATGACCATTGAGTCAGTGATGCCATCCAACCATCTCGTCCTCTGTCATCGCCTTCTCCTCCTGCCTTCAATCTTTACCAGCATCAGGGTATTTTCTAATGAGTCAGTTCTTTGCATCAGGTGGCCAAAGTATTGGAGCTTCAGCATCAGTCCTTTCCATGAATATTCAGGACTGATTTCCTTTAAAATGGACTGCTTTGATCTCCTTGCTGTTCAGGGGACTCTCAAGAGTCTTCTCCAACACCACAGTTTAAAAGCATCAATTCTTTGGCACTAAGCCTGCATGGTCCAACTCTCACATCCATACATGACTGCTGGAAAAACCATAGCTTTGACTATATGGACCTTTGTTGGCAAAGTAATGTCTCTACTTTTAATATGCTGTCTAGGTTTGTCATAACCTTCCTTCCAAGGAACACATGTCTTTTAATTTCATGGCTGAAGTCACCATCTGCAGTTATTTGGGAGCCCAAGAAAATAAGGTCTGTCACTGTTTCCATTATCTCCATCTATTTGCCATGTAGTGATGGGACCAGATGTCATGATCTTTGTTGTTGAATGTTGAGTTTTAAACTAGATTTTTCACTCTCCTCTTTCACTTTCATCAAGAGGCTCTTTAGTTCCTCTTTGCTTTCTGCCATAAGGGTGGTGTCATCTGCATGTCTGAGGTTATTGATATTTCTCTTGGCAATCTTGATTCCAGCTTGTGCTTCCTCCAGCCCAGCGTTTCTTATGGTGTACTCTGCATATAAGTTAAATAAGCAGGGTGACAATATACAGCTTTGATGTTCTCCCTTTCCTATTTGGAAGCAGTCTGTTGTTCCATGTCCAGTTCCAACTATTGCTTCTTGACCTGCATACAGATTTCTCAAGAGGCAGCCCAGATTGCTGACTCACAAAATTCTCTACTGTTTTAAGCTGCTTAGTTCCAGAGTAATTTGTTATGCAGTGACAGATAAATAATATTCCATATTACTTCAGAGGAAGATGATGCATTGATTAGCATGTGCAAAACCTTACCTTGAGATGATATAAATTAAGGTAGTAAGTTTCTCTATTACCATGACTATAGTTTCCTTGTAATGGCTGATGTTGGAGATACTCAGTAACTAGGAAATGAATAAAAGTTGACCAGTGAGGACTTAAATGCTGTGAGAGACTTGCACTAAAATGTTTCTTACAATGCTACTTTTTCAGTATTGTTTGAGTTTGTTCTTCAGGTCTCTTTAGATGTGCTTCCAAATATTCTGATGATCAAAACTGTGTGTCAGCCATAAAAAGCCTGGAAAGTATTAACCACATTAAGTTTTCAGAATACCAGACTCCTATAGGAGACTACCGGAGAGGGCAATGGCACCCAACTCCAGTACTCTTGCCTGGAAAATCCCATGGACGGAGGAGCCTGGTAGGCTGCAGTCCATGGGGTCACTAGGAGTTGGACACGACTGAGGTGACTTCACTTTCACTTTTCACTTTCCTGCATTGGAGAAGTAAATGGCAACCCAGTCCAGTGTTCTTGCCTGGAGAATCCCAGGGACGGGGGAGCCTGGTGGCTGCCATCTCTGGGGTCGCACAGAGTCGGACACGACTGAAGCGACTTAGCAGCAGCAGCAGCAGCATAGGAGACTACTCAAAATTATGCAGATATTTGGCATAGATTGAAGATGGAACCATCTTCAATCTATAAAATAGGGTGAAATCTAAGAAAGAAGCAGAGTAAGGCTAAACAAAGTCTACAAAGATCTGGATACGATTCTTAACTGATAAACTGGGTAACCCTTAGTGGATTATTCAGTATTACTTTGTCAATTGGAAAATAAGGTACTGTTCACTTTTGTATTTAGCAAGTTTTTTAAAAGCCCCTGTATGTAGCAGTTATTATGCTCAGTTTGGAGATAAAATGAATCAGTTATAGAGTGCTGTGCATGCTGTCTTCAGCCTATACAGTTGTGGTATTTGAATAAAGCCTACACACAATGCAGTAGTATTTTATTCAGAATTAATTTGACAGCATAATGTATTTGAATGTGGAGATGGGAGGAATTATCAGTGCTAGGTTGTTGCTTCAGCTTGTGTTTCTGCTAATACTTCATTCCTCTGCTCCTCTAGCAAGCTGAATTTTTTTAGATTAGCCTAAATTTCCTTTTAAAGTGAAATTATATTCATATATATAGATTTTAATGTGTGTTTTAATGTAATGCCTGGTAACCGTCAAACCGTGTCTTTGTATAAACCTTGCATTTCTGTAAACCTTAGGAAAAGCCTATGGCTTTATGCATTATACACACTTCTTAGTAATTTCACCAACTGAATTTCTTGTTTAGTAATAATGTCATGATTTATGAGCATTGTTTATATTTTATGCATTTATGTGGTGGTGATAAACATAGTCAAGGCTACGGTTTTTCCAGTGGTCATGTATGGATGTGAGAGTTGGACTGTGAAGAAGGCTGAGCACCAAAGAATTGATGCTTTTGAACTGTGGTGTTGGAGAAGACTCTTGAGAGTCCCTTGGACTGCAAGGATATCCTACCAGTCCATTATAAAGATCAGTCCATCCTAAAGGAGATCAGTCCTGGGTGTTTTGGAAGGAATGATGCTAGTACTTTGGCCACCTTATGCAAAGAATTGACTCATTGGAAAAGACTCTGATGCTGGGAGGGATTGGGGGCAGGAGGAGAAAGGGATGACAGAGGATGAGATGGCTGGATGGCATCACTGACTCGATGGACGTGAGTTTGACTGAACGCCGGGAGTTGGTGATGGACAGGGAGGCCTGGCGTGCTGCAATTCATGGGGTCGCAAAGAGTCAGACATGACTGAGTGACTGAACTGAACTGAACTGATAAACGTGAGCTGGATTTAGTTGAAAATAAAAAGAAATACTCTTTGTATATAAGTTCATGCAGTTCATAGATAAAATGTTAAAAACATAAATCATCAAAATCATGCTTCTATTATCAGTTAGTTCTATAAACCCTCCTAAATAATTATACCACCATAATATCCTTGCACTATTCAACATATTTGACCTGAGGGGTGTGTATGTGGCTTTATCATCTGTCACTGGCCCTTGCTTCCAGTGAAAATGGTGGTCTGAAAGGGATTTTCCTCCTCAAAAAAAAAAAAAAAAATTGTTTGACTAATCATGCCAAGTTCACCTTTTAAAGTTTTCCCAGGACCACTCATTGTCCGTTAAGTATGTGGAGCAGATCAAAGGTTAACAAGTCTTAATTGGACTTCATTAAGTGATAATATAAAATCTCGAGCTCCTCATTATGCCCCAGGATTGGACAGCAGTGTCGTAACATCATGGAATAATGAACTAGAAGGCATGCATTATCATGCCTTAGAACACTCCAGCAACTTATTATGTTCCAGATGTATTGTCTCAAGTGAGTTATAAAGTGAGGTGCTTATTAACAGCTCAGTCATGTCCCCATTTTGAGAACGAACTATATCTTCAGTATAATGGAGACTTCCTGATTTGAACTGTTAGGATTTGTAAGATCCTATTGGAGCCCATTTATCTTTCTTTACTGTTTATTTGCTGCCCCCAACCTTGAGAAACAAGGTTACTTGTTCATTCCAGAGCTTGTGCAATTCATTTGAAACATATCTTTTTGGTCATGCATCACTTTTGAATTTAGCGACTGTCCTTTTCTTCATCTCCTGTGTGTTGATTCCAAACCCACTTTCATAATATAGAGGATTCCGATAATGTATTTTCTGCTAAGCACATTCTATTTAGATCAGAGTCAGTTCTATGGTTTCCCTTTGCTCTGAGAATGGGAATCTGTGCATAGAAAGCAGTCATAACCGTAGTTAACTTGTCAGGGAAAATGGATGCAGAAATGTGCAGTGGAGTGCCATGTGCTTCAGAGATAACCACAATGAGGGATAATGAGCTAACCTTGGCCTTTAGTAATGCAAAGCTAATATACTCAGAAAGACACTGCCCTTCATCACAGTTTAGTATAATTGCTCCTAATCTGTAACCTGAACAATAAACGCAAACATCTTATTCCAAACACTAACATTAAGCTGGTTTTCCCCAGAATGTCAGTATGACATTGTGCATTCGTATGCCTCAGAGAGGAAAAGGACAGCAAAAAGTACATTATGTGCTATGGTCGCTCTGAACTTTTCTATGCGTTTCTGTGAATAAAGAATCAAATGACTGAGTTGACACTTACATTTATAACTCAGTTGACTGACAGAGGATGGCTTTGGTGGTGAAATAGATCACCTCCACAGGATACATTCCAGCCATCTCATCCTAAATCCTACATGAAAGCAATTATCAGATTCAATGGGCTTTGCAGGGCTGCAGGCTTAGAAAATTATTACAGTTCATATTTTGGAAACACCATGGCTATAAGGTATACCAACATATTTTTTCACATTTAAGATGATAAGCTCTGTGTGTGTATAAGAAAAACAGAATGAGAGTTTTATCTTTCATAAGTATAAACATTGAACTTTAGCTCAAGAAAATAATCCAAAATGCTACAGGGTGTCTTTTCTTCTATTCCTAAATTAGGTCTACTGATGAGCTCCAGTGTATACTGGGAACATAGAAGCCCCCATTTGCTAGCAAAGCAGGTGTTGAATAAATATTAGGTTTGGGCAAATGAGCAAAGATTAACTACTCATTCTTGTGGAACTGCTCCAGAAAAAGAAAGATTTCAAGTCCAAAGTGTGGGTGTTGACTGTGATATGTATAGATCTCTCACAGTGGCCTGTGGACCACTATTTTACTTTGAAATATTAATACATTGGTTCCTGAACATAATGTAGTGAAGCAGGTTCACAGGGGCTGAAGCCTTGAAAAGGGTATTCTACACAGACACCCAAGAAATCATTGTATATGCTTTACTTGAACAACTTTGGGTATAAATTCTGTTTCTTGCTTGGGATGATGTTTTTCCCTTTCAGTTCAGATTGATAAATATTTAACTCTGCTTTGTGACTGTTACTCTCCCCAGAGAGTTGTCTCAAAGTCCCTGTTCCCATGAAAATCCTCAGGCTCTTAGGGAAGACAGACATCTGAACATGCAGTAAACATGCACTTGGACTAATCCCTGTTGGGACAGCAGGAAAGACAGCCCTGAAGATGACATTTCAAAGTCCCTTTAAGGATGAATAAGAGTCAGTCAAGGGAAGGAAAAGAGGGAAAGAGAAAAAGAAGGGACTTTCCCAAATAGAGAAAACCATATTTGTGGACCGGACCAGAGTCGATAAAACAGAGTAGATTTGAAAGATGGAAAGACTTAATAGTTGGAAAAGGGAGTGAGTGAAGTTTGGGGCTTGAGAGGGGCTGGGCAGAAGTGAAAATTACAGGATATTATAGACCAGTTCACTCGTGTTTGATACTATCATATTATGTTCATGGTTTTGTCCACCAGAGTTCCACTTGTACATTTCCTTAATACATTGCTGTACATCTATTTACCTCTTAAACAAATTTATTCTAAAGGAAAGAAAGTGTCACATCCCTGTGTATATATGACACCAGCTTCTTCTCACGTAAACAGGTCACTTTTTAAAATGAAGCTGAAACAAAACAGAGTTGTTAAATCGTAACTCAGCATTGTTGCCCATGGGAGATGATGAGCATAGAGCCTGCTTTTTGACAAAAATGTAGCAAGTGTTAGGAAGGACGTAAAGTTACCCCAGCACCAACATGAGACTTCCTCCCTGGAAAGGAAGTTAAAAACCAAACCGCCTTCTTATTGTGAATTCATAAATACTTAGTGCCTTCATCATGTGCCACCTCCCACCCTTAGAGGACTGTCTGCTGTTAGCTTGAAGGTTTCCATAATACATTTCTCACTATTGGGGAATGATTATAAATCCTGTAGATTTAAAATTTTGTCCTAAAGACAATTAACTCTTCTAGGGAAGTACCCAGAACTGCCTGAAGCGAGAGAAGCAAGTTGAAATGGCTTTGAATTCTGCTCTCTTTTCAGCAAGTGTGATTTCCTGCTCTAAAGTGTAATACAGCCCCTTCTCATTATAATAATAATAGGTCATTGAGTAAAATTCATTTTACTAAGATGTGACAGTACGCTTTTTCTTTCACTGTTGTTCCCCTTATCACTTACACAGAGACGGGCATATAGTGATGTTCAATAAATAGATGTTAGTAAGTGGACACATTCATTGTGGCTTTTAGTGGCCTCTAAACACATGTGTTTTAAGGTTTCTCATACTGTAAGAAAATATGTTTTTGAATTGTCAGTGCATTGATATTTCTGTATTTAAAATATGCTTCCAAGCAGTCTCTGGCATCAATTACTAAGGAAATTAGTAAATGATGGGCTCTGCCATCTCCTTACTCAGGTTTACCAACACAACTCAGCTTCTGTGTTAACACATTGGACTGCGGGTCAGGTGTCCACTGCAGGAAAGGATCTTTGTTTATCCCCACCTGGAAACGGAAATCATCATTGATTCTACTGTAGTTATCTTTGCAGCCTCTTCACCTTCCTCCTGCATCCGGGTGTTTAACCTGCCTGGTCTATTTCCTTTCTTCTTTTCTTACTCCATCTGCCTGTCTTTTTCCCTTCCTTTTCTCCAGCTTCCCTCTCTGCCTTTCTCCTTGTCTCTAATTCATTCATCAAGGACTATTGTGTACTAGACTCTTTACTAAGTGCTCAGGATGTACTGAATTTCTTTTGGCTGCCAAGAAAGCTCAAACTTTTGGAAATGACACATTGATTTCCTCCTTTCCAAACTTACTAGTAGCCCTCACCCACAAAGTACCCTTCTAAAAATCCTCTGTCCTCTTTCCCTCTATGGGTGATAAGTAGATCTTTGAAAACATGTAAAACTTGTGAAGGCAGTGAGCCAAGCTAGTTCCCTAACTCTGCATCCCATCTTTAAGTCTGCACTCTTTGTTTCAGGCCAAACTTTCATGGAAATTTGGAGTATGTTTGAAAAAATTAAGCCGTCAGTTCTATACTAAGTCAATTTTGCCTATCATTATTTGGTATGGATAAAGAATAAAACATAAGCATTGCCATTTTTTTTCCTGCCCATGTAATTTGACATGATTTTCTCTGTATAAGCAGCCTCTCAAGGTATCTTTAAAATTTTAGTTTATGGAAGTAGAAACACACAGGGTATAAATCATAAATGTACTGTTTAATGAGCTATCACAAGGAAAACACATAGATCTAGAAATAAAACATTATCAGCGACTTAGAAACTTTCCTTGTGCCCTCCTTGATCACCCCCAGCCAAAGGTATTATCATAACTTTTAACCCTACAAATCAGTTTTGGCTATTTTTGAACTTCATATGATGGGCTAATACATTGTGGCCCCATTTGTTCAGCAAAAGTTTTGTGAAGTTGATTAACTTGAGTGATGTAGTTTATCACTGGGTGGTATGATTACATGACAGTTTTTAGATGTCCTCTGTAATATTTTTTTTAATTTTATTTTATTTTTAAACCTCAAACACTATTAGTTTTGCCAAACATCAAAACGAATCCGTCACAAATATCCTCTGTAATATTGAATTTCAGTCTGGGGCTATTACAAATAACAGTCCTGTGAACTTTATTGTGTGTATATTGGAAGCATGTATTTTTATTGGATACATACTTAGGAGTGGAATTTGAGGTCATTGTATACAATAATGGCACCCCACTCCAGTACTCTTGCCTGGAAAATCCCATGGATGGCGGAGCCTGGTGGGCTGCAGTCCGTGGGGTCATGAAGAGTCGGACACGACTGAGCGACTTCACTGTCACTTTTCACTTTCATGCATTGGAGCAGGAAATGGCAACCCACTCCAGTGTTCTTGCCTGGAGAATCCCAGGGACGGGGGAGCCTGGTGGGCTGCCATCTATGGGGTCGCACAGAGTCGGACACGACTGAAGCGACTGAGCTGCAGCATATACAATAAGCATTTGTTTATCTTTAGTAGGAAATGGCAAGCAGTTTTCCAACATGCTCTGCAAGTTTATACTTATGCTAGAAGCGATGTATGATAATTCTTTTCTCTTTAAAACCCATGTCAGCACTTGGTTCTGTCCATCTTTCTAATTTTTGCCATTTTAGGGAGTATTGAGGTGGTATTTTGGCTTTAATTTGCATTTTATTAATTACTAATGAGGTTGAGTGTTTGTTTATTGACTTATTGGCCATTGGAATATTATGTGAGACCACTGTTTAAATTTCTTGTCCATTTTCTACTGGATTGTCTAGTTTTGTTTTACTGATTTTTAGAAATTCTTTTATATTCTGAGTGTAAGACCTTTCTTATCCGTGTTGCATATTCTATTCTGTGGATTATCTTTTCATTGTCTTAAGGGTATTTGCTTGCTCGCTTTGAAAATAAATGGGATTCTTTTTTAACTTTAATACAGTCAAATTTCCCCAGTATTTTTTGCATCCTGTACAGGAAATCTTGAATTAAGATAAACTAAATTCCATGCTCCCTAACTTTTTTGGACATTGGTAAGAGCAAGTTTACAGTGTTGGTTCCTCATATCACTTACTAGATTAATTTTCTAAATGGTTATTTGACTTTAAAAAAGAATATTGAAATGGACTATTTTCCCTTACTCCTATTCTTCCTGTTTTAATTTTTTTGTTTTATTTTGAAGCAGTCTTTCTAAATATTTTTCCATATAGCGTTTTGAAACTAGTAGCCCTTGTATCAGTTAATGTTGATAAAAGAGAATCTGGCTCTTACAAAGTAGTCTTTGTGTTTCCATTGAGCAGTTTAGAAAGAAAGAATAGTAGGTTTTCTTAACTCTGAATTAGATTCCACATCCTTTTGCCCTGAGGACAAAACCATAGATGGGTAGGGAAAGATGACTTTTTGACATTGATCAACATCTTGTGTGATGCTTCTTCTGGTTAATTTTTATTGTTCAAGGTAATTTTAGTCATTCCTTTTTTTGTGGCCTGCCATTTCTGTTTCATTAATGGATTGAAACCAGGTACATGCTGAGATTGGAGGGTAGGGGTTAGTGACCATGCTCAAGTCTTTATAGATCCTGGCTGTAGTTGTCAGGTTTAGACATTCAGACTCTCACGTTGGATTGCCACTAGTAATTATGTATTTAGGGGCTGATTTATACCAAAATCCTTTGTAAAATGATCTAAAATCTTGGAATGCAAAATAATAGAAAGTTTTTTCAATTATTTTATTTGGAGGATAAAATTTTAAGAAGATGCAGTCTACATCCTATTCATCTTTATATCATCAATGGCTAGTCACATGGTAAGTACTCAGTAAATGTTAGTTCAGTGAAGGAAAGAAGGAAAGATATTCTTGCATATCTGTCCCATCCTAGAACTCTTTAACTTCAACATAGCCACATGCCAGTTGTCTGATATATGGAATCTAGTCCCAGAGAGCAACATTTGTTTTAAATGTTGCTTCATATTGATCCTTAATAACATTCAACTCTTACCTTGTTCTTATTATCTGTTTCATAAATTCCTGGCTGTGTATTCCCAATTTAAATATCAGCTCTGGGGTTGGCAACCCAGTTCAGTTCATTTGTCAAACGTAGCTGTTCACTCAAAGCTGGACCCAATACCCTGATTTTATGGCCTAAGTGAAAGTTTCACAGTTCTAGAACTAGCCCTTTAGAAGTTCCCCAAATGGGTCAATGACTGGCACTCTATTAAAGAAGGGAGAACAAATTAAGAATTATACAAAGCATATCCTGCATTGAGAAAAAAATAGCCTGAATCACTGGCTCCAGCTAATTAAATGTGACCTTCCTTCAAATTATTTAATCTTTCTGAGCCTCAGTTTCTTCAACTTTATCTTCAGGATAATAATTATACCTCCCTCATAGAAATGCTTTGAATATGAAATAAGATAATGCAGGATCCAGTCCCAGCACACAGGGAGTTGCCATTGATACTGATTTTGTCTCTTTTGTAATTCTTATTGGCACTATTGCCCCTATTAGTCATCTGCACCAGGGAATTTCTCCTGGCAGGTGAGTGAACTTTGGAGACCCAGTTATAGAGAAGATGGCTTTGAAGAGGATGGATTAGAATGAAAGAAGGTAGTGAACTTCACAGATACTTACATCAAGCTACAGTGGCTAAATGAATTGTCTTTCTCCACTTGAAGGAGATTCTGTCAGAAAAGCTACTATTAGTCATGTGGATCAGCCCGCTCTCTGCTATGAATAGTGTCAGAAAGAAATACTAACGAATCCTAACATTTTGTCATTCTCTTTTTTCCCTTCAGTGTTCATTCTCAGTCACCAAAAGCTTCTTTTGTGGCTCTATTATCCTGCAGTGAAAGAAATGATTAATTAGATCACAGCTTATCTGGCATTTTCTACATTATAGCCTGGCTGTCTTTCTGATACAAAAAGGCTGGCTACAGTTTTGGATAAGCTGTAGGTGATACCAGCATGCCTTTAGGAAAACATTTCCAAATATTTCCTGATGGTGCTTCCACACATCTGTTTGATTTCTATGAGTTTTGTTTTCTGAAGAGAAAATACTGAGGTAGGAAGAGTGCCCTCGTACAGAGTCTGTGTTTCTCACAGTATGTTCTTCAGACCACCTGTCTCAAGGTCATTTGAGACATGAGTGAAACATGAAAAAACTAGGCTGTGCTCCAGTCTCCCTGTTTTTGTTCTTTGTCAATAGGAGCCTTTGCAGTTTTAGTGGATACTTATGTGATTCTGCTGTACATTAAATTTGAGAAGCACAGCCTTACCCAGATGGTAATAAATAAAGGTACGTGTGTTGAGAGGATTTTGTGAGAATAGAATAGCTCACTACATGGGCTCTTAATATTTTTAAGTATATCTGTATGAGCCAGAAAAGTATGACTTCTTCATTTATTTCTGATTTAATATATATCTGGTGTTTCCTCCAAGTAATATGAACTTCTAGTGACACCAGAGTATGAATGACATAAAGTATCTATACCAAGACGCAATTTTAACAAATACCTCCACTTCACACTGACATCCTACCAGTTTCAGTTACTAAGTATGTTGTGGGATTGTTATTTTAGAGACCTTAAAAACTCACCTACATAGCTGGTTGAATTCAAAGATTCAAATTCAGCTAGTCTAAGATGGAGACTTCAAACATGCCCTAAAGCAAATCTCAGTGAGTGATCTTCAAACGACCCTTAGAAAAGGGAGTAGTAAATGCTGTTCTATGACGAGTCTACAGTATGTCTATCTTGTTGTTTTTTTTTTTTTTAATTTAGTGGCAAATACATTGTAATACATTTTATCTGTATGGTGTACTTTCTCTTCTAATATCCCTCCTATGAAATCCCAAATAACAATGCAAAGAGCTGAGTGTATCATCACACAGCATGCATCATCAATTTAGAGTTTAAAAGTGTTTCCCACAAGACACATAGGGATATCATCATGGAAGCATTTATTAAACCTGCTCTAACAGTACAAAACCATGACTACAGTCAAAGTGAATCATTTTTACTGGTAAATTGAAGCTGAATCTTGTGGTACACTAAAGGTGCTATGTTGAAGTTGAATCCAATTATTTTTGGCTTTTTGGTATCTTGATTGCTTCAGTTTTAGTGTAGTTACTTGTAGAACTGATGGAGTAGAATGTCTAAGGAAGTACTTGTAGATAGGTCAAGTTCAATTCTAGTAAGTTGGACTTCACTCATCAGCTCTGCTTAATTCTGTTGTCATCATGGAATGTTTTATTACAGCAAAGACAGTAGAAATCAAGGAGGGGGAGAGAGGACTCATCACACAGGGCCATTACTTGACTTAAGGTCGCAACATGACAGATAAACTTTATGTCATGTAGATTCGGAGCCAACACTATGGATCCATAAGGTACACAGTAATGGGCACTTGGTTTTCACTATGGGCGATTTAGGAGACCTGGCGGATGTAGTCATTGTACAGCATATGATCTGATGGTGTTTGGTCATCTCCACAGTGTCACAATAGCTGCTAAAGGAATTTCTCACTTTCTTTGACTCAGTCACTCTTAGGTGAATTCTCATTGTCCCTATATTGCCTCCTTTTGTATTTTGTTTCTCTACTTTTGTATTGGTTCCACGTTCCTTCCCAAAACCCTGCCTAAATGTATCCCTAGCTTTAATTCCTAAGCATCTGTCTTCTGAGCTATGAGGTTTATGTTCACTCTGGCACAATAGTTTTATACTGAGTGACTACTATGTGCCAGACTCAGGAATTATAAGGGAATAAGCAGCATGGCTTCTGTTCTGATAGGGATTACTATAATCAAAATTAAACTAATAACCTTCAGTTATGAGTAATTCTGAGGGTCTAGTATATTGCATAACCCACTCCAGTGTCCTTGCCTGGAGAATCTCAGGGACAGGGGAGCCTTGTGGGCTGCCGTCTATGGGGTCGCACAGAGTCGGACACGACTGAAGTGACTTAGCAGCAGCAGCAGCAGTATATAGCATGGTAACTATAGCTAATGACTGTATTATATATTATATATATATATAATTTTGTAAAAGTAGATCTTAAACTTGTTTAAAAATGTAACAGTGAGGTTATATATATATATATTAATTGATTTCATTGTGGAAATCATTTCATGATGTATACATGTCAAATCATATTGTACATTCAAATATATTACAGTTTCATTTGTCAATTGTACCTCAATAAATCTGGAAAAAAGTAAACAAATGAGATTAAAATTAGAATGAGGGATTTATTAAGAAGGTAAAGGAGCTTCTGAAAGCTCATAACAAGGGGCCTTATTTAGGCTAAGCAAGTGAAAGATGTGGTTTTGGAGGGTGTGATGGATCACCTGAGACCTGAAACTTGACTATGAGTTAAGTCAGGCATGGAGGGACCTATGGTTAATAATCCAGCAGAAAGAACAGGGCATGGAAATGTGCACAGTGAGATCCACGGTGGCTGAAAAGCAAATAGCATGAGATACAGTAGAGTATCCTGGAATGTGTCTACATGGTGGGCAGCAAACATCATTCAGGGCTTCTTAAACTTACTGCAGATTGTTCTCCGGGGGCAGAGAATGTCAGAATAACATTCGGAAGGAGGAAACAGGAGATTCGGAAAAGTCTTACTTTTGCACATTATGCTATTAACTCTGGCACTTGGGGAGTGGGATCTGGTGGGAGAGAGATGGGCTTCCCAGGTGGTGCTAGTGGTAAAGAAACTACCAGCCAAGGCAGGAGACAAAAGAGACGTGGGTTCAATCCCTGGGTCAGAAGATCTTCTGGAGGAGGGCATGGCAACCCACTCCAGTATTCTTGCCTGGAGAATCCCACATCAGAGGAACCTGGTGGGCTACAATCCGCGGGGTCACAAAGAGTCAGACAAAACTGAAGTGACGTAGCATGCATGCACAGGAGAGAGATACCTCATTTTTATTTTAGGTACTTGTCTATCATCGAATGTTTATTAACCTTTGTATCAAGAATTTCTTTTTAATTTGAAGAAATAATGAGACATTGTGCCCTAGCTTCAACATTTTTGCCAAAAGTGTCAAGAAAGAAACCAAGAAGTTAAATAGAGTTTACACAGAGAAAACTTGCCCCAAAAAAGTTTCCTTTGAAACTTGAACAAGAAAACAAATATGTGCTCTTCCAGTGAGCCTTCTTCCCTTGACAAGTTTTGATACTCACTGTTTCTCCCACCCCCTGCCCCCCACTGTCAAGGGCAAGGAGTTAGGCCGAGTTCTGAAGCCTGCTGCATCCTTGGGAGTATAGCTTTCATTGTTATTTCGAAGACATTTTTTCCCCAGGCAAAAACATCTCTGAAATGATTGTGAGTCAATAGGAAGACATGATTTTGTTGACAGAAATTTTGTTTTTCCCAAGTTTCTCAAGTTACTTAGGCTTTAAAACTAATTTGGGAAAGAAAAAAAGAACAGATCTTCTCTGTATCTATCTCAGACGCTTGCTGTTTTAGTCAGGTTTCTGTTGCTCTAATGCTATGTAACAAGCAATCCTCTGAATCCTAGTTGCAGACAACTGTAAACATTTCTTTACAGGCTCAAAGGTTTGCTGTTCTGAGACTCAGGGAAGATTAATGTCTATTTGGGGTATGTTCTTCCTTTGGCAAAGTGCTGAATCTCAACAGGGTTAGTGGACTCTTGCAATGCATCTTAAGATTATGGCTTAAACCCATTCCCACTTCTGCCCACTGATCAATATAAGTAAAGTGGCCAAGCTCAAAGTCATTAGAACAGAGATGCATACTCTGCTTCCAATAAAGGGACTCATTATTACCACGTCATACGACAAAGTCACTCAGTCATGTCTGAGTCTTTGTAATCCCATGGACTGTAACCTGCCAGTCTCCTCTGTCCATGGAATTCTCCAGGCAAGAGTGCTAGAGTGAATAGCCATGCCCTTCTCCAGGGCATCGTTCCAACCTAGGGACGGAACCCTGGTCTCCTGCATTAAAAGCAGATTCTTTACCATCTGAGCCACCAGGGAAGGTGACTCAAACTGTGTGTGTGTGTGTATGTGTGTGTGTGTGTAGAGAGAGAGAGAGAGAGAGGCTTCCCAGGTGTTGCTATTGGTGAAGAACCCACCTGCCAGTGCAGGAGACATGAGACATGGGTTTGATCCCTGGGTCAGGAAGTTCCCCTAGAAGAGGGCACGGGGCAACCCACTCCGGTATTCTTGCCTGAAGAATCCCATGGATAGAGGAGCCTAGCAGGCTAGTCCATAGGGCCACAAAGAGTCAGACACAACTGAAGTGACTTAGCCACGTGTGTGTGTGTGTGTGTATATATAAGAAAAAATGTTGCTCTAGGTATTGTAGGGTGCATGGCTCTACCAACAGCTTGGCTTCAGACTTCTAGCCTCCAGAGCTGTGAGAAAATAAATTTCTGTTGTTATAAGCCACCCAGCTGAAGGTAATTTGAAATGGTAGCTCTAGAACACATACTTCAATGTGTGAAAGCTTAGTTTTGTCTCCTTAAACTGGCAGTGGCACCAGTAGCTGTCCCCTTGGGTTGGTAAGGTTTTGTTTGTAAAGTGTATATAGCATAGAGACTGGTGTATAGGGAAGTATCATCACAGGAGAGGCTTTGCTATCATCCTCCTCCTCATCATCACCCTCAATCAGTGGTAGTTGTCTTCTCCTAGATTTTTTCTCTGATTGTTGTTATTGTTCAGTTGCTCAGTTGTGTCCAACTCTTTGCGAGCCCATGGACTGCAGCACACCAGGCTTTGCTGTCCATCTCCCAGAGTTTGCTCAAACTCATGTCCACTGAGTCAGTGATGCCATCCAGCCATCTCATCCTCTGTCGTCCCCTTCTCTTCCCACCTTCAATTCCTCCCAGCATCAGGGTCTTTACCAATGAGTCAGCCTCTTCCCATCAGGTGGCCATAGTATTGGAATTTCAGCTTCAGTAACAGTCCTTCTGATCAATATTCAGGACTTATCTCCTTTAGGATGTCCTTGTTGGATCTCCTTTCAGTCCAAGGGACAGTCAAGAGTCTTCTCCAACACCACAGTTCAAAAGCATCAATTCTTCGATGCTCAGCTTTCTTAATAGTCCAACTCTCACATCCATACATGACTACTGGAAAAACCATAGCTTTGATACTCATTCTTTAAGTACAGCCACTTAATTTCCTATAAATCTGTTAAAACTGGGTGTGTCCCCTCTGTGCTCATCTATGTCTGGATCCTCAATGTGCTTCGCTTGATGGCAGAGGAGGGTGTGTGTTTGAAGGGGTTGGGGATATAGTCAGAAATAGCCCATGACATTTAGAAATGTTCTTTCAGGCTTTAACTAAATTGGAGTTTATACCATAATATATGTGCATTTACTTAAATATAAATACACTCTGAATTACTATCTAGGTTACTTAACTTTTAAATCCTCAAATGGAGAGTTCAGGTCCTAGGAAGTTATAATATAAGGCTTCCTGTTCCCATCCACTCCCCCTACCCCCAGTATACCGTTGTAAATTCCTGGGCTTATCAATATCCTAGTCTGATAATGAGAGTTTGAGGATTTCTGTGTGGATGTTTCTGCCTAAGTCTTAGCTAGAATTTCTTATTATGGCCTTTCCGTTTCTAAGCATCAGTACCTCTAGGCCAATGGTTCTCAAGTCAGGAGTGCTTGGAATACCCAGGGGACGGACATATGACAACATCTGGAGGCATTTTTGTCATAGCTGAAAAAGCTACTGGTATCTAGTGTTTAGAGGTTGGGGATGGTGTATATGATTCTACAGTGCCTAAGATGACCCCATAAAGCAAAAATTATCTGGCTTAAGATGTCTACAGCGCAGAAGTTGAGAAACCCTACTCTAAACTATGCCAAAGATGATAAAGTTGTGTTGGGTCATGTCAGCCATAGAGATTTCTACCTTTCACTAGGATCATCACCATATAATATTTAATTATTTTCCCTCTGTCTCTCCATGCAACTTCATGTCTTAGGCGTTAGTGTATCCCTTTTAGCTCCTAGCACTGATCCTGGAACAGTAAGCTTCAGTACTTGTTGATAGATGGAGTCTACTGCTATGAAGATGACCTGTGCCTATGTCACTTGGCCACTCACAGATAGAAAAATATTTCTCTCTTTTTATGGTTCAGATAGCATTAGAAATGCATAGAATTTCAGAGGCAACAGGGTTCTTAGAATGTGGGTCACACATCACAGAGCTGAGGTTTGAGGGGGAAAAGTGATCCTTTAACAAGGGTAGGGTGGAAGCTGCTCAGGAATCAGAGACCTGGTTCTTCCCTTCCCGTCTGTAGGTAGGCAGCTTCCCACTGGGCCCACACATTACTCTGTTCTACTTGTTACCTTCCCCTAAGCTTCCTTCAAAGGAGTTCAGTGGTAATAATATTCTCACATCAATGGATGACTTGTGTTTAATTGGTTGAGCTGTCCTCCAAGAAGCATTCTCAGTCTCCAGGAACAATGTCATCAGACCCCAAATCCTCAAGGTACTCTGCACACTGCAGTTAAAGCTGTCATCACATTATATTAAAACACCTTCCCTGATACACAGTGAACCCCTAATGGCCCTGTGTCTCTCTCATCTTTGTAAGTAAAGATTTTCCCCAGCACCTGGAACATGATGGGTGATCAGGGAATGTTTGAATGGATGGATGAATCTACTGGTCAATCCATAAATCATTCCATCATTTTGGATGATACTTATGTGGGGTCTACATCTCTTTTGGCTCACCTGTTTGCCAGTGTACATACAGCATTCAGCAACTGAGGAAATCAAGTTCCAGTTCAGTTCAGTCGCTCAGTTGTTTCCAACTCTTGGCAACCCCATGAACCTCAGCACGCCAGGCCTCCCTGTCCATCACCAACTCCTGTAGTTTACCCAAACCCATGTCCTTTGAGTCAGTGATGCCATCCAACCATCTCATCCTCTGTAATCCCCTTCTCCTCCTGCCCTCAATCCCTCCCAGCATCAGAGTCTTTTCCAATGAGTCAACTCGTCACATGAGGTGGCCAAAGTACTGGAGTTTCAGCTCCAGCATCAGTCCTTCCAGTGAACACCCAGGATTGATCTCCTTTAGGATGGACTGGTTGGATCTCCTTGCAGTCCAAGGGACTCGCAAGAGTCTTTTCCAACACCACAGATCAAAAGCATCAATTCTTCAGCACTCAGCTTTCTTTATAGTCCAACTCTCACATCCATACATGACCCCTGGAAAAACCATAGTCTTGGGAAAAATGGAGGATTATTGCTTTGGAAATTTTCAAAGAATCAACACATAAGTGGATATGGGGAACAAAAATGATATTGTGATATTTCTATCTCTCATTTCTCCTCCTCTTTCTGCTTTTCTGTGTTGTATGCTGCATGTCAAACTCTCTGTGGCCCTGTGGACTGTAGTCCACCAGGCTCCTCTGTCCATGGGATTCTTCAGGCAAGAATACTGGCTGCTGCTGCTGCTAAGTCGCTTCAGTCGTGTCCGACTCTGTGCAAGCCCATAGACGGCGGCCCACCAGGCTCCCCCGTCCCTGGGATTCTCCAGGCAAGAACACTGGAGTGGGTTGCCATTTCCTTCTCCAATGCATGAAAGGGAAAAGTGAAAGTGAAGTCACTCTGTTGTGTCCAACTCTTCGCAACCCCAAGGTCTGCAGCCTACCAGGCTCCTCCATCCATGGGATTTTCCAGGCAAGAGTACTGGAGTGGGGTGCCATTGCCTTCTCCAAAGAATACTGGAGTGGGTTGTTATTTCCTACTCCAGGGGATCTTCCCAACCCAGGGATTGAACCTGCATCTCTTACATATCCCGCATTGGCAGGCGGGTTCTTTACCAGTAACACCACTATTTTATTTATAATTTGAACCAGAGTCTTAGACTACTGTTGGCAGTGCTCCATGTCCTTGGCCATCTCATAAACTGAATCTCTCAACCTAGTGGGCAGTGGGGCCCTGGTGAGGACTAATGCCCCATAACCTTTTTAGAACAGTTCTAAGAACTTACAGGGCATTCACCAACAACTGAGCCAATCACATTGGCTACAAGGATGGGATCATTTCATCAGGGCCAACCACAGAACCATCCATCTGACTGGAGGAGGTAGAGATAGTCCCAGCCAACTGTATGGAATGGATTAGGGAAGGAAAAGGTATTTCATCCCCAGGAGAAAGGGCAGAAAATCACTGCTGTTCAAGAGCATAGGGAATGCTCAGGATGTGAGATAGCCTATCACAGCTTCAACATGTGTCACTCCTCTGTCTTCTGCAAGGCCTAAAATCATGCTTTATATCCCAGCAGTAATTGGTGAATGTATATATAGCCACCAACTGAAGAAAATGTGTCATAATTTACTATGTAAGGTGTTGCCAACACACTGGTTTATTTAGGATGATTTGCCAGCATAGTGTATGAAAGATTTTCTAGCCCATAAATAGAACATTTATGTTCTGCTAAAATATGTCTCCCCCAGCATGCTTACTGTCTTGCTTTTCTTAACAATAAAATGGTGAAACTGAATGTGTAAGAGAATTGAAAGTGTAGGGTTTGGAGTATATGCCTTTATCAGATCAGGGGTATCTTTTGGAATTACTTGATTTTTACCTGGTAGGTCTGATAACAGTTTAATCAGAACAAGCTCCTCTGGGGCTCAGGAAATGGAATACTTGTAAGTTGCAATGGGCACCAATTGAAATTTAGGACCACAGTATCTCCACATCAGTGGCAACATCTAATTATTAAGAAGGAAAGGCAATTTTGTTGTTTTTGGCAGGGTAGTTGTATTAAATCTAACTTTGTTGACAGGGAATACTCAAGATTATCCTACAGAAATGTGCAATCAGACAATGAATAGATCTTTGTCAAAACAGCAAGCAGGGACTCTTTGTTTAAAAACATAACAAATATTGTGGCCTTAGGCTCTGGTGGTTAACTGAGTTCCAAATTCACTGGTGAAAGAAAAGCATTTCAGAGCTGAGATCTATAAGTCTTAGAGTGTTATTTTGCATTATGGATTTAATTGTTCCTGAATACAAATAGACGGGTTGGGTGGATCTGAGATGCATATCGTATATAATTAAATATAATATAACTCTGGTCCTGCTAGAATGTTAGCTCAATAGATGTAGAGCTTGTCTGTTTTGTTCAGCATTGCATCCTCAAGACAGCATGTAAAAGTTGTTCAGTACTCAGTAAATGAGTGAATGAATTGCAGTTAATCTTTTAAAATGAAAATCGTGATGTGTCACTTAATATGTAGATTTAAATATTGGACATATATATATTTCTTAGAACCACAGAATCATTCATCAGATCAGATCAGATCAGTCACTCAGTTGTGTCCGACTCTTTGCGACCCCATGAATCGCAGCACGCCAGGACTCCCTGTCCATCACCAACTCCCAGAGTTCACTGACACTCATGTCCATCGAGTCAGTGATGCCATCCAGCCATCTCATCCTCTGTCGTCCCCTTCTCCTCCTGCCCCCCAATCCCTCCCAGCATCAGAGTCTTTTCCAATGAGTCAACTTTTTGCATGAGGTGGCCAAAGTACTGGAGTTTCAGCTTTAGCATCATTCCTTCCAAAGAAATCCCAGGGCTGATCTCCTTCAGAATGGACTGGTTGGATCTCCTATGTGGTCCACTGGAGAAGGGAATGGCAAACCACTTCAGTATTCTTGCCTTAAGAACCCCATGAACAGTATGAAAAGAATCATTCATAGCATGTATTAATTCTTTTAATGTATCAACATATATTTGATGGGCAACTATTTCACTGGAGTGTTGAACTCACTTGTAGAGAGTAAATAACATCATTTCTGAATGTACTAATTAGAACTCAATCAGGAGCAAGTGAGCAAGCCTCACTTCAAATTATCTTAGGTGAGGAAGAGGAGCTTATGTTTTGGGAAGTCTAGAGGAGGAGAAATGACCTCAGGTATAGCTGGATCCAGAGGTCCTATTGATGTAAACTGGATTCTGACTCTCTCTTCCATTTTTTAAAAATTTCTGCTTTCCTCTGGTTTGGGTTTAGTTATTGGACAGAATCTCCTGACTTAGTAGCAAAGATGATGATGGGAAGGTCCATGCTTATATTGGCTTTAGAGTTAGTGATCCCAGAAAAATTAGTCTAGTCCTTCCTCCCACAGACCTGTAGACTGACCTTCATTTGTGACATCGCTCACCGCTGAACCAATAACTGTGGCCAGAGGAAGGGAGCCAGGAATGCTGTGATAGATCAGCCTGAATCATATATCATCACTTGGGCAGGGAAGGTATAACTGGGACTAGCAGCCCATGGGACTCCTGTGGAGTGAGAGAGTAGCACTGAGATATGTACATTACAATATGTAAAATAGATAGCTAGTGGGAAGTTGCTGTATATAACACAAGGAGCTCAACCCAGTGTGCTCTGACAACCTGGAGGGGAGAACAGGGTCGGGGAGGGAGTTTCAAGAGAGAGGGAACATACGTATACTTATGCCTGATTCACAGTGTTGTACATCAGAAACCAACACAACATTGTAAAACAATTATCCTCCAATTAAAAATATTTTTTTTTAAAGAAAAGAGGCAGATCCCAAAAGTAAGGACACAATAAAAGCAACAACCACAGATGTCCAGATGCCCACCGTATTCCCTCTAACAAGCTTCCTGTGTAGAGTTTGAATTGATTTTGATGGTGAACTTTTGCACCTCCCTTATGAGCAAACTGAAATTGTCAAGGCTGAAGTGGTTTGCTCAAGGTCATCCGGTAAGTTAATGACTAATCTATGACATAACTAAGAGCTTGAGTTTCCTAGTCTCGAGCCTATTCCCATTGCACTATTTGGCCTCCCAGGTGCCCTATAAACCTGCTTCCCTTTTTTCCTTTCACTTGAAGCATAACTATTCCCATTTAGTATATCATATCTTATTACAGAATTATAAAGTAGACTGGCCAAATTGCAGTTCCACATACAGTATAAAACTGACCTTGTGTATAATGAGTTGAAATTCCATAACCTGGGTAAGCCCAAGAAAATGAACCATGACTTAATAGCACTGCAATGCAAGGATTATGGGTGGGAGGATTTCTTTTAACTTATTCTATAAGGTATGGGTGGTTTTTAGACATCACACTCTTCCTGAGATGATTTAAATCAGTTCAATAGCAAGGGTTTGTGCTTTATGAGCTGAAACTCTTAGTCGATAAACCCAATGGAAATCATTGCAAGGAACGAGGCTCTGGCTGTGTTCATTTCACAGCCCCTCTTAACAGTCTGTGTTGTCCAGCCAGTATCCATGGCAATATTCTAGACTTTGTCTTCAAAGCAAATGACTATGAGGGAGTTTGGGGAATGGAAAAGAAAATAAAGCCGGGATCCCATCAGGACATTGTGACTCTGGGCAAGGCACATCACCTCTGAATGTCACTTTCTTCATCTGTAAACTGTGGATATTTATCACTGCATGGCAAATGGAAGGGGAAAAGTAGAAACAGTGACAGATTTAATTTTCTTGGGCTCCAAAATCACTGTGAACAGTGGCTATAGCCATGAAAAGTAAAGACGCTTACTCCTTGGAAAGCTATGACAAACCTAGACAGCGTATTAAAAAGCAGAGACATCACTTTTGCCCATATAGTCGAAGCTATGGTTTTTCCAGTAGTCATATATGGATTTGAGAGCTGGACCTTAAAGAAGGCTGAGCGCAGAAGAACTGATGCTTTCTAACTGTGATGCTGAAGAAGACTTTTGAAAGTCCCTTGAACAGCAAGGAAATCAAACCAGTCAATCCTAAAGGAAATCAACCCTGAATATTCACTGAAAGGACTGATTCTGAAGCTGAAGCTCCAATACTTTGGTCACCTGATGTGAAGAGTGGATTCATTGGAAAAGACACTGATGCTGAGAAAGACTGAGTAGAGGAGGAAAAGGGGGCAATAGAGGACAAGATGGTTAGATAGCATCACTGACTCAGTGGGCATGAGCCTGAGCAAATTCTGGGAGATAGTGAAGGACAGGGAAGATTGGTGTGCTGCAGTCCATGGGGTCGAAAAGGGTGGGACACAACTTAGCAAATGAACAACAGCAACAAGTTACTATCATCAGGCAAAGGTGAATTTAAAGATGGGAAATAATCCCTAGGTTATCTTTTCTTCAGACCACTAAATATGTTTATAATTGCTGTGACTTTCCACAGAAATGAATTACAAGTAACACAAGTGATTATAAGCAGTATACCAGAAAGCCAAAATGATTGTTCATATAAGAATGGATGAAGGGAAAAGAGGAATTAGTCATAAAATTGGTCCTCCTCACACTAATAAGAAAATATATTAGGTAGCAAAATACTAACATGGAAAAAGTAAAAAATAGGTAACGCACACATTTTCTCTTCAGTTGAATTGCACTTTCAGGAAATATGCAAAAGCATTCTGAAGTTACAACACTCTAGAATCCTTTGCAGTCACCCTGACATAGAAACAATATAATTAAAGACATGGTCCAAAATTTTTTATTATTCCACATGTCACAGGGAAACTGGAATGATTTTAACTATTGTCATTCTTTGTTCTATGAATTATTTTTAAACCACAGATTTACACAGAAATGACCAACAGTCTTTGAGTAGTAAAGAGATTTGGGGTAGATTTTAAATTAGGTCTATGGTTATGACATGAGATACACTATGTGTTTATTAAGTGAGGAGGATAATTGCTGATTTGAATTTACTTCTCTGTCAATGTGGACAAGATTGTCTAATGTGTCTGATTTTTCTTAAACTGCTATAAATTAGTATCAATTATGCACTGTTATTACTCATTTTATAGAAAAAATAACCATTTCTAAATGATATTATTCAAGACTCGTCAGTGGCAGATAGAAAAATTGACTTAAACTAGCTTAAGCAGAAAAATGATTTATTGGCTCACATACATGAAAATAAATGATACCGTGGTTTCAGGCATAGCTGGGTCTGGTTGCTCAATGTCAGTATGAATTATGCTCCTTTCTGACCTCTGCCATCCTCTCTGTTGGTCTCATTATCAAGTGAGGTCTTCCTGTGTGAACCCAAGAGAGCCATCATCAGCTCCTGATTTACATTCTTATCATCCTAACTACCTTAAACCCAAGGGAACTTGTTTTTCAATTCATTCCAGTCAAAGTGCTGGTGTTGTATCTCATTGAGTCAAGTTGGGCCACATGCCTGAACCTGAACCAGTACTGTGGTTTGTAGAGTGAATTACGCTGATTGTCCATACTCAAGTCACATGACTTCCACAGAACCTGGGGTCAGTCATACACAAATCATATTGACAAAGAGTGGAGATGACTTTCCCCCTGAAAGTGATGGATATGCTTTTTCTAAGAAGGTAGACTGCTTCAACATCAATAAAGTTCAGATGTTATATGTATGTAGCATGTGGCAAACTAAAAGGTTAATAGCAAGCTACCTGGTGAGGATTACACTGAATGTTATCAAACTGTATGATTGATGGATTTTTAGAAAACAGCCATTTGTCAACCACAAATTGCCAAAAATTAAGAGATTGCCTTCTATTGAATAATACGGAGTGAATTCTTGGTAACCAGGATCCCTAAATTTACTATTGTATGAAAATTCCCCATTCTTGAGCAAGGCTTCAAGATCTAATACATTATGCTTTCTCTGTGTTTTCCAAATTAAATTATATTAAAATGTCACAGCTAATTAAAACTGGTACTGTTTCTATAGACCATCAGAAAAAGTCATAAAAGTGAAAAATACCACATGTTAAAGGTTTACCTGTACAGTGGAATATCATGATTACTGGGATTAACCTTTTCTCCTATTCCCTTGGTGAAGTGACAAGCTTCACAGAATAGACATTGATTATCACCATGTCAGATCAGTTTTCAGAGCCATACCTCAGATTTACTGAGTCAAAACTTTGGGAGTGGGTCTCATAGTCTGTGTTTAATTAAGCCTTCCAACTGATTGTAAAGTTTAAGAACCACCAACTGCTCAATGTCAAGTGTGTGTTGTCAACAATTTTATATCAATAAAAATTCCATAAAAATTTTATTCTGATAGTATTAGCAGCAGTAGCAGTTGTAATAATTAATTACTAATCTCTTACTATAAGTCAGACATTGGGCATAGCTCATCTATGATCACACCTGCAGATATTAGGTGGTCTCATTATTCCCATTTTACAGAAGAGGAAATTGAGGGGGAAGTGAGGTGATTATAAGGTCACACAGCTACTAAATACCATTAACCTTTATCACCCATCCTATTATGATTTTGTTGCTTAGAAAGCTACTCTCCTCAGGCAGCAATAGAGCAAGGGAATAACAAGAGACTCAGACTTTTATAGATACAAAGCAGAATAGTGCAAGACCTTTCTATTCACATGAATGTAAACCTTGTCCATTTTTATTTTTAGTTGAATGAGAAAATAGAAGGTAGCGTTATTTTTAAATAGTGCATTTTCCATGGTAAAATGCAATATGCCTATCATAACTGTGTAGAATATGCAGGGATTGGGAGCTATCCTTTCCATTTGTGAGTGACCTGTGAACTAGTACCAACAGTGCCATTTTATTTCAGCAGCAAGCAGCAACAGCAGTGCCCACCACACATTTATTGTATTAAAGGTCACTATGTTGATTGGATCAAAGGGCTAACCAAGTTCCCATCCCTTTTGGCAAGGTGGTTATGACAAGCAGAATTGGTGCAGTGTACCTCAGTGTGGCTTTTCTCTTGGCTCTGAGTACTCTTGAGGTGCATAGTTTCAGAGAACCCCTTCTGTGCAGATTGCTGCTGCTGCTGCTGCTAAGTTGCTTCAGTCGTGTCCGACCCTGTGCGACCCCATAGATGGCAGCCCACCAGGCTCCCCCATCCCTGGGATTCTCCAGGCAAGAACACTGGAGTGGGTTGCCATTTCCTTCTCCAATGCATGAAAGTGAAAGGTGAAAGTGGAGTCGCTCAGTCATGTCCGACTCAGTGACCCCATGGACTGTAGCCTGCCAGGCTCCTCTGTCCATGGGATTTTCCAGGCAAGAGTACTGGAGTGGGTTGCCATTGCCTTCTCCGTCTGTGCAGATTAGGGTCTTGCTAAATTTGAAGAAAGACCTGAATCCTCTCTTCATCGCTGCACCTTTTGTCATCAATCAGGAGAATCTATTCAGACAACTTAGATTCTCTCATTCAGGGAATGGCAAGCTCTTGAGGTGATCTGAACCCCCCACATACTTCATCCTGTTTATGAGAAGAAAGCAGTGTTACTTGTCCCTGAAGAATATCTTCACCTCCATCTTTTCAGTGTCCAATGAAGCTCATCTTCCCCAACCTCACTCCCTGATGTGCATGCCCTAAAAGTGGAATCCCCTCCTCTTGAGTGTAGTGGGTTTTAATAATCAGGTAAACCCTTTAGAAGAGGCTCTAATGATCATTTAGGCCACCTGATGAAAAAAGCCAACCCAGTGGAACAGATCCTCATGCTGCGAAAGATTGAAGGCAAAAGGAGAGGAGGGTGGCAGAGAGTGAGATGTTTAGATTAGCATCACCGACTAAATGGATATGAGTTTGAGCAAACTCCGGGAGATAGTGAAGGACAGAAGCCTGGTGTGCTGCCGTCTATGGGGTCACAAAGAGTTGCATGGCTTAGCGACTGAACAACGACTACTGATGGTCAGAGCCAGAAAACTCTGAGAAACTCAAAGATGCAGAGGCATGCATCCCGCTACTTTACTTTTTATTAAAAAAAAAAAAAAAAAAAGTTCCATTTAATGAATAGGGCCACATGAAAAAGACCTGAGCATGACCTCTGGGTGCTGATTGACGTCCCCAACCAACAGCTCACCAAAGGAAAAAAAAATCGGGAACCTCAGTTGTATAGCTGCAAGAAGGTGAATTCTGTCAGTAAACTGAGGGAGCTTAGAAATACATCTTTGTCTGGTCAAGCTTCCAGATGAGGACACGGCCAGCCAATACCTTAATATCACCTCTGTGAGACCTGGAGCAAAGTATCCAGCAGAAACCTGCCAGATTACTGACACACAGAACTGTGAGGTGATAAATGTGTGCTCTTTTAAACTGCTAAATTTGAAGTAATTTGCTATGCAGCAATAGAAAGCTAATACAACCTGTAACATGCTTAATCCTCTGTCCGGAATACTATATTATGTAGCGGTAATTTCTAAGATTCTTATACCAAAATGAGATAATGTGGTTCTGAAACAAATGGAATGCAACACAGAAATGTTGTGATTCTCATGGACAATTAAGTTAAGAGGGTAGCATATTATATTATCTGTTGTCCCTTCTTGCTTCTTAACCAGTTTAGTCTCCATTTCCCAGTGCAGTATTACGTTATGTGTCTGTTCTCGGCAGTTTGCAATTTTCTGGCTTCCTATGTGTTTACACAGTGATTCAAAATTGCAGTAGCATGTTTTGATTTTTTAAACTGTTGAAACACTATGATTCTATTAACAAATGCTACAGTATTCCTAAGACTTTTCCCCTTGATATTGCTCATGTCTGCTGTGTTAGAGAACTTATATTTTTGTTTTATAATACAGATACATCCATGATAAAAGGTACAAAAGCCAACACAATTTATATATAATTTAATGTTTCAGATTGAAATTCAAAAATACATAGTCTAAATCAAAATATGTGAAACCTATACAGGCTGAAATTGCAGGCCTAACTTTTAAGCTCATTAATATCAGTTTTTAATTTTTTTCTGAAACATGGTTAAACATGATATGAAAGCACCATACTCTATGACAAATCTTTTTTTTTTTTTTTCCTTTTTGCTGCCCTGTATTTGTAATGAGCTTGTGTTTTAGACAAAAAGAAAGAGAGGGAATTGAAACTATCCTTCCCGTTACAACCAAGCCTGGTTTCTGAAGATGTTTTTTCTATTATTTAGCGTCTTCCATTTGTTTTACCTTACAAGTGTGATTCAGTTATCAGAACCTGAGGAAATTGAAACTGACATTTACGATTTCACCACGAACATCTCTACTCAAATCAGGAAAACTGAACTTTGTCACAAGACCTATTCCTTCAGGCCTTTTCTCTAAAATGAAAGTCTGCCTAAGTTAATGTCAATTCATGGGACCATCCTTAGAGTCTATATATTATCACCACGATCATCAATGTTAATTCACATTAATTATGCACTTCTGTGATCAGAGCTTTGCTAGGTGCTCATCCATTAATGGAATTTGATGGCTACTATCTTGGGATTTGCTCCCTGGGTTATCATGCCCTGTGAAATTACCTGACAGACAGAGACTGAACCATGTGAAAGTTCCAATTTGTCACCTCTATCCACAATTGACTTGGCATAATGCAAGCCATTTTTGGAAGCCAATTTTTATGTCCACCACACACTGTCTCTGCTTTGCAGGTCTGACTATAAAGACTTAAAAGTTCTCTCTCCTACACTTGTACCCATCCTTCACCAGACTCGTTTGGGTAGCCACCCTGCTGTCACTGCTATTTAATGCAGCAGCTGCTGCTTGCTACTATTTTTTTTTTTTTATAATACTTACTACATTCCAGATACTGTTTTAATAGTGTATTGGTCAGCTCGTGCTGCATGGGAAATCACCCCAAGACTTACAGATAAAGAAACAACAAACATTTATTGTCTTATGCAGTTACTCTGGGTCACAGATTCAGGACTGGCTTAGCTGGGTGGTTCCAGTTTAGGGTGTCTGATAAGGTGGCAGTCAAGATAGAGCCTAGGGACTGCAGTTTCTGAAGAGTTGATTGGAGCTGAAGAATCCAACTCTAAATTAACTTACTCATCTGGCTGGCAAGCAGATGCTGGTTACTAGAAAAAGCCCTTCCTTCCTTACCACTCAGACCCCTCCATGGAGTGGCTAGGATCTCTTCTCAATGTGGCAGTTAGCTTCCATTAAGGCATGGCATCCAGGGAGAGCAAAGTGGTCATAGATCTGTATTTTGTAACCTAGCCTTGGAAATCATACACACCCTTTCTATAATATCTTATTGGGTATGTAGGTTAGCACTACTCCATGCAGAAAAGAACTACACAAGGGCAAGAATACCAGGTGGCAAGAATTACGGGGGCCATCTTGAAAACTGACTACCAGATGTAGGTATATCATACAATTTTTGCTTACAGAATATATTTTGTGTATGCTCTTCTCAACTATTAGATAAATTTCCTGTCTTGAAAGTGAAGTCACTCAGTCGTGTCTGACTCTTTGCAACCCCGTGGACTATAGCCCACCAGGCTCCTCCGTCCATGGGATTCTCCAGGCAAGAATCCTGGAGTGGGTTGCCATTTCCTTCTCCAGAGGATCTTCCCGACCCAGGGATCGAACCAACCCAGGTCTCCCGCATTGCGGGTAGATGCTTTAACCTCTGAGCCACCTCTTCTCAACTATTAGATAAATTTCCTGTCTTGAAGGATGTACCTAAGAGAGTAGATTCTGAACATACTAATTTTAGTGCCTTCACTTTCATGATATTAATACCCGAATCTAGATATTTGAAAATAATTACTGAACTATAACAGTCTGTCTCCATTCTAGGCACCAGAGATGCTGTCATGATTGAGGTAGGCAAGACACCAACCCTCACAGAGCTTATAATTGAGGGACAAGAGACTTTGAATGAATAAATAGGGGTAATGCTGAGCATCATAATGAAAACAAGTTTGTGCTGAAATAGAAAATAACTGAGAAGTGGAGGTTACCTAAGATAGGGTCCCACCAATAACATTTAATCCTAGATCTCAAGGATGATTGTGGAAACTTATAGGAAAACGGGCAACCCTGGGGAGTAGGGTCAAGTCAGAGAGAACGAGCACAGTCATGTGCCTTTAGAGGAAGAAGCCTGGCCTGTTGAAGAGCCGGAAAAAAAAAAAACAAAAACAAAACACCAGCATGGCTGAGACACACTGAGTAGAGGGAGAGGACTGAACAGAGGGGAGAGGACTGAAGAGAGGGGAGAGGGATGAGAGATGAGAATGAAGAGAAGACCAGATGTGGAGGACCTGCTTCCAAGCTGGCTGCTGTCAGGAGGCTTCAGTTCCTAGTCATATTCATATGGACCTCTCCCAGAGTGCTGCAGGTCACTTCTAAATGCAATAGGAGTCCTTGAATTTTAGTAGAGAATCAGAAGGATGTTCTTCGTATTTTGGGTTCATCAGCCTTGCCACTAAGTAGAAAACAAATGGTCAGTTTCAGCTGCTTTTTTCTTGCCCTTTTTGTCCTCTTATAGAGCCAAGTGTCTTTAGCTTTAGACCTTGCAATGTGCAGTCACTCTTTTTCCCCCTACTATTAGAATATTGTTAAAACCATCAGCACTTTTTGAAAAGTCAATCACTGAATGAGCCTAGCCAAAGTGAGAAGTTGAGACAATGATGGGGATGTTGGAGCAAGGAGATAGTTGCTATGGAGATATTCATCCTTATCTAGTAAGCATCTTTGCTTGGTTCTGTGTGTGTACACTCAGCCCTGTGGTTGCTCAGACACTGAGCAGCTAGATGAGATGACAACACACCCTCCAAGCCACAGGGGGAGCTGTCATCTTTCCACCATCTCAGGATATTGAACTCACCCTCAATAACATTCCTCAGGGTGCAGCATCCTCGAGTTGCAAATGGTGGTTTTTATAAAAATATTTTAGGCAGAGGAAAAGTATGACACAAACCTAGTAGTGTTACCAGTTACTCTACACTTCAGCAGAAACTGGTACTCGATTCTTTTGAGTGATATAATTAATCAGTTTTAGTACTCCATTGCCAGTAGAAAAGAAACCAACTCCAGCTAATACAGGTAGAAAATAAATTTATTGGATGATGGCCAGAAGACTTGGGAAACTGAAGAGAATGTTGGATATAGAACTTTGGTGGGGGTGGGGGGGGCAGATAAAACGTAAACCTAAAATCACCATCTGTCCATGAATTAAGATGTAGCATCTAGTTTAGTGTCTTCAGATTGTCAATTCTGGAATGAGTGGGTTCTACCATTCATTTTTGTTTATTTTCCTTTTTTGTGTCATTTTTATTCATATTAAAAATCTTAAGAGAGAGCAGTATGTAGTTTCAGTTCAGTTCAGTTCAGTTGCTCAATTGTGTCCGACTGTTTGCGACCCCATGAACCCCAGCACGCCAGGCCTCCCTGTCCATCATCAACTCCCAGAGTCCACCCAAATCCATGTCCATTGAGTCTGTGATGCCATCCAACCATCTGATCCTCTGTCGTCCCCTTCTCCTCCTGCCCTCAATCTTTCCCAGCATGAGGGTCTTTTCAAATGAGTCAGCTCTTTGCATCAGGTGGCCAAAGTATTGGAGTTTCAGCTTCAACATCAGACCTTCCAATTATTCGGGACTGATTTCCTTTAGGATGGACTGGTTGGATCTCCTTGCAGTCTGAGGGAATCTCAAGAGTCTTTTCCAATACCACAGTTCAAAAACATCAATTCTTCGGTGCTCAGCTTTATAGTCCAACTCTCACATCCATACATGACTACTGGAAAAACCATAGCCTTGACTAGACAAACATTTGTTGATGAAGTAAAGTCTCTGCTTTTTTTTTTTTAATTTTATTTTATTTTTAAAATTTACATAATTTTGCCAAATATCAAAATGAATCCACCACTCTTCTTTTTAATAGGCTGTCTAGGTTGGTCATAACTTTCCTTCCAAGGAGTAAGCGTCTTTTAATTTCATGGCTGCAATCACCATCTGCAGTGATTTTGGAGCCTAGAAAAATAAAGTCAGCCACTGTTTGGAGAAGTAATATTTCAGAAGAAAATCAGGGTGCTGTTACCAGAAGTGGTACTTTCCCTTCTACTCTCAAATCCCTAAAGTTCAGCAGATAGGATATTGCATGTATGAAAGATATTAAATCTTACGGAAAATGTCATTAAGGCTGTGGATTCTACCAATATAGTCAAGAAGACATTCAACTTACATATTCAAGTTAATTTGATCAGTAAACTACAGAAAGTCATATGCCATGTCTTTCTATGTAATAAACCTCCAATTTAGGAATTATATCCATAGTAAATGCTTGAAACCAGAGGGTGTGGCCTGCTTAAATCTTCTTGCCATTTGAGTCCCTGAAAGTTCTACTTTAATCCAGAAGAGGCTTTAGCACATTCTTCCAATGTTGAATCAAATGAACTTTGATTTTAAACGTACTTGACGTTTGTTTGCCTGTTTTAGCCTCAGATGGGTATTGTTGTTGTTGTTTAGTCATTAAGTCATGTCTGACTCTTTGTGACTCCATGAACTTTAGCACTCCAGGTTTCCCTGTCCTTCACCATCTCCCAGAGTTTGCTCAAATTCATGTCCTTTGAGTCAGTGATGCCTGATGGATGTTATTATATATAAAACACAACCATGTAAAAATGACTTAACTTCAGAGTTGGTATTATTATTCATGTTATCATCTCTTTCTATATATATAGCTACTGTGCTATACCATTGAGTTGTATTGAAGATAATTCTCAATTGATTCCGACTATCCCAGTCAAATACATTAGGATTGATTTCTTGGATTAGTTTAGAAATGGATTAATTTTCATTAGAAAGAATGGATCAGCTAGGCTATTGGTCTTGTCTTTGACATACTTTGACAACCCAGCATTCCACATCAACATCATACTGGGTGCCTTTGTCTACCTTCTCATTCCTTCCAATTACTTAAAGAATAGTCATTTCCTTAACCTTCTGGGCATTGTTGGAATGATAATAACTTATAAATTCAATCAGGAATTAAACTCTATAGAAGCTGTGGTTCTTTGTGGCATAGGTAACACAATTTGGGTAGCCTTCCAAAATTTTCCAATTAAATTCCTTAGATGCTGTGAGATCGTTCCCCTTGTAAAAAAAAACTTGGCATCATAAAGTTCTAGTCTTCTAACCACATTATCTCCACAGGGTAGAAGAATAGTGCTTCACAGTACAGGCTCAGAGTTCAAAGAGACCAGAATTCAAATCCTAAAACCATTTTTCTGATCAGGTGACTCTGGGAATTTTACTTTATTTCTTTGGGCCTCTGTTTCCTTGCTTTCAAATAAGTATAATAATAATAATAATAAGTGAGGTTAAATAATATTATACAAGTTAAGTTCCTGTGTTTTGCACACAGTAAGAGATCAGAAAGTGTTTTAAGTTAGCAGCTGCCACTTCACTTTGCCCTTACAAGATGCTTTGTAAGATGTTCCCAATCTCCTCTTATACAAACAGTCTTTGGTTATTTATTGTACTCATAAGAGAATCCATTGCCCCAGCCTTTTAAATAATGAATACCAGATGTTTTCTTCTGATGGTGACAAGGAAAGAGACCCCAGGGAGCAAGTGGGATCTTTGCTACAATCTTAACTCAAGTGTCATAATAAAGAAGAAAGTTAAAGTTTTGTTTAGAGGCAGTATATACTGTTACTGATCTGTGAAATAAAGGGCACTCAGATTTCTGCATTATTTAATCATATCAATATAAAGCTCCATAAAACTAAATTCAGTGACGCATCATTCATCCAGTGTGCCAAAGAGGTTCATTTTAAATTAGCGTTGTTTTAACTGAAATCAAACCTATAAGGTAATGCTTAAGAGGAATAATAATAAAAACAAAACAACAACAATAATAAATAGATTGTACTCAGTGGGCCCAGAGTACTTTCCATGCATTATCTCACTTACTATCACACTAAGCAACATGGTTTTTAAAAGACATAAAAACATGCTAAGAACATAGAAATTGAGGCTACGACAGTCTGAGTTGAAATTCAGGCTATGTAGCATCAGCCAGGTTATTCTTCATGCTATGGGAAGGGGGGGCCCCTCCAAAGCCCCAAGAGTGGGCTCTTGTCTAATACTCAGAAAAGAATTGTCTGAGGAGATATGTGCTGACAAAACAAGAGACTTTATTGGAAGAGGGCACCCAGGGGGAGAGCAACAGGGTAAGGGAACCCAGGAAAACTGCTCTGCCGTGTGGCTCGCACTCTTGGGTTTTATGTTGATGGGATTAGTTTCCGGGTTGTCTTTGGCCAATCATTCTGGCTCAGAGTCCTTCCTGGTGGCTCATGCATTGCTCAGCCAAGATGGATGCTAGCAAGAGGGATCCTAGGAGGTGGATGGACACGCAGTGTCTCCTTTTGACCTTTCCTGAACTCTTCCAGTTGGTGGTGGCTTATTCCGTTTTCTTTACCAGGACCTCCTGTTGTAAAACAACTCACGCAAATGATTACTAGAGAGCCTGGCCAGGGTGGGCAGTTTCGGCCAGTGTGCTTCCCCTAACACTGACATTCTACTTTCGCCATCTGGAAAAAAAGAATTATATAATTCCTGAAAAATGGAGGGTTGGAGAAAATCTAGGCGATGGAGTGTTTAAGTTTTTAGATAAAACATCAAAAGCATGATCCATGAAAAAAATACTGATAAACCAGGCTTTACTAAAATAAAGCATCTGCTCTGTGAAACACTTTGCTAAGAGAATGGAAAGACAAACTGCAGACTTAGAGAAAATATGTGCAAAACATATATCCAATAAAGCCATTAGAATGGCAGAAATCCTAGAAACTGACAACAGCAACTGCTGCCAAGTATGTGAAGCAACAGGAATTCTCTATTTACTGCTGCTGGAAATGGAAACTGGCCCAGACACTTTGAGAAATGTTTGGCAGTTTGTTACAAAGCTAAACATTGTCTTACCATATGACCAGCAATCATGCCCCTAGGATATATGCACAGCTGATTCTAAAGTTTATGTCCACACTAAAATGTGCACGTAAATATTTATAGCAGCTTTATTCATAATCACTTCAAACTGGAAGATATCCTTCAACAGGTGAATGTATAAACAAAATGTGATATGTCTGTAACACAGAAGCCATAGCCGTAAAGAGAAATGAGCTATCAAGTCACAAAAAGATACAGAGAAAAGAAATGCATACTGCTCCATGAAAGAAAAGTTTACAGGCATGATTCCAACTATATGACATTCATAAAAAGTAAAACTTCAGAGATCTTTAGAAACAGAAAATAGTTCAGTGATTGCCGGAGATAGAGAAGTTCAGAGTTGAATAGATAAAGCACAGGGGATTTTTAAATGTGGTGGAACTATTCTGTATGATTCTCCAATTGTGGATACATGACACAGTGCATTTGTCAAAACTCATCGAAACTTACAAAAGAAAGAGTAAATCTTAATGTTTGCAAATATACAAGTTATTTGAGAGGTCTGGGTAATCCCAAATGAAAGCAAAAGTGATTTTTAAAACTATTTATAATAAAACATAAAATAGCCTTATTGAAAGGAATGGGGAAAAAACAACAGTGATAAGTAATTTGGAGAATAAGTAAAGCTTGTAAAACAAAAGGTAAAAGAAGCTATATGTAAATACTGTACTCTAGCTGCTAATGATGTATCCACAAGAGTTAAATGTGTATAAAAACATGTACATGGTAAGTGAAAAGTGTTAGTAACTCAGTCGGGTCCAACTCTTTGCGACTCCATAGACTGTAGCCCACCAGGCTCCTCTGTCCATTGGATTCTTCACGCAAGAATACTGGAGTGGGTTGCCATTCCCTTGTCCAGGGGATCTTCCTGACCCAGGGATCGAGCTCAGGTCTCCCGCATTGCAAGCAGATTCTTTACCATCTGAGCCACCTAAACACACATGTATTTTCTTGCACTAGTGCTCAGTACATCTAACGCTCAGATCTTGGTTCCTAATGCCACTATCTGATAAAAGAATCCAGGAATCTTTGAAGAAATGGCTAACTCAAGGATTGGGGCGGAAAATAAGCAAGATGAGCCTAGGACATCTTACAGTGCCAGAAAGTGAGGAAGTGCACAAGAACCCAGACATCCCACACTGAGTCAAAAAGATCATAGACACCAATTGAAAGAACGCCCAATGAGCAAAAGTGGGGGCAAAAATTTGAGCAAGAAAATAAAGTAGTAGTGAATTGTAACCCAAAGTTTAAAATAAATATCTGTGAGTCCGCAGTGTTTCCTGTTTCTGTGGGGCATGCATACATGCTAAATTGCTTCAGTTGTGTCTGACCCTTTGTGACGCCATGGACTTTGGCCCCCCAGGCTCCTCTGTCCCTGGGATTCTCCAGGCAAGAATATCGGAGTTGGTTGCCATTTCCTCCTCCAGGGGATCTTCCCAACCCAGGGATGCAACCCATGTTTCTTATGTCTCTTGCATTGGCAGGTGGGTTCTTTACCCCTAGTGCTGCCTGGGAAGCCACTATAAGCAAATAATGGAATACATAAACACCTGGAAAAGAATAGACAAATCTACTATGTAAAATAATTCCAAATAATTTATGTAGATACCACCCACCCTCAAGGAGATGGGTGCAAAACTCCCCATGCTTTAAGTGTGGGCTGTTTATAGTGATTTCCTTCTAAAGTGAATGGTGTAGAAAGGGCGACAAGGACCAGTAACTTTACAGTGAAGAAATAGAGGCAGCATTACCTCAGCCAGGTGACTGAGACTGACATACACGGTGATGCCACGTTGAGAGTATGTCCCTTTGTTGTAAGAGATGAACATGAAACTTGGTCTCTGTGGTTTTCCTCTTCAAAACTGGTAATCTCAGTCTTACCATTAGAAAAACATCTAAATTGAGGGATATTCTACAAATTATATGACTGGTGCTCTTCAAATCTGTCAAGATAATGAGAAAAAAAGGAAAATCTGAGAAACTCTTTCAGTCAAGGGAAACCTAAGAAAACATGATGCTTAAATGATAGGGGTCCTGGATGGTGTCCTAGAATAGAAAAAGGACAGTGGGCATAAAACTAAGAAAATTTGATTAAGCTCTAGTTAATAATAAAGTGTCAGTATTGAATTACTAATTACAACAAATGTATCACACTAATGAAAAATAATTATGTATAATAGCAAAACTGGAATGGAGGATATAGGAACTCTACTGTAGTCAGTTTTTCTGTTCAAAAAAATAAGGTTGATTTTTTTTAACAGAGAGTTGGTATAAGTGAGATAATGTACATTCCAAATATTTTACATGTATGGATTTATTTTATTCTTGATAAATGCACTTAATAACTCATATAATCTTCACAATAACCCTGTGTATTGCCTAACATGTTTTAGCATGTATTATTATCATTTTTATTTTGAATGGTATTTAGATTGGAAGAAAATGAATACCCTTCACAGTAAACCTCTAAAAATAGGCTAAGTGGTTTGTATTTGTATGGCTTTCTGGGGAGGGTCCAAAGCACTCACCATGTCTTCACGTTTTTTAACAATATGTTCCCCAGAAGTTGAATCAGCATCCTGCAGGACATGATGGTTCAATGTTCTAGCATTAATTCAGTGTGAAAAATTCCAGCTTTTCAATTCTAAATGTAGAAGCCTAATGCTGCTGCTGCTGCTAAGTCGCTTCAGTCGTGTCCGACTCTGTGCGACCCCATCGGCAGCAGCCCACCATGCTCCCCTGTCCCTGGGATTCTCCAGGCAAGAACACTGGAGTGGGTTGCCATTTCCTTCTCCAGTGCATGAAAGTGAAAAGTGAAAGTGAAGTCGCTTCCTAAAATTTCCATTTCCATGTATTTAAATAGATGAATATTTCAGGTTATCTTCTCAACATTGAATGACAAGTATCTTTAAGCTATGAATGCTGTTCTAAAGTTTCAGTTCATACCATGTTTTGATGAAATGATGCATTTAGGAGAATCAAATGTGACTTCTTAATACAGAGGTTAATTATTACAGTTTTTAAAAGGGAAAAATGTTCTCCTGATAATCCAGATTCTTGGTTTATTGTGGTTAGTTCCCAAATTACCACATGCTTGTTGGGGAATAAGTAGCAGCTGCTCCTTTAGAGAACCTTCCCCGGTGGCTAAGCAGTAAAAGAATTGACCTGCAATGCAGGAGATGTGGGTTCAATCCTGGTTCGGGAAGATCCCCTGAAGGAGGAGATGCAACCCATTCTATATTCTTACCTGGAAAACCCCATGGACAGAGGAGCCTGGCGGGCTACAGTCCATGAGGTTGTTGGTCTTAGAGTTTATCGTGTGCTCATCAGTCCCATTGTCTTGTAACTTTATATCTGTGTGTAACTTCATGCTTGATCCTATAGGGGTCCAGTTTATGAAAGCGAGTAACTCCTACCTTCAAATATTAAAGTGCATCCAGATAGAAGAGAGACAGAACTTATTCTCTGGAGTGTTGGGGAGCAAAGCTTATATAAAGGTTAACACTTACATTGACTTAAGTTTCTGCTTCATTAACCTGAGGCATGTATTGACTTATGAGGTGTAGATCTCTTCTGCCTGCAATAGCTGATGTAAAGGAGTATCTGAATTTGGGGTGGACTGAATGAATGGCCCCTGAATTCCTGTCACACTTTGAAAGTGTACAGTTGTTTCTCTGGTAATGTCAGTTTCTTACCGTCCATGACTATCACAAATATAACTTCATTTCATCTTCTCTAAATGTGAAATCCTTTCGAGTGCCCTTGACACTGCTGAAGGATGTCTAAATAGTACTACTTAATTCCTAAGCATTCTTTTTTTTTGAAATTATTTTAAACCAAGATGTTCTCTAAAAGGATTTATAACTTACCATTAGAAATCCTCTTCATTGCATTTTAGCACTTTAGGATTTTGTTGGGATTACGAAGGGGATTTCTTTTTATCACTAGGGAAATATGGTTGCAGCTATTATATCTTAAAAGTATAAATCGTAGACATAGCTTGACAGTGAGAAATGAATTTATATTCCACACTGAACTAGGCTTCCTTATAACCCAAAGACATTTTTAAAAACAATTTTAATTTCACAAGAAGTATAATAAAAGAAAACCCAGGGGAGTTCAATCCACCTGTGAATGTAGTTTACTAATATATACATTATTGAATATCAAAATATAGTTTAGAATGTACAGAACTTAGGAAGCAGTGATATTATAGCACTCTGACTCGTGTTCAGCTCTGTCAATAACAGTTGGACATAAATACAGGTGTCTATATAATCACTCTAGTCCTGTTTCTGCATCCAGTCCCTTCAACCTACTTTCTTATTGACTGTCAGATAAGAGCCACTCTTTGCCCTTGGGAGGTCCCTCTTCTCACACGTGGCTGATTGCTTGCTTCTAGGCCTGCCAGAGAACGCTTCTCTCATATTTCACCTTTTAAATGGGTCATCTGATTCAGTCAGTTTCATCTCCAGGATGATCTCCCTTTTGATTAACTCAAAGTTAACTGATGCATAATCTGTAATAGTGAATGATCCCATCATATTCACTGATCCTGCTCATGGTCAAGGGAAGAAATTCTACAACATGTATATACCAGGGAGCAGGAACCTTGGCGACCACCCTCAATGCTTCCTGTCTCTGATAGGTACCAGGTTGGGCTCAACATTGGTTGTGAGTCTGGAGATTGTAGTTTGTTACCAGAACAAATAGGATACCTTGCACCTACTGGGCAGACTGAAAATAAGATCTTCAGCAGTTATCAAAGCGTAAGGAAGTCTTGTCCTCTCCAACTATTTTTGGATTTAATATGATAGTTGATAAGTTTCATATGGCCCCTTAGTTATTTATTAATTGTGTTATTTACCTGTGGCTTAATTACAGAAGTGACAATACAAATTGTAGTAGAGCATGAATTAGACATTTGAAACCAACCCATCTTAATTAGAAAAAATGCCATTTAGCTTTTAGATTCAGTTAATGTATTAACTCAGTAGGACAAACTATTGTGTGTTCACTGACAGGTACCCTCAAAGAGCTTGTAATTTTGTAACATAAACATGCAAATAGTATCTTCACTACAAGGCTGAATGATGTCAGTGCAACATGGGTGAACATACAAATTGTCCTCCTGAGTGAAAAAGTCAGACAGAGAAAGACAAATAGCCTATATCACTTATATGTGGAATCTTAAATTTAAAAAAGGAGGGTACAAATGAACTTATCTGTAAAACAGAAGTAGAATTACAGATGTAGAAAACAAACTTATGAATAGCAGGGGGTGAGGAAGGGAGAGAGAAATTGGGAGATTGGGATTGACATGTACACACTACTATGTATAAAATAGATAGCTAATAAGGACCTATGTATTAGTAAGCATGTGAAACACAGTGCTCTGTGGTGACCTAAAAGGGAAGAATAATTTTAAAAGTGGGGATATATGTATACATATGACTGACTTTGCTGCACAGCAGAAAGCAACACAACGTTGTAAATCAACTGTACTCCTTTTTTTTTTTTTTCTAAGTAAGTGAGATCTTGTGAATCTCAGATGCATGCATGCAGTCTCGGGTGTATCGACCCCGTGGACTGTAGCCCACTAGGCTCCTTTGTCCATGGAATTCTCCAGGCAAGAATACTGGAGTGAGTTGCCATTTCCTGACCCAGGGATTAAACCCACATCTCCTGCATTGGCAGGTGGATTCTTTACCACTGCGCCACCTGGGAAGTGGCTCTCAGATGAGGAAGTGCTTAATTCAAACCGAGTTCATTCCCACAGATGTCGGGGCATGTGTACCAAGGCTGGCAGCAGAATAGGGTAGCAAATGTAATACTTCAGCTTGAAAGTGCAGAGAAGATGGAATGTCTTTAACTTGTTTATAATTAATATGGTCTTTTCCCTAAATCCTTTACCCATACATTAGTGCAGTGAAGAACAACAACTCCGGGGGAATGTCCAATGTAAGGTTTTACAATTTGTCTGATCTGTTCCCACAGGCTCTTTAGGGAGATTTCAGGACCTTGTACAGAAATGACCAGGGGAAAACACATTCAGCTTCTCAGGTTGCCACCATCACCTCCAAGATATTCTCCAGGATGGTGCACATGTGGAAGAGCATGGGTCTCTCAATCTCTTCATGGAGAAGATGAGTTGAGGCCCTTGGGTCATGGTGTCCTGGGCTCCTCTGTCCACTGAGTGATAGTCCTTCACTTCTTCCTTGTTTGCGCTGTTGGCTTTGGGAGTCTTGACTAGTCTCTCTTGTCTTCACTGGAGTGCATGGAGCTCCTGGCTGGATTAGCCTTACATTGTTCCTACTGGCACTATGGGTGCCTCTGCAGACCACCTGTGACCTCCATCAAGATCCAGCTTCTGTGGTTTGCATTAGGGCCTGAGTCACAGAACTCTTAATCCTGCTAATGTACTCCTGTCAGAAGCCCCCCAGTCACATCCTCAGCAGCCTCTAGTCCTATCCCTACTACACAAGAATCAAGTGCGGCTCAGGGAGGCTAAGTCTGAGGGCTTCCCTCTACCTGCTCTCGTGTCGAACAATGTCCTCAAACTGCTGTGAGAAGCGGCCCAAAGACCGTCTTGTTCCAGCACCAGATGTTCCAGCATCATTTGCTCATCTGATTACCTCCACACATTGGGCTCTGGCTGGAGTGAACAATTAATGCCCCATTTTGCTCCCTTTCTCTTCTCTGCTCTCTTTGCTATCATTTACTAGGGCCCCAAAAGGATAGGTTTGTCCCTGTTCCTCTTTTGTCTGGATATTCTTTATATAAAATCCTAACACAAAGAGACTAGGTTGCCTCTTGATATGTTAAAGGAGAAATAAAATAATTTCAACTGTATTTTCTCAAGAAAATAGCCTGGCTTGAAAGGCAAGTGTTTTGCAACAACATCCATTTTCTTTTTTAATAACAGAAGCAAAAAGCTACCTTTCTCCACCACATCTCTGTCCCTACACTCCTGACACCCCTCCTCTTCTACCTCGAAGCAAATGGATGCACGAACAATTAAGGAAAAAGTAAAAAAAAAAAAAAAAAAAAAGTCAAACTGAAAAGATAGAAAGCACATTAATGTCCTTAAAAGTCATTTCAGAGAAGGTTATGTAGTATTTCAACAAGCTGAGTATTTAGGTAGAGAGAAGAGAACGAGCAAATACACAGTGGGGACATTTTCAATGAATAGAATACCCAATAAATAGGATGTGACTGTGCTTTCTGATTCTTCCAACCTCTTAAGATGCACCACTAAAAATCATAATAATTTGCCATATAAGCTGAACACAAAAATCGCTCCTGATTTGTGTAGTAGAATGAGAATTCACGGTGTGTTTGTTGAACACAGAAATATAATAGGGAATGACACCTGGAGGTTGCTTTGGGGCCAATTGTCGAGAGCTGATTCCCTCAAGATGAATAATGGTTCATCCTGAGCAAGCCAAAAATCCTCCAACTTTTTATTTTCATGATTTTATTGGCGGTGAGAAGAATGCAAGAGAAAGCCTGACTTATTTAAGCTTGTGCTTCTGATTTACAAGAGAAAAGTTCACACAGGCAGCACCATGCATTTTCAGAACTGCAGGGAGCCTGAGGATAAAGGCTGACAGGGTTCATCTTGTCCTTTAGGGCAGACTTTATCTGATGTCATTGAGAAAGAAATCTGCTGTTAGATAATTGTTCTTTTCATAATATAAATTTCATGCCAGAGAGGAAAGCACTATATTGTCCTTCCCATCTCCTCATCTGATAGATCTTTATTTGCAGAGTTTAAAGTAAGGCAGTTAGAGTTGGTCTTTACCTTATTGTCTCCTTCTCTGATGGCTTCTGAGGTCTTTGATGAGTAGGGCTACTTTTCTCTGTATTTCCTTGCCTTCTCAACCCTGCTGTTTCTAGCCTAGTTTTTCTTTTTTTTTTTTTTCACCTGGAGGGTATTCGGTATCTATTTGATCCATTAATGTCATTGAATTAATTTTCTTGAGTTTATTTGCATAGCATCATTTTCTCTTACAATCTTAATTCCTGACAGATGATTACTCCAATTCATACTTTAAGACTTTTTTTTTGAACAATGAGGAGTATTTTTTTTTTAATATAACTCAGATTCTATTGAGCATCCTTAATGATCACATTCATTTTTATCCTTAAGCTTGATTTCCCCTTGGGAAGAAATCAAGACTTTCAAACCAAAGTTTGGTGATTACCATAGGTGATCGGGATGCATGGTTCTCTTTCTAGCTAAAATAATCATTGTGATTTCCTTGAAGGCCTATGAGATGATTTTTTAAACACATTTCCAAAGTACTTAAGGGTGAGATAGCTTACGAAGCCTTTCAAAATTTTCACAAACACTTGGAAGGAAATCTCTACCAAACAGCAAGCTGGGGTTTCCACTCAGTGTTTTTTTAAGAAGGGAGTGCTTACTATGTCCCAGACACTATGCTAAGTACTTCATACACCTCGTGTTATTCGGTACAGTCATCCAGTATTTACAACCAAGGTAACTGAGCCATAGAGATAAAGCAACTTTAAAATCATTACTTATTTTGTTCAAGGGGTGTGTGTTTGTATACATATATTGGGCTTGCCTACTGGCTTAGATGGTAAAGAATCTGCCATCAGAGCAGGAGACCTGGGTTTGATCCCTGAGTCAGGGTGGTCCCATGGAGAAGAGAATGGCAACCCACTCCAGTATTCTTGCCTGGAGAATTCCATAAACAGAGGAGCCTGGTAAGCTAAAGTCCATGGGGTTTGCAAGGAGTCAGACACGACTGAGTGACTAACACATACACACATATATACACATAAGACTCCCATGCTCTATTCATGTCATAGCCATGCCCTTGTAATAAAAGTCTGGCTTTGCAGACTTTCATTTACAAAGATGTAGATAGCATGCAAGCTGTCCCCTGATGTCCCAAACATTTAGCCATTCAAGAGTTTTTTCCCCATGCCCACTGACAGGATGAGGAAGTTTAAATAATGGCAGGATTGTATCAGTAATGATTATTGATCTGGGGCCATGATGGATGCCAGTCAGGGAAAACAATTCATGACACAACCCAAGTTATTAGCAGCCTTGGGCTGAAATTTATGATGGATCAAAGCTCTCTGGGTTTCAAACTGATTTATTTTAATATCTGTATTTAAAATTGAGTACAGGGCAGTAGGGTCATGTTTCTGTGAATGCCTCAACATTAAATGATTTGATTAAACCTTAATCCATTGTTTTCTTTTTCCAGAATGTAGTTAATGAGAGTAAAATTTATTGAGCACCAATTTTATGGCCATTAACTATGTGAGCCTTGACAAACTGCTAGTATTTTAGAGTGTTTTATATCTCCCTTCTTGACCAATGTTTTCTGGTTGGCTGCTCACATTTGACATAAAGTCGAGCACACTTTAGAGAGATTTAAATGCATGTCTAAATCACATTCAGTAAATAAAGGTAGATGTAGGCAAATTTAAGACAAGCTTACACAAAAGAATTAAGATTAATACTAGCGCTGGTTCTTCTTCGAGTGGGTTTCTTCCTTCCCAGTACTCGGACCCCTCGCTTATTAAGTTTAAGTTCAAACACAAGCGATTACACTGACTCTTTCGGATTCCAGCTCTGACAAAGGAAATCGTGTCATTTAAATAAATTTTAATTCTTATGTTTTTAAAAATTGTGTCATCTAAGCTGAAGGGCTGCTAATTTAATTTTAGTTTCTGTGGCTAACCCTTGGGCACTTGAGAAATCCAGACTTAGAGGGGTATCAAACATGAGGTGTGTGTGTTTCTTGACAAACTTTGTGGCCTGTGGCTTTCACTCCCACGTAGAGCACACACTTGATAACAGAGCATCACGCAGCTGGACTGGCCACCAGTCACCCTTGTGCTGAGGTTCACAAGCTCTCACTTTTAACAATGCCCTTCATTGCTCCGTGCCTCAATCTCCCTGTCTTTGAAATGAGCCTTTTATCCTGAATGATTCCTGAAAGGCCTTTAACTTGTATTCATAGTCAGTAGAAAAGAGGAGACTTTAGATTTGTAATGGGGCAGGTGGTGGAAGACAGGGTGAATGGGCCTGTAATCATGTGCCTTGGTGTTTTACATTTCAGAAACCTCTGGGTTCTGACACTTTATTTCTTTTTTGGGTGACAGTTATATTGCTGGGTTCAACTTACATAGTCTTATGTGTGTGAGGGGACCAAGTAGGAGTTTTTATTACAATCTATAATTTCTAATCAGGATCTTATGCGCATGTATTTATAGTGACTATTACAGGATCATCTCTTTAAATTGACCTCCACCAAACAAATCCATGAGAGCAACAGTCAAAATAGATCACCTTATAGTTCCTGCCTGTGGTGGCAATATGGTACCACGGAAGGAGGGCCAGCTGGTGACCTTGAAAAGGTCACATCTCCTCTAAATATGTTTGCCCTCTCTGCCTCAGGGCATGGTTGCCAATAGTGATAAGAAATGCATATTCCCTGAGCACCTGCCAGGCACTGTATCAGGCATCCATCATGCACAGTAGACGGCAGTGTGGTGAGAGAGCAGATCAGCAGATCAGGGAGTCAGTCTCTTGACTGTGAGACCTCAAGCAGGCTATTTCATTTCTCTAAGCTTGACTTTCCACATCTTAAATTCTTTTTGTCTTTGTTCTTACTGGGCAACCTGTGGAATCTTGAACAAGTTTTCTAATGTTGCTGAGCCTCTGCTAACCCATCTCTGAAAGGGAAACAGTAATAATACCTGCATTTCAGGGTGGCCATGAACCAAATCAAATAAACATAACTCATATGAAAATTCTCTGGGAACCATCTGGCAAAATGGAGGGAAAAGATATTGTCATATGTCAGTTAACAGCATAGAGTGGTGATATGACTGAAAAAATAGTTTCACCAAAAGGAGTAGTTATATCAAAACACTCCCTTGGCATGTGGTCATTAAAAAGAAAGAAAATTCAAGTTTTATTTTTAGAGTTCAATTTACTTACATTCAAAGACAGACAGACAGATGGATGGAAACATACTGTTATTTTCTTGGTGTCAAGCAGCCCATCTTTCCGCACTGTTCCTTAGCATTCTTTGATTAGACAATTAAAAGCAAGGAGTCAGGTTATAGCTCAAAATGAAATGATTTCATGCCATGTACAAATGCTTTCCACTCCTCAGCAGACTGATAAGCTCAGAAGTGTTTGACACTTTGTCATGTTCATTAACAGAGAAACAGGACCAACCATATTATCAGAACGACAGGAATCCTGTCCCCGTGTCACTCGTTCAGAGGAATGGCTCTTATGCTTCTGAGGGACGAAGTTTGATATGGGCATATGAATTATCACTTCAAAATATTTCCTCTCCCTCCTCTTTCTCACCTCTTACTCTCATCTCTGTCACTCTTTCTGTGAAGTTCCAACAGAGGAGAGACACACGTGTTTAGTCACTAAGTCATGTCCAACTCTTTGGGACCCCACATACTGTAGCCTGTCAGGCTCCTTTGTCCATTGGCATTTCCAGGCAAGAATGCTGTAGTGGGTTGCCATTCCCATCTCCAGAGGATCTTCCCTCCCCAGGGATGGAACCCCGCATCTCCTGCATTGAAAGGTGGATTCTTTACCACTGAGCCACGGGCATTAACAAAAATAAAACTTGTGATATATTATCCTTCACCTCAAGAAGCTTGTAATTTAAATGGGAGAGGAGATCTTAATCATTCCTTCCCATCTCCTTTGGCCTTCTTCATTTTAGCTTCCACTGTACAGCACATTTGACAAGATACTTCAGTGTATACTTATTTCACTTAACACTCTGGACTTCCCTGAGATGAAGACAGAGCATGAATTATTTTCATTGTTTTGAAGTCTGAAAAATCTTGGTTTTTGGCCCAAGTCACAGATCCAGTAGTTCTCAGAGACTGGTCACTTCCAACTCAGCCTCTCCTGATGCCAGTGCTTCCTCATTCTACCACACCCATCATGCCTATTCTTCTAAAACAGTTCTTAGAAGAGACAATGACCACCAAGAAGTACCATCAGGAAGCCAACTAGGAGTTTGGAGGAGCAAAGTGTACCAATCTGTCCTAGTTATTGTGGGGCACACGATAGAAGCTAATGCATTCTCTGTCATTTAGAGAATTATTGTTGGGATGAAGGAGCCAAGATGCAAGTGAATGGAACACTGAGTTGCTGTGAGTCTGCAGTCAAGTGGTCATTGTTACTGGTGTCATTTAGTCTGAATATTTCAAGATTTTTTTGGGGGGTGGGCAAGAGGCAAATATCTAGTAAATCTGACATATTCAAATATTGCATGCCATATAATATATGATCATATATAATGTATCATATAATTTTTAGTATTTGCAAAATTAATATATTTCCTAAGAAAAAATGTTTTTTAAAGGTAGATTAGCTTGTATCTGAACTGAACTGAGCTTGTATCCTAGCAATATCTGTTTTTGTTTCATACAACAGGAGTAGAACTAAAAATAAATAATGTCATTAGATAATCTCACAATACATCCATTAATTTCCCTTTCTGCTAAAAAGCAATGAAATTGTGGTTTAAGCTGCTTTAAAAACATTACATGAAAAATGAGGAGCAGGGATGAAGACAGATTAGAACATAATTACAGGGGCTGGAACTCAGCCAGGTCCTTTTATGCCTTGCCAAGTTGGAGACAGCCAACCTCCAGGTGAACTTGGAAGATGAGTACTTCAAACTCAGAATGCCACCTCCCACATAGCAAGACTCCACGCAGCCAACTGGGGGAAATACTGACTCATAAAAGACCATCAAAGGGCAAAACTAAGTGTAAGACTGAATGGAACATGGAAAAAAAAAAAACACACAATACAGATCACTTCTGTATTATAGCAGAGAGCGTTATATTTTTTCCCCAACTTTGGTCAGAGATGTTAACTTTCTCTCTGCAGATCTGGCTTAAATCCTTGGTGAATTCCCAAACAGGGTGTGAATTTATCACTCAATATTGGGAGCATCTGGGGTTTTTCATTTTATTAAAATGATTCTTTTTTTTCCCACCACAGATGCTCCATGGAGCAAGGTCTGTACATTATAAGTGAAAAGTGATTCCCCAGAAGGAAATCTTTTATCTCGAGCTGTAACTTAAAGTTGAGCACGTACTTTATTTTGGAAGCTGCTTTGTGAAGAAAACAGCAAAAGGCTGAATGTAGAGACAGGTTGACAAATGCATTAGTATCTAGTTTGCAACTGGGTCTCCAGGATGGCAAGACAGACCACAGCCTAATTCAGCAGGTATATTTGAGGTTCACTCATGTGTAAAGCTGGAGAAGGCAATGGCAACCCACTCCAGTACTCTTGCCTGGAAAATCCCATGGATGGAGGAGCCTGGTAGGCTGCAGTCCATGGGGTCGCTAAGAGTGGGGCACGACTGAGCGACTTCACTTTCACTTTTCACTTTCATGCATTGGAGAAGGAAATGGCAACCCACTCCAGTGTTCTTGCCTGGAGAATCCCAGGGACAGAGGAGCCTAGTGGGCTACCGTCTATGGGGTCACACAGAGTAGGATACGACTGAAGCGACTTAGCAGCAGTAGCAGCATGTGTAAAGATGGAAAACATAAAAGTAGTGACCTGATTAGGTAGTTGTGGAAATAAAATGAGATCACGCATGTAAAGAATCATCATGTCATCTGACATGGTGTAAACCCCTGATAAATATTAACTAATAGAATATCAAGGTAGCCTGATAACTAAACTTAGAAATATTTCTATGGAAGATAAATACGTTAATCACCATACAGTTTCTGTTCTATACAGTGGTACCATATGGCTCTCTACTTCTACTTGTTTCCTTTGCTCTGGTTTAACTGACTGGAATTTGTTTACCCACCCGTGTGCCCTATCATTCTATGAATGTTTCAAGAACTAGATTTACTCTTATTGTCTACCACTGGCTCAACATGACTAGTTCTCAGTATATGCAAGTTTAATTGACTTGAAAGCAATGGTTTTTTGTTTCTTAGGGAAATATACCAAGACTGAAATAAAACCATCTGATCTGATGTTAAGTTTACAAGGGAAACAGACCAGGATGTGCTGGCTCTCAGAACCAGTGCAGGTCTGTGGCTAAGTGAAAGTTGAAGGAAGCAGGAGAATTGGGAGAAATAAGGAAAAAAGGAATACTGTGGGGGACTGTGTGCCAAAGGCTTGCCCCAGGAGAATGCATTTTGCCTGAAACAGTTTCCAACTCGCTTTTCCTTCTCTAACCCCATGGCCGCCTACCCTCTGCCCCCTCCCAATATGGCGTCTGACTCAACTTTGGAAAACCAGGCAGCTTGATATTCATCAAAGTTGAGAAATCTTGGCTACTGACTTTATATTTTTGAACCAAGTAAGCACAAGAGTCTTAGCAACATTTTGTGTTGCAGTATATTTGGAAGTCATACTGAATGTTTCTTCACTGATTTTCTTTATTGGCAGTCAAGCACGTAACTAGGATTTTCTATTGCTCTTATTTTTTTCAGTGTTCAAAAAAAAAAACCAAGTTTTACCTCTGTGAAATAAACATGTATAAGATATCCTTATATGCTAGCTAGAAAAATATGTAAATTCTTGGTAGGATGTCTAACTCTAAAACAGAAAATACACCTGTGGCTTTACAGTCTAAAATATCATCTCTTCACCATTCATTTATAATTGAAATAGGGGAAAGTACCCCTACATAACCAAAGTAGTAACACTCCAGTGTTGCAAACTACTTTGCAAATGTGGAAGCATAGACTGAAATACAGCATGGCCAAACTCATTGTAATACAGTGACAAGATTTTTTTTTTCTTTTCAAATTATCAATCTTACTTTTTGGTGGATGGGGTAAAATGAAAACTAATAAAGTTGAGATCATTGTCATGATTTTAGCAGCTCCTAATAATGTGCATCTATTAGACCAAAGTTGTGCTGTTAATTCTTCAAGTCAGATCTATTTCAGATGATAACTCCTCCACATATACGTGCATTTAAAACCCCTTAATCCTCAGCTTCTTCATCTGTATCATGGAGATATTTATAATGCCTGCCTCAAACAGCTATTTATGACAACTAAATGTGATAATGTATGTAAAATCCTCAGAACAGCAAATATATGGCAGTTTCTTTGTAAGTATCTTTCAATCTTTCTCTACTAAGTACCATCTCTAACCTCAAGAATCTTATCGTATTAATTGTATTTTTCTCAAAGATAGGATGTTTTTGTCCACATCTTTGTTTATTTAAATATATACATGTATTTGCATATTTATACAGAGATATAAAAAGTGGAAGGTCTAATCCTTTCCACCAAGTGAACAGACACTAGTTTTTATAATATACTTTCCTGACATTTTATTATAAACATTTCAAATACTCATAAAAATATAAAAATTATACAATAAACACCCATTACCAACATGTAGCTCATGCACTTACCATTTTATTATATTTGCTTTACCACATTTCAGTCAGTCTATCCATCCCTCAATCATTCTTATTTTTGCTAACAGCTTTATTGAGATATAGTTTATCCACCATCAAATCAACTTGTTTTCAATGTGCAATTTAATTATTTTTAGCACATTTACAAAGTGCCCAGCCATCACCACTCTCCAATTTTAGAACATTCCCATCTTCCCAAAGAGATTCTTCATGCCTATTTGTAAATACTACCTCTTCTCACCTCAGCCCCCCGCAATTGTTAAGCTACTTTCCGTCTATATAGATCTGAACAGCCATAAGTTTTAACCAACATCACAAAGATTCATGAGGATGCTTCTGTCCTATGACTCTTGGGATTAAAAGATCTCAAAAGAAACTGTCTATAACCAAAGGGACCTAATATTTTTCACAAAGCAGAGCTTATGTGCAGAAAAATCTCCCTGCAGTATATGATGACCCTGATTCCTTATTCTCAGAGCACTAAATCACTCCCACTTTCCTGACGAGGAAATATAAGGCAGGAAAGAAGGGTCAGAAACACTGAAAGTGTCCAGAAAGCTATGAGAGTGGTAGAAACAAGCCAGGGGCTACCGTTTACCACTCTGCTCACTGCTCCGAAGCTGGCTTTGTTGAGTATCACTGTACCTCTATGAAACAAATGGCACTGGATGAAGGAGTGTATACAGATTACCCAGCAGCTGACATTTCTGTGGGTCATCGGCCAGGATGGTGATTGTGTGAACAGATTCCCCAGGATGGCATTTGAGAGTGAAATCAAAGAACAGTGATGGCAGATGTTTGGAAACCACATTTGGAGTTGGCCTCGGACAGAAAGGAGCTGAATTCTGATTTGGTGGGTGGTGAGGGATGTCCATGGTCTTCTCAGAGGGGAGTTGCTTCTCTGGCAGGATTCCAGTCAAACAGATTTAGGTTTCTTTTACGTTAAAATCCCCTGAAGACATTTATGGGGATAGGAGGGAGCTAGAGGAATGCCAACATCATGTGTTGAGTATCTATTCTTTCAGAGATAAAATTGTCAGTGCTAACCCAAAGGAGAGTATTTAGGATTTATCAACTCCTTTTGTTGTTGTTTGGTTGCTAAGTTGTGTCTGACTATTTAGCGACCACATGGACTGTAGCCCACCAGGCTCCTCTGTCCTTGGAATTTTCTGGGTAGAATGGGTTGCCATTTCCTTCTCCAGGGGAACTTCCTGACTCAGGGATCAAACCCATGTCTCCTGCATTGGCAAGCAGATTCTTTACCAGTGAGCCACCTAGGTGCAATTAAAATATTTAAAAAGTACCAGTTCTTCTGCCTGCTGCTGCCACAGTTTCCATTTTTCTATTTACAAAGGCTATTAACTCAAGTGATCCTCCCCTGGGTTCCCTCTCATGACTGTCAGCCAGCCCATCAAAGCTCTGCTCTTACTTCTTAAGTGGCGTCATCTCTGCCCACATTTGTCACTAGCAGGTTAATTTCTCTCATATTTTATTTTCAGCCTTGGAAAACTAAAAAAAAAACAACACACACACACTCACAAAACAAAAATTAGCATTTATGGCGGTTATGATAAATGTACTTAGATTTCCTCAGACTACTCAGTCTCTGAAAATTTCAGGGTGAAAACCCAAGTGGCAGACAGGTCACTTTTAATTCAAGCAATGTAGCTTTAGTGTCTATTTGGAGCAGCTTGCTTTGAATTTCTGGCATACTAGCCACACTCATTAAATACCTGTGAAAGGAGGGAATGAGACACACAAATGAACACTTAAGGTCTTTATTAAATACTTGAATCATTCATTCCTGGCTCTTTGTCCCATATATATGTGCGCACACACACAGACATTCCCTGGAGTTTAAACCATTTAGCTCTTAAAGGCTAAAAGGCATTTTCATCTTAGTTCAAGGTGAAGGAGCTATTTGCTGCTTCTGTATAGGTCATAAGGACTTGAATGCCTCAAATATGACAACTCTGTAGAGAAACTTTGAGTTCAGTTTGGTAGAGTGTTAATTTATTTAAATTAATATAAGTGATTTACTTTTAAACACCTTTCCATCCCATTTGGTACCATGCTAGCTGCAGAAAGCATTTTGGAGATGAAGCCCTGATGACCTGTTATCTTTGTCTCTGTTATGTTGGTAGCATCTCTAACATGTAACTATGAATTCTGGGTATGGTTTTGAAATGTTTTTGGAGTAACAACAGTTTCATCCTTAAACCACATATAATAATCCTTAAAAATTAGGTGGTATTATGAGGATTAAATGTCACCTTGTAAGTTGGTTCCTAGTTAAATTACAACTGGCAGAAATTTGAGAACTTTATGTGTGTGAAACACCTATTTCCATTTTTCCTGAAGAGTAGATAGACCTTATGATCTGATTGGGGCCAGTCCTACTCAATGTCAAGTGTGCTTGGCCAATCAAATCTTCTTGTGGACCATAGAATGCAGTGAGACTCAGACCTGGGACCTACCTAGATAGATTGGCAAAAGGAAACTGTCTTTCTGTTAGGCTTGAAACTGGGAGAGCATACACCTGGAGCTTCCTAGAACAACCATATGCATTGAAACTTCTTCATGGTGAAGACAGAGCACAAAAATAGAGCTGATATATAGCAAAGAGAAGGGGCTTCCCAGGTGGCACTAGGGGTAAAGAACCCACCTGCCAATGCAGAAGACCTTAGAGATGCGGGTTCAATCCCTGTGTTGGGAAGATCCCCTGCAGGAGGGCATGGCAACCCACTCTAGCATTCTTGTCTGGAGAATCCCATGGACTGAGAAGCCTGGTGGGCTACAGTCCATAGGGTCCAAAGAGTCAGAGACGACTGAAGCAACTTAGCATACATGAATAGCAAAGAGAAAGATGGATTCTTTATCATGTGGGTTGAGTATCTTATTGTCACCTATGAAACTGGATCTATTCTAGGATTTTTCCATTAGATGACTATAAATTTCCCTTATTTGGTTGAGTTTGTCTTTGTTGGATTTTTGACATCTGCAGCTGGGAGCCTTAATTAATGAACTGCTATATATGTTAGCGGTGAAACCACCACAGCATCTCATTCCTCTGTCAGTTTACCAGGTTCTGCATGATTGAAGCTTGATAAAATCTGATCATCTGAAAGCTCATAGTTAAGCAGAGTAGAACCAAGGAAAATGATCACTTTATTTCAAAAAGTTGGGAATTCTGAAGGCATTTAATTATTTATAGCCGTAATTCCTTACGGCATATTGGATAATACTCTAAACTTTTTGGGAAAAAAAATTGGAAAGATTGTTTTGGTCATAGGTGATTTCAGTAGTTCATACTTTAAAAATATATATTTCCATACACTAGCCTATTTAGAATAAAATTATAATTACTATTATTACTGAAATTAGGAAGTATCATTCTTTTTTTTAACCACTCCATGAAACATGCAGGATCTTAGTTCCCTGACCAGGGATCGAACCCATATCCCTTGCCTTGGGAGCACAGAGTCAACAACTGGACCAACAGAGAAACCCCAGAAATGGCATTCTTATATAGCAAAATACAGAGTTGAGGCTAAAGTCACCCCCTTTCATTTTTTTGATACTGTACTCTGTGGCAGAGTTACAGTAACAATAAGATGGGCTGAAAGGAGATATTAATGGAGTAGGTCTCAACCTACTCAGGAGACTGATATTAACTAACAAAGTACATAATGGGAAAAAATGATAGAGCTGTTGAAAGCCTCCGTATTGGACCAAATGTTTTAATTGTGGTTTTTCATATTCAGAGAGAGTTAATATCATTCATGGGAAAATGTACATCTTAAAGTGCATTTTAATTATTCCTCCATTAGACTGTCTCTGTCTGGTTACATAATTGTGGTTTCATGGAAGGACATCAACACTTAAACTGATTCTTTGAACCTCTGAGCTGAGTAATGTAAGAAGCAGCAGCACCTTCTCATGAAATCATGGTCATGGAATCCTTGATGGAGGATCATTGAGACTGGGTCAATAGGAGCTCATAAAATGTGTGCTGGAATTAATGGGGCCTCAGTAGGAATCTCAGTGATGAATTAGATGCTCTAATCAAAATTAGATTGTGTTCACTAAACAGTAAGCCAATGAATAACATCTCTAGCATATGTTTGTATTGTAGTACAAGTTAGACAATAAAGACTATTAATCTTTAAGCAGTTAAGTAACCAAGTTGGTTTGTTTTAAATGCTACCCTCACATCAGGTGCATGTGGATAACTAGTCATGTATGTATGAATTCATATATTTTTGAATGTAATTCATGAAATACTGGTGAATGACACATCTTAGACATAGGTGATCTCATCATATACATATAATTAAAATCTGTACTTTTCTTACCTTCCCTTTTTTTTTTGCTTTAAAACTTCTTTGTTGGTTTTTGTTCATTTTCAAGTATATCCTCACTCATTATAGAAAAGTAAAAGTATACCCAAAGATATTGAATTAGTAGGGGTCCAATTAGAAAAGAGAAAACCCACATAGTAATTGGAACAGGAAGTTTAATATAGAAATTGTGAATTGTAATAGGAGATAGGGATATCAGGGGATTTGTTACTAGAAATTAAAAGAGAACCCTAATTAATGTCAGAATAGCAGATATAAGGAACAGTCACTACCCTTAGGGCTGAAATGGAACACTCTAGAAGAATTTTCCTCCCCTAGGTGGAGACCTGGACCTTGTTGCGTTTCATGGGCCTCGTTAATTTCAGCAGCTAATTTTCCTTATTGGTTACATGCACTGGATAGGGAAGAAATTCAGGATTTTCTCTGTGAGGCATTGGCCACTTGATGCTAAATATCATGACAGGCAGCAAGATTCTCTACACCAATTAATGCATCTCCTGCAGGTGAATTGTCCAGAAATGAAGCTTTCATGTTGCATGCATAATACATTATACAATCCCTAATTCAGCTAATTTTTGAAAAAAAAATTTTTTTTTGATGTTTTGATGATGACAACTTGGTAGGAGTTTAAATGAAATTGTGACAAAATGAGATGCTGGCAGAAACTGACAAAGTACCAAAGGGAAGAGTGGAATTCTTTTAATTCTTTCCTTTGTCAAAAAGATAGCTGATGATTAGATGTTTGATAATACTTTAATGGGTTTCCCTAGTGGGTCAGCAGTGAAGAATCTGCCTGCCAATACAAGAGATGCAGGTTCAATTCCTAGGCTGGGAAGATCCCCTGGAGAAGGAACTGGCAACCCAGTCTGGTACTCTTACCTGGGAAATCCCATGGACAGAGGGGCCTGGTGGGCTCTAGTCCATGGGGTCGCAAAGAGTCAGACACAGCTTAGTAACTAGACAACACCAACAACAATTTCTTAATAGAAACATGGCCATTTCAAACAACTGTGCTTTTTTTGGCATTTTATTTTAAATATAGCTGAGAGTACAAGTCATTCCCAAGCTCCCAACCTATCCCCTGCCTTTGGTAAAGAGCAAAACAGGCAGGGAATAAGGCAAGGAAAAGACTTGCTTCTCATGACTCCAATTTTGTGATACAACTGTGTATTTTCTAGAGGAAAACATATCAAATATTGAGGGACTTTCCCCGTAGATTAGTGGGGGGTGTTTTTTGTTGTTTTTTTTTTTTTTTAGTTTTTCATTCCACTCTTTGTATTTCTTAACACAAATTGTGCTTATGAGATTGAAAAAATACACAGGTGTTTCGTGGGGGGAAAAAAAAAAACTCACTTGTATCCTTACATTAGAGTTCAATACATTTTCTGAAGCTGCCATGCATTTTTACAAAGCCTTTTTTTTCCAAAGAACTCATGGACTACCCTTTACTATTTTGTCTGGCCTGGGGAAAAAAAATAAAGCAGATATGCCTCTAAGTCTAGGCTTTGTGGCACAGAGGCAAATAAAATTAACTGTGGACACATAATTATAAAAAGCATTAAATAATTGTGAGTTTTGGCCTCATTTATCTCTGCCAAAGAAAGCTTAGAAGCTATGAAATGAGCTCTGGTGTGGATATTCTCATATTTGTTCTTTGATTGAGTGGGGAAAAAAGATCTCCACTGATATAAACCATCATAGAATATTTTTGGCTTGCCTTTTTAAAACTAAAGTATGAAATTTTTACATCTTCACCATGGTTAGGTCAGTTATCAAAGATCTAAGGGAAAGTTGAAGTTATAAAATAATACTTTTTTTCATAAAATCACTATTTCATATAAAAATGTGCCGCTTGATCCTATTGGAAAGAGCAGGAAATGAGTGATGCCTATTTATTACAGATTTAAATAGAAGAAAAAAAATAGAGTGGTTGTTTGGTGATCTTCTGTGTTATTTTTTCCATATACCCTGAGATGGTACAAGTATCTTCTGAAGATATCCCTGGACAAATAATTTCCAGTGATATTTTATTTTTAAGGCTTTCTGGACTCAATATGTAATGGAAGAAACTATGCTGAGAAGTCCATCTCTTCATGACTTTTAAACAACTTGTTTTCAGCTACGAATGAATTAGTGCCAAGGACAGTAGCACTTTGGGGAAAATAGAGCATGACTCTAACCTGAAAATTAATGTCCTTTTCCAAGGATATAATTAGTCTTTTCCACACATGGCTTTGGTGGCACTTGTTGAGTTGTTGTATCTTAATTCTCTGTGAACTGACCATTATACTTTCATATGACTCCTTTTTAGGAAAATGACCCAACTTTGCTTCTCTTTGGGGGGCAATGGGTAGGTGAATATGTGACTGGACAGAGGAAAGCATGTGTCAGGCACTTGGGCATCACACTCAATTTAATGCTTGATTCAGAGGTTTTATTTTACTTCTCCAGCAGAACAAAAACCCCCAGAAGTCCAACTAACTTCAGAGCCAAAGCCCAAACGCAGAACCAACAGGAAGCATAGCATGTGAGAAACACATTTAAAAATCAGTTTTTTGAATATCTTGCAACTTTGCAGGTTATCTGAGGAGGGCCACATATTAGATACAAATTTGGATCCAGAGATTTTGTGTTGCCATTTTGTTGTGTTAATTTTTTAATCCTATCAACCTTGAGTTTGGCCTGACTGACCTATTGTGCTGTCTAAAGTTGCAGTAAAAGAGCCTAAGGCACTTGTAAGTGACTGGCAAGCTGGAGATGATTTCAGAGTAAAGGATTCCCTTGGCATGAATGAGTTTAGGGGAATCTCTTATTAAGGTCTGTTCCCTGTCCTTGTACTATCCTATGTCCCCCTATGACATGATAAATAAATAAGAAAGGTTTCTAATAACCTCTCCATTCTTGTACACACAAGAATTTCTAAAGTGTTCATTGAGTCTTTAAAAATTTGCTGTATTTAAATATTCTTCTCAGATACTTCTCTGCACAATTTACTTAGATAGTAAATCTGTCTTTTCTTAAATATTAGAAATAGTGATATGGGTAACACCCACCATAAGCTGTTATAAGTTCTAAATTAGTAGAGTCTACATTAATGAGGTTTTACTGTACATCAAGTATACTACATCTCTAGTACTTGTGCCTAATGAATTTTCACCCCTAGTAATTAGGTGTTGTTTAATTATGGTTAGAATCTTTCATATCACCTAGGTTAATCACCATATTAAAGACTATTTGAGAGTTGAAGTCATTTGCTGATCATCACAGATTTAGTTACAGAACTAAAAATGTGGTTCCTTTTCCCTACTTCAGTGTTACTGATGAGAATTAAGTGCAGGCATATATTTTCCTATAAACTGTAATTTTGATGTAGACTACATAAAATCTCACTCTACACATTATATGTAACACTGAGCATATGGTGATTCCTAAGCAATGATGCAAGGTGTGGAGATGTGTGTGAATGTGTGCTGGAAGACGTGATGAAATAAACTCCCTTTTCCATCTCTTATTTCCCAGGAAGCATTTTGATATTTATCCTCCTGGATAGCTCAGGCACCACTGAGCTTTATGAGATTTCATCCTGAAATCGTATGTTTAATCCTTAAATCTTTGAAATCAGCATAATTTTTTTAAATTTTATTTTATTTTTAAATTTTACATAATTGTATTAGTTTTGCCAAATATCAAAATGAATCCGCCACAGGTATACATGTGTTCCCCATCCTGAACCCTCCTCCCTCCTCCCTCCCCGTACCATCCCTCTGGGTCGTCCCAGTGCACCAGCCCCAAGCATCCAGTACCGTGCATCGAACCTGGACTGGCAACTTGTTTCATATTTTACATGTTTCAATGCCATTCTCCCAAATCTTCCCACCCTCTCCCTCTCCCACAGAGTCCATAAGACTGTTCTATACATCAGTGTCTCTTTTGCTGTCTCGTACACAGGGTTATTGTTACCATCTTTCTAAATTCCATATATATGTGTTAGTATACTGTATTGGTGTTTTTCTTTCTGGCTTACTTCACTCTGTATAATAGGCTCCAGTTTCATCCACCTCATTAGAACTGATTCAAATGTATTCTTTTTAATGGCTGAGTAATACTCCATTGTGTATATGTACCACAGCTTTCTTATCCATTCATCTGCTGATGGACATCTAGGTTGCTTCCATGTCCTGGCTATTATAAACAGTGCTGCAATGAACATTGGGGTACACATGTCTCTTTCCCTTCTGGTTTCCTCAGTGTGTATGCCCAGCAGTGGGATTGCTGGATCATAAGGCAGTTCTATTTTTTAAACTCCTTATGTTGCAATCATAACAGAGTCATAGCAATTTGTATCTAAGTGTCCAGAGATGTCACCTGTACCCTTCACCCAGTGTCCCCCAGTGATCACATGCTGCATTTATAGTTTATCAGTAATTATGCTAGGAAACTGGCACTGGCATAATCCACAGAGTTTATTCAGATTTCACTATTTCTAGGTGTACTCGTGCGTGTGTGTGTGTGTGTGTGTGTGTGTGTAGATCAATGCAATTTCATCACATATGTAGCTTCACTAACAACCACTTCCACAATGTGTGTTAGTCTCTCAGTCGTGTCCAACTCTTTGTGGCCCCAAGGACTGTAGTTCACCAGGCTCCCCTGTCCATGGGATTCTCCAGGCAAGAATACTGGAATGGGTTGCCATTTCCTTCTCTAGGGGATCTTCCCCACCCAGGCATTGAACCCAGGTCTCCTCCATTGCAGGGAGATTCTTTAATGTCTGAGCCACTTCCACAATGAATATGCTTAATTACACTGTCCCCATAATTTGCCTTTATATAACACTATAGCACTATCCCTTTATAGCCACACCCACCCCTCTTGCCACCCTAGCTCCTCACAGCTGCTGATCTTTTCTCTATTTCTATGACTATGTTATTCCACAAATACTGCATAAGTGAAATCATACCATATGTAACTTGTTGAAATTGACTTTTTTCCACTCTTTGAAGTTTATCCAGGGTGTTGTGTGTATCCAAGTTCATTCTTTTTTTAAACTATTGGGATAAAGTTGTTTATAATATTGTTTCTGCTATATAATGAAGTGAATCAGCTATATGTATAGACACAAATCCCCTCCCTCTTGAGCCTTCCTCCCACCCTGCCCCCCTCCCACCTCTCTAGGTCACCACAGAGTACCAAGCTGAGCTCCCTGGTGTATAGGTACTATACACCAGGTTCCTACTAGCTATTTTACTTATGATAGTGTATATACATCATGAACTTAGTCACTCAGTCGTGTCTAACTTGTTGCGATCCCACAGACTGTAGCCCACCAGGCTTCTCTGTCCATGGGATTCTCCAGGCAAGAATACTGGAGTGGGTTGCCCCTCCTCCAGTGGATCTTCCCAACCCAGGGATCAAACCCAGGTCTCCCACATTGCAGGCAGATTCTTTACCAGCTGAGCTACCAGAGAAGCCCGATAGATAGATAGATAGATAGATAGATAGATATAGTGTATATACATCATAGTTCATTCTTTTTTATTGCTGAGTAAAGATGCAATAGGAGGTTTATGCTTATTTCTTTTGCTTGTGATGTCTAATTATTCCAACACCATTTGTTGAAATGTTATTCCTCCTCCATTGAATTGCAGCATATTTTTTTAAGATTTATAGATCTTAAATAAGTTACATGTGCTATATAACAATAAATAGAAATGTTGAAGGACCTACTCAGTGCCAGGCATTTTAACTGTGCAGTCTCTTTACCTGCATTATTAACCGTATCTTATTTGCAGGAAAAAAATGTGGGCAGTGTTACTATCTTCACTTCAGAGATATGGAAGCTAAGATCTGAAAATCATTGTGACATGCTCAAGGACACGAAGGTGCTACAATATAAAGGTAGAATTAGAAGTCAGATCTGTGTGATTTGAAAGCACATATCATGCTTAATACTAAAATGTTTTACCATCAAAGGAAACTCAGAGTCAAAGCTTTTCATCTTTCAAGCCATTATTATGTTGTATAGTAAGAACTGATGACTTCTTTGGCAGGCACTTAAAAACATTTCTTTAGCTTGAGAAATCAGCTATGAGTTTGGAGTCTGGTTCTGGAATTTGACTAGGCTTTTGCCACATTAAATATAACCATTTTAGAAAATGAAATGGTCCCTTCATCTAGTATCAGTTTTTAACAATACTCTTTGTTATGCTCACTGGGAGATGGTGAAGGACAGAGGCATGCTGCGGTCCATGGGGTCACAAAGAGTCAGACACGACCTAACAACTGAACAACAACAACATGCCAATAGTAACGGCCAGAGCATCTGACCTGTTTTGGCCTCTTTTCATTCAGTTTGTAATTTAACAGAACTTCTTACAGAGCCCTTTACTTTTTCCACAAAGGTCATATAGCTAAGGGTGACTTTCCCTATTTATTGAGCCTCTAATTCTTTTTAAAAATCTTGAGAGACGATTTTTCTGGACATAAACCCATAGTAACGATTTCTATGTGATTTACATGTTACACCCTCAATTTACATACATTTCCGATGTGCTACTTTTCATTTCATGGAGGCTTGCTTAGATGTTGCATATTAAAGCAAAATGAACAACAGGGGTCATCTAGTGCCATATGTTGCCCGGAAGATGATTAGCAGGTTTTTGTTGTTGTTGATGTTTTTAAATCATAGTTCTCCTTTTGTTCCTAAACATTTGGTACTTGGTCACCTGTTGCAAATAGGAAAACTTGTGGATAAAAATCAGAAGATGAGTTGCTTTGCTTCCTCTACTGATTACTTATTGTGTGACCTTGAGTAGCCTCCCATTCTGAACCTTCCATCTTTCTGGTGGGGATCAAAAAGAAAATAAATGCTTTACCCTTGAGAGTTAGCTTTTATCGTTTCCTTGTTTTGTGATATGTATGAGCTAGCCTTTCAGAAGCAAGAGTATGTAAGTTAGGGGGTATTTTACAGGAGCCATAAGAAGGGCTTATCTAGAGCAGTAAGCTAGACTCAGGCATGGGTAAAAGTTAACTGTGGTACAGAACAGCCTCCAGCAACAGAAGCTCACTGATAATAAATAAATAAATTTTTAAAAAAGAAGAAGAAGCTCACTGAGGGCAGGAGATCTGTGTGTTTGGCTCCCTGCTCTATCTCCAGAGTTAACAACAATATCAGGCACTCCCCACAGTCAGCTATTTCATTTCCTATTTCCCCATCTGCACGGAGAGCTTGTAAGGTAGTAAAACTAGCCACATATGCCTTGGAACTCCATGCTCCATCCTAAAGCAGTGTTCCAATTCCCTGGGTATCTATTGCTTGCACTATGCTCTCCAGAAAAGCTTCCCAAGTAGTCCTGATCTTCCTGGGGGAAAAAGGTAAACCAAGAAAAAGGAGTCCTGGATGATCTCAGTCAGTCAGTTTTCCCTCCCATGGTTTCAGTGTTCTGTCTGTAGAGTGAGGAAATGATTCTGGACTTCACTGTTCTATTGAAAGTACGAAATGTATGTATGAGACTGTACAGTGACTGGATTTCCCAAATGGCAAAGCATCATAGCCAACTCTAAAGAGGATGGTCACTGTTATAACAGTGAAGTAGTACCATGGCTCTGCTACTGCTCAAATCTTAGTTTTAATGCCTGTATTAAAATAAACTATAAATGGGCACAGTCTCATTTTTCCTTTATGTAAAATGGGGGTAAGATTGGGTAAATCAGAGTATTCAGAAGGATGATAAAGATGAGAACATGGGATCGAGCTGCTTGGGTTCAGATGCTGGCCCTGATGCTTACTGAACTTCTTGCCTCTGTTTCTCCATCAAGAAAGTGCCATACAATAATGTTTGTTCATGAGGTTGACATGAGAATGAAATGAAATGACATAAAATGATTAGCAATAGCCTTGGCACATAATAAATTTCTATAAGCACGAGTTATGATATTGCCTTGATTAAGACCCCTAGCTACCCTAAAATTTCTCTCTCCTTCCTCCTTTTCCCTATCCTGGACCTGGAAATATGTGATTCGAAACACAAAGAATTCTGTCATGTATCATCCTGAAGACAATCCACCTAGAATGCTCCCTCAGAAACTAAATCTCTTTCTTTCGAATGTTTTGTTTGGAAGAGATTCTTTCTCTTATTATGAAAACTCCTCTAACTTTTTCTACTTTTAAAGAAAAACCTACAAAGACCAAACAAAGTCACATGCATGGATTATTTTTTTTTGTTTTCCCCAAAGCAACAGCAGAGCTCACATCTGTCCTATTTCCAGCTCTGGTGTCCTGGAGAGGACTTCCTCAGAGGGGCTGCATTTGGAACTTGGTCAATTTTACAGTGCTTTTTTGCATAAGGCAACTGAAATCCTTCTTTCTCTGGATTTTTGCTGAGAGGCCTGGCAGTGATGGGTTGGTCAGGATCCACACACACTGGGACCAGGTTCTGCAGAGCTGTAAGGTTGGGTATATTTTACTCTCTCCCCACCTCCACCATTTATATATGCACTTTCTGAATTCTTTCCATTTTCACAAGTTCCTTTTAACCAATATCTGAGTGCAGCCCTATGGGAGAAAGGAATATCATAAACATGATTTTTTTTTAAAATAGCAACATAGCTGTGAATTTACCACAGAATGGGAAGAGGAAAAAAAACTCTCTTTCTTAATCAGATGATTAAATCAATGTCTGCAGGGCATCTTGGGCTCTCAGCTCTCTGCAATGTCCTGTACTAAACCTACATCAACTAGTCTGATCACTCTTTCTCTTCATTTGTGTGGAAATGAGTTGAAATTCTGTCCTTATTAATAATGTAAGTAACTTTGGAAAGGTGACTTAAATTTTCAGGCTGTGGTTTATAGCCCTTATAAACTGAAGCCAATTTGAGTATCAAACCACTATTAGCTAAAGGGCAGAATTACAGATGAGTAATTCTGGAGTATTGAGTTGCAAAACTGTTGGGAGAAAAATCTCATTTTGAGGGGAGGAGGGATAAATTAGAAGATTGGAATTGACATAATCACACTCCTATATATAGATAGATAAGTTTGTACATAAATAGATAACTAATAAGGAACTCTACTCAAAACTCTGTAATGGCCTATATGGGAAAAGAATCTTAAAAAAGTGTAGGTATATGTATTTGTTTAACAGATTCATTTTGCTGTACACCTGAAGCAAACACTACATTGCAAATTAACTATACCCTAATAAAAAGTTAAAAAAAAGTCTTTTAATATCATCTTAAGATCTGGACACTGAACATAGGGTGACTGAGTCTTTAGAACATAACTGACTTCTAATGGATTATTGTAAGAAAATAATTCATCATATTAATTTCTAACACTAAAAATATTCATTATATTAATTTCTAACAAAAATTATGCAGTGAAAATATCACATAAAGATTTATTTGTAAAGTCAGAGGGTAGGATTATTTATTTTATAAAACTAAGACATTCCAAGTTCTGTTCATTCAAAACCCTAATAAGAACCATTAAGTGGAAACACTTCATAAAGTTATATAACTTTAGATCATTAGTAGAGAAGAGATTTCAATTTGCCTTAGGCTTAACATTTCTAGAAATAAATGAAATTATTGAGAAAAGATTAAGAATGAGAAAGAAAAAAAGTTGAAAGAATAAAATTCATAAAATGACTGAAAGGAGACATCAAAGTAAACATCTTTTTAAAGTTGGCATGACTAGTCAGATAGTAACCCACACACAAGCCACCTGTCTTCGAAAACCCAATTGAAACTGGCTTAAGCACCAAAAGAAATGTAGTAGCTCAAGTGAGTAAAATAATACAGAAATAAAACAAACCTAGGAACTAGATGATGTCATCAGGATTTGTTCTCTCCTAGTCCCTAACTCTGTCTTCCTTATGTGAATTTCACTCCCAGGGAGGACCTTCCTTTTAAATCAGGATATTTGAGGAATTCTCCCAGATGTACATTGTTGCTGTTGTTCAGTCACTCAAGCATGTCCGACTCTGCAATCCCATTGACTGCAGGACGCCAGGCTTCCCTGTCCTTCACCAACTCCCGGAGCTTGCTCAAACTCAAGTCCATTGAGATGCATATTGAGATGGTTTTACTAATGTTAAAACATACAAGAAATGCATTCTATGGAAAAAAATACTTCAGTGAATAACTGTACATTCTCATCACCTCTAGTCATATTCCTGCCTCACTGTCGGGTGTAATGATTCTACTTTAAACTTCTCCACCCGCTAAATGTATCACCCTTAAGAAATAGTGTGCTGAACTGTCCACTGTGGGTAATAATAATACCTTCTGCAGAGGTTGGTTATCATGGTGCCTGACAGAGGGTAATCATAGGTTGGCTGAAATGATTGTTGACGCATTTCAGCTTCATTTGGAAGTGATCTCAGAACTAATCAGACGTACTTGCTTAGAGTATTCCAAGAACATATAAAATACACTGATGCTCAGGATTAGGGTACTGGGAACTTCACCAGGAGTCACACTACTCCTAGCTCAGTATGGCCTCTGGTACCTAGTTTATCCAAGGATTGCCCTTACCTTGTCTTTCTAGCCTTCCGAGAAATAACCAGTGATATTTCCTAGTTTCAAGAGACTAGTTTTCTTTGCAAAACATTTATGTACTCAGTCATCTTGCATACTTTGAAGTTCTCACCTATTATTCCTTTTTCAAGCAACCAGCCCCTAAGGCAAAATGAAAATTGCTTGAGTGGGAATTTGGAGGAGAAAGGCAGATTTTTAGTGAAATTGAGCAAGCCTAAGTGACCCTTTTAGTCATTTTTCTAGCAATTTCCTTCTTCTCTGGAGCCTGACCCTGTAGGACAAGGAACTAGTTCAAGTCAATTACTATTCAGAAAGGGCATAATTACATAAAAATCAGAAAAGGAACCTCATTTCTCTTATTATGGTAATATAATGGTAACTTTTGAAAGAACTACAATGCATATGATAAAAATGACATTTGCTTCCTTTGGATTTCTCATTGCTTTTAGTTTAATATTACCATTTTATTCCCAAATCTCTAATTTATCAGCAAAACAGCAGTAAGTGGCAGTTTGTAGGTTATCTTTAAGCAAGAAAGCAAAACAAAACAAATGATTGGCTAACAGCACACCATTGTGGCTAATACACTTCTTAATGAACAACATTCAAAAATCTCCCCCAAAATTCAGAGGCTAACCCTTGAGAGCTTGGATGATGACAGAAGATGCAGGTTTCACTGCCCAAGAAGCTGTTCACAGTCTTAGACTCCAAGCTCCAGGGCTTGCGTCCAGTTCCCTGCCGCCATCTTGTCATTTCCTATTCTTTTCAACTACTTAAAAAAAACTCTTTTCTCTGGCAACTTGAGTGCTTTACACATGTTCTTTCATTTAATCTACATACTACTTACATACTACTCTACATACTGACTCAATGGATATGAGTTTGAGCAAACTCCAGGAGTTGGTGACGGACAGGAAGGACTGGTGTGCTGCAGTCTGTGGGGTCACAAAGGGTTGGAAACAACTGAGCGTCTCAACTGGCATACTACTTCTCTGTTAGGATTTCTATTAGTCCCTTTTTTGGCATTTTCCTTCCATTCACTCATACACATCAATGAACATTCGTGGAATGTCAGGCCACACCCTGGGCACTATGGATATAGCAATGTGAATGAAAATTTGCATTCTAATTGAAAGAAAGGCAGTAAATGGAAGGTGAAGAAGAAAGTGGAGGAGGAGGAGAAAGAGGAGGAGAAACCTCCACAGAGATGATATTTGAGCAGAGACCTAGAGGGAGCCATGATGTGAACTCAGGATGGAAAGTATTCCAGGTAGAGGAACCATCATGTACAAAGGTACTGTGGCAGAGACAGCGTGTAAGAACAGAACAACACCTCTGTGGGTAGGAGGGACGTGCGCTGGCAGGAGGGCCCAGCACCTCTTAGGCCAGGTAAACATTCTGGATTTCTTTTTGACGATAAGGAGAAGCCATACTTAACAGCAGGGGGATGACATGATTTACCTGCAAGGAAACAGAAACTAAAGAGATGTTAAATAATTCATTAATATTACACATTTGGGAAACCCAGAGCCAGGACAGGGTCTATTCAATTCCTGAGCCTTAATCATTTATAATCACAGTGCTACTTTTCAGTTATTCAGTAGATAATTCTGTGTATATATGCTCTGTTACTGCCTTATAAATAAGCTTAACCCTTGAAACTAACTACTTTCTTCTATTGATATTCCCTCACTCAAAATCTCAACTGACTTCTTATTGCTTAACTTTCACCAAATCTGCCCTGCCAATCACAGAATCAATTATTAGTTCCTTATTAAAATCATAGGATGTATCTTTCCTGTTCCATCGGCTCTAGTACTATTAGAGCTTTAGCTGTGTGTATTCCATCTTCTCAAGATTTCTGAATACTCAACAATTTGGTACCAGTCTACCTTTTCAATCTCACCCCTCCTTATTCCCTTACATCTCTTATTGGTCACCTATCTGCAGGTTATATTTAGACCATACGGTCTTTTTAAAAAATGCATACAAAATTAGGTTACTGAATTCTCTTAAAAAAATAAATCACACTGGGGGCATATTCCCACAAGGCTGAAATTGAGCAGCATCCATCAATTTTGTATGGGCCATAAACTCAAGTTCTCGGCAGTGTCCATAGTCAGACACCCACAGGCATCACTTGTAGCCCGTCTGATCCTTAGAAGCATTCTCATATATTTTGGCAATAGTTACGAATGGTGGCTGTAGGTACTTCCTGGAGCTGGACTACTTGGGTTCAAATTCCAGCTTTAACACTTACTAATCTTCCTAACTTGACTGGTGAATTAAGCTTTCTGTGGCAGCCCTGTAAAATATAGGTAATACGATACCTACCTCATATCTCTGCTGCTGCTGCTGCTAAATCGCTTCAGTCATGTCTGACTCTGTGCGACCCCATAGACGGCAGCCCACTAGGCTCCTCTGTCCCTGGGATTCTCCAGGCAAGAATACTGGAGTGGGTTGCCATTTCCTTCTCCAATACGTGAAAGTGAAAAGTGAAAGTGAAGTCCCTCAGTCGTGCCCAACTTATAGCAACCCCATGGACTGCAGCCTACCAGGCTCCCCCGTCCATGGGATTTTCCAGGCAAGAGTCCTGGAGTGGGGTGCCATTGCCTTCTCTCGTGTGATTAAATGAATTAATACATACACAAACATTTAGAACAATGGATGGTCATAGAAAGCAGTCAGTAAGTGGCAGTTTATAATTCCTGCTGTTTGTCAGTAAAGTTGGTACACTTAGCAATTGAACATACCTTTTGCAATCCTATCTCTCTACTCTTGTGTGCCTTAATCTTCTATCTCAAATAGCTTATCCAATCTTCCATGATTACTGAATTCTATCCATCTCTTAAAATCTTCAGTCTTTCCCCTTTATGAAGTCTTTACCAACTACTCTAGCTGCTCGTTTCTCACTGCTCTCCATTCCTCTAACTTGGACTTTTTGTGCTACCCATTGTGTACTCATCTCTTCCTTTGCATTGGCATTTAACTGTCTTGTGTTGATATTTTATCTCTGTAATCAAACTGGAGCATCCTAATGGAGATGTATGACAGGTGACGATTGGGTCTTGTTTCAACTTGCTGGCAGATAGTTGGCACCAATGTTATAGAGTACAAAATTTTCTGAAATCTCATGAGGAAAATTTTTATCATGACATTTTTCTTGGCTAACAAAACTAAGTTAGAAGGTCAGGTTTCTGTCTAATCAGTGAAATAGTGAAAGAGCCAGTTATGAATAACACAGTTAGAGCTTTGAAATGGCTTTTTCACCCCTTCTAATATAGGTTGATGTGGACTGAAGGTCATTACTGTGTAACACTACTTCCAAATTGAAGGTCATTATCATGTGGCAACTGTGTTATGATTTATTTCCTTCCTACCTTATAGAAGCAAGAAATCTAATTGGAAAATCTGTAAAAATAACCAGGGGATCAGTTTCTTTGGAGTTTGGCCTTGGTCTTCAACATGGATAAAAGACCAAGGATGAGAATTCAACATATAATAGGTTATGTAATGGAGATGATGAAATTAGTTATTGGGAAAGTGTGAAAACCAATTACGTATATCAAGATTGAACCTAACAAGATGTTTGTTAGTGGGGATGGGAGGTTCAAAAGTATTCTTGTTCACTAATGTCAGAGAATGCTTCCTAAAATTCAGTCAAACAGAAGAATTACTTAAACCTGAAAGGAAAATACGTGTCATTTTTTGCTTAAGTCTCTGAAATGAAATACTTTTCCATATGCCATCATGGTATGGAGTGAGCTATATTACTGAGACCACTTTATAGATACTACTGCTGGAATTTATCCATATGGGAACCAAAGAGATCCTGTGATAGATAGTTATTACCTCTATGGAGGAATATACAGGAATATTACAAACAAGCTTGACTTCCCTAATGGCTCAGATGGTAAAGCATCTGCCTACAATGCGGGAGATCTGGGTTCAATCCCTGGATAGGGAAGATCCCCTGGAGAAGGAAATGGCAACCCACTCCAGTACTCTTACCTGGAAAATCCCATGGATGGTGGAGCCTGGTAGGCTACAGTCCATAGGGTCACAAAGAGTTGGACATGACTGAGTGACTTCACTTCACTTCACAAACAACCTTAGGTTTTAGCACTGGATCTGCCATAATTAAGTCCCAGTTTTCTGAATGTGACCTTCTAGAATGTTCATGTCTGACTCTATCAAAGGTCATGATCCCATGCAGGGAGAAAGGAGTAATGAAATTGATAAACTAGAGAAAACCCAATTAATCCTGCTGGAACCAAACCAAACCCACAGTGTCAGCTTATATAGCACAATATATAGATAAGGTAATTTGATACTCTGGTTAAAACTAGCTCTGAAAGTGACAGCCACTTGGCCCCATTGAAAAGATAAGGAGAAAATGAACTTTGTAATAAATTACTTGTCACTCAAGAGATCTTTGATTTGCAATAGGAAAAATAACACCTCAAAAGAGAGATGATTTTGTAACGACAACAAAGAAATAAATAAGTGCTAGTGAAATGGATGAAGAATATTCATTCATGTTTAGGTCATCTATAACCCCAAGCTATTAAAGTGGAATGATACAATCCTAGAAGTGTGACTAGGTAAAGAAGGAATAAAGAGAACACTGTAGTTCTCAAATAACTGTCTATTAAATATTGTTTTCATTTATTAGGTTTGTCCTAAAGACCTATATTTTACAAATCTGGTTTGTGTCCAATTTAAGGAAATGTAATCTATTTACATTTATTTGTTTGGTTCTGATGCAGGTAATCATGGAATCTAGATAGATAAGGATATTGGCCCACTATTCAGTATACCAAAGAATTGTGAATTGAGAACTTCCAAGTCTTGAAGTTTAATCAGCAGTCACCAGTGTTATTTCTTAAATGTGATACCAGTTGGAAAGAAACCTGTATATCCCACTTTACTTCTGGTATTGTAAGCTAAAACTGTTGTCTATAGGTCCATTTAGAGGTTACTAGAATCAATGACAGCACAGGAAATCACTACAGAAATGGAAAACCCATGCTAGAGATTTTTATAGTTTGTTTTGTGAGGGACAAAGATTTCTTTAAGGGTTCCTGAGCTTCACAGGATTTGTGTTTGTCTAATATGTTTGCAGAGTAAATGGCTGCAGGCAGGCTGATAGAAATGGAAACACTAGTTCATTTTCTCTGGCTGACAATGGCAGTTAAATCTGTTTTAAAAAATGGAGATTTCAGTTTCACCAAATATATTTTTAATTACTAGAGAAGGGTCTAATGAATCACTTTCTAAATGACTTTATTTACTAATATGGCTCTCTTTCAGAACCCTATCTCTGCTACAATACATACTATCTATCAAAGCCCCAAAATGGCATTAAAACATTTTCCAAATATTATAGTTTAAAATCAGACCAGATGGCTACTCCTACTGCTTTAAGTTGGAATAGTACAACAATCCTTCCAGGTGTGGAGTAGAATAAAATAATTTTTAGTCTAGGGATGACTTCCGGCAGGAGGTAATACTGCTCACTGGCTAAACAGTTCCCACATTTTCTAAATACACTTTGTCTCCTCAAAATGTCTCCCTTTAGCCACAGAGAAATGCCAGGGTTTCTCTTAAACTAAAATTCCATTAGCACTGAGATACATCATACTGGTTCAGAGCAAATAGACTGGCTGTGAGATCAAGACATTGATTAAGTTCCTTCCCATGATTGAATCTACACTTCTGTAAAGTGGGGATAATAATTGTACCTATCTTTTCACATGGTAGTATAAAGTCACATTTAAAATAGGGCTTGCTCTGTGGTGTTATTTATGTGCTGTTTCTGTCTTTTGGGGAGAATAATTGCTTTGTTGAGATGATGAGTAGCACTCTTTGCTAAAAGTCTCAAGTTGCTAAGATATAAGGGTGTCATGTAGAGCATCCTATTTATAAAATTATTTTTTAATTGTTTAACATACGTAGTCTTGTGTCCAGTTGAATGGAGACAGCCTTGACTTTGTGCAGAATGTTATTTGGGAACTGTGGGACAGGAGGACAGCAAATTCAACTGTAGGGTTTTAAGCCCAGAGGGTTAATTACGACATAAATCAGACTAGGTGATTCGGGAAGAGAAGACTGAAAGAGATTGGTGTCTATTTATGTTTATCAACTGGTGCATTCACTCCCCTCTTCCCTCTGCTACCGCCTTCTCGTCCCTGAGTTCTTGTTGTAGCCGCAGAAGTTAATCTCCTCCTCCACCCTGTTACCCTGTTTCCTACAATGCAGCCTGTGTGATTTCTTACGATTTTCTGCCACGTCACACCATCCCCCTGCTTAGCATCACATGTCAGTTGGACTTTGGATAAATAGGAAGCTCCAAGCTTCTGCTTCCCTCTCTAGCTTTGTCTCTCCTCACAGAATGCTCGTCTTCTCCCTGGTCCTTGAAGTATTTCCAGCGTCAACACATGAGCATGTGCTGTTCTATGTGGACATCTTCCAGTCCCCCTTTCTTTCCTACTCGCCCTTCAGACCACAACTAAACATAACTTTCTTACCAAGCAGTTCTTTGAAACCTAGCCTACCACATCATGATGCTAATTTTCAGAAATAGCATACTGACCCTTTTCTTTGTATAACTTATTCCAATATGTAGTGCTATGTTTTCCTATGTGTTTGTTTGAAACATCCATCTTCTCCAATAGACAGTTAACTCCATAAGCACAAAGACTGTCTTTTTTAAACTCTGTATCCTGACTCCCATGGTAATGCCTCAGACATGGTTGGTAGTTAATGAGTAGGTGATGAGTCAATGAATGCATGGATAAGTGAATGCTTCCTGTGTGTCAAACACTAGGTCAATATTCATGATTTTGTTTCATCTACAGAAGAAACTTTTGAGTTAATTACCATGAGAATCCCCATTTTACAAATGAGAATATAGTGGACCTGGAAAGGGCTGTTAAATCTCTCTAAAGATCTGGACTATGGGCTGAGCTTAGTGATTTGCTTCCAAAGAAGAGAGAAAGGAAAGGAAAATAAAAAATAGTAATAATGGTAGCTTCATACTGGATAAACCTGGAAGACACTGCCTGAACCGAGTGATAAAGTTTAATAAGTGGTTGATATCATGTACCTCCTGATGTTGGTGTGATAAGGAAGGCACTTCACTTGCTTGATATCCTCCCCCCTACTTCATAATCCAGTTTACTCATGAGGAAAATCAGAAAACCCCAATTAGAGTGACATTCTATCAAATACCTCTTCCAAACTCTCAAAATTATGAAAAAATTGGAAAGACAGGGAAACAGAGATCCAAAGAAAGCAAAGACACATTGGCACTAAATACTAAATACTTTGAGAGATCCTAGAAAAGGACAAAAGTGAGAAAACTGGTATAATTCAGATTAAGTCTGTAGGTTAGTTACTATCAAAAGTTAATTTCTTAGTTCTGATAAATGCACTGTCACGTATAAGATGTTAATATTACAGCAAACTGAGTAAAGGGTATACAAGAGCTCTTTGTAGTAGCTTTCTGTAAATCTAAAATTATTCCAGTATAAGAAAATTTATTCAAAATAGCTAAACTGGGTTCAAAACCAGTGGTGACCTCTGGTTAGTATACACTAGTTGTTTACCGCTGCCATGACTTAAGTTGATGTCACATGTCAGTTTTGACTAATCAAGGATTGTATGGTGGCATTGACTCTTTCTTTTTTTCTGTTTATTTATTTATTTTACTTTACAATATTGTATTGGTTTTGCCATACATTGATTTGAATCTGCCATGGGTGTACATGTGTTCCCCATCCTGAACCCCCCTCCTACCTCCCTCCCCATCCCATCCCTCCTGGGTCATCCCAGTGCACCAGCCCCGAGCACCCTGTATCATGCATCAAACCTGGACTGGCGATTCATTTCACATATGATAATTTACATGTTTCAATGCTATTCTCCCATATCATCCCGCCCTTGCCCTCTCCCGCGGAGTCCAAAATACTGTTCTATACATCTATGTCTCTTTTGCTGTCTTACATACAGGGTTACTGTTACCATCTTTCTAAATTCCATATATATGCATTAGTATACTGTATTGGTGTTTTTCTTTCTGACTTACTTCACTCTGTATAATAGGCTCCAGTTTCATCCACCTCATTAGAACTGATTCAAATGTATTCTTTTTAATGGCTGAGTAATACTCCATTGTGTATATGTACCACAGCTTTCTTATCCATTCATCTGCTGATGGACATCTAGGTTGCTTCCATGCTCCACTTTCTCTGTCTCTTTCAGAAAATGTGTAATCAACTTTCTATTTACTCTGGAGAATTTCCTTTAAAATATTCTTTTCAGAATAATTAGAAACTCTTATATAACTTTAGCCATTTTGTTTAAGAGTGGTTGTCGTGGTGAATCCACATGTTCAAGGAAAATTTTCCAATTAAAATATCATATAAAGTTAATGCCAAGGCACAAGAAAAGCCAGCTGCTGATGATGTGGTTTTGAAATCATATAAAAACTATACAAATTTATGCCTAACATTGGAAGCCTTCACCTTCAGCATCATGTAGGGCATGTTTTGCAGAAGATGTTATCAAAGATACCCTAACATCTGTCCATTCCACATGCGGTACAGAGTCCAATAGCAGCACCTGGGAGCTTTCTGGAATTTAAGAAACTCCAGGCTCAACCCACAGTCATTGAGTTGGAATCTGCAGGTTATTAATAACGTCTGAGGATCTACCATATAACGTGGAGACCATTATTGATAACACTGTATTGTGTACTTGAAATGTGCTGAAAAAGTAGAACTTAAATATTCTTTCACATGCACAAAGAGATAAATATGTACAATGATGGATGTGTTAAATAACTTGATGAGAGAGTCTTTTCACAATTTATACATACATCAAATCATGCTGTACATTTTAAATATCTTACCATTTTATTTGTCAATTATATGTCAATAATACTGGGAAAAAGATGTAGAGTTTGATAATTATTAAAATCTGCTATAATAGCGTATGCCCCTCCATATAAAATTAGCATATTTATATGAAAATGTACACAAAAAATTGGGGCATTTTTTATAGACTATCAAAGTAAGAAATTAACATGCTGTTTAGCTGGCAATGCAAGAATTGTGTTCAATTTAGGATAATTTATGTCATCCCAATTTTGATTTTCATCTCATTGTAGTTGTGTTGAACTTGGAAACTCTTTTTAAAAGACTCTCATCAAAAACCCTTTCTGAGACTCTGATCACTTAGATCTCCATTTAATTTTCCTCAGTCATTATTAACATGTGTTGATTTCATTTTCTTTGTCTTAATCATTTCTTGCTAGGAATTCTAACCATGGCATTCTCGCTGTGTATTCCAAAGGGGCCCTGAGCCTGCTGCTTTCAACATCAACCTAATTTGAGAGGTCCTTTTATATGAGAATGACTAGCCATCATCAAGGGCAACCCATCCCTTAATTAAAGATGATTATGCACAGCCACCCAGCATCCTATCAGGACAAGCCAATTGACTTTTTGGCTGCGTCACAGTTTACATCCCCAGTGGGAATTTCTATGAATTCTGAAGTCTCTGAAAGATGTTTTGATCTCTCCCTCTAGGGAGAGGACGTTTTCTAGGACAGAGATGCTATGTGAAGCTTGAACTAACTGAGTTCATCTCCAGACCCGAGAAAGAGCACATGAACGGAAAAGCATAGCTTTGCAGCCAGTATGAAGGAGAGCTTCTGCAAGGCTTGTTAAGGAACTGGCACCTAACACCCAAGTCCCTTCATTCCCATGGCCTATAAGCACTGCCGAGTGCCAGGGAGGCTAACTCAGCCCTCTAGAAAGGTCTAGTCTGCATGACTGGGACATGGGTAAAGAAAGTGCCAGGCCTGAGTAGTACTGGACTCTTTTTCTCCAAGGCACTTCACAGCTCTCATGTGTCATGTTAAAGGATTTATACCTGAAAGTAGAAGTTGTGAATATGGAGAAGAAAAAAATGAGACAGTAAGTGGAATGCTAATATCTTGAGTTTCTAAATAGAAAGCATACTTAGATTAAGCTCCCCAGACACAGTCATCATGTGCTTATTCTTTTTACATGGGCCTGGCTGCTTCCCTTAAGGCCATAAAACATTTCCTTCCTAAGGAAAAGAAGTGAAAGTGTTAGTCTCTCAGTCCCATCCTACTCTTCATGACCCCATGGACTATAACCCGCCAGGCTCCTCTATCCATGGGATTCTCCAGGCAAGAATACTGGAATGGGTTGCCATTTCCTTCTCCAGGGGATCTTCCCAACCCAGAGATCGAACCCAAGTCTCCCACGTTGCAGGCAGATTCTTTGGCATCTGAGCCACCAGAGAAAGAAAGCATCTACAATAAGGACAGCATTTTTAAAAAGTGGTCAGCGTTGGGACTGAATTGAGACAAAAGTGGAATGCCATCATTTTCCATAGTGCAGTTTAATCTACAGCCAGGTTGATGCTTAAACTTTTATAGTCTGTAACGAAGTTGCAGATGACACCACGCTTATGGCAGAAAGGGAAGAGGAACTAAAAAGCCTCTTGATGAAAGTTAAAGCAGAGAGTGAAGAAGTTGGCTTAAAGCTCAACATTCAGAACACTAAGTTCATGGCATCTGGTCCCATCACTTCATGGGAAATAGATGGGGAAACAGTGGAAACAGTGTCAGACTTTATTTTTTAGGGCTCCAGAATCATTGTAGATGGTGACTGCAGCCATGAAATTAAAAGACGCTTACTCCTTGGAAGGAAAGTTATGACCAACCTAGATAGCATATTCAAAAGCAGAGATATTACTTTGCCAACAAAGGTCCGTCTAGTCAAGGCTATGGTTTTTCCAGTGGTCATGTATGGATGTGAGAGTTGGACTGTGAAGAAAGCTGAGTGCCGTAGAACTGATGCTTTTGAACTGTGGTGTTTGAGAAGACTCTTGAGAGTTCCTTGGACTGCAAGGAGATCCAACCAGTCCATTCTGAAGGAGAGCAGCCCTGGGTGTTCTTTGGAAGGAATGATGCTAAAGCTGCAACTCCAGTACTTTGGCCACCTCATGTGAAAAGCTGACTCATTGGAAAAGACCCTGATGCTGAGAGGAATTGGGGGCAGGAGAAGGGGATGACAGAGGATGAGATGGCTGGATGGCATCACTGACTCGATGGACGTGAGTCTGAGTGAACTCCAGGAGATGGTGATGGACAGGGAGGCCTGGCGTGCTGCGATTCATGGGGTCGCAAAGAGTCGAACATGACTGAGCAACTGAACTGAACTGAATGAAGTTGTCCCTGCAGTTGGTGGAGATGGAAGTTTCATCTTTGATGAAGAAGAATGAGGTTGAGATATTTCAAAACTAAAGTCTTTAATTGAAGAGATATATATCACATGAGTTGCAAAGCTGAGAGTTTAATAAGACATAGAACTACTGTCTTGACCTTAAACCTAAGTTACCGTAAGTGTTGATAACTCTGTGTCCCACTTTCATGTCGTAATTAATGATCTGACATTTGGTTTGCTTTTTATGGCTTATAGAGAGATTTCACAGAAACTTGCTTAATTTTTGCCTCTCTGGTGTACACAGTATTGTTATTGTCTCTTTACCAAGATTTGTTTCAGGTTTGCAATTCTCCATTTCTAGAACTGCACTTCTAGTAGGGCTGCAAACTATTTTATGTGGAATGGGAGCCTGGGACATTCCAGGAGACAAAGAGAGGGGTCCCTGGCAAGAGCTGGGTAAAGCACAGTTCCCAGATGCGTGGGGTTGTGCAGAGTGGGGAAAGGAATGCCAAAGCATCTGGCTGCCCGTGTTTGGTTGTGGTTCTGCCTTCCAGAACCTTCCTCTCCAGGGACTGCTGCCCAGCTCCCAGGAATAAATGTGATTTTAATTGGCTTGTTACCATAATTTGAAGCTACATGGCCTGCCTGACTGGTATTTAATGAGGCACATCCACTCTAGGGCTCAGTCAAGCAAAAAGAGGCTTCCTTGGATTAATGTACTCGAGTTTTTCCTGTGAATCTTGCCCAAGGAGCAGGGGGTTTTGGGTTCCAGGAGAAATAGATTTTCCACTGTTAGACTTCCTACATCCAAATGGTCCTCATTCCCAGGGGATACTTTAGCAAGACAAAGCTGAGTCTCTGTTCTCAGTTATCCAAACTTATTCCCACCCCTTGATGTAAAGTGGTCCATCAGAACATGTAGGTAAAGTCTTCTGAACCCATACTGTGAGGAAACCAAGCTTGAAAACCTCAAGTAGCTCATGCAAATTACACAGAAAATTATGTATGAAGTCAAACCTTGAAGTGCAGCTGTGGAATCTTAGTGCCTGTGGAGCTGGTGGTCACAGGACTGACCCCACCTAGGGATGGAAAGCTCTCTATCACAGCCTTGACGTAAGTGAGTTTGTAGAGTATATATATGTGTGGACTTTCCTGCCTGAAAAGATAATTGATTCTGTCAAGATTGCTCTGTTGAACGTGATACATCTCTGCTAGACAATTGACAGATATTATTAAGGTTGCTAGATGATGCTATGGATATGAACTGGCAAAGAGGACTTAGTTTTGGAGTTGTTCATAGTCATGAGCTCATTAAAAGAGCTGTAGTCCCTTGCTATTGGCAGTCCAGACAGTTCATTTTATTTTCTCTTTGTGTTGGAATTTTCAGACTCTGTTGAAAAGGTGTTAAAAGGTGAGGCATATTTTGAGAATTGTTCTGTCCCTCTCTTTTATAACACCAGCTCCAAAAATAAAGTTCTTAGGTATTTGACTGCCATTATGAGTCCTTCTTATTGTGAAAAGATACCTAAAGTTTTGGCTCCAAAAGATAATATTGTAAAAAAAAAAAAAAAAAAAAAGACAAGCCAGGTCAAGATAGAAGAAGATAAGAGAGAGCACCATTTCAGTTTCAATGAAGAAAGATATATTTTCACGTGTTGCCTAAAGTTTGACATTTTAAGGGTTAGCAGATCCAAACCGGAGACCAAAAAATGCTTGGCCCTCTGACTCAATGCACTGTGGGAGCTGAGAAGTGGAGGGGGTGGGCAGGCAGTTCAATTGTCAGCTAAATATGAGTCCTTGAGGTATTTTCTTCCTGTGATATTTGACCTCTCTTTCATGGGCATTATCATCATTTTTCCCCACTGGGAGAAAATACAGTGAAGGAAATGAAAGGTGAAAGCAATAGAAAAGAAGAGAATGGATGAAGAAGAGGTAGAGGCCAGATACCCTGACCCCAGGAGAGAAGGGTCAAAGGAAGCCCTTTGGTTTTCTTCTAGAAACTTAAAAATATCCACTTCTTGACTGATTGACGTTTCCAATCTGCTTTCCATACGACATGCTATAGGGCCTAAACTCACTTGTTCCCTGCACTTTTCCTCCGTTTGAAAGAAACCAGTCAGTTGGATAATCATGATAATTAAAAAAGATGTAAACTTTCAGAGTGGCTGACACTAACTCATTACACTAAGATGCCTTGCTTGACTGAGCTAACATTAATTCCAATATCCCGTTACATCATGCACATCAGAGTTGCCAGCCAGTGGAGATATTTCTGCCTTCCTTCCCTTTCTTACCAGGAAATTCCTTCCCTGCTTCCTTCTCTCCCTTCTTTCCTCCCTCCATCCTTTCCTCGCTTCCTTTCTTCCTCATTCCTAATGAGGAAGACATTCCTCATGTCTCCCATTTATGTTGATGCCACTGGTCCAAGGACCACACTTAGACCGCATGTTTCAGACATTTTGAATGAGCCTGTGAATTACCTGGGGGTCTCAGTTCACTTCAGTTCAGTCGCTCCAACTCTTTGAGACCCCATGGACTGCAGCAGACCAGTCTTCCCTGTCCATCACTATCTCTTGTGTTGGTTTCAGTTTCAGGAATGATTTCTCCACATAGTGCCAAGGATGGCCATTAGCCAATCAAGATCTGTTTCCCATGAGGTCATAAAATTTCAATGAATCACAGAACTCCTGCTTCCTAAGAGGAACCATAGAAGTCCAGAGTTCAATTTTGTAAGCCTAGCTTTCACAGGCTCATCTCTGAATGAATTATGTGGTTGAGGATATGAAATTATTTCCCTCTAACTGTACAGAGCTTGGTCACATAAAGCACGTCACTACAAATGGGACAAAGATTATTTTCCCAGTAAAACTGGGCTATTGTTTCAAAAAAAAAAAAAAAGAATGAATGAATTGTGGGGTAAGAAACAAAACTGATTTCCAAGATCCAAAAGTCTGTCAAGATGATAAATTCCTTTAAAGAACTTGGTCAAGAGAGATTCCAACACACACACACACACACACACACACACACACACAGATATTGAAAGGCTTTTCAATAAAGAGAATAAATATCATATTCTGATATCTATCACAAACAAGATGTTAGCAAATACTTTACAGTTTGCAAAGTGTTAAAGTTCAGGTGCTGAGCATGGGGGAAATACTTGGGTAACAGCTACCTGTATTTCATCTGTCAATTTCAATATCAGGGTTTACTCACACACTTACGTGTGTGTGTGTGTGTATATATATATATATTTATTTATATTTATGTGTGTGTGTGCGTGCGTGCTCACGTGCATGCTTAGTTGCTCAGCCGTGTCTGACTCTTTGTGAACACGTGGACTATATATAGCCTGCCAGGCTCCTCTGTCCATGGGTATTCTCCGGGCAAGAATACTGGGGTGGGTTGCCATGCCTTCCTCCAGGGGATCTTCCCAACTCAGGGATCAAAACCAGGTCTCCTGCATTGCAGGCAAATTCTTTACTGTCTGAGCCATCAGGGAAGCTTATATATATATATATATATATAGAGAGAGAGAGAGAGAGAGAGAGACAGAGAGAGAGAAAGTGTATATATAAGTATATATACTTATATACAGTAAGTGTATATGTGTATATACATATATATATATAGTAAGTATACAAATATAAGTAAGTGTTAGAGTTCAGTCATATCTGCCTTTTTGCAACCCCATGATCTTCCCAACTCAAGGATCAAACCCAGGTCTCCTGCATTGCAGGCAGATTCTTTACCATCTGAGCCAACAGGGAAGCCCACAGACACACACACACGCATACACACACATTTATTTAATGTATACAATAAACTTATTCACCTCAGAAATGGGGATGTGATGCCAGCCAGAGGATTTTACTCAAACGACTGAAATGTGGTTAAGTGATTTTCAAGTATATAGCGATTTGCACTATGTAACTATAAATAGGTGCTCTGGGAAAATACTCTTTCCCCAATCCTATTGACTTATGGAGATGTATGAGGAGATCTGAGCTCTGAGCAGAGTGAAATATGATTTTGTACTAGAGTTTCTTTCTGCCAAAGATAAAAATCACTTTACATAAAAAGAGCCTTATTCTCACCAAGTGACAAGCTGCTCTTTCATAATAAAGCACAGTACTCTGGTAAAGCACATCAGCTCCTGTGTGCCATTGGAATACCATTCAGGGAGGCAGAGAGCAGGGAGCTCAAAACCTTTGGCTTTGGTACCAGTCAGCCTTTCTCGCCTGGGTGACCTGCTCAACTTACTAATAATGGTTTTCCTCATCTGTTTAATGACAGTAACCAAGCTATCCAAAGCAAAAGGAATCATGAGGACAAAAAGGATAAAACCTATTACATGGGACCTGGCATATTATGTAGTCACAAACAATTGTTAATGGGTGAAGATCCCCTGGAGGAAGAAATGGCAACCCACTCTGGTATTCTTGCCTGGAGAATCCCATAGACAGAGGAGCCTAGCAGGCTATAGTCCATAGGGTCACAAAGAGTCAGACTCCACTGAAGTGGCTTAGCATGCATGTGGCAACTCCCCCCCCCCCCCCCGCCCCCCAGTGGCTCAAGCAGTGAAGAATCCACCTACAATGTAGGAGACACAGGAGACATGGGTTCAGGCCGTGATCTGGGAATATCCCCTGGAGCAGGAAATGGCAACTCATTCCAGTATTCTTGCCTGAAAAATCTAGTGAGCAAAGGAGCCTGGTGGGCTACTGTCCATGAGGTCACTAAGAGTTGGACACGACTAAGCATGCATGCATGTCTTGTCTTGCCTCTCATGTGGCACTTAGGTACCTGAGAATGCAGCAAGTGGACTGTAACAGTTCATTGCACATTAAGTAAAAATTGTAATTTTGGTCTATGTTTTCAGAAACTTACTGGATTAAAAAAATCAGTCAGTGTTAGATTAAGAGAGTATTAAGATTTTTTGATACTTATAATTCATCTCTTTGGGCTGTAATTTCCTCATCTATGAAATGAGAGATTCAAATACAATTTTTTAGGATCCTCTCAGACTTTACAACTCTAAAATTCTCAGTAGAACATTTTGATACCTTTAGTTTTTGAGCATTGTAATAACATACTGAATGTTTTCAAAATAGAGCTAACTTTTATGTTAGGCTAAGCAATAATTTAAGCATGACTGAAACTCCTGAAATATCATAAAAACATTTCTTCTAATACATTCACGTTCATACAGTAGGACATGGGAGGCCAGAGCTTTGAATTCAACTCACATTCATTCCTTTATTCCATAAAAGTAAACTGAGGGCCTCTGCATCCCTCACTCCATGATAAGCGCAGGACTTATATTTTAACTGGGAGGAGGAGGTTAAAATATGTAACAGAAAATACATTTATAAATCATGTCACAAGTTAGGAAGAAAAGAAAGTACACAAGAGAAACAAAAATATTACCAGTGTGGGCTGCCTTGTTTTCATTTAGCAAGCTCTCTAAAAGGAGGTGATACTTAAGCTAAGATACAAAGTAAAAGGAATCCAAACATGCAAAGGAGAGAAGGAAGCGCATTCCAAGCAAAGGGGAAAGCAAGTGCAAAGGCCCTGGGCTAAGAAAGGTAAGTATATAATTGAAGAACAAAAAGCCTGGCTGGAGCATAATCTGTTGGGGATAATGTAATATCCCCCCAAAAAAGTAATATGATATGTGATTGGAGAAAGGAAGGAGCCAGATCAATGAACTTGTGTTGTTGCCAAGACTTTGCATTGTTTTATGTGTGCACTGAAATACTGTTGAAAGAGATTAGAAGGATTAATGATTTAAAACCACTCTTGCTACTGTAGAGAAACACAGGAGGGTATTAAAAAATGAAAAGAGGGAGACCAGTTAGAAAGCTATCAGAGAAATCCAGAGAAGAAAGGTTAGTGAGCTATGTCAGATGGTGACAGTACAATGTAGAGGAAGAAATGTTTCCACCTTACCTCTATCTGTGTTAATTTGACATAATTTCTTTTCATCCCTGGGACTCTGTTTCACTATAAGATAAGCACATAGAATGCAGTCTCTAAGGACTCTTCTAGATCAGCATTTGGTTCCAGCTCTCAAGTATCCTAAGCCAGACCAACCTGTCCATAAAATCCATTTGACTTTAGTAGGACTCAGTGATTTGCTCTGACTGGTTCTCAGCCATCCCCCCAAGGCAGAGATGTGAGAATACTGACCAGCCAAAGATGTAAGAAACTAGTCTATGTCTTACTGAGAGCTGTGGCAGTTGGCCAGCCTTAAAATGGTGCTATATTCTGTTACCCTCAGAATGACTTCACAATGGTTCACTCAGGTCCAAAAATGAATTTCCACTTCCAAATTCAGACTGTTAGTTTCATATGTCCAGATTATGAATGTTAAATCTCACTCCATGGTGTTTAGGGTGATGCTTTTCATGAAGAAGTGTAAAAGATGAAAAAGAGCTATGATGAATGTTTCATAAAATGAGGGATTCAAAAGAGAAAATTCTTCAAAACTCCTCCAACATTTTTCTTTCCAGTGTTTAGATAAAAACGGTAAATTAATAGATGAGCAAAACAGTATGGGATGCCAATACATTCAAGAAAAAGCCAAAGTTCATTTCGGCCTGCAGTTTCCAACGCTTGTCGGCAGATCAATAGGAGCTTCTCAGTGTGCTTTGCAAAAAATCGTTCTGCAACTAATACCTCAAGGACAAGACTTGTCCTGCTTTGGCTACTGCAGACGTTTGCCTGGATTGCTATGGGAAGTGATATTTTCCACTGGGAGGACTTCGAGGGAACGTATAGTTTACTCCATCCATTAATCATCAAACCTCAAAAACGTAGTGAAAGTTTTGGTGTTTGCATGTTTTTTTCCACATAAAACTGTGTGTTTCTGTATGTATATGGAGGGTGTTGTGTGCGTGTGTTCCTAGTCTTAGAAGTTCAATTATATGCTTCTTCTTCAATTTAACTAGATTATGACTATGTATATATGCCCTCTTTCTCTCTCTCTCGTTTAGTTATACTCTCTAGAAGATCTTCCATTAGCTAAGGACCTTGTTTGCATTTTTGTTGTTGCTGGAAAATTATATTTAGTTTACACGCAGTTTGCAGAAGCACAGTAGAGGTGGGTTTATAAAGTTAATGTTTCTTGAAAAAAACAAAGTAAAAGTTACTTAATGTCTTATTAGCTTTTATATTTAAAAATCAGTTGCAGATCTGCAGGACAGAGCAATTTAAGCAGTATATATTTGTGGAGCATGTATCATAAGGAAGGAATCAGGGTAGGCATTGGGGTGGCAACAGTGGACTGGAAGACAAGGGCTCTGTCTTCATTGGGCTTCTAGCCGTAAGAGAAGGCTGGCGGGGGGGAGGGGGGGGCGACAATTAAAGTGCAGTAAGGAATATTTGGGAACAATGCAGAGGGCAATCTTTGTGGATAGTGGAAGAAATCATGCTTAAAGACAATTGCTGACGGATGAATGGTTACTAGTCAGAAAATGAGGAGAGAGTTTTAGTAACAACAGAGAGATGTCCAAAGGATCAGAGACTGCATATTCTGATGAAGAAGCTGATGAAGAATAAGACCAGTGTGGCTGAGAAGGAGAGAGAATGAGGGCAGGAGAGCTTCAGGTAAGACCACTCACATCCTCAGACCGTACATCTTCCAGGGCCTTGAAGAATCGGGGCACATTTTTCCAAAAGTCATTGTTGAAGAGACAAACACTAAACAAGGAAGCAAGATGTTTATAGATCAAGAGTGTGAAACAGGGTGGTGGGTCAGAGAAAGCTTAGAAGAGACAATAGCTGGGGTGAACAGGAAATGTCCTCTCTGAGGGGCAGACATTTGAGTGGAGACCTGAACGGCACAAAAGAGCCAATAGAGAAGAGATCTGAAGCAAGACTAATGCAAGCAGACGAGTAAACAGGGCAGACACGAAGGAAGCAGGACTGGGCTATGTGTTAATAAACAGAAATGAGGAAATGGTTAACTGGAATTTGGACCTGGGCCCTGAGTCCACATCCAGCGTTCATGTCACTACCTTCAAATGCCATCCCCTATCTGGGCCCCCTGCCCTCCAGGATTTAGGAGTATTTTCTCTCTTTTGGCTCAGTAAACATGTGGGTATTGGCTATGTCTGCTCACTTACATCTGTGCACTCACTCTCTGGCCACTGGCTAGTTCTTATTAGATATTGAGTAAAAATTTGTTGTGTGAAGGGATCTCTAAGAAAAAGTGGTCACATGTCTAGTGTTGGGATTCTAAGACTGGGAAAGAAAACACTTTCAATGTTGAAAACTAATTAGTAATTTAATAACCCAATAAGGAATCCAAAAGTTAAAGCAGTCAAATTACTCGTATCAGTAGATATAGCTTAAATAACAAGATAGGGAATCTATGTGTGTGTATATGTGTGTATATATGTGTGTGTGTGTGTATTTATTATATTTATTTATGGAGCTTCCCAAGTGGTGCTAGTGGTAAAGAACCCTCCTGCCACTGCAGGAGATACAAGAGAACCAGGTTCAATCACTGGGTCAGGAAGATCCCCTGCAGAAGGGCATGGCAACCCACTCCAGTATTCTTGGAGAATCCCATGGGCAGAGGGGCCTGATGGGCTATGCTCGATAGATCACAAAAAGTCAGACACAACTGAAGCAACTTAGCACCCACACATACATACATATATATAATACAAACATACACACACACACACATACATATATATGTATACACACACACACACATGTATATTCTCAGCCTCAGTACTCTTAGCATTTTGGAGTAAATAACTCTGTCATGAAGTTATCTTGTGTATTGTTTAGCAGCATTACTGCCCCCTGCCCATGAGGTACCAGTATTATCCCCTCAGTGGTAGCAACCCCAAATGTCTCTAGATACTGCCTTATGGACCAGAGGAGACTGCTAGTATAAAAGTATTCATGCCATGATGCTCTAAAAAAATGTTGCAGAAATTGTTGCACCACCCAGAGGGGTTTCAGTTGATTTGTCTGCAGTTTTCCAGAGAGGTATGATAAATGTGCCCCCTGAATTGAAATACTGTACATCATACATGCATTTGTAGCAGCAGAAAACAAAGATGCTTAATTTTTTATTATTTCTTATGGTGAGTGTTCAGACATCCATCAATGTAAAAGAAACCATTTTCAAAATTTTTCTTTATAAATATGTAATATAATTGTAAAGTAAAACTCCTCTATCATCCTGATGGGGGAACAGACAAACACTCATCTTATATATCGAGCTTTATCAGGATCTCATTCTATTTTTTTTCAGCGGAGGGAGGGAGGTGGGGAATGGTTCGATTTGCAATATGTTGATATCTATGGAATAATATAGTTTCACTTTATCATTAAGCCCTACCACACAGCTTTAATAATTTTTAAGAATAGTTCTGGTTTTTTTTTAACTGATTTTAAATATTCAGAAAATACAGGCAAGTATACAAAAGGAAATTAAAATCATCCATAATCTCACCATCTAGAGATAACTGTACATTACTCTTTTATAGATTCCCTTACTCTTTCATTAAATTATGTACCCAGCATTTTGCTAAGGCTGATAATTTATGGTGGACCAAACCTACATCTTTAGATGAAACTGATCTGCACATATATTGGTATTTATGTATCCGATCCCCACTTATGCCAGATGTACCTAGATCCCTGGGTAGTTAAATAATGCTTGGGTAGAAGATTGTCTGTAAGTGACAGAAGTCTAAAGAATATGAACAAATCAATGGCTTTATCTTTTTGATATAATGCAGAGTTTGAAAAAAACCATTCAGGTCTAATTCATTCCACACTTGCTTTGGGAACCCAGGCTCCTTTTAGTTTTCCATTGTACCATCTCTAAAATCATGGATCCATTACCCCAGTGCTTGAAAAGTAGCTTCTCTTTTTCAGGTATTCAGCTAGTTTCCAAGCTAGAAGGAAGGGGAAGGGCAAAGAACAAACTGTAGGGACCTCCTGAATTTGGCCCTATCAACCAGCTTTCTCAAAACTTAAAAGAGCTTTCCCTGTGACACCCATTTATATCTCATTGGCAGGAACACTGTCACATGGACCGAGATACAAAAAGGATAAAGAGTGCAAAATTATACAAAATTGAAAGCAATAGACTTCCTCCTCAAAATGGGCATATTGCTCCCCCAAGTAACCATTAACTGTTCAGTATTAGACTTCCAGATACTTGCCTATGTACATACAAAGAGAGCCATACACATAAACATTAGGAGTTTTTATTCCCACTGAAAGGCATGATAGACATTTTTATCTTCTCAGTGATATATTATTGGCAGTCTTCTAGATCAGTACATTTAGATGTATCTTTAGAAATAATAAGTGTACAATCGACCTCATTATGAACATGTTTCATCTTGATAGTTACGTAGACTCCAAGTTACTTCTTATTACAAGTCAAGCCACCGTCATCTTCTTTGTATTGTATCCATACACAAATGGCTGAGTTCTTCTGTAGATATGCTTTCTAAAAATAGTTACTGGATCACTATATGTGAAACATTTTTAAACAGCCTAGCATTTACTGTCAAATTATCTTCCAAAAGTCATAACTACTTGTACTCCTACCATCAGTGTATGAGTTTGCTTTTCTCATACCTTCATTAGCAATAGATATTATCCATATTTTAATGCTTTTTAACTACATAGGCAGTAATGTATCTCAGGATGCATTTATTTTTCAGCTTTTTATTATGAAGCATTTCACGTATACTCAAAAGTAAAAAAAATAGTACAATACATTCTCATTACTCATCATCCAACTTCAACAATTACTAATAGAATGCTACACTTGTTTTATCTGCATGAGGTTTAATCTTTTCTTAATATTCCTGCCATAGTCTTTTTCATTTTTTGTTTGTTCATCTTTCACTCTTCATCCTAGTACTAATTCTGATTTCAAGCATCATACGTGTGAGTCAAGTTTTCCATCTAGAGCAGAAATAATATATGTGTAGCATGAGGGTTATCACTTCCCCCTCTGCACCTGGATAGATATCATGAACCAATGAATGCATCAGCTTGCCGGAAGCCCAGCCTATCTTTCTAACCCTTTTTAATACAGGGCTTTAGACCAGTAGGTCTCAAACATTACCATACTTAAGCATCACCTGGACAGCTTGTTAAAACACAGTCTTGGGACTTCCCTGGGGGTACAGTGGATAAGAATATGCCTACCAATGTGAGGGACATGGGTTCAATCCCTGGTCCAGGAAGATCCTACATGCTGCAGAGCAACTGAGCCCATGCTCTTAAGCCCCCGTGCCACAGCTACAAGTCTGTGCCACAATTACTAAGCCTGTGTGCTGCAGCTGCTGAAGCCTCGGCACCCAAGAGCCTGTGTTCCACAACAAGAGAAGCCACTGCAGTGAGCAACCCACACACTGCAGCAAAGAGTGGCCCCCACTCGCAGCAACTAGAGAAAGATCGTGCACAGCAGCGAAGACCCAGTGCAACCGAAAAGAAAAATTTATGGAAAAAAAAAGTATTAAAAACACAGTCTTGGATCCCTCCTCCATAGATTCTCATTCAGTTAGGTCTGAGATGGAGCCTTAGATTCTGCATTTCAAACAACCTGCCAGGTAACATTGATAGTGCCTGTCTACATGTCACATTCTGTTAACATTACTCTGGGCCACGTCTGACTCTTACAACCCCATGGACTGTAGCCTTCCAGGCTCCTCTGTGAGATTCTCCAGGCAAGAATACTGGAGTGGGTTGCCATTTCCTTCTCTGGGAAATGATTTTTTTTTTTTTATTCCGGGGGTTTGCTGCAGAGCCTGCAGTTAAGCTTTTCTAACAAGCTTCCAGGGGACACTGCTGTTCCATAGTCCAACTTTGAGTATCTAGGTCTTCAATGACCATTGCCAGAATGGTGTATCAGGTGAATCAATTGCCTATGTCTGACCAAAACAAAAGGGCTTCCTTTATCTCAAAGAGTCTTAAATATGACTCTACAAACCAGAACCAAACTGGCTACAAAATATGCAACTTAGAAACTTATATTGAAATTTACATTTCAGGGCCCTTCAATAAGAAATTCTGATTCAATAAGTTTGAAGTGGGGCCTTGAAGTCTCATTTCCTTTAGTCAATTCTGGGGCACAAGTAAGTGTTTGAGCCACTAGCTTACATGTCATAGATGATGATAGGTAAGTGTTCTTTCTTGAATGTATCTGGTCCCTCTCCAAACCATCCATCTTATCAAGACACTTGTATTTGCACTGACCATTTATTATACATGACTATGCTCCAAAATCACTGCAGATGGTGATTGCAGCCAGAAAATTAAAAGACGCTTACTCCTTGGAAGGGAAGTTATGACCAACCTAGACAGCATATTCAAAAGCAGAGACATTACTTTGCCAACAAAGCCGTCTAGTCAAGGCTATGGTTTTTCCAATAGTCATGTATGGATGTGAGAGTTGGACTGTGAAGAAAGCTGAGTGCCAAAGAATTGATGCTTTTGAACTGTGGTGTTGGAGAAGACTCTTGAGAGTCCCTTGGACTGCAAGAAGATCCAAGCAGTCCATCCTAAAGGAGATCAGTCCTGGGTGTTCTTTGCAAGGAATGATGCTAAAGCTGAAACTCCAGTACTGTGGCCACCTCATATGAAGAGTTGACTCATTGGAAAAAATTCTGATGCTGGGAGGGATTGGGGGCAGGAGGAGAAGGGGATGACAGAGGATGAGATGGCTGGATGGCATCACTGACTCGATGGACATGAGTTTGAGTGAACTCCGGGAGTTGGTGATGGACTGGGAGGCCTAGTATGTTGCAATTCATGGTGTCGCAAAGGGTTGGACACGACTGAGTGACTGAACTGATGCTGAATGTGGGGAGCCATGCAAAAATGAAGCAGGAGTTGAATCAGAGGTGTTCCTACTCCTCTAGGCCTGACAATCTGGTGAAAGGTAGAGACATAAGAATACATAACCAAACACATATAGGAAACCAGAGAAGAAAGAAAAATTCTTCCTTATTTCCTCCTTTTTGAAAGTTCATTCAGTACACTTAATAGGGATTTTTCCATTTCAGAAGGAAATATCACAAAAGCATAGAAATGCCAGGGTGATAGTTTTTTCATGTAACATTAAGTCATAATATGGGCTTTGCACACGGGTTGTGTTCCTGACTATTAGCTAGGCTTGAAAGTATAACACATGTTGTTCATTACTGGTACGTACTACAATGGGGAAATGAACACCACCTAGAGAACCATAGCTTCCTTCATTCCTTGACTCAGGGAGAATTTTAATCTGTAATCTTAATAATGTACAACTGTAGTTTTTGCATTTTAAATAATGTGCCAGTTGCAGTCTTGCATAGCATTCTGAGTCTCCCAAAAACGTCATTTCACAAAGCTTTCTATGCAGGGTGTAAAAATCACAAAATGCTAATAACATAAATGATATGGTAACCATCTGCTGGATAATGCTATTTGCTGTCACTGAGATACTGATAGAACCACTTGAGAAAACGGAATAATGGAGAGGGAAAAGAATGGTAATCAAACATCACAGGACTTTTCAAAGGGGGAACTGAGACATCTTTCAGCAGTGACCTTTATATCACTGCTATTGGACTGGGACTGTAATTGTCCGTCATTCTCTTCAGTGGTCGATACTCCACTTGCCACAACTCATTCTTTCAATACCATTGATCCCTTTAACAACATTGGCTTGCAATCACTCTTTGTAAGTTACAAAGTTAGTGGCATTCCTTCTGCCCTGCTTTTCAGTTCACTGTTAGGCAGTCTCAACATTCTGTCTTGATGAAAGCAGCCTGGTAAGTGAATTAGGAAATTCCTCAAGTGGTAGTATAGAGTGACTTTTAGACAGGTTATCATTGTGGTTAAAGGGAGGCATGGGTATCAACTGACAGCCTCCCATCATCATTAAAAAAATTCTATCTCCATTTTTAAAGGAGTTGATCTAGTTTTGAGCAGGTCCTAATTTAATTGTCTTTTCTTTCCTGCACAGTGGGATGACTAGAAAGATTTTGATCTTGTGTGTACTTATTTCTTAACATTTTGGAATATTCTTATGGAATAAAAAATCCATACATTTCTAATAAACTATTTTATAAGATGTTACCAATTTAAAGTTCATACACAAGTCAATTTTTATGACAGCCCTATTTAATAGGCATGATAAATGTTTTAATTGGGGGTTTACAGATGAGTAAATTAAGGCTCGGGGAAGTTAAAAGAATGGCTGTGAATTGGCAGCCTTATACACTACAGAACAACTTAAAAGTTGCACACACACAAAAATGATGTTATGTGGCTGCTGCTAAGTCACTTCAGTTGTGTCCAACTCTGTGCGACCCCATAGACGGCACCCCACCAGGCTCCCCTGTCCCTGGAATTCTCCAGGCAAGAACACTGGAGTGGGTTGCCATTTCCTTCTCCAATGCATGAAAGTGAAAAGTGAAGGTGAAGTCACTCAGTCATATCCAATTCTTAGCAACCCCATGGACTTTGCAGCCTACCAGGCTCCTCCACCCATGGGATTTTCCAGGCAAGAGTACTGGAGTGGGTTGCCATTGCCTTCTCCGGTTATGTGGTTAAAATCCTCATTTTCTGACTCAAAGCTTTTTCCACTTTATCATTTTGCCCTTAGGGTTATCTTTTTAATATATTAAGATTTTATTTTTAGTGTTTTTCAAATCATACATGCTGATTTGTCACACTGTGACATCAAGCCCTAGAACCAGTTATTTAAGATGTTTTGGTTTTGCTGGGCACTAATTTCCACATTAACCATTCTAAATGAAGCATAAAGCTACTGTGGGAAAGGAAGACCAGGGGAATGCAATTAGGATATTTAGTTTTATTCTATACATAGTACCATAGTGATACAGATGAACCCACTTTGCATTCATATTCACATTTTCCAGTCATCTGGACCATTGATCACAAACATCTATCATTAGCTCTCAAATTCAATTAAAGGCATGAGGACTTTGTGTTTGATGGAATAGCTCTGTTGGTATAGGTGAGTTTGTATTTTTCTTCCATGGAAAGTTTCTATATTTCTCAGGATACTTACAAGAGTGGATTTGTGGCATCAGTGTTCTACCACTTTGATTTTCATTAATATAAATTATCAGTATTATTTCTGTCCACAGAAGGGAGTGAGATGGCTTTGCTTTTATTATTATCCCTGATTATGACAATCATGAACAACAGGTGATGAGAACGTATCAGGAACTTTCTGAGTTCAGTTCAGTTCAGTCTCTCATTTGTGTCTGACTCTTTGTGACCCCATGGACTGCAGCACGCCAGGCCTCCATGTCCATCACCAACTCCTGGAGTTTACCCATCATGTCCATTGAGTTGGTGATGCCATCCAATCATCTCATCCTCTGTCATCCCCTTCTCCTCTCACCTTCAATCTTTCCCAGGCTCTTTTCCAATGAGTCAGTTCTTTACATCAGGTGGCCAAAGTATTGGAGTTTCAGCTTTAACATCAGTCCTTCCAATGAATATTCAGGACTGATTTCCTTTAGAATGGATTGATTGGATCTCCTTGCAGTCTAAGGGACTCTCAAGAGTCTTCTCCAACACCACAGTTCAAAAGCATCAATTCTTCTGCGGTCAGCTTTCTTTATAGCCCAGCTCTCACATCCATACATGACTACTGAAAAAACCATAGCTTTGACTAAACAGACTTTGTTGGTAAAGTAATGTCTCTGCTTTTCAATATGCTGTCTAGGTTGGTCATAACTTTTCTTCCAAGGAGCAAGGGTCTTTTAATTTCATGGCTGCAGTCACCATCTATAGTCATTTTGGAGCCCAAGAAAATAAAGTATGTCACTGTTTCCATTGTTTCCCCATCTACTTGCCATGAAGTGATGGGACCAGATGCCATGATCTTAGTTTTCTGAATGTTGAGTTTTAAGGAACTTTTTCACTCTCCTCTTTCACTTTCATCAAGAGGCTCTTTAGTTGTTCTTCGCTTTCTGCCATAAGGGTGGTGTCATCTGCATATCTAAGGTTATTGATATTTCTCCTGGCAATCTTGATCCCAGTTTGTACTCTGCATATAAGTTAAATAAGCAGGGTACCAATATACAAACTTGACATACTCCTTTTCCTATTTGGAACCAGTCTGTTGTTCCATGTCCAGTTCTAACTGTTGCTTCTTGTCCTACATGCAGATTTCTCAGGAGGCAGGTAAGGTGGTCTGGTATTCCCATCTTTTTAAGAATTTTCCACAGTTTGTTGTGATCCACACCATCAAAGGCTTTGGCATAGTCAATAAAGCAGAAGTAGATGTTTTTCCAGAACTCTCTTGCTTTTTCAATGATCCAGCAGATGTTGGCAATTTGATCTCTGGTTCCTCTGCCTTTTCTAAATCCAGATTGACCATCTGGAAGTTCACAGTTCACCTACTGTTGAAGCCTGGCTTGGAGAATTTTGAGCTATACTTTGCTAGCATGTGAGATGAGTGCAATTGTGCGGTAGTTTGAGCCTTCTTTGGCATTGCCTTTCTTTGGGATTGGAATGAAAACTGACCTTTTCCAGTCCTGTGGCCATTGCTGAGTTTTCCAAATTTGCTGGCATTTTGAGTGCAGCACTTTCACAGCATCATCTTTTAGGATTTGAAATAGCTCAACTGGAATTCCATCACCTCCACTAGCTTTGTTCATAGTGATGCTTCTTAAGGCCCACTTGACTTTTGCATTCCAGGATGTCTGGCTCCAAGTGAGTGATCACACCTTTGTGGTTATCTGGGTCATGAAGATCTTTTTTGTACAGTTCTTCTGTGTATTCTTGCCCCCTCTTCTTAATATCTTCTCTTCTGTTAGGTCCATACCATTTCTGTCCTTTATTGTGCCCATCGTTGCATGAAATGTTCCCTTGGTATCTCTAATTTTCTTAAAGAGATCGCTAGTCTTTCCCATTCTATTGTTTTCCTCTATTTCTTTGCGTTGATCACTGAGGAAGGCTTTCTTATCTCTCCTTGCTGTTCTTTGGAACTCTGCATTCAAATGGGTTTATCTTTCCTTTTTTCTATTGTGTTTCATTTCTCTTCTTTTCACAGCTATTTCTTATGCCTCCTCAGACAACCATTTTGCCTTAGTATATTTGTGCCTATGTGTTTATTTGTGCCTAATCCTCTCAACTACTCTCTGGGGGTAGTTATAGTTAGCACCCCCATTTTATAGAGGAGGAAACTGAGACTAAACTATAGGTAGTGACTTGTCCAAGTTTACACAGCAGGTAAACAGTAGTACTGACATTCATACCCTATTTTCAAAGTCTAGCACCCATTCTCTTATAGACTGGATTTATTCCATCTCTCCTGATATAAAACAAAACTGTGGGCCTCTCCTAGTACTAGCAGAAGAAATCTCTTCTTACTTTGGTATCCCATGAGCTCCTATAGTCATATATCTGACCTCCTCTTATCAAAGTCATTTCCTTCGTACATCAGGAAAATGAAAACTATTTTAAGATCCTTTTCAATGTGTAGTCTCTCTTTCAGGCTGATGGTAGCTATTTCTTTTAAAGGTAAGGTGGCAGGTCCTCTTCTCCAGTAATTTTCCAATTGTTTTTGCCCATGCTCCTTTTTCTTACTCATCGCCTTGAACACTTACTATGTGCTAAGTGTATGTTATATTATTTTATATTATCTAGGCACATTATGTATATTTTCAGTCTTCACCATAGCCTTATGAAGTAGGCATGAGTGTATCCTCATTTTAGAGATAAGGAAACCATGATTTAGAATGTTGAACTGAGTCATCCAATGTCTAACAACAGAACTGAGATTTCACCAAAGAATTCTGACATTCTCTCTTGCCTAACTTTTCTTCAAAAGATCCGTGTTTGTCCAAATAAAGTCCACATAAGAGTATCATTCTCATAGGAATGGATGCCACATTTTATAAAGCTAGGGATTCTTGTTGTCCTCTAAGTTATGGATATATTAACAAAAAAAAATCTCTAAGACCATCATTTGTGGATGACTCACTTCTTACTACAAAACTGAGAACTTCTAAGGTTCCTTAGATAATTTTTAACTCCTTGCAGTCTGCTATGCTCTCATGAGTATGAGAGATATAGGTGTAGCTACAGCAGGCTCATGGAGCCTGCAACCCAGGGAGTATGTCCTCTTCCTTGAAGATCACCATCCATTATGAGGCTCATAGCAAAAACAAGGCTGGGAAGAACTGCCAAAACATCTCACCTGTATAAGCAATGATTGGTCGTCTTCTCCAGTGAGTCAAGTATTTGCCCAATGTGCTCAATCATTTCATGGGTAAACTCTCCCACCTGTTTTTCAATGAGACGTTCTGAAGTATATAAAATTCCAAGTTTTGTTCTTGTTCAGTCACCCAGTTATGTCCAACTCTTTTCAACCATGGACTGCAGCACACCAGGCCTCCCTGTCCCTCACCATCTCCCAGAGTCTGCCCAAGTTCATATTCATTGCGTCAGTGATGCCATGCAGCCATCTCATCCTCTAATATCCTCTTCTCCTTCTGCCCTCGATCTTTCCCAGCATCAGGGACTTTTCCAATAAGTTGTCTGTTCACATCAGATGAACAAAATATTAGAGCTTCAGTTTCAGCATCAGTCCTTCCAGTGAAAATTCGGGGTTGATCTCCCTTAAAATTTACAGGTTTGGTCTCCTTGTTGTCTAAGGGACTTTCAGGAGTCCTCTCCAGCACCACAGTTCAGAAGCATCAAATCTTAGGAGTTCTGTCTTCTTTACGGCCCAGCTTTCACAACTGTACGTGACCACAGGGAAGACCATAGCCTTGACTATTTGGATCTTTGTGGGCAGAGTAATGTCTCTGCTTTTCAACACTGTTTAGGTTTGTCATCACTTTCCCCCAAGAAGCAATTGTCTTCTGATTTGATGGCTGCAGTCACAGTCCACAATGATTTTGGAGCCCAAGAAGAAGAAATCTATCACTACGTCCACATTTCCCCCTTCTATTTGCCAGGAAGTAATGGGGCCGCATGCCATGATCTTAGTTTATTTAATATTTAGTCTGAAGCTGGCTCTTTTACTCTCCTCTTTCACCCTCATCAAGAGGCTCTTTAGTTCCTCTTTGCTTTCTGCCATTAGAGTGCTATCATCTGCATATCTGAGGATGTTGATGTTTCTCCCACCTATATACTTGCCATGAGAACCTCATGAATTGTATAAAATTCCAAGTTTTCTGGTAGCTAAATCCTTGGCCTGATTCCTGGAATGGGTCTTCTACTTTCAGCTTTAAACAGATGAACTAGAATCACTTTCTGTCCAGCATATACTAGAGCTCTGGGCACATATCTTAAATCTCTCTAAACTCCAGTTTTACTCATAGTACAATAGGAATGCTATTGTATCCACATTTTACCTTTTGGTTGATAATGGAATATAACATTTTTCTTTGTAGCTGTAGTTATACTCTTGTAAAATTCTCAGACCAACAGATGTAGTAGATGCAATGTGTTTTATGATTATAAAGGATCAGTACTTAAACCAAACAAGTAAGCTGTGCACACAAGGAGGAATGCTTGAGACTGTTCTGCCATACCTGTTCACCACTAGAGATTTCATAAGTCCTGTAAAATGCTAAAAAGAAGAGAGCCCTGAATCTGCATATATCATCTTATGTTCTTTCTTTTAGTCTAACTTACTGATTCTCAAGCTTTAGCATGCTTAAGAATTACTCTTTCAGGTTATATATACCAAGCCACTCTGCCCTACTGTGTAGACAATTCAAAGATTTTTAGGAATAACTTTTGCGTAAGTTTCTTATTATCTCTAAATTTAATCTAATTCATCCTCCTAGTAAGAGAAAACTCGGTGGCATTACTGCTTATATTCCTGGGTGTATTCTGGTCCAAGCACTTACAGTGAAAGCTCCTAAATGTTTCTGAGCCTCAGTTTCCTTCTTAGTAAAATGTAGTAATAAAACCCACCTTAAAGATTTTAGTGAGGACCTAATTCAAGACTAGGTACCAAAAATTCTGTGTGTGATGGGTGGCACTTTGTATCTGCTTAGTAAATGTTATTTCCTTTCCCATCGTTCATGCCCTACAGCCCATCCCATGCTGAAAATCAGAAATGGGTGGTCATTCCCAGGTTCAAAGCCATGCAGCTGTTTTCTGTTGTCCTTAATTTGCTTTCATACATTGTATAACTGCATAAACTCCAAAATACTCATTGATGAGTAGAATTCTTTTGGATACATGTTTGTGCAGTTTTGCATGTCTTGTCAAGTTAGGTGAGTAAAAGGATGGATACATGAACTTTAACCAGAAGCTAAGACCTGAGATTTCCCTAGAAAACCTGCTGCTCTATATGATCTGACAGAGGTTGACAGGCTTTTGATATTGAATCTGTTTAAATGCCCACTTTGGCCAAAGAATTTTGAAAGAGGGAAGAATTAAATGAGATTTGAGTCTTTCCATGTTTTTCAGTCTCACCAACCTTAATTGCATTTTTACTGATATCAGACCACACCACGTGAAAGAGCTTGTTCCTATTAAAGTCTCAACACTTGTGAAAGTTGTTGGCTTATTCTTAATTTGGGGTGAATCTGGGAGTTAAACATAAATGCTGGCACCGCTCATCCATCAATCAGTGCACACCCTACAAGATGACCAATATTTGAAAGATTGATAATATAAAATTAAGTACTGGTGAGGGTATAGAATAACTGCAAATTTCATACTTTTCTGGTAAGAATGTCAAGTGCTAAACAACTTGAGACAACTGTCAATCTGTAACAAAATACTTGCCTCCTCTATAACCAAGCAATCCTACTCCTAACATATGTCCACAAGATATTAAACTGTTATGTCTTCAAAAAGATCATATATGCTTTTAGCAGCTATATTCACAATAGACAATATCTGTCCATAGGAAAATGGCAAATGAATCATGATGTGTTCATAAAATCACACAGCAATAAAAAAGAACCAACTACACATACATTCAACACATGTATGAAACTCAAAAATTTTATGTTGAATGAAATAACCAAGTTATAATACAAAAGAGTTCATAAGGTGTAATTCCATTAATGTGAAGTGAACAAATAGGCAAAAGCAATCTATGCTCTTGGCAGTATAGATATCATAGTCAGATAGTATCAGATACTATCATAGTCAGAATAGTATCTGTATTTGCCTGTGGTGGGTAGCTGATGGCTGGAAAGGGTCACATTTACATCTTTCTGTGGGATGAAAATGTTCTAAATATTGATATGGATAATGTCAATATATAAACATTTATAAAGATGTGCTTTAAAAATTTGTAGATTTCATTATATTCATATTATACTTGAAATTCCAAATAACCTATATATTGCCATGGAAGAGATGTATTAGCATAAGATATATCACAAGAAATTAGTGACTTTATATGAAAAACTTTCTGAATATCCAGTTTCTTCAGCAAATATGTAGCATTGAAAAAAAGGGAGAACTACTATTAAAGGTTTAAAATTATTTAATAAACAATAAACGTCAGTCAAATGCAATTTATGTGAACTTTCTTTGGGTTCTAATTTATTTTTAACTTAGGTTTATTTTTTAGTCAATTGGGGGAAAATCGAATGTGGACTGGTTGCTAAATTATATTAAGGGTATATTACTAATTTTATTAGATGTGATAATGCTATTGTGACTTAAAGTGAAATAAGAGTGTTTCTGGGATTTTCATTATATATTTCAACTAATACAGTGAGAGCAGAGGTGAAACAAGAAAGGCTAAGTGTTATTCAGGAGTAAATCCAGTTTTATGACTTGAGTGACTAAAATATAATAAAAATAATAAAGCAATATCAGAATGGCATGAGGGTATGAGTAATGAGTCCAGGTGTTGATGTTTCCAATAAACCATTCAAGAGGAGATTGTTGGCTATGTGGCCAACAATTCTGGACTGGAGAGGAAGATGGAGGGAGTCACCAGTCCTTCAAATTGCAGCTCTGAGTTGTGTGGGGGTATTTTCTGCATTGATTCTTTTTTAAAATTTTTATTTTATATGGAGTATGGTTGATTTACAATGTTGTGTTAGTTTAAGGTCTATGGCAAAGTGATTCTGTTATACATATATCTATTCTTTTTAAGATTTTTTTCCCATTTAGGGTATTATAGAATATTGAGTAGAGTTTCCTGTGCTATATAGTAGGTCCTTGTTGGTTATCTATTTATATATAGTAGTGTGTATATGTTAATTCCAATTTATCCACCCCCCCCCCACACACACACACATTTCCAGTTTGGTAACCACATGTTGGTTTTCTTTGTGAGTCTTTCTGTTTTGTAAATAAGTTTATTTGGATAAATTTTTAAATTCCACAGATAAGTGGTATCATACAGTATTTGTCTTTGACTGATTTATTTGTTTAGAATGATAATCTCTAGGTTCATCCGTGTTGCTGCAAATAGCATTATTTCATTCTTTTTATGGCTGAGTAATATTCCATCATATGTATGTACCACATCTTCTTTAACTACTCATCTATAGATGGATATTTTGGTTGCTTCTATGTCTTGGCTGTTGTGAATAGTGCTGCTATGAACATTGGGGTGTATGTATCTTTTAGAATTATGACTGTCTCCAAATATATGTCAAGTTGTGGCTCTCAGTTTGAAAGAGAGCAGATGAATAGAACAGAAGGGGGCAGAAGCTGAAGTCCCTCAACCCTCAAAGAGTAGACAATGGAAGTAGAGACCCTCAAGGATGCTAAGAAGGATTGATGAGGGAGAACTGGGAGGAAAATAAAAACCAGTAAGCCCAGGAAAGTTGGGAATGCAAAAAGTATCTTTTGAATATCACTCAGCAAATATTTTCTGAGCACCTGCTATCCAGGCACTGGGATTGGGCTGTTGACAAATCACTGATGACACCTTCCTGGGGCTGTCCCAGTGGGCTGCCTGGGGACAAGCACGAGGTGGCAGTAATGGAGAGCAATCAAGACATTGAGTGGTTGGTTACTCTTACCAGAATGGTAGGAGAGAAAGCAGAGTGGGCTGGTGATGGAAATTTGAAAATGCTCTCTCCTCTTAGAGCTGATGCAGCAGAGGATCATCTTCCTGCAAGAGCCAAGCCCCTTGACACTGCTCTCATCATAGGCCCATCCTTGGTGTGATACAATTGGAATGGAGATTCATTGTATTTCAAGCAAGGAAGTTCAGCATAGGGCCCTGCAGTCAACCACATTGCAAAAAAAAAAAAAAAAAAGCCGGAAAACAGTAATCTCTCCAGCAGAGAATTAAAGGTGACCTACTTTTAGACTTCTGGGCTTAGCATGCCCGAGTGGAGACCCTATTTGCCAAGTCTCGGCCCACGGTTAATTTACTTTCGTTTTATTTTTCCTACTCCTGGATTGAATTATCATCACCTTCCTGAAAAGCTGTGTGTGTAATGGAAAAGCTGACACCAGCCAAAGTGGATTGTAGCAGCCCAAATGAGTCTCCTATTATCGCCCTATTACATGAGGAACAGCCTTCTCTTTGCCCTTCATTCATCACCTGCTAACTATGAAAACCTAATCAAGCCACTGTGTTTTAATGGCAGAAGTTCTGCTCCCTGACTTGTGCTGCCCAACCCACCCCCACCCGGCCCCAATTCCAGGAGCAGACATATGAGTTCCATTTGGAGCTGAAATTATTGTGTGAGAAAATCACAGTTAGGGGCAAGGAGATTTTTTTCCTTTGCCTCCATGGGACAGAAAGCATTAAAGTCCAAAACAGATTCACACACTTAGACCAGAGGACTTCAGCTTTGCCTTGTGCCTCCTGCTGAAGGCTTTCAAGATCCCTCCTGATGTTTTCATAAGCATTTTCAGGGTATTAAAAATATATCCTAGGAAATTATTTTAATCGTGGGTGTTTCCTGGCCTGTGTCACACACAGTATACACTTATGACAATTTATCCCGCCCCTCCACCGTGCCCTAAAGCAAGGGCCATTTGTGAAATCTAATTATACCTGTTTGTTTCTTCAAAAAGAAGGACATTTTTAGATCTTTCACCAGGCACACTTCTCACGCTTGGAAGATTTTTGATTTTTTTTTCCCCTTGGTGGGGCATTTTATTTATTTACTTGAGAGCCCCGAAATGATTGGAGGCCTGATATTTATTTATTTTAACACCAATTTCCACAGGACACTGTGTAGGAGACAATGTAAACTCTCTTTAGTGAAGATCTTCAGTTCTGAAAGCTTCTTGGCTGTCGCTTCCCATTAATTTTTTTTTTTTTTTTTTTAAGTCATGGGTGATCTCTCCTCTCCTCGCAGGGCTGAGAGTTCATGAGAGTTCATGGCTGTTTCTAACTCGGAACTTGCAGAAATAGAAAAATATGCTCCTCGAGATCATCATTCTCTCCTATTTGCAGCTGCTCACCTGTCACAAGGGCTTCCCTGGTAGCTCCGCTGGTAAAGAGTCCACCTGCAATGCAGGAGACCCCAGTTCTATTCCTGGGTTGGGAAGATCCCCTGGAGAAGGAACAGACTGCCCACTCCATTCCTCTGGAGAAAAGATAGGCTACCCACTCCACTATTCTTGGGCTTCCCCGGTGGCTCAGCCAGCCGCCTGCAATGTGGGAGACCTGGGTTCTATTCCTAGGTGGGAAGATCCCCTGGAGAAGGAAACAGCAACCCATTCCAGTATTCTGGCCTGGAGAATTCCACGGACTGTATAGTCCATGGGGTCCCAAAGAGTCGAACACACTTGAGTGATTTTCACTTTCACCAATTATAGGGCAAAACACAACTTGGTTCCAGACCCACGAGTGATCCCTGCCATTACCACAGGCAAAAAAATATATATGTATATTTTAAAAGCAGCTTTGTGAAGATGGATATATCCTTGGGCTAGTGTTTGTGTTGAATCTCAAACACTTGGTGAAAGCAGAAATGAGGAAAACAAAATGCAGATCGAATCCGGGGAATTTCCATTTCCTCAGTTTGGTTTACTAGAGAATCAGTCCATAGAAGATGATGATGCCATTTGCACCAAGTCAGACTGGCTGTTTGTCAAGGGAGTCTAGCATTCTATTTGTATTCTTACCTAGCCCACATGTTTAATGATGTCTCTTCTCCATTTCTCATCCAGACATATTTTTTTTATCTGCTTTCAATGCTAATGCCTCCTTGTCCTGTTTTTCAAATTAAATATTGTACTTAAAATATTAATACTCCTTGCTCTTTGATTCTTTGTTTATTCATCTTATGCAAAACACAACAGTGAGCCCTCCATCTATATTAAATGCTACTGTATGGGCAAATTCAATGACTTATTAATGACTTTTCCATGATATGAAGAGCTAGGGCTTTATATAATCATGCAATTCTTATTCAGAAATGCTCTGCTGGTACTACCCTGTAGGGAAAAAAATGAAATATGTCTATCTTTTCAAAGAAAAAACGACTTGTTTTGTGAAGACCATTGTAGAGACAACTAAGCGTTGAAAGTAGGCCAAGTTACTTCAGTCTCCAAGGAAGTTAGCTCATGTCTTGAAGTATCTGGGTATATAAATTTTTGTAAAATTTTTTGAAGTTAAAACCATGTACCATAAAGGTGTATAGTTCAGTGAATTATCATGAAGTGTACAGTCAAAAATAGTATATGTTTAAGGTGCCTTATTCTTGTCTCTGGCCCATATTCTATTGGGTTATTTCTGCTTTGTGTATGATTTATAGGTGGTGTTTGTATACATTTTTGTAAGGCCTAAATATGAATCTTCTGTCTATTGTATGTGTTAATAACCCACTATGGAGGCTAAATTTTCACTCTTTTGATGAATTGAAGTTCTTAATTTTATTGCAGTCCAATTTATCAAGTTTTCCACTATGGTTAGTAGAAAAAAAAGTGTTTTTTTGTTTTAAATATCTCTCTCTATTTCACCGTCATGAAGCCTTCACTATTACTTCCTAGAAGATTTACTGCTTGTCCTTCATAGTTAGATCTACTTTACTCAGAAATTTACTTTAGTATTTGTGTGAGAGTCACAGGATATCACTAGAATGTTTGTGGAAGATGCTTGCCTTGGCTAGTTTATCTCTTATATAGATCCTTCTGGCTGCAATATGAAAGATGGACAAAGTGTGAATCAGGGAGACTATTTTGAATCTTCTGCCTCGGTAGTTTAGGTGAGAAATGATTAGGGTAAGGAACTGGGTGGAAGCAGTGAAAATGGAGAGAAGTGGCTGGATTTGAGATACGTCTCAGAGGTTGAGCCTTCTAATTTTACAGTTGGAGGGAGAGAAGAAGACAACTTAAGGATGCTTCCTTGGTTCTTGACTTGAACAACTGGGTGAGTGATGATATTATGGGAATGAATGAGTGAATGAATGAACCAGTGGACTTGTCCAAGATAAATAGGCAAGTCGTTGGCCAAACTTAGGCTGCCAGGTGTTTAACTTTTTTCCATTATACCAGCATAATTCAGAGAATATGCCACTGAAGTCTAGTTTCAAAGTATTCTAGAAAAACAAAGTAACAATCTCTGGGTATGTAATTTGGGATATTTTATGTATTAACTCCCTTGGTGATTTAATATACATATTACTTAAGTCTCTGAGAACCTCTGCAAAAACAAAAAATATTTCTTTGGCTTTATGTAACCTAGTATTTCTCAATTTTTTTCCATGAAAGCATTTTAAAAGGGAGACTTGTTAATATTTCCATGAAATGAATGTTAATATTCTATGGAATCATCTTTAGGAAAAGTTTTTCTTCAATTTACTACCATGTTAACATACACAAAACACAAACACACGCACAGTAGACTGTGGCCTTACTGTAGTAAACATCATTGTTTTCAAGTTTGTCTATTTATGCAATCTTACACAAGCGGTAAAATGTCTTTTAACTGCCCTTTCTCAAGGGCAGTTCCCTGTGTTATAATAATTGAAAATTAAGAAGTTACAGAGTCGTAATTAAATTGTCCCCTTTGAACCTTTGTTGACTGAAGCTGCATATTAACCACATCCCATTCAGACAGGAGTAGCAAGAAATATTTAGAACACCAACTGCTACAAGATAACATAACAAGCTTTGACAGCTTCCTAATTACCTGACTATCCAGTAGTTAAGAACTCTTTAACACTGTAGCAATTCTCTTCTTTGCACATAAGTCAAAAGGTATATCTAATTTGCTATTTAATTGATATCTATATTGCTGCTTTAAAAGGAAATTACACTCTCCAGTATGTTTAACTATTAATTTGTGACCTTTGATCTGCATATGAGAAATAATTAAGAAACTACTTATGTTATCAACTACGATGCTGTCAATAATAGATAAATCTAGAAAATGCAACTAAAAATGAATCCTTTTTTTTTTTTCTAAGCAAGCTTTTTTTCCTCAAGGTCTAACCCACTTTCTGTTTAATGGTTATGTATTCTTGCAAATTTCATTTCACCCTGCTAAACTTTCTTGTTCTCATCTGTAGAAGGGGGAAAATAATCAACTTAGGGTCACCACGGACATCAAATATAAAATGATGCATGTACAAGGATTAGAATGGAATCTGATCCATTGAGAACAATGACAGAGCTTCAGCATAGAGAGTACTTTTTACTTGCCTTGTGCTGTGCTAAGCTCTTAACAGGCATATTCTTGGCTGAAGTCCACAAGAACCCTGTGAGTTGGGTAGCATCACTGATCCCGTTTTATAACAACAGCAACAAGAAAAAAAAAAAAAATGTGGCTTAAAGTCTCCAAGTAACGTAGCCAAGGCCAAAGAGCTAGTAAATGATGGAGGTAGACTTTGACCTAAGTGTATCAGTGTGCAGAAAGTCATACTCTTCGTACCGAAAGAATCTTGTGAAAATAATCATTCTATAAAAGAAGTAGAGGAAGCAGAGAGTATCTATACATTAAAGTAGTGTGGATGGACAGCCATTATGGAGAACGGTATAAAGATTCCTTCAAAATCTAGGAATAAATCTACCATATGTGTGTGTATATGTGTGTGTGCTCAGTTGTGTCCAACTCTTTGAGACCCCGTATAGTGCACCAGGCTCTTCTGTCCATGGGATTTTACAGGTGAGAATACTGGAATGGGTTGCCACTCTCTTTTCCAGGGCATCTTCCCAATCCTGGGATTAAACCCAATCTCTTGCATCTCCTGCTTTGGCAGGCAGATTCTTTACCACCAGCACCACTTGGGAAGCCCTAAATCTTCCATATGACCCAGAAATCCCACTACTGGGCATATATCTGGAGAAAGCCACAATTCTAAAAGGCACATGTACCCCCAGTGTTCACTGCAGCACTATTTACAGTAGCCAGGACATGGAAGCAATCTAGAAGTCCGTCTGCAGATGAATGGATAAAGAAGATGTGGTACATATATACAATGGAATATTCAGATCAGATCAGATCAGTCGCTCAGTCGTGTCTGACTCTTTGCGACCCCATGAATCGCAGCATGCCAGGCCTCCCTGTCCATCACCAACTCCCAGAGTCCACTCAGACTCACGTCCATCGAGTCAGTGATGCCATCCAGCTATCTCATCCTCTGTCTTCCCCTTCTCCTCCTGCCCCCAATCCCTCCCAGCATCAGAGTCTTTTCCAATGAGTCAACTCTTCGCATGAGGTGGCCAAAGTACTGGAGTTTCAGCTTTAGCATCATTCCTTCCAAAGAAATCCCAGGGCTGATCTCCTTCAGAATGGACTGGTTGGATCTCCTTGCAGTATTAATCAGCCATAAAAGAGAACAAATTTGAATCAGTAGTAGTGAAGTAGATGAACCTAAGCCTGTTATGCAGAGTGAAGTAAGAAAGCAAAAAACAAATATCACATATTAAAGAATATATATGGAATCTAGAAAATTGGTATGAACCTGTTTGCAGGGAAGGAATGGAGATACAGATGTAGAGAACGGGCTTGTGGAAACAGCAGGGGAAGGAGAGAGTGAGATGAATGAAGAAAGTAGCATTGACATATATGTACTATCATGTGTGAAATAGGTGAGAAGTTGCTGTATAACACAGGGAGCGCAACTTCATGCTCTGTGATAACCTAAAGGGATGGGATGGGAGAAGGGGAGGGAGGCACACGAGGGAGGGGAATATATGTATGCTGCTGCTGCTGCTAAGTTGCTTCAGTCTTGTCCGACTCTCTGTGACCCCGTAGATGGCAGCCCGCTAAGCTCCTCTGTCCCTGGGATTCTCCAGGCAAGAATACTGGAATGGGTTGCCATTTCCTTCTCCAATGGATGAAAGTGAAAAATATGTATAATTATGGCTAATTATAATTATTGTATGGAAGAAACCAATACAATATTGTAAAGCAATTTTCTTCCAGTTAAAAAAATAAACTAAAAAACAAAGGAAAACAGTAAAGTAGTAGAGACTGAAATAACTTGTCCATTCCCCACAGAAAGGATCTAGATCATGTATAAAGATTGTTTAAACTATTATAAACCAAAATGATATTTAAAACCTTAAACCCACCAATCTCACTAGACTTAATACTTCCTTTCAGATAAACACATGCTTGTTTAGAGAATTCTGGGTTAACTGCCATACAAGGAATATCAGAAATAAAATGAATTTCCTCCCTTTAAAAAGCTAATAGTCTAGTAGGAAGAGAATACAGTGTCAGAAATATATTATTTTATCCCTAAGTATATGAGAGGTAACTCCTTGAATATGATGATTTTAGACCAACACAGATAAGATTGTAACCAAACATAAGATATGACGTCAGTCAGTCGGCTCAGCATTCAGTCATGTCCGACTCCTTGTGACCCCATGGACTGTAGCATGCCAGTCTTCCCTGTCCATCACCAACTCCTAGAGCCTACTCAAACTCATGTCCATTGAGTCAGTGATGCCATCCAACCATCTCATCCTCTGTCATCCCCTTCTCCTCCTGACTTCAATTTTTCCCAGCATCAGGGTATTTTCCAATGAGCCCGTCCTTTACATCAGGTGGCCAAAGTATTGGAGTTTCAGCTTCAGCCTCAGTCGTTTCAATGAATATTCAGGACTGATCTCCTTTAGGATGGACTGGTTGGATCTCCTTGCCGTCCAAGGGACTCTCAAGAGTCTTCTCCAATACCACAGTTCAAAAGCATCAATTCTTTGGCACTCAGCTTTCTTTATAGTCCAACTCACATCCATACATGACCACTGGAAAAACCATAGCTTTGACTAGATGGACCTTTGATGGGGAAGTAATGGCTCTGCTTTTTAATATGCTGTCTAGGTTGGTCATAGCTTTTCTTCCAAGCAGCAAGTGTCTTGTAATTTCATGGCTGCAGTTACCATCTGCAGTGATTTGGGAGCCCCAAAAAATGAAATCGGTCACTATTTCCATTTTTTCCCCATCTATTTGCCATGAAGTAATGGGACTGGATGCCATGGTCTTTGTTTTCTGAATATGAGTTTTGAGCTAACTTTTTCACTCTTCTTTTTCACTTTCATCAAGATTAAATGAGATACTCCATATAACAGGGCATAGCTTGTTGCCTGGCTTAGTCAGTGTTTGTTATCATGTTCTTCATAAAACATTTGTATTTAGTGTCTCAGGCTTTGCAGTGGGAATGGAAGTCAGAACAGGGAAGCTGGTCTTTTGAGACTTTTGCGAAAATCTGAAGAGTAATTTCCAGGTCAAGAACTGTGGTGGGAAAAGCGTTTTTCATTTCATTTCCAGGCCAACCAGGGGTTGCTTCTTGCAGCCCTCTTATAAATGAGGTCAGGGAGAAAAACAAACCTTGTTGAAAAACACAAAGAAACAGAACCTGGTCAAAGCACAGAGAATCTGCCTGCAACACCAAGGATTAAGATTTAGGATTGTTTTGCTCATTTACCATTCAGAGGAGCATTACCAAAATATCCTCTTAGCAGTTAAGAAAATTGCCACTGATTTAATTATCACTTGAGTCTTCCTTTATCTCAAGGAATATATTAGAATATCTGTTGTTGTCTAAATATGCAGCAAACAATGACAAGTCAGATTTTGGTATGCTATACACCATCCTCCCCAGGTCAAGTAATTGATAGGACAAGGTAATTCAGAATGACATTACTCAAGATAGGTACCAGGCAAGCCAGACCTGTAATTTTAGTATTTGGATCACCAACCCTCATAACTTTTTCTTTGAGTTCATCTGACCTCCATGTTTGTTGTTCCTACCTACAGTCTCAAAACATGATGTGTCTCTCCACGTATATATCTTCTTGAATTTCAGTTTTAGCTTCTTCCCAGTGTGGAGATGGCTGTCTTCTCCTTACATGTGGGAGGATGTCCTTACAATCATCCCTCTCATGTCTTTCCTTATTAGGGCACTAATCCCATCAGTGAAGGCTCTGCCCTCATGGCTTAATCAACTCCAAAAGACCTCACCTCCAAATATCATCCCACTGAGGGTGTAGGCTTCACCATGAATTTTGAGAGGACACATTCAGTCAATAGTGTGTAACCATGTGCAGACACTGTACTCAGTACTTGGTTTTCAGGATACATGGGGAACAGACCAAAATGACTGCTGCCTTTAGGGAGCTTGTTATTGGTGGGAGACTAGTTCATCCAGTAACCAAATGTAAAAAGTCAACTGTAATAAGTAGCATAAAAAGATAGGGCAAACTGATTTTGAAGATTTGGGGAGGAAATGACTTAATTGAAGAAGTCAGGAAGGCTTCTATGTTTGAGACTCAAAGTATGTAAAAAAATATTAACCAGGTCATAGGAGAGAGGAGGAGGATGGACCTTGTATGTACATGGAACAGCACATACAGAAGCTCAGAGAATGTACAGAATGAAACATAATGGCACATTCAAAGAAGTCAAGGAAAGCCCCTGGAGCTAGGACTTAGACAGCAAGCAGGAGTATGACACAGGATAACACTGAAGCGGTAGACAGGGACAGATTCTGCAGGACTTGGTAGGCTTTGTCTCAAACATTTATCTTTATCAAAATCTAATCTGATCCTCATTCTAATAGGGCATTCCTTTTCAGGGAGCCTGGCATGCTGCAGTCCATGAGGTCACAAACAGTTGGACACAACTGAGCGACTGAACTGAACTAAACTTTCATTAACTAAGGTTGTTGAGAGTATTTAAACCATCACTTGTCTATCTTCAATTTTTTAAGCAAACCATGAATTACTTTAGAATCTTCTTCTTATATCTTCAGAATAGTCACTCTAAATTCAGGATCTTTATCCTGGTGAGATTTACAACAAAGTAGATGATGGGACCTCCTCTCCCAACTCCTGGAGTTTCTGACTTCACAGATCTGGGATGGGACACAGACATCTTTATCATTTAAACCTTCTACTAGTGATTCTGATGGGCAATAAAGTCTGGAAACTATTGCCTTAGAAATTCACTTTTGTATATTACCAGTTTATTCACAGATAATATCAACTTCAGTAGAATAGATAATATTACCAGGTGCTTTTGGAAATTATCTAATGGGGAAGTAATTTGCAGCAAGATCTTCCTTTCCCAATATAACTGGGCTTTGTGATATTTTATTTCTTGGGGATCTTCTCTATTAAGAATATATCTATGTGTTTATAATCCCTTCTTTTGCTTTTCTCCTTGCAGAATTTTGGTTCTTTATAAGTTGGCATCTCTATTTTGAAACAATTATTACAACAAGCTCAGTGAGTCTAGCATTTTCAGATAGTACTATTTTTATCTTATTTCTCACTTAAAAAGAACTTGCTATAATTCAAATACTTTCTTGCAGTCAATATTATTTATTTTTTTCTGAACACTTCAGAAGTAAGACAAAAATAATTCCTCTCTGACTAAATTAATTCGCTGGACCTGGAGATTTGTTTCTCTGACCTTATCTGTTCATCCGTTTTCACCTGTTAGGCAGATTGGTGTAACCATGCTGGAGGGCCTGTTCCCACAATTCTTGATAAACAAAGAGTGGACCAGTAATATGACTACCTTGGCATCAGTGAGGGCTGGACCATTTCTAAAAAGGGCCATTGAGATGCTTCTGGAAAGAATTTCAAATAGGGATCTAACATACATAATTACTTCATTTGGACTACTTGAAGTGAGAGGGCATATAGAATCAGGGCTTCAGGGGCTATCCAGAGGCCATGGACAGGTGGTTGTGCTTGTCACATGCTGAGAAGCTGTTGGGAGAGGGCGTCATGAAATGGGGAGAAAATTGAAATGAAAATGGCAGGAAGTAGCAGGAAGACATTGAAGGAGGCTGCAGCAGAGGTAGAATATCTTACAGCTGAGGTAATGGAAGGGGTGGAAAGAGGGACGGAAACACAGAAAAGGAGGAAACCTGAAAAGAAAAGAGGTGATAAAGAGAACGAAAACAGACAAGATAGTGGGGAAGAGATATACAGGTGAGAGAAATAATGATAAAAAGTAGTGGGAAAGAGTAAGGGAGGCCTTCAGATACATGGAGATGAAGAGCTGTTTCTTTTCTCTGAAGACTTTATCCCATCATGAGTGTATCTGGCTTTCTTTCCTGCCCTCGGATTCTCTGTTGGATTGTTAGTTAAACATCATTTTCCTTCCAAATGTTATTTATTTGTCTTTTTTCTTATTTGTCTCATTAGAACTTACCTATGTTATTTCTCTTTTCAAAAGTGCCATTTCCTTGATATTCTAATCTAACTCTGTAAACTTTGTTTTTTTAATTCTGTTTTAAAATAATTTTAGACTCAGATAACCACAAAAATAGGACACAGATTCATGACCATCACCAAAATCTGACACTTAAAAGGTGATATAGTCACGTAGTTTAAAAAAAAAAAAAAAAGTAAAATAATATTAAAAGATATTCAGTGAAACATTGAAATCCTCATTGTATCCCATGATCATCTTGTTCCCTAACATAATGATCACTTTTACTATTCTTTTGTTTCCCTTTCATTCATCCATTTGAAAATATAAGCAGACTAGTGTGTATTTTTATGCTCTTTATGTAAAAGCTCACTTATATAATCTTCTCCTTTCTGTTTTCATTAATACAAGTTGGGCATCATTTCTTATTTTCACACAAAGCATTTCTTATTCATTTTATAGGTGTATAGAATCCCATTGTATGTATGCTGCACTTTGAATTTACTTACATGTTCTTGGAGTGGCTTTTTACTCCAGACTAAGATGCCATGTATCTCACAAAACAGGAGTCTTGGGGAAGCTTGAGAGAAGCTGTCCAAATGTGCCCCAGTAAACTGGGGCAAATCTATCAGATGGAGAGGAGCAAAGTGGCCTGGAAGCAGGAAAAGCAAGGCAGAATTGAAGCAAGAGTACATCTCTGCACTGAAAAGATGAATTTTTTCTAATCAAAGAGAATATCACCTGAACTGTTTAAGTTAATGGGATCATAACTGAGTTAAAAATTGACATTGGAGACTCAGTCCGCACTCTGAAAATTATCAAAAATCTATCAGATGATTGACAGTTGATGTTTATGTGGGAAACAAAATAAGAATATTACTTGTCTGTCGAGGCCAAGTTGAAGAAGAGCTTATATTTCAGAAAGATAGGATAAATTAAATGTACATATTTTAGAGACAGATCCTTTTACTACATTTATTCAGGTTGGTATTCTCTGTTCATCTTATCCTAGTTCATTTTATTGTTAATTATTCATCTGAATTTTATCACTTTACCATTGTGATAAACAAAAGATATTCAGGATTTATTCTATAATTTCTGAGTGTGTATACATATGGTTAACAGAAAGTCAAATCCATGTAAAATATCTTCTGTGATCACTACCATAGATCAGATATTTTCCTTTACCCTAATTGAAAGGAAGAGATAAATTCTCTTAGTTGGAGTTTGAAAGACCAAGGTGATATTACATTAAACCTTAACTCATTAACAAATACTAGAGTAAGAGAGATGTTTATTCCTAGCCCACACTGTCATCTTTTACTGCTTTTGAGATCCTGAGAGTTCCCAGAAAGGCAGTTGAATTTAGTGAATCTTTGTGAGCATCTTTTATTTGTCAGGCAGAGTATACATGCCCAGGAAGGAATTTCTTATTCAAAGAGTGCCCTGGTTGCTCCCCCAAAATGTAGCATGATCTCTTCATGCAGAGCTGTTATTTCCAAATAACAGCTAGCTACACTGGAAAAATGAATGGAATTTAGGTGCTGGCAGCTGACAATGGCATTAAGCTTTCCCAGCCACTTGTATACATCACCTTTTAAAAGCTTTCTTCTCAGTCCTATTTTGAATCTCTGTTCTCTTATTCATTTGTTTGCCTATCGTTTACTCCCCCACATGAAAATGAAAGTTCCAGAAGAACAAAGTCCATTCCAGTCTTGTTCACTATCATACCCCTCACATCTACAACAGATTCTGGCACATAAAGATACTCAATAAACCTTTTTGAATGAATGAGACAGAGGCAGCAGTCTAACCTAGAGTAAAGACCTCCATTCAGGGAGACCTAAATTCCCATTGCCTCTTTGACATTTTCTAACTATGTAAATCAGCAGGGAAAATAATCTCTGGGCCTCAGTTTCTGTATTTATAAAATAGGACTAATGGATTCAGGGTCAAAATACAAGTTCCAGAGCCAAGACACTCAATTCTATCATAGTTCTAGTACTTACTAGCTAAGTATGATCTAGGGCAAGCTACTTAAAACTCTGTATCCCAGCTGTTTCATTTGTTTAATAGGAGAAAATATGAATAATCTTCCACATAAGATTTTTGGAGGACTGCATATTCTCCTATGGTATGTAGCAAAGTATCTGGTATATACTAAATGCTCAATAAATACTCATATCACCATCATTTACTGTGAGAATCAAATGAAATGTACTGAAAGTACTTTCACTGTATAAGTAACTACACAGATTATATACTTCCTTATTACTATATTACCTTCTGAAGGACACACCCTTGTCTTCTAGTACCAGGTTTCTAGAACCACAGTGCTTTTACAAACTCATACATATCATGGAGATCCTTCCAAATACTGGCATACTGATGGTGTGAGATTTTTGGAAAAGGGGTCTTTTGATCAATCCTAATGTAGTACATCATACGAAATCCAAGGCTGGATGAAGCACAAGCTGGAATCAAAATTGATGGGAGAAATATCAATAGCTCAATAACCTCAGATATATGGATGACACCACCCTTATGGCAGAAAGTCAAGAACTAAACAACCTCTTGATGAAAGTGAAAGAGGAGAGTGAAAAAGTTGGCTTAAAACTCAACATTCAGAAAACTAAGATCATGGCATCTGGTCCCATCACTTCATGGGAAATAGATGGGGAAATAATGGAAACAGTGATAGACTTTATTTTGGGGGGGCTCCAAAATCACTGCAAATGGTGACTGCAGCCATGAAATTAAGAGATGCTTGCTGCTTGGAAAATAAAGCTATGACCAACCTAGACAGCATATTAAAAAGCAGAGACATTACTTTGCTAACAAAGGTCCATCTAGTCAAAGCTATGGTTTTTCCAATAGTCATGTATGGATGTGAGAGTTGGATTATATAGAAAGCTGAGTGCCAAAGAATTGATGCTTTTGAATTGTGGTATTGGAAAAGACTCTTGAGATTCCCTTGGACTGCAAAGAGATACAATCAGTCCATCATAAAGGAAATCAGTCCTGAATATTCAGAAGGACTGAGGTTGAAGCTGAAACTCCAATATTTTGGCCACCTGATGTGAAAAACTGACTTATTGGAAAAGACCCTGGGAAAGATTGAAGGTGGGAGGAGAAGGGGATGACAGAGGATGAAATGGTTGGATGGCATCACTGACTCAATGGACATGAGTTTGAGTAAGCTCTGGGAGTTGGTGATGGACAGGAAAGTCTGGTGTGCTGCAGTCTATGGGGTCGCAAAGAGTCGGACACAACTGATCTACTGAACTGAATGTAAAACTCAAAAGGTGATCATTTACTCTGCCTAAAAAGAGTACAGAGAAAATGCCTTTTGACCCAACTCTTACAATTATAGAGACTCTTAAGAATTCAAAATATGTCACAAAAGGCAAAATTCTTATAGAAGTCACTGGTTTGATGACATTAATTGAAAAGCAGTTAAACCACAGACGTTTCCCTTATTAAAATTATATCTTTTTAAAAGTAGAAGCTTTTATACTTGTGTTTTACTTGTGTTACCCTATTTCAAATATTAGAACTGCACCCACAATATGGTGCTTGGTTAACAAAGGTAGACATTACAGTAGTGGAAAACTGAAGTGTACTATAATAGCTTTACCCACAAAGAATAAGGCAGGGCTATTTGTAAATGATACAAATCTGAAATTGGATATTTAAATATGGCAAAATGAATGTGACTAAAAGAATGTGGAAATAGTATAACCATATTTTTACCTGTCTCATATTAAAGTAGAAAATACTCAATAGCTCTGTGATTTAAATGATATATACCTGATGTGAGCATGTGTAAAGGAGAAGGTTGCATTTAGAATAAGCTATCAAAAATCCAAATGCTGTTAGAATTTTATTTGTAAAACCCCAAGTCAATACAACCAAATATCTAACCACAGTGAAAAACCTTTTTGAAGTTTTGTTTATACTTGAACTAAGCTAAAAGCCATTCCCAGATGGCTTCATTGGTAAAGAATCTGCCTGCTGATGCAGGAGATACAGGTTTGATCCCTGGGTGGGAAAGATTCCCTGGAGGAGGAAATGGCAACCCACTCCAATATTCTTACTTGGAGAATCCAATGGATAGAGGAGCCTAGCAGGCTACAGTCCATAGGGTTGCAAAGAATCAGATATGACTGAGCTCGCACACAAAAGATCTTCCAGGTTATTATTGTATGCATTACTGGTAATTTTTTCAGTGTGTAACTCTTTTCTAAATAATATGAATAAGGGGTGGGATTTAGATCTGCAGCATGTCCTGTGTTCCCTCTACATATTGGTACATCCATGAAGTTTCAGCACAATACCTTATTTCCCAGATGTGTAGTAATAACAGAGTCACAACCATTCCTGAGGTGCTTAGGAAGTGAGATAAATCTTGAATAAACTGTCACAGTTTATCCTTTTCAAACAGCCACTGAAGTATAATACAAAAGTACTTAATTGCCTAAAGAAGTTGAAGAAAGCCTTGGCAAGATCACAGTTTTAAAATAGAGAAACAAACAAAAAATATTCCTGTTGATGGTGATGAATTACTTGGTTAGTTCATAAAAAGAAGTAAAGATGACCTTACTGAACGAAGAGTTTGCAGAGGAGGGATTGTTTGGTTGTATTTTCATTTGTTTTGTGTGCTTGGCTGGCCAGGCAGAGTCATCTGGAGTAGACCCCATAGAATAGTAGCTAATCTCTATCAAGATGTCTCCATTTTACTTCTCATGCAAACAAGCAAAAAATAGAATATGGAGCACTCTGTTAGTTCCCTGGAAATGCCAATGCCAAGTACCATAAATTAGGAAGCGTAGCACATCAGAAATTCATTTGCATTCTCCCCCATTTTTGAAGTCTAAAAATATGAAATCATTGTGTTGGCAAGAGCTTGCTCCCTCTTCTGGAAATTCTGGATAGAATTCTTTCTGATTCTTTCTAGCTTTTAGTGGTGGCCATCAACTATTGGGATCCAAAGGCTTGCAGCTGCATAAATCCAATTTCTGCCTATGTCATCATATTGTTGTTTTACCTTATGTCTCTTTCTTCTTGTGTTCTACTCATTTTAGAAGGATACATCATATTGGATTAGAACCCACTCTAATTAGCGCATCCCAACTTGATTACATCTGCAAAGAACCCTTTTAATAAGTCATATTCACAGGTGCCAGAGGTGAGAACTGCAACATATTTTGGCTGGAGTTGGGTAGGATGAGGGCAGTAGGAGTTGTCACAATTCAACCCACATTGAAAAGGGAAATTACTAGATATTTGAAGTTGTTCTTTCAGGAAAAAATATAAACTAGAAGGCTTCAGATTTCAAGAGTAGATCCAACCATTGGGAGATCACTAGAGGTAGTTAAATGGTACCTGATAATTGTCTAGTCAGAGATCCCATGGCATGTTACCTAGCTGGTTGCATTTCTTTAAAGTTGGATTAAATTGTACCTCATTTTTACTGGGTGAGGTTTTTTCAGTGGATTTAGTGCCTAAGGGGAAATAACAAGTAACTCTCTGAGTCTGACCTTGCAAAAAATGTAATTAAGTGACAGTAATTATCAGGATGCTATTAACTTTGAAACATCTGACACTTGCATACCATCCAAGTTTGCCTGAGTCTGATTTTCAGACTTGAAGAAACACAGTTTTGAACTCAAATATGCAGCTGTGTGTGTGTTTAAATTTATATGCTATCAAAAATATTTTTTGACCGAACAGTTTAAACTTGGTCTCATACAAATTAATTGATTCTCCCCAATGGATAGATCCAGATCTCACAGGAGATATAGCTAGTCTCTGGAACCACAATGTGTGAAAACCTGTCCCAACAACAGCTATTTGTCTCTACTATTTGAACCACATTGCAGGCTCCTGAGGGTCAGGTTGCCCAAGACAGCCACTGTACCTCCTGAGTTGCTATCCTTGGTGCTGAATCTTCACTGTACAGGAAGGAAAGTCAAAGTTGCTCCGTCGTGTGACTCTTTGCGATCACATGGACTATCCAGTCCATGGAATTCTCCAGGCCAGAATACTGGAGTGTGTAGCTGTTCCCTTCTGCAGGGGATCTTCCCAAACCAGGGATCGAACCCAGGTCTCCAACATTTCAGGCTATTTCTTTACCAGCTGAACCACCAGGGAAGGGATCTTTTTCTAGAGTTCCCACATTCCAACCCCACCCTTACCTCAAGCTTCCCCATGAGACAAATTATGAATTAATTTGCATATTTTCAACCATTTTGTGTTAAACATTTGCACTTTCTTTTCTGTAAACATTTGGTGACATTTCAAGGCAGCATTATGTAGTGGTTAAGAAGACAGTCTTGGGAGCCAGCAAGGACTGGTTAAAGGACTCCACCATATGACATTGGAAAGCCATTTAATTTATATCAGCTTCTATTTATTTATTTGTAAAATGCTAATGATAATAGCATAATTGGAATAATGCATGCTAAAAGTTTAATATACATTGCCTAGCACATACCAATGTACCTCATCAACACTACTAACTTTAGATATTATTTATCATGTCACATTTTCTAAGATGAAAGTCCATTTTATCATGCAGTAATGAAAGCAAATTTCTTAAAATATTTATATTTACCTCATTATTCCAAAGTTGGGAATTATTTGGGTTAGCTTGAGGGAAAATTTTTGACAACTCTTGCAGTGCAACATAGGAAAGAAGATGAACAGTTTAAATAAGTTTTCTAGTATCCCAGTGCAAATCTAGAATAGTCTTGTATGTAAGTTAATCTGTAGGTCTATAAATAGAGAACAGCTACAAATTCTGCAATTCCAACAATATAATTTTTCTATAAATAACATATATTAAACAATAATATCCAATGACATATATGAATAACATGGCATTTTAATTTTCTCAGATTTACTAGATGCATGTCTTCATCATCCGGTTCTCATTTATGGGTTTTATTGGACATGTGCCTCCACTTCGCCTTGAAACAATTTTTGGATTTTATCTGTTTTATCTGATTGTTGCTTTGCTTATCTTAGCAAGGCAAAACATTTGAAAGGGCTGGAGATTTGAAGTATACCCCAGACTCCTTTCTTGATTCAACATATTAGTTTCATCTGAAGAGTTTAAACATGCATGAGAGAGTGGCTTCCCCAGGACTGGGAAGACATAGAAAGGGTATGAACTCCATGTGAGGTGAGTCTGAGATCAGGGTTAGAAGTATGGAAAGATGCATAAAAAATGGCTAATCATTGCATCCGAGACTCATAATTGCCCTTGTTACTTTATTGATTTGTAATATGACTATGTTAGCCTTCTTAAATGTCCCAAAATAATTATCTACTTTAAAAAGATAGTGCTGATTTTTAATATTACTGAGCGCTAAATAAACATATGTATAGTCACTCCCCTAAAATACCAACTACAGTAATAAGTTGGGTGATATGAATGGAAATTTCCTAATTTGAAAATGAGCTTTAAAATAATCAAACATGCAGACACTCAAAACCTAGGATTTACAAACCACTAACATTGTGTGAATTCAGAGCCCCCATGAAGGTGTGCAACTAAAGGTATTCCTTATACCAGACACTCTAAATCCCACAATAATATTTGATTGATTTCTAGTGCTTATCACTCTTTGAAGTTCTGTTTGCTTTCTTATTCATTTTTGCCTATTCTAACATAAGCTCTGTGAAAATAGAAAACATATCTTGTCTAGTCTGTTCACCACCATATCCTCAGTGTAGAATGTACTAAACATAGTGTTAGTGCTCAAGGAATATTTGTCAATAGCAGTAGTAATTTTATTCTTCAAGAGTAGCATAACCATAATATGTACAAATACTCTAGTATCTTAAAGAGGAAAGAAAGCTATAGTATTATGACTAAATTATTTCAGTTTTTAAATGAAGCTTTTATTTTATATTAGAGTACAGTTGTTTTCGGAGAAGGCAATGGCACCCCACTCCAGTACTCTTGCCTGGAAAATCCCATGGATGGAGGAGCCTGGTAGGCTGCAGTCCATGGGGTCCCACAGAGTCGGACATGACTGAGCAACTTAACTTTCACGCATTGGAGAAGGAAATGGCAACCCACTCCAGTATTCTTGCCTGGAGAATCCCAGGGACAGGGGAGCCTGGTGGGCTGCCATCTATGGGGTCGCACAGAGTCCGACATGACTGAAGCGACTTAGCAGCAGCAGCACAGTTGTTTTACAATATTGTATTAGTTTCAGGTATACAGCAAAGTGGTTCAGTTGTTCATATACATATGTTCATTCTTTTTCAGATTCTTTTCCCATATAGGTTATTACAGAATATTGAATAGAATTCTAAGTGCTATACAGTAGGTCCTTCCTTGTTGATTATCTGTTTTATATATAGCAGTGTGTATGTGTTCATCTCAGATGCCTAATTTATCCCTCCCTCCCCCACATTTCTGCTTTGGTAACCATAAATTTATTTTCTGTGTCTTTGTGTCTGTTTTGTAAATAAGTTCATTTGTATCATTTTCTTAGGTTCTACATATAAGTGGTATCGTGAAATTTGTCTTTTTCTGACTTCTGTCCCTTAGTATGATGATCTCTTGGTCCGTCTATGTTACTGGAAATGGCATTATTTCATTCTTTTCAACTTTCACATCCTCTCAGTGCCGCAGCACTCATAAATAGCTTAGATGGATTTGAACTCATGTTTGTCTTACAACAAAACCATGTCATTAAGTGTGAAAAAAAAAAAAAAAAAAAACATAGTCATACAATGGGAGACTCCAGGACAAATTTACCTAACAGTTTTCCCTCTAGCCACCAGAAATCATTGTTTGTGCATAAATACTCTTTATGGAATTTGTATCATACAGATTTTTGTTAGCATTGACAATTTTCCACTTAAATCTGCTTGGTCAAAAATATAAAGTAAGATAAATAAATGCATCAGCCCAGAAAATTGAACAGATTGGAGGGTTGGCTCTGACGGAGGCTTGATCTAGTGCTCAAATTATATCATCCAGACCCAGTTTTTTCTCTCCATTTCTACACTCCACTTCCTTGGTGTTAACATGGCAGGTGGGGAGTTCTAGCAGCTCCAGGCATTATGCATTCTCTTTCATGTCAGTGGAAATGAGGAAGTTTACTTCCACAGTAGTCAAGGCTGCTGCCAGCCCATATGGCACGTTTGTGCAAGTTAGAAAAAGGTACCCCTTTCTCAAGGAAATTTCTAAAGTTGGTGGATGATTTAACAGTAATAATTATTGGAACATACATAAAACACTGTAAAAATTAAAACAAATCACACTGTTGAAAATAGTAAAGCAACATGTGTAATGTTTTAATCATAAAGATTAAGAATCCAAAGAAACTTGAATTGTATTTGGGCTTCCCTGGTGGCTCAGACAGTAAAGAATCTACCTGCAAGGCAGGATACATGGATTCTATCCCTGTGTTAGCGAGATCTCCTGGAGAAGGGAATGGCAACCCACTCTAGTATCCTTGCCTAGAGAATTCCACAGACAGAGGAGCCTGATGGGCTATAGTCCACAGGGTCGCAGAGTCGGACATGACTGAGCGACTATCCCTACTACACTATACACAATTACAGGTTTTCCTTTCAGAAAAACAAAATAGAGTTGTTTCAAAGGCTATCTGTACCAACAAATTATAGACTTCACCATCTTTCTAGTGATAGTGGAGACTATAAGTAGTGTTCGCTTTGAGGAATCATACTCTTGAACAGTGACAAATATTTACCAAGTTAACTATATCCTGTTTTAAAATAAAAGTATGTGAAATTTTTTTTCTGGTCAATATTTTCATACTTTTTAACAGGGTACATTATAAATGTTAGAAAACTATGTGTGAACAGTTGGTGCCTCATATTCTGATTTCTCCTCATTATTACAGTCCTTACTATGTTCCTCAGTTTCAAGTTTATATTTTACGTTGTTGGAGTAGTTCATGTTCATGTCAAAGTTTCACATTACATCTAATCAAACAGTAACATAAGCTACTATAAAGTTGCATTTTTAAGGTAATTTATGTTCATGTTAAATATATGAAAAACGTATTTTAAACTTTAGTTTTGAGTTATAGAAGGTACAATCATGGTATTCATATTTGAAATGAATTTCACATTTTCTATTCTGGAAAATGAATGTTAAAAAATATTTGGCATTTATGTGCCTTCAATTGTATATATTTTTAAAACATTACTTCATTTCTCTTCAAATAATTTATTTTTTCCAAGTGCTTTATATATGCTGAATTTTGATTGCTCACCATGTTACTTATAGCATTAGTTTTGTTTAAAATGTCATACTAAATTCATATTACACAAATATATTAGTAAGTGAATAATTTTGGAAGTATAGTGTTGTTTTGTACCTCAGAATCTATCTGCTTTTTAAGCTCCTTGCTTAGAATCACACATTATTTTTGCTGATACTAGGTTGGTAGTCTTTCCCTTCTCCTACTTGCTTCTCCTTCATAAGCCAAAGCATAATGATCTATAGCCACACTGTCAGAACAGTAGTCTTACTTTCATCTGTTTGAAACTTGTCCAAATATGCTGATCTTCTTAGAGCAAGACATCCTTGTTCCATCTGCCCTCAAATTGTTAAAATAAACATATAAATCACTTATGCTCAAGTTAACAAAGTTATGATAAAATTTTAGAAAGGTCAAAATAATGAAGATGTATGAATATAAATGGGACCCTCTCAGATATAATGCCTTTCTTCAGGGTACAACCTGGACAAATGTGTATATCCTGAAAACAACACCAAAAAAGTCCCAAAAGTCAATCTTTTTGACCCTTGATAGCATGACGTGGATCATTTGCGTAAGTCAGTCGCTATGACTGGGGCGTGGACTATCCTGATGACCCTTGCCTCTACTCTGAGGGCCTGGAATTAAAGTCAGTTTCAATAGAAGCCTGTGGACTAGGAGTAGAGAGATGTTTTCCCTTTAAGAAAAGAATGTAAATATTAGCCTGCAGAAATAACAATTGTGCCTTGCATGTTTGATTATGGAAATAACTAGAAATGTAAGAAGGAATCCATTTCTCAACATTAAGCAAGACCACAGTTTCCATTCCATTACTCTCATGTATTCCTGCAGAGTATGAAAATGACTCCAATTCTTGCTTATTTTCCTAGATTTTAGGGTTTTGTTGAATTTGGTGTTTGACCATTGTTTTTTCCTGTGATTGCCTATGAAAGATCTTTAGGAAGAAACAACCCTGTATGCTGAACACACGGTCCAATTAGATAGCAATAACTGACATGTGGGTGAGTAGACAAATGCACGTTTCTTTATAAAATTCAAATAGGAACACCTGTTCCTCTTCACAGAGGAGTTGGTCATATGTTCAGAGCTGAGTTTTATTTGGATACTTTATTCATAAAGGAAATCAATATCTGCCATTTTACAGTAGAGTTAGAGCAAACTCATCTGATCTGCACATAACCATTCCTGCCACTTCCTCAGTCCCCTGTGCTCTCATTTTCCTGATATTAATGTTCCACACATTAAGTGTCTACAAATAATTCTTACATCAGAATCACATATTGTTGGATAAGAAAAGGCTGGCAAATTTTTTCTTTCGACAGGATTGATTTTTGAAAGAGAAAACATTATAGTACACATACGTGGAGGATTGCGCACACACATACTGTTTAGAATAGCAACTCATCAATGAATGAAAGTCACTTTGCCAATAATATTAGTTACTTCACTTGTAAATATGCCTAGCAAGCACTTTTTTATTCAAAACACTAAAAGTTTTTTTTTTTTTAATATATGACCTATGATAAGAGAATTTAGCCTGTCCCCTTCTTCTTAATGAAACAGGAGAAGATTTAGCATAGAAAAGATCACAAATAATATCTAAAGGCATACTTGGGGTCCATAGTTTGAAAGAGTTGGCTAAAATTATACTTGGGTCATTCCTGGTTCTCAGGATAATTAGGCATTGACAGTGATAATTATACATATAATATGTATGTATATATCAACAATGAATGGAGAATACAGTATATCAAGAAGATCATCAAATAGACATGAAAAATTGTCTTTCTCTGTTAAAGAGGACTTCAGTAAGTAAGAAAGTATGTAATATTCTTCCCTGAAAATCATGAAAACCACACTTACTGTGGTTTATCTAAAAGTTAACCATTTATATAAAAGTTCTGCTGTTTCTAGGGAAGAGTACCAATGCACATGTCTTTAAACAGTTCACCAAGCAATTAGATTCTATGATTTCTGATTGGAAAGTGATGCAATAGAGCTGTAGAATTGCCACATTAAATCAGCTTCACAGGAAATTGTCAGAGACGAGTCTATATGGTTCCCAGGTCGGTGGACACATGCTTGGCTCTCTCATGGTCAGTTCTTGGCTTGGAAAGCTATGATGTCCTCTCACACTGAGTTGGAATTGGGATCCTGGCCATCCGACTCCATGAGATATGTGTGGAAAATACATGAGCTTTGGTGGGACAGAGAACTTGGTTTGTCCTAAGGCCTTTACATTGAGTTAATGATGAATCCTCAAGCCTTAAAACTCTAATGATTTCTCCTGAAGATACATTACTCAATTAACTTTATTCTCCTTATGCCAGATGTGAACAGCTCAAAAAAATAAATAAAAAACTTCACTAAACTTCCTTTTAAACAGTTCCACATCAAACTTTCAACTATCCTAGAATCTGACAAATCAAATCATTTTAATGAACCACAGCAAGCAGCTCATGTTGAAACAGCTGTAAGCACAATATGCAAATCGTGTTTACTGGTAGCTTATGCTCCAGAGAAATAATCTTTATACGACTGCTTTATTATTTACAGTAGTTTGGAAATTTAATTTTTGTCAACATTGACAGATGCCATCCATGTTAATACTTGGACTGCTATATATAGGAAAGGCTAAACATATGCAGAAATCTCATGTTCGTGAGCTGATAATGTGGTTGACAAATGGGTTTAACAATATCGAGTCATTTCTGAGCAGTTGACGAAATTCACCTGAGGTCTGTGGTAACAGTGAGGAGGAAGGTCAGAGGAATATGAATGAAGAAAGAAGAAAGCAAAGGCTCTGGAGAGCAGTGCATATAATGAAAGCATGACAGAGGATGATTAATTATATTTCAGAGCCAGATAATTCCCAGAGAATATGTGTGTACGATAAAAAGTTTCTAACCTTTCCAGTTGTAATTAAATGAGGGATTCACTAATCTAAGTTGAGTAAAAAGTACTTTGCTCCGTCACCATACTAATGCACATATTGAAATAGTTTATTTTAAATAGGTCTTTTACTGCTTGACTTGTAAAGCTGACAAACTGGACACTACCTGGAGATGAGGAGGTTTGCCCCCCACCCCACCCCATGCCCCGAAGAGAATGCTCTTCCTTAGAAATGATCAAAATGATTAAATAAAATTACAGTGCCTTGGAAGATTCACCTGCCTTAAAATATCTCATAATTTACTCTCAAGTGAAAAGGAAACAAAACTAATTTTCTACCAACACTGTTTCTTGTTGCTTTGGATTTCAATCTTCCACAAAATAATGTGTTTATAATGTTTGGGTTTCTCATAATGTTCTGCCTTTTAGAGGTTGCTAGCTTGCAGTGTTCTGGACTTTTCTCTCTCCTTTTCTTGGTGTTTGCTTTCAGACAAGGAAAAGTAATGGGTCTAGAAAACCTACTGAAAAAACTGGTAGTTTTTATGAGGTGGTTTGAGTTCATACTAAAATTAATTAAATTCCTAGATTTTCCAACAAATATTTAGTGACCGTTTTGTGCATGTCTGATGCTGCATTAGGCCCTGGGGGATTGAGTGCCTACAACAGTGCCTGGCACACAGTAGGTCTCAGTAAATATATATGGAATGAATCAGTGAAAGAGAACCATGTATCATTATTTTGATTTGATGACTTGAGTCAATTATCAATCTGCTTTCTTAAGACATGAAGAAAAAGTAGAACATAGTTAATAAACATTTCACAAGTGTTTTGATGAATGGAAAAATAGCCTCACACTGCCATTATTTCCTTCTATTTTTCTATTACAGTAGGATGGTGGCATGAGTGTGACTCACAGCCAAGTTAACATTTGAAATAGATGGTACTATGTAGGACAAAAAATTAATCAAACTAAATACATATTCATTGAAGAGTCAATCATTTGTGGAAGGAGATGGCTGTAAAGTTGATTAATGGAGAGCTGTTTGTAAAAAAGGATTCCAGTGCTCACTATAAAAGACTGTAATAATTTTCTGGATAAAGTAGACATGTCGTGTGTTTAGAGGTCTCAAATTTCATGCTAAATCTCTGGGGATTGTAGAGAGGTTCCTCTCCCCAAGTGAAGTGCCATAAATTAGTGAGGGTAGATTAGATTATGCGGCATTAACAATCAACCCCTGTATCTCAGTTACTTGCTGAAACCAAGGCTTATTTCTCAATTAGGCTGCTTGTCAGCTGCAGCTTTACTCTGTCACTTGGCTCCCAGGACCCAGGTTAAAGAACAAACATCTATGAAGAATATTGCTGGTCCCTACAGCAGAAAGGACGGAAACCTGGAGAACTATATGTTGGCTTTTAAAGCCAGTGGAGCCTGGCGGGCAAGTCTACATAGGGGTGCAAAGAGTAGGACACGACCGAGGACACACAGCACCCCAAAGTGACCCCCAACACATCCATCCGTGTTTCACTGGTTACTGCAAGTTGAATGACCCCTCCCAAGCTCGCCTCAGGGAAGGATACCCAGGGACAAGAAATAGAATATTTGATAAACTAGTAATGCCACCTACCATAGTTGATTTTCCGAATTTCTCTTCAGCATATAGGGAATGACTTTATCAGGAATCTTGACAAGGAGTGTCAGGGATGGGAGGGTGGGTAATAATGTTGAAGTCATTGCAAACTCCCCAGGGGCTGAGATGTGCTTTCTTTTGTTCACAGTTAGGTCGCCTGTACCTAGCACAGTGCCTGGAAGATGCCAGATGCTCTGTAAATATCTGTTGTTTACATGATCAGCTTTAGTACCTTATTTGTGAAGCCCAGTGTAAAATGAAAATGCAGGGGTTTTGTTCCCCCCAAATAGGGATAAAAGTACTGTTAGAGCTATGAAAATGTATTTTCCTCTCTCTATCTTTGACATGATGCTTTCATTTGCTATCTAATGTTGAGATTACTCAGGCACAGGGATTCCTGCTGGTGAGATCAGACTTATACGTGTGCCTGGGAGCCCCACCCCATGGCTCACCAAGTTCCCATGTCTCTACTCTGCAGTCTTTTGACTCTCTTATCTTGCCACTGAGGAACAAAGACCCATGAAGACAGTGACATAACTGTGGTCACACCATAGTGCTTTGTAAACACTTGACAAGGATTCAGTTCTGACCATCTTTCTAACGTTATACTATTTTGATTTACTCTTGTGTTATTCTTCCTCCCAGAGTATTTTTTTTCCTTTCTGTTTTGAAATTTATTTATTTTTAATTGGAAGATTGTTGCTTTACAATGTTGTGTTGGATTCTGCCATACAAAAACATGAGTCAGTCACAGATAGACACATGTATCATCCTTCTTGAACTTCCCACCTCCCACCCCATCCCACCCCTCTAGGTTGTCACAGAGCATTTGATTTGCTCTTCCAGTTTCCATTAGATTTTATAGGAGAGAATAAATATTTTTAAAACTGAGAAATTTTTTTTAACCTAGTTCTTTGCACTTCTGAAGAATATATCTTTCCGTATGATTGCTCACAATATTCTAAGGTAGTCTGGTATAGGTACACTTGTTTACTTGATAATTAATTGAATTTAAACCTTCTGAATTATGTTGTCTTCAATAAAGATGAACCATATAATGCATCTAATAATAAAATAATTGAATCCCAAAATTTAAATTCATAGCTAGAAGACAAAGCTCATAACATGGGTAACTGTCCAATTTTTCGAAGAATTATGTTAATGGAGAATCCTCAGAAGACAGCATTTTATTTTAATATTATTCTTTCTTCTCCTCCTCTTACCCTCCTACAAAAGTGTCCTCAGCAAATAAATCCATTTTACTTGAGGTATCTTGGCTCCCATTGGCCATACTGAAGCTTAATTTTTGGTTCAATGTAAGAACATGTAAGGAATAGCTATAAAAAGATTGAATCCTACAAACAGATTTGATCCTTGGATGTTACTTCTAAACTAGTAGGATCCAGTTCAGTGTGTATGATTTTTAAAGCTCAAAATCAAACTAATTCAAGAGAAGTATAAACAGTCACAACCAGTAATAGTACAAGTGAGATAACTATAAATAGTGAGTTGGCCAAAAATGTCCTTCTGGTCATTCTGAAACGGCTTACGGAGAAACCCAAACAAACGTTTTGGCCAACACAATATCTACCACATAAATTATCATCTGGGAGTTATTTGTCCCATTCCCCCCCACCCCCACCACCTCAGAGGACATTTGACGATGTCTGGATTCATTGTTGTCATGACTGAGTGGAGAGGATTAATGGAATCCAGTGGGTAGAGACCAGGAAGGGTGTGAAGCATCTCATCTTACAAAGGGCAGCCCACAGCCAACAAATAACTATGTACCCCAGAATGTCACTACTGTAAGGCTAGGAAACCCTGACCAAGAGGGTCCATCCAAAGCATTAAGGAGTGTGGGCAACAGATTTAAAAAAAAAAAAAAAAAGGTAGTCAGGTTTTATCCAGTATCACCTACACATGCATTGGTGGTATCTGTCATTCTTACCACTAAGGATTTTGACAAAGTTAAATTCACTCTGGGCTTTGTCCCTCAGGTAAAAATCATTTTTCCACATCCCCATTTCAAAATTAATTCATCATCCTCAAAACAGAATAAGTATCTTTTTCTTCTTTAAAGTTCAAAAGAGACATTTCTGTATTAGAAGGATTAAAATCCTTCATTCTGGTTTAGTATTCCAAAGATAGAAGGAACTAGCTAAGCCATGGTTTGGATCCAATTTATCCTACTGAGCTATTTAAAGTCTTCATTATCATAAAAATAATTGGTATTTTTCATAGTAGCATTAGAATGGTTGTTAGCTTTGATAAAGCAAGTAATGAGAATACTACTAAGACAGTGTTTCTTCTAAAATGATTTCACTTGAATACTTTATGTCCAATTTGAATATATATGTATATGTGCGCATTTGTGTATGCATGTATATATATTTGTGTGTGTGTGTATATGTGTGTGTGAGTGTATATATATGCAAAACAAATCCTTCTGTGCTTACAATTTAACTGCAAATTTGGGGACAGAGGATAATAATTAAGCCCTCTTATCTCCCAAATTCCAAGTCAATTGAGGTTTAAATTATATACATGAAGATCATAATACCACTTTAGCTTTATTAATGATACAGCCAAGCTGAGAACAAGGCTTAGATACATGGCCACAATCTGGCTTCTTTGTGTCTTTCCCTTTATGTTGAACATGCCTACGTGTGGGTCCCGGCTCTTTCTGTTCTCAGATCCATGCATTACCCTCCTTTGCCCTGTCTGTGTAGTGAGGCTACATTGTCCTGGCTCCGGTGCTAGCTAGTTTCAAGTAACAGGAGGTCCGGAAGTGTTAGGAAAGAAGAAACAAGAGAGTTTCTCCCTCCCTGCCTCTACAATATCTTTGGCAGCAGCTCTCTCCCCTCCATAGTCCTAGACTCTGCTGAAAACACCTGCCATGGTTCCACCTGCTACTGGTAGATTCTGAAACTGAGGCCCCTGTTAAAGCATTTCTTTTCACTCTTCTGACCCAGAGCCAGAGGGGGCTCCCTGCTGCTGCTGATCCCCATCTTCTTTTAGCTTCTCACCTCTTACTCAGCCTCTGTGACCAGTTTTCCAATGAAAACCATGTTCTAAAGACTCTCTCACACCTATACTCACCAGAACCCAAGGTTGCCCCACAGAGGCAGGATCTCGAGATGACACCCCGAAAACAGGCTCTTCCTCAGTGGGAACCAGAAAAGGGTCCCTGCTCCTTTTCTTCCTCTGAATTCTCCCATCACATAAGAACCCCCCTTCCCAAGAGAACAAAGAGAGAAGGCCCTAGGGAGGAGCTGAAGAAGGTCTACCTCATCGATCTCCTCCTGGAGCATGACCTAGAAGCATCCATGTTTCTTCTACACTTGGAGGCAACATGGACCACACAGTTACGAGACTGAGCTCCAAAACCAGACTGTCTGGGGTCAAACCTCTGACCTGCCTCTCATTGGCTGTGCTATGTAGGCAAGTCAATTAGCTTCTCTTTTCTTAGGTCTCTTTCTTTAAAAATAGGAGCTAATGTGGCCTACTTTATAAGGCTATTACAAAGTCTATGTAATCTAATACACAAAATCAACTAGAGCATCACTTGGCGTCTACAACAGAGTCTAGGACCATAGAGGGGAGAGAGATGCTTCTACAGATACTGTGGAGGCAGAGAGGGAGAAACTCTCGTTTCTCCTTTCCTAACAGTTTCCAAACTCCCATCAGTAAAAGATACATCTCTGTCTTAAGATAAGTCCCTTTGCATTTCAGCTATGCCTGCTAATGTGTGCTAAGTCACTTCCTTTAAGTCCAACTCTTTGTGACCCCCATGGAGTGTAGCCTGCCAGGCTCCTGTCCGTAGGATTCTCTAGGCAAGAATACTGGAGTAGGTTGCCATATACTTCTCCAGGTTATCTTCCTGACCCAGGGATTGAACCCGCATCTCTTGTCTCTTACCTTGGCAGAAAGGTTCTTTACCACTAGCACCATAGGAAAGCCCTATTTTAGCTATGTATTGTGCCTGCATGCTCAGTCGCTTCCAGCCCTTTGTAACCGTGTGGACTTTAGCCCACAAGTCTCCTCTGTCCATGGGATTTTCCAGGCAAGAGTACTGGAATGGGTTGCCATTTCCTCCTCCAGGGGATCTTCCTGACCCAGGGATTGAACCTATGACTCCAGTGTCTCCTGCATTGCAGGTGGATTCTCTACTACTGAGCCATCGGGGAAGTCAATATTTTATATTGTAATATAAGTAAATATATTTTAGCTATATCCATTAACAAAAGCAGAGAGATCTTTTTCCATAGCCGTGTATAAAGATTGTTCCAGAACATCACAGAATATCTTATAAATATAGATGAGCATTATGAACAATGCCTAATGGCAGAGAAGGCTACTTTTCTAATTTCATGGGCTTGGAGCCACAAGCCAAATTTTCCTACTAGTACCTTTATGGAACGCATTTACATTTTTCTTCCAACTCTATCATTATTGTTTTACTACAAAAGAGAAGTTTAACCTACCTGCTAAGTAAATTAGTTACAGCTCAATCTTTTAGTAAGATTAATGCTTCCATAAGATTTGCTGAGTTTGCACCATGTCTTCCTGTTCTTCTCACAACCATAATATTCCTTTAGAAAGATACACACTTCACTCAAGATATCCAGAAAGTCATTCTGTTAGTTAATTCTCACTAAGATATCAGTGCCAGTGCTTCCACTATATTAGCATCTGCAGATCTGGAGAAGTGGTATGACTTGCCCAATCAAGTTCATATCGTTAGAGAGAGTTTGGACAAGAATTAAGTAAATCAAGTGAGTTAAAGAAGCCTCAGTTCCTCCCATTGTATTACAGGGCCTCATTTACCTCGAGGAAAATCAGGGCCAGCTGGGAATCTATAATCAATATTTATAATGTCTTGGAAGGGGTACCAATGCTTATATTAAAAGGTGTTTTGAAAAATTAATTGTACGGAAAATTCTAACACAATTTTGCCAAATTTCATCTCACCTTAAACATTGGCTTCACTCTGAACAGACTCTCTGCCCTAGATCCAGATAAAGTAAATGCATCCCTGGCAGAGATGCTATCTCCTCCAGACGAAATGGATCAGGATTTATGCGGCCACCTGTGTAACACATTAGCGGCCACCTGCAGACCTACCCAGCCTTGTAAAATTCATTGAAATGAATAGATTCAAGTGGCTAGAACTTGGAAACAGGTTGAAGAGACAGGAAATAGGAGCCAACACAAATGCAAAGAAAAACTGGGGACAGTCAGAAACCAAACAAAACAAAACATTGAATTTTATACACAAAAGATGTAGGGCCATCTAAGTTAAGAGCAGGTCAGTGATTGACAGTTCTTTGGCCAAAATGTATTAAATTGCCTGTCCTCATATATGGAGCTAGGTAACCTGGGCTGTAAAAATGATTATTTTTCAAGGCTGACATGCCCATAGTTGTCTTAAGCTGAAAGGGAGGGGGAAAGAATAACCAAGTATCAGAGATTGAAGTTGAACCAAATGGTACAAATATTTGTTTATTCCTTTAGACTGTGAGATCAGCTGGAATTCATTTCTTGAAAAATAATTCTCAGAAGCAGCATGACATAAGGCAATGTTTATCAAATGCCAGCACTTGGTGGATTTACTATGAAACCAATGAAACCATGCTTTGGAACTCTCCATTTGCACAGACCCCTGCATTGTGTTCCAGGTGGGGAGGGGGTGCCAGATTTCAATCAGGAGTAATTTCTGTCTAAGCATTTCTGATAAAGTGCCTAAAGGAATATCAGAAAAAGGGACACCTCCATCTCTAAGACTCCAGGAATCCTTGCATTTTTTTTTCTGATTCTCAATAAACATCACCTTTCCTGCCTAATTTTGTATTTTTCTTAAACAGATCCCTTTACTCACAAATTGCGTAAGCTTTAGGCTTTCCAAACCCAAGTCCCTTCTTGGAAGTGCTGGTCCATGGTGAAGATTTTACTCTGCCAAAATGAAATGGGGAAAATGAGAAAATTGTAGAGACTTTGTCATCGAGACAAGTTAATAATATTAACCATAATTTTGTGGGTATTTTTTTAAAAGATTTATGCCCATAATTATGACATAGTAAATGTAATTCATTTAAAATGATCTTCACCTAATAAAAAAATATACAGTCAGTCCCCCATATCTGGGGTTTCCACATTTGTGAATTCAAACAACTGAAACCATTTGGTGTCATTTCCAGGTAGGGTGGCTCTTAGGAGCTCCAGTACCATAGTCCTTTATGTCTCAATGCAGAAAAGAATTCAGCGAGAGGCAAAGTGATAGATAAGAATTGATTTGTTAGAATAGGATGCTTGTTGGAAGAAAAGTTATAGCCAACCTAGATAGCATATTGAAAAGAAGAGACATTACTTTGCCAACAAAGGTCCGTCTAGTCAAGGCTATGGTTTTTCCAGTGGTCATGTATGGATGTGAGAGTTGGACTGTGAAGAAAGCTGAGCACCAAAGAATTGATGCTTTTGAACTGTGGTGTTGGAGAAGACTCTTGAGAGTCCCTTGGACTGCAAGGAGATCCAACCAGTCTATTCTGAAGGAGATCAGCCCTGGGTGATCTTTGGAAGGAATGGTGCTAAAGCTGAAACTCCAGTACTTTGGCCACCTCATGCAAAGACTTGACTCATTGAAAATGACTGTGATGCTGGGAGGGATTGGGGGCAGGAGTAAAAGGGGACAACAGAGGATGAGATGGCTGGATGCCATCACCAACTCGATGGACATAAGTTTGAGTGAACTCCGGGAGTTGTTGATGGACAGGGAGGCCTGGTGTGCTGCAATTCATGGGGTTGCAAAGAGTCGGACATGACTGAGTGGCTGAACTGAACTGAACTGAAGTTGACAAGTAGGCAGGTGAAAAATGCTGCACCCCAAGAACTTCTGGGGCTACAGTTTTATAATCAAAAGAAAAGTGGGAAAGGGAAGAAGAACATCTTTGTCTTTCCTGAGTAGATATCATGCTTCCACCTATCAGCTTCTCCTCCAGGTTGTCCATACATGGCCAAGCTAGGTCCATAAATTACTGTTTTTTTATGAGTGCAGAGAATATGTCCTAGGGAACATTAACTTACTGAACTCACTGAGCAGGATGCAGTTCTCATGTCACCATTGATTTACTGTTTGGGGGCATGTCACATGCTTCTGTTGCAAGGTTTTGTGGTTAAGCAAGTCTACTTTCTTGACTATTGACTAATTGTTAATTTTCAGGGGTCTCACAAAGTTGGTTTTTTGTGTTGTTTTTTTTTACTTACAAGCCCATAGAGGGATTAACTATTTAATCACCTGCTTTGTCTCTTTATTCTGTCCCTATCACAATAATGAAATTAAAAAACACTTGCTCCTTGGAAGAAAAGTTATGACCAACCTAGACAGCATATTAAAAAGCAGAGACATTACTTTGCCAACAAAGGTCCGTCTAGTCAAGGCTATGATTTTTCCAGTCATGTATGGATGTGAGAGTTGGACTGTGAAGAAAGCTGAGTGCTGAAGAATTGATGCTTTTGAACTGTGGTGTTGGAGAAGACTCTTGAGAATCCCCTGGACTGCCAGGAGATCCAACCAGTCAATCCTAAAGGAAATCAGTCCTGAATATTCATTGGAAGAACTGATTCCAAAGCTGAAATTCCGATATTTTGGCCACCTGATGTGAAGAATGGGCTCATTGGAAAAGACCCTGATTCTGGGAAAGATTGAAGGCAGAAGGAGACGGGGATGACAGAAGATGAAATGTTTGGATGGCATCACTGACTCAATGGACAAGAGTTTGAGTAAACTCTGGGAGTTGGTGATGGACAGGGAAGCCTGGTGTGCTGCAGTCCATGGGGTTGCAAAGACATGGGGTTGGACACGACTGAGCAACTGAACTGACTGAACTGATCACAATCATGAAAATATCACATTGGAAAATATTCAGGAAACAAATTCCAGAAAGTTCCAAAAGGCAGAATTTTAATTTGTCATGGACTGACAACAATTTACATAGTATTTACATTGTATCATTTACTTTGTATTAAGTATTATAAATAACAGAGAGAGTGATATGGCCTACATAGGGGTTCATGGTTGAAATGGCTCATTATGTTGACCTCGCAAACAAAGAATAAAATCACAGTGACCCTTGAGACCAAATTGCCCAAACAACATTCTGTTTTCTTACTGGCACCTACTTTCTCAAGGCTACAAGACCACCAGATTCCAGACCTCCAGCTATGTGACCAAAGGACTCAACTACAGGCTCAAAATTAAGCATCCCTTCAGAGAATTTTTCATTGATGGGGTATAAGAAAGGATTTTCCAATCAGAAAAGGATTCTGAGGGTTCTCCTTAAGGGCCAGTCATCCTCTCATTTCCCTCTAATAAATTTCCCTTTTTGCCTGACTGCCCAGCTCACTCTGTTTTTCTCTGCAGTTGCCTTGCTTTCTGGTGACACAACCCAGAAGGGAAGATCCACCACAGCTGGGTGGGCTCCCTCCCTCAGACCTTGCCAAGAAAGTGAGACAAGCTCTAGGACTGGACTCTCCGCTTGCTTTGCTGGGCTGACTTCCACCCACCAGCCCACATTTCAACCATGAGCCCTCATGTAGTCCCTATCAGAGAGGATTAAAAGTATAAGGGAGGATGCACGTAAGTTATTTTCAAAAAATACTGTGCCGTTTTTTTTACGAGGGACTTGAGCATCTGGGAGGTGTCCATGAATAAATACACCCATAGATACCAAAGGATGATTGTATTTCAAAATTCTCTGTCAGTACAGCCAAAGAGCACTGGAGAATAGAAGGAACATTACCAAGTCAGTAAAAATTGGGCTTGTTTTTGGGAGCCCACACACCTGGGGAAAGTGTGGGAATTTGCAAAATTGTGAGGAAGTGCTTTTCATAAAACTGAGCTTGCTTAGGTATTTGGGGAAGGTTTCACAGCTTTGCTTGGAATTGGATATTTTCAGAGGTAAGAGCAACTCTATGATTGGGTATCTTGACAATTTCAATAAGTAGGTGGGAGAAACAAAGTGGGGCTGAAGAAGTAATTAGTAAATAAAAGCAGTTGATCATATGAAATAGACACAGGGAGGTTTGGTCATTTTCATAATTTGGATCATGTTCTTATGCTCAGGTGGGATTCTAGAGAGTGGTCTCTTTTTCTTGTTCTTCTTCATGGTCACAAAAGTGGCCTTATCTGATGGTGATTGGCTTTTGTTCCATGGAGTTAATTTATTCAGCAGGAAAACAGTGTGGTCTGTTTGAGCTAGATTTGCTCAAGCTGACACAAGAACACTAGCAAGGGGTGTCTGTCTGTCTCTCATCTCTCAGTATTACAACTTCTCCTGAAATCTGAGTTTGTGAACCAATAGAGAATAGAAGTCTGGTCTTAGAATTGATGGGTTTGAGTCTCTCTCTGTCTCTTGATAGGTGTGTAACTCTAGGATAGTCATTTTACTGGCCCTAAATGTCAGGGCCATATGTTGTATGTGGGAAGTTGAATTAATATTTGATTCCCTATAAAGCCTATGGTTAAGAGCATCCTTAGTTTACTATGAATCTCAACCCCTGCCCCACATACTATGTGATCTTCCAACTAGTTATTCAACCTCTTCCTCACCTCTAAACTGATTAAAATATTAATATCAATTGCTAAGTATTGTTTTAATGATTTAATTAGGCAATATATGTAAAGACTTTAGAGCAGTGCCTAGCTCTAAGCCTTTGCTATATATTTACATCTACTAGTATGATGCTGATGGTCAAGAAGGTCACTGTCACTGTTAATTGTGTAACTACTGTGTTCACAATGCTGGGCTGGGCATACAGTTCACTTTTAGAGGCTGCAATTACAGTGAGCTTTCGGGTGAACTAGTTGAGGTTTAGTTGTATTCATTGTATTGCTGCTGCTAAGTCACTTCAGTCGTGTCCGACTCTGTGCGACCCCATAGACGGCAGCCCACCAGGCTCCCCCATCCCTGGGATTCTCCAGGCAAGAACACTGGAGTGGGTTGCCATTTCCTTCTCCAATGCATGAAAGTGAAAAGTGAAAGTGAGGTCACTCAGTCGTGTCCAACTCCTAGTGACCCCATGGACTGCAGCCTACCAGGCTCCTCCATCCATGGGATTTTCCAGGCAAGAGTACTGGAGTGGGGTGCCATTGCCTTCTCCAATTCGTTGTATTAGTTAGATGCAATATCTGATATGTATTGAGTTCAACACTGTTTTCCATTCTTGTAAACTCTATAAGGATTTCAAAGGCTCCTCTAAGCCTGCTATTTTGAGTAAGGAAGATGAGATCCGAGAAGGTTAGATAATTTGCCTGAGAAATGAAGTATTTCCTGCCATGTAAACAATGTGAGTTCCTGAGCCCTAAGGGCACCCAAGAAGGAGAAGAATACCTGTGACCTGGCAGCCATTAGGCTGCAGCCACTCCCTACAGTGAACTCTGAGGAACTCAGGATGTGAAAAACGCAGGATACTGGCCCCATATAGCTGAGATGCATATGAAAGGAATAATTTCAGTGATCCCAGACTCTTGCATCTTCCCATAAATAGGAAAGTGCTAAATTCCTTAAGCCGGGATATCTGGTTTTCTTTAATTAACAATAATCTTTTGATGTTCAAATTACCTTCCCTTTGTTGTAAAACTTCTATATAACCTGGCTCTTCCCCTCACCTCCTTGGAGCAGTTCTCACAAGACTACTTGAGATGTTGCCTCCTGGGCTTAAGTCCTAAAAATTTCCACCTAATAAAACATAACTCTCAACTTTTAGGTTGTGACTGTTTTGTAATTAGCATGCCCAATGACACATATTTTACTTGTGATAAAGGAGACTTGTATCAGATCCCAAACTCTTGGTCACACCACTGTGACCATGGCATTACTACATTATGGGGCTATTGATGTGACTCCTTTGGTCATAGTGTTGAGGGAGGTCATTTGGAATAGATTTAGAACAAGTTAAAATGTTTGAAATTAAAAGACGCTTACTCCTTGGAAGAAAAGTTATGACCAACCTAGATAGCATATTGAAAAGCAGAGACATTACTTTGCCAACAAAGGTCCGTCTAGTCAAGGCTATGGTTTTTCCAGTGGTCATGTATGGATGTGAGAGTTGGACTGTGAAGAAGGCTGAGCGCTGAAGAATTGATGCTTTTGAACTGTGGTGTTGGAGAAGACTCTTGAGAGTCCCTTGGACTGCAAGGAGATTCAACCAGTCCACTCTGAAGGAGATCAGCCCTGGGTGTTCTTTGGAAGAAATGATGCTGAAGCTGAAACTCCAGTACTTTGGCCACCTCATGCGAAGATTTGACTCATTGGAAAAGACTCTGATGCTGGGAGGGATTGGGGGCAGGAGGAAAAGGGGACGAGAGGGGATGAGATGGCTGGATGGCATCACCGACTCAATGGACGTGAGTTTGTGTTAACTCTGGGAGTTGGTGATGGACAGGGAGTCCTGGTGTGCTATGATTCATGGGGTCGCAAAGAGTCGGACACAACTGAGCGACTGAACTGAACTGAAAATGTTTGAGAATGCAAGCAAATGACAATTTCAAAGAAAATGTAACTAAAGGGTCTAGCAGAAATTCCTGTCCTTTTAAATCCCAAAGTGCTGTTTTCCCAAAGTTGCTTATTTTCTTATTTGCATATGACAAACAAGAAATTGCAATTTCCAAGCTGATAGAGAACATTGGGTTTCCTGTTAGCTTATGTCAGTGGTGAAGGAAACCTACTTGTGAAGTGTGCCTTGTATCACATGTTCACATTTAAAAGTATCTGTCATTGTTTTTAATGAGCTGTAGTTGCTGCAGATTTTGCCTTGTGTCATTGACAATTATATTTGGAAATTAAGCCTAGGAAGGGGAGTCAGTTAGAATAGAATAGGCAGATTAAGAGCTATTGGGAATTGGTTGGGTTCATAGATCTTTTTTTGTGTCACAGAGTTATTTCCCATTCAAATTGTCTACATATTCATATCAGCCTGGGGTGACTTTACCTGAGAGTTTGCATTCAACAAACTCTTTCTCTTGCCCTGCATAACTGTGCTCAGTCTATGCCATGCATGTATGCTCAGTGCTCAGTCGTGTCTGACTCTTTGCAACCCCATGGACTATAGCCCACCAGGCTCCTCTGTCCATGGGATTCTTCAGTCTATGCCACCCTTTACATGTTCAGCAATTTATCAGGATCTGATGTTTAAAAAACAATGAACTTCTTTATCATGGAATATAAAAGAATGATCATGACAGAAGGAATAAAATTAAAATTTAAAGTGTTCTTATTACTTGATACACACATTAGCAGATGTATTTATGGATATTCTCTCATTTAATCCTCACAATTCTGTGAAGCAGGTATTATCATTTCCTTTGAAAAGATGAAGACATAGGACTGAGAGATGTTGTGTGACAAACCCAAAAACCTTAAAACAGAGTTTGCTGCTGCTACTGCTGCTAAGTCGCTTCAGTCGTGTCCAACTCTGTGCGACCCCATAGACGACAGCCCACCAGGCTCTGCCGTCCCTGGGATTCTCCAGGCAAGAATGCTGGAGTGGGTTGCCATTTCCTTCTCCAGAGTTTGGGCATCTTCAAATACAGGATTTCAAGACTATAGACTATGTTGCCCAAACTGCTATATTTGAATATTTTGGTATTAACAGAATATCAATTTTATATTAACAGAATATTTTTATATTAATAGGGAGACTTTATAAAGAGTTTTGGGCCTATCACTTGGTTTTAGTGAGAAGGAAACTTTATAAAATCTTTGCTGGTGGCTCAGGCAGTAAAGAATCCATCTGCAGTGCATGAGACCTGGCTTCAATCCCTGGGTCTTGAAACCAAAATGGATTTTTAACCAAGGAGGGACTATATGAGTTAAGCAGCAGCCCTGATGTTAGACCATCCTAGGTTTGAGTACTGTCTTCACCAGCTATTACCAGTCTGAAATTCTGTTCTAAATACTTAACATTACTAAGTTTTAATTCTCTTATCAGTAAAATGGAGATACCAATACTAACTTCACAGGTTTGTTGAGAAGGTTAAATGTGTGTGCATGTGAAGTTGCTTCAGTTGTATCCAACTCTTTGCAACCCCATGACTGTAGCCTGCCAGGCTCCTTTGTCCATGGGATTCTTCAGGCAAGAATATTGGAATGGGTTGCCATGCCTTCCTCCAGGGGCTCTTCCCAACCCAGGGATCGAACCCATGTCTATTAGGTCTCCTGCATTGGCAGGTGAGTTCTTTACCACTGCCGCCTGGGTTAATTCAAATATATCCATGACATAGATCTGGATACCAAATAAGGAGTCAACAAAGGGTATTAGTTGAAGTGTTGTTATTGCCCTGTGTAAAGCTGGATATTATTTGTTTATAATAACTAAAGTGTTTGAAAACCTCCAGCCTCTCTCTCAGTAATGAAAAGACTTGGGTCTTCCCTGGCGGTCCAGTAGTTAAGACTTCGCCTTCCAATGAAGGGGGTGTGGGTTCGATCCCTGGTCGGGGAGCTAAGATCTCATAGGCTTCATGGTCAAAAACCAGAATATAGAAAACGGAATCAACATTGTAACACATTCAATAAAGTCTTTCAAAATGGAACACACACACAAATCTTTAAAAAAGAAATGATGATAGGACTTTTCATTGAAGAGATATTTCCAAGTAGATCATATTACTTAAAGCGGTTCTTAGGGCCGCCTTTAGTTCTATCAGTCTCTATCAAGAGAAATAAATGGACCAGGATAACCTACAAACTAGACATCCCCCAAATCCTTGATAACTATCATTTGGGTTGGCCATAAAGTTCAGTCACTCTTTCTATAATATGTTATGGAAAAATCCAAATGAACTTTTTGGCTAACCCAATACTATAGTTTTTTTTGTGTGATAGAGATGAATTTTAAATAGAGGTATCTGAATATTGAAATAGCTGATCATAATTACTATGGTGTCTTCTAGGGCATATTCATAGCTTGTCTTTGTTAACATAGATGATCTATTTGTGTAGAAAGATGTTTCTCTTTGCTGCCTAGGATCTCATTTTTCCCATGTGGCTTACCTGGAAAGCTAGCCTCAACTTTTATATTTTTCCACATGGCTTGTTTTCATGAGTCAGCTAGTCGGTGATCAACAGGATTTTGTGCCACTCACACAAATGCATTCCCCAGTGTCTGGCCTGGGCTGTGTGGAGTGTTGAAATTACCAATTTCATAAAATTGCTTTTGATGTTGGCTAAGATGCTATTTTTATTGAACACAGCAATTGGTACCCAGTTTCAGAAGGACAGTCTCTTCTTCTTGATGATCCTATTTAGTTTCAGATTTGTGTTTGGGGAAAGTAGTTATTACACAGCTTTGAAGCCCCTTGAGCTGAAATTGCTGAGAAAAGTGTCTGCTGGATCAGGAAGCTAGTTGAAGCATGTCAGCTGTTTTCTGAGGTAACAAACTGATGTGACTGCCCTGTGCACCATTTCAACTTTGGCAGATTATCACAAATTATTTAGGGCATTTCCCAAGGACTTCTTGTGTAAAGCAGCAGGCTAACATGAAGCACAGTTCCATTACCCATTTTTTATTGTGCAGGTTGCTTTGAAATTCACTATGCCTGAGAAGGAACTCACAGATAAAACTAATGTCCAGACACTTTTTATTTCTTCATTTCAGAGAATAAGCTCTCTCTATATAATGAATTCATGTATAGCCTTGCAGCTCCCAAGACCAGACACAACTGAAACTGAACTAGAAATTAGAACTTAATGGTAAGAAACAATGGCATGAAAGCTAAGGGGAAAAGAGAGCTTGTGGGAAACCAAGAAGAGTGACAGAATATAATGAAATAAAAACCATATAAGATGGCAAAGAGTAAATGGCATGTTGGTTCCAAGCTACGTGCAAAATGGAAAAAAAATAAAACATTGTGATGCTGCTATGGACTGTGATGCTGTCCATAGAGGAATAGAGCATTGTCTTAGTTGTGGCCATTTTAATGGCTAATCTACCATTTTCTGTATCTCAGCTTCCAAAGTCTGTCCCTCATGGGTAATCTATACCAGCATAGTCATGCAAATCAAGTTCTGTTACAGGATAAATCTCATTAGGCAGTGATGGCTAATGATGCACTGAGTGAAGACTGGCTTGAAAGATCAGAAACCTTAGTGACTCTTGACTACCAGTCTTTGCTTTATTTAAGCAAAATTCCTGTGTGTTTGCTGCTTTATTTTAGTTTTAATGCCCTCAGTCTCACATGATGACCATTGGCTTTCTACAAGCCTCAGGCACACATCTTCAGTCTTAGCTGTCAATAAACCCTATACTTTGGAAGACATTTACATTTGTAGAGCTAAAATCAGGAGTACCAGAGACAGCCTGTGGCAATGTATGAGTGATCTCTGAACTACCATGTTTATGATGATGCTCTGGGCAGAAAGATGGAGAAATAGCAGGTTTCTCATGCCTCATGAATTGAATATTATGTGAACAGGTTAATTTACCTGCTTGTACATTAAATTTGCATTCAGTTCAGCCGCTCAGTCATGTCCAACTCTTTGCGACCCCATGAACCGCAGCACACCAGGCCTCCCTGTCCATCACCAACTCCTGGAATTTACCCAAACCCATGTCCATCAAGTAGGTGATGCCATCCAACCATCTCATCCCCTGTCGTCCCCTTCTCCTCCTGCCCTAATCTTTCCCAGCATTAGGGACTCTTCAAATGAGTCAGCTCTTCGCATCAGGTGGCCATACTATTGGAGTTTCAGCTTCAGCATCAGTCCTTCCAATAAACACCAGGACTGATCTCCTTTAGGATGGACTGGTTGGATCTCCTTGCAGTCCAAGGGACTCTCAAGAGTCTTCTCCAACACCACAGTTCAAAAGCATCAGTTCTTCAGCACTCAGCTTTCTTTATAGTCCAACTCTCACATCCAGACATGACTACTGGAAAAACCATAGCTTTGACTAGATGGACCTTTGTCAGCAAAGTAATGTCTCTGTTTTTTAATATGCTGTCTAGTTTGGTTATCGCTTTTCTTCCATGGAGCAAGCATCTTTTAATTGAAGGCAGGAGAAGGGGACAACAGAGGATGAGATGGTTGGATGGCATCACTGACTCAATGCACATGAATTTGAGCTAACTCCAGGAGATAGTGAAGGACAGGGAAGCCTGGTGCACTGCAGTCCATGGGGTCATAAGGAGATCGACATGACTTAGCAACTAAACAACAACAGCAAAAATGGGGCAACAATCCAAAATGTTTATCAATGAGGAATGTGTAAACAAAATGTGGTGTATCCATCCAATGATGTACTTAGTCTCTCAGTCATGTCCATCTCTTTGTGACCCACGGACTGTAACCACCGGGCTCCTATGTCCATGGGGGTTCTCCAGGCAAGAATACTGGAGTAGGTTGTCATGCCCCCCTCCAGGGGAATTTCCCAACCCAGGGATCAAACCCAGGTCTCCCACATTGCAGGTGGATTGTTTACCATCTGAGCCACCAGGAAAATCAACCATAAAAAGAAATGAAGTACTGACATGCTATAAGGGTCATACCTGAAAAACATTATGCTAAGTGAAAAAAGCTAATCACAAAGGGTCTATACTGTATGATTATGTTTATATACAATATCTAGAAAAGGCAAATCCATACAGACATAAAGTAAAATAGTGGTTGCCAGGGGCTACAGGGAGAGAGGAATAGAGAATTACTGCCTAAAAATCGGGGTTTCCTTTTGGAGTGAGGAAAATATTATTGAGCTAGATCATAGTGATGTTTGTTCAATGGTGTGAATATGTCAAATGCTACTGAATTTTATACATTAAGATGGCCAAACTGGTAAATTTTATGCTATAAGACCTTTACGATACACAACAAAAATAGTCCAAGCACATAATAGGTATTTTAAAAATAGTTGTTGAATAAAAAAATGAATGGATACCTGAGATAACAGACTTAAAAAAAAAAACATTATGGGCTATGTTGTCACTAAGACTATATTTACCTCTGTTGCAGAGAGAAACATTTCCTTTGTGGTAATCTGAAGCCAAAACTATTTATCTTATGGGAGATCGTTAGCAAATTTTTATGAGTAAGATATTTATATGTGTTTCCCTTTCCCAATTCTTTGAGATAGGAATAGAGAATATTCATACTCTTAGGTATATTTTGATGCAGTGCTGCCGTGATGTATTTCAGTTATTTCTTTGTTGGCTTTGTCATATTTGTGAGACTGCTCTGAAAATTTGATGAAAAAGATCCTTAAGTACAGATAGTCATGATAATTAGGGAGAGCTAGATATTTAAAATATATATCTATGGGGCTCGCCAAAAAGTTCATTCAAGGTTTTCCATAAGATGGTACAAACAAACCTTTTGGCCAACCCAATACATTGGACAAAGTTAAGGGTTGTATAAGTCAGAATAGACTCTCAGTGCTTCTCCAATTATGTGTGCAAATCACCAGCAGCCTCTGTCTCAGTAGTTGTGACCTGGGGCCTGAGATTCTATATTTTTAATAATCTCCCAAGTGATAAGGATGCTGCTCTACCATACACATTACACACTGATTTTTGCTGTGGGAAGAAATGAACTCTGATGTTCTGACATTCATGCTATATGTTTTTCTCACGCTGTGGGTCTCACTCGTGCAGTATGTCTTCCTAGACCACTTCCCTGTTGACTCAGACAATAAAGAATCTGCCTGCAGTGCGGGAGACCTGGTCTTCCTATTTAGGTTATGCCAAGTGCAGACTGAATGAGATACTGAGCTCTACAGAGTCTCTTAGGGACTCATATCAGTGGAGGACTTAACATCTCATACTTGAACCACCCAAGGGATGACAAATGAGAGGGTTAGAAAATTGAGCCCCAGCAATTAAGTACTTTGACCTCAAGGTATCCTATGTCACTTACAATCATATTTCATTAACATGATTCACTTCAAGGAAGCAGAAAAATGCAATCCTCTGTATATTCACAAATAGCATAGAACCATATGTTGAAATAGTAGTGAATTTTAGGAACTTAAGTTGAGGGCCTGTGCTTGCAGTTTTATCATGTGAGCAAAATAGTTCACAAGTCATTATTCACAAATTTCATAAGAAATACCTTTGCCTTAAGGTTTCAGTTACATGCTTTCTATTTACAAGAGATTTGGTGTGATTTTCTTCCTCCTCATAAGATAAGTTAATAATTCTTTTTGACTGATAGAGTTTTGGAACTGAAAAGACTTGCAGAAGTTATTTCCAATCCTCTTACTTACAGAGGCATAAAAAAGAGGTAATCACTTTTCTTTTCAGAATAGGAACATTAAGTCTAGAATTCAGTTATTTTGACTTCCGTAAATTTTTGCATGGCATGACTTCTTGTTTGTTACTCGGATCAGTGGCAGACAATGAGTGGAACAGAAACCAGCTTCTCCATATCCCTGGTTAGTATATGTGATCTTGAAAAGAATTTTGTGGCCCTTTTAGTTTTAAAACAGTTGAATTAGAATGGACTTTAGATGCTGAATTGGAGAAGGAAGTGGCAAGACACCCCAGTATTCTTGCCAAGAAAATCTCATGGACAGAGGAGCCTGACAGCCTACGGTCCATGAGGTCACAAAGAGTTGCACATGACTAAGCATGCACATACCCAGTTTAGATGCTGAATAACTCAAGTTTCTAGGCCATTGCAATGGTGTGTCTGTATAATGGGACCATTTTTTTAAAATGGAGGATTCATTTCAGTTCAGTCACTCAGTCCTGTCCAATTCTTTGCAACTCCATGGGATATCCTACAAAATTTAAGATATATGATTTTACACATACATACAAACAAACATAATGACATCAGGAGGCACATAATCATATTCCAAACTTGACAGATAATTGAGTCCACTTATTGTAAGAATTTCCATTAATTCTAGAATTTACAAGATACATAATGGATGATCTCAATAACCAAGATGAACACCAAGTTATCTTTGACTTATCTCCTTAAACAAAATTTTCTTTAAAAGGAAGTCACATGACATGACAAACTTCAGTTATGGAAAACATTTCTTAGTTGCTTTTTCAAGTTTTGATTCATAAACATTCTTTGTGATTCCTGAATCCCAACCCAATGCTTTTAACATTTATCCTGTGCTCCTCTTCCTCTTTAGTATACCAAATTGGAGAAGCAGTGGGTCATTAAGAATGGGGAGCCAGCACCATCCTTTGCCAGCTGAGAAACCTTAGGTAAAACATTCTGACAATTAAATTTTTAATCTTATAATAAAAATCCAATATCCACTTTGCAGAGTGGTTGTGAGGATTAGAAACAATATTACTTAAAGTCTCTAGCAGAAGGTCCAGGTCACTGCATGCATTGTTTAAACGTGCTGGTGATTGTTTTAATGCCAGGTGATCTGAGCTTTCAGCCTGAGAACCTCAGTCCTAACATTTTGCCCTACCAGGACGGTAGCTTTGGTCTCTTGTTTCCATGCTTTCAGGATCCTCCCAACTGACCACCTTGCAACTTCTCCAGAGTGTTAATTTGTCATCCTGAAACCCAGTTCAGGAATTACCTGTGCCTAGTTGCTCAGTCATGTCTGACTCTTTGCAACCCCATGGACTGTAGCCCACCAGATCCTCTGTCCATGGGATTCTCCAGACAAGAATACTGGAGTAGCTTGCCAATGCCCTCCTCCAAGGGATCTTCCCAACTCAGGGATTGAACCCAGGTCTCCTGCATTGCAGGCAGGAGAGCCACCTGGGATCTCCTTAACTCTTTTAAGAAAAGCTAGAAATTTGTTTTTGTGAAATTTCATACATTTTGGCACCCACCAAAGAAAACAAATCTGTGAGGCCCAGAAAACACTAGTTTGTGCCCCCATCCCACCCCCGCTCCATTAAGTTTAGGTCAGTGCTCCTCAAAGAACAGTCTTCACACCATCTGTTTGACAATGAGGTGGTCCTCATCTGGTGCATGAGGTAGGGAAGGGAAGTTCCCATCCTCACTCCAGACTGATGAATCAGGAAGTCTGGTGCTGGGCAGGATATACATTTTATTTTATTTTTAATATAAATTTATTTATTTTAATTGGAGGTTAATTATTTTACAATGTTGTATTGGTTTTGCCAGTTTCTGGGTGATTCTATGGCCTCTAATGTGGACATAGACTAGTTGAAGTACTGCCCTTTGAAAATCATCATGAAACAGTATCTGGGAGACATGCAGCCAGGGGGATTGTAGCTTTTAAGGAGAATCATGACTACATTACTAAATAAGGAACACACTCACCTAAATTTTACTTTCTTATTTTGTTTATTTTTCAATTGCAGGAAAAGTGCTTCACAATATTGTGTTGGTTTCCTCTGTACAACAACACGAATAATTATATATTTATCCCCTCCCTCTTCAGCCTCCCTCCCCTCTCCCATCCCTAAATTTTACATTATTTACTATTTACCTGTTTTATCTCCTCCATCCAGAAAAGAGCATTAGGTCAAGGAACTCAGAGACACTGTGTTCTCAACAAATTTCACTAATTCACTGTAGACCACTTGGTTGATTTTTCTAATCACTTGGTGGGTCTCTGTCAAATTAGATTAGCCTGTGTTCAAGTACAAAGCTCAAAGTCCTTTGGCTTGCAATTCATTTGCTTATCTGTGTGTTTGTTCTTATTGTACAAGCTTAGGTTGAAAACTCTCCTCCCTTGTGAGTTCTGGGCTACCTGTTATGGATTTCAGTGCCTGTTGTGAACAACACTTGGATAAGGTCATGCCTTAATTTTTACGTATATAATAGAACTCATCCATCAAATTTTATAGAGACTTTTTGGTATGGTCAGTGCTTAGCAGTGTTCAAAAAATAAATTCCTGTTCCAAACCTGTGTTTAATTCCAAAGCAATTGCCTTTGGCCATGTTCTTCAGTCAATACTAAATATGTTGCCTTGCAGGTGATTCTGTTTTATTAGTGAGTTCAGACTCTACACCAAAAATAGGCTTTTCCCCTCTCTTCTCAATTTCAGTCAGTAGTGATGCTTTTGTAAATAGTAAATGTTTAATAAAAATAATCCTAGTAGCTATTAATTTTGAGTTTTCATTATGTCCCATATTCTATGTTGAGCCCTTTATAGAAGATCATTTTGTGGAGAGAATTCTCAGTTCATCCTCACTAGAACCTTATGATAGAAATAGTATTGTCCTCTTTTAATTGATAAAGAATAGAGCAGCTCTAAATATTTGAGCCAGTATTCAAAACTTTGCTCCTGAATTCCAAAGCCTGTGCAAGTCTGATTTATATTTGTTATTTAGTTTCCAAGTCATGTACAACTCTTCTGCACCCCCACAGACTGTAGCCTGCCAGGCTCCTCTGTCTGTGGGATTTCCCAGACAAGAATACTGGAGTGGGTTGCCATTCCCTCCTTCAGGAGATCTTCCCAATCCAGGGATCAAACTCACGTCTCCTGCATTGGCAGGCAGATTCTTTACCACTAAGTCACTAAGGAAGCCCCTGATTTATATAAACTGTTATTTAAAAAAAAAAGTTTAATTTCTGCCTACTGTCTGATAACTACATTAGTCAGTTATTGCTCCAACACTGCTACGTAACACATTACATCAAAACTTGCCTGCTGAAAATAAACGTTTATTTAAATAAGTATTTACTGTACACTCATTGAGTTGCCTGGAGTTTGCTTAATCTCAGCTAGGCTTGTCTAAGCTTGGATCTGAGCAATCAGCTGGATTCAAGTCTGTGCCCTGTTTCTTTATTCTGGGGCCAGGATAAAGAAAAGCAGCTTCTAAGGGCATTGTCTTCTTGTGGTCAGTGGCAGGGACAGAAGATAAGCACACAGTGGCTCTTGAGGACTTGGACTAAGAAGAGACATACTGGAGGCTCCACCCACATTCTGTATGGACAAGACTAACATCAGTGTGATGGGAAGTGTGGACATGAGTGTGACTACCAGGAGAGGGGTGGATGTGGAAGAATCACAGCAATGACTAAATACACAAGAACAACTCTTCCATATTTTCTCCCTGTCAAAGACGTGATTGGATTATAACCAGCACCGCATTAAAAGAACTGTATTTTGTCTGTAAGGTATAACAGGATTTTATTTTGTGACTCTTACTATTCTTTCATCATTTTATAACATTTTTACCACAGATAACTTAGATATAAAGATATAGTGAATTGCCTTATTAGAATCAGGAACAATGTATATACCTCGATCATTGTTTTCGAGATGATTTTGATGCTGAAGCTGAAACTCCAGTACTTTGGCCACCTCATGCAAAGAGTTGACTCATTGGAAAAGACCCTAATGCTGAGAGGGATTGGGGGCAGGAGGAGAAGGGGACGACAGAGGATGAGATGGCTGGATGGCATCACTGACTTGATGGACATGAGTCTGAGTGAACTCCAGGAGTTGATGATGGACAGGGAGGCCTGGCGTGCTGCGATTCATGCGGTCACAAGGAGTCGGACACGGCTGGGCGGCTGAACTGAACTGAACTGATGACAGTATTCAGGCTTCCCAGGGAGCACTAGTGGTAAAGAACCCGCCTGCCAATGCAGGAGACATAAGAGACATGGGTTTGATTCCTGGGTTGGGAAGATCATCTGGAGGAGGGCATGGCATCCCACGGACAAAGGAGCCTGGCAGGCTACCGTCCTTAAGGTCACAAAGAGTCAGACATGACTAAAATGACTTAGGACTCTTGCACGCATGACAATATGCATGGTAATGGCAACCAAATTTGACAGAAAAAGTAAGTTTAAGGGTCAGTTGTTTTTTGAAGATGTTATATATACTACAAGAAACACAGGAAATTTGTGTATTACTGAAAGCATATTATTAAAAGCTCTTTTGATGCTTTATATTTTGGTAGAACTATGACTTAAATCCTCTTGTCCTATATAGAAACATATTTCTACAATGTGCACAGTTCTAGTTAAACATTTTCATTGTTTTTTAATATGCAGCCACTGATACTGTTCCTAATGTAGATTTTTGAGGATACAAAAAATCAATAAGAATATCTGTCTACTTCTTTTATCTTCTCTGCCATCTATACTAGCCTCTAATCAGTGGTGTGTTACTAAAGCAGCCCTCAAAAAAATTTACAAAAATAGGCTTTGAGATGTAATATTTGCCAATTTTTATGGTGTAAATATTCCCAATGTAGCTGCCTTCAGTTTACCAATGGCTTAACAGCCAGCTCACAAAACTCTGCTATAAGCCAGCTCCCACAAACTTCTTCCACTATAAATAATACTATGGTTGTTAAATTGAGACTTTTCTTGTGTTTTTCTTGAAGGCCTGTAGTGTTATGAACTTCCCTCTAAGAATTTCTTTTGCTGCATGCCATAGATTTTTTTGGTTGTGTTTTCATTGTAATTTCTCTGATGGTATTTTTTAATTTCCTTTTTTATTTCCTTGTTGGCTCATTGGAATTTTAGTAGCATGTTGTTTAGTCTCCAAAACAGGCATTTTTTTCACCTCATTTCCTGTGGTTAATTTCTAATTTCATACCATTTTGGTTAGAGGGGAGAAGGAAATGACAACCCACTCCAATATTCTTGCCTGGAGAATCCTGTGGAGAGAGGAGCCTGGTGGGCTACTGTCCATGGGGTTGCACAGAGTCAGACACGACTGAAGCGACCTAGCATACATGCATGCATTGGAGAAAGAAATGGCAACCCACTCCAGTATTCTACCAGGGACAGAGGAGCCTGGTGGGCTGCTGTCCATAGGGTCACACAGAGTCGGACATGACTGAAGCAACTTAGTATGCATGCATGGTAAGAGGAGAGGCTTGAAATTTCTTAAATTTGTTGAGATTAGTTCTGTGCCCAAGTATATGGTCAATCCTAGAGAATGTTCCCTTTATCCTTGAAAAGATTTGTATTCTGGTTTTTTAAAATGTAATATCCTGAAAATATCAATTAAATCTAACTGTTCTATTATATCATTTAATATCTGTTTCCATATTAATTCGCTGTCTGGAAAATCTGTCCATTGATGTGTTCAGTTCAGTTGCTCCATTGTCTCCAACTCTTTGCGATCCCATGAACTGCAGATGCCAGGCCTCCCTGTCCATCACCAACTGCCAGAGTCTACCCAAACCCATGTCCATTGAGTTGGTGATGCCATCTAACCATCTCATCCTCTGTTGTCCCCTTTTCCTCCTACCCTCAATCTTTCCCAGCATCAGGGTCTTTTCAAATGAGTCAGCTCTTCACATCAGGTGGCCAAAATATTGGAGTTTCAGCTTCAACATCAGTCCTTCCATGAACACCCAGGACTCATCTCCTTTAGGATGGACTGGTTGGATCTCCTTGCAGTCCAACGGACTCTCAAGAGTCTTATCCAACACCACAGATCAAAAGCATCAATTCTTCGGTGCTCAGCTTTCTTCACAGTCCAACTCTCGCATCCATACATGACCACTGGAAAAACCATAGCCTTGACTAGACGAACCTTTGTTGGCAAAGTAATGTCTCTGCTTTTGAATATGCTATCTAGGTTGGTCACAACTTTCCTTCCAAGGAGTAAGCATCTTTTAATTTCATGGCTGCAGTCACCATCTGCAGTGATTTTGGAGCCAAAAAAAAAAAAAAAAAAATAGTGTTTGACACTGTTTCCACTGTTTCCCCATCTATTTGTCATGAAGTGGTGGGACCAGATGCCATGATCTCAGTTTTCTGAATGTTGAGCTTTAAGTCAACTTTTTAACTCTCCTCTCACTTTCATCAAGAGGCTCTTTAGTTCTTCTTCACTTTCTGCCATAAGGGTGGTGTCATCTGCATATCTGAGGTTATTGATATTTCTCCCGGCAGTCTTGATTCCAGCTTGTACTTCTTCCAGCCCAGCGTTTCTCATGATGTACTCTGCATATAAGTCAAATAAGCAGGGTGACAATATACAGCCTTGACGTACTCCTTTTCCTATTTGGAACCAGTCCATTTTTCCATGTCCAGTGCTAACTTTTGCTTCCTGACCTGCATACAGGTTTCTCAAGAAGGCAGGTCAGGTGGTCTGGTATTCCCATCTCTTTCAGAATTGTCCACAGTTTATTGTGATCCACACAGTCAAAGGCTTTGGCATAGTCAATAAAGCAGAAATAGATGTTTTTCTGGAACTCTCTTGCTTTTTCCATGATCCAGCAGATGTTGGCAATTTGATCTCTGGTTCCTCTGCCTTTTCTAAAACCAGCTTGAACGTCAGGAAGTTCACAGTTCATGTATTGCTGAAGCCTGGCTTGGAGAATTTTGAGCATTACTTTACTGGCATGTGAGATGAGTGCAATTGTATAAATACTAATTTATTTTAAGTTATTATTTGGCAACATTTGAATCCTGGAATGTCATTTTTAAAACATTAAGTCTCAATTTAACAACCAAACCTACCATCTAAAAGATTCAGAAAAAGAACAAACAAAACTTAAAGACAGTAGAAGGAAGGAAATGATAAAGATCAGGGAGGAAATAAATGAAATAGAGATTTAAAAATATAGAATAAAATCAATAAAACCAAGACCTGGTTCTTTGAAATGGTAAATAAATTTGGCAAACCTCAGACCAGGCTCACCAACAAGAAAAGAGGGAATCCAAATCAAATAAGAATTTAAAAAGGAGAACTCTCAACTGATACCACAGAAATACAAAAAACCCTAAGAGATTACTATGATCAATTATATGCCAACAGAATTGACAATCTAGAAGAAATGGACAACTTTCTAGAACGATAAAGCCCATCAAAATTGAATCATAGATGATTTGAGCAGACTGATCACTATAAGTGAAATAGAATCTATAGCAATAATAATAATAATAAAACCCCTATAAACAAAAGTCCAGTTCCAGATGGCTTCAAAGGCAAATTCTACCAAACATAGAAGTCATACCAATACTTTTCAAACTCTTCCAAAACATTGAAGAGGAGGGAAAACTCCCAATGACATTCTATGAAGCCATCATCACTCTGACACCAAAACCAGAAAAAGACACCACTCAAAAAGAAAATTACAGGTCAATATCTTTGATGAATATACACAAGGGAATACTACTCAGCCACAAAGAAGAATGAAATAATGCCATTTGCAGCAACATAGAGATGACTAGAGATTATCATACTAGTGAAGTAAGTCAAAGAGAAGGACAAATACTGTATGATGTTACTTATATATGGGATCTAAAATTTGGCACAAATGAACCTAACTACAAAACAGACTCCTAGGGAACAAACTTTTGGTTGCCAAAGGGGAGAGGGGTAGGGGAAGAAAGGACTTGGGAGTGTGGGATTAGCAGATTAAACTATTATATATAGGATGGATAAACAGCAAGGTCCTACTGTATAGCATAGGTACCTGTATTCAATATCCTGTGATAGATCATAAAGGAAAATATATACATAAAAAGAATCCATATATGTGTATAACACTAACTTTGCTATACAACAGAAATTGGCCCAACATTGTAAATCCAGTACACTTCAATTTAAAAAATTATAACAAGAAGAAAAGAACTTGAAGGGCAAACATTCTATATGTTTTAGCAATAACTATTAAGTACCAGGAAATCATATGAACACTTAATATGTTTGTTAATTCCTCTGTTCTTTGGAAAACAGTTCTTCAATAATTGGTTAAATAAAGGTGAATAGGTCTTGGAAAAAATAAATAAATAAATAAATAAATAATACTATGTCTTCCATTGAGGAGTATTTTTAGTTCCTTTAATCTTTTCTAATTATTCTTTCATATATCCTGAGTTTGTCCCCATCTACCATCAAGACACTGAATCAGGCTTAAGTGATTTTTGAAAACCAGTATGAAAATATTGTTTGAAGCCTGTAAATAAGCCATGGTGCTTTTGGTGTGCAATGGAAATTACATACTGTACATCAGAAGGCAGTATAGAATGATAAGATATTGCAGCATGTCATTTGGTACACATTCCTCATGATATTAGAAATAAGCTAATATTCTCTTTGAACTTGAATAGCCAAAGTTTCCCTGAGTCAAAGAGCACATCTCCTTGTCTACCCGCCAGTTCCATTTGAGATGGGTCCTGTGAAATCTTTAACTGATTCTGCTGATTACACTGAGGAATGTTGTTGATATGATATGTATGCCATCTTGCCTTTGTCATGTGAATGGACATGGATTAGAATGGGGGGAAATAGTGTCTCATTTGCCAGGTGATAAGCAAAAGAGCTAAAGCAGGGAGAGTTTATTTTTAAACAGTCCTCCTGTGCTGTTTTCCTTCCACAGCCAGTTCCCCAGAATTGAATGACGACCTCATATTCTACACAGAATATGTAGAATTCTCTTTCTGTTCTCTTTCAATGAATATTCCCTTGTGCAGAAACAGAAAAGCTCAATCATGTATAGCTTAGATACATTAACATCTTTGAAGGATTTCTAGGGGTAACTGCATATAAGTTCTTTTCTCTCATTCATTCACTCCTCATAGGCAGCATGCTACCTGCCCTGTCTTATTTGTTAGGAAGGATGCAAAAAGTGAATTCTACCTTTTGAGAAGTTATAGTCTAATGGGGAAGATAGAAATCTGAGTTTTAGCCACATTTCTTTAATATCAGGAGGAGACTAATGGGCCCATTGAGATTAGTGTTACAGGTTCAAATCAGAGAAAACAGAGTTCATCAATGGGAGTGCTGGAAGTCAGAGAAAACTTCCTGGAAAGATCACATTAATCATGGGTAAGATACTAACATGGAGAAGTTGAGAAAGAGTGAGGTAATTGTTTTGTTCCTTTGATGATATTTTATTTAACACAGGTTCCCTGCAGAAATTATAAAAATTTCACGAGCTAATAGTGAAATACAAAATAATGTTACTTAATAAGCTGATAAATAAATAACATACTTTAAAACAATAGATGAATTATATGACTTTTCCAGGTGAGGAAAGATGAAAGGAATAAAGTCCATATTTAGCTTGCAGTGTATCTTTCTATGAATTGGTTCTCAGGAGAGAGAGTTTCTCCAACCAAGAGTTGGTGTCCAGCTGACAGCGCAAAATCAAAACTCCCTGTAGTTAGAGCATGTTGCTAGGGAACAAAGGTGCTGGTGTGGACAGGCAAGATGATCTCATTTGTGGGGCCACCACATGGTTTTCACCACTCTTTGGTAGAGTTATCTGTTCTAGACAGGAGCTATTGCCACAGGGTCTTCAGAGAGCTATTTAGATCAGCGAAGAGTCACCTTGCTCAGCTTGAACACTGTTGGAAAGCCTTAACTAACTTCACTAACTTCACTAAAGCCTTCACTAACTCTGGTATTTGTCTTGGAAATGTCTCCTCACCATAGTTGCTTGTTCATATGTTCTTATTGATAAGCCACCAGCATGGCCCCTCAGAGGCCAAGCTACTTGGTACCCATTGGCACCATGCATGTTGGTGACAGCATCCTGACACAACTACTTCACTTTTTTATCCAAATAACTTTACTTAGAAAAACAACTTGATTTTGTCATAAACAAGTGGATTTAAAGTCATATCAAACCATTGCACAATAATTATTTTTCTGAATAGAAGCAGTCACAGAAGTAAAGATTCAGGGATGGGGGACTACACATAAAGACCAGGAAATCCTGGTTATTTCCATTTGGCCTGAGCTTAAAAAAAACAAAGAGGAGACATGGAATTTTAAAAGTCAGCTTTATTAACAGGGCCTTCAGTACCAAGGTGGTTTGACAGTGAAAAGTATTGAGTTGATGCTTTGGGGAAGCGTTTTTGGGGTTACCTTTGGGAAGTGGATCTTGCTAAAGAATATGCATCATCAAATTGTTACCACTTTCTCCTAAGTCCGGTCACACTTTTATATGATGGATGGGTGGATGGATAGATGGAATGTTTCCACCCTTTTGACAAGTTCTGCAGGCTGGCTAGCCTTTCTACGCAATGACAACTGACCTCGGCAAGAATAGGATAAAGGGTATAAACCTACAAAGTAAGGGCTGCCTGTGCCCTCCATGCCCTCAGTAATAATATGTCAGTGGAGTTAGAGGCCCAAGCTAGTTTGGAAGTGAACATTAGAAGATGCTAGAAAATCTGAGTTTTGCCACCCTAATGCAGAACAGCAGAATGGATGGCCTGCTGGCTTTTGTTTTGGTTCTCTTGTCTGATCCTCTTTAGAACCAAGAGCTTCAACTGAGTATCTTTAATCAACTCCAAAGGGCTGTGAACTTGTTTATTTCAGTAACACAGCAGTGAGATGGAGCTAGTTCAATTTAGCTAAAACGTTAAGTACCATTCAAATATTATTTTTTTTCTTTCTTTAACTGTACAAATCCCGTAGAAAATACGATTTTCATGTCTTAATTGAGATACCGAAAGTGTCTTTTATTCTCAGCATGCTTGAGATAGCAAAGTAATTTTCAAACTGAATGTGATTGTCTCAGACAGTCATGATTCAAATATTTAATCTAAAGGGAAAATTCCCAGAGTGCTTCTCTCATCATTTCTCAGTTCTGCAGAGAATAAAAGCCTCAACTTTATATGATCTGATATTATTTCCATTATTGGTATTATGCTGTAGGCAAATATCCTTCAAGAGGCCAAGTTTCCTTCCTTCATGCTTAGAACTGTAGGCATCACAAAGGCCCAATCTGGCCTTGACAATATGAGCTGCTGCTACCTTGTAATCTGGGGAGAATTTAATAACAATAATTTTACTTTATGCAGTGCAGCCTTTAAGATTTAATAGTAGATTCTTTACACATTCAAAGTATCTTTCCTTTTTCTTCTCAAAGCCTTTTTCAGTTCATGGATCACATTTCCTACAGGTTAGTTGTTTTAACAAAGTGCTATCAGGTGAACTATGTAGGCATGGGTGAGATTCTATAGATTGATACCTGGGGAATTTGATGAAAGAAACTTACTTAGCAAGCCCCTGGAGTCATTTTGAGCTTTTTCATTACCCATTAAGAGGAAAATGTCATCCACTAACTCTCTTCCCTAAATGGCTGGCATTTGCATACATCCCAAACAAAGAAATGTTACATCTCAAGCAGTTTTCCTCCAAGTGTAGTCTTTTGACCACCTACGTATAAATCTCCCAATGAGAATAAAAAATGTAGACTTCAGGGGGAATAGAGAACCGATAATTCAAAAAAAGAAAAAAGCAATTCTTAGGCCCACTGAAAATTGAGACCCATTGGTTTCTGTGTGTGGCAGTTTCACTATTTAAGTTATCCTTGCAACTTCTATACACACTTTGTTGGTGATGGTTTAGTCATTAACTCATGTTCGATTCCTTGCAACCCTATGGACCGTGGCCTGCCAGGCTCCTCTGTCTGTGGCATTTCCCAAACAAGCATACTGGAGTGGGTTGTCATTTCCTTCTCCAGGGGAACTTCCCGACCCAGAAATTGAACTCGTGTCTCCTGGATTGCAGGTAGATTCTTAACCACTGAGTCACCAGGGAAGTCCCATACATACATATAGTAGCCGCCCCCATATTTGTAGGTAAAGGCCAATGAGGCCAACAAAGCTCACATCCATGCTTCTCAAACTGTGCTGAGTCACCCGTGGGCACTGCCTTGTTCTCATAGACACTACAGAATATTTTAAATTTTTCAGGAAGGTAGAATGATACTCAACATCTCTTGAACACACTGAAGCTCAAGGTAGTTCAGTCTGAAACTGCGTATGTTTGTTTGTTTGTTTGTTTTTGTCATGTATTTTAAATTAATTTTTATTGGAGCATAGTTACTTTACAATGTTGTATTAGTTTCTACTGTACAGCAAATGAATCAGCCATACATATTCATAACCCATCTCTTTTGGAGTTCCCATGCAGACTAGATATTTTTGATGATGTCATATCTTTGTATAGCTGAGTTTCAGTAGTTGTTGCAATCACAAGCACATATCACGAGAAAATCAGTGTGGAGCAAGAAGAGTAATGGTATCTACGAAGTTGTGCAGAAATACCATTTTGCAATATTTTATATACATTATCTTTATCCATATTATCTTTCAGATTATGTATATTATATTTTCAAATGGTTGTTGTTAGGACATAGATATCTGTTAGGTTGCTTGAACTGACTACTTGTAAATGGAAATGTTAAGTATTCTTTGCGTCTAGATACATTGTGAAGAAACTGCTGAGACACTGTAGGTGCCACGTGACAAGACAAAGCTCAGAAACCTCTGGCTTGGCCTCCAATTAAAATAAATAAATTTAAATTAAAAAAAGAAAAGAAACCTCTGGCTAAGGCATGAATATGAGGAAATAAAATACTAACCTGAGCCTACCTATTTTTACATGTTCTGTCTATAAACCAGTGCATCTTAGATCATAATCTCAGCAAGGGATTCCAGAGGACAGGTGTGAGCATGAGCCAGCTCTGATGTGATACACCTTTTTTGTCTGAGTGATCAGCATAAGCATTCTTCCCCTACTCTAGCAAATGGTCAGTGAACCAAGTATCAAGTGACCTTGACTCCAGCCCTGACTTTGCTCTGATGTAGCTGTGTGACACTTGGGCCAGATCACTTAGCTTTTCCACATTTCTAGGCTTCATTAAGTCCCCTATAGCTAATAACAGAGATAAGAGCAAGAATAATAATAAACATCTATGCACCTATAGATGGGCACTCTATTAAACGTTTTGTGTCATCATTATTTGTGTTTAACCTTCAAATATCCTTGAATTAGTTTCTTTTATTATTCCTATGCCACAGATGGGCAAACAGATTAGAAGGAGGTGAAGCTAACTCAGGCTTTTCAGCACCAGAACTTGTGCTCTTAATCCTTGTCTATTAGTTGTTCAGTTGCTCAGTTGTGTCCAACTCTTTGCAACCCCATAGAGTGATACATAAGTTGATTTTGATTTAGGTTCGTATATGATTTCTTTAAAATGAAAAAGTTAAATCAAGTGTCTCATTCATATTTCGATCTCAGGAGATCAATAGCAAGTGGAGTCTAACAAACGTTAGCCTTTGCTAACAGTTTACCATCCAGGGCCTGGGAGGGACCATCATTTTGGACTAGGCCATTCAATGATCTCTCAAGATGCTACGTCCTGACCCAGTTCCACAGGCGTGTCATTGAGGAATAAGGTGCAGTGAACTGGAACGAAGTGGGCAAGCAGGGCCAGGTATCACCTCTATACCTCTTCCAGGCAAAAGAGGCTTAGAAGTGTGAATCTGGGACCAGGCAGGTGTGGCTATCCTCTTTCCATTTGCCTGTAGTTCTCATCACGTCAGCTTTTCCTTATATAATGGGACAAATGTAGAAAGAGAGCCTTTTACATAGAAAAATCCTGACTTGAGAAAAATAGAAAAGGGATTGACATCACTCAGGGTATAAGGAGTCAGAGAAGCTCTTGAGAAGCTAGCAGTACATTGATGTGAGGAGTAGAGTGACACCTGAACTTGACAGGCAGACCCAGGAGATCATGTTCAAGCACTTTGTTAAGGCAGAAACATACCATTCCTTTCAAATTTTTCTTCTGGCCTGGAACATACTCTTATAGCCAGAATTTTCTTTTTTTTTTTTTTTTAAAGAAAACCAAGTATCAGCAAAAAGTGTCGTGTTTACCAGATGATTGTGTTAGAATATTTTAAATGAAGATTCTGGAAAACCAGGGGCACCTCATGGGAAATTTATACTTTATTTTTAGGTGTGGGGAGGTAGAAGTAGGAAAAAAAAAAGTTAGAAGATGTACTGAAAATTCTTGATAATGAAATACCCTCTTTCCTTAGAGTGAAAGACACGAAAGATTGGCAAGAGACTGCAGCTTGTTAAGTTACATATCTGGTTTACCAGCCAACTAAAAATCTTCTTAGAATTGTTCTAGAACGAATGGCTGGCTACTTATTTGCTGTTCTTTATACATATTTTCTCTAGGAACTACCCACCTATATGTGGATCAGCTTTGACTATTTGAGAAGCTAAAGTATTTAAAAGTACAAGAGGAGTGGGTAGTTCACCAAAATGGAATTAAGCTTTATATGTCTTTCTTGGCTTAGACAGTAAAGAATCTTCCAGCAATGCAGGAGATCCAGGTTCAATCCCTGGGTCCAGAAGATCCCCTGAAGAAGGGAATGGCTAACCATTCCAGTATTCTTGCCTGGAGAATTCCATGGACAAAAGAGCCTAGTGGGCTATAGTCCATGGGATCACAAAGAGTCAGACATGAGTGAGTAACACAATCACTTTCTATTTAGCAGGTGATGCTGTTTTACCTGGTTTGGCCTTATCTGAGTCCCAGAAAGGAGTTCATAAAGAGGTTCTCGCAGCATAATCATCTCCAAGTGACAGTACCTGGAGAGATAATTTAAGTTACAGTTTTTCTGAAGACAGCAGAAGAGTTGATTGACAATGATTGCTAACACTTTTTTGAACCCCTTTTTTCTGACTATCACTATACACAGCATTTGATTTACATTATCTCATGTAAATGCAAAGGCAGCCTTCAGAGGCTCCAAGTCACAAAGTAACTTGCACAGGTTTACAGTTTCTGACTAGAGTTGTTCCATACTCCTCAGTAAGGAGCTGTATCAGTTTCCCAGCCTCTTGCCCTGACATATGTATCTATTTATATATGTTTATACAGTTTATTTTATTACCCATATTTGTATTTATAAATATATATTTATAAAACTATACATTTTATTATGTATAAATTATTGTATAATTATCATATATAATTATATATTTTATAAATATATATGTATATATTATATACCATGATGGGGTAAATTCATTCAACTGATAAAGGCAGCTGGAGGGCTGATGAAATCATGAAATAGGATATGTGATAGAACTTTCCAGGTTCTGTGGTTCAGGCTGGGGTGGGGAGGAGGGTGAAGAAATGGCAGTATCTTACTTTACATGCCCACGTATAAAAACAATTAGACTAAAGAAAGCATGGGGAAAAATTCTGGTAGAAGTCTTCAGATCTTCCTAAGAGCAAACAGCTGCTACCATTCTCAAACTAAGAATGGTCTTTGCTTTGCTCCAGTCTGTTTTCCCCATTGAGTTTCTGGGATCTTATTCTGGGTCAGGAAGATCCCCTGAGAAGGGAATGGCTAACCACTTCATGCCACCCACACTGAGATGCTGTGTTCTGGAATTACAGCTGTTATTATACATCATATTCAGGTGGAATATTCTTAGTGCTTATATTTTAGCAGAAATTACAATCTTCACTTTCTGGTCCTTTATGAATGTTTTGCTTTTTCTTAAACATACTCATTAAATATTAGCTGCTATTTACCATTTAGCAGGAATGCCTTGGAAGATGCTATAGCTTTATGCGGCCTGCATGCTCTCTCTGCCTCTCAAACTCTTTGCTCTATAGAGACTGCTTGCAAAAAAACTCACTTCTGGCTTCAAATCCAAGTTTGAAAAAGAAAAAGTTCCCCTGTAGTATATATAGCACTAGAACACTTTCCATGTGACATAGTTAGCCCTCTAGGACAGGGCTTGATAGTCTTATTTTATAATGGATCAGACAGTAAATAATTTAGGTTGCACTAATTGTACGGTTTCTGTTGCAACTACATGACTGTCATGGGAGCGTGAAAGCAGCCATAGACAATATGTAAATGAATGGCTGTAGTTGTGTTCCAATAAAACTTTCTTTACAGCAGATATTAGGCTGCATTCGACCCATGGAGACGGATTTGGCCCATGGGACACAATTTGCTGACCCCCACTCTAAAATCACTGGCTCTGGCTTTATTGTGTGTGTATGTAAGAGCCTTACTTTTTAATCACATAAAGAATCCACCTGCAATGTGGGAGACCTGGGTTCTATCCCTGGGGAGAAGGGAAAGGCTACCCACTCCAGTATTCTGGCCTGCAGAATTCCATGGACTGTATAGTCCATGGAGTCACAAAGAGTCAGACACTACTGAGTAACTTTCACTTTCATGGTTTAGCCACAGCCAATCGTGAGCTCTTTTGAAAGGGCATATTTGGGGATTACAACTATTATCATTCTTTGCAATGTGTTCACTGGTAATGTCTCTGAACAGCTACTCTCCTGTGGAGATTCTTTCTCTGAATCTCTATTCGGAATGGGTGACTACAAGTTTTCATGGGGTGACATGATGTCAGAAGATTTGGGTTCTATCCTGGTCCTGTCATTTACCAATTTCACAATGTTGATTTTTCAGAGTTTTTACATGCTTTATCTATAAAACAGACATACTTCACAGGGAAATAATGGTATATAGAGCAGAAGTTTGTTTTGTTTCATTTTCTTTTTTTTTTTTTTATTATGGTCTTTACCTCTATGTGCATATCTAGAGAAAGTTACTTCACCTTTTTAGTCTCAGTATCATTGCCAATAACACAAGATAATACCCTTTAATAATTAAATGAGATTCAGACTTTATTTTTCTGGGCTCCAAAATCACTACAGATGGTGACTGCAGCCATAAAATTAAAAGACGCTTACTCCTTGGAAGTAAAGTTATGACCAACCTAGATAGCATATTCAAAAGCAGAGACATTGCTTTGCCAACAAAAGTTCGTCTAGTAAAGGCTATGGTTTTTCCTGTGAACATGTATGGATGTGAGAGTTGGACCATGAAGAAGTCTGAGCGCCAAAGAATTGATGCTTTTGAACTGTGGTGTTAGAGAAGACTCTTGAGAGTCCCTTGGACTGCAAGGAGATCCAACCAGTCCATTCTGAAGGAGATCGGCCCTGGGATTTCTTTGGAAGGAATGATGCCAAAGCTGAAATTCCAGTCCTTTGGCCACCTCATGCGAAGAGTTGACTCATTGGAAAAGACTCTGATGCTGGGAGGGACTGGGGGCAAGAGAAGAAGGGGACAACAGAGGATGAGATGGCTGGATGGCATCACTGACTCCATGGACGTGAATCTGAGTGAACTCCAGGAGTTGGTGATGGACAGGGAGGCCTGGCGTGCTGCGATTCATGGGGTCACAGAGTCGGACACGACTGAGCGACTGATCTGATCTGATCTGAATGTACATAAAGTACTTGCTGTAGACCTTGGTACATAGTAATTCTGTACTAACTTATTATTTTTGTTTATCACTATAATTATAACGGTGGAATGCTTCATAACTTCTAAGCCAGAGTATACATTTGGACACAATGTGTGTCTCAGTTTTCCTCTTGTTTAAAGTTTTTCTAACTGGTGTACTTTCAGTTGCTTATCTTGTTTTATATTGTCAAATGTATTTGACTTTTTGAACAACAATTTATTTTTTCTTACAAATATGCTTTTTCTTTTGAGCTAGAAATTTAGGAGAAGTAGTACCAATGTCAAGCTACCCAAGACCTTTATTCCTAATTTTAGCCTCAGGTACCTTTGAGAGGGACATTCAAACTATACGAACCAAGTCAGCCCACTTTTTTTTTTTTTTTGCTCTTAGTTAAATTTAAGTTTAGGTCCTGAAACACCAATGAATTATCAAGGACTTCCTTCTTGCTACAATTCTAACATAGTTCAACCCAAGTTTCTTTATGACCCTTGTTTTCTCTCCTTTCTTCTGTATCCTCAAAACCTCTGAAAGCAATTTTTAAAACTCAACATGAAATGTAAGAATGAATTACTGTAACCCCCTACCAGCCACAGGGATCATATTCCTTCCTGAAAAGTAGCATGGTTGGAAAAGCTGCATTATAAAAGATCAAGGACTCAAATAAAATAGAAGGTTGGAGGAAAAGCAATAGGTATTGCTTTTAATAATTAAAAAACATGCTTGATAAAAGCTCTAGAAGGCTTTGCTTCTAAAACAAACTGGATTTCTGATGTTAAACTTTATTAGTAGTAATCACTTCATAATATATATAAATCAAACCATCATCAGATCAGATCAGATCAGTCGCTCAGTTGTGTCCGACTCTTTGCGACCCCATGAATTGCAGCGTGCCTAAACATATACAGTGATGTATATCACTTATTTGTCAATGAAACTGGAAAAAAAAATTTAAACCTTATTAGAAGGCTGATACCAACCTGCTTCTTGTTCCTTTATGGAGGACTGATGTGTTTGATTGTTTGTTTTCTGGAAAGTTCAGAATCATTCTCTGTGTGTTCAGGAAATTTTGCAAATTTTCCTAAGGCGTCATAAAATCTGATGTAGATTTTCCCATGGCTCTGTTATTTAGGCTGTAACTTTTCTTTGAGATTTTTCCCCTAAATCAGTCTTTGGTATCTTTAAACTCAAAGTCCTTTGTGCCTGTTTTTTTCTCTGTTTCTACAAGCAAAATTCTTTCTGATTGCCAAAGATTTCCTCCACATATCATAGTACTTAAGTGCCTATTTTTCTGGACATGATATTCTCTTATAAAAAAGTGTTACAGGAATAAATATACTCTCTCTCCTCTGCCCTATAGAGTCATATTCCAACCACATGTACAAGAGGAAAAGTGAGGACAGGTGACCCTTGAACAACACGGGTTTTAAATGTACAGGTCCACTTCTATGTGACTGTTTTTCAACAGCAAATACAACAGTACTATACTGTCCAAGGTTGGCTGAATCCATGGATGCGAAGGAACTGCTCATTTGAAGGGATGGCTATAAGGTATATGCAAATCAACCTCTGAGTTCTTTAAGGGTCAAATGCTAGTTCTTCAGCATATCTATTGTATTTGGACATGCAATGCTTTTAGAATTTGACCTGGCATGCAAAAATTTTACACACAAAAAATCTAGATCAGGATCAGCAAATTTTTACTATAAAGGGCCAGATAATAAACATTTTAGGTTCCAAGGGCTATGGTTCTTAGCTGCAAATACTTAACTCTGCCACTGTAGAGAGGAAGCAGTTATAGGCAATATGTAGACAAAAGAGCATGACTGTTTTTCAATAAAACTTCACTTGAAAATGCAGATGGAAGATTGGAATCGTCTCTGGCCTAAGTTTGAACATTCTTGATCTAGACTTTCACCTCCTCTTGGGGCTAGAGACTAGAAGTTCAGCACCTCTGTGTCTGTATTCCCATGTCACCATAACAGACCTGAGCCAAATAAGAAATGTTCTTTTAGACACAGCTGAGTAGTACATTTGCCACAGCCCTTACGACTTCCTATGAAACTCCCAAGACTCTTACCTTGATTCATTAGCAATGCTTTTCTGGCCTCTGTAGAATTTGGAGTCTTACAACCAGCTTAAGGGATGTAAAATGAATCATGCATATACAGAAATATTGGTATATAAATAGCAAACAGTATTTTAAAACTCTGGTCAGCCAAAATATGGATGATGGCAAGATTGCAGTTAAGAAGAAATTTATTTGTACTCAGTGATTAATTGGCTTTGTTTGATAGAGCATTCCTTTAGAAACTGTGGATGTAATCTCTGATCTAGAAGTACGGAGAGTTTAACTTTGTGCACAAATTTGGAAAACCAAAAAGCTGAGCCTTATGTTATTTAGAATGAGAGCTAGATGCTGTTTTTATTTAAATAGTTTACACCAGTGTTTGGAATCAAATGACAAGACAGAGCTTCTCAAAGCCTGGCCCCTGGACTATTGGCTTCAGGATTATAAAGGGTGGGAGGGTTGCTTGCTTATAATTGGATAGGAGCTGAAGATTCCTAGGCCCACCACAGATTTCCTAAATCAACTTTCCAGGCTCTGCATTCCTAAAAGTTCCCAAAGTGTTTCCTTGTTTCCTGTGTGTGGCAGAGTGTGCAAAACTGCTCCTATGAAACAAATGTAGGTATTGTACTTCCTGTTTGTTTATTGAATGTAATTAAAACTACTTTTTAACAAAAAAGCAGCAGATGCTTCTCAGAACAGAGTCAATTACACATAAGAACATTTATTTCAGATACAATTAAGGACTGATGAAGAGTTGCTTATCTGTGGCAGGAAGATCTCTGTGCTGGGTCTTCTCATAACTAGCTGTGTGACCTTGGGCCAGCCCCCTAACCTCTCTGGTGTCACTATTCTAACCTGAGGGCAGAAATGAGGGCTTTGCTAAATGACCACTGAGACCCTGTGTAGCTGGAACACTAACTTTAAAATTGTATAAAAGAAACGCTGTGCTGGAGCATATGGTGCCTCTCATATTTTGCTATTGAGTCAGCAGAAAATTACTCCTTAATAGGTGCCTCACCAGGGCTGCTCACCCTTGGCTGCACAATGACATCACACAGGAGCTTTTAAATACTGATGTTCAGGCTGTTCTCCGGATCAACTAAATCCAAATCACTGGACAGGGGACCCAGGCAGCACTGTTTCTTGTTTAATCTCCCCAGGCGGTTTTAAGCTACAGCCAAAGGTCCTAAATATATAGCCAGAAGGTTATTTGATTATACGAGTCACCTGGGGGTGTTTTTATGGAGCAAACCCCAGTCCTGGATATTCTAATCCATTGAATGAGGATTGAGTCCTGGAAATCTGTTTTGAATAAGTAATGGACATGATTGTCATGGTCAAGTGAATGTGGGGAAAGATCACTCAGAGAGTTGCTTAGCATATCAAGCAGAGTTCAGTGTGGGAGAGAAAACTGCTCAGTGTATTAGAGAACAAGGGATGTATAATAGGAGTACAGCTACACAGCTGTGGAAGGAGCTGGAGAAGTGAGAGTTGGAAAGAGCTGGAAGATCTGAGAAAAGTCACTAACCAGCTCCCACCCTAGTGAAGGTGGACAGGAAAGGAGCTTGCGTGGGAATATGGAAAGACAGATGCCTCTACCACTGGCTGAGACGCTCATGGAAGTAAGGGTGTTGTCCCAGAGTCTGATTGTGGACCTGGGGTCACTGATGACCAGCGGAGTCAGCAGGGGTGAGGGAGTGGAGTTCACATCTGTCTTTGAATACCTCTAACTTCAATGGCTTCAGAAGCTCACTTGCACTTCTGTTCCGACCAACTCTGACTCAGAGTCAAAAGGCAAAGGAGAACTTGGAAAATGTAATTCCAGGTTAGCCAAATTGGCACTATAGTAAACCACTTGGAAACCCACTTGGGAAATAGCTTCTTTGTCACTCTCTAAGAGCATTCCTTTTCACAAATGAAATTACTGCCTCGCCACTTCTTAAATTGTGCCTAGTGGAGAATAAAAGCTCACTGCACAGGTCTGTTGCTCTCTGCTGGAATCAAGGCATTTATCTCTGGCTCTGAGTCTTCTCCTGCTTTAGGCAATTGACCGAAGCCCTTGCTCCTTGGACACAGGAGAAGCCTATATTCTAAAGTCTTCTCTATCCTCTGGGAGTCACACTGGCAAGAAGGACTTGCACGCAAGTGTCTCTGTTTCTTAAGACACACATCCTATTAACCATGTAGAGCTGATCCTGGCCTTATAGTTTTACGTGGGTGGTACAGCCATGTAATGTGACTGTTGGAGTACGAGCGCTATAGTAGTAATTCTTATTTCGCAGTTTGAAAATTTCTTGATGCTTTAATGGAACGAGTGTTTCTGAATTGGGTTTATGGATAAGCACTTCGTTTTGTATTCATAACCACTATTTGCTGCATAATCTGACTTTTCATGCAACAGTGGCTACAGGGAAGGAGAGAACAATAGAAGGAAAACTCTAAATATTCAGGAAAGGTAGTAAGGAGAAAAATCAAGCCTCAGGCAGAGAACAGGAGAGGAAGGCCAGTGGGGAAGAAAGAAAAGGGAGCAGCTTCAACTATAACAAGAGCAACAACAGTTCAGTCACATAGTGTCTTAGCGTGTGAAGTATAATACTTCATGAGTGCAGTGTATAAAGCTTGCTTTATTCCAAGTGTGAAGTAAAAAAAGAGTAAGTTCTATTACAATTCCAGAATTAATCAGGCTTGGCCTGAGCAGTACAAAATGGAGTTTCTAGACAAAACACTGCAGCTAATTCTTGAGACTTTAAGCGAAGTATTTTTGATCTCTGGGCCTCTGCTTCCTCACCATTAAATGTAACACTTGGACTGGATTAGAGATGGCATATTAGCAGCCTAAGGGCTGCATACGTGTTAAGTGACCCTCAAGTTTTGGCCACAGGGTCTTGTTTCTTTAACTTATTTAAAAACTAAACTCCAGACTTAATTCAAATTTCTTTTGTTTTTCTACCATTGTCCTTTATCCCAAGATCTAGTCTAGGATACTATAACGCATTTAGTACAAGGTGATTTTTTTAATGAAATTGTCAGTATTTTAAAATGATATATTTCACATAAAAGATCTGGATTTCACACTTTCCTTGAAGGCTTAAGTGATCTGATGATGAGAGACCTGTGCACAGAACTTGATAAATTTGACCATAGCAATGATAAGCTAAAGTTGAGTCACCACTGCCCCTTTATTTACTTTATTTTTTTAATATTTATTCTTTTATTTTGGCTCTGCTAGGTCTCTGTAGCATACAGGGTCTTTAGCTGTGATATGAGAACCTATTGCCCCAACCTGACCGGGAATGGAACCCAGGCCCCCTGCATTGGGAGTGTGGAGTTTTAGCCAGTGCTCCACCAGGGAAATCTCACCACTGCTGCTTAAAGCAGGACACGTGCCCTCTAGTTTGCCACAGTCTCCTCTATTCTCTATTGCCTGCTGGACAATAGACAGTAGCCATTACCATCACTTGGCACCTCCAATTATAGTACAATCCGGAGGCTATGGACCATTCATTGCACTCATAACTCTGAAAAGTGAGAAATCAAAAGATAGCCTGACAGTGTATTTCCAGAGAAAGTGGGCAAAAATGAATTTGAGAAAATAAAGATATATTTAAATAACCAACCCACTTCTCTCATTTACATAAGCTTCCTGGCCAATGTAGGCATTTTGCTTTGAAATCCCTGAGTAAGAGCAGCTTCTCTAGTTTCTTTCTTTGTCGCCATTTGAAAAAGTAGCCTTTGCAGTTAGGCCAGGGTTCTCAGGAAAACACAGATTCCTTTTATTTATTTTTTTTTATTTTATTTTTAAACTTTACATAATTGTAAACTGAGACTAAAATGTTTCCTATTTAACCCTCTCTTACAGAACATAGGAGTTCAGAACTCAGTCACTGATATGTGATTTCTGTGCTCTTTTAGATCCTTTAACTTGGGTCTTGAGAAGCCAGATTGCAGTGTAGTGAAGACAGTGGGCTTTGAATTCAAAATTACCCAGTTTCAAATTATGAAACTTCCTTTGCCTCCCTTCCTTTTCTTAAAATTGGACTAATGAATTGTACTTAGCCTTTAAGGTTGTTGTAGTAGATCAATGAGCTAAACTATATAAAGGACTCAAAATAATGCAGGGCATGTATGAAGTGCTTTGGCCAGGGTAACAGTTATCATCATCATCATATCATCATCATACCTGGATGCTGAAACCCCATTAAAAAAAAATCCTGATCCCAGCATGCTTTGTAATTATGAAGATTTGTATATGGCAAAGAATGTTAGGATATACTAATGTTTTGTGAAATTGATTGAGCATATTTTATGTAGCTCCAGTAAAAAATCAGGACCAAGTATGTAAAAGTTAGAGGAAACAGATGTTGGTTCAACATGATGAAGACCTTTCTTATGTTCATAGATAGAAAGCGATTGAATGGGTTGTTTGTCAGGCGATCAACAACCTGTCACTTATGTTCAAGCAAAGACTGCAGGACTGTCTGCAGGAATGTTATAGATCTCTTGTGTCCAAGTGGTAGCCATGAACTATGTGTGAGTGTTTAAATTTGTTATTTAAAGTTGAATACAATTCAAAATTTTTTATTAAATAAAATTAAAAATTCAGCACCTCCATCTTACTAGCTACATTTCAAGTGCTAATAAAAATAGCCACGAGTGGCTAGTGGCTACATTATTGGACAACACAGACATAGAACCTTTCCATCATCGCAGAAAGCTCCGTTGAATAGCATATTGTAGAGGCAAGTCCTGGATTTCTGAATTCGATGACTTGGGAAAGGTCAGTCCATGTGGAAGAGGTATAAAGAAGGAACTGAGAGTCTGAGTAGTATGAAGTTTACTTATGCAAGGATTCCTGGTTTTCACACACATGCATGGCCCCAGGCAAAGCACTGTCTGAGTCTCAGTTTCCCCAGTTGTGTAATTAAATCTTGCCCCCAAGTGTGGTTATCAGTGCAAATGGAGAGAAGTCAGGCTCAGCGTTTGGCACAAGTAGGACATGCAGATGCTTGCCTTCTCTCTTTAGCTGAAGGGAAGGAATCATGGAGAGGCTGTGATCTCAAGTACAGCAAAGCAGCCACTTTGGGCCAGCCTCCCAGAGAACAAGATGCTTCCAAAATCAATAGCTACCATCAGTGCACACTTAACCATGTATCTCGTTCTGAGCTAAACTCCTTGCATACAATATCTTATTTAATTCCCACTACCACCCTGAGAGGTGGCTTCTCACACAGTCCTAGTCCTGAGGAAACTGAAGCTTCAAGCGATTATGTGATCTGCCCAAGGTTATCAGCGGCTGGATACAAAATTTAAATACAGATTTTTTTTAAAAAAATTGTATTGGCATATAGTTGATTTACAGTGTTGTGTTGGCTTCAGACGTACAGCAAAATGATTCAGTTATACTCTATACATATATGCACTCTCTTTCAGGTTTTTTCCTCATATAAGTTATCACAGAATATTGAGTAGAGTTCCCCGTGCTATACAGTTGGTCCTTGCTGGGTCCTTATCTATCTTATTTATATAAATGTGTATATATTCATTCCAAGCTCCTAATTTATGCCTTCTCCACTAAATGTGGATTCTTTTAACTTAAGATGATTGCAATGTGTAACTGTAAATATATTAATACATAGATTCTTATATATGACAGAATCTGTGTAAGAATATTAATGTATCATCTCATTTAATTCTTCTAGGTTTAATTTTATAGGTAATTGTTTAGTTACCTACAGGTAATTAAACCTTTAATTTTATAGGTAATTGTTTTGTGAAGATGTAAATACCTTGTTTAATAAATCATATATAGGAACTGGTTCAGCTGGTATTTGGACCCAGTTCTCTAGAACCAGATGTTTGACCACTGTGCTCCCGGTGTGGCTTCCTTATTTATAAATGAGCAAAATCTTTAAGGATGATGTCCCTCTGAACTTTGTCATACAAGAATAAAGAAGCCAAGGATGTCTCTCCCCATCCCAATGATGCTGTAAGCTCTAAATAGACTAGAATTATTTCTATAATATTTGTTTCACCTAGGTCTCCCAGAACTGTACAGAACATATAGGAATTGAATAATTCTTCCTAAATAAAATCAGGTAAATCTTCCAAAAGAACAGATTTACCAAGCAACATTTCATATTCAGCAATTTACTTTAGTGAAACCCTGTCCATCTTCATGAAGCAAAACAGCGCTCATTGTATATATATTTGTGATCACTTTAATTGTTGATAGATGCCTGTCATCAAGGTAGAAAGGCCCTCCATTCTCAGAAGAGGAAACTAGGCTATGGAAGAAAACTAGGAGAAAAACACCTTGCTGATCTGGGACCCGATGATATGTTTTTTTGGATTTATTTTATTGTTGTTTAATTCCTTAAAAAACTGTGATGATGTTTGCTTACTTTTAGGCAATCTTTACCCCTTCTATTGTGAAGAGAGATCTCCCTAGGCTAGTCGGTATAAGTTTCTCTGCTAAACCAGCCATGTAGAAAACTCCAATGAACTAAACAATTGGTTAGTTAAAGCAGTATTACTGAGACTGAACACAGGGGGATAAAATGGCTGTTGGCAATTGCATTCTGTCTAAGCATTCTAATTTTTGTTTGTTGTGCAAAAGGCTGCCTGACGGTGGGATGACCAGGCATTTTTATATCTCTGCTGGGGATGTAAATGGTCCTGGAACTTGTGGATTTCAATTACATTTGTTCTCGGTCTCAGAAAATTAGGAGAAAGATGCTCCATTTTATTTTTGATTTTGAATCTTTGAAGCTGAAGAGAGGATTTTTCTTTGAAAGATGATAGAATGATATCAGATGATAAGAAACGTCAAATATTACACAAATGCTTAGATATATTTTACATATTGGTCTGTGTGCTTTGTTGCTTTTAAAAATAAAAGTATTATGTATTTGTTAAATAGATTGTCTTGTCAATAGGTTGTTTTGGTGATATTTTCAGGGAGCCAGGCTTGAACAAAGCTGTTTATTCTTAGTTTGGTAGTAAAAATATATCTGTATTGAATTCTACTCTAATAATTATTACTTTCAGTTCAGTTCAGTTGCTCAGTCGTGTCCAACTCTCTGCAACCCCATGAATCACAGCACGCCAGGCCTCCCTGTCCATCAACCAACTCCTGGAGTTCACTCAGACTCACATCCATCGAGTCAGTGATGCCACCCAGCCATCTCATCCTCTGCCGTCCCCTTCTCCTCCTGCCCCCAGTCCCTCCCAGCATCAGAGTCTTTTCTAATGAGTCAACTCTTCGCATGAGGTGGCCAAAGTACTGGAGTTTCAGCTTTAGCATCATTCCTTCCAAAGAAATCCCAGGGCTGATCTCCTTCAGAATGGACTGGTTGGATCTCCTTGCAGTCCAAGGGACTCTCAAGAGTCTTCTCCAACACCACAGTTCAAAGGCATCAATTCTTCGGCACTCAGCATTCTTCACCGTCCAACTCTCACATCCATACATGACCACTGGAAAAACCATAGCCTTGACTAGACGGACCTTTGTTGGCAAAATAATGTCTCTGCTTTTGAATATGCTATCTCAGTTGGTCATAACTCCTTCCAAGGAGTAAGCGTCTTTTAATTTCATGGCTGCAGTTAGGTGTGTATATTTTTAAACATTTTTCTATGCTTATTTGAACTCTCTGCATATATAATTTTGAGTTGTCTTTAAAAAAAGGGATTATTCTAGTTCTTTATCTTAAACTGCATTGCTTTCATATCCTAAATGTCTTTTCATGTCTTCTTTCTGAGCTAGTTATACTATTCACAATTATAATGCCAAAAATAGCCAGTAATTACTGAGGACATACCATATGTCAGATTCTGTACTAAGATATTTAGATCAGTTATCTCATTAACATTTCACTAAATCTGAGGCATTTTCCAAGTTTTATCATTATCTCTGTTTTACAGGCAGGGAAAGTGAAGCTTAGAGGCACAGAGTAAGTAGCTCAAGGAGCCATGAACCAGTGGACTTCATCAGCCACAATAGGATACAACTTACTTTTTATAAGGTTGAATATTATCCCATCTTATGGAGGTCTCCCTATTGCCCCCATGACTTGGACTGACCCCATTACTGTCCTGATCACCCTCATGTCCCACCCCCTAAATTTCTAGTCGACTCCATTCCTCAGTCAATGCAGTCAGCCACATCCTCAGCTGCAGTTACAGTTACTGCTGATCAATGACTGCTCTTCTTCTTTCAGAATAAAACTCATAACCTTCAGCATTATAAGCCATGTGGAATATACTAGTGATAATGTTATGAATCTTAGACATAGACGTAAAAAACTTCCAGTAACATTATGGAAAAGATAAGAATCCTTACCTTGTTATTTTAATCACTGGTACCCACTGAGTGCTTTGAATTGAATTTCTACTTCCAACCTTCAGTCTATGTTTAATCCTGCTTAAGGCAGAAGTTGCTTTTACATATAGAATCCATTGGGTATCCAGTATAATTGGGTCTCACCACCACCAAGTCTATTTCTTGCAGGAATCTGACAGCATAAATTTAGTGCCCAACGCACCATTGCCTACTCCTGGACTAAATATATATCTGTTATGGGACCCTTTCCATAAAGATATCTCCTTTTTATTGTTTAAACATGATGCATATATGTATAATTCTCCCTATACGTTCTGTGGCAAAAGGCAAATATTCTTAAAATCATGTTTATCCGAAATTGCCAAAGAGATTCAGATAATTCTTGGGTTGGCCACTGTGGTAAGTAGAATAATGCACCCCCTCTCCCACCAATTTGCACCTCCTAATCCTAAAAACTGTGCATGTATTACCTTAAATGCAAAGGGAAACTAAGGTTACAGACAGAATTAAGGTTGCTAACCAACTGACTAGTATAGGGAGATTATCCTGGATATTCTGGGTGGGCTCAAAGTAATCATCAGAGTCCTTAAAAATGGCAAAGAGAAGATGAGAGTAATGTGATGTGAGGAGGATTCAGTCTGTGGTTGCTGGCTTTGATGGTAGAGGCATGAGGGCATGAGCCAGGGAATAAGGCAGCCTCCAAAAGCTGGGAAAGAGGAGGAAACAGCTTCTCCCCTAGAGACTTCAATAAGGAACAGAGTCTTTCCAACCCCTTGACTTTAGCCCAATGAGACCATGTTAGACTTCCGAACTTCACAACTGTCAGATGGTGAATTTATGTTGTTTTAAACACTTAAATTTGTGGTAATTCACTACATCAGCAATAGGAAAGTAATATAGCTGCAAATACTCCTTCTTAGATTACCAGGCCATGACTAGACCTAAATGTTATTTCTACTGTCAAAGCAGAGGACTTTTTCCATCATAGGAACCAATTTTCTATTTTTGTAATGAGCCACTTTGTAGATTCCATTACTGAAGACCTTGAAATGAGATGGACTAACAAAACATGGATAACTCGAACAAGAAAATTCATGTCTTTGGTCCCTTATGAAACCTTACATCTAGAGGGTTTGTGGCTGTTCATTCTGATTGGAAGTTGAGTATGGTTTTTAGATCTCAACATATTTATATTTATCAGAATTCAATCCAGGCCCCTATATTATTCACTGCTATGATTGCATATTGATACAGACGCCCCTGCTTGAACAATATGAGTAAATAACCGACTCCAGTGGCTCTTCAATTCCATGCCTCTCAACATTAAATGACGTGGAGATTTGGCAGAGAATGTGTATTCAACAGAGCCTCATAGAAGCCTATAATCTTCAGAGAATCCTGACTGTAGTACTAAGAACACCACTTTGGAGCAACCACTTTTATAAATGCAAAGTTTCTATGGTTAACAATTTAAATGCTTAGTAGAACATGGATGCTTCTCCTTTCTGTAATGTTGTTTGCCTAGTTACAGTCAAAATACATGACATGATAGACATCATGGAGTCCCTGTGTTACTGTTGGAGTAACTTACTCAAGTTTTCCTCCCAGAAGAGGATGCCAACTCCCTTTGTACTACACACACACTAAGAGAGAAAGGGGTTTGCAGTAGAAGGAAAAGGGCAAAATTCACCTGATTTGTTACTCAGCAGCTGTACCATCTCATGTGGATTTTTTTAAATCACAAGTGTTCCCTCAGTAGGTTGAAAATATCACATTGGTATCACTAATATTTTTATAGTTAGTCATTTGAAATACTGTCTGTACACATAAGTATGACATATGCTACTATTTAAATTCACAGCTTGGCCTCATATGAAGATAAAACAATGCTAGAATCACTGACTCATATGGGAATACTTACATCTGATGCTAAAACAGAAATCACTGTACTATATATACATTAGCATTTTGACAACATATTGCAACCCTGGAAAAAGTTGTATAGTACTCCAATGAAAGCTAAATGTTATTCATAACAGTTATTATTCACTGAATATTAGAAAGGCCTGATTAGAGGCTTTTAAATCAATAATTTTAATGTTCAGAAGATATAAGTTTCTGGTCTTCCTTATTGCAATGATGGATTAAAATGTGGCAAATTTTATGCTAAAAAAATAATAAGACAAAATACAGTTCTGCTGAAACCTTGAATTAGCACTGACACTTGAAGAATGACCTCACAATAGTCTTCAAGTATTGAAATAATTACAGGAGAGTGCCACTAGGTGCTTCCAATAAGCATTGAGCAAAAATAAATTGTAGCACATCAGGCTTGGGTAAGACATAAGGAAAAGAGCAAAAGAACCAATATTTCCTGAGCAGGAACAATTTGTTACCTTTTATTTTGGATGACTTTGCACAATTACTTCATTTATTTGTGATGCAAAATGTCTGTGAGTTGTGTCTTCTTATTCTCATTTTACATGTGAAACTTGGTCTCTGAGAGGATCATGAATTTTTCACAGAGATAGTGAGTTAGGAGTTGTCTCAATCCAAAATCAGTTTGAACTAAATCTTATAAGGTAGATAATATTGTCCCTACTTAACAGAGAAGTAAACCAATCCACAGAGATGCCAAGCGACTTAAAGTCTCATGGAAACGTAGCATACTCTTGACCACTAAGTTGTTAGTAAATTATCCCAGCTAGAGCAAAGCAAAGAAATCCTTTCCACTTTCAATCATGCCATCAGAAAAGGCAAGCTGAAGGAAAAAAATGTCATGACAATTAATATACATTTCATAGCCTAGATACTGTGTTTGACTCAAGGAGCACATCTCCAAAATTTCAAAAAATAAGTTACAAAATGACAAGATGAGAAACTTCAAGAATGATTTGGATCAAAGAATTAAAGAGGGTAAGGGTCTTCCCGAGTGACACAGTGGTAAAGAATCTACCTGCCAATGCAGGAGACACGAGGGACGTGGGTTCAATCCCTGAATCGGGAAGATCCCCTGGAGGAGGAAATGGCAACCCACTCCATCATTCTTACCTGGAAAATTCCATGGACAGTGGGGCCTGGTGGGCTACAGTCCATGGGGTCGTGAAGAGCCAGACATAAATGAGCACTCACAGCACACAGTACAAGAATAACAAAGATAAGGATATGTTTCAGAGGAGACAGATTTCTAGGGAAATGCTTTCCACTTATGTTTTGGGCTTCCCTGGTGACTCAGACATCTGGTAAAGAGTCTGCCTGTAATGCAGGAGACCTGGGTTCGATCCCTGAGTTGGGAAGATCCCTGGAGAAGGAAATGGCAACCTGCTCCAGTATTCTTGCCTGGAGAATTCCATGGACAGAGGAGCCTGGTGGGCTACATGGGGTCAAAAAAGCAACTAACACTCTTTCCACCTATAAATGTAGAGGCATAAAAGTTTATAACCTATAAGCATACATGTTTGCACAGAAACTTGGATACATACTTAAGACTATGTGTTCTTCAATACTCTATTGCAGTACAAACTTGGGGTGACATTAACTGAAGTAATAATAAAAATAGCTCACACTGACATATTCTTTAATATGTGGTAGGCAATATTCTAAGAACTTCATGCGTGCTGTGTGTGTTAAGCCACTCCAGTCATGTCTGACTTTTCGCAACCCCATGGACAGTAGCCCTCCAGGCTTCCTCTGTCCATGGGATTCTCCAGGCAAGAATACTGGAGAATGTTGCCATTTTCTTCTCTAGGGGATCTTCCTGATCCAGAAATCGAATCTGGGTCTCCCGCCTTGTAGGCTGATTCTTTACCACCTGAGCCACTAGGGAAGCCCCAAGAACCTCATATATGTTCATTTTCATATTGACTTTTACATCTTTACAGTAGCCCTATGATGTAAATAATTCTATCCTCAGATTATAAGTCTTATGCACAGAGAATTTATTTATCAAAAGTAACATAGAAAGAGCCAGGGCAGGGATCTGAACCCAGACATCCAGCTGTGGAGTGTCTACTACATATAATTTTTATTTTGGATGACAATCAGCCTGTCTAAGAAGGAGTGTATGCTCTTAACCTTGGTCATAAAGCTGAAAGAGCCCTTTATTGAGGGTGGGGATGGGAGAATAATAATAATTGTAATCGTTTCTGTTGTAGCATCTAACATATCCTAAGCAAGCACTATACTTAAAACTTCATATACACTGTTTTAGGAATTGATCAGTAAAGTATGCTTAGGACCATTTTACAGATGGGTAAAACTGAAATTCTTTTCTAAGATCCTCAGTAACTTTCCTAAGATCACACAAGTAGTGGTGGTAGATCCAGACTCTAATGTAGGTCTGTCTTATTGCAAAGTTCCTTTTCTGGAAACTATTTGCTGCTTCTTACGGAATTAGTATTGGCATTCAGAAGATTTGCGAGCCAACAGTTATACATAATTTCTAATGCAAGGACCATGGCTACCGAAGGCATCTCTATACTGTATATGAATGTATTTGTGGAACTGCCACAATTATAGAAGAAGGCAAGACTTGTGGTTTGGATGCTCAAACAATGGCATGTAGGAAAATTTAAGCTGCAGGAGGGAGGGAGGGGATACTGGTCCAAAATATCAAGAATGTAAGTTACCATGCAGAACATTGCAAGTAAAGACAGGTACATGCCCTTCACAGTCTCTCTCTCACTGTGGTAGCTGAGCCTGACAGAAATGTCACAGAACCAAGTGGGAAGTGAAATGGCTTGAATCTTCACTTCCAGAAAGGGAAAGAGGCCGTAGGACACTTGTATAAACTCAGAAATTCACAGTCTTCTTTTAACATCTTTACAACATGCCCCTGTTTTCAAACCATTACACAATGTGGTGTTGATTTTTCTCAAGCCAAAGTGTTCAAAATGGAAATAGGGACTGCATTGGATGGAAATGTAAAGTCACAGGAGGTGGTGAAATATACTGGGTACAGATGCATTGGATCTCTTGCCTTATAGCAAGGCAGTCTGTGGCAGAGTCTCACAACATAAGTTAGAAGTTCAGACAGTTCAAACCCAACTTAGCACTTTGGACAAGTAACTAAGCCTAATTTTTCTGTCAATCAAGAAGAATAATAGTACTTACCTAGGATCTGTGGAAGTAAAAAAGAAAAATGAATATGGAGTGCTTAATTTAGTGTCTGATGAATAATATGGGCTCAATAAATAGAGCCCAATATAATTATTAGAAGCAAGCTTTAGGATACAGAATCAGGAATCATACTTGCCTCTCTAAAGCCAGATATTTTCAAAAGTTTTTACATTCTGACCTGTCTTTAAACTATTACACCCTGTATGGTGACCATGACTCAAGCCTGTAGAATTTACTGTCCACGTCTTCTGCTGCTTCTAAGTTAGCCTTGGTTTCTTCACCTCTTAAACAGGAATAATGACAGGGATAAACTACCTCCTGAGGTTGTTGTAAGAACTGAGTGAATTATGACATATAAAGCACTTTGGACCGTACCAGCACATGAATGGCCAACTTGTCTATTTTAAAGTCCAGCCCGAAGCTTTAAATGGGATGCTTCTGGCACAGAAATCTCTGAGAGTCTAATGTCTTACAGTTCCCCCTTTGGAAATAGGAGTTCTTAGAAAGGACTGGGGCCACTCTTGGGTAATCATAATCCATTTAGCAGTCCCTTGCTTAACCTGGTGCATTTGTCTTAGGATGTATGCAGTGGTGGAATTAAAATAGAGCAAAAGGAAACAAGATTAGATCAAATGAACTAATCTAGTAATAGTCTGCAGTGTCCATCAAAGGTTACAAGTTGTGGTTTTTCTCCATCAGGAAGGAAAGGATAAACCTATCAAGGGTTTGCTGCTGAGTAGCTTCAGTTGTGTCCGACTCTGCATGACCCCATAGACGGCAGCCCACCAGGCTCCCCCGTCCCTGCGATTCTCCAGGCAAGAACACTGGAGTGGGTTGCCATTTCCTTTTCCAGTGTATGAAAGTGAAAAGTGAAAGTGAAGTTGCTCAGTCGTGTCCAACTCAGCGACCCCATGGACCGCAGCCTACCAGGCTCCTCCATCCATGGGATTTTCCAGGCAAGAGTACTGGAGTGGGTTGCCATTGCCTTCTCCGATCAAGGGTTTACAAGTCACCTATAAGTGAGGAGACAACAAGGGAAGAGGTGTTTCCTGAAGGAGATGCTTCTAAAATCTGATGAAACTCATATTGGGATTTTGTGGTCTACCACCTCAGACCAACATCGAAATCATCTGAGAAGCTTTTAAAAAATTCTCTAGCCTAACCTACCCCAGACAAAATACAAGGTTTTCTGTGATAGGACCTGCATTATCAGGTTGCTGGTATGTTGGTTTGTTTGTTGTAAGGCAAAGTTACAAAGTGGGGTATATAAAAGTTCTGGTAAGGCAGGTTCTAGGATAGACAGAATGACAAAGGGCAAGTGCTTGAATGGGGGGAGTGGTTCTATTGTCTGTAAAACTAATGTTCAACATTAATGGCTCACTTAGCTGCTGTCTATATCTGGTGGTAAAGCAAATTAACTCAAATGCAAACAGCTTATATGTACACATTCCCATACGTTTATTTCAATCCCTAATGATACTCTAAAAGCTAATTACAATGAAAAATAAGTCATCCTGTGTGTAAATATACATGCAATTCTTCCAGTTAATTGCTTGGAGCTTTCATTTTGTCCACAATCCCAAGTGGAATAGGAATTTTTTTTTCCCCTTAAGTAACAGACAACCTGGGTAGCCTTTAAAAATGTGTTCAACATCACTATTGTCTGTTGTAATTTCTTAAACCATATTTATTAGATAAAATAACCCTACGAATAATGTTAGATTAATATAGGTTTTTCTCTGGTCACTCATCTTTCTGTCCAAGGAAGCCCTGAACATTATAGAATTTCATCCAATAAAAAGAGTGGGTGTATCTCAGTTCCAAGTGAGAGATAATATTTGTGGTCACAAGTACCCGTGACCTCATTCCTAGACCTTGAAATTATTCTCATAGGCCTTAAAGCATTTATATCTGTATCCCCTAGGGATGGTATGGTCCAAGGAAATAAAACCCCTTTCTACAGAGCATCCAAAAAAGTACCTCATAAAGACAGCTGGGATGTTGAGCTGACAAGTAATGTGATACTATCTTGAGATCTTTAGTGCCCTTTGTAAAGAAAAAATGAAGATTCTAGATTGTCTTCTCTCTTTCTTCCTTAAATTTATCAAAATCATTTTTATTTATTTATTTTTTTAAATTTTATTTTATTTTTAAACTTTACATAATTGTATTAGTTTTTTTGACCAATGCAAACACATTATCTAAAAATGATTTTGTAAAACTAATACAAAATCATTTTTAGATTACGTGTTTGCATTGGTCCAAAAGGAAAGGAGGATGCAAAATAACACTCTATTTCATCTGTGCCACCAGCATCTTCCCCAACAAACCCCTTTACAAACCCGAGGAAAGTTGGGGGCAACAATCAGTGGTGTCAGCTGCAATTTAGAAGCAAGACAACATCTCACATGAATGTATTCTAAATTCTTGGTTTACACCTATTCTTCTCTGATGTGAATATTTTCATATTAGACTCAGAACAAAGGTATGGTGGAGAGATACAAAATTACTTAAGAAAAGCATCTAATGAAAATTAAATGTATTGCATAGAACATGTCAAAAATATATGTAAATGCCTATTATTTGATATAAACTTCCAATATTATAAGTAATATATATCAAGTGCTTTGTTATAGCAAATACTTGTCTAAAGTAGGTTTTGTAACCCCAACACAGCATGCATAGTCAGGAGACAGGCATTCTGGAACATCAGTCTAGTGTGCACACAACATACACAGGCCCCCCAACAAAAATAGAACTAAAGTCTAATATATAAATTGCTTCATAATGGATGTTTATTCGATCAACAATGATTTTAATAGTTAGATGAGCTCTGACAAACCCTTGGATCCAAATTTCCTTTAATAGTGTATGTGAAGAAAGAGGTGATGCTTTGCTTCACATTACATGTCAATAGATTAATGTTAAAGTTCAACAAAATTGTACAAAAATAAAGTGAATTATTTATTCTTTGCAGAGAAACTATACCTTCAATTAAGGTGATGTATGTGTTTAAGCACATTATTGAAATAGGCAAAATATTTATGAGACCAATTTTAAAAATCAGTACTGTAAAAAATGTTTTCTCACTGGTTATTGGCCAACAGTAGTCACAGTTCAAAGACTATATTGTCCTATCTGGTTTCTGAGTGATCTTTCTCCCTCCACCGATTCTATTTTTTATAGCTCTTGTTCTATTTAAATCCTCAATTTCTTAGGGATTTGCTATCACTCTCTCACACATTTTTTCAATCTCAATATAAATTGGCTCTGCCTCTTGCATTGTTTCTCCAAATACTCTTCTTGTTAAACAAGGGCTTCTTTTTCTAGAATTCTTATTAGGAACAAGTCCAGGTTCCTTCTCAAAATATTTGCAAGTGCCCTGCCTTCAGAAGACAAAAGAAATCTTCCTTAAGATGAGAGGAAGTAAAATGAGACCACCCATATGCTTTTAAAACACTCAAGAGATTTCATGGCTGAATATACATTTGTTTTAAAGTACAGAGCATTCTTTTAAAAAAAAAAAAAAAACTTTGCAGTGTGAATTTAAGCAAAGTACAAGAAATAGCTGAACTCGGCAAAAATTCTAAAATGAATTGTTGACTACTTAAAGGAAATAGATGTTATAAATCAGATAGTGGAATTCTTTTTTCAAGTGTGCAAGACAAGAGAAGTTCTATCAAAACCTTAGACGAATTGGAAGTTGTCTTCGTGAAACCACATGTAAAAGGCACAAAAAATCTCTTAGAAAATTGGAGAGTGGGTACTGTTTTTGTTAAGCCTCCTTCCTTTTCTGTGTATTGCTTTTTATTTGTTTTTTAATTGTCTGAATTCCCTGATCACTGAGAAATGGAATAAGTTATGGGACTCTGGGAAGGAGGCTGGGAGCACACACAACCTGCACAACTCCCTTTGCATGGTGTGGTCTGAGACACCTGCCAGGCAGTTCCAGTTTCCAGCCATTGAGGGAACAAACAGGGGAGCCTGTTTCACTGGAGAGAGAAAAAGTTTTGATCAACTTAATTGACAGTCATCATGTGATTGCATCTTCTGGTTTGAGGAAGATATTTGGGGTGTAATCTCCCAGAACACTACTTCTACTCTCACCCTTTTTAGCTATTTTGGTTTAGTTGTTTGTTCCCGTAACTGTAGCTCAGCCGTGTCCTACGGTATGCCAACCCCATGGACTATAGTCCGCCGGGCTCCTCTGTCCATGGAATTTTCCAGGCAAGAATACTAGAGTGGGTTATCATTCCCTTCTCCAGCAGATCTTCCTGACCCAGGGATCAAACCTGGGTCTCCCGCATTGCAGGCAAATTCTTTACCATCAGAACCACTAGGGAAGCCCCAACACTAAACTAGTATAATGATACATAGATATCAGTGAAGAAAAGAAAAGGCCAACAAAGCTAGAAGCATTTCATTTTTCTTATTTTATTGACTCCTCTGTTAAAAGGAGATTGTGGCGGATTCATTTCAGTATTTGGCAAAACTAATACAATTATGTAAAATTTTAAAATAAAATAAAATTAAAGAAATGTAAAAAAAAAAAAAAAAGCTGAGCACCAAAAAAAAAAAAATAATAAAATAAAAAAAAATAAAATAAATCTCTGGGGCAATTAAAAATTTAAAAAAAAAAAAGGAGATTGTGATTTTTTTCCCTCTCCCCATTGATACAATATAAATAAGCACAAGTCCAAGTCCACCCTTATTAGAAACAAAACCTCTTTGAGCCTTTGCTTCTAAGAATTTTTATAAAGTTAAAATGCTTAAAGTCCCATAATGCAGATGTTGCCACCTCAAATGCATACAGGATGCAAAAAATTAAGAAATAACCAAAGTGACCAAATGCGAGACAGAAGGGAGTGGTGAAGACTATGAAAAACAAGGGAACACATGCTAATTCTCAATAGGAGGGGGCTGCTATTCAGTTTCATCAACAGCTAGTTATTCCCCGGGGGGCATGATGGCCCAAAGTTGCCAAACATTCTGATAATTTTCAGAGAAATCAAAAAATCTAGATTCTTGGGTGAAATTTTATTCTAATTCAAACTTAAGAAAACCTCAATCAAAGTGAGCCAGTATCAAATGAGTCAATTTTTGTAGGCAGTCTGAGATCAGCAGTCAAATACACATAATGTATTTAACCAAACTACCTCCTTATTAGTCTCACTTTTATTTGACTATGAGTTAAATAAGTAAATTATTAAGGATGTTCCATAAAAAAAAAAAATCAATGAGACATAGAACTTCAGTGTCATTTGTTTGTTTTGAAAATGCAGTGTTAATAACATTTGTGGTCTGGCCAGCCTAGATGAAGAACATAACTTTGCAGCATTGAGGGATCCTCTGGGTCCTGGTGGCAGTGTGATAGGTCAACAATAGCTGAAAAAGTACATTCAAGTAAAAAGAAAGACTGCTACAGATGCTGTGCTATGCTTAGTCGCTCAGTTGTGTCCGACTCTTTGTGACCCCGTGGACTGTAGCCCGCCAGGCTCCTCTGTCCATGGGATTCTCCAAGCAAGAATACTGGAGTGGAATGACATGCCCTCCTCCAGGGGATCTTCCCAACCCAGGGACTGAACCCGAGTCTCCGTATTGCAAGTAGATTCTTTACCACACACATGCTGATCCAAAGTCTAATGGGAAATAGACAATCCCAGAATCTGACAGCATGGAATCTCAAACTGCGGGTTAATGAGCACTTTGATGAAGGGGGCCAGGTGGATTTGAAGATGAACTACCAATCTTTGGTGCTCCTCTGGGCATCTGCTCAAAATGCCATTTTTACTAATTGCTAGTCACATGACAAATAGCCTAATGTGGAACCAGCAGGTGATGCAAAATTGTAGGGCAAAGAAATTTCAGGACATAATACAGCATAGTCTTGTGAATATAGAAGCAAATGAAAACTGAACTAGAAAAGCACAATTTGGGGAATAAAGTGCAAAGACCTGCATACAACAAAGGTTGGATTAATCAGATGAAATAGCACAGCCAATCAGATGGAAAAAAATTAACCCAGCACTGAAGAAATCGGTGATTAGAAACAAGAAGTGAAAGACACAAAGGAATAGCCTCAGTGAGAAGCTGAACCCAGGAATCTGTTGGAAAATACAAAACTTATTTGAAAAACTGTCGAGGTTTATAAAGGAAGCCTGTATGCAAGGCCCCCAATCCGTCAGCAGGCAAATCTCCCACTGGAGAAGAAAATGGATTTATTTGGCTTCCAACTCAGTGGGAAGAAATTGGTCCCTCAATATGTAAAGTTCACAGTTAATGTATCTTTCCTGTTTTACGTTGCAAGTTTCCACTACCATTTATTGAGTACCAGGGTGCTGCCTACAAGAAGATACAGATCATTGCCTTGCAACTGTGGCCAAGCAAAAATTGTCCAAATGATTACACCCTCCTACAGGTGGTTCAAAAATGAGCATGAGGAAAAAATATATGTGCTTATGCATGCTGCATTTAAAATGATGGCAAACAACACCACTGCCTGTTCAGACAGAGTCTTTAAGGGTCTCCAAAGACCAAGAAGTTTGAGCCTTCGTTATATTTGTTTATTTCTCAGTGCCTGCTGTATTGTAAGCACAGTGAGGACATGGGTGTCACTCTTGTTCACTGATGCCATTCTAGCCCCTCACACGGTGCACGACACATAGCAGGTATAAAAAAAAATAAATAAACTGTGGAATGAAAAGTAAATGAAGTAAAAAAGGAATTAAACCAAATAGCACAACCTTGCCTAAGTGATGAGTGGGCTTCCCAGGTAGCTCAGCTGGTAAAGAATCTGCCTGCCATGTGGGAGACCTGGTTCGATGCCTAGGTTGGGAAGATCCCTGGAGAAGGGCATGGCAACCCACTCCAGGATTCTTGCCTGGAGAATCCCCATGGACAGAGGATCCTGGCAGGCTACAATCCATTGGATCTCAGAGAATTGGACACAATTGAGCACAGCACAAACGATGAGTAACTGTTTGTAATCAGTAATCAGGTCCTGCTGCATACCACTTATAAAATCAGTACTCACAAATGTTGATAGAAAGGAAGTTTGCTTTCAATCAGAGTGCCCACAATCTGGGGAAATGGTGGTCTCAGCATCCCCCAAAATCTACCTCCAAAGATTCTATACAGCCATGAAAGCTTTTAAAGGGAAACAGGGAAGTTACCTCAGTTTATCACTGAGATAGGGGGTCGGAGTAGTTGCCATTCCCTACTTTATGCAGGCTTGTTGACTCCTTGTGACCTTTCTTTATGTGCAAACCTGTTCGCACAGTGTATCTGAGAGATTATTGAAGAAGAAGTTAGGGAAGAAATCTAGTCATCTATTAATTGCTTATTCTTCATTCCTACTTCTTTGAACTATGAAAAGAACAAAAAAGTTAGGCAAAGTATTGTGTGATCAAAAGGTTGGAATGGTGTGCTAGGACCAGAGATGAGTAGGGCTTGGTGTGCTTGATTTAAGGTTACTGCCAAGACCAAGAGTTGCCTCCTGCAGAGAGCTCTTTGCTGCAAAGAACTTTTTCCTGCCAAAAGTTGCTCCCATAATTACTATGCCTCTAGCTCCTCCAATGTTTTTTATGATGATTTTCAGGTTACAGAGGAGGCATCTGAGGCTAAGAAACTGTGAGGGACTGAATTGAAGTCACATGACTACTAGTAAGTACCAGAAGCGAGATGTGAACCGGTGGCTAGTTAAACTCTAAAAGGGTACTCCTTTCTTTACACCACTCTGTTTAGCTTCGTAAATAATAAACTTCGGGGGAGTGGTTTAAACTAGTCAAAGTAACGCAAGACTTAAATCCAGGTAATTTACTCAAATCCATCTGCCCTTATGACCACAGTTGCCATAGCTGCTTTGTTTTCCTCACTGCAGCCCCAGAAGACAGTACCTTTTTTAGCCTGATCAGCAGCCCCCAGCACACTCTGGCTATGTAATAAATGTTGATGTCAGAGCTACCATAAGAGACAGAAGTCATTTCATTTTATATCAAGACGCGAGCCACCATCTGGAGGACCAGATATGCCAATCTTAATTTGAAACCAGATTTTCAAATCTGACTCCAATGCAAGAGAAATGCTTATCAGCATTCACACTGAAAACTTGGGTTACTCTGCCCAGCAAACATTCATTTTGCCAGGACCCTCTTTCATGAGTGAAAGCGGATGGATTCTGCAAACAGCTAGAGCCCATTTCTGTATTAATTCAGACTCCTGTTTGACAAGAGTAGACACCCATTTGAGCAAGAATGAAACACAAGAAGGAAATGTATCATAAGGGTATAGAATATCTCCTTGAACCTAAAGGACGGAATGCAACGAAGACTCAGAAATAGACCAAAGATGAGGTTACCTCCTCTCTGTATCCCTCTACTCTATAAACTAGTTTTTGTTTTTGTTAACTTACATAGTAAAACATAGTAAAACCTACAACTTTTGTGATGAAATCCAGTCATTCAAGAGATCAAGCAAATGGGTATAAGAATTCCATGTCCCCTTTGATTTTGGTCAATTACCCATTCCTGGCCAATCAGCTGAGGAGGTAGGGGTCATATTTTTTGAAATATGATTGCCTATACTGTAGCCATATAAATAGAGCAAACAGTGAGGGGCTTGTCTTTGTAAGGAGGAGGGGACTGAGGGAAAGTGGATTTTGAGCAGATTAATCACTCTCTGTTGCCCTCTGTACTGTTATGTATATGCACTTATAAAAAGACAAATATCCCTATGGGGTACAATTACATACAGAGTAGAATTAGAAGGGAGAGGTTACTGATTGTAAAGGTTTGTGCAAATTAATATTTATTAAAATTAACTGGCTCTTTGAACACTCTAGAATTCAGTAAACTTTAATGCATAAAATGACTATTAAAAATTCCCACAACTGTTCTGTATTATGTAACTCCTCTCCTCCTCATCTATTTCTAGAACTCACCACACTGTGTCGGTATCATGGTAGGCATGCACCATATGATTCTGTATTGATGAGAGTCACCTACTTCCAGGTCTTCTAGTTGTTACGTTACTTAATGCTTTCATGTGAGGTAAATGTTTCTAAACCTGCTAGGAACTCCAGCTCAGCCTTTTTGAATTTTCTCAGCGATCCCAGGAGCTCTGTCTTTATATGACCCGTACGGATCTCATTACTTTCAACAGTTCTTATCTCCCTGCCTGCAAAATCATCCTCCAGGCGAAGAGTTTTAAAAAATTATTATCTACCACCACCCTTTTCTTGTGATGATGGTACAATTGACTCTCCATAGACTAATCACATTTCAGAATCATCGTATGTGAGGATAAATTTATGTGGTGTTGAGTTTATCACAACTAAATCTTTGGGGAAGAAGGTCCCCTTTTGATATAACTCTACTAGGGGTTTTTTTGTTTGTTTGTTTTTCAGAGCTACCAACTGATCTGTAATCCTCTCAAATATAAAAAGCCTTTTTGCCTTCTGTTCTTCATTTTACTTTTTGATCAGCTAATGTCATCTAAGGCAAGAACTTCCTTTTGTTCAAGAAAGAACTGCTTTCCATTGTGAATTCTACTCTAGATAGTGATGTTCTCATATGGTAATGTCTAACAGGACTTTCTAGTACTTTGGAAATAATTTCTAAGTCTATTTTGATGGATATAGTTAATTATGGATTCTGGCTTACCTACATAAAGTAAGTACATGTTTGGAATCAACTCAGTGAGAATATACTGTGTGCTTATGCCGTGCAAGTAACTGGGCAAAAAAAAAAAATGAAGATGACTCAAATGTTGTCCTGTGACATTAAGGCAGTCATGATCTATATAGTCTGTCTATAAATAAGTCCAATCAACTCTCTTGTCTGGAAGAAGTCAATATCAGATTAACTTATAGATGATTTCCAAGGACTACTATGAATCATTTTTCCTGATTTAACTCAATTCATTAAAACAGATATGAGGTCTGTTTCTTCATGGTTCACATTCTCAACTAACAATAATAACTATTATTTTTTGAGTTCCTTCTATGTGTCAGGCTCTGTGCTAAGTACATACATACACATACACAAGTGATTCAAATGTGCGACCAAGTTTGAGGCCCTTGCTGTAGCTCATTTTTATACATACATATATGAATCCACCAAGGGATTCCAAGGCATAGTCAAGGGTGAAACCTTCGCTTTTAGTTCCACTAGTCCAAAATGAATGAGAATCTCTGGACAAGCAGTCCAGGCATCTGTAGGTTTTAAAACCTGCCGGAGACTACCCAGTGAGTGCCTGAGAACCCCTGTGTTAACATGATGATGTTTTCCCATCTGTCTTTCACTCCATTTCACACTTTGTCTCCTGGTCTTCAGTGGAACATGAACCTTTGAGTTTCACATTCTCATTCTCTGTCAATTATATGCCATTCTTGAGTGGAAAAGGGACAGCTCTGTGCAGAGTTTAAGTGCTTCAACATTTAACCTTGGAACCCACTATCTTGGGGCTATATCCTACCTAGCACTGTAATTTACTAACTGTGTGGGCAAGTTAACCTCTCTGAACCTCTTGTTCCTCATCTGTGAAATAAAGATAGTAATAGTGCCTGGGATTAAATGAGATAATGCACACAGCTAGGCTGTTATGAAAAACAGGGAAAGAATGGCCTTCCACATTTTTTTTTTCCCCACAGAAGGGAAAATCTTTTGCCTCTTCTTTTAAAAGTGTTTCCAATGACTATTAAAAACTGGTGTTTGCCTAGGAAAAATCCTTGTCAGAGTGAAGTCCTTGGTTAGTTACCATGTATGTTCTTGTTTTTTACATTTTTATTTGCTTATCTATTCAGCTGTGCCAGGTCTTAGTTGCAGGGGTCTGTTAGTTGCAGCAGGCAGGATCGTCAGTTACGATGTGCTGACTCTTAGTGTTAGCACGCACATGGGCTCTAATTCCCAGACAGGGATCCATCCTAGGCCCCCTGCATTAGGAGTGAGGAGTCTTAGCCACTGGACCATCAGAGAAGTCCCCTATTACGTGTTTTGAAATGAATGGTGAACTATCAAACATTGTTCGGTTTTCTCTTTTTTTATATATATATTTTTTCAAGTAACAGTATTCCACAGCAAATCATTCTTTATTTTAAAACTTTTAATTGGTGGATAATTGTTCTACAGGATTGTGTTGGTTTCTGCCATACATCAATATGAATCAGCCATAGGTATACATATGGCCCCTCCCTCTTGAGCTTCCTCCCACCTCCCAGCCCATCCCACCCGTCTAGATTGTCACGCAACAGCTGATATAAAAATCATTCTTAAAGTTCTCTTTGGCCTAAATAATTTAGAGCAGCCCTCTCCACCCTTGTCGATGTCATTATGAGTTCATTTTCCTTCAAATAATTTCACAGCAAAGAGAGAACACACAGTGAATTATGAGTTACAAATAGAATGTCTTCCCCCAAAGCCGTATAAGGATGGTAGAAATCAAAGGTAAAGCTAATTGAAGCTCTTCCAAATTTTTCAAGACTGCCTAATCATTATAAATATGAGTGGTCCACATTCTCAAAATTGAACTACATTAGTGTTTTGTTTGAACTTCAATTTCAAACTGGCCTTTTTTCCTGGCATTTAATTACATTCTGATAGAGGAGTCACTTCCCAGGTGTCACAGTGGTTAAAAAGAATCTGCCTGCCAGTGAAGGAGATGCGAATTTGATCCCTGGGTCAGGACGATCCCCTGGAGAAGGAAATGGCAACCCACTCCAGTATTCTTGCCTGGAAAATTCCATGGACAGAGGAGCCTGGTGGGCTACAGTCCATGGGGTTGCAGAGTTGAACAGGGTGAACACACACATACAGAGGAGTTAATAAGTAATAGTCAGAGCCGCAGTGAGTGGTGAAGAAAACAAACTCCCAAACCTGAGGACCTAGGTTCGTATCGTGACTTTTCAGCTTCTAAGCTGTGTAATTTTTAGCAAGTTACTAACACCTCTGGGCCTGTTTGTGCTGTAAAATTGGAGATATTAATAGTAGAATAGTTCCTATCTTATGACAACTGAATGAATTAATCTAAGTGAAGCACCTAGCACAGTATGTGGCATATTGTAAGTGATTTCAAATATTTGATAGGGATGGTCAGTCCTGGGTGTCCATTGGAAGGACTGATGTTGAAGCTGAAACTCCAATACTTTGGCTCCCTGATGTGAAGAGCTGACTCATTTGAAAAGATCATGATGCTGGGCAAGATTGAGGGCCGGAGGAGAAGGGGAGACAGAGGATTAGATGGTTGGATGGCATCACCGACTCAATGGACATGAGTTTGGGTGAACTCCGGGAGTTGGTGATGGACAGGGAGGCCTGGCGTGCTGCGATTCATGGGGTCGCAAAGAGTCAGACACGACTGAGCGACTGAACTGGAACTGGAACTAGATTCATAATATTACTATTAAGCATATCTCTTAAAGCATTACAAATTACAACCCCTGAGCCAAATCCAACTCACCTCCTGTTTTTGCAAATAAAATTCTACTGGAACACAGTCCCATCATTTACATGTTGTCTCTGGCTGCTTTTGTGCTTACATGGGCACGTTGAGCAGTTGAGACAGAGACCACTAGGCACCCCAAGTCTAAAATATTTACTATCTGGCCTCTAGCTGTTTACAGAAAAAGTTTGCTGACCTCTGCTATAAGCAAGGGACTGTGCTAAATTTAATCCCCACAACATGAAAATTAATTTCTGTACATAACACTATGTGGTTACTATGTTATCCCTATTGTGCATAAGAAGAAGCAGAGACTCAGAGTTATTATGTAAGATAATACACTCACCAGTCACACAACTAGTAAATAACAAAATTAGAACTTAAAGCACATTTTTATGACTCCAAATACATGTCTCAGATGAGGTTATGTAGTTCTTTAATGATATGTGCTGACTGTGGTGGTTCCTAGTTACTTTGTCTTTCTTTGTCTCTAATCTCATACGTGGATGACACAGAGTACATATTTTAAAAGTCCATGTCCAAGACAATCAGTTCCGTTTCATCCATGTTGAGAACTCGTGCAGGTTGCTACGTGCTTGATCTAGTCTGTTTTCCCATCTCCATCTTTGTTGACATCCAGCTTCCCCTTCCTGGGAGGGAAATATTTGCCTTCACCAACAACGTTGCCTGCAGACAGCCAACTGTGCCATTGATGGGGAGGGTTGTAGGCTGTGGCTTTGTTTCCTCTTGGCTGCCCTGTAGGTAGTTAGGTGTAAGCCAATTGAAATGCCAAGTGTCTGAAGCTTTGCCTGCCAGAAGCTTATTTTGTTTAAGAAGGTTTGACTTCCCTTTGATTCACTTTTGAAAGATGTTATATGCATAAGCATTAAGTCCTAGGAACAGTGTCCCATGAGATCAATTTGCAAGACCCTTTAGTTTAGAAAGAAAGATCATTCTCTAGTGTCTATGTTGGTTTGATATGGAAATACATACACTTGCCCTACATCTTGATTGCCAGTGTGCTCAGAATTTGCTTTGTAAAGTCAGGCATTAAATCCATACTCTCTGCACCTTAATGTTCCTTTTTGGCATCTGCATATAGACACTGTCTACAGGATGAAGACCTTAGGCCCACGAAGAATGTGATGGAATAAATCTCAAATCTATGCCTTCATAAAGCCATCTTTGTTGTTGACTGAAAGAAGGACTGAAAAGTCTGGTGACTATAAATCCAGATAGTATACTTCCACTGATAATTAGGTTTCTTACAGATCTGAGATCCTCTGTGCTAGACTCAGAACGACAGGTGGTAGTTCATTTTGCAAAAGGGCTTATTCCAAAACTCTAAGAAAGACATTATTAGATTGTCAAGTGATTTTTGGAGTTTTCCAGTTACATAAAAGCATCTCCTCAGGATCTTTTGCTTCATAAAATGTTTATAAAGCCTAATTAGCATTTATTTGTCCTCACTATGCACAGAAGTTGCCTGGATAGTACTATTTAATATAAAAATGTATATTAAATAGTACTATCCAGGCAATTTTTATAAACAATTATTTATGTTTTTAATCAGAGGTTAATTACTTTACAATATTGTGGTGGTTTTTTCTGAACATCAACACGAATCAGCCACAGGTGCACATGCATCCCTCGATCCTGAACCCCTCTCCCACCTCCCCCTCCACTCCATCCCTCTGGGTTGTCCCAGGGCACCAGCTTTGAGTGCCCTGCTTCATGCATCAAACTTGCAGTCCAGGCAACTTTTGTGTATATCATTCGTGCCACTGTACCATGGAAATCGTATGCCTTAGTGAAGAGTCTTGGTATGATTTTACCCTGCAGTCACCCTTCAGTGGTTACACAGCATGACCGACTCAATGCACATGAATTTGAGCAAAAGTAGGGAGATACTGAGGGATAGGGATGCCTGGTGTGCTACAATCCATGGGTTTATGAAGAATTGGACACAACAACTGAATAATAAACTATACCTGGCATTATGATGGGCGCTGGAGAAGTAAAAGCGTGAGGATGTATTAGGTTCATCTATGTGCCCAAACTTTCTATTCATTTCAAAGAGTCTTCTTTCTTCTCTTACTTAGTGTCATTTGTGAGTTCCCTGCCAGAGTTAAGGACGCCCTGACAGGGTCATGAGTAGTACTTACAGTTTCTAAGAGTGACATGGCAACGTGTGTGTGTGTGTGTGTGTGTGTGTGTGTGTGTGTGTGTGAAGGAGCTCATGCTTGTTTTCTGAAACTGTAGCCTTGGAACATCATTTACATATTATGCATTTCATTCAGCTTTAGTTTTAATACAAAACAATGATTGTATTCCTTAAATAATCTAAACCCTTTCTGACTATTATCATTGAAACTAATACCTGAGATTTAAGGTGACATTTCCTCATTCCATGAAAGAAACTTGTGCTATTTTATGATTAAAGATGAATTATTCATCCTAAATAAAGCATATACTGTGTAATTTTAAAAAGCATATTCAGTATTTCGTTATAGCATTATTTTTAGAAATCAAATAAAATTCCTAATGTCTTAACTCACATTATGAAAACTCAGGCTTGGAACTTGGCTGAGAGACAAGGAAAAACAGTCTTAGAAGGAGTTTGGAGGGAATATGCCACTGCATGACTGCATATTGAAATCACTAGCTTTCAATTTTACCTTTATAAAAAGTTACTATGAATTTAAAAGAAAAAAAGTGGTTGAAATAACTAAACTAGATACTCAACTTGTATTAATGAAGCCCCAAAGCTCATTAGCAGTTTTAGTAGCCACATCACACACATAATCATTCACTCAGTCATATTTGACTCTTTTCAACCCCATGGACTATACCCACCATACTCCTCTGTCCATGGAATTCTCTGGGCAAGAATACTACAGTGGGTAGCCATTCCTTTCTCCAGGGGCTCTTCCCCACCCAGGGACTGAACCCAAGTCTCCTGCTGACTACCGCATTGGCAGATGGAGTCTTTGACACGGAGCCCCGTACTACATCACACAGAGGCCTCATTCTGAGTTCACTGTCAATTTAAATCTGTCTCCTTTTTTCAGAGCCATCGCTGCTGTTAAACCTCTTTTCCATGTATTCTTACACCTTTTTTTCTAATAGGTCGTATCTAATATATATCTCTATTACTTCTTGCTATCTTCAGCTCATTATCCCATGAATTTGTTTCTAAATCTTAGCACCGACCTCTAATTTATTAGCTCTCCCTAATAGATCCCCAGCATCTTTAGGTGTAGATAGCAGGCACACTGAGTCTTCATTGTACCAGGTTCCTTTAGACCTCGTGGATCTCTATTCCAAACTGTGAAGCTAGCAATCAATTCTACTAGGCCTTTTTAAAGAGTTTATGGCTATCTGATGTCTTTTGAATATAAACTTAAGTGACCAAAGGGGCCTTTTGAATGGTCTGTCTAAAGCTTAATAATTAGCCAACAATTTTATCACAATGGACTATAGATCTCATGTGATTGACCATCGATGCTTTAGCTGTACTTCAAAAACCTATTTTGTAGAAAATTAGGTTGTAATTTTTTGCATTGTTAAATGATATTTATCTGAGAAACTGACCCAAAGAGAGTTTTTGTACACTGGTGGTTTAGAAAAGGGTTTTTTATTGTGAAAGTTAATGAACCACAATACAGGTCACTTTAATTGTACTTTATATGTGAACTTTTTCTACAATGAAACTAAGAAAATTATCTCTGCCCATGAGTCAAAGATAACTTTTTAATTAAAATAAAATTGTGAATTCTGCCAGCTACTGTATAGTCCATGTTGATAAAGACAGCCCTATATCTTTAAAGTTTATACTTGTAGATGCTGGAAAACATGCCTGTACAACCTCTACCTTGAATCAAGGGGAACTTGAATATATTTATAAGTCTGCAAGTGTTTTGCCTTGATTTTTCAATTATTCCATCTGTGGCTAATCATATTAGATATTTGACAGCACTTCTTAAGCTCATATTTTTTTTTTTCCCAGAGGAAACACATAAAAAGCTTTCATCAGTCTGGCCTCTTTGTAATTAATTTTTTCATTTTATATAATCTTTAATAACTACCTCATTTTTCTAGCTATTATGAATTAGGGTACCCTGAATAACTTTGTACATACAGCTTTGTTAACTAACTACTAAACTACTAAAAGTAGAAGAGACTTTTAGAATTGATATTACTGGGTCACAGAATACATCCATTTAAATATCTATAGATACTGCCAAAAAATGTCTGTTAATAATTCCCCAGTTGTGTCTGTGTCTGCTTTTATGTAAGATCATAAACTCTGGACATTAACCTTCTTTATCCTTTTTATAAAACTGATTAGGAAAAAATATTTCCAACTTTACATTTCCTAATTATAAATGAGGGTCTGTTTTTCTTCATTTATTTCTTTACTTTAAAGCAAAGCTTCTGTTGAGATGGGGGCTCTTATCAGTAGGAAGTCTAAATGGCTGCAATGTTTGCTTCTTTTAAAGATAATTTTTAATTGAGACATACTATACACTGAGAACCCACTCTAGTATTCTTGCCTGGAGAATCCCGTGGACAGAGGAGCCTGGTGGGCTGCTGTCCATAGGGTCACGCAGAGTTGGACATGACTGAGGCGACTTAGCAGCAGCAGTAGCATACACTGAGAAAGATGGATTTAGAAAAGGCAGGGGAACCATAGATCAAATTGTCAACATCCCTTGGATCATTGAAAAAGTGAGACCGTTCCAGAAAAACATCTACTTTTGCTTTATTGACTACACCAAAGCCTTTGACTGTGTGGATCACAATAAACTGTGGAACATTCTTAAAGAGATGGAAATACCAAACCACCTGACCTGCCTCTTGAGAAATCTGTATGCAGGTCAGGAAGCAACAGTTAGAACTGGACTTGGAAAAACAGACTGGTTCCAAATCAGGAAAGGAGTACGTCAAGGCTGTATATTGTCACCCTGCTTATTTAACTTATATGCAGAGTACATCATGTGCAATGCCAGGCTGGCTGAAGCACAAGCTGGAATCAAGATTGCCAAGAGAAATATCAATAACCTCAGATATGCAGATGACACCACACTTATGACAGAAAGCAAATAAGAACTAAAGAGCCTCTTGATGAAAGTGAAAGAGGAGAGTGAAAAAGTTGGCTTAAAGCTCAACATTCAGAAAACTAAGATCATGGCATCTGGCCCCATTACATCATGGCAAATAGATGGTGAAACAGTGGAAACAGTGAGAGATTATTTGGGGGGCTCCCAAATCACTGCAGATGGTGACTGTAGCTATGAAATTAAAAGACACTTGCTCCTTGGAAGAAAAGTTACGACCAACCTAGACAGCTTATTAAAAAGCAGAGATATTACTTTGCCAACAAAGGTCCACCTAGTCAAGGCTATGGCTTTTCCAGTAGTCATGTATGGATGTGAGAGTTGGACTATAAAGAAAGCTGCTGCTGCTAAGTCACTTCAGTCGTGTCCAACTCTGTGCGACCCCATAGATGGCAGCCCACCAGGCTCCCCCATCCCTGGGATTCTCCAGGCAAGAACACTGGAGTGGCTTGCCATTTCCTTCTCCAATGCATGAAAGTGAAAAGTGAAAGTGAAGTCATTCAGTCATGTCTGACTCTTCGAGACCCCATGGACTGCAGCCTACCAGGCTCCTCCATCTACTGGATTTTCCAGGCAAGAGTGCTGGAGTGGGTTGCCATTGCCTGAGCACCAAAGAATTGATGCTTTTGAACTGTGGTGTTGGAGAAGATTCTTGAGAGTCCCTTGGACAGCAAGGAGATCCAACCAGTTCATCCTAAAGGAAATCAGTCCTGAATATTCATTGGAAGGACTGATGCTGAAGCTGAAACTCCAGTATTTTGGCAACCTGATGCGAAGAACTAACTCATTGGAAAAGACTCTGATGCTGGGAGGGATTGAAGGTGCCAGGAGAAGGGGACAACAAAGGATGAGCTGGTTGGAAGGCATCACTGACTCAATGGACATGAATTTGAGTAAACTCTGGGAGTTGGTAATGGACAGGGAGGCCTGGCGTGCTGCAGTTTATGGGGGTCACCAAGAGTTGGACATGACTGAGCGCCTGAACTGAACTGATACACTGAGAAAAGTATACAAGTCATGAGTGAACAGCTCAATGAATTCTTACTAACTGTATTCATGCATGATACCACAATTCACATAAAGAAATAGAATAATACCAGCAATCCAACAACATCCCTTGTGACCCCTTTCAGTCACAACTCTGTCCTCCAAGGGAATTATTTTCCTAAGTTTTAATACCATATAGTTTTGCCTTTAAAAAAGACATTTAAAATCATCAATATCGTATATCCTCTTTGGTATCTGGCCACTTTTTTGCCTTTGTTCCATACAGGAGTAGATGGCTCGTTTTCATTTCTGTATACTGGTCTATTACATAAACATACCAGAAATTTCGTCTGCTGTTGATGCACATTTAAGTTATTTCCAGTTTGGGGCTGTAATGAATTAAGCTGCTATAAACATTTTTGAAAAGTTCTTGGATGGCTGCTTTCATTATTCTTGAGTATATACTGTTGGAGGAGAAATATTTTTAGGTTCCATGGCTAGTCTAATAACCAAATTGACATAAAACAGATGAACAGGAGAAAAATTAAGTTTAATTACATGTAGACCTCCTGTATACTTGGGAGAGACTCTAGAAAAGTGAATAACTTGCTCAAATGGACAAAGCTGCTACCTTTATACCGTCTTTCAGTTCAGTTCAGTCGCTCAGTCATGTCCGACTCTTTACGACCCCATGAATCGCAGCACGCCAGGCCTCCCTGTCCATCACCAACGCCCAGAGTTTACCCAAACTCATTGCTGCTGCTGCTAAGTCGCTTTAGTTGTGTCCAACTCTGTGCAACCCCATAGACGGCGGCCCACCAGGCTCCCCCATCCCTGGGATTCTCCAGGCAAGAACACTGGAGTGGCTTGCCATTTCCTTCTCCAATGCATGAAAGTGAAAAGTGAAAGTGAAGTCGCTCAGTCGTGTCCGACTCCCAGCGACCCCATGGACTGCAGCCTACCAGGCTCCTCCATCCATGGGATTTTCCAGGCAAGAGTACTGGAGTGGGGTGCCATTGCCTTCTCCGCCCAAACTCATTAGCTAAGGACAAAAGATACTGCGGTGGGATCAATGAGTTACAGGAGATGACCAAAAAGAGCACAGTACACAAGGGTTGGTTTGCAGATTGAAGTTCCTGCCATCTCCATTAGTAGGAGTTCTTAGAGACTGAGTCATCCTCTTCTTCCTGGTACAACAAGGGAGACACCCCTACAATTGGAGTTTCCCTTAGAAATGTAAATAGTTTTTTAAAAAGAATAACTTGTAGTTGGCTTTCAGAGCTGTTTTATGCCCCAATTTTCTTTAAAATATCAGCTTAAAATAATTCATATGCCAAAGAGGCATATTTTGGGATGACCAATTCTGCTCCCCTACAATACCTGGAAGAGAGAAAAAATTCCCCATAGGAGATTAATCAGTTCTACTAAAAGACCACTTTAATCATGTCATTGCACTCAATGTCCTTAGAATAAACTAAGAACATTTTAACATGGATTTTAGGGGTTGCACATCCACTCCAGTATTCTTGCCTGGAAAATTCCATGAACTAAAGAGCCTGGCCAGCTACAGTCCAGCTACCATACATGGGGTCACAAAAGAGTCAGACCTGACTGAGTAACAACAACAGCATATTAAGAGATATACCTTTTCATCTAAGCAACTTACCTACAAAGCAGGGCAACTTTTGTTTTCCAAACATCTCCTCTCATTTTCCTATGAATAGCCTTCTTTCCCTTTGTAACTCCAGGCCCCTAGCCCTTTCCTTAGCTCAGGATGCTTTGTAAGCCTCAACTACCTGACTGCCCTTTGAGTCTCACATTTCTATGAGCTCCTGTACCTATGAAATTAAATTTGTTTTTAATCTACATTATGTCAATTTAATTATTAGACTAGTCAAAGAACCTACAAGGAAAGAAGTTTCCGTCCGCTTCAAAGGCAAAATAGGAATAGTTCAGGCTTTGTGAGCCAAAAAGGCAAAACTGAGGCTATTCGTAGATACTTAAATATCATGGTAAAGGGAAAACAAAACTACACACAATTTTCATTGCTGAAATTTAAAATATAATAATAGAGTAAAACTGACTATGTCTGTAACCTTCCAACACAAAGAGCAGCAGTGGCCCTCCGAATGTACTGAACTCACTCAATTCAACCACACATACTCAAGTAAAACAGAGCTAGAGCCAATACAAATAAATAAGAATTTTAATAATGCTAATTCTTATGGTTTTTTCTTGGATATTTCCTGGAGTGGGCATGAGATGTATCAACTTAAAAAAATAGTCACAACCTGCAAGTTGAGAGTTCTGTTTTATTTGGTGGGAATTTTTAGGACTTCAAGCCTGGGAAACAGCATCTCAAGTGACCCTGGGAGAATTGTTCAGAGGACCTAGGGGGAGGAGTCAGGTTATCCAGAAGCTTGTAACAAGAGGCCAGTAGTCTGAACATCAAAAGATTATTGTTAATTAAGGAAAACCAGGTGTCTCGGAAGTTAGCACTTCTCTATGCATGGGAAGATGCAAGAGACGGGGCTTACTGAAGTCATTCCTTTCGTGTGCATCTCACCCATCTGGGGCCAGCATCCTGGGACTTGACTTTTCACACCTTAGTTCCTTGCTCACCTTGGGGAGTGACTGATGGCTGCCAGTAGCCAGCACTGTTCTTCCTGGGTGCCCCTGGGGCTCAGAGGCTCACATTCGGAGGGCCAGAATCACGAATCGTGCGTGGCTGTGACAGCCTTGTTCACTGATACGGCAGGAAATATCCCATTTCACAGATGGCCCTCTTGAGTCAATTGTTCTCCCCTTTTAATTTGTCTTGTCTCCTACACTGTTAGCATCTCTCCAGTCTAATGAAGGAGTTAGTGACTTTCTGAGGGAATTTTGACCTAACATGTTTTTTGGCCATTCCCCCATGGGCTTTTTAAAATTAACTCTGTTTAAAAAATAAATAAATAAATAAATAAAATAATATAACTCTGTTTAACAGATAAAGGAACTGATGGTTAGAGTCATTTATCAAGGATTCCACAGTTAAATTCATCCCAGAACCAAGGGTAAAATCACACCCTGAATAATCGAAATCTGTTCTCCTGACTGCCGTTTCAGATTGCTCCTCTCAGCTTCCAAAGACAACGTCATGAACCAAAGAAAAAGTGAGGTGATGAGTTTAGGGCTGAGAGATTGAGGGTGTGAAGTGACTGAGTAGGAAAGAAGACATTCTAGGCTAAGACAGAGGTCTAAGTGAATCTGTGAAGGAAAAAAGGAGAAAGGCATTCCTTGTGTAAGACTCTTCTCTGAGGACTTTGCATTTTTGCAAACACTTGTCTGGAAACAGCATCCTTCCAAATGGCTTTCATGCATTATTGAGTGTGGTGGAAATTTGGTATGTGACGCCTAGGCCTCCTCAATAGCTTCAATTCCCATGTTGACCCCATTAACCTGAATATAATTTGCTGTGAAGAAGAAAACTTTAGCCTTAGGTTGAAATTTATGTACTTTTCAGCCAGCTTTTCCCTAATGTTATTTCATTACAAGCATTCACTTACATAGCTGTTTCTTCAGGGAACTCAAAACTTTAGTAACCATATTCTGCTCTTCAGATTATCACTCATAAAATGTGTATTGACGAACTGACATCTAACCAAGGAAAAGCAGTCTTTTTTTTTTTTTTTACAGACTTCTCACTTCAAGGTCACTTTATGTCTGACTTATCTAAAGGCATAAGATGAAACTCTGAAAGATGGCATTTTTTTACATTAGGTGGGAAAATGTCTCTCTCATTTAGTCTAAATAAGTTAAAGTCTAAATTAATCTATTTCTACACGTTGCTTCTACATTGCTCAAATGTCAGTTAATCAATACTGTTTGGTCATAAAAATGTTAAGGTCTAATTTACATCACTTAAGAGCTGAAATTCAGTGTATTTGCGTCAGTCAATATAATTAAAACATCAAAAGCGATGATTATGAAATTTTACAGTTTGAGTCAAACTGTACTGAGCTGTTCGTATTTATTACTCTATTCTTCACAAATATCTAATGAAGTTATTTTCACAATCCCATTTTACAAAGCTCAGAGACTTTAAGAGATGCATGTTTTACATGACCTAGTTGGGATTGAAACCCGTGTTTGGTTTACTACTGCGCTCGAGAGTCTTCACTATAGTATTTTACCAATTCTTTCGTGACTCTGCTACTTGGAATTTCTTAACAACAGAGGCTCAACCATCCAGTTGACCATGAGTCAGTTCACCCGATTGTTTGACTATCAATTGCTAGGAATCAATATGGTGACTTATTTGGACTTTGTCTGCAGTAGATGTCTCATAAAATCATTGTCTAATTGATTCTCTCTCCCAATTGCTCTCAGTAAATTTAAAAGATGATTTTTATTACAGGAACACTAATAGTAACAAAGACAGCTACACAGTTTGTGCATTTACTATGTTTCAGGCACTGTATCAAATACTTTATGTGCATTTAAAAAAAATTAAGTTCTCATAAAGATTTTACATACAATGTTAGAACCCTAAAACTAAATTCCCAGGGTATCATAGAAAGGTGTCTTGTCTTTGTACCCAGTTCCTGGCACACAGCTGGTAAAATCCTTGGACTCTCTAAAGTAATAAGCGTATTTTGTATGCTAATGAGATGACTAGTGGCTGGGGATCCCTTAGATAGTTTTGGGACAGAAGTTGATCACCAAAACGACCCAGGTACCAGGAAAACCAAGGTATAAGAGGGTTGGAGAGAAGCAGGCTGGAAGTTGTGTTAATCACAAATGGCCAGCAATTTAAATCAGTCATGCCTATGTAAGGTCAATAAAACCTTCATAGAATGACAGGTTTTTGAGAGTGTCTGGGTTGCTGAATGCTTTGCGATGTGGGGAGGTGGCAGTACCTGGAGCAGTAATAGAAGCTCTACTTAAACCTCCCTCCTCCCAACCCATGACCATACCTTGTCCTCGGCATCCTATTGTCCTATTTGGCTATTCCTGAGTTGAATTATTTATAGTAAACTAGGAAGCATAAACTGCCTTCCTGAGTTTTGTGAGCCATTCCAGCAAATTATTAAATCAGAGGAGTCATGAGAACCCCTGAAGTTATCACCAAGTCAGGCAAAAGGTAGTTTGGCCATCGCATTTGCAACTGTTGTCTGAAGTGAGGTCGGTGTTGGAGAGTCCTTCAACCTGTGGGGTCTGCACTAACTGCAGGTAGTTAGGGTCAGAATTGAATTGAATTGAATTATTGGATACCAGTTGCTGTTGGGGACTTGGAGCAGTGACATGAAAAATAACACCACAGAATTCTTTAAATAACTGAAGCCAATACAGTCAAAAAGAAGAGAATTTTTCAGCACATTTAAGAAAGAGCCCAGAGTAAGAGCCAGCAGTGTTGGATCTACACGAGGGCCAGGTCCATCACTATCTCTTCTGTCCACTGTTCTCCAGATCAGTTCGATTCCTCACTGAATCTCTGAAAAGATCAGCTTGCATCTAGTCCAACAGAAAGTAAGTTTTTTCCCAGTATTTCCCCTTAACTTTGATTCAGCCTGATTGAACCAACTTGGATCACAAGCCCATCTTCAGACCAGTTTCCATGACTGTAGAAAGACTATGTGGTGTGGCCAGGTCTAGGTCACAGTCCCACCCCTGAAAGCTTTAGTTCACCTGCTCTACATGGACTGCAAATAAGGTGGGAGTAGTCACACCCCAAAGGAAACCTGACATGCTCTTATCAGAAGAAAGAATGAAAAGATAGGCGAGTAAAAACAGTTGGGTTTTGTCTTACTAACTGGCAAATTTCGACTTGTCAGTTAAACCTCCTGACCCTTAATTTAGTTGTTGTTAAGTTCTTTTCTTCTCTGAACAATAAGATTCTTAAAGACCAAAATGTACATTTTCATATTTGTTTAGATCTTATGAGTGCTGTTGATTTTTAGGAGATGTCCTTGGTAACTGAAATCAAATATCAAATGAGGTAGAGATTTTTACCAGAAATTACCTAACTAATCCCTAAACATTGGAGAAAAAGTGTACCACGTGGGTATGAGTTGACAGACATGTAGATTCTCCCCATAGGATCCTTTATATTGTTGGTAGAATCCATGTTCTTACAGTTGTATAACTTCCAACTAGGGACTACTCCCAGCGCTTAGAGGCCATCTGCAATTCCTTGCCATGTGGACATTTCCATATATCCTCTCCCAAAGTCAGCATTGGAAATAGAGTGTCTCTGTGATTGTTGTATTAATAGTTATTGTTCAGTCGCTAAGTTGTATCTGACTCTTTGCAGCCCCATGGACTGCAGTAAACCAGGCTTTCCTTTCCTTCGCTATTTCCCAGAGTTTGCTTAAACTCATGTCCATTGCTTAAACTCATGTCCAGTGATGTTATCCAACCATCTCATCCTCTGCCAACCCCTTCTCCTTTTGCCTGCAGTCTTTCCCAGCATGAAGGTCTTTTCCAGTGAATTGGCTTTTTGCATCAGGTAGCCAAAGTATTGGAGCTTCAGCTTCAACAACAGTCCTTCCAGTGAGTATTGGAGCCTCTTTAGTGCATATTAACAAGACTTGATAGAGGTGGAGCTACAGATAAAGACAGAGATACAGATAAAAGATCATTATGGGAATGACATCACATTATCTTAGCCATACCTATAACCTAATCACAGAAGTGCTATTCTGTCACCTTTGCTATACTACATTCCATACTCTATATCCTAAAAGTACCATCCTCACTAAGGGGAGAGCATTAGGCAGAGCATGAAGAGGGGCCCACTCTAGAGTCTGTCACAGGCCTCATCCTTAGGTATTTGCTCACCCTATTCTTTAAACCTAAAGTGTGTATCTCCTATCACCATAAGAATAAATAATCCCTGAAGGACCAAAGACCTGAATCAAATCCTTTTACTTCAGCAAGTCTTACTCAATCCATTAGGATGAAGATAGTATCTTGTAATCCTTCAGACACTCCAGTAATGGAAAGAGTCTACCCTCTCATGGCTCTTATTACTTTCTACTTTGAATTATTTATTTTTATTTTCTCTCTGTCTTAGATCTCTGACTAGATCTTTGAAGTCAAGGATACTTCCTTTCATTTTCTCATATATTTTTAAAGCATTTATCAAAAATTGTAACATGTACCAATATATCAGAACTACATTTTATTGCAAGTAATAGGAATCTCATCTGGGTGGTAGGTTAAGCAAACTGGTAGGCATTTATTTTTTCTCATGAAATAGTCAATCTGGAGGCATGTTTGGTGACTTGGGTTTAGTTGCTTAACACTCTCCAGGTTAAAGTCTATGATTTTCTTGACCTCTTCTTTGACCTTCCTTTCTCTCATTGGCACAAAATGGCTGCTATATTTCCAGCCATCTAGCCTTTATTTCAGATAGGAAGAAGCAAAAAATAGTAAACAGGAAGGGGCAAGTGTTATGTAAGGAAAGCAAAGTCTTCCTAGATATACTTAGCAAATTTGCACATATAACCCATTGACAAGAACTGTGTCACGTGTCCATCATAGTTATAAGGGGAACAGAAAAATAGTTTTGAATGCATGAGTATATGGTCCTCTGATCAAAATTGTTGTTTTAGCTCTATGAAAAAGAATACGATAAGTATTGAGTGACCTAACAAGGGAAGTAAAGGAAGTTTTCCCTCAGGAGGTGGCACTGAGAGAGAGGTCAGTTTTGGAAGCTGTCTTAGAGTACTGCATATAACAAATGTATAGAAAAGAAGAAATTAGAATTGCAGAGAATCTTCTTAATATCTTTGGTATAACTCAGCTTCATGACTCTTTGTGGTAGAATATATAATTAAAAAAACATGTTCTACCCAAAGTTAGCTGCCAGCTTCAGGCAGAGCTGTATCAAGTAGCAGTAACAATAATGCGAGGAAGCACTCCATTTTTCCACTTGGCTTCCCTCTTTGTTGATTCCATTCATTTATACTCTTTTTTTTTTTTTAAGCTTTACAGTATTGTATTAGTTTTGCCAAATATCGAAATGAATCCGCCACACGTATACCTGTGGTACTAAGATAGTGGCAGACTCCTGATTTACATCTTTTAATTAGAAAGACTTCCAGAAAAAAATATTTTCCCAAGAATGAATAGTTTACAATTGGATCTCATTGTGTACAGCTTGAGCTAGGACTGGTACCAGTCCTTGGAGCTCTAGACTGGTCACTAGAGAATTCATAATCCACTTAGCTAGTTTTGAGTCTTTGCACTCTTCTGGATCAGGGGTAGAACCAACAACTTCAAAACTCTATGAGCTAACATTGGAGAAGAGGCCTTTGGCTCCCTAAGGAAAACAAAGAAGCAAGTACCAGTAGAAGTAGCAGAGTTTGCTGGGCAGATAAAAAGAATAAAGAATTTTCTATTCTGTAGTAGCATTCTATTTTCTGTTCTCTATAGAAGAACAGAGAAACTTCTCTTTGGAGGAAGTTTCCCCAATGGCTCAGTGAGTAAAGAATCTAGCTGCAATGCAGGAGACACAGGAGAAGCATGTTCTATCTTTGGGTCAGGAAGATCCCCTGGAGGGGAAAATGGCAACCCATTCCAGTATTCTTGCCGGAAAATTCCATGGACAGAGGAGCCTGGTGGGCTACAGTCCGTGGGGTCTCAAAGAATTGGACACGACTGAGTCAGACACAACTAACACTTCACTTGCACAAAGTAGAAATGACTAATGGCATTAATGACTGCCACAGTTAATAATAGCAATACTAAAAACAAACACTTACTTTGTGGTTTTTTTTTAATTATACTCATCCATTCAAACTCATTCTGCTGCTGCTGCTGCCAAGTCGCTTCAGTCGTGTCCGACTCTGTGCGACCCCATAGGCGGCAGCCCACCAGGCTCCACCGTCCCTGGGATTCTCCAGGCAAGAACACTGGAGTAGGTTGCCATTTCCTTCTCCAATGCATGAAAGTGAAAAGTGAAAGGGAAGTCGCTCAGTCCTGTCTGACCCTCAGCGACCCGGTAGACTCCAGCCTTCCTGGCTCCTCCGTCCATGGGATTTTCCAGGCAAGAGTACTGGAGTGGGGTGCCATTGCCTTCTCCATTCTCAGAAATCTGAGAATCCAGCCTGCTTTACACAAACCAGAAGGCAAAGTGACTGTATGTTTTTAGATTAGTTGAGTATGAGATTTCCAAAGAGCAGGGTTTAAGTAGGACTAATACCCTTCCCTCAGTCACCAAATCCACACTGAATGCCCTGGTGGTCATCTACTCACATAAACATGCCTCCCTTTGTGCTGAGCTGGTGGAGCAGGTCAATTAAGTGACGCTCATTTCAAGTGCAGAATGGTCCCGTGTAGCTTCACGTCTGCCTGGTGGCCAGACTAAGTGATTTCAGATGGCCTCAGACTTCTGATCACATCCATGCAGCCAGGGAGGAAAGGAAACCTTGTTTATCATCTTGATAAACAGTCCCTTTCAATGCCTCCGGACGCTTTATGTAACTCGGTAGAGTCAAATACTATTAAATTGTCATCACTGTCAAAAAGAGAAGTAATAAGTTTTTCTACCTGAGTCATAGTTAATGACTTCTACAATGTGTAACACAAATCAGAGTTTCTGTTTGCCTTCTTTTCCCCTAAATGTGTGTTTTCTGATCTTGCTGACTGTGGAGGAGAGGCACAGTCTCATGATATGAAGAAATATATACTTTTGTGATTACCTCTCAGCTACACCAATAAAACACCGAGATGACAAGGGCCAGATCCTTGGCTTGGATGAGATATGTGCACAGAGGAAGCTGAGCAGCTATATCTCATTCCCGTTCTTCATGGATGGCATCAATTTGAAAGACTGTATTTCATGGGTAAAAGCCTTGGAATGGTTCCACCTTAGTTATCACTAAATATTTACAGAAGCAAGTTAAGCTCTCTTAAGGGGGTAATACACCTTTTTTATTCTCATCACCTTAAAGAATAATACATGAGTCAGATTAGGCTGTATTGAACTGCAATAACAAACCACCTGCAACTCTCATTGGCTTAAAACAATGAAGGTTTATTTCTTGATCAAGCAACACGCCCTTTGTGGTTCCTCAGTGCGATTGTGCTTGGAGGTGTCACCCAGGAACTAGAACTGCTGGGGCAGCCAATATCCAAAATAGGGGTGGGCACACGATAGTCCATAGACCAAATCTGGCCCACCATTTGGTTTTCTTTTTATAGCTTATGAGCTAAGAATGATTTCGACCTTTTTCATTGGCTAGAAAAAATCAAAAGAGGAATATTTTATGACCCCTAAAAAATTACATGACGTTCAAGTTTCACTTTCCATACACAAAATTTTATTTATGCACAGCCATACCTTTTATTTATGTTTTGTTCATGGTTGTGTTCCAACTGCAGAGTTTGGTAATTGCCACGGAGATCAGATGGCCAACAATACTAAAAACATTTTTGACCTGAGACTTTTATAGAAAAAGTTGGCTGATCCCTGATCTAAAACACTGCTGGTTACTACACCAACAGGAAGAGAGCTCCAGAGTCTTCCACAAGGAATTAAAAGCTTGGTATGAAAGTGATGGGCTTCCCTGGTGGCTCAGCAGTAAAGAATCTTCCTGCCTGTGCAGGAGACCTGTGTTCAATCCCTGGCTCAGGAAGATCCCCTGGAGAAGGAAATGGCAACCCTCTCCAGTATTCTTGCCTGGGAAATCCCAAAGACAGAGGAGCCTGGTGGGTTACAGTCCATGGGGTTGCAAAGATCAGACACAACTTCGCAACTAAACAATATGAAAATGACAGATCACTTCCTTTAATAAAGAAATACTCAGATGGCCCCGCCTCCCACAAGGGGACTGGGAACTACCCTAAACCTAGGGGAAGGAGAGTCAGAGATAGTCTTTCAGAATCCTAATGGTTACAACAGCTAAAATTAAAAATAGCAAGACTATTAACAGCAAACACTTGTATGGTTCTTCAGGCATACTTCAAGTGCCTCATTTATCCTCACAACTCCCTAATCATGAAAGTATTGTTATTTTCCCCATTTTACAGATGAGGAAACTAAGAATAGAAAGTGTAAATGATCTTCTTGACATAATACAGATCCCAAAGGGTGGAGGCAGCATTTAAATCCCGTCAATATGGCTCTAAAATACAATCTCAAATGCTATAGTCTTAAATATCCTACTACAAGTGGATCCTTTAGGTATAAGAAAAGTCCCAGCCATTGATAATGTAGAGACCACTTCTTCACAAAACCGTTATAGAGTTGAATATGTGTGTGTGTGTGTGTGTGTGTGTGTGTGTGTGTGTGTTAATCACTCAGTCCTATCTGACTCTTTGTAACCCCATGGACTGTAGTCCACCAGGCTCCTCTGTCTGTGGTATTCTCCAGGCAAGAATACTGGAGTGGGTTACCATACCCTTTTCCAGGGGATCTTCCCAACCCAGGCACTGAACCCTGGTCTCCTCCTTTGCAGGCAGATTCTTTACCATTTGAGCAACCAGGGAAGCCCATAGGATTCAATAGACATAAGCAAAATGTTAATTTTAGTATTTGTGTAACAGATTTCCTAAAACTTAGTAATTCACTTAGGAGTTTGAGAGTGATTAGACCACGTTGCTGCTGCTGCTAAGTCGCTTCACCATAGATGGAAGTAAAAGCTAATGCCTATGGATTTTCATGTGGTTCTCCTGTGGGTACCACAGAAAGGACTTAGAATTTAAGATCAGTTTAAGACTCAGCAAGAGGACCCAGCAGAGAAAATCAGACCCTAAAGTAAAAACGCTTCTTTCAGGGGATGTTATTTTAAAGCCATTTCTCCTTGGATAATCTGAAATTGTATCTTGATCTTCTTGTTTTTGCTTCTAAGCTAACTCAGGAATATTGTTCCGTGAGTGTGTATTTTTGTTTAGCTGGAAGAAAATATGTCATAAAATAGTTATGATTTAGAGACAATAGATTCTGGGCCATTGCATTGCCTGCTGTTCTTCTATGTTTTGATAATGGAGTTTGTGTATTGTCATTACTCATGTTCCTTTTAATATCCATACACTTACCATGGAGGCTAATAGAAGAATCCCATTTTAAGAGAATTATTTTTAAAATCTTATTGTTATTTATTTATTTTTGGCTGCTCTAGGTCTTCATTGTTATTGTTATGGTTGGGTTTTCTCTAGTTTTGGTGAGCAGGGACTACTCTCCTTGAGGTGCTGGGGCTTCTCATTGTGGTGGCTTCTCTTTTGGAGCACAGGATCTGGGATGTGGACTTCAGTAATTGCAGCATGTGGGCTCAGGGATTGCCGTGCGAGGGCTCTAGAAAGCAGACTCAGTAGTTATGGAGCAGAGGCTAAGCTGCTCCATGGCAGGTGGGATCCCCCCAAACCAGGGATCAGACTGGTGTCCCTTACATTGCAGAGCAGATTCTTAACCACTAGACCACCAGAGAAGCCCTCCTTAAGAGAATTTTTAAAAGTTTATCATTGTTACGGGGCTTCCTTCTCAGAGTGTATTCCTGCTGGTATGCCATTAAATAAACATCACGAAGAAACAGAATGAAAATGAATAAAGACTCAAGAGCAGATGAAGCAAGGATGCAAAGTGGAAAGCAGGTAGACCACCCATCATTGCACCGACACTTCACACACCTGACAGGAGAGTCTTGGAACTTGAAAACTAAATGCTTCCATTTTCCAACCTTTCGGAATTGTGTCCTTCCATCAAAATTCACGTCACATATAACTGCCTCTGGTAGTGTCTTTGAAATTGGGTTTCATTTTTCATGTGAACAGTAAGAAAAATGTCAGTTCTTATTTATGGTGGGCATGCTGTGTGCTGGTCAGTGTATTAACAGCTATTTATTATAATCAGTTTGCTTGCACTCACTTAATTCTCATACTCATTTAGTCTTCACACTAACCCTAATAAGTTAATATTATTATTATTCACTTTTTACAGAGGAGAACCCTGAGACATAGAATAGAAGACAATAAGAAGCTGATTTAGGACTTGAACTTTGGGGGCCTGACTCTACAATATTTTATTCATTTTGCTCTACTGCCTCAGACATGACTGTTTGGCCCAGAATTTGTTTCTTTTTCCTGCATTTGTCTACACTGTATATACCACAGAACCCTGGGACAGAGGAGATGGTAATTTGTTTAATCTCAAGTATAAACAAATCAAGCAGCCATTTTGCCCTCCTTGACCAAGACATGCTTAAAGATCCATTAGTGTCTCTCTTGTCAATGATTTACAAAGACATTTGGAGCTTCCTTCCAGTCCATTGGGTCAATAAAGCATTTTTAACACAGTCTTAAATATGCATTTCTGACATCCGCTACAATAGATTCCAAGAGAGCTATTTATAAGGCCTTGATCGAGAAGTCCTATAAAAGTGAATATCAAAACACCTGTGCTTCTTACACTTAACAGCTTTCAAAGAAAGGAACCATTTGCAATAAAGTGAAAATGCTAGATCCAAATTATCATGTCAGTCTTGGCATTCCTTAATCACATTTTATTCATTTCCTCCAAAAATTGGCTTCTACTATAAGCAGATATATCCTGGCTATACCATTAATGAGGACTGAAGTTTCCTTATGGTTACTCTTTATTGCAATTTCATTTTTCAGTCATTTTGCTTAGAGTAAAAATCTTTTCCTTTGTACAATTTGGCTCTCCCCCAAACCAAAGTTCCAAGCTGATTTTTCTAGAAGGTGTATTAGAAGGTCACTTCTTTGCAAAAGCTACATTTATCATTTAAGTTCATTTTCTGAAAAGACCACATATTGGATACTCAGGAAAATATCCCCGAAGAGGATAAATGTCTAACAACATTTCATTTTTTCCCTTCTCTTCTTTCTTCCTCTTTCTTTCTTCTATCTAACACTTTCCTTCTTCCCTCCTCTGCTTTTTTTCCTTTCTTTCTTCTTTCCCTCATTCAGTTATTTAATTACTCAGTAATCGAGCAAGTATGAAAATGTCTATACCACGTACTATGGGCTTCCCAGGTGGTGCAGTGGTAAAGAATCTGCCTGCCAATGAAGGAGACACAAGGTTCATTCCCTGGGTCAGGAAGTTCCCCTGAAGAAGGAAATGGCAACCCACTCCAGCCTTCTTGCCTGGAAAACTCCATGGACAGAGGAGCCTAGCAGGCTACAGCCCACGGGGCTGCAAAGAGCTGGACATGACTGAACCACTAAGCACACACACACACATGTTTCAGACACTAGGGATAAAGAAGTAAACAAGATGATCTTCCTGCCGTTACAGAGTATGTAGCCCAACAGGATGGACAGGTAATAAACCAATCATTCCAATTAGCAGACATGGGGGACAAAGCCTAGTCTTTGGGGAAGAGGTTCATTCACCAAATAATTACAGGCCAGAAATGGACCCAGTAATAACGTAATGAAATATAAAAGTTGCTGCTCTTATGGAGATAAGAAAAGTGAGATATTCTCTAAAAGTGCCAAAATAGTGCATTGTAAATATTATTATGGGGTAATTATATGAGCTTGTAGGGTCATATAGAAGAGAGCTTTAACTTACAATCTGATTCAAGGAGACCACCTAAAGAAGACCTGAATAGTGAGTACAGGAGCCCCCCTCCTCCCAAAATACAGAGTTTAGACTTACATTAATTTAAAAAAAAAAAGATTATTTTCCATCTCAACCTTACATTCTCCCCTAGCATCTTCTTTCCCAGAAAACTTGGCATTGTGATCATTTCAAATTGCTTGGCTACGCTTGGTCATGGACATGAAACCATCAACACCAAAATATACTAGTGTCAAACTCTCTGACAGATGAAAAGGATTAGATATTAGCAATCTCCCACAAGTGACCATTTTTAAATGGTTGACCCAGTTTGTAGCTCAGATCAATCAGTTTTGTCAGTATAAGCTATTTCTACTAGATGTCCATGGTGGGGGAGGCGGGGGACAAACCATTTAAGATCCCAATCATCAGATTTTTAGCCATCCACCTGCCAATCATCCCTAATCTCATCTTCCCTTTCCTTCAAGATGTATAATTGTCATTCACAGGGACTCTCTTTTAAAGAAATATTATCCTTAGCAATTTATCTTCTTTTTGTTTCCTCACCAATACAGGGCAAGACAGCGATGCATTGAATTGAGAAGGAGGGATCATTGCTAGGAACATATTGGGCTTAGAAATTTTTGTAAACTTTTCCATCTCAGAAAGAGTTATGGCTGCCAGAAATAATCTTGAAATGCTGTCTTTTTTTTTTCCTTTGGGGCTATTAGGAACTTTCTCTTCCTGTTAAAAATAGGTTTCGATAATGCACTCCAGATGCTGACAAATCCAAAAGAAAGACCGGACAGAAAAAGTGGAGAGCTGCCTTGGGGAGCTTCTCGGCAGGGGACTTGCCCATCGCCTCCTGGGAAACATGGGGTAAAAGAGTGGGAAGCAGGCCGCTGTTTTAAAAATGTATATTGGAGGGAAAACTAAGAAACTGATGTCCATCTAATACATCTAACTTTTTCAGATTGGCCTGCATTCATCATGTAATTACTGTATTTACCTTCTAATCTGGAAGAACAATAGGGCCCCCTTCTAAGATTAGATTTAGGGTAGAAGGCTAATTTCTTATATTTCACCTTCAGAGAAGGCAATGGCACCCTACTCCAGCACTCTTGCCTGGAAAATCCCATGGACGGAGGAGCCTGGTAGGCTGTAGTCCATGGGGTCGCAAAGAGTCAGACACGACTGAGCGACTTCCCTTTCACTTTTCACTTTCCTGTATTGGAGAAGGAAATGGCAACCCACTCTGGTGTTCTTGCCTGGAGAATCCCAGGGTCGGTGGAGCCTGGTGGGCTGCTGTCTATGGGGTCTCACAGAGTTGGACACGACTGAAGCGACTTAGCAGCAGCATTTCACCTTAGGTATGTTTTCTATAGACAAAGCCATGATACAAACCACAAACTAGAAAATCTGAATAGTACAGACAAATCCCATACTGGCTTGTATTATGACACATTCTCTGCCAGTAGTGAAAAGGTTACTTCACCTGTCTTCTTGGCTGGTTCTACAGATGCTGAGTGAAATCCAGAAAAGCAAGTTTCCAGGTAATCTGTAAGCAAGAAAGGAAAGCTCAGTTTTCTGAGCACTTAAATGACTTTGCTTTGAGAGGCCATAGATCATCTCGAAATCATTTTGACTTGGATTGAGATAAAATTTAGAATGATCAGGTATTGGTGCCAAAGACTGAAAGGCATTTACATGACAAATATTATCATTATGATTTTGCAATAACCTTGCTAGTTGGGTTTGAAAGGACAGTTCACTAGGTAATTCTTAAAATGCAGATAAAACAGATTTAAAAGAACAATTTTCTAGTTCCCAGAAAGAGTTATGACAAACTTAACTCTTCCCTTTCACAGGAACCAAATCTGGGAATATTTTTATTTTAAGTCTCTCTTTTGAAGTAGCCGGCTAGTGAGGCCAATAGGTAAAGAAAAATACAGTCAACTCCAGAGGGTCTTGAAAAGTTCTATCCACATGGTTATTATAGAAATCCAGAATTTTATTTCTTTTCACAGAATTGGATCAGCCTCTCCCTGTGTCTTGGGTGGATCAAAGTAAATGTGGGCTTCTGAGACAGCCAAGAAATAATAATAATAATAAAACACATAGAAATTGAAAATGGGGAGTGTATCTTACCAACTTACTATACAATTCTGTACCAAAGACATCTAAACATCTCAGAAACAGTAAGTTCCTTGTTAAATGTGCAGTAATCCACGACAGACCTGTAATTCATGTTTCATCTTGTTCAATCATCCATCCATCCATCCAGCAAATACTTGTCACTTGATATTAGCTTTCGAGCTGCTCATCAGCCGAGTACAGTGGTTTTCACTTTTTCCTTAGCAAAGGAATCCCTTTGAAGGATTATACTGAATGTTAAAATAAACATTTAAATAAAACATTGAAGTGCTATACTGAATATTAAAAATAAATTATCAAGAGTTGCTTTCTCCTTTCTTCTAGTGGATGTAACTGAACCCCCTCAGATAATCTGTGAAGTCTCATGAGGCAAAACTTGAAAAATTCTAATCAAAGGACTGCATATCTGAGCTTTTTCCAAAAAACTAACTTTTTTTTTTTTTTGTAATTGCAAGCCTATGGACCCGGGCTTCATAGTTAGTATTCTAAAGAAAGATTAAATTTCTACTGAAAGATTACATTTCTCTGATTGACTGCGGCTAGGTCAGTCACAAGCATAAACCTTGGGAATCAGGTCTGCATATATGGCAGGGCCCATCAGACATTCTGAATGTCAGGGTCCTGTGGTTCTCTGAGACCCGGTTCTGGTCTCCACATTGGTGTACCTGAGCAGTAGGTGTCATTGAAGCCATAGTTCAACTTGTCAAGATCAGATGAGCTCATTATTTAGAGCAACCCAGTTGCTCCAGTTGCCCCAGGCTTCCAGTGTGCAAATCCATCATCCATTAGCCTAAGGAAGATGTGGTCTGGGGTCATTGACTTTATATACAAGGTTTTAATGAAAATGGAGCACTTGTCAATTCCCTGTCCCTTTTCAGAGAAAAGGCAGCATATGTGCCAGGGTGGGACTGGGGAAAGGATACATATATGGGGTCAGAGGATCTAAATTCTGGTCCAGATGCTGACAGGTACTTGCTAAGTAAAAGGTGGGTAAGTGTTTAAGCTGCTCTTGATGACTCTTGCCTCCTCTGTAAAAATGAGGGTCATCATGACCTCATTGGGCTTTTTGACTATGTAATAAATTGAAGCTTTATACAGTATCTACCATGATGTCAGTAACGTATTAATAGTAAATAGTCAGTGAATGGTTAACACCTGGAATACTATTATCATTGCTGATTCTTTTATGGCTATGTCATTTGGCTGCTTTAAGTCTGCATCGTAACTCAAACAAGTACAGATTACAATAGTCCTATTTCTTTTCTTTTCTTTTTTTTTAATTTTATTTTATTTTTAAACCTCAAACACTGTATTAGTTTTGCCAAACATCAATAGTCCTATTTCTATCTTTGAACAGTTTTTCAGTTTTAATGAAATATGCATCAAAAGTACTTTTGAAATCCTAACAATAGTGTGACAGACAATGTTTAATGGGAAACATCAGGAATCCCTGTCCTTGAGAAAATTGCAGTCCACTGAGAAACACACAATAAGTATAATACATAAATAAATTATATACTGTATTTGGTAAGTTACAAGTACCCTGGTGGCTGGGTGTGGGGCAGTGGCTGGCACAGAGCAAAGTGAAATCATGGGTGCTGACTAAGGGAATTACGATTTCAATGAGTGAAGTTGCTCAGTTGATTTCAATAGGGTGGTCAAAAGTGTCTCTGGTAAACTGACATTTGAAAAAGATATGGAAGAGTTGAGAGTGAGCCAGAGATCCACTGGACGAGAGTCCTAGGTGTTACAGAGTTCAACTTGTTGAGGCAGTTTGCTCTTTAGAGTAACACCTCTCTGAATCAGAGCAACCCTCAAGAGGAATCACTCCAGCCACGTTCAGCCAGTAGTCTGCAAAGGGACCAGTGGCCCTGGAGCAGAGGGAAGGAGAGAAGGGTGGAGTAAGTGAGGTCAAGGACACAGTTATGGGAGGGGTAGGTTGAATGCCTAACCCTAATACCCCTTCTAAACAAAGTGTCAAACTTCCTTTTGGAAGTTCTTCATCATCAAAGAAAGTCCTGTGACAAGATGCAGAAAACATGTGAGTTTGGAGTACAACAGACTTGGGGCACACTTGTGTGACTCTGGGCAGGTTATTCAACCTCCCTTTCATCTGCTGAGTGGGAACAATGCCTTGTATAGTTCCTGGGAGGTTCACAGTTAATGTAGGTAAAGTGCCAAGGACAGCACCCAAATCAGAGCTCACTAAAGTGTAGTGAGCACGGAGCTGACAGGGAACATAATTCAGTCATCTACAACAGTGTTTCCCTGGTGGCTCAGATGGTAAAGAATCTGCCTGCAATGCAGGAGACCCAGGTTTGACCCCTGGGTTGGGACGATCCCCTGGAGAAGGAAATGGCAACCCACTCCAGTACTCTTGCCTGGAAAATACCCATGGACAGAGGAGCTTGGTGCGCTACAGTCCATGGGGTCACAAAGAGTCAGACATGACTTAGTGACTTAGTCATCGCCACAACAGGGCAGTGAGAACTGGCTCTGGGCCTCCAGTGGCCACCTCCTTGTCCATATTATAAAACTCGGTCAGTAATTCAGATGATCTGGCTTGTCTGTCACCCTGCCAGCTTGGCTCTAAATGAAACGAGAGCTTTCATATGCCTTGTGCCATTTTCAATCAAAAATGTTGCTCCAATCTTACATTAAACTTAAGCGGTGACTTTAGAATTAGTGGTATTTTCATGAAGTATAAAACTAGTTATTAGTGACTTGACTGGGGGCACTTGTTGCTTACAATTATGAGCTAAAGTAACATGATTGCAAGTGTCGATGTTAAAGAGTGAACTGTGCCTCTAGCCCTGCTCTTTCATTAACTGTCATCCAGTGATGGGCAGGTGGTGAGACAGAAATACTCTACTCATCATCCAAGTTCAAGCCTGCTTACTTCCTGCTTAGAATTCTGCAGCAGCCTCTTGTTTCTTCTTCTTTGCCCTCTCTGACCCCTCCTGAATGGGGTCAAAGAGTAGACATGGTGTCGCTCAAGAGCAGTATCCAGGTCACATCTTTCCTTAGCTTCATAGTCACATTGTACCTCATTGCAATGCAGAATCACCCCCAATGCCTCTCCTGGAAGACGAACGTCCTCTTCTGTTCAGTCCTATTTCAAGTCCTCAGTTCCATCTGTTCCAATATTTAAAATATTGTCCCAGGTATTTAAAATACCTTGACTCTCCTTAGAGATATGGCTAATTCTAGGACTAGGGCAGGAAATATATACGATGAGGCAGGATCATAACACAGGGCCAGAAAGAATGGAAGTGCTTTTAAAAAGAAGAAGAAGAAGGAGGCAAATCAACTAGAAAAGTTCATAATGGCCAAATCTGGACCATCTTGATCAACAAAATAAATAGCATAGTATTGGATTATAACCCAAAGGATAAATAAATAACAATGAACCATGAACCCATACTGATATGATTAATTCATCAATCAATTAATATAAATAATTTGCTGATGTAAATAATAAATAATTAAATAAATGGAAGAGAACAGACTTATGTACCTTGTAGAAGGATTTCCAATAATTGTAATGGATACTGCAACCCCACAGAGATGGAGACAGAGCATAAGTAACTCTGTATTCTCTAAGGATGGGCTGTAGTCAGTGACATCTTTCCAAAGAGGACACCATAGCGAGTGGAGAAGGAGTGTAACTTTATGGTAGAGAAATCTGACAAGTACTGAATCAACCATGTGATCAAGGTCAACATCAAGAGTAATGAGTCATGTTGATGACATGTACTCTTGGTTTGATGTCATGAGAATGGTACTGTACCTCCGAGGTCCTCCTCCAAAAACACAGAACAGTTTAATCATGAGAAAACCATAAGAAAAATCTCATTTGAGGGACATCTTATAAAAAACAAAACAAACAAACAAAAAAAAAAACACTGCTCAAAACTGTCCAGGTTCTCAAAAAGGAAAGAATGTCTGAGAAACTGTCATAACCAAGAGGAACCTAAAGAGATAAGATAACTAAAATTAATGTGGGATCCTGGAAGTGTCCTGGCAAAGAAAAAGACATTAGGCAAAAGGTAAAAAAATCGGAATGAAGCCTAGACTTTAGCTAATAACACTGTATCAGTATTTGTTCATTAATTGTAACAAGTGTAGTATACTAATATGTGATGTTAATATTAAGAGCCTAGAACTAGGAAATATATAGTAGAGTGTGGGATATATGGGAACTCACTATACTATCTTCATAAATTTTCTGTCCTATGTCATCCTAAGATTAAACATTTGTTTTAAAATCATATTCCAACCTCTCACATTAGCAAAATGCTTCCCCGTCATCGTCCCCTGCTGAAGCCCTACCTTTCAACTCAACTTCAGTAGCCTTCCTAATTCTTTAAAAAGGAATGGGTGTCCCCTTCCATCTGTGTCCAAAGAACTCGATACTTATCCTGTTGATTTTCATTAATTTACTTATTCTTTCATTCATTCAACCAATAGTTATGGATTACCCACACCAGTTATTGACTATAGTGCTGTGGAGAGACAAGCAACAACCTTGACTCTGACCAAGCTTACGGTTTTGTGGTTACAGTCGTGCAAGCATATGTGTACAGTTCTAAGAGAATGAAAAATGGTGATTAGGGAATGTCTCTAAGGATCTGACCTTTGTAATCAGTCTATGCATTTGGCGTGTGAGTGGTGGATGGAGGAATGGGAAGACAGGAAAGAGTATTCTGGGAGAAAACCTGTTTGAACTTTCCTGAGGCAGAAAGGAGGGAAGCATCCCCAAAGAAATATAACATCAGTGTGATTGGACATTCCCAACATAGGCACCATATATGAACTCAACTATGTGTCAGGCTCAGCGCTAACGTGTGTTACCTTGGTTAATACTTACATAACTCGTGACGCAAGGTTATTTTTATTTGTACTTTACAGATATTTGTACTTTATAGATAACAAAACTGAGGGACTTCAACAATGACAGAGCTGAGATTCAGGCTAGAACAGGTTTGTTTGAAAGCCGAAACTCTTTCATCCTATTGAGGAAGACACAGTTCATCTGCTTAAGTCAGAGATTTTTTGTTTGGTTGTTTTTGGCTGTCCGTTACTATGTGGGCTTTTTCTGCTGGCGGTGAGCAGGGACTACTCTTCATTGCAGGGTGTGGGCTTCTCACTGCCATGGCCTCTCTCGTGGCGGAGCCCCGGCTCTGGGCACGCGGTGCAGGGGCAGCGGCTGCGGCTTGTGCACTCTAGAGCTCAGGCTCAGTATTAGTAGTTCTGGTGCTTCACCTTAGTTGCTCCGTGACATGTGGGATCTTCCAGGACCACAGATGGAACCCATGATACCCGCATTGGCAGGCAGATTCTTAACGACTGGACCACCAGGGAAATCCAGTCAGAGATTCTTGTGATTGTTCCCGTCGTATTATACCAGGGTTTCTTGGCACTATTGACATTTGGGTCAGATAATTCTTTGTTGTGGGGTCTGTTCTGTGTACTGTAGGATGTTTAGGGGCATCCCTGGCTTCTACCCACTAGATGCCATTAGCTCTCACCCTCGACCTGTAATGACAATGAAAAATGTCTTCCGACTTTTCTACGTTTGATTGACAGCGAGGGCGAATAGCAAAACAATCCCATCCCCCGCCCCTGCATTGCGATCCCCTGAGTAACACTGTTTCAGATCGGGATGGAATTGTGTTTAAATTCTTCCCTTCCTCCTGTCTTCCCTCCCTCTGCTCCTTTGTTTCAGTGTTTCTTAAGTGCCCACCATGTACAGGCTGGATACACAGCCTGTATAGTTTAGAACACAGTAACCTGTAGACAGTGGTTGCTTAACAAATGCTTGACGAATTACTGCCAACAGAGTCCTAAATGCCTAGGATTCTAAGTGTTATGGACAAATGAAAAACATTCTTCCTGAATGCAAAACTTAACGTTGGTGAAATAAATCCCAAGTTTCTGATCACCTAGAGTACCTCTTATGTCCCTGGAGAACTGGCTTAGCTGGTATCCTTCCGGCTGAAAAGATCCACTTAAATTTCACTGGCCCTTAGACCCAGCAGAGCACCTGTTAAGAACCTAGCAGAGAGTGGCATACGTTAGGTTGCCAGTAAATGCTGAAGAGAGCATGGCTGATCTGTAATAATTAAGTGAAGCCATATGCCTTGGTCTGTAATTTGAGATTCCATTTGAAGCACATTCTGATTTTCTTTTTCTATCACTTTTGGGTGAGATCTGGATTGGGGAAATGACTCTTCAACTAGATTTTCTATTCAATTCCCTTGAGAGTGAGTGGGTGCTAGGAGGGAAAGCTCATTTCAGGGCAGTTTTCTTGCCACTGCAGGTTCTATACCACTGGAGTGTCAGTTTCTTGTCATTAGTGGGAGCTCAGAGAATTCTAAACGCAAAGATAATGCAGGGGTGAGCTCTCCAAATGCATTTAAATCTCATAGCATCTTTATTGTGTGTTATCTCCGGGCATTCACTGCTCCACTGCCTCTCCGTACATACAGCCCAGAAGTGTTGCCTCTTGAGGGCTCTTTGTTGTTGCTCTTTGTTGCATTTAAAATGTTGTGCCCTGATGCCTGTCTTCTCCCAGATGACATGACACATCCCTTGTATGCAATCTTGTATACATGTATAGATACATGTTGTAGGAGAGAATCCCATAGTAACTCTACTTTATGGAAACCCTTCCCTTTACATTTTTCACTTTCCGAACCCTTCCGCTCACACGTGCACATACCTGAATGACCACTGAATTATCTCTAATCAGCATCCCGCTTCTTTCTCTCTTGCCAGAAGGAGGGACGTGTGAAGTGATTGCTGCGCACAGATGTTGTAATAAAAACCGCATTGAGGAGCGGTCGCAAACAGTCAAGTGTTCCTGTCTCCCTGGGAAAGTGGCTGGAACAACAAGAAACCGACCTTCCTGTGTCGATGGTAAGTAGCTGGTTTCACTCCTCTCTCTATGGGTTCATCTGTGTTGTTATGGTGTAAAATATATATATTTTGTTTCATCTAAATATGGTTCAGGATAATAAAGAAGGTGCCTCTACAATGCTGCAAAGTTAGACAAATACCAGCCCTTTGCATAGAGTTTGAATTCTTGTTTCTCTGGCTCTAGGTTTTTCAAATAGCTGTATTTGAATGTATGTTAGAAAAGATAAGGTGAAGGAATTTTTTCAAATCTATGAGTTTGAGGGTCCAGCTCATTTTGGAATTGATTTTGGATCGAGTTTATGTATAATGATGATGATTAATGTAGTAAAGATGGTAATACCTGACAGGTATTCAATCTGTATTTAATGAGCATTTACTCTATCCCAGGCACTGCTCTAGGGCTTCATATATATTCAAAAACAGATAGATGTGCCCTGAGAGTTCACCATTTGCTATACCCTGTCCAAAACCCATGCATTATTTTATTTACTCATCCTAACAATACCATCTTTCTTATGTCTTGCTATATAACAATTCACATTCCCCCCAAAGTTAGCAGTTTTAAGCAGCAGGCACCATCTCACAATTTCCATAGGTCAGGAATTCAGCTTTGCTGGGTGATTCTGGCTTGGGGTCCCTTCTGTTGCAGCCAAGATCTGAGGACTTGACTGATGCTGGACGCTGGTTTTAAGATGGCCCTTCACAGAGCTGTTGGCAGGTGGCCTCTGTTCCCTTCCACATGCACCCTTCCAGAGGAAGCTAGGTATCTTCACACCGTAGTGGCTGGCTTCCCGCAGAGTGACCCAGGAGAACAATGTAGAGGCCACAGTGTGACCCTTTTCTTTTATGATAGAGCCTCAGAAGTTATCCTTTATTGTTTCCACAATATCCTGTGGGTTATATAAGTCAACCCTCTCTGTCCAGCACAGAAGTGGACAAAAATGGCTTGAAAACCTGAAGGCTAGGTACACTTTCCACCAGGGTAGATACACTTTCCCTGCCATTTTAAACATGGAGGAAACTGAGACTTAGAACGGTTCATTAATGTTCCATTGGTCCCATGATTGGTAAGCTGTAACTCTGCTAACTCTTGAGATGAAACTAACTGACTCTAATACCTAGTCTTGACCACCATCTGTAAACAATTTTATATGCCTGTCAAACAGAGAGTCCACAGTTCAAAGGGATCACAGATATCTCTCCCCCTCTTTCTCTTTCATCATTTTAGAACCAGATGTGAGTTGACCTTCAAAATCTTAAGTAAGGAAATCAGGACTCAGAGAAGTGACTCACTTGCTCTGGTCATACAGCAGGAATTATAACCTAAACCTCTTGACTTAGGGTCCATGGTCCTACCTCTAGATATAGATGGAGAAAGATACCTTCTAGATTGGCTCATGCTGTGTATTTTCATTATGAACCATTAGGTGGTTAGAAAGAAAACATTCACGCACAAACTAGACCAAGAAAGGCAAAAGTTATTTTTTAAGAAAACAGAGAAATCCTGGGGAATTCAGTTATAGGAAATTCAGGAAATGTCATGGGATTCAAAGCCATTTAGGCAGCCTCCATCTTGTTTTCTTTGTTTTGATCTTTCTTTCCCTCATTCTTCTCTGTGTAGACTGGTTCCTTCAAGGATTTTATCTTTTGCTCTCTCATAACTTAGGGATTGGCATAAAGCTTTTAATTTCCGTGGTACCAACTCTGATCTCACTTAGCATCATGGCATACAACAAGTATATTTGACTCACTTCCTGTATCGACTTCCCTGGTGGCTCAGATGGTAAGGCGTCTACCTATAATGTGGGAGACCCAGGTTCAATCCCTTGGTTGGGGAGATCTCCTGGAGAAGGAAATGGCAACCCACTCCGATACTCTTGCCTGGAAAATCTCATGGATGAAGGATCCTGGTAGGCTACAGTCCATGGGGTCTCAAAGAGTTGGACACAACTGAGCGACTTCACTTCACTTCACTTCCTATATCTTAAATGCCATCTCCAAAAGACTAAATATGATTGACCTGGCTTGGGTCACATGTTATCCTTTGTCCAATCAGCCACAGCCAGAGGGACAAGCTCTTGGGGCATTGTGTACCATGGGAAGGTCAAGCTTTTTTTTTTTTTTAGAAGATGTGAAAAGGTTAGATTTAGGAATGCACTGTGATCTGTAGTTCTCAATTAGGGCAGTTCTCAGGAGCCATTTGACAATGTCTGGAGACAATTTTGGTGCAGGTATCTGTTACAACTAGAAGAGTGCTACCGGCATCTGGTGTGTACAAGCCAAGGAAGCTGCTCACCAACTTACCATGCACAGGACAGCTCCCAGCAAAGGATTATCATGCCACCAGTGTCAGTGGGGCTGCGGCTGAGACACTTGCACTATGACTGTTCAGTTATTCTAGATCACAGTCAGTACCATAAGGCGCCTCCACCGCAGGGAAAGCAGGCCGCTAGACCAGAAAAGCCATTGCATCCTCTTAGAGGAGGAAATTCTTGGCCCCTAAAGCCAATATACATTATAAAACCATGATGATTTCTCCTCTTCTCTGCCAAAGAAAGCAGTGAGTCTTTTAACTATAAATCTCCATTTTGTTTCCAGTTCCTTTTTTTTTTTTTATTATGGATTACCTAGAAATAGAATTGCCTTCAGGATCTGAATGGAGAACACAGGGAGCAACGCACTGTCTGTGCCGACACAGGGGGAGCTGGCATTTGGCTCTTAAGTTTCTCTGAGAAGCTAAGCTACATATCGGTAACTTTTGTTTCTCAGAAGAAGTCTGTCTGACTTTGGAAACTCAGAGCCCTTTAGTGTGGTAGGTTTAGGCAGGAGAGCTGTTAAGTGTCTATCTTCTGAGCAAAAGTCAATAAAATGCAGCATATTCTATAGCCTCACACTCATTGTTTCTAATTTCCAAAGCATCCTACTCCTCAAAAATCTTGGAATCCATTGGCCTGTGTAGTAAAAAGTGTCTGTGTTACTTTGATCAAAACTCTTTTAAGGCCTGGATCACTACATGCAAATTGAATAGGAAGTAGGTATATAAAGGAACAGTTCCAGTGTAGTTATTAAGACCATAAACTATGAAATTAGACACGAGTGGAATCCCAGCTGTACCAGTTGCTAATGGGATGATCTCAGGCCAGTCATGTTGCTTCCTAACCTGTTTCCTCATCTGTAAATGAGAATAAGATTGTTTCTGCTTCATGAGGTTGTGATGAGAACTAAGGAAATCATGTGTATAATGTGCTTTGTCTAATGTCTGGTTCTCCTCAAGTGCTCCTTAAATGATGGTGTCAGTTTTCTGTCTTACTGATAAAGTGTGGGTAATGCTTAGAAACAGACATTATTTTCTGAAGTTTTGCTTCATAGTAATTCAGTACAATGGCCTTTTGGCCACTATATTTTCTTGGAACTGCTTCTAAGTGTTTATACTGGATATCATTAATGATGGTCTGTCTTCTTCTGAAATGTATATTCATTATAAGAATTTTGAAAACTACAGCACATCCATGCATTAAAATCACCCATAATATTATTGCTTTCTAAGAAAATAAGTATACCTTCTTTGAGGTTGAATCCATTGAAAGAAACTCACAAAGTAGGTATTTTATTGAACTAAAATGTTATAGTACTATTTGATCAACAGCTTGTTTCTGCTAATATATCGGGTTGGCCAAAATAGTCGTTTGGGTTTTTCCATAAGAAAATGAACGTTTTGGCCAACTCAGTATGATGAACATTTTCCAACTTAATATATACTCTTTAAAAAACATTATTGTTAATAGCTACACAAATTTCAGGGTAGGATGTACCACCATTTATCTTACTTTCTTCCACTTTGGCATATTTATGATGTTTCATGCATTTCCCTTCTCATCCTAAAAATGGATAGAAATGAGTTTCTGTCCATGACAACAGTTGACAATCCAGATACCACTTTTGTCCTAAACATATTTTGTTCTACATAGTGCATTTCCCAGGGTAAGTGTTCCAATTGCTGTTATTTGCTTTCCTCTGAAATTGCAGGTCAGTTGCCTTTTTTGCAGTGTTTCCAAAAACAGAGGCACAGCTTGATTTTTCAAAATGCTTATATTGGATTGTTTGAAGATTCACAATCTGAGACCAGATTGTTTTAAACAGGGCCTACATTTAGCAGTATAATCTTAGCAACTCATTGAAAAGTATAATACATGATATTTGGAGAGATATTTAAGGAGTGGACTTTTAGTTTAAAAGTGATATTCTGTTGCCTAATAATACCAAAATACCAAAAATATACACTCAACAACCTAAATTTTGGCGTAGTCTTTTGCAGATATTTTAGAAAGCATTATACAATTGGATGTGTGCCTAGCACTATTCTGAGAGAATAGAGTTTGTTACACTAGAATTCACATCATGTTGTGTTTTTATTAATTATTCTATAACTCAGAATAAATGGAGTGGCCCCTTGCTCAAGATCTTTGGTTGAGATCAACTAAAAATGTAGTCTTTCCATAATCTCCTATTATTTTCCAGAGACTAAATTTAGAATACAATAAATAAGAAGATGATGGAAGAAGCATAATTATTTAAGAGAAGAATTTTTCCAAGCAGATGATGGAAAACAACAAAAAAAACTAATTTCTTGGAGGCCTGTGAAGTTGTATTTTATTATTCTAATTGATCTATAGTGGCATAAAAAGAGTATCAAAGTCTTAAAAATAATTGACTATAAATAGTAAGAATAATGATAATAGTAATGAAAAGAGTGGCTAACATTTTCTTGAAGGCTTACCATGTTCCCCTTTTGCAAGTCCTTAAAATCTGTTTATTCAGTTCTAACCCCAGCCCCATAAGGTGTAACCTTCGATTATTTCAGTTTTACTCACAGGAAATTGAGGCTTAGAAATTGAGTGACTTGCTCAAAATCTTATATCCATAGTGGCAGAGCCAGAAGGTCTGCCTGGGCTATCTGACTCCAAGGGCCCCGTTTAGCAAGCATAGGCAAACCACAATCTAACACACACATGTTCTCTTCCAAAGGCTTTCTTGCAGAATGCCAAAATGTTTGAGTGAGAAGAGACAGACAGTGCAACTATGACAGATACTTACAGAAACATTCAGTATTTGGGGCAATACTTTCCCCTTCGCTTTCTGTGTCTTCGAAATGGTTGATTGATTACCCTTCCTAAGGTCATTGTCACTGAGCAATTAGAAGCATTTGTGTAAATAATGGCTTCAGTTTTGTAGAATGATTGAAGTGTCATTGTTTGGGAGGGGGGTGCGGAATAAAGTGACTGCTTGATGGGAAAATTGTCATGCAGTTGTCTCTATTTTGTATTTTATTTTCATGTAATTTATGTTTCTAACTTAGACAAATACGTGGAAAAAAAATCATTGTAACTACTGCTTAGTGAGGACTTTTCATTCACTGTGAAGTTTTAGTGTCAATATAAGTAAGAAAAATCTCCATGATAAGTTGATAGGCCTTCCTTTCTCATTCCTTGTAACTTATGACCATTTCAGTGACTGATTGCTAGCAAATTTTACCTGGTATTCTTGTCTTCTTACGCTGGGATTACCAGCCAGAGATAGCAGCAAGAAGAGACCACCTCACATCATAAAACTTTCTAACTTTCTCAGATACAGAAACCCCAGATTATTTTGCTTTTGACCATTAGTGTACAGTTAATACGATGAAAAAGGCGTCATACTGCTGGCTGTTTTCTTAAAGAGAAACTTCCAAAATATATCACTACATTTTGTTCCCGGCTTATCACGACCGAGTTTCCAAGGTAAGAGCAGAAGAGACAAAAGGAAAGATACACAAAGACTCAGACCCAGGAAAAGAAACAGAATTACAGGAAAGGAGGCCCACAGTCAGTGAACTGGAGGGACATACAAAGAACAGAGGGGCCTGGAAAGAGGAACCAAGGAAGAAGGGATAAAAGAAACAGAAGACAATGGATGCCTAGAAGGAATGTTAAAACATCTGTCCATGAAATTACTTCATTCATTTTTCCAGACAACTTATTTGTATTATCTCACAGCATATAACTAATTTTAACAAAATAAAGTGTTATTTGGTAGACTGAAACTTTATTTTTTTTCAAATTGTATTATTTGAGATTCCAGGACCAGAATGTCTCTAAAACTTGCTTCTGAAGATTGCTCCTTTGGAAAATACATAAGAAAATTTTCTTGACCACATGCCACTGTATTCCCATCATGAATATATAGATCAGAGAACTGAAGTAAATTTGAAATTCAGTAACAGTTTTTTGTAGAATACCATGAAATGCGTATGAGAAATACTGCATGTTATAGCCCCTTCTTAGCCTTCTAAAACATGATAGCGTATTAAAGGCTGAGAAGCTCTGCAGACCAGGAACCTGTAGAACTTTAGGCCAGTATTCCCTAACCATATTTGACCATAGAACCCTCTCCTGTGTAACACTTGTTTATATCCTGCAGACCCAATGTTCCATGAAATGGACTTGGGACCATGTTGGTGTTAGACTGTTTAGACTGTGTTTTTGTTTTTGTTTCCAGGAGAGTGCTTTAGGTATTCCAAGACCAGCTGATAATTCCTTTGCCCATAACTCAGTGTTTTGCCAAAGACTGGCTTTTCCAAAGACCAAGCAGTGCACAACAGGTCTTGGCAGTAATGTGGTTTATCACATTTCAGTGACATGTCAGGCTCAACTTAGGTTTGGAAAGCATCTAGCGAACTTCCAGGGAAATGCAGTATGAAACAGCTTAAGCCCTTATTTTTATTCACACATATTAAATATTTTAGGGGACAGACAAGATGACCTATTTTGGTTCTGCCATTTGTTACTCAACATCCACACATAACAAATAATGAATTGCTATGGTGGACTAAAACACAGTAGCTGTCTATGGTCCCTTCATTACAATCCCTGTTTAAAGTTTTTCTCGCTCTTTCAAAGCAGACTTTGGCTTGTTTAATAGACAGAAGTCTGAGTTCAACTGGTTTCTTCACAAGCTGTTGCTGAAAGGAAATTTTATGGTTCTTGTTAGAAGAAGGTCTTTTATAGCATCATTAGTATAATTGTTGCATTTCTAAGCATAATTTCTGAATTGTGTACATTTTCTTTTGCTCCCCTCCTTGGCACCTATTCCTGCCCAGGTAGGTAAGGAATTCAAGTCTACATTAGTCAGAGCAATGAGAGGAAGGGCATACAAGAACTGACAGAGTTTTTAGACCATCTAATAAAAGTGCTGTTTCTCGATTTGTTCCTTGTCAGGATAAAGAGAAGGGTATTCAGTTTTCAGATAATCCCATACCTCTAAGTGTGGGTGTCACTTTTCATTTTTTGGTTTAAAGCCATAGGTTCCAACTCCGAGAGCCCACTGGCAGAAACTACTGTCAGACCTGTTCTTGGGTCCTTGGCTGAGCAGTGGGAAAATTGGCTTTGCTTGCTCTTTGATGGGACACTCCAGTTCCCGCAGGATTCACCACTCCCTCTTACACACCAGGCTCTGACACATTGATATTGCTTACCTGATCCCTGAATACAGTGGAATGTATGGTTCCTGGCTCACAGAGCCATTTTCCTAGTATTCTAAAGCTAATAAGCATATCACTTGTTGGAAGAAATTTGCTCTTTCATATAAAAGTACTAACCTCGTGTAAATTCAAGTGCTATTGTTTAGTTGCTAAGTTGTGTCCAACTCTGTTGAACCCATGGACTATAGCCCACCAAGATCCTCTGTCCATGAGATTTCCCAGGCAAGAATACTGGAGTGGATTGCCATTTCCTTCTCCAGGGGATCTTGCCAAGTCAGGGATTGAACCCACATCTCCTGCATTGGCACACAGATTCTTTACCACTGAGCCACCAGGGAAGCATCATAAATGGAAATACATGTATCCAAAAACAGCAAAGAAAGGATCAAAATAAGAATAGTCCTCCTCCTCCCTTTTTCCACTAATCCTCTCACATCTTAATTGCCAGAGGGAATCATCATTACCATATTTCTGTGCATTCTTACAGATAATAATCTGTGCACATGTAGGCTTATGGATATACACATGAAACTCAACAAATCAAAATGATATCACATTATTATTAAAATGGTCTTAACCTTTTTATTTTTAACATAAAAAATATCTTAAATACTTCACTTTTTCTGTAAAAGAATAGCTAGTAAACATGGAAAAAATGCTTGAACTCACTCAAGAGAAGAAATGTAAATTAAACTCTGAAATGTAATGTTTCAGTGGTCAGTTATATGCAGAGATGAAAGATTTAGTAATATGCAGTATTAAGGGAAGAGAGAAAAATTACATATAAATTATACTCAATGATAAACAGCTTCCAAACTCAACTAGTTAGCCACTTTCCTTTATTTGGTTCACCGAAAAGGAGTAAGATAAATAGGAAAGTTTCTAATGAGACTGGATGTTTGGGGAACATAATACAAATCACAGGCATTATAACTCCTTGCCTTAACTTTATTTAGCCACAGTTCTTAGACATATAATTCACCACATTTCCTCAACAGGATTGGGTTCATGAATCTAGATATCACCTAATAAATCTCAGGATTTTGATGTCCTTTCCAGAGAGAAAACTAAATATGAAAGTATATTTAGTGCCTATTTCTTGTTTTTGTTCAGTTGCTAAGTCATGTCCAGTTCTTTGTGACTCCGTGGACTGCAACACACCAGTCCTCCTTGTCCCTCACTGTCTTCCGGAGTTTGCTCAAAACATTGTGCGCTGAGCTGGTGATGCAATCCAACCATCTCATCCTCTGCCAACCTTTTCTCTTTTTGCCTTCAATCTTTCCCAGCATCAGGGTCTTTTCCAGGAGTCAGCTCTTCCCATCAGGTACCAAAATATTGGAGCTTCAGGATCAGTCCTTCCAATGAATAGTTGAGGTTGATTTCCTTTAGGACTGACTGGTTTAATCTCCTTGCTGTCCAAGGAACTCTCAAGATTCTTCTCAAGCACCACAATTCGAGAGTATTGGTTCTTTGGCCCTCAACCTTCTTTAAGTCCAACCATCACATCCGTAGATGACTATTGGAAAAACTGTAGCTTTGACTGTACAGACTTTGGTTGGCAAAGTGATGTCTCTGCTTTTTAATACACTAAGCTTGTCATAGCTTTCCTTCCAAGGAGCAAGTGTCTTTTAATTCCATGGCTGCAGTCACTGTCCTCAGTGCATTTAGAGCCCCAAAAAATAAAACCTGTCCCAGCTTCCACTTTTTCCCTTTCTATTTGCCACACTTGCACCTAGATATAGTAAATCCTATTGTAAAGCCCATCTATGTAGCCACTTGAGAAACACAAAACTCTCTGCACAAACATTTGTCAGAGCGTGTAAGTTGGTGCACATGTGCGTGCATGTGCGTGTGTATGTGTGTAACTATGATGCAACATATCCCAAATCGTTGTCAGTTATCTAGATGGAATATACTTGGTTACACAGAATTCCAAAATCATCAATAAGAAAATTTCCCTAACATAGCTCCAAAGTCATTGCTTTCCATTTATCTACAATGAGCTCAGGTGTTTTCAAAGACCTGTTCTTGTCTGATATGAGAGCACCTTTAATCAATTTTTTTTTTTTTTTTTAGAAAGGGGAAAAAGTATTGTTCTAAATCTATGGAGTCAGGTCCTCATCCCTCTAGCTTGGCTCCAGCCTAGATAAGGTAAGATTTCAGGGTCCTGTGTTATTAATGTGCTGTCCATATGAATAATGAGTGAGCCTGGTGAATTATTTCACACTTCTAGGAAAATCTATAGCCCTGTCCTTCTCTAACAGCACTGGAAGCTACTGAAATGCTGGTCCCTTTCTATGTGGAAGATTGTGATAACTTCATTTAGGAAAGTGGTAAAACTCTGTCCCCTTCTGAGGCCCATGTAGAAATGTATGCAGATGAATAGTAGTTTGAAAAATCAGTACTGTATTCTATCAAGCTCTTTGAAGTTTTTGAGGGCCTGCTCCCAGCTTAAACAACAAGATGTGAATTACACACCAACCAGAGAAGAGATGCCCAAATGATCTTTATTAAGTTCAAAAGTCATTCAGAAACTCTGGTAGAAAATTGAAAGATGAGAATTTTTTGCCCTCAAACTGATATGGATGCCATGAGCCCAGGGAGGGAGAAAAGAAGGACCACATGAATAGGAAAACTGGTCCACGGGAGCACAGACAGACATGCCACTCCTGCCAGGGGCGTGTGTCACTGCCTGTGGATCCATCTCTCCAGCTGCCAGCAAAAAAAACTACTACACGTAGTAGGTCAACACACTCTTCACATCCTTCTGGTTTCCTTCCAGTGAAGACCACCCATGAATAGAAGCTAGCTATTGCACACAAATAGTCCAACAGGAGTCATCACCACCTGCCTCTCTAGTCTTCCACTCTGCGTAGGTATGCTCCCAGGAAGTGAAAAAAGCAATCAGGGTCCTTAACTGGTGTGGTGGACATAGAAATGAAGTTCCACACACCAACCACACAAGACCAGTTGGAGTCAAAATCTCCAACTGAACTAGGATACTGATAGGACATTCTCACCTTCCCCAAGCCACGAGTTTTACTTATAAGCCCCGATGGTATTTAGTATTCTCATTATTGCTTCATTTAAAAGATTTAAGGGTAAAATTAAGTGGTATGCATGCTCAGTCACTCAATTGTGTCTGACTCTTTGCGACCTCATGGACTATAGCCCACCAGGCTTCTTTGTTCATGGGATTATCCTGGCAAGAACACTAGACTGCATTGCCACTTCCTTCTCCAGAGGATCTTCTCTGACTCAGGGATTGAATGCACATCTCCTGCGACTCCTCCATTGGCAGGTGGATTCTTTACCACTGAGTCACCTGGGAAGCCTTAAAATTCAATGGACTCAAATTCAAGGTCAGCAGTAATTACTTAGGCTGGTATAATGGTTGGGTGGTTAACTAGCCACTCATTCAAGGGAAGGTCACATTCCTTCAGATATAGAATGGCATGCTAGTGCGACTCAGAAATGATCATTCATGTTCCCCTTTGGTGCTTACATAGCAGTGTTGCTCTGTGCTGGGTACCCGTTCTCAGCAATCCTCTCAGTAGTGGCTCAAGTGAAAAGGGAAGTTATTGTGACTATATACTGGGATTAGCATAGAGTACCGAGAGCAGAGAGTGCACGGAGGAGGCCTCAAGGCAGCTAAAACTGAGGCGAGTCCATATGGGCTCATCACAGTGTTCACAGATGATGGTCACCTTTCCTCCTGGGCTCTTTCTGGATATCTGCTTCATTCTCTTACCTGTAAACAAGGGAGGTTAAGTCCATATCAGCTGGCAATGCTCTTATCACCTATATGGGACACGAGTTATAGTACGAATTTAAAACTGATCATTGTACTAGCTTATAATTATTGAGCTCTTAATAGGTGCTAGACCTGTGTTTTACTTTATGTATTTCTCATAACAGCAGCCTTATAAGACAGGTACTATTATTAACCCATTTTATAGAGGAAGAACCAAGTGTCTTAGAGAAGTTAAATCGTTTCTTCTAAGCATGGTAGCAGGAGATCTGAGACCCCAAATGAAGAACTGCTAGAAATGATGAGTAGGAGCCAGCACTGAAAACCTAGGTAGGAAAGGTTCAGAGTACCTCGCACTTCATGTATTCCCTTCCTTGGGAATGACAGCTTCCTAAAGGCATCTTCAACATACACACTCATCATTCCCATCACATACCTTTCAAATCCATCATTTTCTCATCATCTCCTAATTTTAATACAGTATAAAGTTTTCTCTTGACCCTGATTAATCCCTCTGACAAAAATGTGCCCTAAGCACTTCTCCCTCTACCCCATCCCACTCCAAGTTCATCAACCAAGTTACAGCACCAGCTCCCGAGGCCTTTCCTCAAACCTATGCACCCAAATCGAACAGATACCCTTCTCTGTATCCCTGACATATCCTGGATAATATTTGTCAGAATTTACCATAATGTAGTATAATTTTCTATTGACTTATGTCTAAAGACAGTCATCTGTTCACTCAGTAGTTCTTTTCAGAGCATTGACTATGTGCCAGGAATTATGCCAAACACATGTTCACATAATGATGAACAAAGTTAGTCCCTCACTCTCATGGGAACTACAGTCCAGCCGGGACGACACATCTTACTCTCATCATACATCAGATTGTTGAAGTAGAAACTGCATGTTCTGGAGCAAAGGAATTCAGAGAGGATGTAATAACAAAGAGTCTCAAGGAGGCTGGGAAACTGAGACTTCTGGGAAGAAGTGACAAGAGGTCTGAGTTGTGACTTAAGCTTCTTGGGTAAAGAGAACAGCTGGGCAAAAGCCTTGGATTTTGATCAACAACTTGAGGAAATCATTGTGGTTTTCTCAAACAATAATGAGATCGTATGCCAGAAGAGGCTGAAAACATAGGCAGGGGTCAGACAATAGTGTTGTAATTGAGCTGAGCGTCTCCAGTTCTGAGTATAGTTCTTGAAACTGAGATGTGCTCTTCAAATGTTTAGGGAAGGCAGCAGTGCAGGAATCTGCTGGGGGAAATTGAATGATAAGTCAACTTGGAACTTGGTGAGTGAGGAAACAGCACTGAGAGTCCTCTACTTAGACAGAAATCTGCCTATGTAGTGCCTGACAACAGATTTTAAAAACTCCCTACTGACACTTGAGACAATGCCAAATCTAAGCAAATCAAATTGCCTTTTTGATATCCCCATCTTCCACACACACTGTTATCCACATGGTTGCTGTCACCTGAATGTCTCAGTCTCGCTATGCTGAGCCAGTCACACCGCTACAAAGAATACTCACAACCACCTCCAAATCAAACAAGCAAAACTTTCTGATAGAAATTGCAAGTCACTGCTTTTCAATTCTACTGTCTGACTTTAGAAAATATTGTAACTACTAGGTTCATTATGCGAGAAGGCAATGGCAACCCACTCCAGTACTCTTACCTGGAAAATCCCATGGGCGGAGGAGCCTGGTAGACTGTAGTCCATGGGGTCGTGAAGAGTTGGACACGACTGAGCGACTTCACTTTCACTTTTCACTTTCATGCATTGGAGAAGGAAATGGCAACCCACTCCAATGTTCTTGCCTGAAGAATCGCAGGGACGGGGGAGCCTGGTGGGCTGCCGTCTATGGGGTTGCACAGAGTCGGATGTGACTGAAACGACTTAGCAGCAGCAGCTGGTTCATTATATCAGACAGGGCATCAGGGTAAAGGGCTGATAATTTGAGGTATATTTAAACATGGCAACTAACTACAGGCTCATGTTAGTTTATTTTCTTCCTGATTAACTTATATGTTCTTTGACTCTAGTTCATTTCATTACAAATGTATAATGCCCTGATCTATGTAGCAAAAAAGGAAAAGAAAACTTCCCTAACACATATACCCAATGGATGCCTGACAAACCCATTCCTGAAATCTGAGGTAGTGTGTAAAAATTCAGATGGATTCAGATTATATAAGTCTATTTTGTGAAGAGGGAAATAATGAGAAAATTGTTTCTTACTTTACTGAGTCCTGCTCCCTTCAAAATCCTCAAGCACATAAGAGTTGAAAAGCAGTATAATAAAGCCACAAGCACACTATAAAAATTCTCCACTGTACTAAGAGCCCTTATAGATAAAGGATAATAATGACTGCAGGAACTGGAAGTTGGAGAGCACCATGTGTTAGGTACCCTGCTGAGAACTTTTCCAGCATTTTCATGTTAGAACTTTACAACAGCACGAGATGGGTACTGTGATGATTATCCCTGTTAACAGATTCATCCATAGAGCCTCATCTTATCCTGCACTTCAAATTGCTGAATTAATGGACATTAAGGAGCTTGACTTTACTTATCCTTCTCCTTGTGTTTGTATGCTGAGAAGTTTTATTCCATTTTAATGCAAATTAAAAGGAAGACCTCAAGTAGAGGTATATTCCATCACTGATTATTCCTACTGTTCCAGGTGGAGACAAAATATATGTAAAGAGAAAATTTACATAGAAATTTTGATCAAAGGCAGAGTTTTTCAGTGCACTCAATTATTCAGATGGATAAATGTTACACATGATCTTGCAGCCTGCTGACTGACTGATTTTTGGTATGTCTTTAAGAGTTAATACTGTTTGTCTAAAGCCTGTCATTTTTGACAATATCGTCTTGCAGAATCTGTAGCCTTCAAGAGAAAAATGTCTAATTCTACCTTGTAAGCCAAAAATGATAGAGAAAATGGCCCAGGAAAATGCCCACATACCGAAGATTCATTCCACAAACACCGTTGATACTGAGCATCAGAGACAGAGTGACCTAATGATTATGAGATCTAGGGGAGATGACAGTAAATGGGTGATTTCAAGACTATATGAGAAGTTTTAGCCCAGAGCAGTCTGAGAGCCAAGGTGAGGGTATTAACCCATGGTAGGGAAGGGCTCTGGATGGTTTCCCTGCAGAATTAACATCCAAACTGAGACCTGACTAAGCAGGTAAGATGATACAGTAGTATGTTCAAGGCAGAGGAACAGTATATGTACAAGTGTGGAGTCAACAATGGGCCTTGTGGATCCAGAGAAGTGAAAGATGCTTAGTGTGCCTGGAGAGAGAAGACCATGGATTAGGTCTGGAAGAGGTGAGACCAGAGCGTTCCCTAGTATGAACTCATGCAGCATCCTGGTAATCAAGATGAGACATTGGAACTCTGTCCAAAAGTGGTGGAGTCTGGTGCTAAAGAATTTTATGCTGATAAATGACATAATTCAATTTCCTGAGAGTTTTTCACTACCTAGTAAAGGAATCAAAAACATTGCTTCTACCATAGCTCCTATTCATTGTACTTAAACTTATCTTTCTAAGCAATAGAAAGATTAAACCCAAGAAATGCCAAAAAAGATGCAAGTCAATTCTGATATTTAAGTCAATGCTCACTCAGCAAAGGTGCATCAAATTTGCTGGCAAAAAAAAAAAAAACTCAGAGTGAAGATTATGCAAGAGGACATGCATCCCAAAGGAAACCTGAGCATCTAATTAGCTGGCAGACTGGAAAGCCCTGACTTGTGCATATTCAAAAGGTCTAGGACAAGAGTCCAAGGTTCTTCAGGAAAACTTGTGGTAATGCATCAAGATCACGATGGCAAGAGGAGAGTTGATTCCACTTAGAAATAAAAAGTGAGAAAGACTGGGTGGATGATGTCTTAACCATGGGAAGAGGAGATACTTCACACGAGGAGGATCAAAGGGTACTGTGAAATCACCCAGCTGCACATTACAGTCATCAGAGAGGTTCTTAAAAACACCAACGTCTTGACCACATCCTTAAGTATTTTTATTTCATTAAGATAGGGTGGGACCTGAGTATTTGTGTTCTTGGAAAGCTCCACAAGGACACTAAAATGTAAGCAGATTTGAAAACCAAAGGTGTCACAGCCCAGAGCATGGGCTGAGGAGGAAAGCAGTGTGAGTTGGAATTCCAGCTCTTTCTAGAAATACTTATTTTGCTCTTTATATTTTTTATTTGCAAGCATCCCATGAAACATTAAAGGTGGCTTTATATGGATATATCCAACACAGCAAGATAAAGATAAAATGTACAGATACGAAGGAAATTTAACTCTTACCCCTCTGTCCTTAGTTTCCTCATCTGTAAAAATGGGAAAAATTAATAGCATGTCTCTGATAGGATCAGCAAGGATTACATGAGTTAATGAACAAAGTGATTTACAAATTCCTGGCAGATAGGTGCTCAATAAATGGAAGCTGGTAAAGAATCTGCCTACAATGAAGGAGACCCCAGTTCAATTCCTGGGTTGGGATGATCCCCTGGAGAAGAGATAGGCTACCCACTCAAGTATTCATGGGCTTCCCCCGTGGCTCAGATGATAAAGAATCCACCTGCAATGTGGGAGACCTGGGTTCAATCCCTGGGTTGGGAAGATCCCCTGGAGGAGGGCATGGCAACCCACTGTGGTATTTTTGCCTGGAGAATCCCCATGGAAAGAAGAACCTGGAGGGCTACAGTCCATGGGGTTACAAAGAGTCAGACATGACTGAACAATTAAGCACAGCACATTTTTCTTAAACCAGATCTAGGTAATAGGAGAAACAATGACAGGGAGATGGAAATCACAAGGCATATTCCAAGGACACCAATTAGTTTGGTTAGTGCTTCAGAGAATAATGGGGGCTTCCCTGGTGGCTCAGATCTTAAAACACCTGCCTGCAGTGCAGGAGACTCAGGTTCAATCCTTGGGTCAGGACAATCCCCTGGAGAAGGAAATGGCAACCCACTCCAGCATTCTTGCCTGGAAAATCCCATGGTCAGAGGAGCCTGGTAGATTACAGTCCATGGGGTTACAAAGAGTCAGACACGACTAAGGGACTTCACTTTCACTTTCTTTCAGAGAATAATAGAAAAAACCATTTAGAAAGGCAAGTTGGGGCCAAATTGCTTTCATGAGTTCCAAGCTAATGTTGGAATATGAACAAGTGTTCATTAATGGATCATCTAATAACTGTCCCCAAATATGAGGCAAGGAGGTATACAATGTACAAAATAGAATAAATTCAAGGGTTGCTCAGAGTCTACTCCAAAACTTGGACTCTGATTTGAATTTAACACAAATGTGGAACCAACAGATGTCTCTGAAGAGTTGAGATCAAATCAACATAGAGCTTCAAAAATGAACAGTGAGTCACCGGACATTAATAATCCCTGGTGCCCCAATGCTCGTCTTCCTGATACCTTGGCTCTCATTCACATAGTCAACTCCATTTATGTTGTCCAGATACAACCCACTTTATTAGGAACCTCTAAATAGTGCTGGGAATGATTTCTGCTCCTTTCCCTTTTCATTTATAAATATTTCTAAAAACGAGTAAAGGTGACTTAGATGGATGCACCGAACAGAGCAGGGAGAGATAAAATGTAATACAAACGTGAAAGAAGGCAGGAGGCAGGGAATATGCGGGTAGGAGACTTCAGAGGAGACCTTAAGGGACATGAAGATGCTGAGAGTAGGCCATAAGGACCTATAAATATGCCAGCAGTGGGGTGCAAATTGGTTTAAAGCCTTCTAACAGACAATGTAAAGAAGGAAACAAGATGGGTTACAAGATTCAGAAGGTCCCCAGCTTAATCCAGGCAACTGCTGAAGAGAGAAATAGCTCTTTCTGGAATACTGCTGGAGAAAACCATCTCCAGATCTAAATAATGAGGCTACTGTGTAAAACTGTAATAACGGCATCCACATCCACGCACCCTAGTAGAACGTATGACATGTAGTGGCCACCAATACATATTGAGTGAATAAATTATAGAGGAAAGGAAGCAGGGAGGGGACCTGTCCCATACATCACTAAATTCATGGGATGCTCTGCCATTCCTCGTGTGGGCTGAGGGACTCCCACCAGTCAATAAAAGTAATTGTGAAGGTTGTGTGTGCAAAATGGCCCAGTGCAGGCATCAGTACTCAGCTAGTCTGGCTGAAACCAGAAATAGATTATAGTGCCTATGGAAGGAATCCACTAGGCACTATAATCTATAGTGACAGACAATCTTTCCTAAAGACTTTCTCTCCACTGAGCATCTGCCAAGTGTTGAGGGGCAGTAATTTGATCTTATACTCCTCTATAACTCCAGCTGCTGGCTTTGTGTACTTAATATGATAGCATTCTACTTCTCACCTACAGCCCAACTAATCTGTGTGTACCTGAACAGCAGGGGGCTCTCCTCCAGGTAGAGATTCAGAAGTCTCCATCCTTCCATATTGTGGCTCTGCTAGTATGGCTGCTGGGGGCATCCACACCAAGGGCAGACAGGGAAGAAGGCCCACTGATTTCTTAGCCAGCCTGGCCCAGAAATGGCTCACCTCACTTCTACTCACATTGCCTTAGTGAATGGTCCTACCCTGTTGTAAGACAGTTGGAAAACAGAATCCCTAGTAAGGCAGGCTCTTCCCAGTTATATCCCTTGCTCCAAGCCAAAATAAGACGGGAGCTCTGGAAGGCAGCTTCAATACTTATCTCTAGTCACCCATTATATCCTCATATACACAAAATAAACTTCCTGTCACCCAAAGAGACTGCCTGAAGTTGAGGGTCTCCAGGTTGTGCGTAGTTTCTTCATCAGGTCTAAATGCGACTCCTCTTATAGTCTGGCCTCCTAAAACCATTACAGGCATAATCTGTGCTTCACCCAAGCTCACATACTAAATATATAGGTGCAGCATTAGTTTAAACACTCTCTTTCAGAGGAGGAAAGAAAGAAGGAAAAACAGCAGTCACGCCATTTTCTAACAATATAAAGTCCTGCTCAGTGGGCATTGTTGGGACTACTACCTAGGGACTGTGGCAGGGTTTCTGGTCCCTCTCTCCCCATGGCCCTGCTTCTGCCTTCTGGCTCTTTGTCCTTGTCCTTCATCCTCCATGGCATCATCTGAAGGGAGTGGCAGGCAACGTGTCCTCCTTGTGGCTCTGTAGCATTTACAGCATACATCTTATTCATACTAATTTGGGAGCCCAAGAGTTGATTTAAGTGCAAACAGCTAGTTTTTTTAACCTCTGAGCAGAGTTCCCTCAAACACTCAGAAGGCTCCAATATACATTTTTTTCCCACTAGTGACCACTTCCAATGTTATTTCTTAGAAACAGTTCTCAAGTCTGCTTTATTTCTTTGCTCTCTCACCGTCCTTGTCACGTACAATTTCCACTCATGTGCCATTGGACAAGAGTAGTCACACGACCCTTCCTGAATGAAGCGAGCCTGGGAAATGTAGTTCTCATCTGAGCTTATCAGTAACAGTGCAATACAGTGGAAGAGATTGCAAATATTAGATGAAGAGCTGACCATTGGAAAAAATCTCTCTGAGAATATTTGCATAAATATAAATAGTCTTTGATGTACATGTAATATACAATGCTCCCATTGCTCTTCTTTTAATTAAAATGAATCTGAGTTCAAGTCCTACCTTCATCATTTGCAATCCCTAAAAGCTTAAGTAAACATTGCTCTGTCCCTTCTGAATATCACATATTTCATAAGATTGTTTTATATAATAATATATTTAAATGACAAATTATGTAAAATTATGTCCAGTAATTTTAAATGAGTGACATTATCTTGATAATTACAGTCACTGTCTGTATTTAAGATTTGTAGTAACCCAATGATAACGAAACAGGACTCTGACGTGCTCTTATTTACATCTTTAAGGCATTTCATGCTTTATAAACTTTGCATTTTGAGCACTCTATTTCCTTTTTGGCAAAACTAACAGATTTACTAAGACACTTGCTTAGCAGTTTATGTATAATACATGGTCTATCTCTGCTATTTTAATTTTGCATTTTATGAAAGTGTTATCAAACACCCCAGTCCTGTTGGAAGAAAATCTTCTGACTGGACACCAAACAATGTATAATTTGATCCAAATTTGTATGGCAATAAGATGCACACCTTTGTAGAATTTAGTACTGAAAAGTTATCTGCTTTATAGGATTATTGTTTTAATCAGTCAACAAATGAACAAATGATCTATGCAATGAAGTATGGGCAAACTAATTTTCTCAGAGGAATTCTCCATGGATAATTTATATTGAACAAATATATAAACACGGGTGCAGTTGCAGACATTAAAATTAGCATTCAGCATGAACAGTTTTTGAAATGAATTCTAGCTGTAAAGTGGGTAAGAGAGAATTCTATTTGGACAAGACATATGGTCCCCTAGGCTAAAGCAGTGGTTCTCATGCATCAGAATCACCTAGTGTGTTGGCTCTCATTTTCAGGGTTTCTGATTCTATACATCTACGCTCAGAAATACACATTTCTAAAGTCTAGTGATGTTGCTGCTGCTGCTCTTGAGATCCCTCTGGGAGACTCACCAGTCCAAAGTCTAGGTCAGCAAACAACATCTTGCACCCCAGTCTGACCCACCATTTGTCTTGTAAATAAAGCTTTATTGGAACACAGCCATTCTCATTTGTTTATGCATTGTCCGTGGCTGTTTTCACACTATAATGGCAGAGATGAATAGTCTCAACAGAAACCATATGGCCTGCAGAGCCAAAGATATTGAGTATCTGTTCCTTTGCAGAACATTGGCAGACCCCTGGCTAAAGAATAGGGAAGTGAGAGTAGAAGATGGCAAGAGACCTGGCCTTTGCCTTTTCATTTCAGTTCCTTTTATTGCCTTGAGTTAGGGATTCACTATGAGCTCTTCAGCAGCGCAGTCAATTATGAGGACAAATCATTTATATATGCCTGTCATTAAGGGATGAAAATTGAAGGGAATTGAATTATACACTTCAGTACCCAGTTCCTACTAGATGGATAGAAGGCTGACATCTAAAAAGAATCACAAAGTCAGCTTTTTTCTGAAACCTTTCACCCCTGGAAAAGACCCAGTTGTTAGCTTTCCCTCCCAAGATGATGGAGAGGCTCCATCAGCGTCACGAATGGTTCGCTATCATGTCCAGTTAATTACGCACCCATGCCCACCCGCAGTTGAAACACCGCAAGTAAAACAAGGTGTCCATCTGACAGAACCACGTGATCTGACAATCGCTACTTGATGAGGTCATCTTCAGTGGCATAGACCAGTCAAAAGAGAGACAGCTGTTTCTTTGTGGTGACCCCCTGGCTTTTGATCTGCCCATTGCATTTTTGAGTCTAACAGTGAATGTTGAAGGATCAGATTCTCTTTGGTGGTAGTAAGTCATTTGCTGTCACCATTTGGGTAAGAAACCTTGAGAGGACTTTTGTGGTGTTGGAATGATGTCCCACACTTTGAAAGTGAGGAGTAGGAAAGGAAACTAGCATTCGTAGAATATCCCTAAATATGTCATGTACTCTCCTTATATCTGCGCAGGTAAGCTCCAGTACACATCACGGCAGCCCCATGGAGTTTGCTGTAGCATATTATATTCCACAGAAAGAAAAACTGAGCTGTAAATTACTAAACAGACTTCCTCGGCTTCACCCACTACTCAATGCCAGAGCAGGATTGAACTGTGGACTAACAACCACCAAACTAGTGGCTGTTCTACTCTTCCCACTGCAAAGTCCCAACCCTGAATTTTCTGGATGGGATCACAATGTGGCACTCATTCTACTGGTGTGCCTCTTGTCTACTCTGTAGAAATGCCTGGCCCCAGTCACCTGTGACCATTGTCCCTGAACTCTCTAGTTTATGGTCTGATTATTAACAAGGGAAAAGTTCATGTTAGAGATGTAAACAACAGTTGATGAGTATGGACAGTGGTTGAAAATGATAAAAATATGTTTTCATAGAGTCGTGTCACTGAGAAGCATGGAGAAGTATAGCCAGGCCCGTCAACAGAATTAATTTCAATACTCAAAAATAATTTCCATCTCTTGAGTCACCTCTTATCAATAAACACAATGTATTTAGAAGGATTCTGGAGCTATGCTCTAGCTTGGTAGGAAAGAATATGATTAACAGTAATCAGAAGAATAAAACATAGCACACAACTTGACAGGTATGGGACCAAACATTTTAAACATTAACTTGGTTATTCTTGAAATAATCCTATAAAATAAGTTCAAATGAGGGAACTAAAGTACCAAGGTTAAACAATTTGCCTGATCCACAGATTCAGTGGTATTAAGTGGCAGAGCTGGGCTGTGAGCCCAGGAATCCAGCTACAGAGTTTGTGGAGTGTGTGGTCATTTCTGGAAGAAGGAACAGGAGGGTATGCATCCCTGGGGTACCCTCCTACTGAAGGGGCCCCATATCTGCTTTGTACCATGGAGCCCTTAACCATCTTGTAAGACCCATTAACCCCTTCTTAGAATAATGTTTTAAATGCATAAAACAAAACTAATAAATAAATATTAATTTAATATATATAAATATATATTAATTTAATATATATTTAATTATATTACTAAACATATATATTTAATTAAATATATAGCAGCAGCAGCCTGGAGAATTCCGTGGACAGAGGAGCCTGACAGGCTATAGTCCATGGAGTCACAAAGACTTGGACACGACTGAGCGACGAACACTTTCACTATATGTTTATTAATTAATATAATATATTAAAATTCACTTGTTAAACTATTTTTAGAAGTAAATTTCTGAGAGAATAACATACATGCTCCTTCATTAATACAAAAAGTTACAAGAGCCATCAATGAATCTAAAACCAGTTGTAATCTGGAATAATGAAGAGCATAAACTACATTTTAAAGAAGCTCTAACAACTGTACTGTGATATGAAAACCTTTGTGATTTCCATTTGTGACAGACTGAGTCACAGCCTGCTGATTCTAGTGTGGTTTGTTGCCTTCTTAGATAATTGAAGGAGATGCTAAATTTCTGTTAAAGGTTAATGAAAGTGAAGATGTCATTTTTTCTTCCCACTTAAGGTCACAGACCCTCTAAATTCTATCCACTGTGACTAAACTGCATTAAGAGTAGCTCTGATGTTATAAAAGGAAAACTGAATATGAAAGTTAGAGTAGAATTTAATAACTTCTTTGTAGTTGTGTCACCTGAATACATCTCCTGCTGCCGCTGCTGCTGCTGCTAAGTCACTTCAGTCGTGTCCGATTCTGTGCAACCCCATAGACGGCAGCCCACCAGGCTCCCCCGTCCCTGTGATTCTCCAGGCAAGAACACTGGAGTGGGTTGCCATTTCCTTCTCCAATGCAGGAAAGTGAAAAGTGAAAGTGAAGTCGCTCAGTCATGTCCGACTCTAGTGACCCCATGGCCTGCAGCCCACCAGGCTCCTCCATCCATGGGATTTTCCAGGCAAGAGTACTGGAGTGGGGTGCCATTGCCTTCTCCGGAATACATCTCCTAGCCTCTCTGAATTTTCATTTTCTCACTGTAAAATGGGAATAAACCTCTCTTATGGGACCAATGTAAAAGGAAAAAAACAACACAGTTGGAAATGACTCTATGATGTATAAACCCTTTTTTCTAAGAGATCTTGATTATTACTTGAGAAGCAAACTATACAGTGGTATAAGAATGTGGGCTGCCTGTTACTCAGCTTCCATTCTTACTGTTAAAAAAAATTTTTATTGGCTGCCTACTGTGTGTCCACACTGGGATAGGTTTTGCTCTGAAGCACAAATGAATGAGAGAGGTTACTGCCTTTAATGAGGTTGCATTCTACTGTGGGAAATATAGTCACATCTCCATGAAATGGTGAAGGAAGTGCAGTGGAGGAGGAGATGCACGGAGAAGAGGCTGAGCGGGCTTCCTGTAGGAGGTTATGCACCAAGCCCTCGTGTGAATAGAAGTTAAGCAATTAAACAGATAGGTTACTGTTAGAGGGGACAGTATAATAAGCAGTACAAAAGTAAGATATGAGCTTATGAATGCAGGAAATGAGACTCATTTTTGCCATTGCCAGAGCATAAAGCTCTAGAGAGGAGAGGCATTTTTGAGCAATAAGAAGAGAAAGGTTGAGGTTCAAACATGGTAGTTCTTACCTTCTGTGCTAAGGGTCTTGGACTGTATTCCATAGGGAATGGAACACCCTCATGTCTTTGCATAGATGATTTATCTGGTCAAATCAATGTTTTTGGAAGAGATTACAAATTAGTGACCTTCTGAAAAAATCTAGTTTACATATGTATTTGGCAGTATATTGAATTTTTTAAATTCTTCATGTATTTAAAAATCAGGAGACTATACTTCCTCCAAAAAATTGAAAGATCCAGCATCCCTGACTTCCTGTTCCATTTGGCTTCTATGGCAGAAGCTAACTGGTGATTGTCGAATTTAGACTGCATGTGGGCTCTCCAGGTGGCCTTGATCCCTCTACTCTTTGTATCTTTGCCAACACTGAGCCCAAATAAGCGAGGCCATTTATCATCAGGTTCACTGCACATTTTTCTCATAGCAAAGAAATGTATCTCCATACTTATATCTGTGTCAAAAGTGGGAAAGTGAAAAATAGATCAAGAGGACCATGCACTTCAAGCAAAATGGGAAAGACAGTATTTCCTTTCTTATACTAGCAAGCTTCACTCATTCACAATGCCTGACTTTGAGCTTGACATTTGAGTTTGCAGCTCTTCTTACCAAAGTCATCATCATGGACTGATGGACTCCTAGAGGATGGATTTTATGAAGCAAAACTAGAGGCAGGAAGAACAATTGGCTGATGGCTAGGATGCAGATAAGGAATAAGAGTGAGAGTTAAAACTATGGTGCTGAGGTTGGAAAGGAGAGTGGATTTACATAGTCCACAGGTGATACAATCACAGGGTTCATGGTTCATTGACTCTGAGGTTGAGAGAAGAAAAGGATGATTTCTCTGGTTCTACTTTGTACAGTAGAGGCTGCTGGTGGTACAATAGGAGAGCCAAATTAGGATGAAGAATATGAAATCCATTTTGGATTGGACATAAATTGTGACACAAAGTATCAGTATTGAGTAGAAATTTGCATACATGAGCATGAAATTAGCAGAGAGATCTGGGTTAAAAGTTTGGATTTGACTAGTCAGAAGAGACAATTTGTAAGTGGATCCATAAGAATGAATTCCATCAGTCAGGGAGAGTCTGAGGTTCAAGAATGGCATGTGGGCAGATGCCCCAAGAAGCAGTACATTTAAGGAGTATATCCCACAAAATAGACACAGAAAAAAAAAAGGCAGAGAAGAATGAAAATAATCTTGACATAAGGGTGTAATGGAGGCCAGGAAGCAGATTTTAAAGAAGTATCAAACGAAACAAAAAGTGAAGTTGGTCCATTCATTTGGGAAATTTGGAGTTTGTTGTTAATCTCAGTGAAAGTACTTACAGTGACATTTTAAGGACAATGGAAGATAACAATAATAATTACATAGCAGTTATTACATGGCTGCAGAGTCCTAAGTGTTCTACATTTTAACTCAATTAAAACAATAACCTTATGAGACACTACGTTTGTCCCTGTGATACAATGAGAAAACTGAGGGACAGAGATATCATATAATTTTCCCAAGAAAACAGCAAGGAAGTGATAGAACCAAAGTTTTAAACTCAGGAAATCTACTCAAGAGTCCAGATCTTGACTTTACTCCTATTGGACTAACTTTTCACACCACAGTGGGTAATAAATAGTATGATTCAGTTTATGCCTATTGTCTCAACATCCTACCAAAGAATCAGCTTTCCAGATTAAATGATAAATTCCATCTGATCACTCCACTCATGTAATGAATGGACAGACAGGAAATGAGTACAGTGAGCCTCAACAGTTCTTTGAACCACACTGCATCACAGTTCATAAGTTCTCGAGAAATATTTGTTAAATCAATATGTGAGAAATTTTGGCTACAAGAGGAGAAGAGAAATTAGTACAGAATGGTAAAGACTTGAACATATTAATCAAATTTAAAGGAACTTGCCAGAAGGGGAAAAACTTGTGAAAATACACCAGGAAGTAAGTGACTGATTCAGTGATGTCTCAAAGGGAGAAACAGAGGGTGCTAAAGGCATTCCTTCATCACAAAGAAAATAAAGGCTATAATATCTTTATTCCTGAACTCATATTCCTGTGAGAATTGGACCACAAAGAAGATTGTGTGTCGAAGAAGTGATGCTTTCAATCTATGGTGTTGGAGAAGACTCTTGAGAGTGCCTTGGACAGCAAGGAGATCCAACCAGTCAATTCTAAATGGCAACCCACTCCAGTAATCTTGCCTGGAAAATTCCATGGACTGAGAAGCCTGGTAGGCTACAATCCATGGGGTTGCAAAAGAGTTGGACATGACTGAGCAACTTCACTTACTTCACTAATTCATTAGAAGGACTGATGCTGAAGCTGAAGCTCAAATACTTTGGCCACCTGATACGAAGAGCTGACCCATTGGAAAAGACCCTGATGCTGGAAAAGACTGAAGACAGGAGGAGAAGGGGTTGACAGAGGATGAGATGGCATCACTGACTCAATGGACATGACTATGAGCAAACTCCAGAAAATGGTGAAGGACAGGGAAGCCTAGCATGCTGCAGTTCATGTGGTTGCAAAGAATCAGACATGACTTAGCAACTGAACAACATACTCCTGTCATTTTCTCTCTCCATCTGTACTTTATTGAGTACTTATGTTATAAGCATGGAGGGACTGGCTTTGAAAAAGAATCAGAAGAAAAACCTCTGCCAAAAAACCTCTACAACGGGAAAAACAGAGGTACGTAGGTATAAAGACATGTAGAGACAGAGGATGGAAAGCTGCCAAAGGCCTTCGGGATGAATTAGACTCTTTCCATAAGAGAGGGGTGAGAGCCATCTGCCAAGAGAGAGTTGTGTGAGCTTGAGGATAGACATGGGAGACTTGGAAGAGTCAATGACCCATTGAGAAATGAGATGAGAGAGTTAGCTGATATATATAAGGGATAAAGAGCAGTTCTGATGGCCTAGTGTTTGAGACTAAATATTTTATGGTAAAAATATGAGTGTAGTTCTGTTTCTGCATCAAGGTTTTTCTGGGCACATGTGATGGTAGGTTAGAACTATGAAGGAATCCAGGTAGGTTTTGAGGGAGTAGCCCAGATAACCACCCAAGAAAGAAAGAGAAGCCAGGGGTAGGGAAGATGGGGTTGGAGAATAGGAATTTAACTCCCAAAAGGCAAGTTACTTTCTCTTATACCCAGCTTCAGTGGAATGTATCCACTACTATCCTTACGCAGCCATGGAGAGCACACTGAACACGGAACTTTTATTCAGCTCCAAAACATGTATCTTATTCTCCAGATAATGGCCCATGTTGTGTGTTGAGTAGCCATATGAGTGTAAATACTGGACCAAAATGAAGACTTGACATTAGTGTGCCCAGTCAAAGAGGACATTCTTGTCTTCCACCAGGGAGATGTTCCTGGGTGAGTGCAAAATTGATTGTAAATCACTTGTGTTGTTTTCTAGATATTGAACATGCCCATTTAACATAGTTAATGTGTTTCTGACATTCACACAGTGTCTAGCAAGCTTTGGACAATCATTATTTAAAGCATTTTACTGAAAGTACCCCTGAGTAGTTCCTAAACATTGCATTCTTTTTCAATCAATTCTGAACATCCCTGAAGAGGGAATTGTAAATGTTGAATACTGTAGTTGTCAATCATGGGCTCATTCACTCTCCTCTTTGAATGATAATAGAAATCCATTTGAAACCCTACAAGTAGCCAGATACTCATTTTTTCCCTCATTGCTATGGCATTGCTTTATTTCACTAAGATTGAGAAATTGGATTAATCTCTAGGGACATAAGTGCTCGCTAACCTTGAGAGCTACCCAACTCAAGATTTTCCAATGCTTTTTTAAGAATAATGGGGTTTGAGTGGATCAGAGGCAGTGCCCCAAACCCTCTGTCTTGACAAGAGAGCCATTGCAGACAGCTCTTACCCTCGTGTAATTTGTGCTGGGAGTGACAGGTTGTACATTAGGACATGAAAATATCTCCAATCAGAAAATCCAGCATGTTTCAAAAATGACAGAAATTGTGCATGTTATAAACACAAGTCTTCCTCAAGCCACTTTTCACTCCGATTCTGATCAACATGCATACTGTAGTCTCATACACAGCGACTGGTGCCCAAAATGAGATGACGGAGTGTAAGTGTGCTTGAACCAGCAAGTGAGTAGCAGTGTGAAGTAGCAACAGCATTGTGAGTGTAGAATACAAATGCAAACCTCTTCATCCTCAATTATATTTTGATACATTCTCTGCATAGAATATCAGGGCCATCTAATGAGAAAATGTGCAGCTAGGCCATTTGGCAATGAGCAACAGATTTTGTGTAAGCATCTGGCACAAGAATAATTTGACAAACAGCAATATGCCAAAATTGTGTTAGATAACTTCTAAAGAACTATTTGTCAAGCTGAATCCTCATTATTCCTGGAATGTTATTCATCAACCCCATGATTTAAATGACAATTAGCCACACCATTTACATTGTAGTCAGGGCATGCACATTTCCCATAATCCTCTGCTTGCTAATTTTTTATTGGTAAAAATGCAGTAACTTCTACAGCTTCTCACCTTGGCACTCTGCTGGAAATCTGAACTCAACTTCTGAGTGCACCTGAATAAATGAAGCTTAAGGAGGAGGACTGAAATGAAAAATTATTTCTTTGCACATCCCATGGAAGTTGAAGTAGGTTAACAGATGTTCGTTACCAATGGGGCACCTTTAGCAACTTGGAAATTTACAGCCGTGACTGCAATAGTGTTTTTAAATGAGCATTCCACAACTTCAAAATATGAGATCTACCTAGTCAATCCAGGAATTGCAAAAGGATAGTAGCAGCTTTCCTGGGCTTTTATCATCATTTTTGTAAGGAAAAAGGGTTGCCATATGTATTTTGGCTCTTGGACCTTCTTCTCTATTGCTCCTACTGAACTTGATTTTATCACTCCTGAGTCCCTCTGGATTTCCCCAGTCTATCAGTTCCCAATTGGTCTTGGGGGTCCTTCCTCCCTGATATTAGATCTCAGTGTCTGCTGCACAGTCTTGCACCAGAACTGTGAACTTGGAAACCCATATCTCTAGTCTCTCACTTAATCCTGTTTGATACAGGCCCCAGCTCTAGATTGGGGATTCCCAGGTGGATAAGTGGTAAAAGAATCCACCTGCCAATACAGGAGACACAGGAGACATGGGTTCAGTCCCTGGGTTGGGAAGATCCCCTGAAGAAGCAAATGGCAACCCATTTCAGTATTCTTGCCCAGAAAATCCCATGGACAGAGGAGCCTGGAGGGCTACAGTCCATGGGATTTCAAAGAGTCATACACAACTGAGTGACTGAACACAGTGCACAGTCTAGATTGATAGAAAAGTCTATTACCTTAAAACTCATTCCCAAGTTTTCAGAAAGTACATCAAGTCTTGGGCTGCTTGGACACAATGTAAGAATGATTTCATCCATCCTCACCTGAGCTCTCAGTGGCAATTCCTTATTATTGTTGTAGCTAATCCACAATAGCTGTTGTTTCAGTCCTTTATTCCCTCCTTGAGCCCCAGTAGCCACCTCTCCTCATAACTTTTCAGATTGCATAAGAGTTATTAAGAATGTTGACTTAAAATGCTCTTTACCTAACACCACTACACAGAGATTCTATTTCAGTAGGCTGGAGGTGGGGAATTCAATGAATGTGCCTTTTAAACAAGTATCCTTGGATTCTGATGAGGTTTTCCTGTGGACTATGCTTTGAAATAGTTTACCCTATCACTTTTAGGTAAGGAGATGAATCCGTGAAGCATTTTTAGCCATCTGGTCTTATTCCACTATAGCAACATATTGTATGAATCAGTAGATGTACATTTGATTAGCCAGAATTACAGCTTTTTTTTTCCCCCACAGGGATCATTTACTTGTTCACTGTTTTATCATTTCCAAGAAAGCTCAGTAAAGTTCAATGTTTTGTCCAAAGACATTGACTCAATTAAATACTAGGACACAGGATTTTGAGTCTAAGTTGATCATTCACCCCAATCTTCCTAAGAAGCTCTGTAGATTCTCAACCAGAAATAAATAACATAATGGCAACTACTAGTGTGATATTTCCAAATGTTTTATATGCAAATCCTCCATATGTAGTTCAATTAGAGCTCCTTGGGTGAGGATCATATGTGGTTGGAGTAGAGAAATATTTGAATAGTGTTTTTCACTATTTAAAACTGTATCATGACTCCTATAGGAAAAGATAAATTATGTTATATTTAATGATAGCTTAGGCTCCCTGGGAAACAGACCTTAAGACCCATTTGCTTGCAGGAGTTATATTAAGTGAAGTCTTCAGGATCAACCCCTGGAGAAGATGTGAGGCAGAGAAGCAGGTCTGGCAGAAGGCAGAGTTGAATGGCGATATAGTCATAGCAGGGTTTCCCAGGTGGCTCAGTGATAAAGAATCCACCTGCAATGCAGGAGATGAAGGAGACTCAGGTTTGGTCCCTGGGTCTGGAAGATCCCCTGGAGGAGAGCATGGCAACCCACTCCAGTATTCTTGCCTGGAGAATCCCATGGACCGAGAAGCCTGGCAGGCTATGGTCCATCTGGTCAAAGAGTTGGACACGACCGAAGCAACAAGAGCAGGCATGCACATGGTCACTGCAAAGCCTCACCCAGTCCTTAGGGACAGCCCTTCAGAGTTGTTCTTTCTCTAGCAAAGAATTAGTCCCTTCTATCCTCACATTTGGCAGTCACTGAATGTAGGGGAGAGGATGACTTTGGGCAAGGAAGCTCTCTTCAAATGGGCAATTCTCAGTGAGCCATAAGCCACCTTATGAGCCAAGAGAATGAACCACTTGGTCCTGAGAGGGGAATCCAAGCCACACCATCCACTGCAAGTAACAAGTTCCTAATCTTTAAGACAATAAGCAATAATAACATTTAAAAAGAAGAATAATAGATGAGTTTTAGAGTACTGAGCACTTGAAATTAGTGAAAAATGTGTACATTGTTATACTTTGATCTTAAATTCACAATCTACATCTTAGACCTAAATAATTTTTAAGCAGGGACTAATTTCAAAGGATTTGGGGGGGGTGCGGGGTTTCTCTTTATCTTTTAATGCACTAGGAGAAGTAAGCAATGATTCAGCTTTGAATGTTCATTTTTGCAAAATACGAGTTCTGAGAATTGAATAAATATATCTAAATCCTGGTTCTGAGGACAAAATAAATGGAACTAATACTAGTTTTATGGGAGCTAAATGAAAGTGTTTGCAGTTGATAGAAAGTATTATCTCATCCTTTAAATGAGTGATAAGATCAATACAAAGAAATCTCATCCCTGCTTTTCCCCTAATTCCCTATTTGCCCATATAAGACTTTCATTTGAAGACGCCCCAGTCAAATGCTCATGAAGTAATGTCATCCTCAGCGAAATAAAAGAAAATGATAAATAAAGGTGAACTTCTCACATGTAATCAGAAATACCTGAAGCTCTGGAAACATAATGAAGCTATGTTCGACTCATCATGAAATGTGGGCTGTGTTTTCAGTATTCGTGTGCTAAGATTCACACAGTAATTAACCACTGCTTTGTTATTAGGGAAACAAATGCACTTTAGGCCCTTTGTTGGAGTTTGAGAGATGAACAATTGCTCCATCATCTCTGAAAGACCTCAAGGTCTTACCTTCAATCTTGCAATGGATTTAAGAAATAACTTTTTAGGTCTCAGAAGCAAAGGGAAATGAGGGGGTTTTGTTGTTGTTGTTGTTTTGTTTTTGTTTTCATGCCTCTTCTCCCTACAGCAAAACTTAAGGTGTAAATTGTTAGGAGAGCATTAGTGAAGTTACAAAAGAAAAGGGACAAAATGTACATTTTGAAATCTCAGAGTTCCAGATTTGGGAGGGAACTTTAGAGCCCATCTGATTCATCACAGTTCTCCCGCTTACTTCATGAGAGAAATTGATGTATTTTTCCCCTCACCACTCTTCTTTCTGGAGTCTGGTTCCTCCATGAATAAAGGATTTTTGTTTTTCAATACTGTCACTCAGGTCCAGGGAAGAGGCAGACTTTTAGCATAATAAGGTGCTAGGAAGGTGCCAGGAGGAGTAGAACCATCCCAATAAAAGAAGTTGAACAGTATTTTTAGATACATCATTCAGAGGCAAGATCTCTGTAAGACTGTCTTCCTCTCCTCCATATCCTGGGTTCAAAGCATCCCCTGATCATTCCCAGGAGTGAGGAAGGAACGTTTCCCAGCAGAAACACAGAGAATGAATATTCACCTATACAGATGCCAGGGATGGGGGAGACAGGCTTTTTTAAAAAAATATTCTGCATAATTTTTTTTTCTTTTTAACTTTCTATAAAAACTTTTTATTTTGTATTGAAGTATAGCTGATTGAAAATGAAAGTGAAGTCACTCAGTCATGTCCAACTCTTTGCAACCCCATGGACTGTAGCCTACCAGGCTCCTCGGTCCATGGGATTTTCCAGGCATGAATACCAGAGTGAGTTGCCATTTCCTTCTCCAATAGCTGATTAACAATGTTGTAATAGTTCCAGGTGAACAGCGAAGGGACTCAGCCATACATATACACATATCCATTCTCCCCCAAACCCTCCTCCCATCCAGGCTGCCGCATAACGCTGAGCAGAGTTCCATGTGCTATACAGTAGGTCCTTGTTGGTTATCAGTTTAAAATATAGCAGTGTAAACATGCCTATCCCAAACTCCCTCACTATCCCTTCGCACAGTCAACCCCTGACTGCCCACCCTCAACCATAAGATTGTCCTCTAAATCCGTGAGTCTCTTTCTGTTTTGTAAGGAACTTCATGTGTATCATTTCTTTTTAGATTCCACATATATAATAGATGCCATACAGTATTCCTCCTCCTTTGTCTGACTTACTTCACTCAGTATGACAATCTCTAGGTCCATCCATGTTGCTGCAAATGGCATTATTTCATTCTTTTTAATGGCTGAGTAATCTTCCGTTCTGTATATATATACCACATCTTCTTTATCCATTCCTCTGTCGGTGAACACTTAGGTCGTTTCCGTGTCTTGGCTGTTGTTAACAGTGCTGCAGTCAACATTGGGGTGCATGTGTCCTTCAGATCTTGTTCTTCTCTGGATATATGCCCAGGAGTGGGATTGCAGGGTCATATGGTAGCTCTGTTTTCAGTTTTTTAAGAAACCTCCATACTGTTCTCCATGATGGCTCTACCAATTTATATTCCCCCAACAGTGTAGGAGGGTTACCTGGGGAGACAGGATTCTGAAGGGCTTGTTAGCAGAAAAGTTGCTGAAACTTGTCGCCAGAGTTTCTGATCCCCTAAAACTGGATCTCAGTCTGGGAATTTACATTTCCAGCAAGTTTCCAGATTATGCTGGTGCTACCAATGATCTGGGACCACATCTAGAGAATCATTGTACCAGACACACTCAAACATTTTTAAAGGCATATTTAAAAAAAGAAAGATGTCTCAAAATGAGATCTTTCTTCTAAACCTCAAGTGCAAAACAGATTAAACTCTGCTCTCAGAGTTCAAAGCAGGCTTTTTTATAAAATATTCTGGAAAGAAAAAAGTACAAATAACGTGGCTAGTATACCCACAAGGAGTCTGCACTAATTATGCTGCATACACATACACATCCCATATAAAGATTTTTAGCCAATTGAACGTGGGTATGTGACCCAGTTTGTTTTTCTTCCCACCTTTGCTACTGGAATCTATTCATAATCTTAGCTTTCATCATTGCTCTCACCAAATCCCAAATTTTGGTAGAAGTGAGAGCTTGAAGAGGGATTGAAGCTTGATCCATATACCTCCATCATCCTATTGTTATACCCTCTCCACAGACAATGGCCTGTCTGGATTCGTGGAAACTCTGGTGCTAATAGAGCACAAACCTGCCACATTTCCTCCTAATGTCATTAAGAATGAAAACCTACCTCAGTTACCATGTTCAGCTCTTCTCAAGGAGGAGGCAGTTGCCCTTATGGTCCTGTTTGCCTCCTTCCAATGGAATCATGGGTGATTCCAGTGATCATGTCCTGTGACTCAGGGCAGAGCAGTAGACTCATCCATCTGGTTACTCTTCCTATGATAGCCAGAGTTCTAGGGGCACCTTTATCTGTTAATACATAATGAGTTAATACTTTTACAGAAAAGATATAGTTGCTCCCAAAGTCGTTCTCTAGGTTGCAATATAGAAGATTCGGGTAAGAAAAGAGGGGGGAAGTCACATAGTGCAGCAGTAGGAAAGTTCATGATTGTCAGACACTGATAAGACAGAATACATTTTGGCTCATAAGAAGTAAAGTTTTGAAGACGTGGGGGAAAATTCTCAATAGAGTGGTAGGTATAAAAGGGAGCTTAGGAAAATAGAAGATTTTTGCTTTTTTCTTTATATTTTAATGTGTTTTTGAGTATTCATAAACATATGCATATATGCACATAAGCCTGATTTTTAATAAACTATAAATAGTTATTTTTAAGTAGAAAATAAGTTAATTATAAGTAGAAAATATGAGGTAAACTTAATAGATAACAGATTCATTTTGTAGAAAGCAAAGTAGTTACTGCTATTTATTTATAATTATATTTCATTATCATTTGTTTTGTATTAAATTGTGTCATGAGGGAAGTTCATTGTCACAGAAAGAACTGTTAAAACTTTGGGCTTATGTAATACGCGAATATATTTTTGTAAATAGAATAGTCTCCTTTGCCAGTAACCAGACATTTTCAGATTAAATCATGACATATATCCAGTACTTCTTTTTACAGTCTAACAAGCATATTGAGATTTGATGGAACGTATATATTTTACCTCTCATTGGTAGGGAAAATTTGCCTTTTATTGTGTGTGTGGCTTATGTACCATTTCATGAATTCCCGAATTGGCAAGTACTAAGATAAACAAAAGCACTCACAAGGTTTGTTATTTTCAACTGAAGTGGCCTATTTAAAAATATGGATTAAACTATTGTAAGCAGCTCATTCTCTGACTTCTTTGTGTGGTACCTACTTCTTAGTTCTTTGATTTCTTATGATTATTATAATTTTAGCTGAAAGGGCATCATAGAATTTTCTAACACATGGAGAGGGGCATAGATTTCTATCCAGGGTGACACATTGATTGAGTCAGCCAGTAAATCAACAGCAGCAGAACACTATTAAATTTTAAACTTAATTGCCTTCTCTTCTTAATTTCTATGGATATAATCAATAGATGCCAGAAAAAAGTTAAAGGAGTTAGTAAGCAAGCATCTATTTCCTGGAGCATAATGGAGGGGGGAGTGGAAAAACTGTTTCATCTCAGAGTCAGTGCAAAAAAACTTGTATTTCAAATTCAGTCACTTACAAGGTTTTTATCAAAAGGCTTTATTTTCATTGGTTTTTCCTTAATTAGCTGTTTTTCTTAACAAGCAAATGGAAATTCTAGTTGTATCATCAGTTTAGTTTTCTCTCTGGATCTGCTCCTAGCTATCCTTGCCTGCTGAATTTTATTGTGTATCTTCTCCATCTTTGCCACGTGTCAACTCTCTTTCCATCTCCACGTTGAATCTGTGTCCTGTGTTCCAGATTTACACAGAAAATAGCAACTCAATATAAAATACTGAGCATGTCCACATACCCAAGAATAAGCCCTACCAGTTGGAATTTTTGGTATGGTGTGGGGTGAAGCTAAAATCTGATGACATATTTTGCATCATTTGTGGGATTCAGATTTCTCTTCCTTGAGCCATTTCTACTGAATTATGGGCTATAGCAATGGCACCCACTCCAGCACTCTTGCCTGGAAAATCCCATGGACGGAGGAGCCTGGTGGGCTGCAGTCCATGGGGTCACTAAGAGTTGGACACGACTGAGTGACTTCACTTTCACTTTTCACTTTCACACACTGGAGAAGGAAATGGCAACCCACTCCAGTGTTCTTGCCTGGAGAATCCCAGGGACGGGGGAGCCTGGTGGGCTGCCGTCTATGGGGTCGCACAGAGTCGGACACGACTGAAGCGACTTAGCAGCAGTAGCAGCAGCAGCATGGGCTATAGCTTAACAGGCAATTTCACAGCTTCTTGAATCACCCTTATCAATAAGATACATATGGTTACAAAATAAATGATTGAAAGAATACTGGGTTTAAAATAAATTCAGTGAGCTACATGGGTTGAAAATAGTATTAATCCTTAAGTGAATGAATAGGCTTATGATTTTCACTTTATTTTTTAAAAAGTACCATGCCTCACTTGACCCTTTGTAGATTTGAATGAACACATTCTTGATGAGGTGTCATTTCATTTTTGTAGGCAAACTTGAGTGTATGCCATTTCCTTTAGCCATGTAAGGATGATTCGTGATTACTCTCATTATCACCCAGATTTCTGTTCATTGTTTCATTGTGTTGAGCACCTACCATGTACGAGGTGCTGGTCTTCTTACTAGAGGTGTGTAGGTGAAGAAAATGGACAATACCCTGGCTTTCATTCATCTTGCAGTCTAGTGGGGTAGAACAAAAATAAGAGTACAACACAACTTATAAATGCATAAATAGGATCCTTTCCAATCAGGAAATTACAAAGAAAACAAAGCCAGATAGAGGTAGAGAGAATTGGAAAGGAGGGATCTGCTTTATACTGAATGGCTGGAGAAGGTCTCCCAGAGAAGGTACCTTTGAAGTGAGACATGAACAGACAAGAAGTCAGATAAAGGTTTCTGGGGAAACATGACAGGAGGTTCATAATCCCCAAGGTTGGAATGAGTTCATAACTTTTGGAGAATACTCACAAGTCCCTGCTCACAAGTGCTGGAGAACAATGGGATGAGAGTGTAGCATGAGGAGTAGGACTGAGGGAAGCCAGGGTCAGATGGCTAGGGTCTTGTAGAACACAGAAAAGAGGATGTTTTTATCCAGGAAATGGCAAGTTTTAGGTGGGATTTAAGCAAGGGCAATAAGATTATATGATTTGTTTTAAAGAGGATATAGCCCAATGCCTGCTATTTGAGAATAAGTTGAAGGTAGAAGGATGAGTGAAAGGCAGTACAGTAATGAAACATCATCTCTCTCTACTCTCTCTTGTTTTACTTCTATATATTTAGGAAAAAAAATACAAAGAAATATATATTTAGAAGAAAAAAATGTGACTTGCTCAATGCTCAAAATGCTCCAAGCCAGACTTCAACAGTATGTGAACCGTGAATTTCCAGATGTTCAAGCTGAATTTAGAAAAGGCAGAGGAACCAGAGATCAAATTGCCAACATCTGTTGGATCATCAAAAAAAGCAAGAAGAGTTCCAGAAAAATATCTACTTCTGCTTTATCTTTATCAACTATGCCAAAGCCTTTGACTGTGTGGATCACATAGACTGTGGAAAATTCTTCAAGAGATGGGAATACCAGACCACCTGACCTGCCTCTTGAGAAATCTGTCTGCAGATCAACAGGCAACAGTTAGAACTGGACATGGAACAGCAGACTGGTTCCAAATAGAAAAAGGAGTACGTCAAGGCTGTATATTGTCATCCTGCTTATTTAACTTACATGCAGAGTACATCATGAGAAATGCTGGGCTGGATGAAGCACAAGCTGGAATCAGGATCGCCGGGAGAAATATCAATAACCTCAGATATGCAGATGACACCACCCTTATGGCAGAAAGCAAAGAACTAAAGAGCCTCATGATCAAAGTGAAAGAAGAGAGTGGAAAAAGTTGGCTTAAAACTCAGCATTTAGAAAACTAAGATCATGGCATCCAGTCCCATCACTTCATGGCAAGTAGATGGGTAACAGTGGAAACAGTTGCTGACTTTATTTTTGGGGGCTCCCAAATCACTGCAGATGGTGACTGCAACCATGAAATTAAAAGATGCTTACTCCTTGGAAGGAAAGTTATGACCAACCTAGACAGCATATTAAAAAGCAGAGACATTACTTTGTCAACAAAGGTCTGTCTAGTCAAAGCTATGGTTTTTCCAGTAGTCATATATGGATGTGAGAGTTGGAGTATACAGAAAGCTGAGCACCAAAGAATTGATGCTTTTGAACTGTGGTGTTGGATAAGACTCTTGAGAGCCCCTTGGACTGCAAGGAGATCCAACCAGTCTTTCCTAAAGGAAATCAGTCCTGAATATTCATTGGAAGGACTGATGCTGAAGCTGAAACTCCAGTACTTTGGCTGCCTGATGTGGAAAGCTGACTCATTTGAAAAGACCCTGATGCTGGGAAAGATTGAAGGCAGGAGGAGAAGGGGATGACCGAGGATGAGATGGTTGGATGGCATCACTGACTCAATGGACATGAGTTTGAGCAAGCTCCGGAAGTTGGGGATGGAGAGGGAGGCCTGGCATACTGCAGTCCATGGGGTCACAAAGAGTCAGACACGACTGAGCGACTGAACTGAACTGATGGGACTTGCTAAATGTAAAAGTAAAGGTGAAGTCTAAGAGATTCTGCTGAGGCAGACAGTTTCCCCCTTCTCCCTTAACCTATAGATGCCTTTATTTGGACAGCAGTCCGCTCCTGAAAGATCAGCCTATTCTCCAGCCCTGGGAGATGAGTCGTGATGCCCTAATACCAGTTCTTTTTGCTAATGATTGGTTTAGGGGAGGGCACGTGTCTTCATTTTAGATATGGAAGGAAAGATTCCTTGTAGCGTAGGAGGTGGGTAAGAGGGGAGAGGAGCAGAGAGCAGTAATGAACTTCTTAAAGGGTATTGCTTCCTGATGAAAATAGAATAGGAGATCTCCTCCTCTTCATGCCTTGAGCACTAGTAGAAATGACTGGCATTGCAACAATCATCTCATAACCACACAGTGACCAAATCTAACATGATGAGGATCATAAATCAGAAAGAAAAAACTTAAGTCTGTGGAGCATCAAAACTGTGGAACCACCAACATCTAGACAATTCTGTCTTTCTTGTTTAAGCCACTATTGGTTTAGCTGTTCTTTTTTGACATTTTATTTACTTATTTTTGGCTGTATCGGATCTTCATTGCTGCACATGGTCTTTCTCTTTTTGCAGTGTGCAGGCTTCTCCTTGCAGTGGCAGAACACAGTCTCTAGAGCATGTGGGCCTCGGTAGTTGTGGCTCACAGGCTTCGTTGCTCCGTGGATAGTGGGATCTTCCTGGTCCAGGGATCAAACTGGAGTCCCTTGCATTGCAAGGTGGATCCTTAACCACTGGACCAGCAAGGAAGCCCTAATTTGACTGTTCTGTTACTTGCAACCAAATACATTCATTCCTTCATTTTACTGAATAATTTTGATGTGTAACATTGTATAAGTTTAAGATGTACAGGCATGTTACTTTGATCTATTCATGTAATATAATATGATTGCCAACGTAGCAAGATTTATCATACCACATATTAATACTTAAAATACAACATTTATTGTCTGTATTCATTATACCATGCATTAGATTTCAATGGCTTATTTACTGCTGGTTATAAGTTTGTTTCCCTTACAGTATCAGTGTTATCCTTTCCCCACTCAGACCCCTGGTACCCACCATTTTACTATTTTCTACAGGTTTAATATTTTAGATTCCACATATAAGTGCTATCACACCATGCTTGTATTTCTCTGTCTAATCTCACTTGGTGCAATGTACTCAAGGTCCACCCATGTCACTGAGAATGGAAGGATATCCTCCTTTCTCATGGCAAAATAATATTCTTTTTAAATTACCACTTTTTTTATCCATTTACCTGTTAATGATCATTTGGGTTATTTCTATTTTTTGGCTATAGCAAATAATGGTAAGATAAATATAGAAGTGCATATATCTCATCAAAGTCATGTTTTTATTTCCTGTGGGTATATCCCCAAAAGTGTAATTGCTGAATCATAATGGTAGATCTAGTTTTAATATTTTGAGAAAACTCCATATTGTTTTTCACAGTGGTTGGATCAGTGTTCATTCTCATCAACAAAGGGTAAAGGTTCCCGTTCACACATCTTTGCCAGAACTTGTGTTTTGTCTTATTGATGATTGCCATTCTAATAGTTGTAAGGTGACAGATCATGCAGTTTTGATTTGCATTGCCCAGATGATTAGCAATGTTGAGCACATTTTCATGTGTCTCTAGGCCACTCTGAGGTCTTCATTGGAAAAATGTCTAATTAGTTCTTTTGTCCATTTTTTAAAATTAATTAATTTTTTTAAATTTATTTATTTTTACTTTACAATATTGTATTGGTTTTGCCATACATCATCATGAATCCGCCACAGGTGTACACATGTTCCCCATCCTAAACCCCTCCCCACCGCCCTCCCTGTACCATCCCTCTGGGTCATCCCAGTGCACCAGCCCCAAGCATCCTGTATCCTGCATCGAACCTGTACTGGCAATTCATTTCACATATGATATTATACATGTTTCAATCCCATTCTCCCAAATCATCCCACCATCTCCCTCTCCTACAGAATCCAAAAGACTGTTCTATATATCTGTGTTTCTTTGTCCATTTTAAAATCACATTGTTTTGTTATTAAGTTGACTTAGTTTTTAAAATACATTTTATAAGTGGTCAAACAGGAGATGGCAAGAGTGAACACTGATGTTTTAGGAATTAGCGAACTAAAAGGGACTGAAATGGGTGAATTTAACTCAAATGACCATTATATCTACTACTGTAGGCAAGAATCCCTTAGAAGAAATGGAGTAGCCCTCACAGTCAACAAAAGAGTCTGAAATGCAGTACTTGGATGCAGTCTCAAAAATGACAGAATGATCTCTGTTCGTTTCCAAGGCAAACCATTCAATAAGCTGAAGTTGAATGGTTCTACGAAGACCTACAAGACCTTCTAGAACTAACACCCCCCAAAAAGATGTACTTTTCATTATAGGGGACTGGAATGCAAATGTAGGAAGTCAAGAAACACCTGGAGTAACAGGCAAATTTGGCCTTGGAGTACAGAATGAAGCAGGGCAAAGGCTAAAAGAGTTTTGCCAAGAGAATGCACTGGTCCTAGCAAACACCCTCTTCCAACAACGCAAGAGAAGACTCTACACATGGACATCACCAGATGGTCAACACCGAAATCAGACTGATTATATTCTTTGCAGCCAAAGATGGAGAAGCTCTATACAGTCAGTAAAAATAAGACTGGGAGCTGACTGTAGCTCAGATCATGAACTCCTTATTGCCAAATTCAGACTTAAATTGAAGAAAGTAGGGAAAACCACTAGACCATTCAGGTATGACCTAAATCAAATCCCTTATAATTATACAGTGGAAGTGAGAAATAGATTTAAGGGACTAGATCTGATAGACAGAGTGCCTGATGAACTATGGACGGAGGTTTGTGACATTGTACAGGAGACAGGGATCAAGACCATCCCCAAGAAAAAGAAATGCGCTAAATATGCCAGCAAATTTGGAAAACTCAGCAGTGGCCACAGGACTGGAAAAGGTCAGTTTTCATTTCATTCCCAAAGAAAGGAAAAACCAAAGAGTCCCTTGGACTGCAAGGAGATCCAACCAGTCCATCCTAAAGCAGATCAGTCCTGGGTGTTCATTGGAAGGACCGATGTTGAAGATGAAACTCCAATACTTTGGCCACCTGATGCGAAGGGCTGACTCATTTGAAAAGACCCTGATGCTGGGAAAGATTGAGGGCAGGAGGAGAAGGGGACGACAGAGGGTGAGATGGTTGGATGGCATCACTGACTCAATGGACATGGGTTTGAGCAAGCTCTGGGAGATGGTGAAGGTCAGGGAAGCCTGGCATGCTGCAGTCCATGGGGTTGCAGAGTCAGACAAAGCGACTGAACAACAATGTAAGGTATTTAGGAAATGGTTTGGTACATTTTCTTGCAAATATACCACTTCATACTAGGCTGTAAGCTAATTCACTTTGTCCATGGTGACCCCTGCTTCATTAAGTCTTTCTTTATGCAACAAATAATGAATTTACCAGGTACATTCTATGTTTCAGGTGGTCAAATCACTGGAGATTTGGATTAGAACAATTTAGAAAAGGTTATACTCCTTGCAGGGATTAAATACTATAATATATAAGGGAAGAAATGAAGAATAAACAAGCATATAGGTGAATAAAATGATTACAGATTGTGAAAGTTCAAGGAAGGAAATAAACAACAATAACAATACAAATCTAAGGTATTTGATGGAGTAACTGGGGTTGGGAAACTGAAGTAGGGAGTCTTTTCTGTGCAGGTAGCAAACTGGAAGCCAAGTGATTAAGACTTGGAAAACCATCACTTTTTTTTTTTTTCCTTTTGCCTGAGGCTCTCCTTTCTTAGCTTCCCATGGCAGATAGATTGTTAGACCTGAAGTTCCTTATCTCTGATAACCATTCTACCTTTGGCCAATTCCACTTGAGAGGAAGCAAAGGGAACAGATAAGGCCATTGATATCTGGTAGCAAGTTTCATTACAGAAACACTGCCATCTACTAATAAGATCACTTGACCTTCAGTGTCTGGTGGTAAATATGAAAGTATTAGACTGGAAGGTTAAGAAGAAAGTCCATTTAGCAATTTATGCCATCAGAGATATGATAGAAAATTCTTCGGTTTTTATCTCTCCTATATTTTCTGTCATTGATTCATACCACAGTCATCACCATTATCATCATCATCATCATTACTGTCTTTGCCTTTACTGCCATCATCATCAATCGCCATCATCCCTGTCTACATTTCCTATTTGTTACCAGGAAGAAGCTTAGAATACTATTCCCGAGAATTTCAGGCAATGGCATCCCACTCCAGTACTCTTGCCTGGAAGATCCCATGGATGGAGGAGCCTGGTAGGCTGCAGTCCATGGGTCGCTAAGAGTCAGACACAACTGAGCGACTTCACTTTGACTTTTCACTTTCATGCATTGGAGAAGGAAATGGCAACCCACTCCAGTGTTCTTGCCTGGAGAATCCCAGGGACAGGGAAGCCTGGTGGGCTACCATCTATGGGGTCACACAGAGTCGGACACGACTGAAGTGACTTAGCATAGCATAGCATAGCATAGCATAGTATATACTTTTTCTGGTTAGATTTAGTCAATGAGTGGAGAAGGGCATGGCAGCCCACTCCATTGTTTTTTCCTGGAGGATCTATTGACAGAGGAGCCTCGTGGGCTACAGTCCATGGGGTAGCCAAGAGTTGGACATGACTGAGCAACTAATACACTCATAGTCAATGAGAGGCATTTGAGGGAGGTTTTGTAGGTGGAAGAGAAATAGACGCCATCACTCTCTGGTGGAAGTTAAAGGCAGCAGTTCAGCTCACATCTTTCCTGAGCTACTGAGGTTTCTCAGGCAGCTGAGATAATGGACACTGATTTGCTTTACTGTCTGTGGGTTCTTCTGAAAATCACTTTGGTCTTGAAAGCAAATGGATCATCAAGATTTCTTGAATGTGGTCTCTTAACCATGTTCTCACTCCCTCCACTGAGCCCTCGTATCATTTGAGTAAGCCTGTCATTCTCATATTAAATGTCTAGCTAGTCAAAGTATCTAGAGTATAGTGGCTTCTATTTTTCCATTCAAAGGTTGACTGATATACCATTCCTCATTATTTATGCTCTTGCAACCCATATAAGAAGCAGTCTTATAGGTGGCAATAGTTTATTTGACAAGCAGGCACTTAGTTGCTATCACTGACTGAGGACTTAAGATGTCCCAGTCACTGAGCCAAATGTTACTTTTTAATTGAGATAATTTTATATTCACTTGCAGTTGTAAAAAAAAATAAAAAATAAAAAAAACAAAACTAGAGACTAGAGACCTCATGGATCCGTTACCCAGTTTCCTCTAATAATAACATTTTGCCAAACTACTGTACAATATCACAACCAGATTTTACAGATTTTATTCAGACTTGTGTGTACATGTATTTACTTCTAAGCAATTTCAGCACATGTTGTAAGCTCACGCACCCAATATAACAGTCAAGATATCAGTTCCATTACTACAAGGGCTTTATATGTACTTTTAAAGTTCAATCCTTACAGTGTACCTATAGGTACTATTGTTGTTTAGTCATTAAGTCATGTCCAACTCTTTGCAACACTGGGAGCTGACTGTGGCTGAGATCATGAGCTTCTTACTGCAAAATTCAAGCTTAAATTGAAGAAAGTAGGAAAAACCACTAGTCCATTCTGCTGCTGCTGCTGCTAAGTTGCTTCAGTCGTGTCTGACTCTGTGCGACCCCATGGACTGCAGCCTACCAGGCTTCTCTGTCCATGGGATTCTCCAGGCAAGAACACTGGAGTGGGTTGCCATTTCCTTCTCCAATGCATGAAAGTGGAAAGTGAAAGTGAAGTCGCTCAGTCGTGTCTGACTCTTAGCGACCCCATGGACTGCAGCCTACCAGGCTCCTCCATCCATGGGATTTTCCGGCAACAGTACTGGAGTGGGGTGCCATTGCCTTCTCCACTAGTCCATTCAGTATGACCTAAATAAAATCCCTTATAGGTCCTATTATTATCTTTATTTTTCAGATAGAAAACTAAGCTTAGACACCATAAGTCAAAGGTATATGGTTAAACAATAAGTATTTGAACCATAATATGAATCCAAGTCCTTTAGTATCTGGCCCCATAGGAGAATGAACTTGCCCCCGTAAGATAGCCAGTGAAGCTTCCAATATCTCCTTAAACATCTCTTTGACTGTGCAAAAGAAAAAAAAACAAAAAAAAATAACTAGCCTTGAAAGTGAGAAACAAATGATACATGAATAATGCTTCATGCTTTCCAATGGCTAACATATCTCCTTTCTATGTGGAGAAAAATTAAGTCTCCTGATTGTTTCTTAACAAATTCTTTCTTTCATCATCTTAGAATACCAAAACAAATAAAATATAAAAACATGCCTTTGCCAGGTTTGAGCTTAACAACTACTTGGAAAAGGGTTTCAATTTGAGCCACTGTATTATATTACCTATTTCCTCTTCTTTTTTCTCTTCTGTAAATTTCCAATGAACCAACCACTTTGACAAGGAATAATTTGACACCTTGTGGAATTCATTTCTTACTAAAAGTGTTGCAGATATTGATGAGTTGGCACGACCCACTCCAGTGTTCTTGCCTGGAGAATCCCAGGGACAGGGGAGCCTGGTGGGCTGCCATCTCTGGGGTCGCACAGAGTCGGACACGACTGAAGCGACTTAGCAGCAGCAGGCAGCAAGCATATGTCTTTCGTAGAAACCAGATTTGAGGATAATAGAAAAGTGCTGATAATGTGGGCCCCATGCTGGATGTAGCTCACCAGTGAGGAAGCCTCATAAATCTCCAAAATATTGTCAACTCTCAACTATTAATGGTAATAGGGGTCTAGGAGAGCACAAATACTGTAATTGAAATCCAGTGATAATCTAAAAACTTCATTTTATCTAATAGTTCCAGTGCCCTCTTGGGACAAACTCTTGACAGGAATGGGTATAAGCAGTCAATGGGACTGATTTGAGTTTCATCTCCCTTTTCCTGTCTTGGCACAAACAGGCACTGGAGGTTAGAATCCATTAATATTCAAAAAGGGAGCCAAGAATGACCAAAGGGGAAAGCACAGTCTCTTCAAAAATAGTGCTGGAAAAATTGGAGGAACAGTATAAAACTGGACCTCTATCTCATGCCATTAACACAAATTAACTTGAAATGAATTAAAAAATTAATCATAAGATCTGATTCCATAAAATTCCTAGAAGAAAATGTAGGAAGGAGACTCATTGATATTAGCTGTGGCATTGATTTTTTTGAACATGACGCTAAAAGTACAAACAACAAAAGCAAAAAATCAACAAATAGAGCTACATCAAACTCAAAAGTTTCGGTACAGCAAAAGAAACAACAAAACGAAAACACAACCTATAGAATGGGAGAAAACTTTTATTTGTTGCATAAAGAAAGACTTAATGAAGCAGGGGTCACCATGGACAAAGTGAATTAGCTTACAGCCTAGTATGAAGTGGTATATTTGCAAGAAAATGTACCAAACCATTTCCTAAATACCTTACATTGTTGTTCAGTCGCTTTGTCTGACTCTGCAACCCCATGGACTGCAGCATGCCAGGCTTCCCTGACCTTCACCATCTCCCAGAGCTTGCTCAAACCCATGTCCATTGAGTCAGTGATGCCATCCAACCATCTCACCCTCTGTCGTCCCCTTCTCCTCCTGCCCTCAATCTTTCCCAGCATCAGGGTCTTTTCAAATGAGTCAGCCCTTCGCATCAGGTGGCCAAAGTATTGGAGTTTCATCTTCAACATCGGTCCTTCCAATGAACACCCAGGACTGATCTGCTTTAGGATGGACTGGTTGGATCTCCTTGCAGTCCAAGGGACTCTTTGGTTTTTCCTTTCTTTGGGAATGAAATGAAAACTGACCTTTTCCAGTCCTGTGGCCACTGCTGAGTTTTCCAAATTTGCTGGCATATTTAGCGCATTTCTTTTTCTTGGGGATGGTCTTGATCCCTGTCTCCTGTACAATGTCACAAACCTCCGTCCATAGTTCATCAGGCACTCTGTCTATCAGATCTAGTCCCTTAAATCTATTTCTCACTTCCACTGTATAATTATAAGGGATTTGATTTAGGTCATACCTGAATGGTCTAGTGGTTTTCCCTACTTTCTTCAATTTAAGTCTGAATTTGGCAATAAGGAGTTCATGATCTGAGCTACAGTCAGCTCCCAGTCTTATTTTTACTGACTGTATAGAGCTTCTCCATCTTTGGCTGCAAAGAATATAATCAGTCTGATTTCGGTGTTGACCATCTGGTGATGTCCATGTGTAGAGTCTTCTCTTGCGTTGTTGGAAGAGGGTGTTTGCTAGGACCAGTGCATTCTCTTGGCAAAACTCTTTTAGCCTTTGCCCTGCTTCATTCTGTACTCCAAGGCCAAATTTGCCTGTTACTCCAGGTGTTTCTTGACTTCCTACATTTGCATTCCAGTCCCCTATAATGAAAAGTACATCTTTTTGGGGGGTGTTAGTTCTAGAAGGTCTTGTAGGTCTTCGTAGAACCATTCAACTTCAGCTTATTGAATGGTTTGCCTTGGAAACGAACAGAGATCATTCTGTCATTTTTGAGACTGCATCCAAGTACTGCATTTCAGACTCTTTTGTTGACTGTGAGGGCTACTCCATTTCTTCTAAGGGATTCTTGCCTACAGTAGTAGATATAATGGTCATTTGAGTTAAATTCACCCATTTCAGTCCCTTTTAGTTCGCTAATTCCTAAAACATCAGTGTTCACTCTTGCCATCTCCTGTTTGACCACTTCCAATTTGCCTTGATTCATGGACCTGACTTTCCAGGTTCTTATGCAATATTGGTCTTTACAGCATCGGACCTTGTTTCTGTCACCAGTCACATCCACAACTGGGTGTTGTTTTCACTTTGGCTCCATCTCTTCATTCTTTCTGAAGTTATTTCTACTGATCTCCAGTAGCATATTGGACATCTACTGACCTGGAAAGTTCATCTTTCAGTGTCCTATCTTTTCGCCTTTTCATACTGTTCATGGGGTTCTCAGACAAGAATACTGAAGTGGTTTGCCATTCCCTTCTCCAGTGGACCACATTTTGTCAGAACTCTCCACCAAGTCCCGTCCATCTTGGGTAGCCCTACACGGCATGACTCATAGTTTTATTGAGTTAGACAAGGCTGTGGTCCATGTGATTAGATTGGTTAGTTTTCTGTGATTGTGGTTTCAGTCTGTCTGCCCTCGGATGCCCTCTCTCAGCACCTACCGTCTTACTGGGGTTTCTCTTACCTTGGATGTGGGTTATCTCTTCACGGCTGCTCCAGCACAGTGCAGCCACTGCTCCTTACTTGGACGTAGGGTATCTCCTCTGGGCTGCTCCCCACTCCAGGGCCATGCAGCCGCTGCTCGCTACATAGGAGTTTTCTAATACTGTAGTGCTACTATGTAAGTATTATTGACCCCATACATAGATAACAAAACAGAGGCTAAGGAGATTGAGTAAACCAAGGTTACTAAAATTATTCAGGATGTAAGTTCTTATGTTTCCATAGCATGTAGTTTCACCACAATTCCAGGCTGCTTCACTCCTCTGAAGGGGCTAGAGACAGGGGTTACAGTAGGAACGTGGCACTTGTCCACTAGTCCGTTTGAAAATCTGAGGCTTTGCCTAAGGGTTGATATCCACACCTATGTCCCATTACTGAAACAATGTTAAGTTGGCTGTAAAACATCCAACCAAGTCTATCCAGTCATCAGAAGTTTATCCTCATCTACAAGATTTAGATGATGTTTTGTTGAAGCCACCAGGGTCACGCTCACTAAGATATGGATTCACTGCAAATTTGGTCTTCCAGTTAGTCAGAGATAGTTAAATGCCACTTCTGAAGAACAGTGATTATCTAGATAACTGAGTTTTACATGGGTGTATTGCAGCTTCAGCATCTTGGTTTCATAAACCTTTGAAGATTATTTTCCTACCTATGTTCCCAACCATTTCTGTTACTTTTCCATGAAAAGTAAACTTAGACAGAGGTCATTCATAGAGAGGTGTCCAGAGATTAAGACAAAGGGAGTCAAATAAATAATCTCTAAGATACCAGTCTCTAGCAAAGGGGGAAAAACAGCACAAGAAAGAAACAATTTAAGTGGCAAAGATAACTTTGACTCCCAGGACAAAGATCTTGTTTATCGCAGTAGTAGCTGTGTTTGTTTTTTTTTTAGTAGGACTGTGTTTTTTTTTCTGTTGAACATTAGAAATATGGAGTTTCTCACAGGTAAGATGTGATCTGCTGAACCGATTACCTAAGGTTTTACTTTATTATCAAAGAGGCTCTGTTCCTTTGAGTTACTCTTGATGTTGAAATTGAAAATCCCCTTTACACAGGGTCAGATGTGAAAAGGTTCTGGTACCACCTGCTAGAGGAACTTTTAAATGTTGACTTCTCATTTTGAAGGAGCTAAGCTGTTAAGTCTGAGATAGCCACTGTCTTCAGAAACCTACCGGCATTCAACACAGTAAGAAAGTGCTTAGAATCTGTCCTGTTTGGCACACAGGTTATAAAAGGGAAGCATGGAGTTCAACCAGTCTTTTTTTTTCCTAACTTAACTGAGTGTAATTTACAAGTAAAATTGTAAAATATTTAAAGTGTATATATTGTGATGATTTGATATATGTATATATCTTCCTTTTTATTTTAGTAGTAGCATTTGTTCTACTTTTTTAGTGAATTTTAATTTTAATTGTACTTGATGTTCAGTCACTGAGTCGTGTCCAACTCTTTGCAACCCCATATTATACAATATTCATGGTATAATATAATGTTATCAACTAGCCACCATGTTTTACATTGGATCCTCAGAACTTATTCACCTTATAACTGAAAGTTTATACCTTTTGACCCACCTCCCCCTATTTCTCCTGTCCTCCATCATCATTCCAGCCCCTGGTAACTTTTCTACTATCTGTTTCTGTGAACTTGACCTCCTCCCCCCCCCAGATTCCAAATATAAGTGCTACTATATGGTGTATTTGTCTTCATCTTTCTGGCTTATTTCTCTTACCACAATGCCCTCAAGATCCATCCATTGTCTATAGAGAGTAGAAAAGCAAGCCATTGTCTCCTTAAAAATAGAGACCAGGAACCAGAGAATTTAATTTCAGGTTTAACCATCTTAAAGTTCACACCTATTCCCAATTCACTATATTCTTGAAATTGTGGAGTAAGAATGCATATGTTCACATGATTAAGGAAACCCAATAAATATCATTTTTCTGAATTGGCTTAGGATGTCATCAGATGTTAGGTACCTGCTTCTGATCCAACTACAATATATGCTATGACCTGGGCTAGCAGCAGGGCCTCACTACATTAACCTAGAGTGGATCATTTCCAAATATCTGTCCTTTAAAATTTGTAGGAAATTTTTGCCAAGATCAAAATTATTTTATATTGAAGTATAGTTGATCTGGGCTTCCTTGGTGGCTCAGTGGTAGAGAATCCACCTGCCAGAAGATGTGGGTTCAATCCCTGAGCTGGAAAGATCCTCTGGAGAAGGAAATGGCAACCCACTGCAGTGTTCTTGCCTGGAATTCCATGGACAGAGGATCCTGGCTAGCCACATTCCATGGGGTTCACAAAAGAGTTGAACACAACTTAGTAGCTAAACAGCAACAACAATAGTTAATTTACAATGTTGTTTTAATTTCTACTATATAGCAAAGTCTGGAGAAGGAAATGGCAACCCACTCCAGTACTCTTGTCTGGAAAATCCCATGGATGGAAGATCGTGGTAGGCTACAGTCCATGGCATCGCAAAGAATCAGACACAACTGAGCAACTTCATTTTCACTTTCATATAGCAAAGTGTTTCAGTTATATGTATATATGGTCTTTTTCATATTCTTTCCCATTATGGTTTATCACAGGGCCTTGAATATAGTTCCCTGTGCTAGGACCTCATTGTATATTCATTCTGTGTATACTGGCTTACATCTGCTAACCCCAACCTCCCATTCCATCCCTGCCCCAGTCATTCCTTCATTGGATTGTTGTCTGTGTCTGTCTAGGTCTATTCTCTGTGTCTATGACTCTGTTTCTGTTTCTTTGATAGGTTATATGTAAGTGATATCATGTGTCATTTGTATTTGTCTTTTTGACCTACTTCACTCTCTATGTCAGTCTCTAGGTCTATCCATGTCACTAGCATTAAGATGGCATTGTTTTGTTCTTTTTATGGATGAGTAGTACTCCATTGTATATATATGCCACATTTTATTTCTTCATTCATCTGTTGATGGACATCTAGATTGTTTCTATGCCTTGGCTATTGCGAATAGTGTTGCTATGAACATAGACTTGCATGTATCTTTTTGAATTATAGTTTTGTATGAATATATTCCTCAGGATGGGATTGCCAGATCATATGGTAATTCTATTTTTTGGTTTTGTGATGAACATCCATTCTGTTTTCCTTAGTGGTTGCACCAACTTACATTCCTACCAGCAGTGTAGAAGGGTTCCCTTTTCTGCACACCCTCCCCAGCATTTGTTATTTGTAGACTTTAATGATGGCCATTCTGAGCAATGTGAGTTGGTACCTCACTGTAGTTTTAATTTGCAGTTCTCTAATAATTAACAGTATTGAGCATCTTTTCATGTGTCTTGGCCATGAAAAGATGTATTTCTTCTTTGGAGAAATGTCTCTTTAGGTCTTCTGCTTATTTTTCAATTTTTTTTTTTTTTTTTGGTTGAATTGCATGAGCTGTTTGTATAAAAGGAGATACAAAACACATTTATAACATGAAAAATCTTACATCAATGTTAATTATAGTTATTATTGATAGAATAGTCAGTTTTGGTAATACCATGAAATGAGTAAATTGCATCACAATAGCTATTGTGATTTTCTGTTATCTTTATCAATTAATAATACAGTACTGAGAAGCTGCTCAAATTTACATAAACACACCCTTTCAGCACTCAGATGAAGAAACAGAACATATCAGCCCTCTTTTATGTCCTTTCAACTTCTCCTTCCCCAAGGATATCTACTCTCCTAGCTTCTAACACTCATATATTAGTTTTAATTCTAAAATTTTATATGAATGAAATTAAACACAATATACTGTTTTTAAGTTTATTTGTTTAATTGAAGGATTATTGCTTTACAGAATTGTGTTGGTTTCTGCCAAACATCAACATGAATCAGCCATAGTATACATGTGTCCCTCTTGAACCTCCCTCCCTCCTTCCTCCCCATCCCACCCCTCTAGGCTGTTACAGAGCCCCCGTTTGAGTTCCCTGAGTCATGCAGTGCAGGTGACATAGAGACATGGGTTTGATCCTGGGTCAGGAAGATACCCTGGAGGAGTGCATGGGGACATTCCAATATTGTTGCCTGGAGAATCCCATGGGCAGGATTGCAGAGTCAGACATGACTGAAGCTACTTAGCATGCACCCACACATACTTCCTTAACACAATATAGTCTTTTATGTCTTGTTTTTAGCTTCATTTGTTTGTGAGATCATCCATATTTTTTTGTATAATAATTGTGTTGAGTCTCATTGCTATGTAATATTATTCCAGAAAGTGAACATGCCATGTTTTGTGACTTAGTCTACTTTTGATGGGCACTGAAGTAGCTTCCAGTATGGGACTGTTACAAATATTACATGTATAGATATACATATATGTTAGTGTTTCTATTGAATATAAACCTGAGAGTGAATTTTCTGGTTAAAAGAATATGCATTTTTGTCAGCTTTAAAAGGTACTGACAGACAGTCTTCTGAAGAGTTTCCAATTTATACTCCTACATGAATGAGAGTTTGAATTGCTCTACATATTTGACAATACTTGGTGTTTACAAGTTTGGTGACAGGAGGGGTTAATCATACTGATGATGTATAATAATATACCATCGTCGCTTTAATTTGAGTTTTAGAACTGGAGATTTCAAATGAGGTGCACAGACCATCAGTGATATAAAAGCAATTCCACTAAGGGCTTGGGGATCATTCGTCTATTCATGAGAGATTTGGATCTTGTGTTTTATTCACTAGAAAAGGGAGGAAGTTTTTCAATCATAAAATGGAATTTTAAAGCTAGAAGGAGCCTTGGAGATTAGGACTGAAGTTGATCCTTAGAGGTGTGATAGACACTCTCCCTGTGATTCTTGGATTCTCACCGGTGACAGCAGGAGCATTTGCTGTCTCATTAGGTACTCCCAACTTGGCTGCTTTCTTTGTTTAACAAATCAGAACATGGTGTGCCAAGTTGACAGTAGAGTTTAGGAGAATTCTCGGCAATGCTTATTATTATTATGTGCTCAGGATACCTGTGCATATTTATTTGGACTGCTCATGTTCCTCAACAACAACAACAAAAAGTCAGCAGGCCCTTCCTAAATGAGAGGTCTGCAAAACTTCCAGCAAACTGTTTGAGAAAACACACCCAGCAACTTCTAGGACGTGAAGGGGAAGTAAGAGCAAAGACAAGTAAAAATTATTTTCAGTAAGGCTTAGAACCTGCAAAACATGGAACACTTTCTCAATGAATATTTATTCACCTCCCATAAAATGTTAAAAGTTGAAATAATCATCCTTCCCTCAAATTCTGGAATCTTTTCTGTGTATGGTAGTTGATAAGCTATGAGAAATGATGAATAAATGTAAGTTTGTGTAGATTGAACCTACCAATTTTAAGACATTGTGACAAGTGGTCCTCAACGTCTGTTCCACGTTGAAGCATCCAGCAGGGTTTTTTTCCCCATTAATATAAGAACAAGCTGAACTGTAACTTGTAAGTGTACAGATGTTGAAAATACTGTTTACATGGGTGGGTAAATTGAAAAATGCATACAAGTGCCATGTATCCAAACACCAAGCTCTGTACTTCTATTTTATCAGAGAGATTCCAGAAAGAAAAGTAACTTTTGGAATACTTAGATATATATTGAAAAGCAGAGACATTACTTGGCCAACAAAGGTCCGTCTAGTCAAGGCTATAGTTTTTCCAGTGGTCATGTATGGATGTGAGAGTTGGACTATGAAGAAAGCTGAGCACTGAAAAATTGATGCCTTTGAACTGTGGTGTTGGAGAAGACTCTTGAGAGTCCCTTGGACTGCAAGGAGATCCAACCAGTCCATTCTGAAGGAGATCAGCCCTGGGATTTCTTTGGAAGGAATGATGCTAACGCTGAGACTCCAGTACTTTGGCCACCTCATGCGAAGAGTTGACTCATTGGAAAAGACTCTGATGCTGGGAGGGATTGAGGGCAGGAGGAGAAGGGGATGACAGAAGATGAGATGGCTGGATGGCATCACTGACTCGATGGACGTGAGTCTGAGTGAACTCCGGGAGTTGGTGATGGACAGGGAGGCCTGGCGTGCTGCAATTCATGGGGTCGCGAAGAGTCAGACACGACTGAGTAACTGAACTGAACTGAACTGAACTCATATATGGACTTCCCTGGTGGCTCAGATGGTAAAGTGTCTGCCTGCAACGCGGGAGACCTGGGTTCGATCCCTGGGTCAGGAAGATCCCCTGGAGAAGGAAATGGCAACCCACTCTAATACTCTTGCCTGGAAAATTCCATGGATGGAGGAGCCTGGTGGGCTACAGTCCATGGGGTCACAAAGAGTCAGACATGACTGAGCTACATCACTTTAACACATATATAGTCATCACATTTATATTATTATGTAGGTATATGTATGTATGTTTATAAATATATATAAGAATATACAGTGCTCTAAGGTATATGCATGTATATGTATGTAAGGTATATGTATGTATATAAATACATATGAGAATATATAGTGCTCTAAGGATATATAATGTATAAATATATATATATATAAGAATATATAGTGCTCTACCCTACAAACAGTAGCTCCACACACGCAGATAAACTTACATGCCATGAGTGTATTTGTGTGAATATCTGTATCTTGTGCCCTGCATAAATGCTAACTCTAAGTACTATGTTGTTGTTCAGTCACGCAGTCATGTCCAACTCTGTGACCCCATGGACTGCAGCACACCAGGCTTCCCTGTCCTTCACTATCTCCTGGAGTTTGCTCAGACTCATGGCCATTGAGTTGATGATGCCATCCAACCATATCATCCTCTGTCATCCCCTTCTGCCTTCAATCTTTCCCAGCATCAAAATCTTTCCCAGTGAGTCAGCTCTTTGCATCAGGTGGCCAAAGTACTGGAGCTTCCATTTCAGTATCTGTCCTTCCAATGAATATTGAGGATTGATTTCCTTTAGGATTGACTGGTTTGATCTCCTTGAGGTTCAAGGGACTCTCAAGAGTCTTCTCCAGCACCAAGTTCAAAAGCATCAATTCTTCAGCACTCAGCCTTCTTTATAGTCCAAGTCTCATATCTATACATGACTGCTGGAAAAGCCATAGCTCTGACTCTACAGACCTTTGTCAGCAAAGTGATGTCTCTGCTCTTTCATAAGCTGTCTAGGTTTGTCATAGCTATGTTATAGCTTGTTTTATTCTCACTGTCTAGATCTTATAGCTCTTTGAATGTCCTAAATAAGAGTTCTTCAAGGGTTTCAGGAATCATTATCAGTACATCTCTCTTACTTTTGAAATGACAGCATAGATTCCATTGCAGGCATCTATCATAAATCAGGTGAATGCTCTTTTCTTGATGGATCTTTTGGTTCTTTGTTGTTTTTTTTTCCTATTAAAACAATGCTAGTTGATATATTTATATAACATGAAACTTTATTTTCAGGATAGATTCTGGAAAACATGCATGCTTAATCAGCGGTCTCTCTGATAGGTAAATTTTGGACTTATTTCCAGGTGTTCTTTATATGCTTATCTCTGCAAGTGGACATGACATCAATTCCACTCAAATCATAGGAACACAGAGCAGTGAAAGCATTCTTATGATCAAAAGAAGGAGTAATGAATGCTTCATAGGCACAAAAAGAAATCTGCGTATGTACACATATATGTATACACACCTTTACTTAGAGAGGAGTCCACAAATTATTTTCCTCATTTTCAACTGTAAAATTAGCTAGTGTAGTTTCAGACAAGTCTTATACTTCCCTGGGCTTGGATTAGCTCATTTACAAAATGAGAAACTTGGCCTAAATCAATGGATCTCAAAGAGTTATCCACATACCAGTAATGTCATCATGACTTGGAAACTTGTTAGAAATGTACATTCTTAGGGTCTGTTCAGGACCACCTGGGTCAGAAACTATGGTGGCAGGGCCCAAGACCTGTGTTTCATCAAAGTCCTGAAGGTCATTTTGAAGGATCCTGAAGTTTGAGAACTATTGGCCTAAATGATCTGGAATAACCCTTCTAGCTCTTATGATCTATGAACTTAAATCTTCAAGACCTTATGTGTCTCTTTCCTTCCTTTTAAATTGTAAATTTTTTGAGAGCAAGAATTAATTGCCAGTACTTTTTGCTTCGTGTAGCAAGTAATGAGGGTGTAAGTATTATAAAAATCCTTCATAAGCTTGGCTACTTATAAACAATTATGTTTTTTTGAATGTGCATGATTTATCTCCAGTATGTCTTTACTGTATCTGATACATAATCCCAGATCCTGTGATGACATCCATGAGCTATTCATTCATGTTGTGACCATTATTTGAATTCTGACTCTATCAGGTGCTATCAGAGAAATCTACTGAGGAATTACTATGCCAACAGACATGAGGAGCCTATAAACAGTGGGTGTTGTAATCAATTTTTACAAAGAATATTACCACAGGCAAGTTATATCTTGCTCAAATAGTTAAAAATAATATGGACTCTCAACCCCAAAGTTACTTGGTTGGGACCTAAAAGAGTTTTAGAAGTATTACCTACCTCTTTTGTCATTAAAAACAACACCGTTTTTGGAGGCAGATTTTCATTCAGATCTAGAGTTTATCCTGATTCACTGCATAACTTTGGACAGCTTGCTTAACATTGCTAAAACTCTTTTCCTATCATCTCTAAAATTAGAATATTGCTTATCCCAAGTGGCATTGAGAGACTTTAATTTTTTAATTTATATAAAACAAATACAAATGTTTAACACTTAGGCAAGTATCAGTGAACAGTAGCTTTTTTTACTGAAGCTTTTGATCAATAATTTATAACCTTATTTCTGGATGAGTGATATAGAAAGAAAATTTCTAGACATCAGGTTCCTTCATCTCTTTTCCTATACTCATGGTCTAGCCCCTTTCATTCCTCTTCATCTCATTCTGTAATATAGTACAGCCTTCTAACTACAGTCTTCCCAAATTTACCCTACCAGTTACTACCAAAGTAATCCTCCTAAAATACAATCTTTGTATGGTTATTCCTTACTCAAGAGAAGAATGGTTAAAGTCCATGTTTACATGTATTTTTCAGCATGTATTGGGCTCTTCCTCTATAGTGGTCTCTGTTTGTATGCTGAGGATACAAAGAGCAAAGTCCTGTTTCAAAAAGCTCGAAGCCCCTGCAGAAAAGAAGCAAGGTAACCATTTATTCCCATGTGGTATGAGCAGTGCTGATGTAGAGGAAAGCCCAGGTTTACAGGAGACCAGATCGTAGGATTCAACTGAAGCAGCAGTAAAAGGATCTGTGGAGACACCCAAAAGAAAGTGATGGTGTGTCCATTAGGACTTCAAGGACAAGGTAACAAACATCCATGATTTTAGCCACATAGCTCTCATTTCCTGCTTCTCCTAATTTTCCCCAGGAAGATTATACTCTTCCCCTTCTGCTTTATGGTCTGCAGACCTCACTCAGCAGGCTGACAATTGACCTAGCTTTGAGCCAATTAAAATACCACATCCTCTGTCCAGTGTGAACAAAAGGTTCATGCATGGGCCTATGGTTTAATTAGAACCAATTCAGAACAGTCTCTCTGGGACTTCCGGAACCTTATAGCTTTGGGAGCTCTTAGAAGCTGTTTTGCACCACAAGAGGAAAACTGTGTGTGATTAGAGCCAACACAGAGGAAGAAGAACATGGTGATGGAGAGAATGAAAGCAGCTCCTGCTGACATAGCTTAAACCTCTGGACCAGGCAGTCCCACATTTGTTTATGGAACCAATGAAATCCACTTCTTTCTTAAACCAGCCAGAGTCATTTCTGCTGTCTCTTGCAGCTAACATAGGACTTCACCAGATGTAGGGAAGAGAAACGTTTCCAGCCAAGGAAATGAATAGAAAGGTCTGACCCTGGGAGAAGTCAGTGCCTACAGGCCTCTGCATGTGGTCTGGCTCAACTGGAGCCTAGGATGGAAGAGAGGAAATGGCTTGGGAAGATACCAGTGAGACAGACAAGGCCCAGCTCATAAAGGATCCTGCATAACTTCTATCTATCTATCTATATATCAACAAAGGTTTTCTGTAAAGGGCCAGATAGTGAATATTTTTAACTTTGGCCAAGAGTCCGTATATGGTCTCTCTTAAAAATCATCTGCTCCACCTTTGCAGCAGGGAAGTAGTCATTAAAGAATATGTAAACAGGGACTTCCTGGTGGTCCAGTAGTTAAAAATCTGCCTTGCAATGCAGGGGATGCGGCTTCAGTCCTTGGTCAGGGAAATAAGATCCCATATGCTGCAGGGCAGCTATGCCTGAGTACCACAACTGCTTAGCCCATGCACTCAAATGAAAGATCCTGTGTGCCATACCTAAGACTCAACATAGCCAAATAAACTTAAAAAAAAAAAAAGATGTAAACAGATGAGCATGGCTGGAGGAAGGGGCCAATGTAAGGTATGGGGAGGGGAGGGAAAGTTGGCCTATGGGCCACAGTTTGCCAATACCTGATCTATATAATATTTCATGGGGGACATAGCACATTTACAAATGTTCTGTTAAGTATGTGAAAAACATTTAAGAGGAGAATGTCTTTTATACACTTAAAAGAGGCAAAAAGCCACTGTGACTGGAGCCTAGAGTTTATAAAGACACATAAGAGGAAATCAACAGCCAGATCACTTAGGGCTTTATAGATTGTGATATAATAAAGCTCAGACTTTGGGCTATGGGAAGCTAAAAGAGGATTTTTAAGGACCATGATCTATTTGATTATAGAGCTAGCCAATACAAATATATAATTTTTAATTTTCTGCTAACTGTTGCAAAAAGAAACATGTGAAATTAACTTCACTGATATAGCTTCTTTAATCCAAATGCATTCAGAATATTATAATTTCAACATGTAATCAGTATAAAATTATTAATGAGATTTTTCCTTTGTTTTTTATCTTTTGTGCAACATCTCCGAAATCCAATGTACTTTTACACTTAAAGCTCATCGCAGTGGGAACTGACCGTATTTCTATGGCTTGATAGCCACTTAGTTAGTGGCTACCATGTTGGGAGTTTCAGGGAGATCCCTGACTGTCATGCAGGGAATGGATTCTTGAGAACCAGAGTAGAAGTAAGGGGAACAAGTTAAGAGGCTGCTTCGCTGGTCTAGATGAAAGGTGATGGTCCAAGGTAATAGTAGCAGCAAGATAAATTTGAGATATGTTGAGATAAGGTCTGCTGAATTAGTTTTGGGGAGTGAGGTGAAGAGAGGATTGAAAGATGATTTCTATGGATTGGTATAAACAACTCAGTTGTTGGTTCCATTTTGTGGGTGAGCAAAGCCTAGGAGTGAAAGACACCAGGCAGGAGCAGAATGAGGAATCTGAATTTAGATACATTAAGTTTGGGATGCCTATTAAGCAGCCAGGAAAGCAGTTAAACAGAGTGGTTCTGTCCCAAGGATCCATCATTAATCTTATGGGCAGAGGTAGTTTTTCATATTTCAAAATCTTTGAAAAAGCAAGTTTTAATCTACATATACTTGGCCCACATTCTCCCCTTCTCCCTTCTCCTCCTCCTATTTCTAAAGAGATTGATTTCACTTTGCCTGAGATGCTACAGTATTTTCAATTTAAATAGAAACCTCAAATAAATTGGATTTAAAACCTTCTCGGGGAAAAAGGAAACAATTTGTTTGCTAGAGTTTAATTTCAAGGCAAGAATCATAACCAGGGCTGTTTTAACCCATCTCTTGATTGCCTTCCATGGCAACACGTGCCCTTGCAAAGGTGGAGGGATTATTGAAATTTCAAGGAGGAGGATGCAGCTATAGCTACACACTTGAGGAAGCCATGAAAGGGCTCATTGGTTACAGTCCCCAGCCTCTAGGGCTTCTAATCCACCCAGAACAAATAAGTGTCTTTTCTCCTCTTAGCGATTTCCACAGCTACAGGCTACAAAATCTCTCTTGATAGTCGACTCCACTACCTTATCGCATGCAAGCCAGCTGGGGGAGAAGGGTAAATGCTGTCAGCTCACCAGCTGCTTTAACCAGATGTTTACCTGATTCCAGCCAGTTGTTTCCAAAATGCCCGCTTGTTTAAATGAAGCCGCACTCTCCCCAGGCACACTACGTAGGTAATAGTGGCTAAATAAATCTGAACATTTTTTTTCTACTTTGCCAAAGGCTTCCTTAGAAAGTTAGGAAAAGTCCTTCAATCCTTTTTTTTCCTTCTGAGACACAGGAGAAGTGGGTTCATTCCTTGGGTCGGGAAGATCCCCTGGAGGAAGGCATGGCAACCCACTCCAGTATTCTTGCCTGAGAATCCCATGGACAGAGGAGGCTGGCAGGCTATACAATCTATAGGTTCACAAAAGTTGGGCACAACTGAAGTGACTTAGCATGCATACACTGGCAACTGCAGGGTTTAGATACTAAAACTGATGTATCTGATGATAATGTTGATACAGTATTGAAACCCAGTCCTTCACTACCGTATTTATTAGGGAACATCTATGATATTTTCATTCTTCTCTAACACTCCAGAAAAGAAAAAAAAAAAATGTTTCCATTCCTCTCTGACACTCCAAAGGCAAATTAGAATTATTGTAAAAGTCTTTGTGTCTACTGGATAGAGAATTCAGTATCAAGACAATTAGATTTGAATGCCCAGTTATTCATTTATTAGCTGATTCAGGGCCCCTCATTGGCCACTTGCCTGAGGGCAGTTCATCACTGATTAGCACCTTGAACTCTAATCTTCAGGAATCTTTGAATACCGAACTGAGCATTTTGCTACAGAAAGAAGCTAGTGCAAGGATTTAAGAGGAGAGCTCAGAACTGCTGACGCCAGTCCAGGCACTGCTTTGAAAAGTTTCACGTATACTTCATTTAAATTTGGTAGCAAGGAAAATTTTATTCATTGCTAAATTCTTATTGAAACAGACTTGAGCTGCTTTCTAAACAACTCATTTAAGCTAAAGTGAAAATTGCTAAACAAAAAAAGCAGCCCATATTTATGAGATTGTTTTTACTTTATTTTGTCTGCATCAGAGCAGCCAGCTGAAGAACTGGGAAGAACACGGGATTCTGTTTTGGTTTGCATGCATTGTGTTTTTTGGAACTTTGGATTTGAAAACTATCAGGCAAGGTATGAAGTCTCCAGTTCCTTAGCATTCTGGCCATTACTTGCAGTCTGAAACTGAACCACATTCAGAAGTTCAGGCCATCTGCCTGGCCCCTGGGAGGTTTTCCATTTGCAGGCCCTGAGTCACACCATGCCTCCATGCCTAAGCATGGCCTGGACTTGGAAATCCCACAGACGTGGGTTCAGATCTTCCCCTTGTCATATACTAGTTCAGTTGTTGTTGCTGCTCTTCAGTTGCTCAGTCATTGCTGTTCAGTTGCTCAGTTGTGTCCAACTCTTTGCAACCCCATGGACTGGAGGATGCCAGGCTTCCCTGTCCTTCACTATCTCCCAGAGTTTGCTCAGATTCATGTCCATTGGGTTAATGGTTGTCATCCAACCATCTCCTCCTCTGTTGCCTCTTTCTCCTCCTACCTTCAATCTTTCCCAGCATCAGGGTGTTTTTCATTGGTTTCTACCAACGTTATTAATCTTTCTAAGCCTCAGTAGTTTCTGCAGAAACTTAATCTTTCCAAGTCTTAGTTTTCTCATCTATCAAAAGAGTATCTTTACTCACTTTTTCAGAGAACACTTGCAAGGTCGTTGTTCTAAGAGAGTGCATTGTACTTATGCAGGCTTCCTTGGTTGCTCAGTTGGTAAAGAATCCACCAGCAATGCAGGAGACTGCCTGCCATGCAGAAGACCCGGGTTCAGTCTCTGGTTTGGGAAGACCCCCTGGAGGAGGGAATGGCAACTCACTTCAGTATTCTTGCCTGGAAAATTCCATGGACAGAGGAGCTCAGTGGGCTACAGTCCATGGGGTCGCAAAGAGTTGGACAAGACTGAGCGACTAACATTATTGTACTTATTCAGCAAGTGGCACAAAGCATAGCACCGTTTAACAATGATGATCTCTCAAGTCTGTGGAATGGACTCATGTTTAAGGCTGTCAACACAGCAGTAATCCTTATAAATGGTTAACATTTAATTACCCAGATATGACATCTGGGCATTTGGTAACCGAAGTAAGATAGATAACTGAGTTACCTACTTCTTATCTGGCTTCTTGGCATTTTATCATCATAACTAGTGCTTCTCAGAGGCAGTTTGGCTTCACCCAGTGTCATCAGTACACTCATTTCTGAAACCATTTAGACTTATGAGTTTATTGTGAAGCTTTATTTCCAGTAAGTTTTGACAATCAGCCAAGGACAAAATGAATTAAAATACCAAAAATTACAACCCTTTGGGATCCAATTAACCCAAGCAAGGTTATTTTTAAACTTATGAAAAGATAGAAATGTTATGACGGGTCAGAGAGTGTTTGAAAACTCCAGAATTTAATTGCAAATAAGAAAGAATGTCAGTTGCCCAGGAATGTGACTTAAATCCCAAATATTCTAATGTCAGCAAAGGTTTTGGGAAATTTGATAGTACTCTCTGCCAAAGTTCAGGTGGTTCTAATTACAGTCACAAACCATGGAGAGCTTTTCTTAAGAACATACTGTGAATTTCCTTCATTATTTATTTGACAAAACCATGTTCTTGGTTTTAATTTTTCACAGCCAGTTAATTATGCTTCATTATATGATTCACAAATTATAGCATATTTGTGAAGGGGGAAGTGTGTGTTTATTTCTATAAACATTGAAACGTCTGTTAATGTCAACTCTACCAAAAGGTGATGTGATCAATTATAAATCAGTTTTATTGGAACATGTAGTCTTTCAGATGTTTCTGCTTGTTCTTTTCATTGGCGTGTGTTGGAGAACTTCCACAGAAAGAAGCACCTATGTGATATGATGTCCACAGGCCTCCAGGAATTGGCACAGATTTCCTCCTTATAAGCATTAATAATCAGCGACCAGTAAAGATGGATATAGATTAGATAGATGCATGTATTTTCAGTACAAACCAGTGTTGTGTGTGGAAGACAGTACTTGAGATTCTTAAAGACCAAAACTTTGTAGCTCTGAGTTCATGTAGCTCTGTCTGAGTAGGCTCTACTTGAGAACCTTCCTTAAATTCCCTGAGCCTTACTTTTCTTATCTGTTTAATGGCAATAAAATATCTCTATCACAGGGTTTTGTAAAGATTAGCTGAGGTGCTGGATATAATTAGCATAATACCAGCAGCATGGGAAGTGCTCAGTACTCGGTATTCATTGTTGTCTCACTGTTCTTTCAGGTGGCGGTAGAGAGGTTGCTGGTCATTGACTGCCTTTCTGTGCCTCATTTTCCTCATCTCTAAAACGAGACCACATAACTTCTAGGGTCCCTGTGAAGGTTGAATACATGGCTCTGTCACCATTGGCATCATCAACAGAACTAACTTCTATTATGAACTTAGGGATTTGAGAGACTCAGAACAAAATTCTTTACTTTTATAATCCCATTTAATCCTCACAACTTTCATAGTATTATCCCCATTCGGAAGATAAGAAAACTGAGACTAAGAAAGATAAGAACACTGAGAGTCACTTCACAAGTCACATAGCTAGTCATAGAAAGATTTTATGTCTTGCATATATTAACTTCACAGGCTTTGCTTTTCATCATTCTATCATAAACTAGCATTTACAGACTTAGACTGCTTTGTACCTAGGAAGGTAAAGGTAATGAATGAAATAAGTTGGGGTGGGAGTGGTTGTGCCAACTGGAGAGGAGCCTGCCTCATGTAAAGGGTAGCCAGTCCATTATCATGAGGAAGGAAAGAGAGTCCAGTGTTATCATGTCTCTGATCTTTCAAGAAAAGCCCAGGACTCAGATTTTTATATGAAATCTCCTGGCTATTAAATGCTTACAGCTAATTCATATTTTAAAATGCTGTGATGGTCAGAGGAAATAAATCTGCATGCAAAGTTCCATTTGTTGTATTGACTCTGTATTATTCTCTGCTGCTAAGTCACTTCAGTCGTGTCCGACTCTGTGCGACCCCATAGACGGCAGCCCACCAGGCTCCCCCGCCAATGGGATTCTCCAGGCAAGAACACTGGAGTGGGTTGCCATTTCCTTCTCCAATGCATGAAAGGGAAAAGTCAAAGTGAAGTCACTCAGTCGTGTCCGACTCTTAGCGACCCCATGGACTGCAGCCTATTAGGCTCCTCCATCCACGGGATTTTCCAAGCAAGAGTACTGGAGTGGGGTGCCATTGCCTTCTCCAGTATTATTCTCTAGAATAGTGATTCTCAAATGTGATCTCAAATGTGACCCCACCCCCAATGGTGGGGTCCCTTAGATCCTTTCGAGGCAGCTGCATGTTCAAAACTTCTTTCACAATAGCAATAATTTTTTTTTCATTGACACTTGCACGAATGATACAAAAGACACCATGGATAAAATCGCTGTTGCCTTAGCATAAATTAAGGCAGTTTCTCCAAAACGTATCAGTAACCATTGTTTTATTCACCAACATATGCTCACAATAAAATGTTTTAAAATGCCCATTTTACTTAAGAATGCCATTAATAAAGCAGTAAAAGCTACTCATTTATTTAATCTAAACCTTTAAACATATATATTTTAAACAGTCCATGGGATAAACTGATAAGTTTACATAAAAGTATTTTTTCTAGAAGGACGACTAAGTAATTGATCAGAGAGCAAACTAAACTAGCCACCTTTTTAATGAAATATCATTTTTATCAAAAAAGTTGACAAACTATGATTATTCAGATTTGTTCTTTGGCATACATTTTCTTTATTAAAAAAAAAAGTAAGCCTGTCACTTCCAAGGGAAACAACTGACAATATTTGTTGCCAATGATAAAGCTCAAGCTTTCAAGTGAAAAATTAAAATTTTGGAGAACTTAAGCTTGACAGATTCCCAGTTCTTACAGACTTCTCTGATATAATTGGTAGTTATATTAACAAATGTGATTTTTAAAATATAATAACATATGTCAATATTTGAAAAATCTGCTTAATTCAGTAAACCAATACATTCCAGTGAATATACTACAGAATCTTGCATGGAGGTAAGATCATTCAAAGTGAAGATGAATGAACTGTCATGTTAATAAGTATGGAAAGTTCACTGATACAATTTCAGAGCTGTATTGAAAATAAACTTAAGAAATGACTACTTTTTTAGTTTTGAGTATCAAAGAATATCTACAACTATCTTTAAAAACTCTTATGATAATATAATATCTTATATAATATCAGGACCCCCCTTTTCCTGCTACACAACAGACTGAGTATGGAAGCAGATATGAAGCTCCAACTTCCTTTTATTAAGCCAGGCATTAAAAAGATTTACCCACTGTAAAACAAGCCACTCTTCTTGCTTATTATTTCATGTTGAAAATGTAATTTCTTTTCATTACAATAAGTAAGTATTAACATGAGATTTATTATTCAGTTCAGTTCAGTTCAGTCACTCAGTCGTGTCCGACTCTTTGTGACCCCATGAATCACAGCACACCAGGCCTCCCTGTCCATCATCATCTCCCAGAGTTCACTCAAACTCACATCCATCGAGTCGATGATGCCATCCAGCCATCTCATCCTCTGTCGTCCCCTTTTCTTCCTGCCCCCAATCCCTCCCAGCATCAGAGTCTTTTCCAATGAGTCAACTCTTCGCATGAGGTGGCCAAAGTACTGGAGTTTCAGCTTTAGCATCATTCCTTCCAAAGAACACCCAGGGCTGATCTCCTTTAGAAAAGACTGGTTGGATCTCCTTGCGGTCCAAGGGACTCTCAAGAGTCTTCTCCAACACCACACTTATGTTTCAAAGATTAAACCAATAAATATATGTTTTAATTCCTAATTCAGTATTCACAAATAGTAGCAGATAAAGTTATTTGGGATCCCCAACCATTTTTAAGAGTATAAAGTGATCCTGAGACCAAATCATATGCTCATCACTCCTCTAGAACAGTGCTAGTCTATTATTCTATTATTATTCTATTATGGATGAGCAATGTCAACACCACCTAGGAAATTCTTTTGTTTTTTTTTTTATTATTATTATTATTTACTTTACAATATTGTATTGGTTTTGCCATATATCAACATGCATCTGCCACAGGTGTACACGTGTTCCCCATCCTGAACCCCCCTCCCACCTCCCTCCCCGTACCATCCCTCAGGGTTGTCCCAGTGCACCAGCCCCAAGCTTCCTGTATCCTGCATCGAACCTGGACTGGTGATTCGTTTCTTATATGATATTATACATGTTTTAATGCCATTCTCCCAAATCATCCCCCACCTCCCTCTCCCACAGAGCCCAAAAGACTGTTCTATACATCTGTGTCTCTTTTGCTGTCTTGCATACAGGGTTGTCATTACCATCTTTCTAAATTCCATATGTATATGTTAGTATATTGTATTGGTGTTTTGCTTTCTGGCTTACTTCACTTTGTATAATAGGCTCCAGTTTCATCCACTTCATTAGAACTAATTCAAATGTATTCTTTTTGATGGCTGAGTAATACTCCATTGTGTATATGTACCAAAGCTTTCTTATCCATTCATCTGCTGATGGACATCTAGGTTGCTTCCATGTCCTGGCTATTATAAACAGTGCTGTGATGAACATTGGGGTACACGTGTCTCTTTCAATTCTGGTTTCCTCAGTGTGTATGCCCAGCAGTGGGATTGCTGGGTCATAAGGCAGTTCTATTTCCAGCTTTTTAAGGAATCTCCACACTATTCTCCATAATGGCTGTACTAGTTTGCATTCCCACCACCAGTGTAAGAGGGTTCCCTTTTCTCCACACCCTCTCCAGCATTTGTTGCTTGTAAAAAATATAGAACGCTTCACGAATTTGCCTGTCATCCTTGTGTGGGGGCCATGCTAATCTTCTCTGTATCGTTCCAATTTTAGTATATGTGCTGCCGAAGCGAGCACTGGGAAACTGTTAAAAATGTAATTTCATAGACTCGACCACAGACCTACTAAATCAGAATCTCTGGATGTGCATCCTGGAAATCTGCATTTTAACATCTTTTAGGTGATTCTGAAACTCACTAAAGATAAGTTGTTCTACATCAAATTGTATTGATCACATACCTCATCAGTTAAAAAAAAGTTGGAGTACATACCCTCAATTTATGTATACTTACATATTTATCTATAGATTAGCACTTCTGCACTATTTCATGTATATCAGATAGAAATGGAAACATGCACAAAACTAGAAATTAGAGAATGAGATGTTTTCTCCTCTGTATATTGCACCTCTGTGTGGAGACTGGTCCATGTGGGTCCCCAGTTATAACTACATTGCTTCATAAAGTAGATTTGTAAACAAAACTCCCTTTCCTCCTGTGATTGAGTCCTGATCAATTAAGAAGCAGTGCCTCTTTCTGACCCTAGTCTGTTTCAACCAGTGCACTTTTTCGCATCAAGCCTTTCCCAAAACACTCAAAGAAGGCTTCTGTGTCACTGAGATTCTCTTTTATAAAAGTTGAGAAACAAAGCAAAGGGAAGCCAGACTACAAAGAGAATTTCTGAGCAAGCTGCTTTTCTGATGGTCTGCATTCCCTCTTTTTTTCCTGAGTTCATCTGATCTCTCCGTGAATGAAAGAAGAAACCAATGAATGAATCAGAAAGGATTGTTTTCTCAAGTTCTGTTGTTTCACTGTAGTCTTTCATTCTTCCTTTTATTCATGGATGGCTTTTTAGTCCTGAAGTTTCAAGATAAGTGACTTTGGACTCTAAATGATTGTGATGTTCCCATATTTATTTTGTAGAGAAAGCAAGAGAAAATCAAGAAGAAACATTTTGTTGTTGTTTTTTTTCTTGGTGTTGGAAGGAAAGCCTTTTTTAAAAAAAAAAGAAACTATTGCAGGAAGACATTTTCACCTTCAAGTTCCTGGAAACTTAGCAGTAAAAGTGGAAGCATATGGTTAAACTATGTAAATATATTTCCCACATTAGCCTGATTGCAAGGATGAGCTGGAGCAGGTTTTCAACATGGATTTCTCAGCTCTACTCCATCTACTGAGTATAATCTCCAGGGAAAAAAACTGGGAATTTGTTTATTTATTTATTTTGGGGTAATTTATTTTTTGACAAACATTTTAGATGACTTTCTATGATCAAGCAAATTTAGATACTGCATGATTCAGTTCAGTTCAGTAGCTCAGTTGTGTCTGACTCTTTGTGACCCCATGAACTGCAGCACGCCAGGCCTCCTTGTCCATCACCAACTCCCGGAGTCCACCCAAACCCATGTCCATTGAGTCAGTGATGCCATCCAATTATCTCATCCTCAGTCGTCCTCTTCTCCTCCTGCCCTCAATCTTTCCCAGCATCAGGGTCTTTTCAAATGAGTCAGCTCTTCGCATCAGGTGGCCAAAGTATTGGAGTTTCATCTTCAACATCAGTCCTTCCGATGAACACCCAAAACTGATCTGCTTTAGGATGGACTGGTTGGATCTCCTTGCAGTCCAAGAGACTCTCAAGAGTCTTCTCCAACACCATAGTTCAAAAGCATCAATTCTTCAGTGTTCAGCTTTCTTTATAGTCCAACTCTCACATCCATACATGACTACTGGAAAAACCATAGCCTTGACTCGATGGATCTTTGTTGACAAAGTAATGTCTCTGCTTTTTAATATGCTGTCTAGGTTGGTCATAACTTTCCTTCCAAGGAGTGTCTTTTAATTTCATGGCTGCAATCACCATCTGCAGTGATTTGGGAGCCCCAAAAAATAAAGTCAGCCACTATTTCCCCATCTATTTGCCATAATTAGAAAGAATGAAAACAGATTTAAGGATAATGAACCATATCTAGTTATATATTGTAAATGGGCTTCCCAGGTGGCACTAGTGGCAAAGAACCTGCCTGCCAGTACAACAAATGTAAGAGATGTGGGTTCAGTCCCTAGGCCAGGAAGATCCCCTGGAGGACAGCATGGCAACCCACTCCAATATTCTTGCCTGGAGAATCCCATGGACATAGGAGCCTGGTGGGCTATAGTCCATGGTGTCGCAAAGAGTCAGACACAACTGACAATATCTGGTATTTTCATTCAATGAGCAACATCCCCTGGGGACTTAGTGTAGAGGGATGAGATGGTGCCAGGAATCTCTGTTGACTCTTTCCTAAAACACGCAATGGTATTAGTGTGGTAGCATAGTTCAGAGATCCCTTTTGGAATCTGACAAACCAGATTCCACATATGATCTTATTTGCCATGTATTCATTTGTGAGCTTAACCTCTTTAAGTCTGTTTCCTGAAAATTAGAACCAATAGTATCAACTACAGGGTTGATGGTAATGATTAAATATAACACCTCGCCTGCTAAAAATTTTAGGCTTTCACTAACTACCTTTGTGATCAAGATCTAAACTTTGATAAGCCTCAGTTCCCTTCTCTGTACAATAGAGATGGTAAAAAGAACTAGCTGGTTCCATGTCTAATAGTTGAGGGCCAGGATCCATTCTCTTCCTGCTTTGTAGAAGAACCCATATTCAAATTGAGTATCAAATTGCACAGCTAAAAATGTACCCCAGACTCCAATCACGGACAAGCGTGGCCTTTGCAGTATAAGTTCTAGATCTTAGATAGTCGTTCTAGAGAACTTCCCTCCCTTCTACCATTTGCTGCCACAAAACAGATGTGAAGACTCTAGTGGTCATCTTGGATCATGCAATAATTCTGAAAATGGAAGTCACACATGATGAATGAATTCCTAATTCCAAGCCCATGGCTATTTGCCTTTTAAGTTACCTTCCTTAGAAGAAATCAAACTTCTTTTTAAGCCCCCTGGTGGCTCAGAGGTTTAAGTGTCTACCTCCAATGCGGGAGACCCTGGTTCGATCCCTGGATTGGGAAGATCCCCTGGAGAAGGAAATGGCAACCCCCTGCAGTATTCTTGCCTGGAAAATCCCATGGACGGAGGAGCCTGTTAGGCCACAATTCATGGGGTCACAAAGAGTAGGACACGGCTGAGCAACTTCACTTTCACTTTCATCCTTGCACTAATACAACTTTATGCAATTAAGGAACTTAATGCTATTTCTAATTGGTGCATGATCTCATAGGGGTTTTGGAAGGATAAAATTAGGTAAATCACGTGAAACAGCTATACAGACCCTGGCACATGGATCATGCTATTAAAAGTGATAACATTTATTTAAACAAGGCCTAGATTTCATAGGACTTGGCAAAGGTCATGCTGATTCTCCTTTGGACTGTGGACAATGTGATTTTCTGTGGGGCTAAGTCACAGCCACAGTGGAAAACAAAGAAACACACCAGATGCTCTCTTAACTGACCTCTAACCCAAACACCAGGTGAATGGAGACTGTCCCTCCCTCTGTAAAAATATCCCAGTGGAGATCAGCAATGCAGTGAGGCTTCTATTAGGTCACTTTCTAGCTCCCCTGAGTATTTGCTGTTCTCACCTGTTGAATTGTATACTTACCAAGAGTCAGCGTTTTCAAAACTTTTCATGCCTGTTATATTTGCTATTGAAATATGCAATTCAATTTTATATAAAATCCATAATTTAATATTTTGAAAAATTCCATTAGAGAGAAACATTACCCTTTTGCACATGGGAAAAATCATTTAGAAATTTGGAAGTATTTTGTGTTCTCCCTTAAATTCTCATTTTACTTGAAAGAAAACAAAAATGGCATCAAGCATGATGCTTAATAAATGTAGTTTATACAAGAATGACTACTTGGAACCTCCAAATCTGGACTCTTATTTTGAGAAAAGTCCTCAGCTTTACATTTTTAAGTTGGGAAATAATTGTACAATTAGTAGTTTTAAGTTGCACTGAAATGTATATGAGGTGTATGTAGCAACTTGTCATTTATTGCTTTCACAGAATTTTCAGCTCACCAGCTGCCATTCTCAATCATTTTGGGTTAGGGGCACACACTTTCAGCTCCATCCAGAGTCCACACTGCTGCAGGCAGTGCCTGAGGACAGATATCTAAAGCAACTCAGGGTTGATTGTGAGGGTTCAGAGAGACACATGCTCCCTTGGCTCCCATGTGGACCAAAAAAGAAAGGAAACTGAGAAAGGAATTTACATCAAAGCAAGTTAGGAAAACGCCAAACTTTCTTCACAGGCTTAAAGGGAAAAGTGATCTCCATGGACAGTGATTTAAGAGGCATCCTTTGAAGGGCTCCTGTTTGTTCTGCAGGATTTTCCCACTTGCCTCTTGAAATAGAATGATAGTGAAACTTCTTTCCCTCAAGCAAGAGAGAAAAAAAAAGACAAACAGACCTTCTCAAATCAAATACCACTGTGTCTGTGGTTTGTGTGAAGAATGCTTGAAGTTGTTATCCTTTGGGACCTGGAAGGAGGGTAGCAAGGCTTACCTTCTTATCCACCATGATCAGCATTAAAGAGTATCAGTGCCAATGCAAATAAATTATGAAACAACATAGTATCTTAAGGAAGATAGTTTTCAAGATGGTCTTCATCAATTTCTTCCCTCTGTGTGTACGTGTGCTGCTCTGCATGTCCAGACTTTAAGTGTAACTCCTTTCCCTTCACCCTGGGATTTCCTTAGTGTTTGCTGGACCAATAGAATGTGAGAATAGTCATGTTCTAAACTTATAACTCTAGCCTCTAAGGAGACTTGCAGTTTCCCCTGATATTGTGGAATTACCCCTGTTGGAATGATCCCTATCAAAACCCAGCTTCATTGCTGTGGGAAGTCCAAGCCACATGGAGAGGTCACGTGTAGGCTCTCCAGTCAGCAGTCTCAAAAACATTCCCAGCCAACAGCAGCATCAGCTGCCAGCTCTCCAAGTAAGCCATCTTTGATGTGGAGACTAGTGAACGCTTTAAATGTCTAAAGATCCCAACTGACTGCAGCCTCAGGAGAGACACTAAGCAAGAGCCACACAGAAGAGCCTATTAACCCCCAAAATGGAAAGAGCATATTGCTGTTTTCAGCTATGAATGTCAAGACTGGGTTCATGTGAATCCTGACTATGCCTATATTATCTATATAAATATAGATAATATATTTACTATACATATTATATATATATATATATATACACACACACACACACACAGTAACTTAACCCTTCTCTATCTAGTTTCTTCATCTTTATGGTGTGGGTAATAATATTACCTGTCTCACTAAGTGGTCCTTAGGACCACATATGATTGTCCTGCATTTAAAGAATATAGCATGTAGTAAGATACCATCAGCAACACTATTATCATCATCATCTTTACTGTTACCAACACTGCCACTACCATTGATACTGGTGTTTCTTACCAGTTTTTAGGAGGAAAATGAGAGACTTCTGATTTGGTCTTCAGGAAAAAGCCAACGAAAATCAAAAACAAAAATGACCAGTTTGTTCACAGTTCTTGGAAAAATGCCTTTTGCATAGTAAATACTTGGAATATATTAGCATTTATTATAATATCACTGTTTTTTTTTAATTGTCCGTGTTCCTGGGTAAACTATTCCAGTGCTCTACCAACTATTCACATTTTCAAGACATATTTAAGCCTTTTATTGTCTCTAAGGTAATGGTTCCTAGAAGTGACACAATTTAATTATTTAATATATGTCCATTAATTCACTCAACAAGTATGAAGTATCAGCACTATGATAGATATTTGGTACTGGAGATATGGCAAGAAAGGAAGACAGATATTCAATGTGTAATTATAAGAGTATAAGGGGAGTTTAAAAAACAGAGAAGCAAGACTTTGATGGTACGTTTTAGAGGACTCTAGTATGATCTGGGACTGGAATATATCAAGAAAATCCTTTCTGGCCAAGCTGAGACCAAAAGGAAAGATGAGTAGACCTATGACAGCAGGTCACAATGACACAGTTGGATGGCTGGAAGCACAGAGTGTTGGTGTGCCTGACTAAAGCAGCAGCCAGAGTAAATATCTTTAGCTAGGAAAGAGCATGTTTCCTCCAGGAAATGAAAGTAGATAGAGTATGACTGGATACAGGAAAAAAAGCTTGAGAGGTGTCTGGAAAAGTAAACAGGACTTCTACACTCAGGTGAAGATTTTGACTTTTTCCTAAAGATATGTAGAATACAGTGAGGGTTTTGGAGAAGGAAAGTGACAGAGAATGGTGGATTTGTTTGTTTAAATGGCTCTGACTGTTTTTTATAGAAAGGACTGGAAGGATACACATGTAGCCCAGGAAGAAGAGTATAATAGCTTGCACTGGGAAGTGGTGGTGTGGATGGAGAAAAATACTCTGGAATCACCTGACATTGGATAATTATCCCCAGTTGGTAGCCAGCTAATGGAGTTTTCACCAAAGATCCACTTGGATCTGATGCTACTCCAGGGAGCATTGCCTATCAGAGACACTGATTACCAATCCCTTGCTTAGTAGTCAGTAGACTCTTCACTAACAGTGGCTTGGAGTTCAGTCCCTGGTGTTATAAAAAAAGTTGAGCGATTTTGGAGTCAGAATTTGAATCCTGACTCAGCAATATTTGACTGTCATATGACCTTGGAAAAAATCACTTCTCTGTGCCTCTGCTTCCTCTTCTGTGAAATAGACGTAGCCCTAAGCATCTACCTCATGGGGTTCCAGTGAGGATTAGAAGTATGGAAAGTATTTATAATCACACCTGGAATGAAGAGAATCTTCAGTAATAAGTATTATTTTGTAATCATTCATTCTACACATATCTATCAAAGCAGGCACTGGGATGTCCCCATGTTCAAAGATATTTATACTCAATAAGTATTGGGTTAGAAATCACAGAGAGAAATGGGTGCTGGGAGCTGAGTACAGTGCTGGAGCTGTGCAAAACATAAATATCAAATCAGAAAAGCACACTTGGCTAAGTGGGTATGAGAGGCTGTATCTCCCTAAAGCAGAGTCTACTATTAAAAAAAAATAACAACAGCAACAACAAAAATGCTAAGGGTATTCGTGACTGAAAACATGGTAATTGCAGAGCCCAAAATGTCACTGGAAGTGCAAGATGGCATGAAGACACAGTTTTCTTTCAAAAGCCAATTTAAGTAGAGGATTTTTTGAAAGTCTATTCTGAATCATAAAAACGCCCCCCCCCCCCAAAGTTTTTTGGTGGTTTTTTTTTTTGAAAGAATACTATTTTAGTGGTGGTGGTGGTGGTTTAGTCGCTAAGTCGTGTCCGACTCTTGCAACCCCATGGACTGTAGGCCACCAGGCTCTTCCATCCATGGGATTCTCCAGGCAAGAACACTGGAGTGTGTTGCCATTCCCTTCTCCAGGGGATCTTCCCAATCCAGGAATCGAACTCGGGTCTCCTGCATCACAGGCAGATTCTATACCAACTGAGCTACCAGATGACTCAGACAGTAAAGCGTCTGCCTACAATGCTGGGGACTGGGTTCAATCCCTGGGTCAGGAAGATATCCTGGAAAAGGAAATGGCAACCCACTCCAGTATTCTTGCCTGGAAAATCCCATGGACGGAGGAGGCTGATAGGCTACAGTCCATGGGGTCGCAAAGAGTTGGACACGACTGAGCAACTTCACTTATTTTAGTGGCCTCCATGTAGAAGGTAGGAGAAGGCAATGGCACTCCCACTCCAGTAATTTTGCCTAGAAGATCCCATGGACGGAGGAGCCTGGTAGGCTGCAGTCCATGGGGTCGCTAGAGTTGGACACAACTGAGTGACTTCACTTTCACTTTTCACTTTCATACATTGGAGAAGGAAATGGCAACCCACTCCAGTGTTCTTGCCTGGAGAATCCCAGGGACAGGAAGCCTGGTGGGCTGCCGTCTATGGAGTCGCACAGAGTCGGACACAACTAAAGCAATGTAGCAGCAGCGGCAGCATGTAGAAGGAAATATTTGAAGTAGAGTGTGTTTATAGTGGGTCATCTGTTAGGGTGATTAATTTTGAAATGGTCTTGAGAAAGAAGAATGGAACTGAAGGAATCAACCTGCCTGACTTCAGATTATACTACAAAGCTACAGTCATCAAAACAGTATGGTACTATCACAAAGACAGAAATATAGATCAATGGAACAAAATAGAAGGCCCACTGATAAATCCATGCACCTATAGACAGCTTATCTTTGGCCAAGAAGGCAAAAATATAAAGACAGTCTCTTTAACAAGTGGTGCTAGGAAAACTGGTCAACCACCTGTAAAAGAATGAAACTAGAACATTTTCTAACACCACACACAAAAATAAACTCAAAATGGATTAAAGATCTAAATGTAAGACCAGAAACTATAAAACTCCTAGAGGAAAACATAGGCAGAACATTCTGACAAAAATCACAGCAAGATCCTCTATGACCCACCTCCCAGAGTAATGGAAATAAAAGCAAAAATAAACAAATGGGACCTAATTAACTGTAAAAGCTTTTGCACAATGAAGGAAACTATAAGCAAGGTGAAAAGACAGCCTTCAGAGTGGGAGAAAATAATAGCAAATGAAGCAAATGAAAGAATTAATCTCAAAAATACACAAACAGCTCATGTAGCTCAATACCAGAAAAATAAATGACCTAATTTTAAAAAATGGGCCAAAAAACTAAACAGACATTTCTCCAAAGAAGATATATAGATGGCTAACAAACACATGAAAAGATGCTCAACATCACTCATTATCAGAGAAATGCAAATCAAAACCACAATGAAGTACCATCTCACGCAGGTCAGAATGGCTGCTTTCAAAAAGTCTACAAACAATAAATGCTGGAGAGGGTGTGGAGAAAAGGGAACCCTCTTACACTGTTGGTGGGAATGCAAACTAGTACAGCCACTATGGAGAACAGTGTGGAGATTCCTTAAAAAACTGGAAATAGAACTGCCATACGACCCAGCAATCCCACTGCTGGGCATACACACCAAGGAAACCAGAATTGAAAGAGACACATGTACCCCAATGTTCAACTCAGCACTGTTTACAATAGCCAGGACATGGAAGCAACCTAGATGTCCATCAGCAGACTAATGGATAAGAAAGCTGTAGTACATATACACAATAGAATATTACTCAGCTATTAAAAAGAAAAGATTTGAATCAGCTCTAATGAGGTGGATGAAACTGGAGCCTATTATACAGAGTGAAGTAAGTTGAAAGAAAAACACCATTACAGTATATTAACACATATATATGGAATTTAGAAAGATGGTAATGATGACCCTATATGCGAGACAGCAAAAGAGACCCGCATATAAAGAACAGACTTTTGGACTCTGTGGGAGAAGGTGAGGGTGGGATGATTTGAGAGAATAGCATTGAAACATGTATATTACCATATGTAAAATAGATGACCGGTCCAAGTTCGATGCATGAAACAGGGCACTCAAAGCCAGTGCACTGGGACAACCCTGAGGGATGGGATGGGGAGGGAGGTGGGCTGGGGGTTCAGGATGCGGGACACATGTACACCCATGGCTGATTCATGTCAATGTATGGCAAAACCCACCACAATATTGTAAAGTAATTAGCCTCCAATTAAAATAAATAAAGTAATTTTTTTAATGGTCTTCAGGGACTTTCATGAGTACAGGAGATGTTCTTTAACATTTCCTTAGAACTGGAACCTTGAAAGCCTATCTCCAGCAAAGACATGTATTGGCTGGAGCCTAGAAGTTATTCAGTTTTCTCTTTTGCAACATTTCCCCCTTTATCCTGGTAGAAGACAAAATAGTCAACTTTTAGTTGTTTAGTTTGTTTAGTGTGGTTAAAATGGAATTGTAGAAATCATTAAAGAGATACCTTTTCTCCCAACTCTCATAAAGCAGCCTGGGTATAAAATATCTTTTGAGATTCATGCAGAATTTTCATGTATACTGAGGAGCTTATTTTGTCAGGGCCAAACTGAGAGGAATAATGATTATCTGGAGCAGTACTTTCTATGGAAACCCTTTACATGTTAATTTTTAAAGGTATTATTTATTGAAGCAATAATGACTATTCGAGTCACTTTTAATATGTTTCAGTAATGATATGGCTTGAGAACTAAGCTCTTACTTGGTAAAACTTCATTATTTTTATAGCTGGGGAAATAAATATATGGGTAAGCGAGGTGATTCCCCCAGTGTCTCACAGTTAGTTAATGGAAGTGAAAGGTAAGCAAATTTATATTTGTCAGATTCTCTTGGTTACAAGTGACCAAAAACTCCATGAAAAATGGCTTTTTTTAAGGAGGAGGAGGGATTTATTGGCTTACATACAAGTAAATTTCAGTGGTAAAACTTACCAGTTGGGGAAACAAACAAAACGCAAATAAGCAGTACCAAGCTGAAGACTTGATCAAGGTCTCAAGTGATGTCATCACAGGTGATTTCTATCCACCTTTTGGTTGTGCTTTCCCATATCTTGCCTTCCTTCCTTCCTGGACTCTTTGAGGTGGCCCAATAGCTGCAGGCTCACAATTTCTAGGTTTAAGTGCCAAGGGGAATGGGTCTCTTCCTACAAGTCTTGGATTGGCTTGAATCAGGCTGATGAGTTTACCTTACACTATGCTGTGTTCTAAGCCACTGCTTCTCAAACTTTCCATCATGAGGACCTTTTTATCATTTTTTTTTAAACATCCAGTGGGTAATAGACCAATAATTTTGTAAAATACAATTAAATATGAATTAGCATAAAAATGAAAGGAAAAGAATTATATTTACAAAATACATAAAATTACTCTGTTAAAGTGATATAAAATTTTCTAAACACTTATTCACAATTTTGGTACTTGTAGACCCATAGCCAGGGGTTGGCAAATGGCAATTCACAGACCGAATCTTGTCCCTCATGAGTTGCTAATACAGTTTTATTACCAGACAGCCATGACCATTTCTTTACATGTTGTCTAGGTTGCTTTTATGATACAAGGACAGAGTTAAGTAGTTGAACAGAAACTGTGCAGCCTGAAAGACCAAAATATTTACCATCTGGCCCTTTATAGGAAAAAAAATTGCCAATTCCTACTTCAAGCAATCCCTGTGACCAGAAGACTGTGAGTTTATGATTATCCAAGAAGTCACAGACCCATACCTAAGCACATGGATGGGGAGTAGCAATGGGATGATTCTCCAAAAGGAACTTGTAACCCAGCTACCAAAAGAATGGGAAACTTATTCTTTTTATTGTAAGAAACTCGCTCTTAGAACATGGCGTAAGGTAAACTCTTCTTATTCAAGAGAAGGGGAAGCTGAATTCCTTCAAATATCTAGTATAGAATTTGGATTTGGATTTTTCCTCTTAATATCCTGTTTTCTTGATACTCTTTAAAAATGAATACTGAAACCTCAAAATGTGCCTTAAATGAATTCCAGCTTGAAAAATTGTCATCTCAAATCCTTTGAGGATTGAAAAGTAATAAAATATGCAAAGAAACGAATAAATAATTTTTAAATGTTATTATAATAAAGAAATTAATGAGCCCAACCATGATAAGATATAAAATAATTATAAAATACTTAAGGCTTCCCTAACTCTCACTTCCAGAAATGAAAATAGAAACTATTTGAAGAGTTTATTTATTTAGAAAATATTTAATAAATATATACCATGAATATCTAAACACTGAGCTAGATATTGATTCTTTCAAGAGACTTGAAAGGAGAGAGGAGCAAACTGTAGTCAGTGGGTAATTAAATAAAATCACTGCAGGTTATAATTAGGCTATCATTTAACTCCAGCAAAAGGGAGAAAAAATAGAGATTAATAATGGAGGATGTCCTTTAGCAAAAGGCCTCTACGACAAAGTGGCATTGAGACTAAGTTCCACAAGAAGAACAGTGGGTGGTTAGCCGAGAGAAATGTAGACTATAAATATTCCCAGCAGAAGAAAAAGCAGGCGCCAAGTCCCCGAGGCAGGAAAATCTTGATCTGTTCTAGGAAATAAAGCCAACGTGGTTGGAGAGAATAAGCAAGAAGAAAAATAGTCCAAAAACTTTTGGAAAGTTAGAAGCAAAATCATTCAGGTGAGGCCTTAGGACACAAGAATTCTTTCCTGAGTCCATAAACTGGAAAAGCATCGAAGGGTTTTAAGCAAATGGACAATATGGTTTGATTTGCTTTTACAAATACTGCCTTAACTACTGTGTACTGAATGAATAATAGTGATGATAATAATGATTGACTCATTAAGGGCAACACCTTTTAATTTAGAAGCATTAAGTTACTTAAACCTCACAACTAACCTATTATTAACTCCATTTTACAGATAAGTATTATGATTACACTTTTTAGTGTCTGCTAGGAAAAATAAATATAGGTCTTCCTTACTTTTGAATACACAGAAACAGACTGTCATCAAACACAAAATAGTTGTTAATGGAACCTTACGTCAAATGTCTTGATTTGTGATTATTAGTCTTAATTATTTTACACAGTTGGTGGATTACTAAACATTGAGTAATTGAATAAAAACAGAATGTATTTATTCCTGGGAACACAGATGAATATAAACAGACTGGTAGTCATAGGCAAGTAGATACAATCCCAAACACTACCAATATAGCAGATTATGAGAAATTCTGTTTCTTCAGAGAGTCCCAGCCCCAAGCTCTTTTTTCTGTACATTTCTTCCTCCCTAACTCGTCCACACACATTCTCATCTGCTACCTTCAATCTACCGAGTCAAACAGCTGCTTCTTGATGCTCTTAGAAATAATAACATGCAAAAAAGGATAGTTGCCAAAACTTGTCTTGACCACATTCAAAGACTCAAAACCAACCCTGAAAATTATTCTAAGGCCCCAAAGAATTGAAGATACATATTCAAATCAACTTCCTTACATAAGTGCTCTGAGTAGCATTATTCATAACAGCCAGAAGGACTTCCCTGGTGGCTGACAGTAAAGCATCTGCCTACACTGCAGGAGACCTGGGTTCGACCCCTGGGTTGGGAAGATCCTCTGGAGAAGGAAATGGCAACCCACTCCAGTAGTCTTGCCTGGAAAATCCCATGGACGAAGGAGCCTGGTAGGCTACAGTCCACGGGGTTGCAAAGAGTCGGACACGACTGAGCGACTTCACTTCACTTCACTTGGGACATAATGCAAATGTCCCTCAATAGATGAATAGATAAACAAAATGTGATACAGACACAGGGGGAAAAATATTATTCAGCCATAAAAAGAGGTAAGATACTATATATACTACAACATAGATGAATTTTGAAAGCATGGATGAACTTGAAAAATTTTTTTGAAAGAGCCGTATGTAAAAGGCCACATATCATATAATTCTGTTTATGTAAGTATCCAGGATAGGCAAGTCCTAAGTGCAGGAGAAGCCTATGGTTGTCAGGGGCTGTGATGAGAGGGACATGGGGAGTGATGTTTAATGGGTACACAGTTTCCTTCGGGGATCATGAAAATATTCTTAAACTAGATAGTGGTGAGAGTTGTGCATTTTGAATGCACTAAAATCCGCTGAATTGAATACTTGAAAATGGCTAAAGTGTGTTTTAGTGATGTGAGTTGTACCTTAATAATTTAAAAAAAAAATCATTACAAGAATCATTCCTGCTAGGGAGGCATTTCAAGCAAAAAGCTATTATGTGTGCATTTCCCCAGAAAGAGGCATCGTTTTCTGATAATACATATTTTGGAAAGGAAGCCAGTGAAACAGCACTGATGGATTTGTTTTTGGATTTGAACTAAGTGCTCAATGCAGAAAGAATGATGAAGTAAATAGTTGATGATGCTGTTCACCACCATGATGGCTATGGTCATCATCATTGTACCATCATTATATAATCTGGATAACTTGATAATCACAGAAAAAATTAATCCAGTGCACAGAAAACTGAATCTTAGTGCATACGTTCTGACTGCTTTCTTTTTGATGGTTCTATTTTTAAAGCATAAATTTGTGGTGAAGGGACAAGGAAAAGATGAATGACCACATTTTAGTCTCATTTACGTACAACCAAATAAAAAGCAAATGATAAGTCCAGCCATGGAGTTTCTCCATCGTCTTTGTCTGCTATAGGCATTTTTCTGGAAAGATCTTTCTTATGATCTTTACAAACATAAAGATCTTATGAACAGCCAAGCTTCCCTCACCCAGTTCACTAGGTTGACCAAAAAAGAAACTGCCTGCCAGGCCTTTGTTCTGAAAACTAGCAGGGCTCCCCCGTGGCCACCCTAAGCTGAGTTGCTCTAAACACAAACTGTCCACAGAGCAGGCAGTTTTGTGTTTGTCTGCTTCTGTCCTGGGGAGGACCTCCCTGGACTCAGATTGTGTTCCTGAACACCTTAACTAGGATTGTAACCAGGATCCAGGCATGACAGACACACTGTCCTGCAGTGTCTGCCATTGAGACTTTCGGCTGACTTGATTCGTTTCACCTGGTCCACACGAGCACAGTCACAAGAGGCCTGCCACTGTCCCTGTCATGTCACCATATATCAGTGTCCTCACCCTGACTCAGTCTCTTTCAAAGGAAGAGTGAATCCTCTACTGTGTCTGAATGGCGGTTACCAATCCTTTTCTTATCCCTTTACTAAAAATTTGCCATCTAACCTCAACATTTTGGCTCATGAGCTTTATATTTTCCCCCAACTTTATCAACCAAAATATCAATGGCCAGTAAAAGTCTATCCAGAGGTATTATTAGCAAGGTTGAGAGATAGTGCTTTCAACTTTGTGCTATGGTGCACAGGTTACTACAATCCCTTAAAGGATCAAAATATGATGGAAAAATAAAAATTGCTCCTGCTAAAAATGGGGCTATTTACTCAAAACTAAAAGTTGCGAGAAAAGGCTGTCAGATGGCGTAATGGATGGATTGTGTGGAATGCTAAGAACAGAGTGCATTTTGCTGCATGTGTTAGAAGGTAAGAAGTGTGACATTCTGAGAAGCAGGTACTTAAGGTCTGAGTATGTTTCCTGAAACATGGGAGAGCCACCTCCTCTGGATATGAGAGCAGAGTCAAGGCAGCAAATGGCTGTACCCAAACTGTGACATGGAGAAGGAAATGGCAACCCACTCCTGTATTCTTGCCTGGAGAATTCCATGGACAGAGGAGCCTAGCATGCTGCAGTCCATGGGGTTGCAGAGTTGGACATGACTGAGTGACTAACACTAAACTATGAGGAGGCTTGGGAGGATACCCAAGTGCAAAATGAGATAACTGCAGAGACAGAGTCAGTCTATTCCGTTCAGGTTTCCACCCAAATTCCTAGTGTTTAGCAAACACAGAAAGTTAAGAACCTCTGTCAGGGAGATAGTTATACATGATACAAGCTATATTCTTCTGACTTCTGCTTTTTATCTTTTAACAAGTTCTCTCACCTTTCCTGACATAACAAACCCGTCACCTTATAATCACATTTTTCAAGTTCAAGAGCCATATTTTAAATTCTTCTCCATGATCTTATATTATTTTTCTACTTCTGCATAACAAATTACATATCTAGCAACTTAACAAGTGTTTATTTACCCATAGTTTCTGTATGTCTGGAGTTCGTAGCTACATCTTCTGCTCAGTGTCTTACCAGGCTCAATTGAAGTGCCAACTGGGCTGTGAGGTGCCTGGCTTCAGAGGGTTATTATAACTAGTTTATGTCCTTTCTGGACTCCAGTGGAAAACCCACATTGTATGTAACTTTGATTCCCCATCAAGCCAGGATAAAATCTAATGCCATTGTCATGTTTTATAATATCCTTAATGATCTGTTCCCACCTCCTTGCTTCATGCTTCCTCTCATGTTTAGACATTTGTAAAGATGATCCCTCTGCCTCCAGTTCTCCATCCTTTCCTCCTTTGCATCGCTGTTTCCTAACAGACATCTTCCTTGATCACCCTCCAAGGCTGAGTCTGGTGCCCTTCACCTGTGCTTTCTCTGCTGTAGAACTTATTACACTAAACTGCAATTGCCCCTCAACCTGACTATCTCCCATTAGACTTGGAGGAACTCAAAGGAAGAAAGCAGACAGTGCCTTGGACATCCTGTATCCCCAGTGCTTTGTACCATTCCTGGTGGAGGAGGCTTTCAGGTGATAAAGTGATTGCTTACACACACACACACACACACACACACACACCCCTCGTCCTTTTTGATAGCATTCCTCTGCTCAAAAAGTCAAGGATTTTGAAGTGAAAGCAGTTTAATCCTCTGTCTCCTAGAGAGTAGCTAGCTTCCTTGCTAACCCAGAGAATCACCCATGGTTGACCACAGGCACCATTGCATGTCCCACTTTTGTGTCTCAGGGCATCTGTGTAATACTACCATGTGATACTACCAGATTTTATGCTGTATCTAAAATTCAGAGTTCACTCTCTTCTTAGGATAAAGAAATGAAAACTCAAAAAGTTGAGTAAGTCAAACAAGGTGACATAGTTAATTACCAACAGAATGTAGACTTACACTGGGGAATTTTGACACCCAAGTCAATGTTCTTTCCACTGTATCATTTTCACATAGTAAAGAGAAAATATGAATAAAACAAAAATAAAAATGCAGGAAAGTGACAGATTTATCGAGCTCTACAAAAGAGTAAAGGGGAAAAATCGACAAGGTATTATTCTTCTTTGGCTATCAGGTAAATAGAAATTTGCTCCCTGATGTAAATGAGCTCATTGCAATCCTTAGGATTTTACACCTTTTGATTTTAGTGTGTTCTTGCTTATTCCAAAGAACAAGAGAAAGGTCAGGTATCTATCGTATTGATTTTCCAGAGCGTATATTAAGAAGACTCAATTGCAAATGCATCTCTCCACTGTGCCATTTCCTTGCCCCTGAAAGGGGAAAAAACTCATTAGATTTTTTGCAATCGTATTTCACTTGCTTTCCACATTCAAGATTGCACCCATTGCTGTTTCTTAAATAAACATATAGTATAAATATCTGGGTGGCAATAAATATGGAAATAAGGCTCAGCCTCTTGCTATAATAAATTTAAACATGAAGTAATAGTATGGAAACAAATGTGAAAATAATACTATTAGAAAATGCAATTGTCATAAATGTTATTAACATAATTATTGTCATAGTTTTGCAAGGTTTCTAATCATATATTTCTACCAGCAGTCAAGTTGAAATTACTTATTTCTTCTAGAACTTGATTAAAAATATGCTAGAAAAGGAACCCATTTTCCTTATATCAAAACAATAAAATTAAAGTAATGGAACAGAGGCAAGAGTGTGGGATCTGGGCAAATATCATGAGTTTTTATCCTATCAAGTGATTCTAAGGACTCTCCTAATTACTCTAAGAAAATAGATATTAAGAATTATATTATAAAAATCATTATTTCAAATTTTGCAAGAATATTATTATTTAAATATGGATTAATATTCCCTAGATTCATGATTTTTTTACTTTTTCATGGTAGTATTAGTTACCATAGATAAACTTAATTTACTAAAATAATTTATCTATCTTTACTCTAACTCTCAATATACTTAACTATTCAAATTAAAACCAAATATGTGTCAGGGATGGTTCTGGGTAATATAAGCAATGATAGTAACCATCATCATCATTAACAACATATACCGAGCTTATATGGGACTTCCCAGGTGGCACGAGTGGTAAAAAATCTGCCTGCCAATGCAGGAAACTTGAGACTCGGGTTCTATCCCTGGGTTGGAAAGAGCCTCTGTAGGAGGAAATGGCAGCCTACTCCAGTATTGTTGCCAGGAGAATCCCACGGACAGAGAAGACTGGTGGGCTACTGTCCGTGGGATCGCAAAAAGTCAGACATGACTGAGTGTCTAAGCACAATGCATGATTGCACTTATATATGGCAGGACTTCTTCTAAACTCCTATATCAACTGTTTAACATTTAATTACTCCCACAACTTTCTGAGGTAGGAACACTATGATTATCCCTATTAGATGAAAGAGGATACCAAGGTTTTCAGAAGTCATATAACTTAAAGCAGGTTATGTAAATCTAGGTTTCCCTGACTCCACAGTTAAGGTTTCAACCATTTCACGTGCTGCCACAGAGCTTGTGACCTATTGATTTGTTTACAGAGTTCACTCTATTTCTTTCATCATGTAGCAAACATAGATTTATTTCCCACAGTATAGAAATGAAGGACTTCCAAAAAAAAAAAAAAAAAAAAAAAACTCCTTAAAAAACATCTTTCATTGAAATAATGCCATTTGCAGCAACATGGATGGACCTAGAGATTATCATACTAAGTAAAGCAAGCCAGGCAGAGAAAGACAAATACCATATGGTAGCACTTATACGTAGAATCTAAACTATGACACAAATAAATGTATTTATGAAACAGGCTCACAGACAGAGAATAAATAGGCTCATGATTGCCAAGAGGGAGGGAGGCAGGGGAGGGATGGGCTGAGACTTTCAAATTAGCAGATGCAAATTATCATATAGAGAATGGATAAACAGCAAGATCCTACTCTATAGCATAAAGAACCATACTCATTATCCTCTGAAAAACCATAATGGAAAATTATATATATATATATATATATAAAACTGAATCACTTTGCTGTACAGCAAGAATTAAGACAGCATTGTTAATCAACTATATTTCAATAAATAAAATTAATTTTTAAAAAAATCACTCATTAACTTTTAAAAGTAAAGACTATTTTATCAGGATTAAGCACAATGAGCAACTACCTTAAGAAAATACACTTTTAAAAAATTACTTCACTCTGTATAATAGGCTCCAGTAATACAGTTATGTAAAGTTTAAAAATAAAATAAAATTAAAAAAAAAATAAAAAAAAAATTAGTAGGATCATTAGCTCTCTATAATTTTCTTTACCCACCATCAGAAGTCCAGATACACTCCTACAGTCATTGTATCTATGTAATGACTGAAAGCCTTGCAATGGCCTGGGAGGCATTAGGACCGGAAGGGTCAGCTGATACTTTTTAATCCATTCTGTGTGTCAGTTACAATTCTTAATTCATGTTATCTCACTTAATCAGCACAGCATCAGTATTAAGTAGTTAAGTATTAAGTAGGTTCTTGCCTTGAATTTTATGAGAAAGATGGAATTAAAAGTGCTTAAAAACTTGTGCAAGATTATACAACTTGTGAGTGGCTAAAATGGGATTTAAAGCAAATTTAAAATAAATAATTATTTTATCCAATATCAGAGCAAATGATCTTGACTGTGTTGTTATTGATATGTTATAAAATTAGATCTTGAAAAATTTCTCTTGAGGAAAAAAAATTAACTTTTTAAGAACTTTGTTAATCTTGATTTTTGTACATTTTCAAAACACATAGGTTCCCTTGTACAATTTCAACAACTGTGTGAAGTGCGTGCTATACCCACTTTACAGATGGGAATCTGAGATTTAATGACATAATCAGCTGAAGTTGTCACCTACATCGGTATTAGATATTGGACTAGAATTCAGGTCTTCTTAGGACTTCAGTCCACTTTACACAAGTCCACAAGTGCCTCCAGAGTGGCGAGCATAGACATGAAAAGGATGTAGAGCTCAGAGCAGAAGTGGCAGGGTGCTGCTGGTGACAGTAGATGGATGTATGCCACGTGATGGCTAGTAGATGCTGGGCTGATTGAATGTCAGGTAGAGTAGGCCAGTGCTATCCAATAGAAGTTTCTATAGTGATGGGAATATTCTATTCCACACTGCCCAGTGCCACTTATTGAAGAGACTTGTCTTTTCTCCATTGTATATTCTTGCCTCCTTTGTCATAGTCATATATAGCTCTTAAGCCCTTGAAATGTGCCTAGTGAAATTGAGAGGTTAAATTTTAATTACATTTAATTGTAATTAATGTACATGTAAATAGTCACACATGGCCAGTGGATACTGTATTTGACTGTATTGGCATAGGACATTTTTAGCATTAACTTTGGGAGTCAGCTTGTGGCTCAGCTTGTAAAAAATCCACCTGTAATGCAGGAGACCTGGGTTTGATCCTAGGTTGGAAAGATCACCTGGAGAAGGGGAAGGCTACCCATTCCAGTATTCTGGCCTAGAGAATTCCATGGGCTGTATAGTCCATGGGGTCACAAAGAGTCGGACACAACTGAGCAACTTTCATTTTCAGGAGACAACCTGTTTTTCCTGCTGACACACGTCTATTTCATAAAGACCAGTACAGCCAAATAAGTCCTCCCCTAAACTGTGAGCTCTAAACTTTACTTGCCTATTTCTAGTTGCCTCCAAAAGCACCAACTCTGTTTAATTAAACAGAGTTTAATCAAAAATTCTGTGAAGGAAGCAGGACAGTTATTATTCCCATTTTACAGACCAGGAAAATAGACCTCAGATCATCAAAGTAATTTACCCACTGAGACACAAGCTAATGGTTTTAACCATCATGCTTGTTTATTTTGTCCCCATTTCCTTTTAATCACACTATGCATCTGTACTTTTATATTTAGAAGTACAATTGGAAAGATCAGAATGGCCTCTGAGCTAAAAGCCCTCCTATATGGGCCTGGAAAAATCATTTTTAGATGTGTCCTTAAGTTGCCTTTTTCTTTGTATTCCTCCACTTCTGAAACTGTGACTTGATGTTAATTTTAAGTGGTCCTTCTTTCCCTTGTTTGCATTCTTTCTTTCCATCTCACCTTTATCCCATTAACATAGCTTTCCTTGGTAGAAACTTCTTCAGTTGGAAGAAACAGAATTCATTTGATTTAAACAAAAAGTTTATTTTGCTATGAAATAAGAGGCCAAGGCTATGATTATCTTCAGACATCACTCCCTCTCTCTCTCTATCCTTCTGTTGCTTCTCCGTTGGCCTTAGTCTCAAACAAGCTGTGCACCAGTAGTAATAAAAATGCTACCAGTAGTCCCAGTTTTGTCTCTTACCTAATCACCACCAAGCAATGAAAGGAGAGTTCTTTTTCCCAATAGAATTAACAGAACTCCTGGAATGAATGTCATTGATTGACTCAGGTCGCAACCCATCCCCAAACCAATCATTGTGGCCAAAGAGATTGTTCTAGTCTTTAATGTTGCATCATAACCCCACAACTTATTGGCTTAAAACAATAATTTTTTTTATTACATCCTATGATTTTATTTGTCAGTAATTTGAATGTGTCAGCAGGTTGATTCTTCAGTTATGACATTGACAGAGGTTACTGCATGGTATTTAGCTGGTGACTAGACTGGACAGATCTGGTCCAAAAATGGCTCATTTACCTTGGCTTAAAGTGGGTGGATGGAAGGATGGGTTCATCTGGGATTATCAACATGGTGTCTGTGCCCTTTTCCAAGATGGTAGTTTCAGGATAGCTGAACTTCCAACAAGACTAGTCCAGGACTCCCAGAGAAAGGATTCCAAGAAACATAGATAGAAGCTACAAGGCTTTTCAGGACCCACCATAAGAAATCCCAGAATGCTGTTTCTGCTGCATTTGTTTGGTCAGGCAAGTTACTAGGGCCATCTAGGTTCAGCAGAAAGGCAACAATACTTTAATTCTCAAAAAGTGAAAGTGCTCAGTCATGTCCGACTCTTTGCAACCCCGTGGGCTATACAGTCCGTGGAATTCTCCAGGCCAGAATACTGGGGTGGGTAGCTGTTCTCTTCTCCAGGGGATCTTCCCTACCCAAGGATCAAACCCAGGTCCCCCACATTGCAGCCAATTCTTTACCAGCTAAGCCACCAGGGAAATCCCAATTGATCTCAGAGAGAGGAGTAGCTATTTTTCTAATTTTCTGCAACAGTCTTTAACCTGCAGAGAGATAGTGATCTGATTGGACAAACCTGGTCATGTGCCATCTCTATTTCCATAGCATGGGATCAGATTTACCTGAAACATCAGACTAACATTGTAAAGAGAGTAGTTCCACAGAGGAAAATTAGTATCTTGTTGCCAGTAGACAAAGAAACAGATGCTAGGTGTGTAAAAACAACAGCTATGTTACAAATTGATGCTGGCATCACCAAACCTGTGCTTCCAACAGGCATTCTGGAATTTTAAAAATGCATAAGAAGTTAGGTCTCAGCCTGAGTTTGTGCCCTAACTTGTGCCATCCACATGTTGGGCTGTTTACTTAAAATCTGAACCTTACCTTCCTATAAAATGTGGATAATAATAGCTTTTCCAGAATTGCTGCAAGCATGAGCTGAAATACTCTATATAAAGTACTTAAGATTTGCTCAGCAAATGTTATCCCCCTCACTTTCTTTCCCAGTGAAACCACTTCAGCCGTAGATGTGAGCTTCTTATGAAATTAGCCCTCCCTTTGAGAGGGGCATAGGAGATAGTAGCCTAGGGAGTATCAAATCTGTAGAAACCAAGCACTGTTTACAGGCTACATCAGCCATTACTTCCCAAAATCCAATTCACATTGTTCAGTTTGATCAATAAACGCAGATGCAGGTTGGTCTCTGTTCACTGGAGAGAGAGACTCTATGCATCTTTGCAGTGACATACTATTTCCTATTTCATCTTCAAAATTCATTTCTCTCAGAATCCTGAGCATCCAAGGCCATCGGTCTCTTAAGGAATATTGGAGGTCACTCAACCCATCGTAATAATGAAATTTTAGGGCTGAATTTAGCTTTTCTTTTTTATTGGTCATCACTAATAAAACTTGATTGATTACTATTTTTTTCCTGGACATTCAGGTGCTGGAAGCTGTCTTCCAAATTCAGCCATTAGAGAAATGCATCTTAAAGTACCAGACCGATGGCATCTCAGCCTGGCACTTTTCATCATGGAGCCAGGGCTGAAAGGGAGCTGTCCTTCAAGAAATGTTAGCCTTGGTTGATACATATTTTAATGTGAATGCCAGCTGAAAAACTTATGCTAGTAATGTTGCAGCTCTTCCATAGCTTACAGTTTCATTTATTCATCTCTCATTAATGTGTCTGGTTCTTGAATGCCATCTAAATAAAAGTGGTCTTGGATTGAAAGCGATCAGGATAGTGTAAGACATCTAAGGATAGCATTAGCTCCTTCTCCCTCCTGCTTCTTGAAGAAGCAATAAAAGAGATTATTTCATTGGGGTCAGTATGCAGGGGTCATACCCCTGGTGGTAAATGAGATCGTTTTAGGTAATAATAGAATACTAAATAATAATGAATGCAGAGTAATTAATACTTCTTTTCAGTTTCTTTCTGTCAGTCTGATGTCTTGAAGAACTCAATCAGGTACTACTATTGTGTCTTTAACACCTCTCTAAAATCTGCTCATTGTCAATTTTCTTTTTTTAAAACAGACCAAAGATATCAGTTTAGGAGGGCAGCAGTATCTAACTAGATATAGTAACCTTGTTTGGGTGAAGGTTATGTTTATATTTTTCATGTGAGAACAATGCTACTACCCTACCACATACAGCAAGGAAATAAAGGTCTCTTTTCATATAAATTCACTTCAGTAAAAGAAACATTTCCTCAAAGTGGTAACCTACGGCTTAAAACTCAGATAGAGAGCTCTCTATTTGGGTCATGGCCTCCTGCTGTTTCTTTTGTCCTGAATTCTTGTCTATAAACCAAGGATCCCTAGTTGGGTTTGCAGCCTGCATACAGGGAAAGATGCAGAGGCCTGTGGTCACATGACCTCCAATTGGAGGAGTGATAGAGATGCTGAGCAGACATCCTACAGGCTACCCCTGATGGAGATCTGAACTGAAGGAAGTACTTGGTGAGGACAGACCGCTTGCTTCTGCCAAATGAATGAATTCATCCCCAGTTCCATCTACTAAAATACACTTTCCAAATGTGGAACCGTGGCCCTAGAGAAGAAATTCATCTGACAGAGAAACAGTACCACTCAAGACCAAAGAAAACTTGCTCCAGATCAAAAACGATCCTTTCCATCATTCTCTTGGAATCTTTGATTTGCCACAGCATTAGCATTTTATAAAGCTGATTTAATTAAGAAGACCTTGATCAAATTCCTCAGTACCTAGAACACACCCAGCTTCTCACCTTCTTGGCTTCCTCACAAACACACACATATATTTTGCTCCAGAAATTCTGAATCACCAATAGTTCCCGAAGTCCAGCTTTCTAGACAACAATTCTGGGTTGTGCACAGGTTTACCTCCACTGAAAGTATCCATCTCTACTTTGTTTACATTGCAAATTACTATTCATCCTTCCACATTTACATCAGGCATCACTTTCCCAAGCCTTCCATTGGCTCTGGAGAAGGTTGCTTCAGCTAATTCACAGTTCTTCCCCTTACTAACAGTGTGAACATGGGCAAGTTACCTAACTTTCCTTTTGTTCCATTTCCTCCTCTCTAAAATGTCAGTAATACTTCTCAGGTCCCAAATAGTATAAGTTGATGTGTCTATATGTTGCAAGTTGATATGTCTACTTGTGCCTATATGTTTCAAGATGTTAAGCTTCTTGGTCTAAACTGCACAAGACCAAAGAAATGGCCAATTAAAAGATTCCAGATTATTGCCTAGTGGTTTTATATCAACTATGCTCTAGGCTGATGCATTTCAGAAATGAATTGATCTTAGGATGAGTGTGTTTTGTGGATTTACGTACCGGACGTGCTTTAACTCTCTGCACTGAGGGGAGACATTGTTCAAGAAAGTTTGCAAAATAAGACTTACAATTGAAAGGAGGTAATTTCAGTATATTCCTTCTTATAGAAAGGAGCTCTTATGACCCAACAAAATCGTATAACAGAAAGCTGCTGCTGCTGCTGCTGCTGCTGCTGCTGCTGCTAAGTCACTTCAGTCGTGTCCGACTCTGTGTGACCCCACAGACGGTAGCCCACCAGGCTCCCCTGTCCCTGGGATTCTCCGGACAAGAACACTGGAGTGGGTTGCCATTTCCTTCTCGAATGCATGAAAGTGAAAAGTGAAAGTGAAGTCGCTCAGTCATGTCCAACTCTTAGCAACCCCATGGACTGCAGCCCACCAGGATCCTCCATCCATGGGATTTTCCAGGCAAGAGTACTGGAGTGGGGTGCCATTGCCTTCTCTGATAACAGAAAGCAGTACACCTTTACTCAGAATTTTACATTAAGCCCTGTTGTTACAGTGATAATTTTTTTCTTTGAGAAAAGTTGTCATCTCAGAAATTGAAATGAAAATGGTGTTTGAGCTTGGTACTTGAGATTCAAGCCAACTTATAAACTCAGAGCATTAGAAAAAAATTCCTCAAGCCTGTCTTCTCCCCAAATCACATCAATTCAAATAAATTTTCAAACTCTCTCCTACTGGCTGGGACTCAGGTAGAGATCCATTTCAGCCTGCTACATGTAGAATGGAAAATGATTTTAAATCAACAATAAATAAACACTAGAAGCCCTTGCTTTTGTTACTCTGTTTCTCTCTTTCTTTTGATGGCTGATTTTCAGTCCTTTCCCAATTTCTTTCTTTGCTCCAGCCAGCCTCAGAAAATACTTCACCATGAGAGCAGTTTCTATATGTGTTCCTCTTCTTGCTCAAATAGTACATCGAAATGAATCTTAATAGTTTAGCAAAATTGAATTTAGCTTCTCTAGACCATAACAGTTAGTATTACTCCATTGTGAGCATATCTGGATTGTAATTAAGAAAATTCAACATTACCACTGACACTGAATTGCTCTGGGAAAATGCCTAATTTACATACAGCTATGCTAGTTTGATATCTTCCACATCTGGTGAGTTGTGGAGGAAGGTGTGACTGTGCATGCAAATTGGAGACACACACAATGAGGACAGAAAACCACTCTCAGGAGTGTCTATATGTCAATTGAATTTCTGAATTTGAATGCCAAATAAAAGGTCACTCTTTGACGATCGTGAATATTTAGTAGTTGGTGGATAGAAACAGCAGAATCCAGCCTAGGCACAAGTATCTGCATTCATTCATTCATTCAGGTAGTCCAGATATTTATTAAATACCTTCAGTTTTACTTAGGATTGTATTAGCTGGCGAGTAATAGAATCCCCAACTGTAATATCTGGAGTAATAGGAATTGATTTTTCTTGGATAACAAGAAGTCCAGAGGCTTGGATTGTTGATGTTGATTTAATGACATAAGTGCCAGCCTTGCAGCCATTTTCCTGAACGTTCCTTGGTGAGAGCCACTGAAGTTGCAGCTGTCATTTAAATATTCAAGGCAGGAAGTGGCGGGTGAGGGGGCAGGTAAGGAGCAGGCTAGCAGTGAACTTTGTAGAACTGGGGTCTAGGATGGCCTCAGCCACAGTCTGATGGTTGGCAGGCTAATTACTCCAGGAGGGCATCAGATCGGAGAGCTCTTCTCAGCTCACATGACCTTTCATCATGGTCAGCTCAGCATTCCAGAGGGCAGCAAGCCCCAAGCAAGCAAAAGTGCTTTCGATCTTCCTGTAGTGTTTGCTAACTTCTAATTAGCTAAACAAAGCACATGGCCAAACCCAGACAAAAGGAGTGAGGAAATAGACTTCATTCACTTCCTGATGCAAGGAGAGGTGAAGTCACATTTTAAAGGGTGGACACAGAAGAAGAGGAAGACTGTGCAGCCATTTCTACAATCAAAATGAAAAGGTAGTATCACTTGACATAAAGAAATAGTAAATACAAAAAATAAAAATCAATCAGAATTACTAAATTCAAGAAGACTCTACAAACCACCATGGTTACCACAGTCGTCCCCACCTCCTCCAGAGGTCTGTAGCCCTCAGATGGAGAAGTACTTTTCTGGCTTCTAGGTATTGCTGTTGAATTTTAGGAACACATTACCTCCTGCTTCCAATTTAGGTAAACATAGAGGTTTTCACAGAGAAGGCAGTGGCAACCCGCTCCAGTACTCTTGCCTGGAAAATCCCATGGGCGGAGGAGCCTGGTAGGCTGCAGTCCATGGGGTCGCTACGAATCGAATCAGACACAACTGAACGACTTCACTTTCACTTTTCACTTTCATGCATTGGAGAAGGAAATGGCAACCCACTACAGTGTTCTTGCCTGGAGAATCCCAGGGACAGAGGAGCCTGGTGGGCTGCCGTCTATGGGGTCGCACAGAGTCAGACACAACTGAAGCAACTTAGCAGCAGCAGCAGAGGTTTTCATGGAGAAGGCAGTGGCAACCCACTCCAGTACTCTTGCCTAGAAAATCCCATGGACAGAGGACCCTGGTAGGCTGCAGTCCATGGGGTCACTAAGAGTCGGGAATGACTGAGCGACTTCACTTTCACTTTCCACTTTCATGCATTGGAGAAGGAAATGGCAACCCACTCCACTGTTCTTGCCTGGAGAATCCCAGGGACAGAGAAGCCTAGTGGCTGCCGTTTATGGGGTTGCACAGAGTCGGACATGACTGAAGCGACTTAGCAGCAGAGGTTTTCAATTTAGCATGAAGAGTAAGGATGTGTGGCTTGAGGCAGTAGAACTATCATTCTGAACTTTTTGCAGCTGGGTGCATCAAAAACATTGCAACATTTATATTGCTGGCTTTCTTTGATTTTCTAGCCTTCCTTTTACTATCATCATGAACATGAAAAGTTGCAAACTGTCAATGTTGTGAATTTACCCATATATGTGGTAATTTCTAAAGGCTAATTCTGGTTGTTTAAATAAAGTTGTTTGATATTTTAGGCATTAGGTATTTAAAAATAAGGACCTTATATCATTTTTCATTTGCTCATCTACCTTAAACTCATCATAAAGCTTTGACATCACTTTTATGTCACTCAGACTGCCTATATTGAATGATGATAAGCATAGAGCATATAATCTATAGCTATTTTCTGATAAATGAAGCTGAACTTTTCCAAACTATCCCAACAATTCCACCAAATTGACCATCCTAGTTGTAGGGTATTGTATAAGAAAACATAAAGAAAGCACCAATTGTTATTTTGCATTTCTCAAGGGATTGGTGAGTGAAGGCATATGCCAAAAAGATACTGCACAGTTCTTGCTGAATTATAAAAATAACCAGTTATCAAAATATTTTGCCATTTCAAGCACATACACACAAATAAAATTAGATTCAAGAGCACTCTGTGATCAGGGTTTACACATCTCATCCTCACATGAAAGTTGGGTTATGTTTTCTGAAGTTTAATTATAATAAATCAGAAGGCATCAAAGTCTTCCCCAGATGCTGTGTGAGCATGGTAGCATCACAGCGTGTTTTTGTCTTATTTTATCAAACATTTATGAGACAGGTGTATAAAGCACTGACTGCCATAGGCTCTTCATCCAAGCTTCAGCTCAGCTCAGCTCAGTCACTCAGTCATGTCCAACTCTTTGTGACCCCATGAATCACAGCACACCAGGCTTCCCTGTCCATCACCAACTCCCGGAGTTCACTCAGACTCACGTCCATCAAGTCAGTGATGCCATCCAGCCATCTCATCCTCTGTCATCCCCTTCTCCTCCTGCCCTCAATCCCTCCCAGCATCAGGGTCTTTTCCAATGAGTCAACTCTTCCCATGAGGTGGCCAAAGTATTGGAGTTTCAGCTTCAGCATCAGTCCTTCCAATGAACACCCAGGACTAATCTTTAGGATGGACTGGTTGGATCTCCTTGTAGTCCAGGGGACTCTCAAGAGTCTTCTCCAACACCACAATTCAAAAGCATCAATTCTTCGGGGCTCAGCTTCAGTCCTCCCCAAATTTCCATGCTCTCAGTTGTACTTTGACCAACCACGCATAACATCCTAATAAAATAAGTTTAAAAATAAAATAAAATTAAAAAAAAAAAATAAGAGAAACAATGTTTCGCATTCAATTCCCCAGGATTTGGCTTCTAAGGCAATAGGTAAAGTCATGTTTGAGACACTTCTCTCCAGCTTACTGTCAATTTGCAAAGATCTGAAGAGGCCTAAGAGGTTCCTGGTGTCCTGTTCTCTCTCCCTTGTCTGAAGTCTCCCTCAGTGCCAAGAACATCTCACTGGGAGTTTGAACTTGCCTTTAATCTAATCCATTTAGAAAATGACTCATATGTATGCCTGTGGCGGATTCCTTTTGATATTTGGCAAAACTAATACAATTTTGTAAAGTTTAAAAATAAAATAAAATTAAAATAAAAAAAAAGAAAATGACTCACGGTTTATTGAATAAAATCGAGAAAACTGATACCTTTTCATTAGGCTGACAAAGTGTTTTCTACTGCTGGCATCTGAAATATGTTTTCTATTTAAATTTTATTTATATCAATCTTCTCTAGTGGGAGCAAAATTAAAATGAAAGACCTTACAATTAGTGTGCAACTTTCCCATTACAGCTCAGATAGCAGGTACTAGTTTTGCAAAGGATCTTGATGCCAAGAATTTTCTGAGAGTAATTTAATATTTGAGATCGCTTACAACCTGGAACCAACCAAAGTGATAGTTTTGTATGTCAATAACTGTAAAAGTGATTACCTTACCTATGAAAAGGAAAAAATGGTACTTAACTAATATTATTTGATTCTATTAAATCTGTAGCCAGTTTAGAAAATAAACTATATTATATAATCTAATAATAACCTTTAAAGTTACCTTTTCAAATTGAGAAATAAATACATCCCTCCAAGGAGCAGTTTCTTACATTGTAAGAACAGAGAGCTAGCACCCAAAATGTATACAGATGTGTAAGTGTCTTGAAAGTTGCTTGTAAATATCATTTTAAAATCTGATTTCCCCTTTGATTTAAAATGCAGAACCATTGTGGAGTTTCTCCTATACCCACATCATTGTTAACCCCTCTCCCCATTTATTGCCATGAACGTAAGGGGATTGAATTTACAATCCATAGGGACACAGAATTTCAGAAGGACAGCATAAGTGCTTGTTCTTTCAGAAATAGCAAGATTTTCCACAGCAGCTTGGCTAAGCCTGAGCAATCCATGTGCAGTAGCCACATACTATCCACTGGAGACCTCCAGGAGGTATCAGTGCACGCTAAGGACTCCAACATAGTGGTTTTGGTTTTGTTTGGGGCTTAGTGCCTTCACTATGCCATTCTCTCTTTATTCTGTGACAGCCCTCTCAGTCAGATTTCTTCAAGGAGGAATTATTCACAAATAAATTGAGACCTTATTATTGTATTAGGTCACTCTTTTGATAGTCAAGTTGGACTATGAAAGTTGGCAGTTAGCTAGGCTCGCTAGGTAAGCAACATGTTTCTGTAACATGTTACCCCTCAAAAGACAGACAAAATCCATAATTCACTGAAATCATTAGCAATGCAAACAAGTACTGGTGTAGCTGTGCAGGGAAATGGATACTTTCGGTGGGAAATACCAGTTAGTATCAAGTTTCTGAAGGACTCATTGATGATATATATCACAAGCACCAAAGTGAAATCACTCGGTCATGTCCACCTCTTTGAGACCCCATGGACTGTAGCCTGCCAGGCTCCTCTGTCCATCGGATTTTCCAGTCAAAAATACTGGAGTGGGTTGCCACGTCCTTCTCCAGGAGATCTTCCTGACCTAGGGATCGAACTCGAGTCTCCTGAACTGCAGGCAGACTCTTTACCATCTTAGCCACCAGGGAAGCCCAAGCACCAAACATTTTTTTTTTTTTTTACCTTTTGACTCAGAAATTCTGCTTGTTGGAATTCATGCTAGAGAAATAAATACGTTGCAAAGATGTATGTGCAAGATCATTCATATAAGCATCCTTTCTAATAGCAACCAACCCCCCCCCCCAAAAAAAAAGACAACTTTCCAATAACAGGGGATTGGTTAAATCAGTTATGCAGCCCTCCTATGGGATATTATGCAGGCATTAAGATAATGATGCCTCTTACTTAATAATAGGCATGGGGGAATGTTTGTGATTTAGTGTTTAGGTTTTAAAGAAGGGTACAGTACATGTGGTATGATATGGTATGTGTTGGTAAATACATTTATTCAAGCAATTTAAATATATATATTGACCACCTACTATGTGCTAGCACTGTTCTAGCCATTTGGAAATATAAAGTCCAAACCTTCATGGAGCTTACCATCAGTGGGAGGAAAGACAAGTATTAGGTCAATAACATATTCTATAAATTCAGGTAGTAGTATGTGCTATGAAGAAAAGCAAAGCAGAATATGAGGGGAAGTAGCAAGGTAAGAGAGTATGAATTAGTTTAGATAAGTTATCAAAAAAAGGCCACTTAGAGAACAAAGAATTGAAATTAGGCTGGTTAATGTCAATTCTCGGAGAAGGCAATGGCAACCCACTCCAGTACTCTTGCCTGGAAACTCCCATGGACGGAGGAGCCTGCTAGGCTGCAGTCCATGGGGTTGCTAAGAGTCAGACACAACTTAGTGACTTCACTTTCACTTTTCACTTTCATGCATTGGAGAAGGAAATGGCAACCTACTCCAGTGTTCTTGCCTGGAGAATCCCAGGGACGGGGGAGCCTGGTGAGCTGCGGTCTATACGGTCGCACAGAGTCAGACACGACTGAAGCGACTTACAGCAGCAGCAGCAATGTCAATTCTGGAGAAGGAATGGAAACCCACTCCAGTATTCTTGTCTGGAGAATTCCGTGGACAGAGGAGCCTGGTGGGCTGCTGTCCATGGGGTCGCACACAGTCAGACACGACTGAAGCGACTTAGCATGCATGCATGCATTGGAGAAGGAAATGGCAACCCACTCCAGTATTCTTGCCTGGAGAATCCCAGGGACAGAGGAACCTGGTGGGCTGCTGTCTATGGGGTCTCACAGAGTCGGACACGAATAAAGAGACTTAGCAGCAGCAGCAGCAACAATGTCAATTCTGGGAGAACATAGCCCAGACAGATGGGTAGCCAAATAAAAAAGAGAGCTTTACAGGTGTGCAGAAGAGCTAGAGGGGGAGAGAGATGGTAACAAAATGGGGGGAGATGGGTGGAGATAGGGATGGTGGAAAATGTGGGTTGAGAGATAGGAGGGGCCAAGTGATGTGGATCTTTGAAAGCCATTGTAAGGAGTTTAGGATTTATTCTCTGTAATGGGGACTGTTGGATTAAAGAGATGAATGATAGGAAATTATTTGCATTTTTAAAGATCATTTTGGATGCTATGTCATGAATACTCAGAGGGAAACTCTAGGAAAAACATACCCAAATGGAGCAGTTTATCTCTGCCTAATGCAATTAGGTTTATGTTCCTTTTTCTAATTATCTGTATGCTTTGAATTCTAGAAAAGAATATTTATTACTTTTCAAATTAAGGAGGGGAAAATGTAAAGTTTTCTACGGTTGGAAAAAATAAGAACAACAAAATTTCACTTCCTATTTACTGTAAACTTCAGAGTTATTCTTTAACATAAAATGTTAAATTTGAGAATATGAGAAATGTACAGGATTTTTTGTCTAATAACTGATTCTTTGTGTTCTTTCTTAACCATATATTTTAAATTATGTACTTACATAAATGCAATATATATATGAATTAAATTCAAAAATAAAGGCATCGGTTTAAGGAAAGCAAGACCAGCATCCAGTGTTTGAATTATAAGTGAATGTGTGGATAGAGTTGTCATGTATTAAAAGCACGAAATAAACCAGAGACTCCAGTCCTGGTGTCCAGACCACAAAGAAGGATATTACTGCTGGCAGGAATTAGGAGTGCTCCTTTAAACTGGCAAAGGGTCTGAGAATTCTCTTACCAGACAGCCTTTTTCTTTTTCTTTTTTTTTTTTCTTTTCCCTTAAATCAGTGGGGATGATACCCTGCATCCTGATAAGACAGCCCATGACAAGTACAATACTTCTTTGTGTTTTATCTTATAATTCAGGTAAAGTTAACCTTTTACCTCATAAGAAATATATTTATTTGCTTCCGTATGAAGATACTTTGGTGATTTTGGTGGTTAGATTACCTCCTGGGTGAGGACTTCTTTCCTGCCATCATGCTGACACTCTAAATCAGATCCGTTTAGTTTCCCTTAAAGCACATCGTATATTTCTACATATCACAATTTGTAAACACATGTTACCCCATCATTACATACAGTGTATATCTCCCACAAGAGATTGTGTGCCACTTTGGGGTAGAAACCATGTCTCTTTTATGTCCAGCACAATACTTAATGAATAGTTTTCAAAGGAATAAAAGATAATTTTTTTCTTCAAATACCTTCAAGGAAAACTATTACTCAAGGAGACTGTACCACATTTATCTTGTGGCTTTAAGTATGGCCCATTTCACAATCCACATCCTCACCTCTACCCTCACCAGGATAAAACTGCCTCAGTTTGAAAAGCACTAGAATAGAATTAGTAGAAGAGAAGTAATGCTTATCAATTCTATCATCAGCTATTAATTCTGTGTATGTCTCTGAAATATATTATAGGTCCCATAAAGTAGTACAGTCTAATCAGTACAGTAAAAAAGCAAATATATGTCTCCCAAAACTGGAATAAACTTCCATTAAAAAAGGCACTCATTCTCCGTAAAGACAATTGCATGAATGCATACATAGCTGGCTAGAGGACACATGGATAAATAATAGTAATAATTTTCCCTGTGTTGAGCTTTAAGCTTATTAGGTATTATGCTAAGTATCTTATTTCATTGAAAATTCACAATTACAGTGGTGATTTTTATTAACTCCATTTATAACTCAGGAACCTGAGACTTGAACCAAAGAACTTTCAGAAGCCATTCTACCAATAAGTGATGGAGTTAAGGTTCAAACCTGAGTCTCTCTATCACACACCCAAGAGTTTAGAGTCTTAACCATTCACCAATCCCTCCAAACTGGATCCAGTTCTTAAATGTGAGCTTACAGAAAAGAGGGAGCTCAGAATATCTACAGACAATGGTATTCAGTGCCTTTAATTTTCTGTTTCCTTTGATAAAGACAATCACACACAGGGCGTCACTGCAGGTCTTTTGAAGAAGAGCCTCGTAGCAGCTGTTCCAACAACCTGTGCAAAAATGGAGGCTGGAGAGCTGTCCCATTCTTCTAGTGGAGTCCCAGCCATTGCTTTAAATTGCGTGACAGGTTGCACAAAAATGAGCCTGGAAATTTGTCATGATTGATGTACTTATAACCTACTTCTGGGAACATGAATGCAATCATATGTTCAATCATTTAATTTATGCTCAAACTCTCATAAGTCATAGAAGCAAGCTGAGAGTTTGGCATAATATTGAAGAACAATGGTGTAGTTGCTAACTTTGTGAAGAACTGCCTTTTCTCTTTGGGAATGATTTTATTCTTTTGAGTACTAAAATGATGCCGATGATGATAATAATAGCTAATATTTATTAAACATTTGCTGAATGCTAGACAATACTAAGTGCTTGGGATGAATTTCTCATGTGATCCTCACAACCCTTTGAAATTGTCACTATTTTTTCTTTCTCTTTTTTGTTTCATTGTTTTATTCATTCATTTATGAGTGAATGAACCTGTCTTAAGCTACTGTATGCCATTCAAAGGTGAATGTAATATGATCTGTGCCCTCAAGGAATTCACTACTTAGTGAGTAGTATGCATGCATATGAACTGTTTGCTGTCGCTGTTGAGTCGCTAAGTCATGCCCTACTCTTTGCGACCCCGTGGACTGTAGCCTGCCAGGCTCCTCTGTCTATGGGATTTCCCAGGCAAGAAAACTGGAATGGGTTGCCATTTCTTTCTCCAAGGGATCTTCCGAATCCAGGAATTGAACCCGAATCTCCTGTTTGGCAGGTGAATTCTTTACCCTTGTGCCACGAGGGAAGCCCCTGGCACATGAGCTAATAAGTTAATAATTAGTGTCCAGTGTGGTTAGGATTAAATTAACATGGTTGAGATACTGGCAACTGTATTTCCCCCACTGGTTCCTAACATCACTTTCCGCTCTACCATGCTTCACGATTCTAGAGCAGGCATCCAAAAATCAAGACCTGTCGCTTCTCTGTCTGAATGCAGCGGTGCTTACCTGGCATTTCAGGTGCTTGCTTCTTCCCTTCTTGCATCTTGCATATCACTGCCAAATTCATCTTCCCCCAGTCACCCCTATAAATAGGTCCTCCCTTTGCTTGGAAAATCAAGAATATTCAATGATTTACCTTTCCTTAAAAAATAAGTTAATGACAAAACAATTTTTTTTAAGCTCAGGCTCCTTGCTTTAAGAAACTTCTACAATCTTACTAAGAGTTTCTATTTTCCTACTACTCCCAATCGTAAGGCTGCTGTTCTAGTACATTATCATATTTACTACTGGAGGAGCACTTTTTGTTCATTTATTTCTCTTTACCATAATTCATGCTAAAATGCTAATAGTGTTCATATTGAAAAACCCTGAGCTAAGCTGTAGGCTCTGAGGGTAGGGACAATGTCATGTTCATTATTTTATTACTCTCAGCAGATCAGGGAGCTTTGACTAGGCAAAGTACCCAATAAATATTTGCTGAACCACAACTCAAACATTATCTACTGAAATGATTTTTAAAAAGGACAATTCTAGACAGTATTTTTTTAATATATATTAAACCCGTTGCTTATTATATCCCATTCTATTTTCATGGGGAAATTCCTCACAGTGAACAACAACCCAAAAAATAAAAAAATGGGATTTCTGCTCCATTTACAATTTATCACCAAAAGATAGATTCACTCTCCTTTTATAGTCTCTCTTCTGCTTGATAGCAATAGGACCTGGTATAAGGGCAAAATCAAGACTCATGATTAAAGTGGCCTTAGTGATTTTAAGAATCTCTCAAGGAAAGATGAACATTCTTGAAAAAGTTGAAGATCAGATATTTCCCTGAACACGGCACATTCATAGAATCTCAGAATCCCAGGGTTAAAAAGGACTTTTAAGGTTCTTTTTCATAATCAACACAGATAAGAGAGAGTTGGGTTTTGCAGCTGATATTTAATTAATTCAGTTCTTCTAAGAGAGAAAAGTTCTTAGAGCAGTTAGGCATCTACCTCATGTTTCTTATGGATTCACCAAGTGTTCACTAGTGGGAATTTCTCTTAAAATGCTATGACAAATGAAGCAACATGTAGCTGAGACTAGGAAGAAACAAGTGTGATCAACTGTTCCTTTCCAAATTATTTTTTAAGTTAATTTTGCAAAAAACTGAATGCTTTTGTTTTCTGCAAGTGTTCAGGTTGATACAGAATTTATTTTCAAAAATAATAGAGGAGAGAGAATTCATTCATCCATTCATAAGTCAATACATGTTTTTCTTAGAGAACTATGATTTTTAAACTCACAACTAAAATGAGTTAGCACTGTCATGGTGCAAAACTTGAGTTTTTGTGGTCAAGCAGGCCTGAATTCTTGCGTAAATTTCTGAACTTCTCTACCTGTGTAAACTCAGGAAAGTTACTTAATCTTTCTGGGCTTTATTTTTTTTAATCTAAAAAAACAAACAGTCTCATGATATCTACTTCATAAGATTGCTTTGAAGACTGAAATAATACATTTAAAAGTATATAACATAGAGACACAAAAGAAGTATTCAGAAATGTCAGTTATCACTTGTATTATTGAACTGACCATTATAATGCAAGATATCTTAGAATTATTTATATTTACAGTTTTATTATTATACTTATCTTTGTAATAAAAATTATTAAAAACAACTAACTAGCATTAATATTAGCTCATTTTATTAAATCCAATTGTTCATTCTTTGTCCAATATTCAGAAGGTTTTCAGTAGCTTCCAAATTGGGAGAAGAGAAGGCAATTTTTAAATCCTTTCTTTGTGAATTTTTAAAAAGATATATCAGGAAATGCTCGTTAAAAAAAGGGGGGGATGAGAAACTATATTTTGACCTAGGCCATAAAATAATAGGTATTAAAATGACTGTGTAATGCACAAAGCAGAAACAACACAGGTCTAATAGCATCTTAAGAAAAGTGATCCTGGAAAAATGAACTAGATTGTAAAAAGCCGGAGGGAATACTAAGTCATCAAACTCCATGTAGGAGAAGCAACTGTAATACAAATTTTTCGAGACCATTGGCAGATCTGGGACATTTTTATTCTTAAAAAGCTTTTTCTCTTTCCCTCCATGCTGGTGGGTCTTTATAAACTTGAATTGAAAGTGATACTCAGGATTTGAGGTGCATTCCTTTTCCTACAGCCTACGTGTTCATTCGGGAGATATTAATGCTTGAGAGAAAGGGGAGAAGCTGCTTTGTTAGCTTGCAACAAAGTAGGTCAGCTGTGAGAGGGCAAAGAGCAGTCTGAAGAAGACAGAACGGGGTCCTTTAGAAAGAGGCAAAGATACTAACGGCTGACCTTACCAGCAGTTGTTCATTATCTGTGAGCCTCTGTGAATGAAGGGGGACAAATGCTAAATCTAAGACCTTTGGGAAAGGCAGTTTCCCCTCCGAGCAAAGATTATAGGGTCTCTGTTCTTGATGGTTGAGATGCAGGGCACAATACTGAAATATTAGGTGGGCTTTAAGGGGACAAGCGTGGCAAGTGTCATTGGCTTGTGTGTGACTGAACTCTAGCCAGAAGGGAGCCTCAACTTGGAAGCTCTCAAGAAGCACCGCCAAACACTGACTTGTATCTTACGTTCCTGAAAGCTTTGCCATGTGGTTTTATTCCCCTTCAACACAACATACGCTTTTCTTGCTTCCAAAATATATGCTTCTCTATTTAGTATTGTCAACCTATTTGTTCACAAAAATAAGGCCTCTTAATTCATAACAAGATTCTTCTTCTTCTCCATATCCTGATGCTGAATCCTACTATTAAAAAGAAAATTATTCAAAGCGTTCATAATCATTTTGGACCCTCTAGAATAGTGATCCCCACCATTTTGGTACCTGGGACTGATTTAGTGGAAGACAGTTTTTCCACGGACTGGGTTGGGGGGGATCTTTCAGAATGATTCAAGAGCATTACATTTATTGTGCCCTTTGTGTTAGTCGCTCAGTCATGTCTGACTCTTTGCAACCCTATGGACTGTAGCCCGCCAGGCTCCTCTGTCCATGGAATTCTCTAGGTAAGAATATTGGAGTGGGTTGCCATTCCCTTCTCCAGGGGATGTTCCCAACCCAGGGATTGAACCTGATTCTCCTGATTGCAGACAGGTACTTTACCATCTGAGCCACCTGGGAAGCCCTTTGTGAACTTTATTTCCAATGTAACGCCACTGCTGATCTAAAGGTGAAGCAGGTCCATGGTCCAGAGGCTGGAGACCCTTGCTGTAGAGGATTTGTGTTTCCTGTTTTTAGTCCAAGTTTTTCAAAAATATCACATTGTTTTGCATATGGATAGAACAATACGCAAGATTTTACTTCCTCTGCTTGCTCTATCCAATAGATTTGTGTTTTCTGTGATTTGGTCTAGTCTACATGTAAAGTGAAGTCGCTCATTCATGTCCAACTCTTTGCAACCCCATGGAGTGTAGCCTACCAGGCTCCTCTGTCCATGGGATTTTCTAGGCCATAGTACTAGAGTGGATTGCCATTTCCTTCTCCAGGGGATCTTCCCAACCCAGGGATTGAACCCGGGTCTCCTGCATTGCAGACAGACACTTTACCATCTGAACCACCAGGGAAGTCCGTCTACATGTAAGGTGTATATCAAATGTAGGCAAAGTTACCCTTGAAAAAAAAAATCTTTAAATTGACCATATAATAGAGAAGATATGATTTTGCATATATAATCCTGCAGAATAATTGTTGTTCAAAGGGAAGTTTGAGGAAGACTGAATTCTAAAGGAGAGGACGTGTGAAATAAGAGAAGTGTGGAAGAGGGAAACTTAAATGCAGATAAATGTCTGGATGTTTAAGCCATTCTGCTTCTGAGGTAGCAGTCTGATCTCTCTCGTGTACGCTGGATGGATAGAGAATTTTAATGTGCTCCTGCTTCCCTATACCATGAACTCCATTTCATTTTAACATTAATGCCCTGTGATGTCAAGAGATGTCCTGTGGGTTCTTTGTTGTTTTGAGACAAAACATCATGGTAGAGACAACGTGGGAATGTGAGGGATTGAAAAGTGACTTTATTTTATTTTTTTTATAAAGACCTAGAGTTCCAGTTCAGTGTAAAGACAGCCATTTGGAAAGTATCACAAAAGAAACACTCACAGATATGTTAAGGATTTTTCATGAAAAAGCCAGGTGAATTTGATAAAAAATAAAAATAAAAAAGCCAATGCACTGAGGATCCTCAGAAACAACCAATGCTTATGCAGAATTCATTTTCACTCAAGATATTAAAGCTCTGGGACTGCTTGATTTGTACTGAGTGAATCCAGTCTCTAGTTTTATAAAATCTCATTATCCAAAAAAGTGTGCTATAAATCCAGCCACTAAATTCATCGCCAGCTTCCTAATGTGGTCATCCTTGGTGTCACCCTAAAAAGTAGAGCTGTTTTATCAGAGGCTCAGGTTTTAAATTTCCACTCATATCCCCTCAAACACATTGAAAGGAAACACACTGAAAGCTCACATCAAATATACTTTTGACTGTAAACAAATAGTTTCCTTTATTATCACTGTTGGTTTTAATTTCTCAGGCTTTCTTGTGTACTTTCCATTAATTTTTTTTTTCTTTTTTTCAGTAGACCTTTGAAATTCTCAAAGACCCTAGGCTGGGAGATAAACCCTAATGCTAGGGATAAATAAACTGGCCTTTCTGAAAAAGAACAGCTCAGTCAGTCATTCTAAAGAACATTTAGTCCTTTTGTCCCTCACTGAAAAGAAAGTACGAGATCCTTGATCTACAAAACTAACACAGAAGTTTCTCTAAAAAGTGAATGTCGTCATTCTTCATATTTTCATCATACAAGGAGATTCTGGACAAAATGTAGCTTGATGAAACCAGACGGCATCATTATATTTGCATTTTAAGATGTTTTAAGTTAAAATCTTACTCTTCTTAATAGTGTTCTTACCCAATCATGAAAGGTTCAAAAGGACCTAATGCATCTCATAGAACATTAACATCTATAGAAAGACACAGTCTCTCGCCCAGATTGGGTGAATTGCAAACAAACTTGTTTCCTGTCTTTGCACAGCCTCCATTGTGATCGGGAAATGGTGGTGTGAGATGGAGCCTTGTCTAGAAGGAGAAGAGTGTAAGACACTCCCTGATAATTCTGGATGGATGTGTGCTACAGGCAATAAAATCAAGACCACAAGAGTAAGTTGTTTTCTTTTTTTTGAAATGTCTCATGCATGTTACAAACTGTACTGTTTGCCTTTGTGTTGTATAAAGAACACCCAGAGAAGCTTTGAACAAGAGAGAAAGAAGCCTTTTCCCCAGCAGAAATTATTTTTGATGGTTCAGATCAGTGTCCATCCATCAAAGAGAAGTTAGAGATTGAACTTGACTTCTCCATACTGAGCAGTTTAGTGTTTCTGTTATGGACTCATAAACAAAGCTAGGCTGCCATCGCCAAAGGGAAGAGGGGCAGTGAGGCAGGTATTTGGATAACGCACTGGACATCTATGGTGCTCAGAATAGATAATAAAATAAGGATCTTGCCTAATTCATCCAGATGGTTTTCTAAAAAGTTCTGCATTTAAGTACTGCTATTTTCTAAAGGTTGTTTAAAGGAATTTTTGATGCTCTTTTAGGGAAATGAAAGGTTTCTCTGATGTGAATAATTGTTCTTTGCTTTGTGTGGTTGAAGCAGGAATTGGCTTCAAAATATGTAATGATGTGTATCAGGCTACTCAGCCCATCAGAACTGGTGTCATGAGGCTGGAACAGGTTAGAGAGGCCAGTCTAGGCCAGTTGTTGACTCTGTAGTTACTGGTTCATAAGAAAGTTTGAAAGTTCTAATGGGGGTACCGATGGGGGTTCTTTAGGGTATGTAAGACAGTAACTATTCACTATACAAAAGTCTATTAGTACAAAAGTCTATTTGTATTTTAAGTCAGTATGGTAATATGTACATGAACCATGAGAATATCAGCCTTGTTATCTGTGTATATGTTACAAGTATTGGGTAGTTTTTAAAGCAAGCTCCACTAGTTAAAATTCCAATATGTTGAACTTGTAAGTTTCCAAAAGAATGATCTGAATTTCAAAGGGCATATCTGATTCCAGCCCCTAAATCATGAGTCTTAACCTGGTCTTTCTTCTCAGAATTTTCCTTTCAAAAAATAAAATTGGTTCTTGCATTTTTGTGATGCAGAAAATATAACACTTTATGAAACTTTTTATAAGTGAAGACTCTGTTTTTCTAGTTTAGTTGCCTATACTGACCACGTTAGCCAGTAAATGGCTCTACCTCCCTGGCTTGCAGCCAGAAGGCTTGTCGAAACCATCCTATCTTGTTAACCTACAAATTGAAGGTGCCAAGAAGTTCAATCTGGAATATTGTATTTCATTCCAATGAAACATCTACAGAAGAGAGTGTTTAAAACTGAACCTAGTTTGTGCTACTTACTCCAGAAGTCATCTTAATTAGCTGGTCTGGAGTATGGATTTTTGGTTTCCCTTTGGTTACATTTTTCATGAAGATGATTTTACCAGATAATTTGAAGATACCCTCGCAAGTTAGTTTTAAGCTACTCTGGATTTTAGCCAGTATGGTTGGAAATCAGTAGCCGTTGTTTTGAACATGTTGTTGATATACTCTCTGCCAAATCTCCATTCCCTATTCCAAGTGATAACCAATCACCCTATATTGATGGTAATCCTTGTTCTCATAGTACCTTCAGACTTAAAACTCCTTAAAGAACAATAACACAAGTCAACATATTTCAGAATTTAGATATGTAAAATTCCAAGAGTACCAATGAGAAGACTCTTTGGCTGACAGAAAATAAAACGAAACAGAGAAATTGTTAGTGCTGCTTATTTGTGACCCATGTCACTTTCTTTTATTTGGCTTTCATGGAGTATATTTCAAAACCATCATGCTTACAGTAATACATCCTAGACATTCTTCTGAATCACCAAAGTATGGTGTGGAATCTGATAATGGTAATAGAGTCAAGTACGCACTGTGTTCACTATGCCACTAGGTGGGTTGAACGCAATCCAACGCACTGTGTTCACTATGCCACTAGGTGGGTTGAACGCAATCCAAATAGTTGAACAGTATAAGAGAAATAAATCACCCTTACAGGCAGTTTAAAAGCAGAAGATTCACCTGTTTCTGATGTGTGTATCTGTTCCAGGCAAGGAAATAAGAGAGTCCTCTATAGCCATGTGTGTGGCACGTCAGCCAACTAAGAATTCTCAAGTCTCTCTTTAGAGAAGGAAAAAGAAGGCAGTAGAAAAAGCTGAATGTTTCAGACCTTACGAAAACCCAAACACTGCAATTGACATATTTTCTTCCCCCTTCTTTACAAAGAAATTCATGATGAAATAAACACTTTTAAACACAAAAGCCACAAGTTAAGTCCAAATGATATACACAGGCACTCCATCCCATATAAATGGCTAACACCAGTCCTTAGATCATATGTTCTAAAAAATAGATTTTATATGAATTTTTCTAGTATGCCTTGTGTGTTTTTCCCCATCAGAGTATAAATATGCCTACACACTTCAAATGTTGACCCTAGCAACTTAACTTTTAAAAGTTTAAGTCACAGATGTATTTTAATTAGGAATCATATGTTTTCATTGTTCTTTAAGAAGTAATCTTTAGGGTAAAAAAGACCTTATTAAAGTGAAAAGAAGAATAAAAAATCATCTCTTTTTGTTCTATGGGTAAGATTGGTTCAAAGAGTTCTTTAAGAAAAAAACAAAAGCAGAAAACTGAAGAAACATACTCAGATTGCTAATGGCAACTGTGCATTTCCTGCAAACTTATTTTTTAAAAGGAGCTTCAGTGTAAAGAAATTTGCAGGAAAGATTCCTGGGACTTCAGTCTTTCTCCTTACCCTTTTTTTTTCCCTATAAACTCCCTATTATGTGAGTTACTTCCCAACTAATCATACTAAGCCAAAATTCTCAGCATTTTTTGAAATGTCGATAAACAAAAGATGGTTTAAAGTGTGCTCTAATTTAAATTTTTAGGATGCTCATTTTTCAAGGAAGGTGGAGAGTAGAAATTCAGTGTTTCATTTAACCCACCAGACACCAGAGAATATAGACTAGCCAGGGTAACAGGCCACAGTCTGAAGGAAAATCTTGGGGAAATTGGATCTGGGTGACAATAAAACTCAGAAGGAAGGAGAGAAGGTAAGTGGAATCAAGCAGAGGCTTCCCTTTCAGGAGACTTGGCAGAATAAATCATAGGGAAAGAGGAAACTTCCTGAATGCCACACCTTGGAGAGAAAGTAATCACACTTGAGAGGTGCTCCAAAAACATGGCATGGGCACACTAAAATAGATGCCTTCTGAGAAGAAGCTTGGTGTATCTGGGTGAAGCTTCTTGGCTAAACTTTAACACTGTTCCTGCTTGATCATAGCTTCAGTTGTTTTATCAAATTGCTTTGTTAGGAATTTGGAGCAAGACTAAACTACCTAAATATTGACTAGAGATTTTCTTCCTATGGTTTTAGATATCCATTAGTTTATCCCTTTTCTTTAAACTGATTTATGAAAAATGTAAGTTGGCTAAATTTTACCCCTGTTCCTACTTGATCATGGCTTCAATTTTTATTATTACATTGCTTTGTAGGTAGTTTGTAGCAAGACTAACCTGCCCAAATATTGACTAGAGATTTTTTTCCTATGGTTGTGGATACCCACGGGTTTATCTCTTTTCTTTAAGCTGATGGAGGAAAAGCATAAGTGTGAAAGGTGAAGAGGTTATCATCCATGTATTCAGGAATGAATTTACTACCTTGTGTATTCAGGAATAATGACTTAATTCAGAAAGCTAGACTTCCCCTTTGAGGAAATAAGTTGTCTGACAATGCTGTAATAATTTATGTGTAGAAAGTGAACAATGATTGTTTGGGGACAGGAAGAGGAAGGGAATAAAATGAGGACAAATCTAAAATCACTTGGGAAGGAAAATTAGTAGATTAAAATATCAGAACGTAATCTGGTTTTATATCTGGGGAAATATCAACCAATTTTTTGGATTTCCTTCATGCAGGTATGTTAATGTCTTTCACATTAGTGAGGAGATCAACAGTTAGTGTACACTGTAAAGTCTCATTCCCTAAAAGAGTAAGTTACAGACCTCAGATTGCAACCTAACCCCTCAGATTACACATCTAACCACAATAGCCATCTTTTCAGATGTGGTATGCCCTGTGACTCACCCAATGCAATTCACCAGAGTCATTTGTCCACAGCCTCCTGGCCTTATCCTCCTAATGGCTTTGCATATCTCCACCCATTCTAATCACCCCAATGTTGTTGTTTTTTTAATATTACTGAGGAGTAAAATACCAGCTTTGACATATTCCAGCTTCTTCACTCAAAATTCCACCAAGCGTGAAAGGTTCTGAGTCTTGACAGTCTTGATCTCTAGTCCATTCGTTTTGCAAGCAATGTCTTTGAGAGAGAGAGAGAAATGATGGGGAAAGAGAGGAGGCTGGAGTGGGAGTGGTATTTAGAGATTGCAGGAAGAAAGAGTAAGCTATCTTCTTAAAGAATAAAATATGCTATCAAAATTGCCACAAATGATCCAAGTGTGCTCATTCATTTCTTTAACTAATAAATAGTATTAAACCTCTATTATCTAAAGTTAAAGTCTTGGGAATGTGATAATGGTCATGACATGGCCCCTGGTCTTCCATGAAGGATAGAGCCTAAAGTCGGGTGGGATGGGGAGAGAGGGAGGGTCATTACATTTTTTTTTTTTTAAAGGCAATTCCAAATCAGTTTCAGAAATGTCTCTTTCTCCTTCCTTTTGGTGGAAAAGAAGACAGTGAAAACAAATGTCATAAACACCACTGGACTATAAGAAACCAAAGTTTGAAAGTATCTGTTATTTGTATGGAAAGAGTAAAAAAATAAATGTGTGAAGTTTTCTTATACATTCTGCCCCTGACCCAACCAACTTTTGAATGCAAGCATGTATTGTCATTCCTACCTAACCCTTAAAGCTTTAAGTGGACTTCACTCCTGGACTCAGAATACTCAGTTTCTAAAACTATAAAGAATTAAGAGATGATGAAGAAAACTGTTTTAAGTCCTAGAACTCTAAAATAGAACCTTCAACTTTATTAGAACCATCATCATGCTCTAAACCAGTGATTCTTCATGCATGCATCCTTCTGAATATGAATCTTTGGGACCATTATTTGAATGGATTGAATGACATCAGTAGTTATAGAAGTATGCCAATGATTGCCCTTGAAAACTATATCATTGTTTGAGTGGAACAGATTCTCACCTTGCAAAGGTCTCTTAAATTCTTCAACAAGTGTGATCCAACCTTGGCAATGACTTCACCTTATGCCACCCCTCTGCACCTTATGAGCGACCAACATGACAAGGCTAATGAATTTCCTTCTCATGAAATTCTCATCAGACAGACATAGGAATAACTACATAATTTACAGAAAGAGTCCAGTGCAAAATGAAAACACAAAACCCCTTTTTAAAAATTACTAAGAATTTCAAGATGGCAGTTGTAGGTCATTAAACCAAGTGTGAAATCCTTTTCCGCACAGGGCTCCCCACAGTTACGTAGGTTGCATGCCTATGACCACAGTCTTGCTTAACCATTGCTCCAAGAGTCTGTGTCCTCACTTGTGGCAAAAAGTAATGAATTGATTAAATATGGTGGCCTGTGCATGTGCTTTGATCATTGTTTGAAAACTACTGCTCTAGACTTGAACATTTTTTATTTCGGTGCACTTGAAAGAAGCAACATCCTAAAAATTCCTGGTGTCCTTAATTTTCCTCCTAATCATCTTTCTTTGTGCCTTCTTTTCCTTCTTTTCTTCCTGAATTTTCTTTCTTTCTCTCTTTGCTTTCAGATTCACCCAAGAACCTAACGGAAGCATCTGTTATAGTAATAAAGGAAAACCAACTCTGCGAAAATGCGTTTTAAAAAGTTAAAACATCTTATACATTAGAAGCCAAATGGATTTCTTATTTGCACTTTGACTGATTACCAGATAAGCACAGTGATTTTACTGTGTATCACAGAGTATCCTAGAGTGAGAAGACCTGAGGTTTTGGCAGTACCATGGAAAGTGGGTTAAGGAAAAAAAATGGGTTTTCTCAATGCAAATTTTTTGGGATTACAAAGAACGATCAACTATCTTCTCATTTGGATCTATAGTTACTTTGTACCACTTGAAATACATGTATATACATAATATTTTGAAATATTATATATTCTCTTCAAGAATTGAACTGTACCACAGTTTGAGACAGCTGGTGTACCTCTTTGAGTTTTGGATGTTTTGTTTTGGTTTTTTTGTCATTTCTTTTGCTATCAGCGAGGAAAACATGTGCCCTTTGGAGAGGTGGGCATGGCACTGACACTGGAAGGCCAGCTACAGGTGGACTCCTGGAATCTGAGGCATCAAAACAACACCGAGTCAAGAGCTTCCTTCTGTTTCTACCAGATGGCCCAAGGAAGCACATCATCCTGATTTATTGTTTTCTATCCTGTGCAATATTAGCATGCAAGCTTGGCTTACACAACCATACTTTATATTCAATTGATATAACCATTCTAACCTCTTCCAGGAAAATATTTTTAGAACTACTAGCTTTTCCACAGATAAGAAAAATGAGGATTCTTGAGGGAGCCACTCCATCTTGCTGTTAAGACTCTGGCAGAGTGATGGTCAAATATGGATCCCTGTATTAAGTTCTGTAAATACAGTGTCTTAAGGCTTTGTATAGCTATCTTAAACTGCAGAAATGTCCTCTGATTAAATCCAAAGTCTGACATAATTAATAACATAGTGCTGTAGCATTGAGTCTTATCATGGCACCTCTTTCTACATTTGATTTGATTTTTCCAAGAGTATTCAGAGATCGCTTCTGATGAGATGAAAAGACTGTTAAAGCAGTTAGGTTTCAGAATGATCTGTGTGACCAAATGTTGGACAGCCCTATTAAAGTGCTAAATAACTTCTTTCTAAATCACTGTGTCCTCTTCATTTGCCATTTATTTTTCCTCAATCAGTGTTAGCCAAATCCAGAGAACATTCATGTAGCGACACATAGTCCATAAGAATTAGTTGCACAAGGTCATTGCTGCTATCATAACCAATATTTCCAACTCTAATAATTTGAAAACTAGAAATTCATTACTAGAAGTTCAGTGTTCTCAGCCAGCAAGATGAAATGTCAAATCCCATTATTGGGCTTCCATAGTGGTCACCTGGATCATACATACAGGGCTCAGCCCCCCAAAGATCAATTTGTGTCCATCTTCTTTTTTTAGAGTTACTTAGCTGACACTTTTAAGAAAGACTATATACTTAAATTCTTGTTTAAGTAGATATTATGTTAGCACTCTGGTAGAGCATAATATTACTGTACATTCCTGTTACTTATCATATCATACTGCAAGTGTGTTTTTTTTCCTCCAAAGTCTTTTCTCCAGAATATGTGTTATTAGGGCCTGTTACTAGATCAGTGGCACAGTGAGTCTCTTAGAGTGGATTTTTCAGTTAACCTTTGGGTAAAATCCAGAGGCTCCTTCATCTCTTCTAATATACCTTGAAATCTGATTGAATATATAAATACTCTAGGTGGATTTGTTCTGCATTTTGAATGCCTATAGAAGCATCCAAAAATGGAAATGTAAACCTTATTGCAAAATCTGAGCTTCCTAAACACTTTAACAAATATTTTCTAGGAGGTAGCATAAAATTCATACCAACAATTCAGAATTGCTTGAATTTTGTGGTCCATATCCATGTACCATGTAATATGTTACAAATTGATTTCATCTATAAATTTCAGAGGTGAAAACTGAAGTCATAAATCCCAAGATTTATCTAGAACAGTACATCCCAAAATGTGGAGCAATAGGTTTCTGTAATCAAATATATTAGGGAAATTTTTTCCAACAAAATAAAGTAGAAGTATTCAAAGGGATTCTCAGAGCCTTTAATATATCAAAAGATACTGTGTGTCCTCAAGAAAGACTAAAACAGGGGGAGTAAAGTAAAAGGCTTCCAGAATCCAAACATGTTGAGTGGTCCTTGACTAATGGAGCACTCGTTTGTTGACTAATAGAAGCTGCAAGAAATTATTTCTGTGTGTGGATAGATTTACTGTATTGTCATGTCCTCAGTTTTTCTAGAGAACCAGAAGTCTGGATTTTTACATACAATCTTCTAACATTCTTAAATAAGATGAACCAAAATGAGACTATTTCCATTAAAAAACCTTGTAAGCCTTATTGGAGAAGGAAATGGCAACCCACTCCAGTACTCTTGCCTGGAGAATCCCAGAGATGACGGAGCCTGGTGGGCTGCCGTCTATGGGGTCGCACAGAGTCGGACACAACTGAAGCGACTTAGCAGCAGTAGCAGCAGCAGCAAGCCTTATTACTGCTCAAAATATCTGACCATGTGGCCTTTTCTATAAGATTAGTATTTTCTGGAATACCCTTTGAAGAGTGTTTGTCCTGAATAAAAAATCCAATGAGAAGCAAATTTTTTATTTTCTGTGGCCTCACACATGTAGACCGTACTCATGATTCCCAATATTTGGGGTTCACAGCTTTTTCTGTTCTGTAACTAGAGCCTGTAAGTCAATGAAAGATCCAGTCTAGAGGTCCATGTCTATTAGTTCATCTCCTGTTGTTCACTTAATGCGGTAAATTCCCTGGTAAAGAGTTGGAAGAAAAGAGAAGGGGGGAAGAAAAGAAAAGACCACATCAGAATCAAGCAATCATCCAAGAAAACAGTGAAAATATTTGTAAATGTCATCAAATTCAGTTTCCATTTATCCAAGTCCCTTACCAAAATGTGTGAACCGTCAACTTGTGTTTAAATTTAACTTGCAGCAGTTTGGGGAATTTTCAGTAACTACCATCTGCCTATTGAATCTGAATGTATATGGTTTTAAAAAGTATATCACGTATTTCTGGTTAATAAAGAGCTCAGTGTGGTATGACTAATACTGATATTGAGCTTTCGAATCAAGAATGATGAATAATATTACAACATAATTAGAGCAAATGCCAAGGGTTTCTTCCAAATCCTTTGTCATGGTAAAAGGGAAATATGACTCAGTTCATAAGACAAAGATTTTCAAGGAAGGTAAAGCTTATTTGCTGACTTTTTTGTGTGTGTAATTGCATTTACCATAAACGGACTTGGCAAGCACACTGAGATGTTTAACTACTTCTTTTCCCATTATAGAACAATGAAGTTGTTCATATCTTTTTCTGATCAAATCCAATGTAAGTTTCACCAAGCAATATAGTGATTTTATAGTGCAGTATATTGTGCCACCTTGCATTGTCACTGATAAAATAAGTTATGAAGGGTATAAAAACTGTTTATATGAGACAATTCACACATTCCTCACCTACATGGGATATGCACTCCTCCTTAGAAGGTCAAATATCGTGTCATGAATGAGTTTCTGTTTTAATTAAGCTTGACAGTCCCATTTCAAAATCTATTTGGTTTTGCCTGACAAAGTGTATCATGTCTCTTTTTCACTATCTATCTACCTTCCAAATAAAAGATTTAGTGTCTAGCAAATTCTAGGGCTCAAGTCACTTCCACCTAGTTTATAAATATGAGAAAGCAACATAGAAGGCTTTCTAAGGAATGTAGAGACTCAGAGCTCATGCAGTAGTGATAGAATATGATTTTGTAGTGCCCATGGACATTACACAAAAGTGATAAAATAAAATCATATTCACACTTCAAAGTAAATTTAAGAGGAAGCTACTAATTGCACCAACACACACAAATCTCCTGCTAATAAAGATTTTAAGATTTTAGGTTGAATAGTTCAGGATATGTTTTCCTTATAAAAGATCTCAGGAGCCTCACGGTAGAAGTTACATTATGCTGACATCTTTGGTCCACAGTGGCTCTCATTTATTTATTTTATTTCCTTAGGTAGTTTGTTTCATTTTCAAAAAGAAAATGTTCAGCTCTCATATATTGATTTTGGTAGCTAGCTACATTATTTAAAAAAATAATAACCAATTACCAAACATGAAAGCCAGGACCCCAAACATAACTGACTATATTTAAAGTCCAGCTCTACTTCCCACCTCCTTAGAGAGACTCTAACCCTGGATTAGATTCCACTCATGCCATGAGGAAAAACCTGAGGCCAGACTTTCCTTATGACAATGGTTCTCAACAACATGGATATGTGGCCATTGTTTACAGAGGGTTTAGAAGTGGCTTATTAATATGATCTGTAAATACATTTTTAATTAATTATTATTGCAATATAGTTTATTAATAATATTGTTAGTTTCTGCTGTACAGCAAAGAGAATTATCTACTGCGTGTGTGCGCGCACACACACACACACATTCATATATCCACTCTTTTTTAGATTCTTTTCCCATATAGGTCATTACAAAGTGTTGAATAGAGTTCTCTGTGTTATACAGTAGATCCTTATGGCTTATCTATTTTGTATATAGTAGTGTGAATATGTCAGTTCCAATCTCCCAATTTATCTATCCCTACCCCCCCTTTCCTACTTGGTAACCATAAGTTTGTTTTCTACATCTGTGAGTCAATTACTGTTTTATAAATAAGAAAAGTATAATTATTTCACAAGCAGTTCCCAACCAGGGCCTATAAGATATATATGCCAACAGGAGCTAGGCAAGTAACACTTGTTAGCTAACCAAGGTCACATGTCACTGCCAAAGCACACATGATTAGGGTTGCGATGTAGCTGGCAGGTTCCAGCAGGCAGCATTTGGTCCTAGCCTATTACTCCTACTTAGCATTGGTGTGCTAATATGGCCCAGTTCTTCTGTTTTGGGGGTGTTTTATAAGAAAATCCAGAAATTCCAAGGTTTATAGGAAATCTCCAAATTGTGCATATTTATAACTTACTGAACTTTTATTAAAAGATATGACCGAATATTCTATTTTGTCTATGAGACATTGGTTTGCAAATCTGGCCTACAATGGCATTCTTCTCAGGATCTGCATTCTTGTGTACTTCCTCTGGTGGTAGAAAAAAAAATGCAGTGGATTAAAAAGCTTGTCTGCAGTCCATTGCATGGAACCTGCAACCTCTCCTGCTTTTGCCACTGGGAACCCTATGCACACAGCAATAGATATCAGTTATACTCAAATAGGGGCATGCCAGGGTTGCAAAAAGAGGTCAGCCCCTGTGCCAGAATAGAGTAAATGGATTAAACCTCCATAGATTCCACCGTTGGGGTCACCAAACCACTGTGGGAGCCAATTTTAGGGGCTGGAAAGAAGCAGTGTCAGGTCAGAATCTCCCACAAGCAGCTGCTAAAACACCTGAGAGGCTTGAACATTTAGTTTAAGGAAAAAATGCTAGGTACTACCTGCCCAATGGAAATGGCCTCCTCCCTCTGCTTTCTCATCCTGCACACACCCTCCCACACTCACGTGTGTGAATTCTTAAGTTCTTTGTCCTGTGATCTGGATCCTCCTCAAGAAGGCCAGATGGAGAAGCTCTCAAGGCCTCTCACCCCATCACCCCTTTCATTCAGCTCACCACTGTCATATTTCCTCTTCTCCCTTTTACATTCCAGACTTAAAAAGCACTGTATGTATTTAAAAAAAGTTCTAGGATTGGAAGCCAAAAGAGCTTCCAATCTCCCCCGAAGATTTGGGTCCTCGCCCTCCACTTATAACCTAGAAAACTTGTAACCTCTTCCTCTTGAGTTTTCCTGTCTGTAAAATGCAGATCATTGTACAAAGTTTAAAGGTTATGGGAAGACTAGGAAACTAGAGAAAATGGAAATGTGTTATACATGGAAAGCAATAGGTAAACTCTTGTTGTTCTCAGATTACTAGACAGATCTCTGTTCAACTTTGTAGAATTCCCCATCTGCCGTTACTATTGCTAATGTTTTTAAACCACTGAAAAATGCCAATATTATCTACACTTGATCACTGCCATTAAGACTTGAGTTGGCCAGAGTTCATGGCCAGAGTTGTCTGGTTTGTAGGACAATGTCCAACAACTATGCATGATGTCATCACCAGCCTACTCCCAGCCTCCCTCGCATCTTGCCCTCTTGTCATTCAGGCAAAATATTCGTACAAATTCACACATAACCCTCATTAGTGCACGGGTCTGACCTTTCATGATGTCTAGTAGAACTTTCTGTAGTGTGAAAATGTTCTGTATCTGAGTTGTCCAATACGGTAGCCACGTGCTCCATATAGCTATTGAGCATTTTGAATGTGTCGACTATGACATAAGAAGAGGTTTTTACATTCATTTAATTTTATTAACTTACTAGATAACCACATGTGGCTAGGAGGCTACCTTACTGGACAGCATAGTTCTGTTTTGTCTTTCAGAAGTACTAACACTGAGCCCCAGTTGCCCAAAGCCATGGCATGCTCATAACAATTTTATTGACTTCCTTTCACTTTCTGTCACTTCCTCACTTCATTTTCACTGCTGCCTGGATTTACCTCTCAAATACATTCCTTGCATTGAAATCTTTGTCTCAAGGTCTTCCTATGGAAAGACCCACCAAAGGCAATATTTTAAGATGACCACTCTATTTCCAAAATGGAGAAAAATGGGAAGGGCACCAACTAGAGCTGAGGAGATCAGTAAGGAGGTTTTTGTAGTATTTAGTAAACATATGTGGAGCATTTCCTTGTCAGAGCCTGAGGACAGAGCAGTGAATCATGCTTTTCCCTTCATGGAGGAGCTGATAGCTTAGATTCAGGTCTCAGCTACATCAGTCAATTGCCATTTTATAGACTCAGTTATCCAAGGCCATCGTGATAAAACAAGAGTAAGGTTATGTTGTATCTCTTAGAGGTAACTCAGACAGAAAACTTTAGTCCCTTCTGATTCACCTTGTTCCCAGCTAGCTACCCTCATTGCCAATGAACAAGATTCAAATTGAATTAATAATAAGGAAATTCCAAGTTTGTCTCCAATCCTAGTATTTTCTAAAAACCACGTGGTAAAATGTGGATGGCATCCTAGAAAATGCATTGGATTAGACGAACCCTGATCTCTAGTTATAACCCAGGAAATGACTTAAACTTCTTGCAGTGGTTCTCAGAAATGGCATTCTGTGCAGGCAACCACACATTGTAATTGTAGGGGAAATGGTGAACTAGTTAAAGTACCAGTTTGAAATTTTAAAGGCCACAGGCATAAGATTTTGCAAGGCAAATAAAGAGTGAAGACTATATATGACAGTGACAGAGACCTCTAAGAATATGATAGAGTTACAGTGACTTATGACTTAAATTGACTTCCAGACACGGTAAGGTCAATGTCACAACCTTTTTGTAGCTATATTAAAAGGACACAATGACTGGGTGAAGCCAGTGGTATATAGGTGATGGAGAATCCAGGACTTTCTCAAGCAACTATGTTGTTTCTGGTTTTTCTATGTTGATAAAAGTTACCTGCTGGCTAAAATGTCTGGAAGGGATGTTATTAAGAGAAAAATAACTCAAGATAGGGGAAGAAATTTGGAAGAGAGCATCTAGTCCTCCTCAAGGATTCAAGTACCCAGGGTGCAGTGATGGCAGAAGGAGGGAAGCTCTAATTTGTACATATTTTTGTTGATCCCAAGCTACCAATGACAGGTTGGGAAGAGATACACTTGGTTGGCCCTCACAAGCCTGTGAGAGCCAGCTTCAGCGTACCACTGTGTAAGGGAAATGACATTCCTAGTTCAAAAAAACAAAAACAAAAAAAACCCTGTCCAAATATTACCATGCCAATGCTGGGGAAATATGTACCTCTAGGAGGGGTACTAGATGTCTAGTATGGGTTAAGCACAGTTTAAATTGTTTGGGAAAGGAAGTAGATACTGAAATCTACAGGTCAGAGAATCCTGAGGTCAACCCAGGGCAATATGCTAAAGTAGATCATTTAAGAAATCTGGGGGCATGGGTGGGGGAGATAATTAGGGAAACAGTGATTACCAGGAGCCAGCGTGGGTTCACTGAGAAGAAAAATCATGCCAGACAAGTTTTTCATTGACCTCACTGTTTTCTTCAATTAATCTAAATTATTTTTTTAAATGATTGACATATTATGTCTATATATTAAAAAGATATGAATCTAAGCTAAGGACTGGTGAACTGTGGTCCTTAAACTAAGTCTGGAGTGCTGCTTGTTTTTGCAAATAAAGTTTTATTGTAATACAGCTACTAGTTTGCATAATGGCCATAGCTGCTTTTGCAATATTATAGCAATTGAATGACTACAACAGAGATATTATGCTCAGAAACTCTAAAGTATTTACTATTTGGGTCTTTACATTTTGCTGCTCCCGGGTATATTCTGGAGAAGGCTAGATGAGAGTAAAAATTGTGTGAGCTCATAACCATAATGAAGAGTGGCATTCAAGTGTTTCTAATTTCCAGAATAATTGTATCCTAGAGAAAGATTTCTAGTAATAGAATCCTGAGTACTGACCTAGCTGTGTCCTGTGCATTGTTTTATTATCAACTGTGTGAAAGACAGAACTGACTATACAGACCAGTTTTGCAGATGATCCACAGTCAAACTGGTCATCGACTACCTGGCATGTTTAAATCAAGTTCAAGCAAGTAGACAGAGGAAAGTGCTTATGATCATCAAAAACAGTTGAAGAAGGTTGATGCTTAGATTCATGGAAAAAGAAAAGTGGGTCAAGAATGAGAAGCTGTATTTAAATATTCAAAGGTCTCATTTAAAAGAAGGGGTTACACTCGTTTCTAAAGAGTATGTGCAATTTATAACTAAACTTTTACCAGTTTAAGAACAACTTACCTGATTGACTTTGTTTAGCAGGTAATGGCTTTGTTGCTATGAATGGTATTCAAGCATAGACGAGGAGAACTCTTAGGGGTGCTGAATCTGAGCAAACTCTGGGAGATGGTGAAGGACAGGAAAGCCTGGTGTGCTGCAGTCCATGGTGTCACAAAGAGACAGATATGACTTAGCGACTGAACAATAACAGAAGGATTCATGCCTAAGGAATCTTGTACTTCTCAGAATTTGTGATTATCTGAGCATAATTTCTTATTGGTGGAGTGATGATTGGTAGAGGAGAAGGGGATGACAGAGGAAGAGATGGTTGGATGACATCACCAACTCGACAGACATGAGTTTGAGCAAGCTCCGGGAGTTGGTGATGGACAGGGAAGTCCCTGAGGTCGCAAAGAGTCGGACATGAATGAGCAACTGAACTGAACTGAGAGTAAAAATAGAATTTGAGATACTCTTTAAAGTCAGATACTTACAACATAACAAATTCTTAGGTTCTGAAGAGCAGCTCTGACTGCTTAGATCTAGATTGCTTGATTTAGACATACAGATGTTCCTTAACAGCCCCAGAAGCCTTGCTTGTGGGTAAAGAGAAAGCTCTTCCTTCCCAACTTCTGTAGCATCTGTTTCTTCAGGCTCCAGCCACACCTGGAGCAAGCCAGCGTAATCACTGATCAGTCAGTGAGAACCATAATGGGGTGATGATTTTGCCATAAATCAGCAGTCCTTGTTAGAGACTGGCCAAAAGACTTCAAGGCTATTAAGTCAGGTAGAAACAACTGCAAAGGTGAATCAGTTAGACATCTGAGAACAAGGAAGCAGACCCAAACCAAACCAGTGAGAAACAAAATGGTCGAAGGCAGGAATTGGTTTAAAAATGTAAAACTGAGCAAGTCCTTGAACATTTCAGCCAGATATGTCTCTACTACATTTTTAGTGGTTTATCAGATTATGGATATCATCAAATTATTTTTTTAAATTTTTATTGTGATAAAAGTCACATAATATAGAACATACTATTTTAAACATATTTAGCTATACAGTTCAGTGGTACTAAGTACAGACACATTGTTGAACAAATCTCAGCATCATCCATCTCCTGAATTTTTCACTTTCCTAAACTGAAACTCTGTACCATTAAACACTAACTCCCCATTCCCCCTCTTCACCTTCCATCCCCTGCCCCTGGCATCGACAAATGTACTTTCTGACCCTATGAATTTGACTACTCTAGGTACCTAGTATAAGTGAAATCAAACAGTATTTGTCAGCATCTACTATATATTGGAATGAATTTTTCAGTTCAGTTCAGTTCAGTCACTCAGTCGTGTCCGACTCTTTGCGACCCCATGAATCGCAGCACGGCAGGCCTCCCTGTCCATCACCAACTCCCGGAGTTCACTCAGACTCATGTCCATCGAGTCAGTGATGCCATCCAGCCATCTCAACCTCTGTCGTCCCCTTCTCCTCCTGCCCCCAATCCCTCCCAGCATCAGAGTCTTTTCCAATGAGTCAACTCTTCACATGAGGTGGCCAAAGTACTGGAGTTTCAGCTTTAGCATCATTCCTTCCAAAGAAATCCCACGGCTGATCTCCTTCAGAATGGACTGGTTGGATCTCCTTGCAGTCCAAGGGACTCTCAAGAGTCTTCTCCAACACCACAGTTCAAAAGCATCAATTCTTCAGCGCTCAGCCTTCTTCACAGTCCAACTCTCACATCCATACATGACCACAGGAAAAACCACAGCCTTGACTAGATGGACCTTTGTTGGCAAAGTAATGTCTCTGCTTTTGAATATGCTATCTAGGTTGGTCATAACTTTCCTTCCAAGGAGTAAGCGTCTTTTAATTTCATGGCTGCAGTCACCATTTGCAGTGATTTTGGAGCCCAGAAAAATAAAGTCTGACACTGTTTCCACTGTTTCCCCATGTATTTCCCATGAAGTGATGGGACCAGAATGAATTTTTAAGGTTAACTTAATATATGTCCTACATATTATACCTTCTTTCTTCCCCCTGTGCTATGCAGCAGGTTCTCATTAGTTACCTACCTTACCTACCTTATACACAGTAGTGTATATATGTCAGTCCCAATCTCCCAGTTTATCCCCCCCTTATCCCTTGATGTCCATATATTTGTTCTGTATGTCTGTGTCTCTATTTCTGCTTTGCAAATATATTCGTCTGTGCCATTTTTCTAGATTCCACATCGTTCAGTTCAGTCAGTCATGTCTGACTCTTTGCGACCCCATGGATTGCAGCATGCCAGGCCTCTGTGTCCATCACCAACTCCCAGAGTTTACTCAAACTCATGTCCATGGAGTCAGTGATGCCATCCAGCCATCTCATCCTCTGTTGTCCCCTTCTTCTCCCACCTTGAGTCTTTCCCAGCATCAGGGTCTTTTCTTTTTTTTAATTTATTTATTTTAATTGGAGGCTAATTACTTTACAATATTGTAGTGGTTTTGCCATACACTGACAGTATTCTTGCCTGGAAAATTACATGGACAGAGGAGCTCTGGTGGTCACAAAGAGTCGGACACAACAGAGCATGCACATAGACACAGAAAGTGTAACTGAACACATATTTGGCTGCTCACCACTCAACAGACAGTAAATTGAGAAGCAAGCTTCAGTAGAGAAGAAACATGCTATGTTCAGAAAAATCCAGCAACTCTGAAGATGCTGCCCAACCCTAGTGACGATTTTTAAAGGGAAAAAGGGGAAACAGTTAATTATTAAGCAGGAAGTCAGAGTCTTCATCATTTTTCCATTGCATGCAGTCCTGTTGACTTACCCCAGTCTTACTTGGATGTTGTCTTGCTCGCATGGTCCACCTGTAATTGAATGTTCTCTTGTCCACATGGTCCACCTGTGCCCGCAGAGTCTACCTGCAGATTTACTAAGGGGAACTTAGGGGTAGAGAGTCAGTCATTCTTTAACTACTTAATTCTTCATTCTTATTCCTTTTAATCCAGGAAGGGAATCAACAAATCAGGTAAGGGGTTGTATTTATTTAGAAAAGCAGAAATCAGGAGCAGAGTTAAATGTTGCCTAATGAACTCATCTTTATGTTTAAGGTCTAAGCAAAACAAGGATGAGCAAACAGAAAAAGGGACCAAGGAGCTGCTTACAGAAGTAGATTCATTTCCAGGGGATAGAAGGGGGAATGGGAAAGCGACTGCTAATTGGTTGTTTGAGGCAGATGAAAACTGTCTGAAATTAGATTTTGGTGATGGTTGCACAACTAAAAACCATTGACATGTAAACAGTTTTAAAGTGGTGAATTGTATGAAATGCTAATTATGCCTCAATTTTTTAAGGGGAAAAAAATACAAAGATATTATTTTTTGTATCTGAGCTCAGTTCTGGGCTCAAAACACCATAAACGGATTTTCTTACGTACATTAATCTTCAGTGTGACATTACTAAGTCAATAGGACAGTAATTCTCCCTTGAGCAGGAGTATCTCATGCACTTCAGGGCGTACAGCCTTTCTCCTCCTTGCCCACCGCACAGTAATAGCAGCCCACAACCACTGTAACAGCCAAGAAATCACTGCGCAAATGCCCACATGATCCTTGAGAACAAGATACTGCCCTTGTTGAGAGCTGCAGTTGTAACAATAGTCAAACCAAAAACAATCAAATGCAAAAATAATCGAACCATATAAATATTTTGCACCGTGACTTTCTCGATTTCCAAACTGACAGTTAGTCGCCACTTACCATTACTTAGGGCTTCCCAGGTGGCCCTAGTGGTAAAGAACCCGCCTGCCAAGGCAGGAGATGTAAGACACCCAGGTTCGATCCCTGGGTTGGGAAGATCCCCTGGAGGAGGGTATGGCAACCCACTCCAGTATTCTTGCCTGGAGAACCCCGTGGATAGAGGAGCATGGCGGGCTATAGTTCATAGAGGGACAAAGAATCGGACATGACTGAAGTGACTCTGCACACGCCCACCATCACTTAGAGACTACTTCAAGGACTACTGAAGCTGTATTTGTTGGTGATTTCACCTGCGTCTCCTTCCCATTACATGTGATTTGTAAAACAGCCATGCAGAGTATACTCTCGCCCAGTGATCCATTAAATAAATTGCAGGATTCTGTTTGTTTGTTTTTTTGTTTTTCCTAAATTAATACTATTAGGATGTGTGGTATTTCTCAGAATTTGCAACAGCCCTTACAGTTCGATGATGATGTGTTTCTCAACTCATCATCAAGAAGGAACTCAGTAACTTTATAGTTCAATGGTGGTTTGAGGTAGAGGGTTTAAAAAAAAAAGGCTTCCCAGCTATTTAGGAAGTTTTTCTGTTCCTCAAAGATATTTTTTATTCTTACTTGATTTTGCATTTAAAACAGCAGTTAAGAGACCCTCCAGGCATAGACCGTGGTTTCAAATATGAATCTGAATAGCTGTTGGCAGAGTTGAAGCACCAGAGGCTGCTGGTGTCAAACACACACAGAGCAAAGAATTTTTTCAGGTTTTCGTTTCATGAATTGGCCCCTACCAAGTGCTGAAGGCTTAAAATCAGGATCTAAGTAATTCCCAAATCACGTTTTGGTACACAAAAGGAGATTTTTTAACAGTTTCAAGGAGAGTCTAAAATTCTCAAAATACCTCATTTTTATTTGCAATCTTTTTCAAAATAAAATACACCCCAGAGTAGGTTAGAAGGGCTGGGCGATGCAACCCAGACTTTCTCAAAAGTAATATCCCAGACTGCTGACCATGGACTGAAATCACTGTGAGAATGCTTTCTACAGTCTTCTTTGAACCATTGCCACTCGTGGGATTGGATTTTAATGAAATAGTTATTTGGCTTTAAACATTGGCTCTAGTTCCAAAGAGAGGAGAAAAGAAGGCATTTTACTTTAAAAAAAAAAAAAAAAAAAAAAAAGCCATTCTCTTCCTAAATACAATAGTGGATTTTTAAGTCACAATATGATTATCAGAACTAATCAACAATGATGTCATTAATATCAAAGAACAAGTCAGCGATATTTGTGCTCTTCTGATTGTCTTACAATTTTTCAGTAAAGTCTTGAGTCAAGATTCAAATAAGTCCCATCCATGACAATTGATTATAGATGTGATTTGCTTTAAACTAATCAAAGTGAGGGAGTTGGTGTGAACCAACACAGTGGATTATAGCCTGTTATATTTTCCCTTGATGAGAACCACCATCCATGAAGTTCATCAAAAAGCCCATTCCCTAGGATGGAGGAAGATTGAGAATGTGTTGCAGAGTAAGCACTTTATAGAGAGCAAATTGTATTTTCACAAACCCTTTTTAGTTGAGCAGAAGTAGGGAGACGATGGAAATAAAAGAAGACCCTTTAAAGAAAAAAATTGTTTCAGGTCAGACTAGCCTTTCCTGGAAGAGGATTAAGCCCCGTGATTGGTATCTTAACAATATCAAGCATTTTGCTCTAACCCAATAAACTGGATCTTTTTCCTGCTGACCAGAGACATAAAATAAGCATAATATCTTAACCGTGTTTCAAGCAGATGAGCTGCAATCCTAGTGTTTGAAATGGTCTGATGCTCTTCAACCATTACCTGTTTTCCTCCATCACAGTTCATGTTACACAGTATGGTTCGATGAGGTTGGGCGTAAGTGGGAATTTGCTGTTAAGTCAAGCAATGATATTGTTCTCTTGGCAAAGTAACGTTTACATAATAAAATGAAATCAAATGTTTCTCTTAATGATTCTTTAAAAGAAAAATTGGCTGGAAAAAAAAATAGCTGTGACAAATTAGTAGGAGGGCAAAGGTATTTCAGGAAAAAAATAACAACAGATGCTAGTAACATCTCTCCACATTCATTGCCTATGATTGAAGCTATCTCTTTTTGAGTTGTTTGGTCTTTTTTGCTCAAAGCAGCATACATTTATTATGTCAACTTCCATGGGTTAGAAGTACAGGTACAACATGACTGAGCTCTCTGCTTAAAGCCTCATAAGGCCAAAATCAAGATATCAGGCAGTGCTGACATTTTTGTTTGTTTAATTTTTATTAAAGCACGGTTGATTTACAGCGTTGTGTTAGTTTCAGGCACATAGCAAAGTGAATCAGCTAGTTACACGTATATATGTATCCACTCTTTTTTAGATTCCTTTCCCATATAGGTCACTGCAGAGTACTGAGTAGAGTTCCCTGTGCTATACAGTATATCCTTATTAGTTATCTATTTTACATATAGCAGTTTGTGTATGTCAATCCCAATCTTCCAATTTATCCCTCCCCTCACCTTATGCCCTGCTAACCATAAGTTTTTTACATCTGTAACTCTTATTTCTGTTTTGTAGATATATTCAGTTGTACCTTTTTTTTAGATTTCACATATAAGTGATGCATGATATTTGACTTTTTCTGTCTGACTGCAGTTAGTATGACAATGTCTAGATCCATCCATCTTGCTGCAAATGCCACTATTTCATTCTTTTTTTATGGCTGAGTCATATTCCATTGTGTGTGTATATGTATATGTGCGTGTGTGTGTATGTATGTATATAAAGGAATAGATATTTCTTTATTCCTCTGTTGATGAACTTTTAGCTTGCTTCCATGTCCAGGCTATTGTAAATAGTGCCTCAGTGAACATTGGGGTGCATGTATCTTTTCAAATTACAGTTTTCTCAGGATATGTGCCCAAGAGTAGAATAGATGGATCATATCGTAGCTCTAGTTTTAGTTTTCTTAAAGGAACTTCCATACTGTTCTCCACAGTGGCTGTACCAGATTACGTTCTGACGAACAGTGTAAGAGGGTTCCCTTTTCTCCACACCCTTTCCAGCATTTATTGTTTGTAGGTTTTTGGATGATGGCCATTCTGACTGATGTGCAGTGACACCTCATTGTAGTTTTGATTGGCATTTCTCTAATAATTAGTGATGTTGAGCATCTTTTCATGTGCTCTTTAGCTATCTGTCTTTTTTGAAGAAATGCCTATTTAGATCTTCTGCCCATTTTTTGATTGGGTTTTTGTTTTTGTTTTAATATTGAGCTGCATAAGCTGTGTGTATATTTTGGAGCTTAATCCCATATCATTTGCTTCATTTGCAAATATTTTCTCCCATACAGATGAGAGGATCAAACTATTGTCTCCTACCAGTGACCTCAGAGTTGCTTAACAGGCTGCACAGGAAGAAGCAGGTGCTGCAACAAACATGAAATACCTGAAGGAAAAGCTAAAAATGGAATCAACCAGGTTTTAACAGATAACTAGATATAGACATTTTTTACATCAAATACCTAGATCATGGGTCAACAAAATTTTTTCCATAATGAACCAGAAAGTAATTACGTTAGACTTTGCAGGCAGTTATTGATTTCTGCCATCAGAACATGAAAGGAGGCATAGACAATGCATAAATATCCCTATATAATTTATTTACAAAATCATTTACAAAAGCAAGCAACAGGCTAGATTTGGTGTACAAGTTATGGTTGGTAAACCTCTGATACAGATGATGACAGAAATCTTGCTTTCATGTGGGTATTTGCCACTTAGTTGCGGATATGAGAAGGAATGTGCAGGTTATAAATTATGTAATTGGCTCAGGTAGTAGGTCACAGCCCAGATATCTACAGGTTGACAACGTTCAGCTACATGAAGAGATGTAGGTGTGTATTTAAAGGTTGAAAGTGATGAAGACATAGCCAGGTAGAAAGACCTTTCTCTCCCAGTGGAAAGGGACCCTGTTACTCAGCTGTACCTGACTGTCACCATGTGGAAATGTCCAGCAGCTCCATCTCCTCTATTGGTTCAGTGAAATCTCCCGATTTCTGAATATCTGAATATTTAAATATGGAAAATAATTAAACATTTTTAGGACAATGGGAAAGCAAACAAATCTCAGGGCACCCAGAAAAGTGTTGAATAGACACATATTAGATTCTCAATAAATATGTGTTTGAAGGGCAAGAAGGAGAGGGAACCAAGAAGGAAAGAGAGATGGAGGCAGAGAGGCTGAGAGGGAAAACAAGCAAGGGGAAAGGCAGACAAAATGAAGAGACAAGTGGACAAAACCGTTCCTTAAACCACCAGTTTTCAAACTTTGGGCAAGAGGCTACGTCCTAGTCATTCATATATGGAATCTGCACAGGCCTGATGACACCATGTGCGTTAGAGGAGAGGTTTTATATTTCTTTAACTTAAATGATGTGTGCTATTTTCAACCTAGTAGGAAGGAAGTAAAGTGAAGACCAAGAGTCTGGAGAGAGAAATCTCGATTTTTGTTTATGCCCTGCACTGTGGGGCACACACCAGACTTCATCGTCAATGCCCATGTATTCTCTCCCTCACTGAACACGGGTCATCAGGGAGTTTTGTAGGAGCATCAGTGTGCAGTCAGAGTCCTGAGATTCTGATTTAGTGGATCCAGTATGATGCTCCGGCCTCGATTTTTTTTTTTTTTAATCACCCCATGTCATTCTCGAGTACAAAGTAGAGAATCACTAAACACTAAGGATTTATGTGGTGTTAGGAGGATAGTTGGGCATCCCAGCTGGCTCAGCATTAAAGAATCTGCCTGCCAATGCAGGAGACGCAAGACATACAGGTTTGATCCCTGGGTCAGGAAGATGCCCTGTAGTAGGAAATGGCAACCTAGATTTACAAAGAGCAGACAATACAGAATCCCTTCAGCTTGCCATTCTGGGATGTCTCCAACGTTGGTCTACATTGTGGAATTGAGTCATCCAGCAAACTCAGCAATTAACACAATTTCACTCCCCTATCCTTCCCAAAAGTACCATCTGACCTATGTCTTATTTCAGGGATCAGTCAACTACAATCCATTATGGGCTTTTGTATGGCCTAGAGGAGGAATGGCTTTTTACATATTTAAATGATTGAAAAAAATTCTTAAAGAATAATGTTAGTGACCTACCAAATTAAAAGAAATTCAAATTCCAATCTATAGTGAAAGAAAGTGAAGTCGCTCAGTTGTGTCCGACTCTGCGAACCCATGGACTGTAGCCTGCCAGGCTCCTCCATCCATGGGATTTTCCAGGCAGGAGTACTGGAGTGGGTTGTCATTTCCTTCTCCAGGGGAAATTCCAATCTATAAATAAAGTTTTATTGAAACCCAGTCATGCCCCTTCATTTACATATAGCCTGTGGTTGTCTTTTCACTGCAAGGGCAGAGTTGAATCACTGCAACACTAACTGTGTGGACTGCAAAGTCCAGCATATTTACTATCTGACCCTTTACAGAAAACCTTTGCCCATCCCTGTCTTGGAGAGTATAGACTCTTTGATGTGAAAAGACTAACAAATATAGCATCTTGAACATCTTGGTAGGTTAACCCAGCAAGCGTTTATCTTCCCCATATGTCACAGAGTCCTCCCATGTGGCATCATGATTCTTAACCTTTTTGTGCCTCGGACATTTTGGGAAGTCTGGTGAAGTCTGTCAACCCTTTTTCAGGATAATAATTTTCAAAAACATAAAATAAAATATGTAGAATTTAAAGAAAAATACATTAAAATTCAATAATCAAGATATTTTAAAATGTGACATAATATATATGCTTCACTACTAAAGAATTAAATAACAAAATCTGGCAACAGGTTCAACAACTATAATAACTTTAAAACAGTAGTAAGTGTAAAACACTTTTGAAATATCTGCAACAAATAAGTGATATGAAAAATCTGTGATTTATCCAGGTGACAGTCATAGGGAGTATTTAAATCATTGTGGTTATTTGCCTACATTCATAATAGAAGGAGATACTAAATTTAGGTTAGAGTTTCATGAAAATAGGGATGTAATATTTTTCTAGCCATAAACTCCTCGAATTTTAGCCATAAACTCCTCGAATTTTATCCATAGATCAAGCAACCAGGGACTCAACATTATAAATTTCTGAGAGGCTCTACCATTTCTGAGACAATAGAAACATCTATTTGAAACTCTGCTTTCCACCAGCAGGCAGGGAAGAGAGAGCAAGCATAGGGCAGTCCTAAAAATGGTAGAAAATACAACAGCCCGCATTTCATGAAGCAGAACTCCAGTTTATTGGAGATTCCAGCAGAACCTACCTGACTGCAAGAGAGGCTAGGAAATGCATCTCAGGATGTGCCCAGGAAGGAGGGGAGACCCACTTGGTCAACCCTCAGCTGATCTCCACCACAGCATCTTCTCCAGAGTATAAAACACCACAGACTGACTGGCTTAAGTAACAGATTTATTTTCTCACAGTTCAGGAAGCTAGAAGTCCCAGATCATGGTGCTGCCTTTTCAGTTCCTGGTTGATAACCCACCTCCTGGTTTGTAGATGGCCCCCTTCTCACTGTGTCCATACATGGAGAAGGGAGAACACTTTTTGGTGTCTCTTATTAAAAGGATGCTAATCCTATGGGTTCAGGTCCCCACCTTTAGGACCTCATATAATTTCATTGCTCCATAAAGGCCCTATCTCCAAATGCAGTCCCACTGAGGGGTTAGTCCTTTGAGGATAAATTTCGGGAGAAATTCACATTTAAGTCCACAGCAGAAAACATGCCAAGTTCTCCTTTAAGACTCAGAGAAAAGAGGCTGTTTTGTTCAGAGTCTTCCTGGTGGCTTGATCTCAATATGGTAAACAGCTCCACGTTTTTCCATTTTCATGTTTTATCCCGAAGCAACAGAGCATTACATTAATTGACTTGTCTTATTAATTCAGTAAGCTGCTTCCAGGATGAAATGCTTAGCTATGCTTGCTTGTTTGGGGTCCTTTTTGGTTGTTGGGAGAAAGCTTCAAGGCTCAAGCCGTTCTGTTTTTCACAGTCACTGAAAATTTTTATGCACTGGTGCAGATTCACCACATTTGGAATTACTATGAACTTCTAGTTTCTCATTATATTATAATTTAATTCACACTTTTTAGTATGATAAGAAAGTATTGGGTAGTTCACATATTGTAGTGGGATATTTGCTCATAGACAGTTAATATTGTGCTTTAGCATTAAAGGGAATTTAATGCAGCAAATTTGACAGCTTCAATTAAAGCTGATGGAAGCGCTCGTGTCACAATACTAACTGCAGCCTAAAACAGCGGAATAAGGACTTCGCTCAAATACTTTTTTGAAAATGAAATTAGGAAATCAACCAAGTAGAAAGTGAAAACTTTCTACAAATACAGGGGGAAATCTAGATATTTAATTATCAAATCATTACATTGTACACCTTAAACTTAACACAATGTAACATGGCAATTATATCTCAATAATCTGAGGTTAGGGGGAAAGTATAGATATTTAGGCTTCCCTGATGGCTCAGAGGATAAAGCATCTGCCTGCAATGCAGGAGACCTGGGTTCGATCCCTGGGTTGGGAAGATCCCCTGGAGAAGGAAATGGCAACCCACTCCAGTATTCTTGCCTGGAGGATCCCATGGACAGAGGAGCCTGGCGGGCTACAGTCCACTGGGTCGCAAAAAGGCAGACACGACTGAGCGACTTCACTCACTCACTCACTCATAGATATTTAAGAGGCTAAAATCTTTCAAGAGTTAAAATAAATCTTGATAGGAACTTATTTATTAAAAGACTTCCCAGACTTATATTGTTGAATTTCTTTTTCCCCAAAATCCTTTGATACAGTACCAGAACAGTACAGATGGGTGCCTAATGTGTGTTTTTAATGAAATCTCTATTGATGATGATAAATATGTTATTTTGTGAAACACATGGATAGGTACTAAAGCATGGCAAAAGGATGTTTTTAAAAGTTGTTAGCAATTTAGACACCAATCTCAAGGACAATTGGAAATTTACATTAGTATTATAAAAGCAGCATTTTAAAGCAAAACTAAAGACAATCTCATCTTAACACAAGGACACAGATGTGCATGTGTTTTTCTTTGCAAAGAGGCAATTGAACAAAAGGTTTTTGCAAAAATCCAAAAAGATTTAAAATACTTATTCTACACTATGTTTGATATATAAAGTCTACAAAGCAGCTCACACCTAGACAAGTGGGTTTAATACAAATAAATATTCATGGCCCAATGCCCACTTAAGCCTGGAACAAAATGTTGAAGTAACTAAATATTATTTTAATCTTTCCTCCAGTGTATTGTACCAAACCTTGATGCAAATTAAAGGTTAATGCAATGCATTAGGTAAAAGGGTTTTTATTGCATAGAATTGACTTTCAAACAGGTTTTCCAGTACTAATATTAGGAGAACTGATAATGACAAAAAATACAAAGTCAGTAGCTTGGACTTGCAAATCTTATGTGGTCTTCTGTTAGCTGTAGAATTTCACAAACCACTTCCTTGCTTCCACATAATACATAGCAAAAGAACTGAAAACATGTGAATCCGTGCATTCATTTGTTCATGTGAACATTTATTCACTCATTCAAAATTCATTCATTTATTCAACAAATACTTCTTGAATAATTACCTTGCAGCAGGTTTTTCCCCATTCATTTATTTATTTATTTATTTTTTTTTTTTTTTTTTGTTTATAAAATATTTTATTTCCAAAATAAAAATATGAATCAAAATTTGTAATGTTACATTTAAAGGGGGGGAAGAATTAGAATGGAACATTGATACCGATCTTCTTTTTTTTTTTTTTTTTTAAATTTTATTTTATTTTTAAACTTTACATAACTGTATTAGATTTGCCAAATATCAAAATGAATCCACCACAGGTATACATGTGTTCCCCATCCTGAACCCTCTTCCCTCCTCCCTCCCCATTCCATCCCTCTGGGTCGTCCCAGTGCACCAGCCCCAAGCATCCAGTATCGTGCATCAAACCTGGACTGGCAACTCATTTCATACATGATATTTTACATGTTTCAATGCCATTCTCCCAAATCTTCCCACCCTCTCCCTCTCCCACAGAGTCCATAAGACTGTTCTATACATCAGTGTCTCTTTTGCTGTCTCGTACACAGGGTTATTGTTACCATCTTTCTAAATTCCATATATATGCGTTAGTATACTGTATTGGTGTTTTTCTTTCTGGCTTACTTCACTCTGTATAATAGGCTCCAGTTTCATCCACCTCATTAGAACTGATTCAAATGTATTCTTTTTAATGGCTGAATAATACTCCATTGTGTATATGTACCACAGCTTTCTTATCCATTCATCTGCTGATGGACATCTAGGTTGCTTCCATGTCCTGGCTATTATAAACAGTGCTGCGATGAACATTGGGGTACTCGTGTCTCTTTCCCTTCTGGTTTTCTCAGTGTGTATGCCCAGCAGTGGGATTGCTGGATCATTCATTTATTTAATAGCACTTTTTTAACCCATATATTTCAGGAATACATTCCCTGAGAAAAAATAATTCAAACAATAGAGACCATATAAGGGAAAAAAGTCTAAAATCTCCCTTCACTCTTCCCAGTGCCACAGATTTCACCAGAACTAACCAAACCTAGATCAAGAGACAACAACCAGTAAGCCTGGAGGATTTTACTTTTATATAATTCATGAGCTAAAAATGTTTTTTTTTATTTTTGCAATTTGAAAGAGTTGTTTACAAACAAATGCATGAATAATATCCAACAGAAACTGTTAGATGACCTGCAGAGTCTAGAATATAGTCTGGCCCTTTACAGAAAAAAATGTTTGCCTACTGGCATAGACTTTCAGACCTTTCTCCTAGCGTATATCTGCATGTGTACATATATAAAAACACAAATAGACACACAGAAATCTAGAGTTTTGTTTTTCCATTTATTTATAGAAGAGAAGTTGTATTTATTTGTTCATTGCATTTGCTACTATTTTTTTACTGAATAGTGTATCTCTAAGATGGTTCTATGTCAGTATATTTATCTCAATTTCTCTTTTTTTAACTCCTAGCAGTATTTCATACCTGTTTCCTGTTCCCTGCATCTATAAAGCCATTGGCCCCTCTTCAATTTGGAGCAACAAATTCTCTGAAGACTCTCCCATACACGTCCTCAGTTTATGTCTCAAATATGTGTCCTTGTCTTCCATTTTAATCATCCATCCATTTATTTATTCATTCTACACATTTTTTGGACACATAGTATGTATCAGGTACTCTTCCAGCTGTTGTGGATTCAATAGTGAATCCAAAATTCCTACTTCATAAAATTTAATTTAACTTTCTAGTAGAAGAAACAGAACCCGCTAGTGAAAAATAATATGAAGCAGGGAAGGAAATGTCAAATAGTAGGGCTTGAAATTTAGATCAGGTGGCCGTACATGCCCTCCATGCAACAGTGACTTGAGGAAAGACCCTTGGGGAACAAGGGTGCTGACCCTGAGGATACATGAAGGGAGACATTCTGGGATTGAGGGAGTGGCAAGTGGAAAGGCCCTGAGATGGAAGAATGCTTGGTGAGTCCAAGGAAGAACAGAAGTAACAGGAAGAGCAGCGGGCCAGAAGCAAAGAGAAAGCGTTGATGGTTTCATGCAGCATGGTGACCAAGCTCGTGATCGGAAAAGAGGAGTGGAGATGAGGTTAGTAGGTAATAAGAATCTGCATTATGTGGGTTAAATTGTGGATTATTATGAAGACCTGGGGTTTGACTCCAAATGAGGGGGAGCTGTGGAGTGTATTGAACAGAAGAGTAATGAGGTCTAATTCTCTTTGAAACAAAGTTACTCTGGTTGCTTTGTTGAAAGTAGATTAAAGAGGCTAAAATACAAGGATAGAAGCAGTTAGACCAGTTAGGAGGCTATGATCATAATCTAGGTGAGATATGCTCGAGGCCAGGAATCGGGGGGCCTTGAAAGGGAGTGTATTATGGAATAAATGTTTGTGTCCCCCACCATACAATTCATACATTGAAATCTTAACCCACCAGTTTTGGTATTTGGAGATAGAGCCTTTGATTAGGGATAGATCATGTCATGAGGATAGGGGGCCTCGTGATAGATTTTAAAAGGAGGAAATACTAAATGAGTCTCTCTCTCTGCACATCAGCGTGTGAGATACGCTGCAAAGGCCACCATCTGCAAACCAAGAAGAGGGCCCTCAGCAAGCACCAGTTCTATCAGCATCTTGATCTTAGACAACCAAGACCCCAGAACTGTGAGAAATAAATGTTTGCTGTTGAAGCCACTGGTCGATGGTAATCTGCTATAGCACCCTGAACAGAAGAAGACAGGGTAGTTAAGAAACAGAGGCTATAAGAAGCCATGGAGGAGAAAAACCAGTTTTGCGACTCCAACATACTGACCCATATGTAACACTCTCATTCCAAAAATAAAACAAAATTAAAAGTATGTTACAAGATGAATTTTCAACTCTCAAAAACAGGCCAAAGGCAGCCTAAAAAGTAAATCTTAATGTCTGAGATCACACCTTATGTGTGTAAATATCCTTAAGGTAGGGCTTTATTACTTATTTTAAGATCAAGGCTATGTTCTGGTGAAGCATCATCTTAAAAGTTTATTTGTAAGCCCCATTGTGAAAACAGTGAAACTAGGAGAAGGAAATGTTTTCCTTTGCAACTACTCCAGGAAAGAATCCAGTAATATGTGTGCAACTTTTTTTAACAGAAAAAATAAAGAGTTTGAGCATATGCCAAAGAACAAGGAGATCCCCAGAGCATAAGGCTGTTTGGCAACAGATATGAGTAGATGAGGTCAGAGCCTAAGGAACAGCAGAGCCAGAAGTGGTCATGAAGGCTCTTGGCCAAATCCCAAGGGTCTATTTTCAGCAGGTTGGGATAGCTCTGGTGGTCACTCCAGCATCTTCTCTTCTTGCGGGCTTGACTCCCTCAAGTTGTCAGTGGAGGCCACATTCCAGCATCCTTCCATTTCTCCACCTGAAGGGTGTTCCCTTTTTCTGTCTCCCAACAAATTCAGAAAGTTGAGGAGAGTTCCACTGAGTTGAATGGCTTCTCAGAGGCACAGTCTCAGGGGCAAATTCTAAGTCAAGAGTCCCAAGAACATTGTGGAGAATCTGAAATTCAGAAGGTTCTGTGCTTTAAGTTGGACTTTATATACCTTTAAACAATACTGATGCTTGTATACAGAAACTGGACTTAGTATATACTAACATGAGTAAGATCATTCTTAAGTGTGAGGCACAATGAGGTTAGAAGATATCCAGACAATTATTATTTAATTTCTGTTTCTAAGGAAAAAAGGTCCAAAATGTATTTCAAACTTTGGGGGGGAAAAAAAACTAGTAATAATTTTAAATATAGTAACACTCTTAATACCACTGTATATATTGATTGGATTCTTTTGGTTACTAATGATAGAAAAAATGACTCAAATTAACTCAGAAAGAAAGTGTATTGGCTCATCTAGCTGTGAAGTCCAAGAGTGGACACAAACATAGAAGAAATTTACATGTTGGGTATGGCAGATTCCAGGGCCTCAGATGATATTCAGCTGCTTTTCTTTCTCCACCTCTAGTTTTATTTCCAGTATGCGTTGGCCTCATTTTCATTCAGCTATCATGTAATTTGATAGATCACAGACAAAATCATACAGAAAGTAGGAGGACTAGTCTCCCAAAGAAAGTGGAACTGAGAACACAAAAACTTTTGTCTGCTATAACTGTATTTCTTTTTTTTATTGAAGTATAATTGATTTACATTATTATATTAGTTTCAGATGTATAGCACAGTGACTGAATACTTTTATAGATTATATTCCATTTAAAGTTATTAAAAATAATGGCTTTATGTCCCTATGCTGTACAATATATCCTTGTAATTTATCTATTTTATACAGAGTCATTTGTATCCCTTAATCCCATATCCCTATTTTGTTCTGCCCACTGATAACAACTAGTTTGTTTTCAATATCTGTGGATTAATTTCTGTTTTGTTATATCCATTTGTTCGTTGTTGGTTTTTTTTAAGATTCTACATGTAAATAATTCAGTCAGTTCAGTTCAATTGCTCAGTCAATTCCCGTAACGTGAGGGTTTTCCATCCATCTCCTGCCTTACCCATTCCACATAACAGCCCAAGTCTCTATCACTGCATCTTCTGCACCCATGAGGGCAGATACTCCCTCTGATGCACTTTTAGAAAGCAAAAGTTGACTATGTTTATTTCCTGTACCGAGACAAACAGCAGTCTCTGTCACCACCAGTAGTTATGATAGGGTTCATTTCTAGCCAGTGAATTTAATTGGCTATATTTCTAGAGTGCCAGCATCAGCAGAGCTTCGCCAGTTTATCAATGACTGTTATTTCATCCACTGAATGAAATCCACCAGCCAAAAAGGGCATAAATCCACAGCAATAAAGACATTCAGTGGTTAAATAGTCTCTAGCATGTATGACTGCTTGATTGCACAATGAGCTCATAGAGAAACTGTTACACTGAACACTGGCACTTATGTGGATCTCAGAAGAATGGGGCTCAATAGACAGAGTGAGGGTCTTCATGGAGCCTTAATTTACTTTTTAAGGACCCAAGGGCTTCATCAAAAGATAGCTTCACTTATGAGAGTGTTCCACAGAGATACAAGTGAAATTTTACAGCAGGTAAAGCAATAGCCTTTGGCATTAGAAAAGCTTGGGCTTGAATTCTCTCTCCACTCCTTGCTTCTTGGGTAACCTCGGGCAAGTCACTTAATCTTTCTGAGCAGACATACCTCTTTCTGTATATTGAAGGTAATGATGTACCAAGTCATAGGGTTCTTGGGATCATTAAATTAGATAACCTTCAGAAAGTAATTAGCACAGTGCCTGGTACAAAGGAAGCACTCAAGAAATTTCCCTCCAACAAATTTCTTCCATTCCTGCACTCCTTGGAGCCAAACAAGCTGTCTCTCTAAATACATACCCAAGTTTATTATGGCCCTCACTCAAAGATCTCTCCTGGCTTCCTAGCTACCCGGTAACATTGAAAGTCCTTAAGATAACATACAGGCATTCACAGTCTATTCCTCTGCTATCCTTTCAGCCTCACATCTAGATTCTTCTTCAGTTCAGTCGCTCAGTCGTGTCCGACTCTTTGTGACCCCATGAATCACAGCATGCCAGGCTCCCCTGTCCATCACCAACTCCCGGAGTTCACTCAGACTCACATCCATCAAGTCAGTGATGCCATCCAGCCATCTCATCCTCTGGCGTCCCCTTCTCCTCCTGCCCCCAATCCCTCCCAGCATCAGAGTCTTTTCCAATGAGTCAACTCTTCGCATGAGGTGGCCAAAGTACTGGAGTTTCAGCTGTAGCATCATTCATTCCACAGAAATCCCAGGGCTAATCTCCTTCAGAATGGACTGGTTGGATCTCCTTGCAGTCCAAGGGACTCTCAAGAGTCTTCTCCAACACCACAGTTCAAAAGCATCAATTCTTCGGCGCTCAGCCTTCTTCACAGTCCAACTCTCACATCCATACATGACCACGGGAAAAACCATAGCCTTGACTAGATGGACCTTTGTTGGCAAAGTAATACCTTGCATGTTTTACTGCACCCATAGCAAACTCTTCACTGTACCCCACTTGCTCACAGTATGATGCCTTCTCTATTCTCTCCCCTTTGCCTGGAATGCTTTTATGGAGAGCTCAAGGCTTTATTTAGTCAAGGATCACCTTATTAGCCTATATTTAATAAGTGCATATTGTATGCCCAACACCATGATTATCTCTATGATGTGATACTATTATTAGAAATAAGAAGAAATATGAGACTTGGCAAAGTGGAACTCAGCAAAGTGATCTAGGGATACATGTCCAGGAAGTGGCGGAGTGAGAATTCAAATCAGGGCATTCTGACTCCAAAGTAGCTGTATTAGTTTGCCATTACTGTTGTCCCAAGTAGCCACAAACTTTGTAGCTTAAAGCAACGCATACTTGTTATTTTCCAGTTCTAGACATTAAAAGTCCAAAATGAGTAGTAATAGGTTCAAATCATAGTGTCCATGGTGTCAGCAGGCTGTATTCCTTCTGAAAGCTCTAGAGGAGATCTGTTTCCTTGGCATTTCTAGATTATAGGCACTGCCTTTGTTTCTTGGCTCTTGACCTCTGATTCCATCTTCAAAGCCAGCAGTCATGGTAATTATTTCCTTGGTGGCTCAGATGGTAAAGAATCTGCCCGCAATGCAAGATTCAATCCCTGGGTCAGGAAGATGCCCTGGAGAAGGGAATGGCAACCCACTCCAGTATTCTTCCCTGGAGAATTCCATGGATGGAAGAGCCTGGTCAGCTATAGTCCATGGGATCACAAAGAGTTGGACACAACTGAGCAACTAACACGCACACATCAAAATATCAGGTTGTACACCTTAAATATATACAATTATCCTTTGTCAAATATACCTTAATAAAGCTGGAAAAGAAATATTTTTTTAAAACTTTGCAAGCAAACTGTAACTACTACTGCAATAGAGAGGAAAACAAAAACCACATCAGCTCGGATTGTTTCGTTCTGCATTGTATCTATAGTGAATAATCTGTGTTTACTATTAGTAAGCTATACATATATTTTTATAAATCTGATTGACATTTAGGTATTTTATAAAACACAACAAATGCCAGAGAAAATTAAATTTAAACCTCACACCCTCAAAAAATGGAAAATTTGAGCACACCTATGCTGTAGGGATTTATGAAAATTAGATGAGATTTATGAAGAGCTTAACTTAAGATCTAGCAAATTCTTTGCATCAAAGAAATGCTAACTAGCTAGCTATAATTATCATTTAGGATAATCCTTTGCTTTTTTATATTAAAAAACAGCCCATTATGCAATATAACAGAATAACATTTCAAAGTGTTTACCAAAGTCCTACTGACTACTTCCCAGTGCAGATACCAACCATCCATTTTAGGAGTCACATGGAGGAACACCAGTTGTAGAACTTACACAATTTACTACTGAGAGCAAAGGTGACATCCTTAGCTCTCAGTGGTGGAAAGAATGAATAGGAAAAGATGTTTTCTTCCTGCCCCTGGATTCTATAAAAGATCCTCTAAGCTATAGACAGAAAAAAAGAATTTGGATGAGAAGAAGGACAAGACATTCCAGAGGCCATTTACTCTGTCTCTCCTTCTTGGAATAAGTCCTGGTGAAGAAGAGTGGAGACAAACTCACAGTTGATTTTAATTTGGGGTCTGGAATAGAGAAGACTGGTACCCTGCCAATTCTCTCTCAAACTCTGGTCATTAATAGTCTCAAAGACTTGAAAGTAAGTGTCAGGGGAAAGTAGCTCCGCATCTCCTGTGGACCTCCAAAAGATGAAGGACAGCAATCAGACCATTAGGAGAGATCCTAGAAGACTGAGGTTAGACAGAAAGAGCTGAATGAGCCTGGAGTCAAGAGTATGAAAATTGGGAATGACCTGAAGGCATAAGGATGAGAGTTACAGCTGCTGCTGCTGCTAAGTCACTTCAGTCGTGTCCGACTCTGTGCGACCCCATAGATGGCAGCCCACCAGGCTCTGCCGTCCCTGGGATTCTCCAGGCAAGAACACTGGAATGGGTTGCCATTTCCTTCTCCAATGCATGAAAGTGAAAAGTGAAAGTGAAGTCATTCAGTCATGTCCAACTTTTTGCAACCCCATGGACTGCAGCCTATCAGGTTCCTCTGTCCATGGGATTTTCCAGGCAAGAGTACTGGAGTGGGGTGCCAATGCCTTCTCCAAGAGTTACAGCAAACCTTGCTTATCTCAAGGGACAGAGTTGCTAGAAGCCAGTGACCATAAGCTGTGATAGGTGAAGTGCAAAAACATAGACTGGACAGCACACCCCAGACTCAGGCAAAATACATTTTGCATATTTAAAAGCTCTAACAAAATATCAAGATATAATACGTCTAAGATCTGGCATCTTACATCACCTGTCTTAACCCTGGGACATATACTGAATTGGAGGAAGGAGGGAACGTCAAGATGGTTGTATGAGATTTTCTCAATGATCCTGAGTTTCAGCCCAGAAGTAACTTAAATAAAAATCACTGAACTGGACTGACAAAATACTGAAAAGTGTTAAGCTAATTTTTCTCTCTGGGGAAGTCTTAAGTCATAAAATCAGAAAGTTTCATAGAAGTAAAGTTCATTTTTGCACACCTGAGATAATCACCATAAATTGATTACCCACCAATATCTGCCTTTCAGTAACTCATTTGCTCAAGCTGAATAAGGGAGACTTCACTAAAGTAAACACACTTGTGACAACTGTGTTTAAAAGAGCTTAGGTTGCATTTTATGTTGTGTATTCCATTAGCAGGGCCAGGGGCACTGGATTACTGAAAAGACCCAGGGTGGGGTGTGTGATTTAGTGCATAGTCCTTGCTTGGTAAAGTATGACAAGTAGAATCTGCTAAATTAATCACCATTTATTCAGGTGCTGCTCCTCAGATGAAGAAACAGAGAAGAGTGAAGGGGTGAGAGGGGTAATTGTCCATGTGCTGCCCTGGAACCTTGGTGACCAGTTCTAGAAATCAAAGTGCTTACTGCATAGCTCAAGGTTTGGCAATTTTTTGCAGAGGGTTATGTCTTAGTCAGTTTGGGTTGCTATAACAGAATATCCTAGACTGGGTGGCTTGTAAACAATAGAAATTCATTTCTCACAGTTGTGGAGGCTGGAAGTCCAAGATCAGGTGCCAGTATGGTCAGGTGAGGGTCTTCTTCTGGGCAGCAGACACTTTCTTGTATCATGGCAAAAGGGGCTAGGGAGCTCTGTGGAGCCTCTTTTATAAGGAGGTTAGGATTTATTTCCACACATAAATTAAGGCAGAACACAAACATTCAGACCATAGCAGGCCAGATAGTGAATATTTTAGGCTTTGTGAATTATAACATCTCTTCCGCAACTCCTCAACCTCTCCACTATAGCATGAAAACAACCACAGACAATAAAGGAGTGTGGCTGGGTCTGAATAAAACTTCGTTTACCAACAAGAAAAAAAATTGGATTTGGCTCACAAGTTACACTTTGCCAACCTCAAGTCTAGCTTATCTGTCCCAAAGTACAGCCAGTTGACAACAACATGGGCATACAAATGACCTTGCCCAATGGATAAATGTAACAGATACAGAAAGCAGGGGTATTTTTGGTTTTGTTTCATGGCCCCCTTAGGATCTGTTTCCATTAATGTCCTTTGGGAACCACCCTTACCCTACCTTCAGCCCACACGATTTTGTTTAGACTGGACTCTTAGGCTCATGGATAGAGAATGGGATCCAAATCTAACCAATAAACACACCTAGCCTCCTAGCCTCCTAGCCTCCTAGGATTGATGCAGAGATTGGAAAGAGATCCCAACTTGTCCAATCAGGATGAGACTTGTGGTGTGTTCAATCAGGAAGAATTCTTCCAAAGCAGACCCAGAGACAAAGATTTCAGTGTGAATTTTTTTTTTTTTTTTTTTTTAAGAAGCAGTCCCAGGAGACACTTGGTGTTATCTAGCAAGTTACAACTGAGGGAACTTGGAGCTTCATCCTATTGAGGGGTTCTGGGAGTTAGGGTAGAGCAGGAGCCTCAGAGGCAGCCCACACCAGGGTACATCAGTGCCCCTCAGTCACTGGTTAAGGGTTACTCTTCAGGGGGTTCATCCCTGCTCCTTCTTACCTGCCCTGAACACTAGCACAGTGGCTGTTTCAGCCACAAAAGGATGACCTCAGGCAAGAGGTACAGATTCTAGGATGTGGAAGTCAAGGCTTACTGCACTGAAGTAAGCCCTGAGAGGGAATTTCATGGAGGTCCTACATCTTTTGCTACCAGAGAATTTCATTAGAACCCTTTATGAAGAAACTGGGGGATTATTTGACCTAGTTAGAGCCTCTGAATCACACTGCACCAAAGTCATTTCATGGGCATTTTAGTTACATGAGCCAACAAGTTCCTTAATTGCTTAAATGGTTTGAGTCAGATTTCTTCTGTATGAATCAAGAAGGACTAAAAAAATTACATGGGAACTTGGGTCACAAAGTGTTGGACACAACTGAGTGACTAAACTACCACCACCATGTACAGTAAGTAGATTACAAAGATGGATGTACTAATATTGATTCACTGCTCATTGTCATGATTTTCAGGGGGCTATAGAATTCCTAACATTACAGGTTGGAGAAGGCAATGGCACCCCACTCCAGTACTCTTGCCTGGAAAATCCCATGGATGGAGGAGCCTGGTAGGCTACAGTCCATGGGGTCGTGAAGAGTCCAACATGACTGAACAACTTCACTTTCACTTTTCACTTTCATGCATTGGAGAAGGAAATGGCAACCCACTCCAGTGTTCTTGCCTAGAGAATCCCAGGGACGGGGGAGCCTGGTGGGCTGCCGTCTATGGGGTCACACAGAGTTGGACACGACTGAAGCAACTTAGCAGCAGCAGCAATATTATAGGTATAGATATATTAGGTATGGATTATATACATCATCTGTATTAAATATACACGTATCATATATATCACCTATGCTGTCATATGCTTAGTCATTTCAGTCATGTCTGACTCTTTGCAACCCTATGGACTATAGCCCGCCAGGCTCCTCTGTCCATGGGGATTCTCCAGTCAAGAATACTGAAGTGGGTTGCCGTGCTCTCCTCCAGGGGATCTTCCCAACCCTGTGATTGAAGCCAGGTCTCCTGCATTCCAGGCAGATTCTTTACCATCTGGGCCACCAGAGATGCACAAGAAATCTGGAGTGGGTAGCCTGTCCCTTCTCCAGGGGATCTTCCTGACACAGGAATCAAACTTGGGTCTCCTGCATTGCAGGCGGACTCTTAACCAGCTGAGCTACTAGGGAGGCCCCTAAATCATCTATGTCTATATCTGTATCTATATATACAGGGGTGTAGTGCTATATTCAGGAAAAAGCTATACACATATGTTGAGTTTTAAGAGTTAAGAAAGCCTACAATGTAGGATCTCAGAGAAAGGTCACCAAATCACCACAATCCTTTCATTTATCCACATGATGAAAACCCATGAGTATCGGCTTCCATGAAAAGACACAGCAGTGCAGAGTTTCCCAGCGGATTCTCAGGAACTGTTTAATGAAAGTGATCAATGTCTGTTCCTCAGGAGAACTTATTTTTGTCCACAATCTCTGTGCTTGAGCTTTCTCTCTCTCATTCTCTCTCTTCTATTTGCTCAATGGAATTAAAGGATTAGAGTTGAGATGGTCAGGACAAATAGAAGAGGATCCGAAGATAATAAGACCAGAAAAACCAAATGTAGTCTTTCAGAGAAAGTCAGAATGTTAAGGGAGTAAGCAAAGAATGACATATGCTTATGAGAGTGGGAGAAGGGTCCAGAAAAACAAAATATTAAAAGAAAAAAAAATTTGTAATGCCTGGAGCATACAGCCCCCCCCCCCTTTTTGTGTGTTCTCGGGAAAAAATGGAATATATTTCTATTATATTTTTGTTTGAACTGGTATTTCATGTAATGTGATTCTCTGCTGATCTGTGCTTACTTAGGCTAAGGTGGCTTGTGAAATCCTTTATAATCTGTGATCTGTGTGGTTCAGTCTTTGCTGTCCACTTATTTAGGAGTCACAATTCAAAAGCCTACAAGTAGACTAAGATGGATTCCTTTCACTCATTCCACATTTCTCTTGAACAACCTCTATGGCAGCCACTACTCATGGCGCTATTGATGCAACAGTAAACAGAATAAATGAAAAGCACTTCCATTAAGTTCACATTGAGTGGGGAAAGGCAGATGATAATCTAAATAAACTGTGTCACATTAGATGAACATCAGTGATGTGTACGAAACACAGCAAGAAAAATGATTGGGAGTTCTGAGAGTGAAGAGTCTCTTTTGAGATGCTGACTTTTAACCAAAACCTGAAGAGGCTGAGGGGTGAGTCATGTAGATATGTGAGGAAAGAGCATTGCAGAGGGAAATGCAAGTGCAAACGCCCCGAGGTGGGAAAGTGCTGAATCTTTCTTGGAATTCTAAGGAGGTCAGTATGCAACTAGAACAAGCATCAGCAAACTTTTTCTGTAGAAAAACAGATAATTAAAAAAAAGATTACGTCTCCATAACAAGCACTCAGTCCTACCACTGTGGTCCAAAAGCTGCTGTAGACAGCAGGCCTTTGGTTTAAAGGAGTGAGTAGTTGGTAATGAGACCTGAATATGTGGAGCCATATACATCATCATAATAGCTTTGGATTTTAATTTGTGTATTAGTCAGGGATCACCAGAGAAACTACCCAAAAGAACCAATGGGATAAGTGAGAAAGCGTGTGTGTGTATGTAGAGACAGAGATTATAAGGAATCTGCTCCCATGATTATTGAAGCCCACAAATGCCCAAATCTACAGTTGACAAGCTGGAGATCCAGGAAAGCTAATGGTGTAGTTCTCGTCTAAAGACCAGCAGCTCTGAGATGAAGGAAGACTCAGTATTTCAGGTTTAGTCTAGAGGTAGGGAAAAAAATCTGATGCCTTGCCCAGTTTGAAGACAATCAGATAGGAGTTACCTCTCATTCAGGAGAAGGTCAGTCCATTCGTTCTATGCAGGCCTTCAACTGATTGAATGAGGCCATCCACATTAGGAACAACGATCTGATCTATACTCAGTCTAACAGTGTAACTGTTAAACCCATCCCCCCCACCAAAAAAAAAAAACTTTCACAAAAACACCCAGAATTATTTTTGACTAAATATCTAAGCACCCTGTGGAGCAGTCAAATTGACACTTAAAATTAAACATCACATTTTGCATAGGATGAAGAGATATTAAAGGGTTTTCAGCAATGAAATGGCATAATATGTTTTACATATAAACCATGTCACTCTAGTTGGTGTACCAGGTCAGACACAGGGTGACCAGCTATGAGGCTCTTTCAATATTCCAGGTAACAGATAGTGGGAGTTGGACAAAGGTGGTAGCAGTGGAGCCGGGGAGAAATAACCAGATTCTGATTACTCTCAGAAACAATTAGACTGGTTTTTGATAGCAGCACTGATTACACTTAAAAAAAATCTATTGAAATACAGTTGCTTTACAATGTTGAGCTAATTTCTGCTGTACAACAAAGTGAATCAGCTGTACATGAAAATATATCCCCTCTTTTTGGGATTTCCTTCCCATTTAGGTCACCACAGAAAGTTAAGTAGAGTTCCCTGAGCTATACAGTAGATTCTCATTAGTTACCTATTTTATACATAGCAGGGTATATATGTCAATCCTAATCTCCCAATTCATTCCACCCCTCCTCTCCCTCTTTGGTGTCCATACATTGATTCTATATGTCCATGTTTCTATTTCTGCTTTGCAAATAGGCTAATTTGTGCCATTTTCTAGATTTCATATATCTCTGTTAATATTGTTGTTGTTGTTGTTTTTCTGTTGCTTAGTTTTGTGTGACTCTTTGCAACCCCATGGACTACAGCATGCCAGGCTTCCCTGTCCTTCACCATTTGCCAGAGTTTGCTCAAACTCATGTCCATCGAGTCAGTGATGCCATCCAACCATTTCATCCTCTGTCATCTCCTTCTCCTTATGCCTTCAATCTTTCCCAGCATCAGGGTCTTTTCTAGTGAGTCAGCTCTTCGCATCAGGTGGCCAATGTATTGGAACTTCAGCTTCAGCATCAATCCTTCCAATGAATATTCAGGATTGGTTTCCTTTAGGATTGACTGGTTTGATTTCCTTGCAGTCCAAGGGACTCTCAAGAGTCTTCTCCAACACCACAGTTCAAAGTCATCAGTTCTTCAATGCTCATTCTTTTTTTATTGCCCAGCTCTCACATCCTTACATGACCACTGGAAAAACCATAGCTTTGACTATACAGACCTTTGTAAGCAAAGTAATGTCTCTGTTTTTAATATGCTGTCAGGTTTGTCATTGCTTTTCTTCCAGGAGTAAGTGTGTTTTAATTTCATGGTTGTAGTCACTGTCCACAGTGATTTTGCAGCCCATGAAAATAAAGGCTGTCACTGTTTCCATTGTTTCCCCATCTGTTTGCCATGAAGTGATGGGACCAGATGCCATGATCTTCATTTTTTGAATGTTGTTTTAAGCCAGTCTTCTCCCTCTCCTCCTTCACCTTAAGAGGCTCTTTAATTCCCTTTTGCTTTCTACCATAAGGGTGGTGTCATATGCATATCTGAGGTTATTGATATTTCTCCCTGAAGTCTTTATTCCAGCTTGTGTTTCATCCAGCTTGGCATTTTGCATGATGTACTCTGCATATAAATAAGCAGGGTGACAAGGTACAGCCTTGATGTACCCCTTGCCCAATTTTGAACCCGTCCATTTTTCCACGTCCGGCTCTAACTGTTGCTCTTGACCTGCATACAGGTTTTTCAGAAGGCACGTTAGGTGGTCTGGTACTCCTATCTCTTGAAGGATTTCCCACAGTTTGTTGTGATCCACACAAAGGCCTCAGTATAGTCAATGAAGCAGAAGTAGATATTTTTCTGGAAATCTCTTGCTTTTTCTATGATCCAGCGGATGTTGGCAATTTGATCTCTGGTTCCTCTGCCTTTTCTAAATCCAGATTATACATTTTTCTCTTTCTGACTTACTTCACTCTGTATGACAGTCTCTAAGTCCATCCATGTCTCTGCAAATGGCACAAAATTGTGTTCATTTTTATGGCTGAGTAATATTCCATTGTATGTATGTTCCACATCGTCTTCATCCATTCCTCTGTTGATGGACATTTCAGTTGTTTCCATGTCCTGGCTATTGTAAATAGTGCTGCAGTGAACACTGGGATGCCTGTATCTTTTGGAATTACGGTTTTCTTTGTGTATATGCTCGTGGAGAACAGTATGGAGGCTCCTTAAAAAACTAAAAATAGACTACATTTTCTGATTATATGAGTATGCAAGAAAGATTACAGAAGGCTGGACTCCAAAACTTTGTCCTGAGGAGCTTAAAGGATTGAGTTTTCCTCATCTGAGATAGGAAACATGTGAGTAAAGCTGATTTGGGAAAAAGCATAGGAGTTTTGGAGAGGTAGTATTAAAATGCTTATTAGAAACCAAGTCTCAGAGTAGATGCTATCGTCTGAATGTCTGTACTCTGTCCCCCCAAATGCCTATGTCGAAATTCTAATGCCTAATATGGCAGTATTTGGAGGTAGGGCCTTTGGGAAGTACTTAGGTCATGAGGGTGGTACTCCCATGGACGAGATTAGTACTCTTAAAAAAAGAGACCCCACAGAGATTCTTTGCCTCTGCCACCACTGAGGATATAGCCAGAACGTGCTGGTTACAAACCAGGAAGAGGGCCCTGATCAGAATGCTATCTTGCCAGCACCTTGATCTTGGAATTTCAGCCTCCAGAACTGGAAGAACTGAATGTCTGCTGTGTATAAGCTATCCAGTCTGTGATATTTGGTTGTAGCAGCTCAACAGGACTAAGACAGTAGAATAGGCAGTTGTATATACCATTTGCAGTTCAAAGAGAAAGGACTTCCCCTTACATAAATTCAAAAGACAGTTTGAGAGATTCGATTCAATACTTTCAACATTTCCTCTTTCCTCTTTGCTTCACATACCTGAAACTCCTTGGCCCTCTATGCCTACAGTCCACTCTCTCCCTACCTTGTTAACACCCAACCTTCCTGCTTCCCCATGATCTCCCTGAACCTCTCACCAGGTCTACATCCTCCCCTCACCCCCCAATTCCTGTCTGGGTCTTCCCTTCTCTGCCCTTTGCTGGATCTGTATCCCCAGGTCTCCCGGCTTGGGAAAGGCAAGGAGTGGATTACAAAGAGGGGAGGATGAAGAGAAAATTTAGACTGGAAATTATGCATTCTTTTGTGCAGATATAAGGATGGGTGAGATCTATAGACAACTCTATGATAAGCAATAATAGCCACATATGTATGTTTGTATATGATTTATAAGTAGCTGATGCTCATTATATCAGTGCATATTTATTAGTATCATAGGATTTTAGTGTAATAACTCTGGAAGTTCACAGATTATCTTCTCTCAGTCTATCTTTTATAAAGGAAGAAACTGAGAACACAGCAGTGAAGTACCTTGTCTGAGCTTCACGTTTTCTCAGGAGTGTACTCATTTATTAATCACCATAGCCGTGTAATGTGTGTACAGATGTATGTATCTCTCATCAGTGTAATAAATGGAACATCTACACATGTAGCACTGCGGCAAGTGTTGTATGTTCAGAACTTCTTTGAGTCCTCACAACTCTACGAAGTAGGTAAAATTAGCTCAGTTTCACACACACACAAAAAATGTCCAGAGGGCTAAACAGGTGAAATGACTGGCCCTGGCTCACAAGCTAGGCAGTGACAGAGCCAAGCTTAGAAATTTGTCTAAATTCAGTACTTTGCCTGGAGAAGGCAATGGCACCCCACTCCAGTACTCTTGCCTGGACAATCCCATGGATGGAGGATCCTGGAAGGCTGCAGTCCATGGGGTCGCTGAGGGTCGGACACGACTGAGCGACTTCACTTTCACTTTTCACTTTCATGCGTTGGAGAAGGAAATGGCAACCCACTCCAGTGTTCTTGCCTGGAGAATCCCAGGGACGGGGGAGCCTGGTGGGCTGCCATCAATGGGGTCGCACAGAGTCGGACACGACTGAAGCGACTTAGCAGTAGCAGTACTTTGCCTGCACATAGCTCCCTGTCAATCATGAATCATTACATGTGTTTTATAAGAATGAGAAATAGGAATGATCTATATTAGATAGTATTCTATTCTCCCTGAATTTGTTTCAATCTGGTATGGACATGTTTGGAAGTCCCTGTGATTGAACTTCATAAGCTCTTAACTTTCTCTGAATGACCTGGCTTTGTCTTCCATTCATAGTTTGCTTTTTTCTCCCATTATTTGTAAGAATGCACATGTTCTATAAATGGTAGCAGTGGTGCAAGAGAGAGGAATAGAGTACCATCCTACCTTAAAAAAAAAGCACACATAGAGGAGAGAGCATGCAGGCTCTACCAGCAGAAAAATTACAAGCAGAAATTTGACATGAGCAAGTGTTAGGAACTTGTGACAACCAAACATAAGAAAGTGATTGTTGCCCACTCTAAACTAAAGGCACTTAACCAAAAGAAGACACAAACAAGCTGTGGGTCTATTCCTATTTCTGTTAACTGTCATATTTTTCAGCCATATAATTTTTTCAGGGTAAAATTCCAAAATATCATCCTGTAGAGGAGGATTGGAAAGGAGTCTTATTCTTACAAAAGAGAATTTTGATAGAAGGGAAAGCAGGAAACGTAATAGAGCTGTCCAGGGACACAGGCTTTTATTTTTAATTTAGTAAATGCTAAAGTCATTGTTTGCATTCACTGCACTCTTTCCATTCACTGTCTTATATGCTCTACTATAGAAATCCTTTCTCCTTTTGTCAAATATATCTGATATATCTCACTCTTCCAGGCAAGCAAAAAGGCAAGGAAATTTTGTGCAAATGCAAAGAATCTTTGAATCAGTCTGATGGTTTCATTTTGCTAGGAACACTGTATGGTGTCCATGGATAGTATCCATAACTTTCCTGCATTTTCACTCAGAAGGTCTGGACAAAGAGTAGGCAGTAAATGTCAATATGATGCATTTTAATTTCTAGAAATAGACTATGGCTTCTCAATTTGACATAGCTGACATTTTCAGCTAGATAATTCTTTGCTGTGGGGGGATGTCCTGTGGATCACAAGATGTTTAGCAGTATCCCTGGCCTCTCCCCACAAAATGCCAATAGCATTCTCCCACTAGTCATGACAAGCAAAAATGCTTGTGGAGAAATGGGTGATTTCATGGCTGGGGAAGGAATAACATGATGAATTGAGTGCATCTCTTAGTATCAAGGATGAAAAAAAGATAGTTATCAAAACACACACACACACAAACAAATTCAATGATGGTGTATGTCAGATGAACACAGAAGAGCTTACAGAGGCCAAAGCTGGAACAGTTTAAGCAACAACAACAAAAACGAGTATTGGGTTCTAATGCAAAGTATAAAATCAATATCCATTAAGCCTATATTAATATAAATAAATAATTAAACAATTAAATGGGGATAACAGACAGTCTTGTCTGCAGAAGACTTTCAAGTAATTTATAATGTTGACACTCATTTATGTGTTGACACTCATATATGTGTGACACACACACATATCATGAGTTAGGCAGTCCTCAGTGAGGTATGGATAACTCCTCCCTCCTTAAGTATGGGCTGTGCATAGTTACTTACTTAAAAAGAGCACAGCATGAAAAGGAGGGATAAAATGAGTAACTTCACAGTAAAGAGACCTGACAGACACTAACCAGCCATGTGCTCAAGGGCAAAATTAGCAGTGAGAAGTCATGGTGATTGTGTGTGCCCTTGATTTGATGTGATGAGAATGACACTGTCCTGTGGTCTTCCTTCTAAAACCCATAACCCCAACCTAATAATGAGGAAAGCATGGACAAATCAAAGTTGAGAAATATTCTAGAAAATGTCTGACCAGTACTCCTCATAACTGTCAAGGTCATCACAAACAAGGAAACTGTGGCAAATTGTCATAGCCAAGAGGAACCTAGAGCTTCCCAGGTGGCTCAGTGGTAAAGAATCCACCTGCAATGCAGGAAATGCAGATTCGGTCCTTGGGTCTGAAAGATTCTCTGAAGAAAGAATAACTGCAGTATTCTTGCCTGGGAAATCCCGTGGACAGAGAAGCCTCAGGCTACAGTCTGTGGGGTCACAAGAACTGGACATGAGTAAGCAACCAAACAACAACTAGAGGAGCCTAAGCAGACAGATACCTAAACCGATGGTGGGATCCTGGAGCAAAAAGGGAAGCAAGATAAAAGCTAAGGAAATTTGAATAAAGTATAGAATTTATTTAATAATAATGTATTGATATTGGTTCATTAATTTTTACAAATTGTGGTTCAGTCACTAAGTTGTGTCTGACTCTTTGTAACCCCATGGACTGCAGCACTTCAGGCTTCCCTGTCCTTCACTGTCTCCTGGAATTTGCTCAAATTCATGTCCATTGAGTCAGTGATGCTATCTAACCATCTCATCCTCTGCTGCCCTTCTCCTCCTGCCTTCAATCTTTCTGAGCATTAGGGTCTTTTTCCAGTGAGTCGGCTCCTTGCATCAGATGGCCACCATATTGGAACTTCAGCTTCAGCATCAGTCCTTCCAATGAATATTCAGGACTGATTTCCTTTAGGATGGACTGGTTGGATCTCCTTGCAGTCCAAGGAACTCTCAAGAGTCTTCTCCAGAACCACAGTTCAAAAGCATCAGTTCTTCAGTGCTCAGCTTTCTTTGTGGTCCAACTCTCACATCCATACATGACTACTGGAAAAACTATAGCTTTGACTAGATAGACTTTTGTTGGCAAAGTAATGTCTCTGCTTTTTAATATGCTGTCTAGGTTGGTAATAGATTTTCTTCCAATGAGCATCTTTTAATTTCATGGCTGCAGTCACCATCTGCAGTGATTTTGGAGTGCAAGAAAATAAAATTTTTCACTACTTCCACTTTTTCCCCATCAATTTGCCATGAAGTGATGGGACCAGATCCCATGATCTTAGTGTTTTGAATGTTGAGTTTTAAGTCAGTTTTCACTCTCCTCTTTCACTCTCATCAAGAGGCTCTTTAGTGTCTCTTCATTTTCTGCCATTAGAGTGGTGTCATTTGCATATCTGAGGTTGTTGATATTTCTCCCAGTAAACTTGATTCCAGCTTGTGATTCATCCACCCTGGCATTTCACATGATGTACTCTGCATATATGTTAAATAAACAGGGTGACAATATACAACCTTGCCATAATCCTTTCTCAATTTTGAACCAACCTGTTGTTCCATGTCCAATTCTAACTGTTGCTTCTTGACCCACATACAGGTTTCTCAGGAGGTAGGTTAGGTGGTCTAGTATTCCCATCTCTTTAAGAAATTTCCACAGATTGTTGTGATCCAAAAGTCAGAGACTGTCACATAGTCAATGAAGCAGAAGTAGATGTTTTTCTGGAATTCTCTTGCTTTTTCAATGATCCAATGGATGTTAGCAATTTGATATCTGGTTCTTCTGCCTTTTCTAAATCCAGATTGTACATCTGAAAATTCATGTACTGCTGAGGTCTAACTTGGAGGATTTTTAACATTACCTTGCTAGCTGAAATGATTGCAGTTTTGCAATAGTTTGGACATTATTTGGCATTGCCCTTTTTGGGGATCAGAATAAAAGCTGACCTTTTCCAGTCCTGTGGCCACTGCTGAGTTTTCCAAATTTGCTGACATAAAATTGAGTGCAACACTTTAATGACATCATCTTTTAGGATTTTAAAAAGCTCAGCTGGAATTCTATAACCTTCACTAACTTTGTTTGTAGTAATGTTTTCTAAGGCCCACTTGACTTCACACTCTGGGATGTCTGGCTGTAAGTGAGTGACCACACCATTGTGGTTATCTGGATCATTGAAACCTTTTTTGTATAATTCTTCTGTGTGTTCTTGCCACCTCTTCTTAGTCTCTCCTGCCTCTGTTAGGTCCTTTCTGTTTCTGTCCTTTATCATACCCATCCTTGCATGAAATGTTCCCTTGCTATCTCCAACTTTCTTGAAGAGATCTCTAGTCTTTCCCTTTCTACTGTTTTCCTCTATTTCTTTGTATTGTTCAACAAGAAGGCTTTCTCATCTTTCCTTGTTATTCTCTATAACTCTGCACTCAGTTGGGTATATATATCAATTACTCCCTTGCTTTTCACTTCTCTTCTTGCCTCAGCTATTTGTAAAGCCCCCTCAGACAACCACTTCACCCTTTTGCATTTCTTTTTCTTTGGGATGTTTTTGGTCACTGCCTCCCATACAATGTTACAAACTTCTGTGCATAATTCTTCGGCACTCTGTCTACCAGATCTAATCCTTTGAATCTATGAGGTCACAAGAGTCAGACACAACTTAGGGACTAAAAACAATAAACAATAACAAGAGGAGTCTAAGGAGACAGATGCTTAAACCTTATATGGGATCCGGGAACAAAAAGGGACATCAGATAAAAACTAAGAAAATCTGAGTAAAGTACAGAATTAATTTAATAGTAATGTATTATATTGGCTCATTAATTGTTACAAATATATCATACTAATTATTAACATGAACAAATTACCATACTAATTATTAACATGATGTTATTAATAGGAAGAAGTGGGCATGAGAATATGGGAAATTTGTTACTATTTCTGAAACTGTTCTGTAAATCTAAAACAATTCCAAAATAAAAGCTAATTTAAAAAAAATCTTATGATCCAGCAATCCCACTGCTGGGCATACACACTGAGGAAACCAGAAGGGAAAGAGACACGTGTACCCCAATGTTCATCGCAGCACTGTTTATAATAGCCAGGACATGGAAGCAACCTAGATGTCCATCACCAGATGAATGGATAAGAAAGCTGTGGTACATATACACAATGGAGTATTACTCAGCCATTAAAAAGAATACATTTGAATCAGTTCTAATGAGGTGGATGAAACCGGAGCCTATTATACAGAGTGAAGTAAGCCAGAAAGAAAAACACCAATACAGTATACTAACGCATATATATGGAATTTAGAAAGATGGTAACAATAACCCTGTGTACGAGACAGCAAAAGAGACACTGATGTATAGAACAGTCTTATGGACTCTCTGAGAGAGGGAGAGGGTGGGAAGATTAGGGAGAATGGCATTGAAACATGTAAAATATCATGTATGAAACGAGTTGCCAGTCCAGGTTTGATGCACGATACTGGATGCTTGGGGCTGGTGCACTGGGACGACCCAGAGGGATGGAATGGGGAGGGAGGGGGGAGGGGGGTTCAGGATGGGGAACACATGTATACCTGTGGCGGATTCATTTTGATATTTGGCAAAACTAATACAATTATGTAAAGTTTAAAAATAAAATTAAATTAAAAAAATAATAATAATATACAAAAAAAATCACTGGATATTGCCAAATGTCCCCATGAAGGCAAAATAGCCCCAAACTATGGCTTTAACAAATCTAGTTCAAGTCTCACATCTTCCACTTTCTAGCTGTATGGCCTTGGCAATATTCCTTAGCATCTCTGAGCCTCTGAAAAATGGGAATAAAAATACCTGTCTCAGAAGATCAGTTTGAGGCTGAAGTGAGGGAATGTAAAGTGCAGGCTGACACCTAATAAGCACTTGATAAATGTCACAGTGGTAACACTCACCAGGATCATTATTATTATCAGTTCACGTGGTATGACTAATGCACTACTGACATGGTCCTGTTTGTCCCTAGACTCTCAGGCTCCAGAAAAAAAAAATCTTAAGGGTGAACTGGGTCTAGACAAATCTCCCTGCTTGCCTTGAAGAACACAATGTGCCTTTTGGAAAATGATAAACTCTCCCCTGAACCTACAGCCTCTCTCAAGAAAAGCCCAAACAGTGATCGACAGTGGCATTTGCTGGCCTAATACCGAGTCAGCCTAGCTGTCCCGCATCAAATTTCTTTTGGTTAAACTCGTTTATTGAATCCCAGAGTGAGAAAGGCAAGCAATAACACAAGTGGAAGATGAAGCCATCTGTCTGGCTGGGGAACAAATGGGGAAGTGAGAAGAGTGGGCTCCACTGCATGAAGGGCACAGCCTCTGATGACAGATTCGTTAGGTCAGCCATCCCTGGAAAACGTTTCCCATCTACCCTCTGACTGTTCAGTACTGGAACATCTTAGTCATCTAACCACCCACTCTTCAGCCTCTTGGACTCAAAACTAGTTAGATGTAATGATAGTGTTAGGAGTTTAGGGCTAAAGGAAAATTCAGAGAGCCGTACAGTTTACATTTTCACAAAGGACGCAGAGTGAAACAGGATAAAGGCAACCTCTGTTGCAGCCCCTTGTTGCAAGTGAGGCTAAAATGAAGCTCAGCCTCGGGCAGCCTTCCATGTACCCATTGATGTAGAAAAGCATGATCCCTTGCCTGGAAAATCCCATGGGCGGAGGAGCCTGGTAGGCTGCAGTCCATGGGGTCGTGAAGAGTCGGACACGACTGAGCAAATTCACTTTCACTTTTCACTTTCACACATTGGAGAATGCAATGGCAACCCACTCCAGTGTTCTTGCCTGGAGAATCCCAGGGACGGGGGAGCCTGGTGGGCTGCCATCTATGGGGTCGCACAGAGTCGGACACGACTGAAGCGACTTAGCAGTAGCAGCAGCAATGTCAGATTATCTCGGTTTCAGATTCCTCTGAGTCACTTCCAGCTGGATGACTGTGAGCCAGGCTCTGCCTCTTCTTTGAAAGGACATTTTATACTCCTTCCATATAAAATGGGGGCTGATTATGAGGAATAAATGAAGGAATTTTTAATAAAAGAAAATCAAAATGACCAAAATGGCCACAATTGTCAGAGACCTGATGATTCTAGACGGACTGATCCTGAAGAGTGTTACCTCTGGAAGTTCAAGGACACAAAAGCAACACACTGTATCTGCAAAGAGGGTCTTGGTTCTCTCCAGCCAGGGCCCAGAGGGATGCCTTCTTCCCTTTGAACTAAGGTCTGAAACTCTTGAGGTCAAAGAGTGGAATCTGTTTTCTCACAGATTGTGTGTTCAGTTACTAAGGGATTATTTGAAAGGCAGTGATGGAAATAGCTTAGTCCAAGCAGTCTTTGTGGGAAGGAGGTGCTGGAGAGCAGGGTAGGTCCAAGAGAGGGTGTGAGATGGAGTGTGGTGCTCCAGCTCTGAGAGAGTCCAGTGTGGAGGGCATCGGAGCCATCACTTATCACCTATGTGCCAATGCGTTAATTAATCTTCACATTCTTGAACCTTGACCTTTTTCTTGGATCCTGACCTCTGAAATCCTGATTTGAACCCATTTTCTAGGATTTGGCTTCTTTTATTCAAAAAGTAATTATTAAGCACCCACTGAATGCCTAGGCATAGGAGATACATGATTTGGCCAAAAATTTCGTTTGGGTTTTTTCAGTAAAGTGTGTAACAGAAAAACCTGAAAGAACTTTTTAGCCAACCTAATAAAAACAAGCAGGCTGCCAGCTGGCCTTCTAAAGATAACAAACAATAGCTAAGGAGAGGTACACGTGAATGAATAATCAAGACAGCCTTGGTGATGAGCTCTATAAAGAAAATAAACCCAGGTTAGGAGACAAGTGACTAGATTTGAGGTGACCTCCAGACAGAGTCGAAGAAAGCGCCTCTGAGGAGATGGCATTGGAGATGAGCTCTAAAGGGAGAGAAAGAGACAAATATGCAATGATTTGTAGAATTATCCAGGTGGAATCAACAGCCTGAACTAAGGATATCCTTGATTGCTTCTTACTTTTGATTTGAGCACAATTTACTGAAATCTGATTGTCTGATTTCTTCCTGTTTAGGGAAGTGTTTTAGACTCTACTTATGGAGACCATTTGTTCATTCATTCATTCATCCATGCACCCAATTATTTATTAAGCACTTCCTAGTTGCCAAACACTAGAAATAAATAGTGAGTAGGTCAGACATGAGTTCCCATTCAAATAGAAACTGAGTTTACAGAGACTATCCTCAAAGTATGTCCGTGGCTAATGCCCCAGATACTAGTTTCTTGGAAGGATGTTTCAGAGCCCCTACCTTAGACATAGCTTATTTTTGAGGAAGTCAAAAATTTTTGAGCCATGGATGGGGAACACATGTATACCTGTGGCGGATTCATTTTGATATTTGGCAAAACTAATACAATTATGTAAAGTTTAAAAATAAAAAAAATAAAAAAAAAAGAATCCCAAAACTTGATTGCTGATGGATGTTGGGAAAACACTGTACCTTGAGGTCAGAAAGAACTTGGCTTCAAATCCTAGTGCTTTCACTGACCAGCTGTGAGTCCTTGGCAAAGTTACTTCACCTCTCTGAGTCTTAGTTTTCCCGACTGTAGTATCTAGTCCAGGGTTCAGCACCGAGCAGGAGCTTCATAAATGATTAAGGTAACACTTTCACCCAGTTTTGCTGCCTTTTTGAGTAAGTAAATTATACTTTTTGTTCCCTGAGAGAGCAAAACTGTGTAGAAATGGAGGTTTTTTTTTTTTTTAATAAACCTAGTTTAATCTGACTTTTACAAAGAGACTATCAGATCCCCTTAAAATCCAAAGAGGATATTTAGCCCAAAGGTATCTATACCACTTTCTAGATTAAGACATTCTTTCTCAACAGAGCTTATCTAAGTGGTCCCTTTCTGAAAACCTGGATTCTCCAGTTGCCTGTACAATAGCATTAGTTAAATAATTATCTAATATATACATGTATGGGATGTAGTCAAGCTATTATTCCCAAACTTTGGGGACTGTCTTGTCAAATTCATGCAAATATCCAGAAACAAACAAACAAACAAACAAAAATGCTGTGTCTTAGCCTTTGGTGGAAACGGAAAATGAAATTGATCGATGTTGAATTATACCTTACTCTCTATGCCCTACCAAATATGGAATCCAGAAACGACTGCTTAATGTTAACCCCCACACAATAAGCCACTTCTCAGAACAGTTTATCTCTCATTATAAAAGGAAACAGATGTTGGCATTCCTATCTGTCACACATCCTACATCTGCCAAGTCCCTCCATGAGTTGGTGCAGGGAGACCCCCAGGGGAGAATTACTTACTGGGTTTCTCAGTCACCTCCTAGAATAAGGATCAGTGGGAGAAACAGAGAGGTATTGTATGAAGGTCAATTTCTAGCTATGTCATGCACCAGCCCATAACTGGCAGCAGGGAGCCACACTGCTGATTTGTACCAAAGGCCCTGGGAGTTACTCAGCTGTATTAAACTATTAGGAGCAAGAATAAAAATCGAAACAGATCACATCCATTTGAGGTGAGCTGTTCAAAATGCGTTCACTGGGAGTGTTAAATTCAATATAGATGACAAGGTCGGATGAGACCCACTGCCTTATTCCAAGCAGATTAACGTTCAAGTGCTCACCACAGGATATCACTGCACACTTCATTAGATTACACTTCTCACCTGAAACAATAACTGTTAAATTCCAAACTCCATCTGAGTCTTGGAAATTGTGCCTCAGAGATACCTTAACCTTGGGACGGGCAGCTGAATGGGAATTGATCTGTCGTCTTTTAGAACTGGCAAGAGCTAAGAGTTCACAGATTGACACTCACATGACATATTCTGAATTCTGCAGTTATTTCAGCTTAACAAGAGACTTGTACAGTTCTGTCTGGCCCAAATTGCTGCAGCCCTATAAAATATTATATTGGAATCACACTCCCAAATAGGACACTGCCTTCGCTGTGGAAGGTTGTTTACATTGAAATTATGTCTGCCTGGTGACCCTCTGGCCAAATTTGTCATCAGCTCACTTTGGCCAAAATTCATTTTTATTTGCACCATTTTGAGGTCATGAAGTTTAACCTGACCAGTGAGAATTTTCAACCCTTTCAGGTCTGTGTTTCAACTTCATCTTTCTGTGCCTTGTTCTTACAGGCTGAGGGCTTATGTTCCTTGATCAATCTTGTGCTTTCATAAAGTGACAATGTTTTACCCAGATGTTATTTTTCACCTCCCTAACCCTCCAAGAGGTTATCTATCTTCCGTACCGAAGAAATATCTTCATGATTACAGCTGGCATTCAGTCTTTGCTTTAGAGAATGAACTCACTCATTCATTTAATTAATATTTCAGTTGAGTACCTACTATGTGCCAGGCATTGTTTTAGATCCTACAGTTGCAGTGATAATACTGAGAGAATCTTTGGAACTCACATACTACTCAGAGTGAAAGATGAAAAAGTCTTTCTAAGAGGTGACATTTGTGAGAGATCTGAAAAGATCTGGGGGAAGAATATTCCAGACAGCTGGGACACCAAATGCCAGCCTCTGGGAGTGGGAATAAGCTTGGTTGGTTAGAAAAACAAAAAGTACTAATGCAAAAAGGATGAGGACCCAGAGGTAGGTGACCTTTCCAGCCCCGAGCAGGCATTTAGGATTTTATTCTCTGAATGATGGAAAGTCATCATAGGGCTTTAGGAGGAGAAGGACGTGATCAGCTTTAATGTTTTTAATTAAATTTTGGCTCATAGGTAGCAAATAGATCTATGGCTTATGCCTAATACATTGTTGTTGTTCTTCAATTGCTAAGTCATGTCCAACTCTTTGCGACCCCATGGACAGGAGCACACCAGTCTCCCCTGTCCTTCACTGTCTCCTGGCGTTTGCTTAAATTCATGTCCATTGAATCATTGATGCTATCTAACTATCTTATCCTCTGCCTCCCCCTTCTCCTTTTGGCTTTAATTTTTCCCAGTATAAGGATCTTTTCCAATGAGTTGACTCTTCACATCAGGTGGCCAAAGTATTCGAACTTGAGTATCAGTTCTTCTAATGAATATTCAGGGTTGCTTTCCTTTAGGATTGACTGGTTGATATTCTTGCAGTCAAAGGGACTCTCAAGAGTCTTCTCCAACACCACAAAAAGCATCAATTCTTCAGTGCTCAGACTTCTTTCTGGTCCAACTCACATCCATACATGACTACTGGAAAAACCATAGCTTGGACTACATGAACCTTGATCGACAAAGTGATGTTTCTGCTTTCTTAATATGCTGTCTAGGTTTGTCATAGCTTTCCTTCCAAGGAGCAAGTATCTTTTAATTTTGTGGCCGCTTTCACCATATGCAGTGATTTTTTGAGATCAAGAAAATAAAACCTATCACTGCCTAATATATGATAGCTTAATAAAGTGGTCTTTGGTGATTGCATAGTTCTGAGTTCAAATTCCAGTTCTGCCATTTACTAGCTCACCTTAGACAGGTTATTTAATTTCTTGCCTTAAACCCTTCATGGCAGCAGACACATGCTAATACCTGCCTTCTTAAGTAAGATCATATACATGTCTAGTACATAGGAAATCACGATATATGGTAAAGATTATTTATTCATTGACAAATTCATTTGTTTGTCTATTCTTCAATATATATTCAACAACTGATACTCTGCCTCTTCGAAATCATGCATATAGCAACATTTTTATTTAGCTGCGTATGTTGTTTTTTTTTTTAGCATTTGACTTCCTGTGATCACTCTCCCAACTTTGTAATACAAAGAAGTTCCACACTGGCCATTCCTCCATACTTTTGTGCTTCCTCAAATCACAAACCCTCCAGTGAATCTGGAGCATTCCACATATAAGCACATAGATGGTAGATTCCCATTCACTGGGTAAATACTGAGCTGTTCTCCCTATAATATTTGAGGGATAAGGTTTTGTGGTGCTACGTGAGTGATCCTCAACCTTTAAAATACCAGAAATTTTGGCCACATATTAAAGCAGTTAAGAGATTGAAGGCAGTAGTTAATGAATCCGTTATACCCACAGTACAGTTCTTTAAAACAGGGTAACATTTCAGTGTGTGATCATCATTGTTTTTCTCCTCTTTGTTGATTGCTGTCAACCCAATGCAGACTGTTTACTTCCTTGACTAAACTCCCTAATATACCCACAATGTAAAATTGTTGAGTATTCTCAGAAACCGGAGCTCTTTTCCCCATGCTGACATGATATCATGACTAGACTCTTCTGACTGTCAGCAGGTATTCTCTACTGATAGAGCTGCCTCAATCTCAGCACAGCCTCACATCTGACGAAATCACTGTAATAATTAATATGAACCCTCAGTTGTAGAAGACATTAATACATATTGTTCAAAATGTGAAGGCAAAACATGAAGGATTCACAGCACCCTAGTAAATTTGTGACACCCCTTTGCTAACCACGGAAACAAGGACTGTCACTGGACTCCTAATTTTTATTTCAAACAGCAGTAACTGCTCCTGGGATCATACCACATAGACTGATATTAGTACACAAATTCCCAGCCTAGCATTTGGTTAAAATTTTCCAAAGTCAAAGAGGGCTCTGATATTTCCTGAGAACTGTGTCCTAACTCATTGTGTCCAGACAGGTCTGTGACTTATGAAAGATTTCTCAGAATGACACTTCTTACAAATTTAGACTAATGGACACATCCAAAATTCTAATGCTGAGAGCATGTCAAAGTCTAAAGTTGAGAGGCCCTATGAAGAGTGTTTCCAGATGCCACATCTGGATTTTAAGATTATTACATGACATTACTCTGATTAAATGCTTATTAAAATTTGAGAAGCCATAAGGAAGAAACAAAGGTCTCTATGTAGACATCTGGACATTCAAACCCTCAGCAGTTAGCATAACTAGAAAATCCTTAGCAGTAGATGAGTGTGAAAAACCTCTAAAATGCCTTTCCTTGTTCAGCATTTGAGCCAATTTCCCACTAAAATTATCTGTTTGAGGAGATGATATAGAAGAATCTGAATACAAGGGGAGTGGAGGGCCAATAAAAAGTTAGATCTAAATTCAGCTTGTAAATTAAATCCATGCAAGCTCCATCTCTATTGTAACTCCTCTTTTACCTGCTAAACCCAGAAAAATTTTATAAAAATAAAGTCTATCTATTTAACGTTCTCTATTGCCCTTGCATTTCTTTAGTATTCCAGGTGGAATGCCAGAGCCTGGGGATGTACTCACAGTAAAAACATACATTGAGAGTCTTTTTAAAATTGATTTATAATTGGCATACAGTATTATATTAGTTTCAGGTGTACAGCATAGTGATTTAGTATTTTTGTACGTTACAAACTGATCACCACACTAAATCTAGTTACCATCTATCAGTATACAAGGTTATTACAATATTATTGATTCTATATGTTGTACATTACATCTCCATAACATACTTATAACTGAAAATTTGTATCTTTTAACCCCCTTTACCTATCTTGCCCAACCCTCTGCCACTCTCCCCTCTGACAATGATCAATTTGTTCTCTGTATCTATGTGTCCCTTTCTGTCTTGTCTAGTTTTTTGAGATTCCACATATCAGTATGATCATGTATTGTCTTTCTCTGATTTGTTTCATTTATCCCCTGGATCCATCTGTGTTGTCACAAATGGCAAGATTGAATTCTCTTTTATAGTAAATAGTATCGCATTGCATATATATCAGATCTTCTCTATTTACACTTAAGTTGCTTCCATTTCTTAGCTACTGTAAATAATACTGGAGTGAATAGTGGAGTACAACTTTCTTTTTTGAATTAGTGTTTTTGTCTTCTCATAAAACCCAGAAGTGGAATTGCTGGGTTGCTTGGTAGTTCTATTTTTAATTTTTGAGGGAACCTCTCTACTGTTTTATTGGATGGACTGTACCAATTTACATTCCCACCAACAGTAAAAGAGGGTTCCCTTTTCTCCACATCCTCACGGACCCTGGTTATTTGTTGTGTTTTAATAGCTATTTGACAATAGCTTGTTGTCTTAATAGCTATTCTGACAGGTGTGAGGTGATACCTAATTGTGCTTTTGATTTGCATTTCCCTGATAATTAGTGATGTTGAGCAATCAGTATGTCTTCTTTGGAAAAATGTTGACTCGCGTCCTCTGCCCATTTTTTAATCAGATTGTTTGTTTTTTTATATCAAGTTGTATGAATTTGTTTTTTGATATTGAGTTGTATGAATTCTTTATATAGTTTGGATATCAAACCCTTAAGGATAATATCATTTGTCAGTATCTCCTCTCAATCTGTATGTTGCCTTTTCATTTTGTTGATAGTTTCCTTTGCTCCATAAAGCTTTTAGTTCAGTGTAGTCACTGAACTTTGTTTATTTTTGCTTTGTTTCCCTTGCCTGAAAAGACAGATTCAAAACAGATATTTCTAGGATTAATGTCAGAGAGCTTACTGCCTATGTTTACTTCTAGGAATGTTATGGTTTCCAGTCTTAAATACATTTAAGTCTTTAATCCATTTTGTTTATTTTTGTATATGGTGTAAGAAAGTAGTCGAGTTTCGTTCTTTTGCTTGTAGCTGTAGCTTTCCCAGTACCATTTATGGAAAAGACTGTTTCCCTCATTGTATATCCATTGTTGTAGATTACTTGGTCATGTAAGTGTTGGTTTATTTCTGGCCTCTCCAATTTGCCCATGGATCTATATGCCTGGGTTTTTTGTTTTGTTTTGGTTTTGGGGGTTTTTTTGCCAGTACCAACCGGTTTTGATTACTATAGTTTTGCAGTAGCGTGGTACCTCCAAATTTTTTTCTTCTTTCTCAGAATTGCTGTGGTTGTTTGTAGTCTTTTGTAGTTTCATACCAATTTTAGGATTATTTGTTTGGGTTCTATTAAAAATGCCATGAATATCTTGATAGGGACTGCATGGACTCGATAGACTGCTTTGGGTAGTATGTACATTTTAACAATGTCAGTTCTTCCAGTTCATGAATACAGAATATCAGTCTCTTTTTTTGTATCATCTTCAGTTTCTTTCATCAGTTTCATATAGTTTTCAGAATACTTGGTTAAATTTATCCCTAAGTATTTTACTCTTTTTTGATGCAGTTTTATTTTTTGATGCAATTTTAAATGGGATTTTTTTTTTTGCCTTCTCTTTCTGATAGTTCATTATTAGCATATAGAAATGCAGTAGATTTCTGTAAACTATTTTGTATCCTACAAGTTCACTGAATTTATGTATTGGATCTAGGAGTTTTTTGGTGGAGTCTGAAGGATATTCTATTTATAGGACTGTGTCATCTGCAAATAGTGACAGTTTTATAGAAGTGGGTATCTTTATATTTTTCCTGATCTTAGAGGGAAAGCTTTCAGCTTTTCACTGTTGAATTTGATGTTAGCTGTGGATTTATCATATACAGCCTTTATTTATGTTGAGGTACATTCCCTTTATATCTACTTGTTGAGAGTATTTATCATAAATGAATATTGAAATTTTTCATATGCTTTTTCTTTATCAAGATGATCGTATGATTTTTATCCTTTGTTTTGTTAATGTAGCATATTGTATTGATTGATTTGCACATGTTAAATCATCTGCCTCTCCAAAAGAATCCCACTTGATCATAGTTTATGACTCTTTTTAATGTACTGTTGAATTTAATTCGCTAAAATTTTGCTGAAGACTTTTGCATCTGTGTTCATCAGGGATATTGGCCTGTAATTTTATCTTTTTGTCATTTCTTTGCCTTAGTTTTATTTGGAACCCTTGTGGCTTCCTTGATGTGGATATCTATTTCCTTTCCTGGAATAGGGATATTTTCAGGCATTCTTTCTTCAACTAATTTTTCTGGCCCTTTCTGGCTTTTCTTCTGGGAACTTTATAATGTGAATATTATTCCACTTGATGTTGTCCCAGAGGTCCCTTAAGATACCCTCACTTTTTAGAATTCATTTTCTACTTTGCTGCTTTGTCTGGGTGATTTCCATTGCTTTGTCTTCTAGCTTGCTGATTCATGCTTGTGTTTCTTCCATTTTGCTAATGAACCCTTCTAGGGTATTTTCCAGTTCAGTTAAAACTTTTGTGTGCTGCTTTCCTGTATATTTCTTTGTTGAGGTTGTCTCTGTGATCATCCATTCTTCTCCTGAGATTGGTGAGCATCTTTATGACCATTGCTTTGATCTCTTTATCAAGTACATGGCTTATCTCTATTTCATTAAGGTCTTTTTTGGGGGATTTGTCTTGAACTTTGGTTTGAAACATATTCCTCTGTCTCCTCTGTGTTAGGTCAAATGGTTTCCTCCCTCAGTCGTAAAGGAATTGTTTTGATAGGAGCTGTTCCATGTGGCCTAGAAGCACAGTTTGACCTGGCCACCAGAGCTATGGTGTGGACTGTGCTGTGCCCACTAGCTTGATAGGGCTGTGGCTGCTGCACAGGGAGGGTGGGGCTCAGGGTGCTCCCCTGGTCTTGTTGTGGCTCGGCCACTAAAGGGAGAGGGCTGGGTTTTGAGCTGCTTGCCCATCCCAGTTGTGGCTTGTCTGCTGCAAGGAAGAGTGAGGCTTAGGGCATTCAGCCTGGATGGTTGTGAACTGGTTGCTGCCCATGCATGGCAAGTCTCAGAGTGCTTGCCTAACCCTGTGGCAGCTCAGCTGCTGTGTAGAGAGAGTGGATTCAGAGGACTGGGGGCCAACCTTTTTGTTAGCAAAAAAATGCTTACTTTAATAGTAGATGCTCTCTGCCTTTCCTACCACTTCTTCCCTTTGCAGACTTCTGATAATTCAGATTATGAATTTTAGCTTTAGCTAGTTTTACAGCTAGTTTTAGCTTTAAACTAGAAAAGAAGCAATGCTCTCTTATTCCCTCAGCAAAACTAGGCCATTCTATTAGCTCAAAGTCCACTCCATATTTTCTGATATAAGCCGTGGAAGTCAGGGGTGTAAACAAAATAAGGCCACCATACAAATGTTCTTGAGACCCTTCTCGATACTTCATAGCATGATGAAATGGAAAGACTGTGGGCTATAGACTGAGATGGACTTTGATTTGAAACTTAATTCTGTATTATTACAGTTATGTAATTTTGCACAAATCACTAAACCTCTTTTTACCTCCACTTCCTCATTTGTGAAAATGTCACATGGTTTTTGTAATGAATAAGCAAATCAACATATATGATCAACCTTGTTATCAAACATGACACTCAGTAGGCAATCAGTTAAATAGTAGTTGCTTTGTCATTATTGGTGTAGCTTCTATTTTTGCTGCTGTTCTTACCAATAACATATCTGGCCCGTTCTACCCCCTGAGGAAACATTAGCTCTTATCTATTAAGCCCTTTTTACTCACAGCCGTCTTTGCCTTCTCTCCTTTCCAGCCTACTCCATGAGGTGCCCAGCTGGCTTCCTGGTGCAATCCTAGCCTTTGTTCCAGCCTTCCCACTAGCCTGCCTTTCTAGATAGATGAACTGGAGCAGAAATAAGGAGGCAATGTTCTTTCTTTCTATCATATACCTAAAGGAATTTGTTTTAGTCTTTTGAGAACATTCAACTCTCCCTCCAGCTCAAAGTAACTCTCAATGAGAGAAATCATTCATGGGATACCTGGGGAGTCTACTGAACATCAAAGCCAGACCAAACTACAGCTGGTCCCCTCCACAATCCTTTCAAGAATAGGAAAACAGCAACTGAAGAACTAGAATGAGGGGATAGACAGTGGGGGGACCCAGTAAAAACCTGCCATGGCATTTACATAACACAGACAGGCTGAACTCAAACCATCATTTCAAAGAAATTCCAACCTAAGACAAATTCTCTGCCACAGAAGCAGCAAATTTTCGTATCTTAAACTTCTTGTCATTCTCATATGAAACCTGCAAGTCCATATTAAGAGACCGTTGTCTGGAAATTGGAAGCGTTAGAAATGATGAATAAAGTTACCTTAAGGGAAGTCTCTGAGCCCAAGTTGGCTTTTCTTTTTCTCCTGTTTAGTTTATCTTGTAGGCGTGTTAAGAATGGATTGCTGGCTTTTAAATGTAGGTTATTATTTGGCTGTTTATTCAGAAGTTGCTATTTTGGACTCCCTGTGAGTTTCTGGCTTTCTGATAGGAAATTTAATAGCTCATTAAATCGTTTACCCAGTCATTCCCCCCCAACCAGGCTTACTTTTTGCTGTTGTAATGTGTGATGCAAAATTTGGAGATGTACCCTCGTGTTAACAAATAATGCTGGATAAAGAACCATACTCAGCCCACAACACAGGGAAGCTGTTGTTTTTTTGCCTTTTTTTTTAATAGTGTAAATTGAGTTCATAAGAAGTGTACGAACCATTACTGAAACAGTGGTGTAACATTTCCAAACTTCTTTTATATGTGTGATCTTGTTTAATTTTCACAGGGTAGAAAAGTATTCTTCCATTGAAAAATAGCTTTTGTAGTTCCTACTAAGTGCCTGACATTGTGCTAAAATGGTGGGTCTGCAATTCTAGGTAGCATCATGTCTTTCTTCATTCTCAAATGAGGAACCTGGTTTCAGGAACATTGAGTGACTTTGCTAAGGTCCCCAGCTAGTGAGAAGTACCAGATTCTCTGATTTCAAACCCCACGTTGATTTCCACAGAAATTTAGAGCTGAGTGGGGCCTTGCAGATTACATAATTCAATATTTTTATTTTATACATGAGAGAAATAAGTATTCTGCCCAAGTTACATTTAACAAATAGTTGAATGAGGATGGGAACTTACATCCCCCAACACCTAGTGCATTGTTCTTACCCAAAGGATAGCTTTAAATATATTGTATAATTTTAGTATTAGTCATTCAGTTATATCTGACTCTTTGTGACCCTATGAACTGTAGCTTGCCAAGCTCCTCATCCATGGACTTCTCCAGGCAAGAATGCTGGAGTGGGTAGCCATGTCCTTCTCCAGGGGATCTTCCTGACCCAGGATTGAACTTGAGTCTCCTGCGCTGGAAGCAGGATTCTTCACTGTCTGAGCCACCAGGGAAGCCCCAGCCACCAGGAGAGTGGTCATATTCAAAAACCTACACTCTTTACTAGAGAACATTCTCTAGAATTCTTTCTCCAACTTACATTTCCTTGGAGGAAATGATCTTACAATATAGCTGAAAATAACAGATGTGATGATAATTAATGTGGCTTGGCACATGGCAGTAGCTTAATAATAAGCTGTTAGCTGAATACACTAATGGCCTATGAGAGCCTTTCAAAAGTCATGTTATTTATGTGTTAGTTCTGGCCTCCATTTAGATCTCTGGAAAGCAAGCACTTATCTATCTTTGTTACTCCCACAGTACCTCACATGGTCCCTGACACAAACCATATGCTCAGCAGCATTTATAAAAGAACCATCCCTTAAAGAAAGAGAACTCAGTATTATTACTAATACCAAGGAACAGGTATTTGACAGAGGCTGCTGACCTTCTCAGTCCAACCAGAATAGTTTTCTATCTCCCTGCCTTCCTGGTTAAGCCAGCTAATGTGCCTCTATAGCTTTGTTGAGTTTCAATTTGTGTTTAAATCTGTGTTTGTGAAAGTTATTTTAACTCCGGTGTCATCAAGTTGGAAAAAAGTTCTTACCAGCCCTTGCACAGGAGTCTCCAAAAAAATCAGCAACTTAACTGATGATGGCGTCCATGGAAATTAGATGTCTTAAGAAACTTAAACATAGGTCAAGGAAGAAAAGAATAAAAGTGACAATGACACCCATTTGGCCGCTGGCCATCATCCTCTGGATAGTAGGTACTTCACTACTGCAGTTTTATATCTAGAATTCTTAATGGAATAGTAGGATACAGGATGAGTGGTTCCATCCTGAAGGTATCAGTGTAGTAATTGCAGCAGAAGACCCTACCTCCCTTGAAAAGTATTCTGCCACAAAAAGAGCTTGAGGGAATTGTACACATGGGTGACAGAAGCAGAAGAAAGCCAGGACAAGCTGCCTGCTAGGTGGATTTGGGCAGAGGGCGGCACGCCCTGGCAAGCTGAGTAGAAGCTTTGGGCTGTTCTTGTGTGTGGTCCACAGCCCAGCAGCACCTGTTTAACATGAGAGGGTGGGAGAAATGCAGAATCTCTGTCCTCTCTCCAAAACTATGAAATCAGTATCTGTATGTTAGCAAGGTCCCTCCAGTGATTTCATGCACATTTATCTTCATGTAACGGAGTGAGATACAGAAGAGAGAAAAGCAGAGACAGAGGTATATCCAGTTGTCATGTCTAATGAAAATCCCACGCCAGCCACTCCCCTCCAGTCAGTGTCCTTAAGAAAGAGGTCTAAGAAAAGACCATAAGGTTGGCAGAACTTGAGATTTGTTCTTCCTGTTGGTGTATCCTGTGTCATGAGAGCCAAGCAGAGTTCCTCTACCAGGATGACTTGGAAATAAAGGCTTTCATAAGGATTTCACAGAACTCCAAAGTGAAAGCAAGTAACATATACAGTGTGTGTTAGTCGCTCAGTCATGTCCAACTCTTTGTGACCTCCTGGACTGTAGCCCACCAGGCTCCTCTGTCCATGGAATTCTCCTAGCAAGAATACTGGAGTGGGTAGCTATTTCCTTCTCCAGGGGATGTTCCCAACCCAAGGATCGAACCTAGGTCTCCTGCATTGCAGGAGTAACATATTGTTCCATAATAATTCCTTCAGCCAAAGACTGTAAATGCCATCTGTAAGACACAGTGAGAGGAGGAGGCCTGAGAAAGCTTATCACTTCATACTTCAAAGATAAGAGAATAAACTCCTTGGGACCCAATAATAAGACTTCAAAAGTATAAGTTCCTGGATAGGAAAACTAACTTTTATTCACCTTTCATACCTGTACCTTTGCTTACTGTGGACTATAACTGACTTGCAGAACTGAATACGTGAATAAAAGAGAAAATCTAATTCAGTTGTCTGGGAGGGAAAGAGAACCCAGAAAATTTATTATGCATTGTCTGACCATTGTAAGGGATCTATTTTTGTATACCTGAGACTGGTATTTGGGGAGAAGTTCTAGATTTACAATCTGCTTTAGTTCATTCAAACTCTATTTTGACATTGAACTTTAAAAGTTTTGAAACTGTTCTTCAGTACCAACAGGTAACCTCTTAATTTCCAATGACTCCATCCACTAATAAATTTTTCCATAAAGGAATCTATAATCTGACCAATAAAATGAGCATTCCATTTTCTTGGGAGGAGCAATGGAAAGAGTGATAAAGAAAGTTGATGAGCTCTTACAGCATGCAGGGCGATCCTCATACAAGTAGGCTTAATGGGGAAAATGAGATCCACAGGGCATTGCAGGGGTGTGTGTGTGTGTAGGGAAATTACACAAGAGACTGAGAAATAGACGAGTATCTGTTGGTTCCAGACCCCTAAGAAATCCTTCAGAGTCTTGGTCACAGCTTTAAATCTTCCCCAGGCAGAGGGGAAAATAATGCCTCCTAAGTGTAGTTTCATAGACTGGTAAGCCTTTATCACTTTCCCAGTGTAGTTTCTCCACTCCCAGTTGAGTGAGGAGCTGCCCAAGGAAGCATCTCCCTTCCTCAAAAGGATCCTTACACTTAGATATATAAATTCCCATTATCCCAATTAGCATAATTTCCCCTTCTATTAAGGTTTTTGAGATGAAGTCTTAAATGCTGCTTTGAAACTTTGAGGAGTAGCAATCACCTTAAACATAGAGTTGTTTTTCCTCTCAATTCACCTCTTGAGACATTTAAACCCTACAAAAAGAAAAAAAAGAAACTCTTTGAGTTTTAATGTTATAATATGCTAGTAATAAGCAACTTCAAAAATAAGACAGTGCTTATTTAAAAGAAATCTAGTTTGTAATAGATTTAAATATTCTCTTCCCACCCACACAACCCCAGATGGCTAATGTGCTGGCTGCTCAATTTTGGGGTTCATGGGGTCATGAGTGTCTTAACAAGTTATGGGGTTTCATTACTTAGTCAAAAAAATTAAACTATGCTTATACAGAATATATCTGACATAATATCTTTTCATATGTTTCCTGAAATCACCCTCCAAAATAGGCAGAAACATATGAATAATTTTGTTTATAAATGAGAAAATTGAGCTCTGTGAAAGATTAAGTGATTGCCCAAAATAGCATATCTGGGATTATAATGCATGACTCATATGCTGGCATTATTTCCCTACTGAAAAACTGCCTCTTGTGCTTCCAGGAAAAGAACATTTCTCTGAATTCTGTATCATGTGTTGTTGTAAACCATGACAGCCAAAACATCTCTTAATGCATGTGATGTTTTGCTCTGAGTAAAAAAAAAAAAAATCCCATCTTTGTAAATTATCTTCACTATTTCACCTGTACCTCCTTAATAACAAGTGAGAGAGTTTTTCAAAGGCCATACACGAATATCAGAAGGGATGAGGCCAGGGGCCCACACAAGGCCAAGTTCTTAGTAGAGCTGGCTCCTCTCCAAGGTGCTGATCTGAGATGTCCACAAAAGTAGCTCTGGTTCATATGTCTTGCAGAGTATAGCATTGTATCTGTTTTCGTACATTCATTTTATAACCGTGTACTGGGTGTCTGCTATGCATCGTAGCAATACATCAGAAAAAAAAAATAAAGGCTGGATCCCAGTGAGGCATATAAAGTGACAAGAATCTCAGTTCCTGAGTAAACATAGGGTGGCTTCAAAGAACACGCGCATTTTATCTAAGTTTCGGAAAATATGTAGCATTTGGGTTGAAAGTTGAGGCATCCTGTGTGGAAGAATAATATCCATGCAAAAGCATGGAGATAGGAAATCTTGTGAGGAGTAGTATTGAGCTGGAGAGTTAAATAAAATAAGATACAAAGTCGAAGATGTGGGCAAGTGCTGAATTTATACAGAAAACTTGTTGAACCTCTGAGCTTTCCAGTAATGTCATTTTGGGGAAATGAGTTATACAATGGATTATATTCTGTGTATTATTGAATTTCTTTGAGGTACTATCAAGGCAATCCTCTCATGCTGCCAGTGAGGTGATGGAGTATAGTGACAAGGACTTGGGAGGAGAAGGATCCAGGTTTACATCACGGCTCTGCCATTTCCAACTGTTTGGTTTTGGACAAGTTACTGAACTTCACTACAAGTGTCTACTAATTGATAAAAAATAGGATTATAATAATTTAGTCAAGTTATATCAACCTTCTAATGCTTATGAATAAATGAAGATATTACCTGCTTAATGAGTTTAGAAAGAGAATTATGCTAGGTAATATCTCTAATGCATCTTGCCCATACATTGCCAATATTCAATATATGTGTTTGCACTTCACTGAATTCCCCTATCTATGCACTAGGATTTTATAGACTGGAATTTTTTTTTTTTGCATATTCCATCCCTAATGATTTTATACCCTATCATTTGGATTATTTCAAAAATGCTTTAGTTTATTTGAGTGTATTTGAGTTTTCTTTACCTCACAAATCTGCTTTATCAGATGTAAACATTCTCTGATCCAAATATTCAAGAAAGCCTATGCCAGGGATGTATGAATGTGTATGTAATAGAAATAGAAAAAGATAAAGATAAAACTGATGGAAGATACTCAAGGTAGACAATGCTCTGTGGTCCCTTCCCACTGGACCTGGTTTCACCTGGAGAAGCTACATTAATGGCATTTTCTGAATCATTTACTTGAGCTTCCATCTTTCCCATTCAGGAAGAGCCGGTGAAATAACTTTTGTTCTTAGAGTCTTACTCTAATGGCTGGTTGTAATGGCAAAGAGACAGCTGCAGTCTCTTCCAGAGCTCAGAATTTCTAGGATGTCTCTCCCTACTTCTTTTCATCAGAAAAGAATCAGCTTTTTAAAAGTCCCTCCCTGCAATGGAAATCCAGACATAGAGAAAAGACTTGTGGACATAGTCAGGGAAAGGAGAGGGTGGGATGAATTGAGACAGCAGCATTGAAACATACACATTGTTGCTGCTGCTGCTGCTGCTAAGTCGCTTCAGTCATGTCCAACTCTGTGCAACCCCAGAGACGGCAGCCCATCAGGCTCCCCCGTCCCTGGGATTCTCCAGGCAAGAACACTGGAGTGGGTTGCCATTTCCTTCTCCAATGCATGAAAGTGAAAAGTGAAAGTGAAGTCGCTCAGTCATGTCTGACTCTTAGCGACCCCATGGACTGTAGCCTACCAGGCTTCTCCGTCCATGGGATTTTCCAGGCAAGAGTACTGGAGTGGGTTGCCATTGCCTTCTCTGATACGTTACTATATACAAAATTAGATAGCCAGTGGAAATTTACTGTATGATGCAGGGAGCTTGAATCCGATACTCTGTGGTGACAACCTAAAGGGGTGGGATACAGTGGGAGGAGGGAGGGAGGCTCAAGAGGGACAGAGCATATGTATACCTATGGCTGACTCATGTTGTTATATGGCAGAAATCAACACAATCTTGTAAAGCAATTATCCTCCAATTAAAAAAAATTCCCTCTCCTAAAAGAATTCATCAGAATCTAGGAGGGCCTATCTGTCACTGGATTTCTTATTCCTAAAGCTCAAGCAGCAGACAGAGGAAATATTAGTGCATCAAATATTTTATCTTAATTAGGGAGACACAGTTAATAAATCACAGCAGTTATCTGGCTGTTCCCCATTGACCAGCACAAAGATGCAGGCTGGTTTTGTGATACGGAGCTAAAGCACACTTGCTACCTCCACACTGCACATTAGCACCAAGTTGGTTTATTATTCCAGTTGTCAATATTAGATCATCACAAACAACTTGAAGAATTATCTCCTACACACCTTCCACCTCCCTTAAAACAGCATCCCTTTCAAGTGAGTGCTGCGGAGACAGTCCTGGTCCTAAGCAGAGGCAATAGAATCCATTGCCAAGGTGCATCTCTTTGTTCATGGAGCCACCCAACATGCGGCATAAACTGCCACTCCATCACTCATTTAACAAGGAGGTATTGTGTGACTGCTGTCTGTCAAGTACTGTTTTAAGATCTAGCAATAAACCAAAAAATAGAAAAATTTCATCATTAGAGGAAGCTTACAGCCTAGCTAGAGAGAGAGATAAATATATCCATATCTATTGTTATATTGGGTGAGAACAAAGAAAAAATTGAATTAACAACCTGTCCATGGAAGCAGGAAGTGCTTGAGAGTGAGGCAGGGAGTTGTAATTTTTCACATCTCCTGTGGCCAGGGAAGGTCAAATGGAATGGGAAATATTTGAATAAAGACCACAGGGAAGCAGGAAAGGGAGCCATGCACATATTCAAGGGAAGAGCAATTCAGGTAGAGGAGGTGAAAAGTACCAAGGTCCTGAGACAGAAATAAACTTAGTGAGTTTGAAAAACAGGAGGAGAACCAGGTGGCTAGGGAAGAATGAAGTTGATGTGGTTAGAATAGGAGTTCAAGGTCAGACCATGTACGGCTTTGGAAGTCATAACAGGGACTTTTTTGTTCATCTCTGGTGATGTGAAAGCCACAGAAAGATTTTGAATGGAGGAGTGACAGGACAGGTCTTAGATTTTCAGAGGTTCACCCTGGCTCCTATGCATCTATTTTTAAAAGGCTTAGTGAGCATATACTTACTATCAGGCTTGAGGCCATGTACTAGGCACAGAAAGTTGAACAAAATCTGTTTTATTTTTCAATTCCTGGGCCTTACAGCAGCTATTTATACAAGATGTGGAAATGAGTAAATGTGTTACTTAATTCAATCCATAGGCAAAGACCATGGATTGTAAGTGAGGCTATAATTTTAGTCCAGTGCTGAGTGCCTCCACCATACCTGTATATTACCTTTTATTTGCTTTCTGGCGAACACATTTTTTACAGTCTCATCCATTACCTTCCCTAATCTGACAAACATTTCCTTTCTTATGGCTAAACGAGAACTAGTACACACTCAGCTAAAAGCAAGACACATTTAATCAGATTTCAAAAAGTCAGTTTCTCTCTCTAAAAAAAATTGAGTTATTCAATAGAGCCTTATCATTATTCGTCAACTATGGATAGCTTTATGGAGAAGCAAGCAAGTAAGGGGTGCTAAAATCACTTCCTCTCCCACTCCCCCACGAAACTGGCAGATACTATACGTGAGTCCTCAGGCAGAATAAACGTTCTCAGACCAATCTGGGGGTAACTGATATGGCAAAAAAATTATCAGAGCCCCATACCAGTCTCCCTAATAACTACCATGACACAAAGTCACTTCTTAGTGTTGTTGTGTCTATGACATATTTACAAATTCTGTGTTTGCAGGAGGGAAATAAGTGGATTTATTTTTCACATCTAGTGTATTAGTCAGCTTCTGCTGCATAACAAGTTACCACAAAGTCTCAGTGGCACATAAAAATTAGTAATTATTCTAGTTTAAGTTTCAGCAGATCTGGTAAGATTTGATTCAGAGGGTGGGTTGAGAGACAATGAGGGAAATCTGGTTCATTCTTTTTTTTCAATGTTTAGCTAGTATTTTATTTTAATATTTATTTTCCAGTTTTACTAAGTTCTAATTGACATAAAATTATATTAGTTTAAGTGTAAAACATAATGATTTGATGTATGCATATATTGCAAAATGATTACCACAATGAATATATTAATATATATCACCTCACATAGTTACAATTTTTTCTTATAATGACAGCTTTAAAAATCTACTCTTTTAGCAACTTTCACATATAAAATACAAGAATGTTAAAGTCATCATGATGTATGTTACATCTCCAGAACTTGTTTAACTTACAACTAAAACCCAGTTCATTCTAATGTGCATGGCAACTTTTTTTTAACCAACTCCCAGGGCCTGGCCTTTAAGTCCAAATTCTATTTATCCCTACTATTCATTGAACATCTGTGGTTTTACGGTTAGGAACTAGATACTTTACTCTGAAAAGATAAGAGAGATAGAAAGATATATAGATAGATAGACAAAAGATCTCTATCCATATCTTAAATAGATATGGAGATACAGCTAGAGAACAGAGAAAATGTTGTGGCTGACCCAGTGAGCTAATGAGCACTGAAGTAATATCTTATTCTTCTCCCATCATCTCCATGGTATCTATCTCCACAGTACCTAGAACAATGGTTAAACTGATTTAAAGTAGAATTCAGACATTGCTTCCAGTCCTGGCCATGTAACTTTTAACATTATCTTTGCCCTTCCTATAAAATGGGAGTAGCGTAGTGCCTCCTCAGCGGGTACCAGTGCATAAACAACTAATGGGTTAATTACACTTTGGTCAAGGCAGGTTCAGCAGCTAAGAGGTTGGTGATTGTGCTGCAGTTGATGTCGGTCATGGCCATAGCATCACATTTTCCGCATCCTAATGATGGGTAGTTCAAGGTGTTCAGAAAAGTGGATGCTAGGGAATGCTGCCTTGAGAGAATTTAGGGGGTAGGAGTGACTCTCTCAGGGGACATTTATCCTTATAAATGTGAAACGAGTAGTATGAGAATAAGTTTGCCTAGAATTTTATTTGTATATTCACCTTATGTTAAATTTTATGTGAAAATATATTGTATCATTCTCCTTGATAATAAACCAACTTGGTTTTATTTTGAGAAGAAATATATGCTTATTCCAACTTCTTTACCTTCAAACGTTGTGTGCCTAGGAATTTAAATGTGACTGGGGAGAGGGCAATTTTCTTTGCTATCTACTGAGCTGTTGGTTATTTTTGCTATAAAATATCATTCTCTCCACCAAGTTTCCCCTTGTTACAATTTAAAATGGGCAAGTGATCCACACTCAGGGAAAAAAAAGAACTAAGCCAAGCTCTATTGGAAAGTCTGGCAGACCTTAATAATAGCATTGCTATCAAATGTTAGTTCTGTAGTTTATAAATAATTCATTGATCACATGGCTTTGAATAGTTCTATCAAACTCCACAAGAAGAAGTGGCAAATTATTCTTCAACACAATCATTTGTTTTCACCCATGAAAAATAGTATGCATTAATACCATGGCAAATAAGAACTGAAACTCCAGCCAGGCAATCTTTTAGAAGAGTTTTGTAGGTGAAAATCTGTGGCACACGGTGTAAGATTGCCTCTTGTGCCACCACTGCATGGAGTCACCGTTCTTGTTAATTTTATTAATCTGTAGGTTTGGTCGTCGAACTTCAGAAGTGGTTCTGAAATTCTGCAACATTATCAGTTCCCGAAAAAGCCTAGAAAAAAACATAGGTGAATCAGAGTGTGTAGAAAATCAACTATGAAGTCTGTGAGACAACCAGTTCTTTTATCTCCCATACTTGGCTTGGTGTATGAATCTGGTTTTCTCATCTGGCAATTACAGACAGAAAAATATAATTGCACATAGTTAAACAGATGATAGATAGGTAGATAAATAGATATTGGATGGAACAAATAAGGAAGCTCAGAGGGAGAAAAGGTTCTATATATCCTTGAAAAATCAGCATCCAGATGAAATATCTCTGACAAGGACCACTGTAGTTGGTCTTACTTTCTAAACAAGCATGATGGATGAAGTTAGAGCAAAGTCCTAAAGGATGAGATGATCGAAAGTGATTTCCTCCTGGTCATACCCAAATATCCAAACAGTTAAGACAACAAATCAATGGCAGTGCTTTATACAGGCATCACCAGAGGGTACCAATTTAGCCTGACGGAAATGAGTTAAAAGAAGCTGAAAAGTAGCTGGAACTACGTAGTCACTCCTCTCTCTCCTGAGTGTCTGCCTATACATAACTCTACTGAAATTGCATTTTTTTTTTTTTTTTTTTTTAGTCAAAAGCCAGGGTGAGCAATGACTCCCATGTTTCAGAATTCTAATCATGTTGGAGGCAGTATCATATTGTACCTGGACCACTGGACTGAAAACAGGAAAGATCCAGGCTGTGATGTGAGTCAGCTCTTGTGTAACCTCAAATGAGTCACTCTACCTTTCTGGAATTCCGTTTTGTTGTCTTGATCATGAGGCAGCTGGAACAGAGAAACTGCTGAGTGCATTTTAGCTCTGAGCATAGGGCAATATGCAGAGGTCAAGAGCATGGGTTTTGGCAGGTGGGCCAGGCCTTCCACTTAAATAGCCTTGTCTGTGAAGTTTCTTAACTTCTTTAAGTCTCTGTTTTCTTATCTGGAAAATGGGCTTAGCAGTAATATCTACTTCACAAGCAAATAGTTTATACATATCACCCTGAAACACCATATATAGTTTATAAATAGCTGCTGTTCCTTGGGTTGTTTTATAATAATGATTCGTCTCAATTTTTAAAAACCAGAAGATGTTATGGGAGAGAAAGAAAGTGAGAGCAAGCCATTGAAAAGGAGGCTCTACATTGATGGCCCCCAGGCAGGCTGTATAGTGGTCCACATGACTTCAGGCCATCTTAGGAGATCATATGATAAAGTTAAACCACATTACCAATTCCTTTTTTTATGATAATCACTTTGTAAGTTTTTAGTAATAGTAGGCAGAGTGAAGTTGGGGTTAGCACAGGAATGAAACTTTGAAAAATTATTTCTTTTGGTAGGAAGTTTTAAAAAAATAGAGAACAGCTTAAAAGTTTTTCATTTGTTGAACTTTCTAAATATAAAACTTACTAATCTGGATCTTGTTTAACTCTACATGTTCATTTCTCAATTCTATATTCATCCACTCCTGATGTCTTGACAAATTGTGAGGTGGCAGAATGAGGTGGCAAAAATACCCTTAACTTCCACTGGAGCACAATTGCAGTCTGTGTGGGCTTCAGAGACCTGTGCTAAAAGCAGGAGTACCCCCGCACCCCAGGACTTCTCATTATTATTTCTTGAGTTCAGAAGACAACCTAAATGTCAGAGATGAGGAAACCAACTCCAGAAGAAAAGGCGACAGGCCAAGTTTTCTAAAAGCAGGTTATAAAATATGAAATTGGTTTCCTGGGCCCATGTATTGTGGGAATACTAAATCTGTGCCTTGAATTAAGGGTCTGTCACTTGTTCCATGAAATGCTTGTGTTTTCAAGAGGGGCTTTACGTGACAAATGAAATAGAGGTGAAACAGGAATGCAGGATTTTTCTCAAGAAGTGTTGCTTTGAAGAAAAGTGGTTTTGTTGTTTGGACTTGTGAGAAATTGACTTCAGTAAATAGAATAAGGTTTATTTCAACCATTGTGACCAATCGATCTGGTTTTTATATAGTCTTTAATAGCATATGTGCCTGAATATAAGGCAAGGTATTTTCTTCAAAATTCACCATTCAGAAAATAGGGAGTCACCTTCCAGTAGAAGTTCATACAAAGTTACTAAAGTACTTTCTTTTGAACTACCAAGCATCATTTAGAGAAAACCAAGCCTGAAAGACACTCAGTCAGTGTTAGTTTAAGATACTTGTAGAGGTCCCTGCTGTTGCTGCTGCTGCTGCTGCTAAGTCGCTTCAGTTGTGTCCGACTCTGTGTGACCCCATAGACAGCAGCCCACCAGGCTCCCCCGTCCATGGGATTTTCCAGGCAAGACTACTGGAGTGGGGTGCCATTGCCTTCTCTGGTAGAGGTCCCTATGCAGGGTTAATTGTTTACATTTAGTTTCTGCTTGTCTTTCAATCTTGAGTATTTCTTTTTGGAGATATGACCCTCACAGTTGCAAAGTGTCAGTGTCGTAAGTAGGCCTTTAAAAATCTCTAAAACAAAATAGGGTGACAGGTAGTAGCACTGAGGAATTCACAAGCATAGTGAATGCAGAACGAGTGAGGAAAACAGTGTCCAGATGTGATACAAAGCATGCTTGCAGCTTGGGATAAAATAGCCAAAATTAGCAAAATACCTGGATTCTCCCTTCATGAGTTGCATGTTAAACTAAGCCATGGAGGTGATACGCTCTAGAATGTGTGTGTGTGTGTGTGTGTGTGTGTGTGCGCGCGCACGCACGCACACACACGCACGCGCACACACTCACTCAGTCCTTCAGCCGCGGTAACCCACAGTGTTTCTAGCCATGACAGAGTTACTGAGTCAGAGACGCACTCCGCCAGCTGTCAGTGTCTTCGTGGTTTGCTCAGCTACAGAGAGCTGCCTCAGCCAAGGGGACACTGAGGGCAGCCCACAGCAGTGACTGATGTAGTGGGAGGATAAAGCCCTGGCCCAACCTGGGACAACTCTAATGGGTCCAGTGCACTGCAGAGCTCGCCACCCAGTGAGCCAAGACTTTGCTGGGCCCGCCTCAAAACCCAACTTCTCTCTGCTCTCTTCACCCCACTTCTTACTCCCTCTCCACCTTCCCATCCACCGATACTGATCCCTAGTCAATGCCCTGCTCACCAGCCTCTTATCTCAGTATTTGTTTCCACAGAATGCAACCTGTACAAGCTGGCTAGAGGGCAGAGGGGGAGGAAAATTATGAGTTCTGCTCCAGCGGGGGGATATGTGCAAGGTACCTATTAGGAAGCTGCAGGGAGGGGATGCCAAGGAAGCAATCCTGTATGTGAGCCCAGTGCTCAGGGCAAAGTTCAAGGCTGGAGAGACAAATACAGGAGACAGCAATTTAATAGATGGTATTTAAAGCCAGGCGACCAGATGAGAGCTCTTAGGAACTAAGTATAGAGAGTGAAGAAAAGAGTTTCAAGGATTGAGCCCTACCATTTAGAGGTCAGAGGAAGGGAATCAAACAAAGGAGATTGAAAAAGAAGCAGCCAATGAAATAGCAGAAAAACCAGTTGTGTTTGGTATCCTGGAAACCTAAGAAAGAAAGAGTTTCAAAGAAGTGATTAGCCATTTCATTGTGCTAACAGGTTGAGTAAGATTTGGCAAGACAGAACCATAGCCATCTTGACCGGAATGATTCAGTGTAATGATCTGTGTACAAAGTTGTTTTCAGGATACATAGGATGCAAAGAGCTTCCCAGGTGGTGCTAGTGGTAAACAACACATGCCTCCCTGCTCAATTCCCAAATCCTGTGTGCACACACACACATATAAGAGTTGATTTCCAATAGGAATATTTGGGTACAAAAATGAATTGTTCAGTTCCTTGTCTGCACCTCTGGAGCCATTGATAATCACTTTGCTTCACTTAGTTTTCCAGAGATCCCACACTGCTTGATCCCTAAAATACTCTCAGCAGTAGAACATTTATCCAATGACAGATCTGAGTCCACTGATAATTTTATATCAAAAGCCCTGAGATATGTTACAGAGATTAAATCTTGAACTTTTTTCTTGTTAAAACTTTTTGGCCATAAAAACTTTTTTTTTTTTTTTTGGCCTAATACATATTGAAATGTTTTTCCCCAGAATCCACTATTGGTGCACGTGTTTGTTTCTTAGGGCTGTGGTAACAAAGTATCACAAACTCAGTGTCAAAATGACAGAAGGGTACCCTCCACAGTTCTGGAAGCTAGACAAACAGAATCTAGGTGTCAGCAAGGTTCTCTGTCTCTGAAAGCTCTAGAGGAGGAGGAATCAATCTTCCTGACTCTTCCTGTCCTCTAGTGCAAGTCCTGGCATTCCTCCACGTCCAACTGCATAACTTCAGTCTCTGCCTCCACGCGCAGATGGCCGTCCTCCCTTTGTCCCCTCGAATCTTTACATCTCTCCCTTTAAACAGACACGCATCCCTGGGTTTGGCTTCCCTGGTGACTCAGACATAAAGAATCCACCTGCAATGCAGGAGATATAGGCTTGATCCCTGGGTTGGGAAAATCCCCTGGAGAAGGCAATGGCAACCCACTGCAATATTCTTGCCTGGGAAATCCCCTGGAGAGGAGCCTGGCGGGCTACAGTCCATGGGATTCCAAAGAGTCAAACATGACTGAGCGACTATGCACACAGGAACATTGGAACATCACTGGATTTAGGGCCCACCCCAATCCAGTATGACTCCATCTTAATTTGATTCTAGCTAGAAAGACCCTACTTCCAAATTTGGTCATATTCACAGGTATCAGGGCTTAGGACTTGAGCATGTCTTTTCGGAGGACACAGTTCAACCTATTATACCACAGAGTATAAGACAAGCCAACCAGACTTTCTTTGACCCAAGTCACCTCCCACCTATTATCTGGGATCCGCCTCAGTATTACTCAGTGTCTGGCCCAGTGACTGATGCCTTTTATGAACTGACTGACTAGATCTGGGACACAATAAGTATAGAAATAAACCTTTAGAAACATCTGTAGCAATGTGACATTGCTGTGACATCCAAGCATGAATTCCAGGGGCTTAATTTATTTCAAAAGCAATAGACTGGTTTGGATGTTGTCAAGCTCATCTGGTGAATTACCTGTGGCACTGGTCATCCCATGGCTTGGAAAGTTGTAAAAACTTTGTTGTAAAAACAATCTGCTGATGATCTGAGATGGACTGACGTGGCTAAGAACCTGTAAATGGTCACAAATGCGGGAAAAAAAGCTTGCTATCTCAACTTTTCCCTAGGTACTTACATAATCCAAACCTCAGGTCCTAAACAAAGAATTGCTATTATCTCTGCTAACTAAGTATTCTAGCTCATTCCAAAATCTCCTTTTCCCTTTGAAAGAACACAATCTAAAATAAACTTTCAATAAAATTTTCTAGGGAACAGAGTTTGTTCATTGTTTGCAAACAACTTTGCAAATCTGTGGGCATGCGCTGCTTTGTTTCAAGACACAAGCCATATCAATTAGGTGCATTTTATTTATTTTTTTTTAATTTTATTTTATTTTTAAACTTTACATAACTGTGTTAGGCCGTATCGGCCTGAAGGCACCCGATCTCGTCTGATCTCGGAAATTAGGTGCATTTTAAATGCTTTTGGCAATTAAAAAAAAAAGTTGTTCTTCTAAACATGAAATATGGAGTTCATTATGTCTCACTGTTATTTTTGCATGTTGAACACATTTGCTATTGATGACATTTTATTTTCCTGCACTTCCAACTTGAACTTCCAAATATTTGTGCATTATAGCAATGATATTAACTCTGCAAAGAAACTGTTTCTTCAGAAAACTGCTTTTTACATAGAAAAAAAAATACTATTTGATTCAATGTGACTTATTAGTCTGAGAAAAAAGTAAAAGAAGCAACGTCAGATTCTAATACCAGCTTGCTCTCTTAGGGATGACTGTATGGTGGACTCAAATTTGGATAACAATTCGTGTTCACTTTGTTGGCGTTTTATTTTTTTGGTTTGGTTTTTTTGAAATGTTTTCACTAAACATTGATCAATCAATTGATCAAACTGTGAAAATGATATATGTTATAGAAGATACTACTTTTCTGCTGCACCCTCCTAGTCCCCTAATCCAGCTGATGCGAGTGTTATCAGTTCATTAGGTATCCTTTCAGAAAGAGTCTTTAGGCACTGATGTGTGTATGTGTGTATAGATAAGGGCTTACCAGGTAGCTCAGTGATAAGAATCTGCCTGCCAGTGCAGGAGACATGATCCCTGGATTGGGAAGATCCCCCAGAGAAGGGAATGGCAACCCACTCCAGCATTCTTGCCCGGGAAATCCCACGGATAGAGAAGCCTGGCAGACTACAGTCCATAGGGTCAGAAAGAGTCGGACACAACTAAAGTGAATTAGCACATACACAGAGGGTGATTTTAGAGGGTAGATGGTAATTTTAGATAACCAATATATATACCATCACACTCCATTTCTGTTTATTGTTGCAAACTCCATTTTTCTTTGTTGTTGCAAATGATAATAACAAAGAAACAACAATCCTAAAATTCAATGACTTAAATAAAATAAGAAGACTGTTTCCCCACCATAAAATAGGCTGGAGATGTGAGGTCCAGCCTGGTGGAGAAACTGTTCTCCATACCGTCTTTCGGATACCCAGGTCCCTGCTGTCTTGTCGCTTTGCTATTACCTAGGCACTGTCGTCATCTGTAAGATCAAAGCTGGTTGCTACCTTCTCTGTATACCAGCTCAAAGAAAGGAGAAAGTAAGGACACCAGAGGTATGCAGTTTTCTTATAAAGAGAGTAAAATGAAAGCTGCACCCATCTCATCTCAGGAGCCTTTAATTCCATGGCCACCCCTAGCTGCACAGAAAGCTAGAAAATTATTGATCTAACTGGCCAGCCATATAGCCAAAAAAACTGGAAAACAGATTTCAGGAAGACCATCATTCTTCCCCGATTTTGTAGTATTCCTTTGTTTAGATGTACGTACTTTCCCAGGTGGCTCAGTGGTAAAGAATCTGCCTATGAATGCAGGAGACACAAGAGATGTGGGTCTGATCCCTGGGTGGGGAATATCCCCTGGAGTAGGAAGTGGCAACCACTCCAGTATTCTTGCCTGAAAAATTCCATGGACAGAGGAGCCTGGTGGGCTGCAGTCCATGGGGCCGCAAAGAGTCGGACACGACTGAGCGACTGAGCACAATCATTGAATGATGACTGCCGGACATTGGACTCCCAAGGTCGTTGTAGCAAATGACTCAGGAGAAGGAAAGTCATCATCCTACGTGTGGGAAATCTACAAGAAGCACTCAGGTACTGACAGTTCGAATGATCACGGTCTTGTAGGAAAGGGAAAAAATGACCTGCCCTTGTCATAAAAATGGGCTCCTGTGCCAGAAGTGTACAGTGTAAAAGTCAAATGACATGTGCCACCGTTTTTCAATGAACATTCTTTTCACCCCACATTTGTAAAGTCTGTTTATGTAAGATCATGGTTCTCGAAGTGTGACCCTTGGGAAGCAACAGCAGCACTACCTGTGAACTTAGAAATACAAACTCTTAGGCCCCATCCCAAATGTCTAAGGACAGAGACTCTAGAGGTGGGACCCAGTGATCTATGTTTTAATGAATGCTCCAGGGGAATTTTGTTGCTTGTTTGAAATCCACCAATCTAAGACTGAAAGAAGCATATGTGAACTTACTAGCTATGTGACTTTAGGCAAGTAACCTCACCTCTTTTCCTTAATTCCTGCATCTGGGAAATACAGATAGAAATAGTGTTTGTCATTGTTACGATGTGCATCAAAAGAGCTAAAATGTATAAAGTGCTTTTTAAAATGCTTCACATATAGTGAGTCCTCAAAAAGATACTGAAGATTATTTTAGCTGTTGTTGTCTTTATTCTCCTGACTTGTAATCTCACTAGCCTGTGGTCCAAAATGAGGTCATGGCTTTTAATATACGAGTGAAGTGACTCTGAGACACGGTGCTTCTTGCAGAGAGAATAATGTCTTTCTTCCTTCTCTGGGCCAATTCCCCCCTCACAATCACTCCAAGCCCCCAAAAATGCTTTTTAAAGTCTGGCAGTCATTGACCCCAGCAGCAGCTAAACAGATTGACTGAACAGTTCATTTATAGAAATGAATGAATGATAATCTTACAAGAGTATCAACCAGAAGCCCAAGTCCAACCAAAATGGCTAATCATTTCCCAGCATTTGTCATTTTGAGCTCTCACTTTCATGGAGCAACGTGAGGTTGTGAGGAATTGGGGACAATGTCAAGGATCCCCAGCATTGGCATGGGTCAGTCTAAGAGACCAAGGAAGTGGGTGAGTTAGGGGACAGAAGAGCTCTCACCACCCATAAGAAGCCATATATATATATATATATATATATATATATATATATATATATATATATATATATATAAGCCCTGGCCAGCTTGAGCCGTTCCCACCAGGACCACCTCCCCAGAGCCTGCCCTCAGGTGCGGAGCAGAGAAGGCAGTCTGTAATCTTTTCCTTGACCAAAGCTTTGTCTGCTTCTGCTGCTGCTGCTAAGTCGCTTCAGTCGTGTCCGACTCTGTGCGACCCCATAGACGGGAGCCCACCAGGCTCCCCTGTCCCTGGGATTCTCCAGGCAAGAACACTGGAGTGGGTTGAGATTTCCTTCTCCAATGCATGAAAGTGAAAAGTGAAAGTGAAGTCGCTCAGTCACGTCTGACTCTTTGCGACCCCATGGACTGCAGCCCACCAGGCTCCTCTGTCCAGGGGATGCATTTTGGGGAATGCCCTGGAGGTCCAGTGGTTAGGACTCCATACTTTCACTGTCGAGGGTGTGGGTTTGATCCCTAGTCAGGGAACTAATATCCCACAAGCCATACAGTGAGGACAAAAAAGAACAAAATAAAGGGAAGCATTTTTCCTCCCTGCTTTGACAGTGAACTTGAGGTCTGGGGACCCTTCTGAGCTGCACAATAAGGATGCTTGTCGCCTAATTACCTGGAATTGAGAAATGGGTTCTTTTTACATTCAGTCATCATCAGCACTATGGTTACAGCTTTAAGATTTTGAGGGTTTTCGGATTGGTCACACTACTGGTTTTTACAGTCTCGCTCTCTTTTTTTAAATTGAGATAGAGTATTATATTAGCTTTAGATATACAACATAATGGTTTGATATATGGATATATTGCAAAATAAGTATATAATATTGTGTTTGTTTTAGATGTACAATGTAATGGTTTGATCCATGTATATATAGCAAAATAACTACACCACAAAAAGTGTAGTTAATATCCACCACCACACAGAGTTACAATTTGTTTTCTTTTTTCCTATGATGGGAACTTCTAAGACCTAATCTCTCAGCAATTTTCAAATATATTATACAGTATTATTACCTATGGGGCTTCTCAGGTTGCTCAATGGTAAAGAATCTGTGTGCCAATGCAGGGGCCACAGGGGACCATGGGTTCAATCCCTGGGTCGGAAAGATCCCCTGGAGGAGGGCATGGCAATCCATTCCAGTATTCTTGCCTGGAAAATCCTTTGGACAGAGCATCCTGATGGGCCACAGTCTATAGGGTCACAAAGAGTCAGACACGACTGAGTGGCTGAGTGCGTTATTACCTATAGTCACCGTGTGGTATGCTACTCCCCAGAATTTATCTTAGACCTGAAAGTTTGGACCTTTTGACCATAAAGTCCCCTTTTTTTTTTTAAGTGTGATGAAACCATGTAGGCAGGAAGAGATAAAATGTATCTTGAACAAGTGATATCCACTAAATAAGTGAGAAAAGTAGAGCTGAACCTCACTCAAGCCACAGTTTAGTAATCTAGGAGGAGTCAGGTGTTTTTTTTCAAGAGATCTTATCATATTACAAAATGTGGGAAATCTGTTCTTTATCTCTCTGCTATCTGCCCCACTCCACCCTACCAGAAGTCAGGTCCCTGGTTTCCCTTTGGGAGCTTCATCCCTTATCGTTTCTCATCATGTGCGTCAGGTGGGGTTCACCTCACGCTTTTATTCCCATAGTCTCTGATAGGCCTAAGTCAAGAGACTGGCTCAAGAATGAACATCTGACCACATCAGAGCCACTAAGATGCAAGAACCATTTTGGAGGGAGAAAGAGGGTTTCCAGGAATGAGCAGCTCTGGCTTTCTCAGTCCCTATAAAGGGAGGTATGAGGAAATGAAACCTAGCTCTGCTGCAGAGATACTGCTGCCATTACAACGTGCTCAGTGGCGTCCGACTCTCTGCGACCCCGTGGACTGTAGCCCACCAGGCTCCTCTGTCCATGGGATTGTTCAGGCAAGAATACTGGAGTGGGTTGCCATTTCCTTCTCCAGGGGATTTTCCTGACCCAGGAATCGAACCCGCGTCTCCTGTGTCTCCTGCATTGGCAGATGGATTCTATACTACTACTACTCAGCCACCTGGGAAATCCTTATAGAGCAGGAATGGTTGCTAAAGGCAAATGCAGAGCCCAAAGATGAAGGACGCTGATGGCAGGACAGAGGAGAGCCACCCAGGTACTGGTGACAGTGTTTGTGCCTTTGTTTTTATATTGACATATAATTGATGTATAATGTTACATTAATTTCTGATGTACAGCAAAGTGATTCAGTTATACACATATATGTACATCCTTTTTCATATTCTTTTCCATTTTGGTTTATCACAGGATATTGTATATAGTTCTTTGAGCTATTTAGTAGGACCTTGCTGTTTATCCATTCATTGCATCTGCTAATCCCAAACTCCCATTCCATCCCTCTCCCCACCCTCCACTTGGCAATCACAAGTCTGTTCTCCATGTCTGTGCTTCTGTTTCATGGATAGGTTCATTTGTGTCATATTTTAGATTCCACATATAAGTGATGTGATATGGTATTTGTCTCTTTCTGACTTAGTTCACTTAGTATGATAATCTCTAAGTCCACCCATATCTATACCTTTGAATGAAACCTCATCTGAAATATACTGCAATATACTACTGAAATATACTACTCTCTAGAGTAGTCTTTTCCGTTGTGTGGTCCCTGCATCAGCAGAGTTAGCCTTAGCTGAAAACTTGTTAGAAATGCAAACTGTTGGGTACCTACTGCAGACTTCCTGAATCAGAACTCTGTCTGGAGTTCCACAATCTACATTTTAATGAGCTTTCTGGGTGATCTGAATTCACACTAAAGTTTAAGGAGCACTGCTGTTGACCTATGGAGTAAGCTATTAGAAAATCAGCTAGTCTAACTCAAGTACAATTATTCCAGAGTTCTCAGTGCTACAGGCCAGTCTTTGCATTTCTAATTAAATCTGGTCTGAATTTGGGTTTTATATTCCTCATCCTTGCTTTAATATTTTTTTGTTGCAATAGTTTGAAAATCAAGTGAACTGCCTAAATTAGAATCCTTGCTTATATTTCCAAAATTTACTGACATATGTTGAGTTCTCTTCCTCAGGACAGCTCTCGGAAGGACAGCAAGGATGTTCAGTATGCAAACTCCTCATTGTAGGGAATAGAAAACCAAAGTGCCATCCCGTAAACCTCCTGGCTGGCTAAAATTCTGGTCTGGTTCTTTCTGCCATATGTGGCTGCCTGTGTGACTCAGTAATTAGACCCAGAGGCGATAGAGCCGCGCCAACCTGGGTTTATGTCCCGACTCTGCTACACGGGAGCATTCTAGCTTTTGTGTCTTGGTTTCTTCATCTGTGAAATGATGAAAACAGTTCTCCTTCCTTGAGATGCCTAGTGTGAGGGATCTATGAGAATTAGTATGGGAAGGGCCAAGCACTGGGCAAATGGTCAATAAACGGTATCCATTCAGAATACTATTGTCAAATCCATCATTGCTACCGCGCTATAAAATGCAGCGGCTCCACCCACAGCAGACTGCAACCAGCCAAAGAGTGTTATCTGGGAGAAGCAGCACCTCAACCCTGCATGGAGTTATCCAGCCAGCTGATTTCCAGGAGCCATCTGAATTCTCTCGGCCAATCACCCTAACTCAAGCGCCTGCAATCAGCATCACAATGTAATCTCTCTCTTCAGCTTCCCATCAGAAGCTGTGTTCCTAAACCTCATCTTCCCCTTTCAGGCCGTCTTTCTTCTGAAGGGAGCAAGGCTGCTGGTGATTAGGAGTTGTTTAAATTGCCATAAAAACAAGGAAAGATTTCTCATTCTCACTAAAGAAGTCGTCTGCTTGAATCAGTGGATGTCTCTCTCATTTCCATGGATGCTTAATTCAAGTCTGGTCCACACGGAGGATGGTGGTTTATTAAGGATTATGACTTCCTCCCTCCTCTGGGTCGTCTAGACAGTGTGCTGCTCTGGAAGGGGAAGACTCTATATTAGGTGCAGTAATATTTTTATAATCGCATTTCTCTTGCCTGGCTCTCAGTAATCGACCTGGCCATTCAGCATGACCACGACTTAAGTCACACACCAGGGACATTTTCCTGAGAGATCTTATTTGGAGCAGCATCTTGTAGCCCATGAATAAAAGGGATCTTTGTTTAATAACTGCCCAAGTTCAAGTTCCAGCTTTGCCACTTAATACCTGTGTGACTATAAGGAATATATTTAGCCACTTGGGGGCCTCAGTTTACCCATCTTTGAAACGGGTATAACGGAACCTATACATAGGACAATGATTACAGAATGTAACGTTTATTAAATCTTTCAGTGAATAAAACTTAATGAATAATATTTGCCTTTTACTAAGAACCTACTTTGTGCCAGACTTCATGCTAAGCACTTTACATTTAACAGATAAATTTATCCCTAACGTAAATCTCTGTAGTAGTATGATAGTAGTAATAAACAATAATGACAATATTAATAATAATGACAGAAATAATAATGATAATAATATGTGCACTTGGCACTATTGTGCTATGTTTCATCTCACAAAACCTTGTTAATTGGAGATTCTGTTATAATCTCCATTCTATACATGGGTAAACTGAGACACAGAAAGAGTAAGTATCTATCCCAAAGCCACACAGATAGTAAGTGGCAGAGTTAGAATTCAAATTCCATCCTCCCTAACTCCAGATCCCAAGCTTTCAATTGCCCACCAGTTCAGATCCACATGAATATTGCATCATAAAATGAAAATGTCAGTGTTCAAACTTTCTAGACACATGAGATAGATCAAAAATGTCAATATCATTGTTTTTCCTCTAGGAAAATAATTCCAAATGAGACACATAAATGGAATGGAGGATTGTAAAGCTTCCTAATTGGCGGTGATGCCAACCTTGTGTGCTCTGTGAAAACGAGGGATTATTTTCCAAGTGAAAAATGACTCCATTAGTAACAGGTTTTTAAAACTATAGAGTCAGCACCTTTCAGAAGATACTCAGGTGGGTAATAAAAAAAAAAAGTAGAGGCTTTTATAGCATCCAATTACATGACAAGTGAATTACATTTAAAGATATTGGGAAAAAAATAAGCAATTTCACATGTGAAATGAGGAGTGTGAGCAACTGTAACTAGTCCTCATATTAAGTTCTTTCCAAGCCCCTGGGAGAGGTGAAGAAGTCATAAAGGAGAGCTATGTAACCTGACTTGAACTTGATAAGTCTGCATGTAAGTAAGCGATGTGTCTGATGACCAGAGACAGAGGGAAGTCTAAGGCTGGTGATGAGAGTCATCACTCATCTGCTACCACTGTGTGCCTGTTGTTTAGTCACTCAGTCATCTCTGACTCTCTGCAAACCAATGGACTATAGTTCGCCAGGCTCCTTTGTCCATGGGATTGTCCAGGCAACAATACTGGAGTGGGTTGCCATTTCCTTCTCCAGGGGAATCTTCCTGACCTAGGGATTTAACCCACATCTCCTGCATTCTGTGTAAAGTCCTTCCAGATATCCTGTTCTGGTCCTTCCTAAAGTATTTCAGGGGGAACCCTTATGAGCTCCATTTTACAAATGAGGAGACTGGAACTGGGAGACAGTAAGTGACTTTGCCAATAGTCGCTACTGCCTGGTAAGGGGGAAACTGGGGTTCATGGCTGGAGTTTGTGTACTTGAGAATCAGCGTGCTTCCCACTGCATCATGCTGCCTTTCTCAAAAGAGACCACAGGAAAGAAATTCTAGGATTTGAAGGTGCAAGATAAATGACTTCTTATCTTATTTGCCTGATGTCATATTTAGGTAGAGTTATAATTTTTTGATGGAGACAAATTGAAGCCTTGCTATTAGGATACTTAAGAAAGGATAGTCTAATGAGAAAGATTAGGACAAATCTCTTTTGGGACTAAGTTCAAGAGAAACATTTATGTATTTATCTTTATATCCTAATGTTTTATGCCAAGCTGGTGTAAAGTACATGCTTCATAGATGTTCACTCAGTCGGCTTGAATTCTGTTCTTTTAATTCACAAACCCCTTAGGCAGAGCCAAAAATATTTTCTTTAAGTTTCTTGAACCCTGGGAGAATGTCTGGCATTTCTTTGGTACCCACTTCTGCCCTCCAAAATACCATGGTAAGCATGTTGGTGCTCATGTCAACACAATGAATACAGACCCTGTGGGATATTCTGTTATGTTTGCTTTGAGTTCAGCATCTGCACTTTGGGGGACCATGAAGGACTGAAGTGGACCTTGATACCAACCTGGATCAAAATACTAGCTGTATTCTTGGAAATCCTGATTATGGAGGATTGAGAGACTAAAGATTAAAATTTTTAAAGTAAGACTGTATACTACAAATCTATATACAGAAAGAAGAAAAGAATGGTTTAACTCTCCCATCTTCTTGGAATCTTGAAATTAAAATCATTGTTGTATTCACCCTTATGTAGTAATATTTTAGTGGCCTGAACAACTGGCCAGAAATTTATTTAAGAGAATTGTCTTTCTTTGGGGTTAGGAATGTTGTTATTTTGGTTTGTCTAGAGCTGCTTTTCATTCTTCTGTGGTCACGTGATTCTAGTGATGTTGGGAGGGTTGGAGGACAGAGGTGTCTAAAATATCGGGGGTAGTTTCTAGATTCTTATAGTGGAGGAAGATAGGCAAATTAATAGTTCCCCAAAGAAATCCATGTCCTAATTGCCCAAAACCTGTGGCTGTGTTACCTCCATATGGCAAACGAGATTTTGCAGATTTTTAAGGGTTTAAGATGGTTAACTTAGGAGTCTTGAGATGGGAACATTTTCCTGGATTATCCAGATGGGCTCAAGCACAGTGATCCTTCTATTAATAAGCTAGAGACAGGGTGTTAGAGCCAGAGAAGGAAATGTAATGATGGAGTGGAGGTCAGCATGATGCAGTTGCTCACTTAGAAGACAAAAGAGAGGCACAAGCCAAGAAATGCAGGCAGCCTCTAGAAGCCATGAAAGCAAGGGACAGTTTCTTCCCCTAGAGCCTCCAGAAGGAATAAAGTGAGGCTTCTGACCTCCGGTAGTGTAACATACTACCTTTGTATTGGTTAAGCCACCTAGTTTGTGGCAATCGTTACAGGAGCCATAGGAAACTAATACAGAGACTAAGTTCCTCATGCAGCTTCTGCCAGAGAGGGGTGTTTCCTGATGGAAGTTTCAGAAAACATTCTACCTGACTGGAAGCCAACATAGTATCTTTGACTACTTATGATTTACCTAAGGGTTTCTAAACCTCTTTAACCTCAGCACCATTAACATTCTGGCTCGATAACTCCTTGTTGTGGAGCCGTCCTGTGTATTGCAGGATGCTAAGTGCCTCCCCTTGCTTCTATCCATAGATGAGAATAGTACCACTCTTCCTCAATCATGATGATCGGAAATGTCTCTGGGCATTTCCAAAGACCCCCTGTGGAGAGAAAGCGCAGCAAAACCGCCCCCAGGCTGAGAACCACTGCTCTCACTTGATCATCTGCTCCTTGATTAAAAACTTGCTGGTGACAGTGAGCAAGCCATCTTTCTCCCATGATTCTAATTCATAAATTAGCCAAAGCCTATGACACACAAAATATGCTCTAGTCAGAGTCATTTTGCTGCTCAGTTACAAGGCAAAAAAATCCTTGCCTCTAGAATAGATAGAATAATCTCATGGCTTGTGCCAAGAGATCAGACAGGATTTCTTTGTGGATGAAACTCTGCTGATAACCCAGGGCAAGTTATTAATCTACTCAACCCAGCTAGCTAACACCTTAAGCCTGTTACTGTCAGTAAATGCCAGATAAAGTGTTTTATCAAATTGAGTGAGGTGGCTTTGTGCCCCTCCTCTCCATTGGTAGAAGTTAATTGGAAATTCATTTCATAACTATTACTGGTTGAAAACTCCCCAAATGTATTGGTTTGAAATGTGGCAAATCTGACTAAAGGAGAAAATGAGCTCTGTGCCTCTTCTGGCTCCATGACATAGGTGATGTTACACATGGAAGCAAGAGCAGATCCAGAGAGCCAGTTTTCCCTTCTTTGAGTTGACATGTCTGCTGAAGGATGCCTGAATTCAGGGTTAAGGGAATGGAGAGAGAACTGAATCCAGTTTATTTTCCAAAATAAATTCATATCATGCCATGGATATGTTTGGCAGAGATGAGGTGGTCAGAAACAGGAAAAGGATAAGAGAATAAGTGGCCATGATAGAGGATCAGCTCAGATGGAAGGATAGGATGATGTTATAGACTGAATGTTTGCATCCTTTCAAAAATGCTTATGTTGAAGCCCTAATCCCTGGTGTGATGGAATGTGGAGATGGGGGCCTTTGGGAGGTATTAGGTTTAGATGAGGTCATGAGAGTGGGGCCCTTAGGATGGAGTTAGTGTCCTTATAAGAAGAAAAGGAGACCAGATTTCTTTCTCTCTCCAACACATAAGGACACAGCAAATAGGTGACCATCTGCAAAGCAGGACAATAGCTCAAGAACCCAACCATGCTGGCACCCTGATCTTGAAGTTTGCCAGCCTCCAGAACTGTGGGAAATAAAGGTCTATTCTTTAAGTCACCCAGTATCTGGTATTGTGTTGTAGCAGCTTGAGCAGACTAAAATGAACAGTGGAACCACAGAAATTTTATCAGGAGCTAGAAAGATACCAACATGTTTGAGTCTTTTGGAGTGACCCCCACCATCAGCACCAAACATGAGACCTCTGGCTTTTTAATTAGTTTCTTGAATTTTATAAATGTGAAAATAATGTGCTATGTTAAAGACTAGATTCTCACCAACTATATGAGTGTGGATAGATCTCTTTCTTGTTTCCCTTTTTCGGTTTCAATATTAAAATGGGAAAATAATACCAGCCTTGGAAGAGCATCAGAAGAAGAGAATGAAATCCTAAGTATGAGATTGATAGGTGTATGATAGACACTCAGTAAAGATAAATCTCCTCTCCTTCTATCTAACCTCATCCTGATCAATTTAAAATAGGTCAAGCCTAAATTCGGCAGGTTCAGCTAGTATGTGAATGTGAATGAGGGTACGTGATCATTTATACCCTATCTGAGTCATTACCAACCTACCGTACTCGAGTATGAAAAGTAGTTCTTGTCAGGGTCTCATTGTGGTAAATATCTGAAAGCATTGCTTTTGTAAACACATCCTGTAGTCCCCCTTCTTCTGTTAATTGCACCTAGTTTCTCCTTTGAGAAGTCTCCTTTTTTTTTACTCTTGGTCTATGAGTTTCAGTAGGAGTTGAAAACAGTGTCTCATACACACACACAGACACACACACAGACACACACACACATAAACATCTTATTCCAGGAAAGAACCCTCCATGGGTCTGGGCAGTGAGTATATTAATCATTACCCAAACCAGATCAGAATGAATTAACTGCAAGAATACTGTTCAGTCAGTTCAGTTCAGTCACTCAGTCATGTCCAACTCTTTGTGACCCATGGACTGCAGCATGCCAGACTTCCCTGTCCGTCACCAACTCCCAGAGCTTACTCAAACTCATGTCCATGGAGTCGGTGATGCCATCCAACCATCTCATCCTCTGTCATCCCCTTCTCCTCCTGCCTTCAATCTTTCCCAGCATCAGGGTCTTTTCCAGTGAGTCAGTTCTTCGCATCAGGTGGCCAAAATATTGGAGCTTCAGCTTCAGCATCAGTCCTTCCAGTGAATATTCAAGACTGATTTCCTTTAGGATGGACTGGTTGGATCTCCTTTCAGTCCAAGGGACTCTCGAGAATCTTCTACAACACCACAGTTCAAAAGCACCAAGCACAGTTCAACACCACCAAGTTCAATCTTGATTCTAGCTTGTGCTTCATCCAGCCTGGCATTTTGCATGATGCACTCTGCATATAAGTTAAATAAGCAGGGAGTCAATATACATCTTGACGTACTCCTTTCCTGATTTGGAACCAGTCTGTTTTTCCATGTCCAGTTCTAACTGTTGCTTCTTGACCTGCATAGAAATTTCTCAGGAGGCAGGTAGTCTGTTATTCCCATCTCTTGAAGAAATTTCCACAGTTTGTTGTGATCCACACAGTGAAAGGCTTTGGCATGGCTTTGGCTTTCCCAGTTGAAGTTGAAGTTGAACGGTTCTATGAATACCTACAAGACCTTTTAGAAATAACACCCAAAAAAGATGTCCTTTTCATTATAGGGGACTGGAATGCAAAAGTAGGAAGTCAAGAGATACCTGGAGTAACAGGCAAAGTTGGCCTTGGAATACAGAATGAAGCAGGGCAAAGGCTAACAGAGTTTTGCCAAGAGAACACACTGGTCATAGCAAACACCATCTTCCAACAACACAGGAGAAGACTCTACACATGGACATCACCATATGGTCAATAACAAAATTAGATTGATTATATTCTTTGCAACCAAAGATGGAGAAGTTCTATACAGTCAGCAAAAACAATACTAGGAGCTGACTGTGGCTCAGATCATGAACTCCTTCTTGCCAAATTCAGACTTATATTGAAGAAAGTAGGGAAAACCATTCAGGTATAACCTAAATCAAACCACTTAAGATTATACAGAGGAAATGACAAATAGATTCAAGGGATTAGATCTGATAGAGTACCTGAAGAACTATGGACAGAGGTTCATGACATTGTACAGGAGGTGGTGATGATCAAAAACATCCCCAAGAGAAAGAAATGCAAAAAGGCAAATGGTTGACTAAGGAGGCCTTACAAATAGAAGAGGAGTGAAAGGCAAAGGAGAAAAGGAAAGATATACCCATTTGAATGCCAGTTCCAAAGAACAGCAAGGAGATATAAGAAAGCCTTCCTCAGTGATGAATCCAAAGAAAGAGAGGAAAACAATAGACTGGGAAAGACTCTTCAAGAAATTTAGAGATACCAAGGAAATATTTCATGCAAAAATGGGCACTATAAAGGACAGAAATGATATGGACCTAACAGAAGCAGAAGATATTAAGAAGAGGTGGCAAGAATACACAGAAGAACTATACAGAAAAGATCATCATGACCCAGATAACCACGACGGTGTGATCACTCACATAGAGCCAGACATCCTGGAATGTGAAGTCAAGTGGGCCTTAGAAAGCATCACTACATGTATACCTGTGGCGGATTCATTTTTATATTTGGCAAAACTAATACAATTATGTAAAGTTTAAAAATAAAATAAAATTAAAAAAAAAAAAAGAAAGCATCACTACGAACAAAGTTAGTGGAGGTGATGGAATTTCAGTTGAGCTATTTCAAATCCTAAAAGATGATGCTATTAAAGTACTGCACTCAATATGACTGCAAATTTGGAAAACTCAGCAGTGGCCACAGGACTGGGAAAGGTCAGTTTTCATTTCACTCCCAAAGAAAGGCAATGTCAAAAAATGTTCAAACTACTGCACAATTGCACTCATCTCACAAGCTAGCAAAGTAATGCTCAAAATCTTTCAAGCCAGGCTTCAACAGTATGTGAACTGTGAACTTCCACACATTCAAGCTTAGAAAAGGCAGATGAACTACAGATCAAATTGCCTACATCTGCTGGATCATCAAAAAAGCAAGAGAGTTCCAGAAAAATACCTACTTCTGCTTTATTGACTATGCCAAAACCTTTCACTGTGTGGATCACAATAAACTGTGTAAAATTCTTAAAGAGAGGGGAATAACAGACCACCTTACCTGCCTCCTGAGAAATCTCTATGCAGGTCAAGAAGCAACAGTTAGAATTGGACATGGAACAACAGACTGCTTCTAAATCAGAAGAGTATGTCAAGGCTGTATATTGTCACCCTGCTTATTTAACTTATATGCAGAGTACATCATGTGAAATGCCAGGCTGGGTGAATCACAAGCTGGAATCAAGTTTGTCAGGAGAATTATCAATAACCTCAGATATGCAGATAACACCATCCTTATGGCAGAAAGCAAAGAAGAACTAAAGAGCCTCTTGATGAAAGTGAAAGAGGAGAGTGAAAAACTTGACTTAAAACTCAACATTCAGAAAACTAAGATCATGGCATCCAGTCCCATCACTTTATAAGGGCAAATGGATGGGGAAACAAAGGAACAGTGAGAGGCTTTATTTTTTGGATCTCCAAAATCACTGCAGATGGTGACTGCAGCCATTAAATCAAAAGACACTTGCTCCTTGGAAGAAAAGCTATGAGCAGCCTAGACAACGTATTCAAAAGCAGAGACACTACTTTGCCAACAAAGGTCCATCTAGTCAAGGCTATGGTTTTTCCAGTAGTCATGTTTGGATGTGAGAGTTGGACCATAAAGAAAGCTGAGCACTGAAGAACTGATGCTTTTGAACTGTGGTGTTGGTGAAGACTCATGAGAGTCCCTTGGATTGCAAGGAGATCCAACCAGTCCATCCTAAAGGAAATCAGTCCTGAATATTCATCGGAAGGACTGATGCTGAAGCTGAAGCTCCAGTATTTTGGCCACCTGATGTGAAGAACTGACTCACTGGAAAAGACCCTGATGCTGGGAAAGATTGAAGGCGGGAGGAGAAGGGGATGACAGAGGATGAGATTTTTGGATGGCATCACCAACTCAATGGACATGAGTTTGAGTAAGCTCTGGGAGTTGGTGACGGACAGGGAAGCCTGGCGTGCTGCAGTCTATGGGGTCACAAAGAGTCGGACACGACTGAGTGCCTGAACTGACAGGTATTTCAGAACTTCACATTGGGATAAGTTCCCTGTGTTCAGAAATTTGTTTTCCCATCAAAAGACTCTGCAGCTGCTGTTCAAATGCTGTTAGAATCATCCCAGGGCTAATTGGTTGGGCATGTGTACTGCTGACCAAACCCCCAGCACCACCTCCGTATGCCTGGGAGGCTGACTACATACAGTCACTGTGTCATTGCTAGTTGTAAAGAATTTTTACAGTCAGTCAAACAATGCCTCTGTCCCCTGAAACTATTAAGGCTAAGTCATCCCTTTATAATAAACAACAAGCATTCTCTTTCTGTGTGACACTGAAGAAAGAATACAGAGATAGCCTCCTTTTTTTATTGGGATATACTTGTTTTACAATTTGTGTTAGTTTCTCCTGTACAAGGAAGTGAATCAGCTGTACGTATACATATATCCCCAGCCTCTACGATCTCCCTCCCACCCCCAAACCCACTCCATCCATCTAGGTTACCACAGAGCACCAAGTGGAGCTCCCTGTGCTATAGAGCAGGTTTCCATTGGCTATCTGTTTTACTGGTGGCATGCACATACCTCAGTCTCAATCTCAGTCTCCCAATTTATCCCACCCCCATATCCATTCCATTTGTGTGTGCTCTATTCCTGCCCTGGAAATAGTTTCATCAGTACCATTTTTCTAGATTCCACAGACATGCATCAAAATATGACATTTGTTTTTCTCTTTCAGACTTACTCCATTCTGTATGACAGACTCTAGGTCCATCCACATCTCTACAAATGACCTAATTCCACTGCTTTATATGGCTGAGTAATATTCCATTGTGTATAGGTACCACATCTTCTTTATTCATTCATCTGTCAATGGATGTTTTGGTAGCCTCATTTTACTTAAGCCAAAAAGATTCCAACTGTTGCTTGCTGCCTTAATCCTGCAAACATGAAACAATAGAGGCTGCTTTTCTCCCTTCTACCCCAACCATTGTGTTTTCCAGAAGGTCCTACCAGCACATTTCCTATTTTAATAAGCATTTAAGATGCTTTCCTAATCACAGAGGGCAAAGAGACAGATAACAATAGGTCAAAAAAGAAAGGGAAGCAGAAGTATAAGTCCCAAATGATGTGCTGTCATGATTTGTGATAAATAAGGCAATATAGCATTTAGAAAGGAGAGCCACTAAGGAAAGGTTTCATTTTATTCATAAAATTTTCCTGATGTGAAAAAAAAGTAACTTTTTCTTGCTCCTTAGCTGCCAGGTAAACTTGGAGAAACATGTCCATAGGAATAGTGAATCCCTGATACTGCCCCAGTCTGTGACATCATGATGTTGTTGTTCATTGTTCAGTTGCTAAGTCGTGTACAGCTTTTTGTGACCCCATGGACTGCAGCAAGCCAGGCTTCCCTGTCCACTATCTCCTGGAATTTGCTCAAACTCATGTCCGTTGAGTCAGTGATGCCATCCGACCATCTCATCCTCTGCCACCCTTCTCCTCCTGCCCTCAATCATTCCCAGCATCAGGATCTTTTCCAGTGAGTCAGCTCTTTGCATCATGTGGCCAAAATATAGGAGCTTCAACTTCAGTGTCAGTCCTTCCAGTGAATATTCAGAGTTGATTTCCTATAGCACTGCCTGGTTTGATCTCTTTGCTGTCCGAGATGAGCATAGATATTGCAATGTCTGAGTCTGTGATTGACATACCAAGCTAGCCTTTCATGTCTACAATCAGTGTCTACCCTTCCATGAGTGGATATCCTTCTCCGTGAATTATATAAAATGAAGTCTACTGTGCTATTTTGGCAATATTTCTTAGGTACAATTTTTATTAATTTCTCTACATTAAGTCAAAAAATATTCCCAGAGTGAGTGACTATCCATCAAAAAGGTCTAGACTGGAATAAGGAAAGAATTTAAAGACAGACATGATTAAGATGCCTCCAGAATTGTCTGCTTGTGTAACTCCAGCAGCATTCTAACTTTATTAATTCTATGTCAGCAGGAACATAATGAAAAGAGTGTGCTTTTTGAAATGAAAATGTAAAGTGGATTTGATCATTAGACATGTTCTTTTTCCTTAACACTGACTAATCCTGAAATCACTAACCTGGAAAGGAATCTACCTTGTGTCTGGAAACCAAAGACTACAGTTTCTAAGGGCACTGGCTCTCTCTCCCTATAGATCCCTTTCTGGTTTTTCCAGGGCTTCCTAGAAAGGTTTCAAAGCTAACTCTGTTTCTTCCTCCTAGATAAATGGGAAAGCAGAACTGAGGCTGCCATCAGCCTATGTCTCTTGAAACACGTATGTTCCAAGTTCAAGAAACAACAACCATAAGCAGATTAAGGTGTCTCTGTGTCTCATTTCCACATTCCAAGAGACTCTGATGGCCAAGCCTGGGCCAGGTGTTTGCCTTATCCAGAGGGTGGATAAGATCCAGTCACCTTATCCAGAGGGTGACACCAGGAAATACAAACCCTATCATTAATAACCACAGGGTTATTCTAGAAGTAACGCCAAATCACAGATGGTAGCTTTTCAAAAGCCATCTCTGTCATTCCGTATTCAAAGTCCCCATTCCTTTCTGTGCTATCCGCTCCCTTGCCATCCTTAGCTAATTAAACTTGTGGCACCTGCCCTCCAAATCCTAGCCTGGAGAAAGCTTGTTTCCCTTTAAGAAGAGCTTAGCCAAATGGTGCTTTTCCCAATGCAGATTTTATACAAACAGGCCCTGAAATTTAAAAGGAGTCTTTAAACCCCATTAAATAACACAGTTCCCTAGCGGGAATATCTCCTGGGACGGGATGTCTGCTATTCAAATGCCATGTTATGACAAGCATGACAGACTTGATGGGGATCTGTTCTGACTCATGACATCCCTTAAATTAGGTTAGGTAGAATGTGTGCAGGCATTCTAAGAAAATCTCCTCGGGGCCCCAGCCCTATTATTTTTGTTAATAGCTCTGAATTATGACTGCCTTCTCCTAGGGCCAATAAACCCTCTTTCCATACTGGCTACATCATGGAATGTTTTTATTACCTGATACCTTACTAGCAAAGCCAGTTGGGCTGCCACACATTAAATATTAATTTACTATTGTATTTCTTCTCCTCTCCCTCTCTTCTTCCAATAGGTCAGAGTCAGCTTGCCCCACCTAAACTTTAACTTCTGCAAATGTTACAAGGGGCCCTCTAACCTTCACTAAAGAAAAGAGTGCTGGGGTGCCTTCTAATCCCCACCTTCTGTCTCAAACTTGAATTGCAGTTGCTATTTCTTTGGGGGCAAAGGTTCAACTTGCCAGGGATCATTATTGGTTATATTGGCTCTCGGATCCAATTTAGTACATCCAGTCCACGTATCACTGTAATGTTAATCTACCTCTTTATATGCTCTTCCAGGAGATTTGAGGCAGGACTTGTTCAGCTATAAGTCATCAGGACTGAGTTTCTGTCTGTCTCTCAGCTCTGCTTTCCTGTCGGGCAGCTTTGTGAAGACACCTGAGAGCTGCAGTGTCACACGCTCCCAGCTGCAAGCCAGCAGCAGGCAAGAGTCAAATTTCCAGTAGAGCCAAAAAAAAAAAAAAAATCCCAGAATTTCTGTTGATTTAGTTGCAGTCACTGTCATCAAGAGAATAAGATGCTCATTGGTCAAGCCCAGTTCCTCAGTCTGCTCTTAGACCTTCTACTCATTGGAGACCTGGAGCATGCCTCTCCCACTACCCCCACTATGTCAGTTCGGACAACTTAAAATGTCTCCAGACATTGCCAAGTATGTCCTAGGGAGCAAAAGGGACCTAGGTTCGAAATTATTGGCCTAGTCAACCTAGTTGAGTGGCCAACCTCTCCTTGGTTTGCTACAAAATAGCCATTCAGAATCCTGGAACTAACTCTGGCTCCTTAGCCTTCTTGGAAGCATCACTTAGAAGGAATCATTGTGTGTAAGAACCAACCAGATTCTCAGGGCCCACCTCCAGAGACCATAACTTAGTAATCATGTGCGGAGTCATTGAATTTGCAGTTTTTACAGGATCTTTGAGACCCAGTTCCCAGTTCCACAGAGTATTCTTGGTCATTTTCCCACAAGTTCCTTCACTCAAGATTGATTTACTGAGCATGTACTATGCTAAGAATTGCTCTAAAAGCTGGAAATATCACTTCCTTCATTGAGCTTTCATTCTATTGGGGGAGACAGACAATAAACATAATAAATAAGTAAATTATATAGTATAAAGAAATGTGGTAAATGACATGGGAAAACACCAAACCTAAATGGGGAGGGGGTAGTGGTAGAGTGGGAGTCCCAGGAGTAGACATAGTAGGGTAGACCGGGTGACCTCAGTGAGGGAGTAACATGTGAGCAGGCACCCGGAGGCCTGGAGGAAAAATACTCCAGCACGCATCTAAGGGAAGAGCAGATCAGGACAAGGGCAGCCAGTGCAAAGGCCTTGAGGTGGGTGTGTGCCTGATTTATTGAACAAGTACCAAGGAGATGACATGGTTGAAGCAGAGTGAGCAAGAGACAGAGGATGAGGGGATAAGAGTTAAGAGTAAATGTGGGGGTGAGGTGGGAAGAATATCACATAGAATCTTGCATAAAATTATATGGACTCCATACAATGCAAAGTGATAAAAGAAATTTTCACATATTGCAATGTAAGGAAGTCATTCTGGCTTATACATGAGCTAACTTGAATTTTATGCTAATTAAAAGAGCCTGCTTATAGCCTATCAAACATACATTGTACATCTACTTTAATTATTAGAGAAAAGGACATACTAACCAAAAGTAAAGAACATCCATGTTAAAAAGTAAAAATTAAATGCCTCTCTTCCTGGGATACCAATGCTGTATTCCTTTGATGATAGGAGTCCCTTCCCAGGCGCCATGGCCATACTGACTCGCTGTATACATGCAGATCTGTTGTTGTTTGTTTTTTTTTAACTTTGAAGAAATGTAACCCTGATTGTTTAATACTCTTTGCTCCGACAAAATATAAAACCATGCTTCTCAGGAGTAGTTTCTCAGAATCATCTGGAAAGCGGCCTTCCAGCCTAGTCTTCAGTTGTTGTTAAGTGGTTCAGTCATGTCCAACTCTTTGTGACCCCATGGACTGCAGCATGCCAGGCTCCCCTGTCTTTCACCATCTTCTGGAGTTTGCTCAAACTCATGTCCACTGAGTCAGTGATGGCATTGAACCACTTCATCCTCTGTTACCCTCTTCTCCTCCTGCCCTCAGTCTTTGCCAGCATCAGGGAAAGTTGACTGTTTGCATCAGGTGACCAAAGTACTGGAGCTTCAGCATCAGTCCTTCCAATGAATAGTCAGGGTTGATTTCCTTTAGGATTGACTGGTTTGATATCCTTGCTGTTGAAGGGCCTCTCAAGAGTCTTCTCCAGCAACACAATTCAGAAGCATCAATTCTTCAGTGCTCAGCCTTCTTTATGTCTAATTCCCACATGTGTGCATGACTAATGGAAAAACAACAGCTTTGACTATACCGTAGTTTGGCTCAAAAATAGCCTTTTCTGGTCTTATTATTGGTTGTGTTAGGTACCTAGAATAGGAAAAAGGAGTCCAGAATGGCAGTGGCTAAAAGACAAAGAAGGGAAAAGCCCACGAAAATAGAACAAAGGAAGGTCTGAGAACCAGAGTGAGAGCCTCATGTGAAACAAACAGCGCTCCTGGCTAGCCCAGTTTACATAGGGCAGGCTCAGGGGGAGGAGGAAAAACATAAAAAGAGGAGCCAAATTTGAGCTGCTGGCTTCCCTTAGTATCTTTTGGGTTGGCCCACCCTCACTCCTTGAGGATGTATTTTCCTTTGCTTGCCAAATAAAACAGCTGTAACACCAAGCCATAACACTGGTCCATTCATTGCTTCAAATTTTTGCTGCAGTGAGAACCGAGGAAACTACAAACTCCCTAGACAATTGTGTGTTGACTGTTTTCGACAGAAACTATGAACATGTTTTGAGCAGAGATGTGACATGAGTTTGAAATATTTTATGGGGATCAAAGACGGGAAAAGCCAGACTAGTGAAGAGGTTATGAGACATGAGAACAAGGAATTCATTGGTGACATCAGTGAGAGTGCGTTCAGTGCAGTGGTGTGGGCAAAAGCCTGGAAAGACTAGTTGAACTGTTTCGAAGCCAAAGTGCTGCATGTGACGCGTGTTTGCATTAACAATTCTTAGAGGAGTTTTGCTCAAGTAGACCCAAAAAGTGACGCTCCAGAGGGAAGGAGCAATGGGATCCAGGAGACTTTTAGGGTGGGAAGGATGTCTGTAGTTTTATGAAGCTGGGAGCAATCTAAGAAGAAACAGACGCTCTGATGACGTAGGACGAGAGACTCGCGAGCTGCTGAGTGCGATTGTGAGCGTGAGAGCAAACACGTGCTCATGTGCATGAGGGAGCTATGGCCTTGGGACAAAAGTGTGGTCCGCTTGCCTACCATGATGACGAGAAGACGATGAAGGTGAGTCAGTGTCACAGTGGATGTTTGTGGAAGTCCTCTTGTTAACTCTTTAATCTTCTCAAAGTCGGAAACGCCTTGATCATTAGCTAAGAATGATGAATGGGAAAAGGGAAGAGATGTCAGAAAGCAAATGGGTGACAGAGCCGATGTGGTACTAGTGCCAGGAGTGCAGTTCACACCGGAAGAATGGTCAAGGGGTAGGAAAGTGGGAGAGTCACTTTCTGCCGTGTTGTGTTGACTGGAGGCTGGGAACAGGTAACTTCTTCGGAGCGGTTATTGTTATCATGGTAACTGTTGCTGTGGTAACCGTGCAGTAGTGACCGCCCTTGTGGCTGTATAGTCACAGCGGTGGTAGAGAAGTGTACGGCGCTAGCAACAGCTCTTGTAAGAGAAATAGGCACTGTTTGTGGCCGTTGTTAACACACAGTTGCTGTTGATGTTGTTATAGGAGTAGCTACCCATTGTGGTATAATGTGGGCAGAACTCAGGCTAGCTTCCCTACTGTTTCTTTCATTTTACCTGTCTTACTAAGGTTTCCAATTCAGTATTTTGAACCCGACGTTAAAGGCAGAGTTCTCTCTGAGATCCGTGCCCACCAAGCTTCTGTGGGGATACAAATCCTCATTTAGTTCTCTGATGGAGGAGAGCCAAGTCACACCTGCCTGTAGCTCGCATCACATCCTCAGTTGTCAGGTGCCCCCGATCCCAGGGAAACTCATGTGTGTTTGAAGCTGTTGGAGTGGCCGTATGTTTAAAGAACGAAGTGAAAATGATGTTTATGACACTGATTTTTTTTCTTCTTCACCTTTTCTATCTGCTTTCTTGACAAAGTGGATTCCTTAGGCAAAGTGTGTGTGGCTTTAAATTTTTAAAGGGAAAAGAGAAAAAAGTGTCCATAGGCAGGCAATCAATTATAAATTCTCACAAATATAACAAGTGGATCACATCTGAGGATACATTTTCAAGTCTTGTGTATGGATTTATTTATTGACTCCCCACTGATTAAAAGGAAAAACACTGATAAATTACAACACAACTTTTTTGTTTTAATTAAGGGCTAGACATCCACTTGAGATGCTCAAAATCAAATTATATTTTTTCTTAACCGTACTCAGATAACCATTCCAAAGGAGAAAATAATTACCTAACCTTCTAAGAAAGCTTGCAGAACTACCATACAACGATTTTCACTTGAAATATTCACATCCAAGCTTCCTCCAATTCTTCTGCAGTGATTCAGCATCCAAAATGGTTGTAAGCAGTGACGTCAGTGTTTGCTTAATGTTCATTATGTGCCACGCATTGTGCTAGCGATCTTTCCTTATGCTCTGCCTCTGTCCAGAACAGTGGTTTTAATCTGGGCATGATATGGCCCCCAGGAGATACATGGTGGGATTTTTGGTTGTCACAACTGGAATGAGTGCTCTGGCATCTAGTACAAAGGGGTCAGGGATGCTCCTGAGCATTCTATCAACAAGAAATTGCACTAGCTTTTTACCATTTAAAAAAAAATTAAGCTATTGAAAATTCAAAACAAAAATGAAGTGCATCTATTGTGTGCCATATTAACATTAACTATACAATGAAATATAAAAATGATATGGAATATTTGAAAATTAAAAAGAAACTAAATAAACAAAATAAATCTAATTTACTTTCATTCCTTCAAGCTTCCTAGATGTTGTGTTTTCATTTTTGATTGAAGGACATTGCTATACAATGTTTTGTTGGTTTCTGCTATACAACAACGTGAGTCAGCCACAAGCATACATATATGCCCTCCCTCTTGAACCTCCCCCTCAACCTTTCACCGCAACCTACCCCTCTAGGTTGTCAAAGAGCACCAGGTTGAACACCCTGTGTTATACAGCACAAAAACTTCTGATTCACTGTTTTACAGGTGGTAATGTAGGTTTCAGTGATACTTTCTCAATTCATCCCACCCTCTCATTCCCCCACTGTGTCCATAAATCTCTTCTCTACCTCTGCATCTCTATTCTGCCCTGTGAATAGGTTCATCAGTACCATTTTTCTAGATTCCATATATATGCATTATTATACAATATTTGTTTTCTTCTCTTTGACTTAATTCACTCTGTATAACAGGCTCTAAGTTCATCCACCTCACTAGAACTGACTCAAATATGTTCCTTTTATGGCTCAGTAATATTTCATTGTATATATGTGCCACAACTTCTCTATCCAGTCATCTACTGATAAACATCTAGGTTGCTTCCATGTCCTGCTCCTGCTGCTGCTACTAAGTCGCTTCAGTTGTGTCCAACTCTGTGCGACCCCATAGATGGCAGCCCACCAGGCTCCCCCGTCCCTGGGATTCTCCAGGCAAGAACACTGGAGTGGGTTGCCATTTCCTTCTCCAATCCATGTCCTAGCTATTGTAAATAGTGCTGCAACAAACATTGGGATACATGTGTCTTTTTCAATTATGCTTTTCTCAGGGTATATGCCCAGTAGTGGGATTACTGGCTCATAAGGTAGTTTTGTTCCTAGTTTTTAAAGAAATCTCCATACTGTTCTCCATAGTGGTTATATCGGTTTACATTCCCACCAACTGTGCAAGACGGTTCCTTTTCTTCCACACCCTCTCCAGCATTTATTTGTACGGTTTTTGATGGTAGCCCTACTGATCCATGTGAGGCGATACCTCATTGTAGTTTTGATTTTCATTTTCTCTGATAATGAGCAAAGTTGCACATATTTTCATGTCTTTGTTGGCTGTCTGTATGTCTTCTTTGGTGAAATGTCTGTGTAGGTCTTCTCTGCTTTTTTTGATTGGGTTGTTTGTTCATCTGATATTGAGCTTCATAAACTGCTTTTATATTTTGAAGATTAATCCTTTGTCAATTGCTTCATTTCCAATTATTTTCTCTCATTCTGAGGGTTGTCTTTTCACTAGATGTTGTTCTTAATCAATTTTTTATTAGAGTGAAGGTGATTTACAATGTTCTGTTTCTTATAGCAAAGTGAGTCAGTTATACATCTACGTGTATCCGTTCTTTTTAGATTCTGTTTCCATAAGTCCTTACAGAATACTGAGTAGAGCTATACAAATGGTTCCTATTAGTTATCTATTTTACAATATGTATAGTAGTGCATACCTATCAGTCCCAGTTTATCCTTTGCCCTCTCCCCCTAGGTAATCATATATTTGTTTTCTACATCTGTGATTAAGTTTATGTTTTGTAAATAGGTTCATTTGTACCACTATTTAGATTCCAAATAAATATCATATGATATTTGTCATTCTCTGTCTGGCTTCACTCAGTATGACAATAATAGATTCATCCATGCTGCAAATGGCATTATTTCATTCTTTTTATGGCTTTCTGAGTAACTCTAAGGATAATAGAGTTTTGCCAGGAGAATGCACTAGTCATAGCAAATACCCTTTTCCAACAACACAAGACTCTATACATGGACATCACCAGATGGTCAATGCCAAAATCAGATTGATTATATTCTTTGCAGCCAAATATGAAAAGCTCTATACAGTCAGCAAAACCAAGACTGGGATCTGACTGTGGCCCAGATCATGCACTCCTTATTGCCAAATTCAGACTTAAATTGAAGAAAGTAGGGGAAACCACTAGACCATTCAGGTATGACCTAAATCAAATCCCTTATGATTATACAGTGAAAGTAAGAAATAGATTTAAGGAACTAGATCTGATAGAGTGCCTGAAGAACTATGGATGGAGGTTCATGACATTGTACAGGAGGCAGTAATCAAGACCATCCTCAAGAAAAAGAAATGCAAAAAGGCAAAATGGTTGTATGAGGAGGCCTTAGAAAGAGCTGTGAAAAGAAGAGAAGCAGAAGGCAAAGAAGAGAAGGAAAGATATACCCATTTGAATGCAGAGTTCCAAAGAACAGCAAGGAGAGATAAGAAAGCCTTCCTCAACAATCAATGCAGAGAAATAGAGGAAAACAATAGAATGGGAAAGACTAGAGATCTCTTCAAGAAAATTAGAGTTGCCAAGGGGACATTTCATGCAAAGATGGGCACAATAAAGGACAGAAATGGTATGGACCTAACAGAAGCAGAAAATATTGAGAAGAGGTGGCAAGAATACACAGAAGAACTATACAAAAAAGATCTTCATGACCCAGGTAATCACGATGGTGTGATCACTCACCTAGAGCCAGACATCCTGGAATGCGAGGTCAAGTGGGCCTTAGGATGGATCACTACAAGCAAAGCTAGTGGAGGTGATGGAATTCCAGTTGAGCTATTTCAAATCCTAAAAGACGATGCTGTGAAAGTGCTGCACTCAGTATGTCAGCAAAGTTGGAAAACTCAGCAGTGGCCACGGGTCTGGGAAAGATCAGTCTTCATCCCAATTCCAAAGAAGGGCAGTGCTAAAGAATGTTCAGACTATCAGACAATTTTGCTAACTTCCCAGGCATACTTTGGGTTTTGTTGACAAATGTTTATTTCGGTTTTCCAAGCACTTCCCAGATGTGTGTGCTGGTATATTGCATAAAATCTGTCTCAAAACCCTCAGTACATGAGTGTGTCTTCTTGAGGCTCCTTCTAGGCCAGTGAGAGCTCAGACTGACGTAACTAAGCCACAGGAGAAGGACTTAGTCTTTCCATGCAGAAAGGAGAATTGCACGGTTTCTCTTAAGCTTATCAAGAAAAATTCCCTCACTTCATCTTTGACCTCATGATATTTCTCAGTTTTACTGCATTTCCTTATTTGCTGTTTATACTCATGAGATTCCAAGCAATCACTGAGTAGCTGTCAAATGAGAGGATATGAAACCTTCAAAATTACCATCTAGGGGCTAAAATATAAGAATGGTATTTCTGAGCAAAATGTGCAAAACTTGCATACAGATGGAACATTACTTTTTATGTGTGGAGACATCAGGCAAACCAGGATCAAGTGAAAGGAAATGTCTTTGAAATAACAGTATTTGTGATTTATTCTCATCTTCTGTATTTCAAGCTAATTATCTTTGTTTGAGGTGAAAAACTAAAAAGGGCTTAATCTGTTTTTGAAGTTCAGTTCCATCAAATTAGGCAGAATAGATATGAAGCTTTTTACTGATGGAACTAGGATCCAGTAATTATGTAAAAATTAATAGCAACTGCATTTATAATATTTTACTTCTTGGCAAATTTCATTTATTGATTCCTTAGAGGCAATCTACTCCCGTATTCTTGCCTGGAGAATTCCATGGACAGAGAGGCCTGCCAGGCTACAGTCCATGGGGTTGCAAAGAGTCGGACATGACTGAGCAACTAACACACACACACACACAGAGGCTTATAATTGTTCTAACTCTCTAAGGAGCTAACTGTGCACACCATTGATCTAGAAGTCTCAATTTAAGATCAGGAAAGGGAAATGAAGACTGTGTTTTAATGGTGTAATTTTTAGGTGAAATGTGTAATGTATGCAAAATCTTATATATATGTTTTTTATTAAGGCAAGAAATGGTGGTTGACTAAAGGCTGAATTCTGGAATAAATTAGACATGGAACAGGACAGAAGCTCTGTGGTTGTATTTACTGTTTGAGCAAGTTTATTATCCCCTCCAGGCTGTTTTGTGATCAGTAAAATTGGAATGATCATCTAAAGGAATTGTTGTAGGTAATAATTAAGTGCCTGACATACAAGTAAGCAAGCTTTATGAGTACTGTTCTCTTATTTCAAGAATATTTTCCTTCTGATAAAGAAGGAGAGGGAGACTGAATTTTTGAACACCCAATTTTCAGTCTATGTAATGTGCAATATTTGGGCTTCCCTGGTGGCTCAGTGGTAAAGAATCCACCTGCCAATGCAAGAGATGCAAGAGACATGGGTTTGATCCCTGGGTCGGGAAGATCCCTTAGAGAAGTAAATGGTAACCCACTCCAGTATTCTTGCCTGGGAAATCCCATGGACAGAAGAGCCTGGTGGACTACAGTCTACGGGGTCACAAAAAGTCAGACATGAATTAGCGACTGAACTACCAGTGGAATGTGTAATATACATTTACTGATTCCATGTATAATGATAAAATAAGGGTTATGGCCCTCTTTGCAAATGAGAACAATGAAAAGCAAAGATCAATTATATGAGTGCCCTTGGTCTCACAGCTACCTTTTTGGTCAAATCAGAATTTGAACTAAAGTTGTTGGACACCTAACCCCTGGGCTCTTATCCAGTACCATGCACTGATGGCTGCTCAGTGGTCCTTTTGGGGGTTTGGGAAAGCAGATCGTGAGAGGGGCTCAATAAACCAAGTAGCCTCAAAGGCTACTTCACTTTCTCAGGGCCACCCAGTGACAATACCAAAAGTGATACCAGCTTTCTGAGTACCTGTGGAGCTTTCATATCTCCCAGGCAGCTTTCATATCTCCTTGAAGCTTGCTAGTCTCATAATAATTAAAAAAAAATAAAAATATGTCCCTTAAGCCAATGCCCTTTCACCCTTTCTCATTTAAATAAGCCTACTCATGCATTTTAAGCCTTAAGGCTTAAAGCTCAAAATTCAGAAAACGAAGATCATGGCATCCAGTCCCATCACTTCATGGCAAATAGATGGGGAAACAATGGAAACAGTGGCAGACTTTATTTTGGGGGGCTCCAAAATCAATGCAGATGGTGACTGCAATCATGAAATGAAAAGGCACTTACTCCTTGGGAGGAAAGTTATGACCAACCTAGACAGCATATTAAAAAGCAGAGACATTACTTTGCCAACAAAGGTCTGTCTAGTCAAGGCTATGGTTTTTCCAGTAGTCATGTCTGGATGTGAGAGTTGGACTATAAAGAAAGCTGAGTGCTGAAGAATTGATGCTTTTGAATTGTGATGTTGGAGAAGACTTTTGAGAGTCCCTTGGACTGCAAGGAGATCCAACGAGTCCATCCTAAAGAAAATCAGTCCCGAATATTCATTGGAAGGACTCCAATGATGTTGAAGCTGAAACTCCAATACTTTGGCCACCTGATGCAAAGAACTGACTCATTGGAAAAGACCCTGATGCTGGGCATGATTGATGGCAGGAGAAAAAGGGGATGACAGAGGATGAGATGGTTGGATGCCTCACTGACTCAATGGACATGAGTTTGAGTAAACTCTGGGAGTTGGTGATGGACAGGGAGGCCTGGCATACTGCAGTCCATGGGGTCACAAAGAGTCGGATACAACTGAGTGACTGAAGTGAACTGAACTGACTCATGCACTTAATTGTCTTTCCTGTAATTAGAAATGATCTTTCTTCTTTAAAGTATAAGCCATGCTTATACTTTAAAGAAGATGCTGCTGTCTATGTGAACTCATCATAACAGTTCTCTGTAATTTTTTTAAGTATCTGTTGAAAGTTCACATCTATAGAGATAGAAACTATTTCCCCTGAAACAGCTGTTGCTTTGAAAAGCACTAGAATTTGTGGAGGGCTGTTTGAAAATTCATCCCTGGATTTTTTTTTTTTTTTTAACCTACCCATTTCAGAAACACCTGCTCTTTGGTCTCAAGAGTCTGATATAGTAAGCCTCATCGAAACACTCTATCCTATTGCTATTTTAATTGTGTGATTCTCTATGTCATTCTACTGTAGTTTTATACCAGGCACACCTTTTATGTGGGTTGACCTTGAAAGAAAAAGCAGTATTACTTTTTCAAATAACCCAATTTTGTCTTCTACTTTTTTCCTCTTGGACCTTTCACTGTTAAGGAACCATGATTAAGTATTTAAGATCATTCCTATCATTTGTCATTGGTGAAAATCCCTGTATCCTCAACTTACTTAATAAATCTGCTGGAAAAACTGTAGTCCACTATACTCTTATTACTAGTGGGAGGAGAAATATAAATACTAATCCATTTGGTCGGATTAAATCTATTATATAGTCACAGGTGTTTAGAAAGCTTCTGGAAAATGATTGACTTTTTGACTGAAATATAATTGACACACAGTATTATGTTAGTTTCACATATATAACATTTAAATACATTATGAAATGATCACTGTGCTAACAACCACCTGTCCCCATACAAAGTTATTAGTTTTATTGACCATATTCTTTATGCTGTATATTACATCCCCATGACTTATTTATTTTATAAGTGTAAGCTTTACCTCTTACTTTCCTTCATCTATTTCACCCATCCTCACTCTACCCTCCTCTGGTAACCATTCATTTGTTCTCTGTATCTATGAGTCTGTTCTAATTTTGTTTTGTTGGTTTGTTTTGGTTTTTAGATTCCATGTATAAGTGAGATCGTATATTATTTGTCTGACTTATTTCACTTAGCACAATACCCTTTATAATGTTGCAAATGACAAGATTTCATTCTTTTTATGGCTGAGTAATATCCCATTATATATGTATATACACACTTTATCCATTCATCCATCATTGGACACTTAGGTTACTTCCAAATCTTAGTTATTTTAAATAATTATGCAGTGAATATTTTATCTTAAGGCCTAATCTGAATTCCTCATTCTTCTGCCCTACCTCCTGACTAATGGTTAATTTTAACATAAGAAAAAAAATTAACCCATTGTTATGAGTTTTTTAATATTGAAAATGAAAAGAAAATCTGGTTCTATGTAGATAAGTCCTTAAGCATACTTTTATATTTTCTCTTGACCTAATGACCACTAGGTTGACTTTTTAAATGTTATAAATACTCTCTTTCAAGATTTATATTTAATTTAACTTTGTTTTGTGACCACATTAATATTATATAGAATTCTTATTTATTTCAGTGTTAATTATTCCTATATACTGTGAGTAATTTATTTCAAGTTTTCACATATGTATCTATATTTTACATATATTAAAAAATTTACATATATAAAAAATTAAATAAATAAAATTTAATATATGCAATTATGTTAAAATATATAAAATTACATATATAATTGCATATATTAAATTTATATAATTATATATATATAACTAAATGTATGTATATGTAATTTATGTTTGAAAGTGAAACTTCCTCAATCATGTCTGACTCTTTGTGACCCCATGGCTGTAGCCTGCCAGGCTCCTCTGTCCATGGAATTCTCCAGGCAAGAGTAATGGAATGGGTAGCCATTCCCTTCTCCAGGAGATATTTCTGACCCAGGGATCAAACCTGGGTTTCTTGCATTGAAGGCAGATTATTTACTGTCTTAGCCACCAGGAAAGCCCCATTTATGTATGTGTGTGTGTGTATATATATATATACACACACACGTAATTGTTTTAAGGAAAGCTATATGTGTGATATGCTTTATAAAATTTCTAAGACCAGCTTGCTGTTGTCCTGGGAAATGAAAAATTATTTAGGCAGAAATAGATTTCTTGAATTAAGTGTTTTTCTCAAGTGTTGGTAATTCACTTATTTTCTAGTTTTTGCATTATAGAGTCTTGCACCTTTGCAAGTGACATTTTTCCTTGTTATTTATAAGATCCTTTTTTAAATTCATAAAACTCAAAAGTTGTCATAGGATAAGCTTAGACATTTTGTTCTTCGCATTAATTTTTCTTCAGGCCTTGCTTAAAGACAGAAAAATTGCCTGCTGTTGTTTTCTTTTTTACTTATCCTGCATCAATTCTGTTGTATTTCAGGTTTTCCTCATATGTATTTTTCCATGTTTCTGACCTTTTCTCCCATTAGTTTTATCTATTTTTGCCTGAAATTGAGTGTATTTAACAAGGTTGCTACATTCTGCAGTAACTGATTTCCGTGGATATTCTATCATCTTTCACTGCCTTTCTTACTGTTTAACACATTTTTTATATTTTATAATTTTTATGAATGCTACATGTTTATTAAAGAATAATCAGAAAATACAAGAAAAGAAAAGGTAAACACTCAATACAGCGTCATAGAGAAAATTGCTGCTGTTGATATTTATTTTTCCCAACTCCAAATACTTCTTACATTTGAAAACTATCCACTTTTTGACTTTGTATATGTATGGAATGTATGTTTCATGAAAGTGTTCATACTACTTGTTAACCTGATTTTTAAAACTTAGGAACAGTTTCCCTGATGATGCATATAGATTTAGTTCAACATTGTTAATAGCCTCATATAAATCTAATTAGATGAATTTTATATAATTAGTGTACCATTAGCTAAAAGACATCTAGGAGTTTTACAGATTTTTTCTTTCTTATTGAAAAGTTTCTGTACAATATTATGTAAGTTACAGGTGTACAGGATAGTGATTCACAGTTGTTAAAGGTTATTTAGAGTTATTGTAAAATATTGACTATACTCCCTGTGTCATACAATATATCCTTATAGCTGACTTTGTACTTAATATTCTACACCTCTTCATCCCCTGCCTCTAAGTTGCCTCTCTCCACATCCTTCTCCCCACTGGTAACTACTAGTTTGTTCTCTATGAGTCTGCTGCATTTTTATTATATTCACTAATTAGTTGTATTTTTTAGATTGCATGTATAAATGATATTATAGAGTATTTGTTTTTATCTATCTGACTTACTTTGCATAATGCCCTCCAGGTCCATTCATGCTGCAGAAAATGGCAGAATTTTCTTCTTTTTATGGCTCAGTAATACTCCACTGTGTATATATACACCCCATCTTCTTTATCCATTCATTATTTTGATCCCTGATGATTAGTGATGTTGATAACATTGGTTTTCTTTATTGTTTGCTGGTTTCGTGTATCATTGGTGTCTTCTTTTAACTTTAATTACCCTCTTATTACCCTCTTTCTTCTACATAATTTGGGTATTATTTAATTATCCACTTTATCTTTCCCCTGACTGTGCAGCCTCTTCAGAGGTGTAGAATATTGTGGAAAGAGTCTCCTATTAGAATCACCAATTCCTTGGGCTATGACATCTCCCTGAGAATTTTTCAAAACTAAAGGGCATTGTTTTTGTTATTTGCTTAATTCTCTGCCTTCTTAGTTTTCCTTTCAATTTTGGTCAGCTAATTTCTTACTCTTCTGTTTCTCTTTGCTGTTTTTAAAAGTTTGTTTTCTAATTTATTCTGCATTTTTGTTTGTTTTTCATAGTAGGATTTGTCTGGAAAAGCTAGCCTTCTATTACCAGCAGCTGGATTCCTAGTTGTTTTTTCATGTTGGAGAAACATTGTCTCAAAGGCATCTGTGGCCCTTTCCTTCCCATCTTCTCATATTCCATCAGAACCCTGATGATTGTGCTAGTTTCAGGATACTTAGGTTGAATTTAGTGTTCTGTGCCTCACGTGTTCATTTTACTTTTTGGGGAAAAAAATTTTGTATTTCCTCAGAGACTATATGTGGAAACTGTATTTTCTTGATCCTAAACATAATAACTCTTGAACAGTTTTTAACAGAATGAAGAGAAAGTGTCTATGTTTCTTTATCCTAAAGGAAATTGCAATGAATATAATACTGCATTCCCTGCAAACAGTTTTTTCCTTTTTAATGTAGACAGACAGATACACTGGCCAACTAACTGTGTTTCATAGGAATCACTCTATTATCTCTACACTACCCCATAGTGTAGCCACCAGCCACATGTTGCTGTTCAGCATCTGAAATGCAGATAGTCTTTTTTGAGATGTGCTATAAGTGGGATCACAATAAACTGTGGAAAATTCTGAAAGAGATGGGAATACCAGACCACCTGACCTGTCTCTTGAGAAACCTCTATGCAGGTCAGGAAGCAACAGTTAGAACTGGACATGGAACAACAGACTGGTTCCAAATAGGAAAAGGAGTACATCAAGGCTGTATATTGTCACCCTGTTTATTTAACTTCTATGCAGAGTACATCATGAGAAACGCTGGGCTGGAAGAAGCACAAGCTGTTACCAAGATTGCCAGGAGAAATATCAGTAACCTCAGATATGCAGATGACACCACCCTTATGGCAGAAAGTGAAGAGGAACTAAGAAGCCTCTTGATGAAAGTGAAAGTGGAGAGTGAAAAAGTTGGCTTAAGGCTCAACATTCAGAAAACGAAGATCATGGCATCCGGTCCCATCACTTCATGGGAAGTAGACGGGGAAACAGTGGAAACAGTGTCAGACTTTATTTTTTGGGGCTCCAAAATCACTGCAGATAGTGACTGCAGCCATGAAATTAAAAGACGCTTACTCCTTGGAAGGAAAGTTATGACCAACCTAGATAGCACATTCAAAAGCAGAGACATTACTTTGCCAACAAAAGTTCATCTAGTCAAGGCTATGGTTTTTCCTGTGGTCATATATGGATGTGAGAGTTGGACTGTGAAGAAGGCTGAGCGCCGAAGAATTGATGCTTTTGAACTGTGGTGTTGGAGAAGACTCTTGAGAGTCCCTTGGACTGCAAGGAGATCCAACCAGTCCATTCTGAAGGAGATCAGCCCTGGGATTTCTTTGGAAGGAATGATGCTAAAGCTGAAATTCCAGTACTTTGGCCACTTCATGCGAAGAGTTGACTCATTGGAAAAGACTCTGATGATGGGAGGGATTGGGGGCAAGAGGAGAAGAGGACGACAGAGGATGAGATGGCTGGATGGCATCACTGACTCGATGGACGTGAGTCTGGGTGAACTCCAGGAGTTGGTGATGGACAGGGAGGCCTGGCGTGCTGCGATTCATGGGGTCGCAAAGAGTCAGACACGACTGAGCGACTGATCTGATCTGATCTGATCTGATAAGTGGGAGATATACTCCAGATTTGGAAAATCTATTATAAAACTTCCTCTCCCACAGAGTCCAAAAGACTGTTCTATACATCTGTGTCTCTTTTGGTGTCTCACATACAGGGTTATCGTTACCATCTTTCTAAATTCCATATATATGCATTAGTATACTGTATTGGTGTTTTTCTTTCTGGCTTACTTCACTCTGTATAATAGGCTCCAGTTTCATCCACTTCATTAGAATTGATTCAAATGTATTCTTTTTAATGGCCATAAAAAGTATGTTTTAATTTATTTTATTAAAGTATAGTTGGTTTACAGTGTTGTATTAATTTCTACTGTACAGCAAAGTGATTTTTTTCAGATTCTTTTTCATTATGGTTCACCACAAAATATTGGATATAGTTCCCATGCTATACAGTAGGATCTTGTTTATCCATTCCATATGTAATAATTTGCATCTGGAATCCTAAACTCCCAGTCCCTCTTCCAAAGCCCCTACCTCTTGGCAACCACAAGTCTGTTTTCTATGTTGGTGAGTCTGTTTCTATTTTGTAGATAAATTCATCTGTGTCATATTTTAGATTCTACATGTAATATAATATGATATTCGTGTTTTTCTTCCTCACTTCACTTAGTATGATAATCTCTAGGTTCATCCATGTTGCTGCAAATGGTATTACTTCATTGTTCATTATGGCTGAGTAGTAGTCCATTGTACAAAGGAATGATGTCTTCTTTATCCACTCATTTGTTAATGGACTTTTAGGTTGTTTCCATGTCTCCGCTATTGTAAAGAGTGAACGTAGGGGTGAACGTATCCTTTTCCACTATAGTTTTGTCAAGAAGTATGCCCAGGAGTGGGATTACTGGACTTAGCAGCAGCAGCAGCATGACAACTTTATTTTTAGTTTCTTGAGGACCCTCCAGACTGTTTTCCATAGTTCAGTTCAGTCGCTCAGTCGTGTCCGACTCTTTGCAACCCCATGGAATGCAGCACACTAGGCTTCCCTGTCCAGCACCAACTCCCAGAGCTTCTCAAACTCATGTCCGTTGAGTTGGTGGTGCCATTCTACCATCTCATCCTCCGCCGTCCCCTTCTCCTCCTGCCCTCAATCCTTCCCAGCATCAGGGTCTTTCCAGTGAGTCAGTTCTTCGTACCAAGTGGCCAAAGTATTGGAGTTTCAGCTTCAGCATCAGTCCTTCCAATGAATATTCACAATTGATTCCTTTAGGATGGACTGATTTCCTTTAGGATGACTCCTTGCAGTCAAAGGGACTCTTAAGAGTCTTCTGCAACACCACAGTTCAAAAGCATCAGTTCTTCAGTGCTCAGCTTTTGTTATACTCCAGCTCTCACATCCATACATGGCTACTGGAAAAACCATAGCTTTGCCTGGATGGACTTTTGTTGGCAAAGTAATGTCTCTGCTTTTTAATATGCTGTATAGGTTGGTCATAACTTTTTACTTTCATGGCTGTAGTCACCATCTGCAGTGATTTTGGAGCCCAAAAAAATAAAGTCTGACATTGTTTCCACTGTTTCCCCATCTATTTGCCATGAAGTAATGGGACTGGATGCCATGATCTTCATTTTCTGAATGTTGAGCTTTAAGCCAACTTTTTCACTCTCCTCTTTCACTTTCATCAAGAGGCTTTTTAGTTCCTCTTCACTTTCTGCCATAAGGGTGGTGTCATCTGCATATCTGAGGTTACTGATATTTCTCCTGGAAATCTTGGTAACAGCTTGTGCTTCTTCCAGCCCAGCATTTCTCATGATGTGCTCTGCATAGAAGTTAAATAAACAGGGTGACAATATACAGCCTTGATGTACTCCTTTTCCTATTTGGAACCAGTCTGTTGTTCCATGTTCAGTTCTAACTGTTGCTTCCTGACCTGCATAGAGGTTTCTCAAGAGACAGGTCAGGTGGTCTGGTATTCCCATCTCTTGAAGAATTTTCCACAGTTTATTGTGATACACAGAGTCAATGGCTTTGGCATAGTTAATAAAGCAGAAGTAGATGTTTTTCTGGAACTCTCTTGCTTTTTTGATGATCCAGCAGATGTTGGCAATTTGATCTCTGGTTCCTCTGCCTTTTCTAAAACCAGCTTGAACATCTGGAAGTTCATGGTTCACGTATTGCTGAAGCCTGGCAAGATGAGCTCCCTGACACTAATGGTTTGAAGAAACAGCAGTCTCTGGTCTGAAGATAACTCTAGTCATTTGATCATGCAGAGAGACTCATGAAAGACATTAACATCAGTCCGCAAAATAAAATGCATTTTCACAAACATGTGAGCAGTTCAGCTGGACTAGCCAGCTGCATTTTTGGAAAGAGAGCAAAGTGCATCAGAAGTGTCGCACACTGATACCTGAGATGGAGGCATGGGAGATACTTTAGCAAACTTCATAATAAAAACATAAACAAATTACCAATGTGGTACAGGTATTATTCTATTGCAGATACCTGGTTATCAAGCAAAATACTGAGAGGGTAACAGGCAGGAAGGCCAGGGGTCTCCAAATGGAGGAAATAGCCTGCAAGTGTCAGACATTTTTATCTCTCTTAAGCGGCAGGAGGAAACAAACGAGCAATATTTTTTTCCTTCTCTATACAAATTTAAAGAGAGGTTTCTCTTAAAATACTGTGTTGCCATAATGACACCTGGTTTCTCCTGAAGTTAGCTTATTCTTGAGCCTAGAGATAACCAATGCCTTTTTCTTATGGAAATGTTTGTCTTAAGCTATGCTAATGTACTACGCCTTTACCCCAAACTCTGTCTCCAAGTCGGTTCGCCTCTTGGCCCAAAACCTACTTGACAAACCAGTATGTTATACTCAGATATTGTTCCCCTAATCTATGTAAATGAAACTATTTGTATGGTGGTCTGCCCTTCTTTAAGATTCAAGTTAATTATTTTATGGCCCAAGATAAACCATTTGGTGCCATTCTAAATTTTAAGACATTCCTTTCTTTCATTAACAGACTGCTAGTGACTATATAACATCCAGCTGAAGACTAGCAGGGGGGTACTCTTTCTGCCCCCTTCTGATGCCTATGTCAGAAGCTTTCTCCATCTCCTTTATGCTTTAATAAAACTTTATTACACAAAAGCTCTGAGCGATCAAGCCTCGTCTCTGGCCCCATATTGAATTCTTCTCCTCTGGGGGCCAAGAATCCCAGTGTATTTGCGTGATTCAACAACAACCTTTCAATACCCAATACTATTATCAGGTAAAGTGGGAAGACTTTCCCTTAAGACTTCAACTGTGGGTAAGAAAGTTGTTAGGAGTTTAAGAAAAAATTTAATGTAGACTGAAAAAATGTCCTTGATTTTAGAATGGAAAAGAACAATGTAATGATTAGCATTGATAAAATTGCTTCTTACTTAAATTATCCAACCTCAAAATAATGTCCAAGTGAGTTTGTGTGTTTTCCTTTTTCTTTTTTTAGTGGTAAGAACTATACTTGAAACAACCCTCATTCAAGCCTTGAATCTGCTAAATTAATAGTCAATTTACTGGTCCAAAACAATTTGGTTAAGTGCTTGTCTTTGTACTAAAGAATATATTTCAGAACTAGAAAGCGTCCTTAAAGTCATTTGTCTCTCTTTGTATTCTTCACATCATGTTTATCTACTAAGTTAATTAATAGTGGCCAACTCATAAACAAATAGAAGGAATGTCTTGTAATGAAAGGTGTAAAGATTTTGACTGAAAGATAGTGATACAATATGACTTAAATATTGCTTTGTCATTCAATTAAGGCTTATGAGGATTTCATTTATTTTTGTTCACCTTTTCATTGGAAAGTCAAGATGTTTGTAAATCCAGACTAATGACAGCAGCAGTTAGCTACACCTGCTCATAGATCTATTTGTGTTAGTGTATTTTGACAGGTAGAATGCATTGTAATTTAACTCCCACTGTATGCAGTTCTCTTTTCTTTCCAATTTATAACAATCCCAAAAAGAATGCAGTAAGGGGCATACTTATTCTGTAATATGTTTTTGTGTTTTCATTTATTTTGTAAACTCATTTCCAATTTAGTTACACTGCCAGCTTTGCCATGATTTATGGTTATAACTTCTTTGTTTTGGTTATATATTTCTATCTGCATGAAAATGCTCTGATAAATGTAAGCTGATATATTTCCAAATTAAAATGCTGTGTTCTGTGTGAGTATTTAATACACTAAAGACATTTTTAACACAATAGCTGCTTGAGACAGAAATTTCTCTTAAAGCACTATTGAGTGATAACATACAAAAGACATGTGTATATGATTTATGAAACTATCACCAAGCGATCCTGAGTTGATTTGATGTCTTTCTCACTGACGGGTAACTATTAATAATTAATCAAAGAGGACAGTTGGTTCAGTTGTTCTCAACAGGGACAATTTTTCCCCCAGAAAATATTTGGTAACATCTGGAAACACTTGTGCTTATCACTACTGAGGGATGGGTACTATCGGCGTCCAGTGGGTAGAGGCCAGAGACACTGCTCAGCATCCTGCAGTGCACCAGACAGCCCTTCACACTAACAAAGAGTTGTTTGTCCAAAACTGCCAACAGTGCCAAGGATGAGAAACTCTTGTCTGTCTGAGCTGAAGAATTTAAATCCCCTTCATATCCTTTAAGTGTGGTCAACCATATTCCTCTAGCTATTAGCCCTTGTCAAAGCAACCCAAACGTACTTGATGGAGCCTACCTCTCTGGCTTGATCTAAATTGGCGCGAGTCTGAGAAATTGAGGTGGTTGAGCTAATCCCATCTAAACCTTCACTGGTTCAGACACACAGATACTCATTCACTCACTCATCACTCTTTCAATCTCAACATAGAGCTTGTCTCTCTCACCTGTATCCAGGCAGCCCAAAAGTTATCCCAATTATTCTGGCTTGCTGACAGCCCACCCCTGCCATGTTGGTTTCCTATGGCTTTTTAATGAACCAATGAGAGAAGCAGTGGGGAATACGGACAGTTAGGCAGCACCGCTGTGAACAGTCCCTTGCTCTCCAAGCTAGCCGTGATGCTTACCAAGCCTCAGCTCTTGTGTGCCTGGCTTTTGAACACCCTTTCAATGTGGTTCCTGTGGAGACAAGTGGCTATGACTTCCCTTTCAATAGGTCTACTGTTTGCAGTCTGCTATTCCCAATGACTTGCAGGACAGAAAAGATAATAGCGAGCTATTCAGAGTCAGTAATTCTGTGTTCCAGAGACTAATTCTACAGCATGTGGCAGACACGCCTTTCTTTCCACATACAGGGTGTGTGTGTGTCTTTCTTTGAAAAGCACCAAGTGAATTCGTACGGTTTTACACTCTGGATGGGGAAAGAGAAAAAACTCTAAAGGAAAGGAAGATCTGTCATGTGGCTGCCTCTCCTCTCTCAAACACATTTATTTCTGCTCCTGGGTGTCAATCATTCAACACGTAATTACCAAGTATTTACAACATACAAAGCATTCATGTGGAACTGTTAATACAAAGAAGGAAAAAAAAAAACCTCTTCTCTGAATTCCTCCAAAAGTTTGGGGAAAAGGTGAAATGATGTTACACAAGACTGACCTCAAGGCAGGATGGGATTTATAACCAATATAAAGCTTCCAGGGTGGCTCAGTGGAAAAGAATCCACCTGCAACGCAGGAGGTGCAGGTTCAAGCCCTGATCCAAGAAGATCCCCTGGAGAAGGAAATGGAAACCCACTCCAATATTCTTGCCTGGAAAATCCCATGGACAGCAGAGCTGGTGGGCTAGAGTCCTTGGTGTCACAGAAGAGTTGGACATGACTTAGCAGCCAAACAACAAGAAGATGACGATAAGGGATGGCAAAACTCACAAGAGGGGCAATAATACATGACAATCTCAGCTCCACTCCCCGCTCCCATGCTTGTGACAGACATAAGATGGGTCGTATCACTCTTTCCTGCTGTACCCAGACATGGACTCTGAAATCTTTTCATCATAGCAATGCAAGTGGACATAACAACTCAATGGAGAAGGTGTCTGAGATGCACACTAGTTGCCAACCTTAAACTACAGACTCAGAAGTCACATAGGTTTGGAGAGAATAGACTGATGGGTGGATGGTGTTTCGGTAGCAAGAAGGATATTTCAGGTCTGAGTCTGACACCATAAAATCATAGTGAATGGAAAGTATTTGGAGAGTTCAGAAGCATGTGAGCAGGAAGCTGGTGCTTTATTAAATTAAGTGGAACAGTCAGAGAAGTTGCAAGTTTGGGGAAAATGTCAGCATGGAGCCTTAAAATTATGTACCTCAGCTGCTTCTTTCTTACTCCTCCGTTCTGATGTTTCCTCTCCATGTCACCATTTCACCTTTTCCATACGCCTTCTCTTTCTGACATCACCCACCCCTAAGAATAAGACTGTTGAAAAATAGGAATATAAGAATAAAATCAGAGGCCTTTCTTTGTCCTGCTGAACTAATTTCATAATTGATTACCAATTTCAGCATTCTGCCTATGTAATTTTTTATTCTCTTCAGTGATTTCAGGTCTCAGTTTATTGATAATATAATAATGGTAAATACTTACAGCTAACATTTACTGGGTATATCCCCCAATGCTTGATATATGTGCATAACTTCATTTCATCTTCAGAACAACTCTTTGAGGATAGTTAGTATTAACATCCCCCTTTTGCAAAAGAGACTTAGTTCAGTAACTTGCCCAAGAGCGTCTAGTCAGGAAACAATCGAGATGCCTGGCTCTGAAATCTATGCTATTAATAACACTGCTGTTCATCCTAGTAGAGAAAGATAATTCAAATAAATGATTTATCATGATGAGAAATACAGATGCATTTAAGGAACAGTGAGACATTAACTTCTTCCGTGTGTGTGTGTTTGGGGATGGGTGGAAATATTAAGGAAATGTTTTCCCCTTCATGTTCCTCTCAGAGTTCTGAGGGAAGGAAAACTAAAAATCTGCTGAATGAAGGAAGCACTCAGGTGTCCCCAAATGGATCCTTAGTGACAGGAGATGAATCAGAAAGTCAGGGAAGGGGAATGAGCTCATTTAGCCGCAGAATCTAGTATTCATTTGAGTAAACTTATTGTTTCTGAATAATTCTTTGTCCCAGACATGATCCATTTGGCACAGGTACCTGGCCACTCATTCTTTTTCTTCCAAAAACCTGTGAAAAATATATTCATCTGCTCTTTCATCGTAGTTGTGGCTCTTTCAGTACCTTCTCCTGGAGACATACACACACCTTCATTTCCCTCTGTGCAAGAATGTGCAGATGAAGTCAGGTCTTTCAACACCATCCCAGGCAATCTCAGAGCTGTTGGGAGATACTGCTTGTGGAGCTTTTCTTCGTCACTGCTAACACACACACTGGCACAGTTTGCAGTACTCTGTGGGTCCTTCTGATGTTTGGAAGTCAGCCACCCTTATTGTTACGTGGGTTTATTCTGTCAACATGACAGCTACCTTACCAAGTCTAATTATACACATAAAAAAAAGGAAAATGTGCACATATCAAGCTGGGAATAGAAGTCAAAGTATAACAGAAAAGAGAGACTTTTAATTCAGTAATGTCAGTTATCTTTTGCTGTCAGCTCGTGGTTTAATTCAAGCACTCTTATGCAGAAGCACTGGGTCAAGAATCCTCCTTCTGGAGTCTTGGGGAATACAGTCATTCTTGTCCAGCTGCAGCCAGACTGTGTTTGGAGGCCATTCCCACCGCTTTAATTAGGGGGAAAATTTAATGTTGTAAATTCATAGCATGTCACTCCTAATTCCTATACAATCCATCACACTCAGAGCCTGAGTGTGGCAGCTCTTTTTAATAAAGGATTGTGCTGAGCACCTGCTGGGGCTAAAACATTTTATCATCTTTGCTAGCTCCAGGAGTCCTAGCATTATGTCATATTTGACTCGAAAAAATATTATTATAAGCCCTGGAATTAGAAACCCAACAATGGAACTAGCTGATTTCAATTGCCCGTGAACTTATCATATTTTGAGGAATAAAACTTGGTAAGTTTTCATTTTAATCAAAACCTATAACAGTACTGGGGGTATTTGTCTGAAATGAATGGTCTCCATCTTTCTGGATGCTATTGGATAATGACTCTCTCATCTATGAATTAATTGTAAAGCTAGAAATATGCTAAGAAAATCAAATTGTATCCCTCACATAACTTTTTGTTTCATCAACTCAGAGCTTAAAGGATGGGAGTGAAAAGCCATCGAGAGACATTTTTTAAAGCATTTTTTCAACTGCAGCACGTGGGAAGGTCATCGGTGCTTGCCGTATCTCAAGCATCGTCCAAGAATAAAGGGGCTTATTGAAGAGTCACAAGTTGTTGGGGTAACTTTCAAGGAAAAACTAATTTTCTAATAGTAGTGTCCAAGGAACATGTGTAAAACCTCCTGTAGTATTTCTCAGCTGAGTGACATCCCCCTCAATATTGAAGCCCAATTCCACAAGTTTGAGCTCTTTTCTACTTACCCCAGTGGTCTCTTTGCAGTTTGTATTGAGACTATTAAACAACAATATAAAAAACCCACAGGTTGTTTTTAAACCTCATTCTCAGCTTTCCTCTTCTTTGCCCTAGTCCTGAATCTTCTGTCTCTAACCTGTCCCCAACCTACAAAGAAAGTAATTCTGTCACTCACAAGCTATAAAAGTGACTTTTCTGGAGGACTGACTCTTGACTCCCAGGAGGAAGGGTCCCTTGCGCAACAGACCTCTGGTGAGAAGTAGAGGCAGTAGCTCTTTTTTTGTGTTGTTGTTGTTGTTTTGTTTGAGGTTTGCTTTTGGGGTTTTTTTTTTTTTAGCTTTTTTTATTGAAGTATAGTTGTTTTTTTTTAATGTTGTATTAGTTTCAAGTGTACAGAAAAGTGATTCAGTTGTATATACATATAAATCTATTTTTTCCAGATTCTTTTCCCTTATTGATTAAAAGATGCTGAGTATGGTTCACTGCTGTACAGTAAGTCCTTGTTGGTTACATTTTATACACAGTACTGTGTATATACAAATTCCTCAATTATCCCTCCCTCCTTCCCACACCAAGAGCTCTTCTTGCTGTACTTGTCTTATTAATGGGGTGGAGAAAAATGGCCAGTTCTTGTGCAGTGATGTCCTTTAACGATGCCTGCCCTCTTCACTCTGACTTCAGTACATAGTATAACTTCCAGATTCTTCTTCAGCTGTGGACTTTAGCCATGATTCTGGGATGACAAGGGTAGCCTCTTGGGTACCAAGCATCATCCAGGTTCTTTATGTAGACTATCCTCAGCAAATTAATACTGATATTCTGAACTAGTCGTGCTACCTTCATTAGAAACATGTCATGGCTTGGGCAGTAACATACTATAGTGTCTACATTCTAATGGTTAAATGAACAAAGCAGTGGCAGACGGGGCTTCAAGTTGTAGGCTCAGTAGATTGTGACTGCTTAGTACACCTCAGAGTTAGATGCAGGTTTGGGGTCTACCCCCTGTTCCTTTTCTATGCACCAATTCTTAGCCTTAGCTTCTCTACTTCTCTCCAGTCCTACCTCTTAACTGAAGCCTCCTCACATAAACCCTGCCTCAACTAGAGATCCTGTTAATATCCCAGCTCTAAGCTTTTGCTTATGTTGACTTCACTTAAAAGTTCTTTCTTCCCTCTTCATCCAAAACTCCCAGAAGAAAAACAACTGTCATATTTTTAAGCATGGATTCATTTAATGACTACATTTATCAATTAGGATAAGCTGGATTTTGCTTCAGTGACAAACAAGCCCAAAATATAAGTGGCTGATAACAACACAGATAATTTCATACTCCTATAACATGCTTATTAGAGTCAGCTTGTGGCTCTGCTTCATGGTTTCCTCACTCAGGAGCAGTCCCCAGCAACTATAGCAGCTCTGTCCTAAGAGATCTCTCTGTGGTGAAGGAAATGATCTATATATGTACTGCCCAAAATGGTACCCACTGGTTACAGGTGGCACTTGAGTACTTGAAATGTGGCTAATGTGACTGATGAACTGAGTTTTTACTTTTATTTAATTATAACTATTTTAATTTCAGTGGCCACAATTGATTAATAGCCACCGTCTTGTAGAGTGTAGGTCCAAATCATCATATGTTGCTAGGGAAGAGCAAAAACATGGATGCTTACACACCAGTCCTCAAAAGCTTCTACTCAGAAGTAATGATCACCATACACTCTGCCATTTAATGCACTAAAGTCCCATGTCCACCTAGAGCTTCTGGGGGTGAGATAGGGCTATCTCATCTTGTCCTTGGAGGAGAAAAAAAGTATCAATGAGGGACACTGATGAATGTTCTGATTGTTCTGACACCACCATTGATCAGTGTTCTGAAAATTCAGTGTGAAATGAAATAGTTGTGTGCCTGGCCCTCATGGAGCTTAGAGTTTAATATAGGAAGGAGAATGAAGTGATCATTTAAAATACACACCCTCCTTAACCAAGCTTCAAATACGAGTGAGATCCTGGGCTCTTGAGGCAGACACACTTAAGTCCAAAGCCTGCTTTGGTCTTATTAAAATGGGAGTGATTACATTCAATGAAATTATATTATATTTATAAGCTTTCCAACAATTATTGTTGATTCAGACTATATGATTCTGTGTCCATGTTTATATATAAATATAATTTTATGGATAAGATTTACCTTTATGTAACAAACCAGTTTTTTCCCCTGAGTACAAAACAATTAATAAAAATAAAAATGCACCCACAAAGTACATGATTACACATCTTTGGGACAGAATAAGTAGCTTCTAAATAAAGGCTTGTAATTTAGCTAGTGTGGTAGGAAAGTATGAAGTGGTTCACAGTGAGGTAAAGAGTGTTTCAGATGAAGGGAAGAGCCAGTGTGAAATCTCTGGATTTGGAGAGTATATGGTGGTGCCTTTTAGGAAGTGAAGGAAGGCCTGGCAGGTTGGAGCAGAGGCCCAGGGGGAAGGGCCCTGTAAGGTCCACGTCATACACGATGTTGTAAGCTGTGGTGGGAGTTGAGACTTGACTCTCATCAAGGGGAGGCCATTTAAGAGTTTTAAGTAAGGAGAGACATGATTTCCTATACAGTTTTGAAAGATTATTCTGGCTGTTGCTTGGACAATGGATTTGAAGAGGGATTAGAGAAGGGAGAAAGCTATTTGTGGTAGTTGATTTTATGTGTCAACATGACGAGGCTAAGAGATGCCCAGCTGGTAAAATATTCTTTCCAGGTGCCCTCTGTGAGGATGTTTCCAGAACAGATTAACACTTGAGCCAGTAGACTGGATAAGGATGACTGTCAGTCATGGGGGTAGGCATTATCCAACCCATATGAGGACATGAACAGAACCAAAAGGTAGAGGAAGGGCAAACTTCCTCTCTGTTCCAGTTGAAACATTTATCTCTTCCTGCCCTAGGACTTCAGCCTTCCTGGTTCTTGAGACCTCAGATCCAGACTGCATTATACCATCAACTTGCCTGGTTATCCAACTTGTATGACACAGATTGTCGGACTTTCTCTGGGGCCTCTTGGTTAATACACCCCTCTACTTGTTATCTGTTGCTGCATAACAAAAGGGATGTAAATATAGTGATTGTAAACAACCCTCATTTATGATTTTACAGTTTGTATGGCTCAGGGCTTCCTGGGTGGCTCAAGGGGTAAAGAATCCACTCACCAATGCAGGAGATGCAAGTTCAATCCCAGGGTTGGGAAGATCTCCAGTATTCCTGCCTGGGAAATTCCATGGACAGAGGAGCCTAGCAGGTTATGGTCCATGGTGTTGCAAAGTCGGACACAACTTGGCCACTAAGCACACACACGTGGCTCAGGAGTCCCCATATGTCTTATCTGAGTCTTCCGCTTAGCGTCTCACCAAGCTGTAATTCAGGTGTTGGCAGAGCTACAGTCTTTTCTGGAGTTCATGATATTCTTCTGGGTTGATTTGATTGTTACCAAAATTCAGTACCTTGTGATTTTAAGACTGAGGTCCCTACCCTATTCTTATAATAGATGTCAGCTGGGCTTTGTTCTCAGTCATGCAGTTCCTTGCTGTGTTGGCCTTCTCACAACATGCCGGCATACTTCTTCAAGTCCAGCAGGAAAATCCATCTTTTCAGAACAGGCCAGCATCTCTTTTAAGGTTTTTCACCTGATTAAGTGAGGCCCACCTAGGATAATCTCCCTTTTGTTTAACTTAAAACCAATGGAATTGGGGCCTTAATTACATCTGTAAAATCTCTTCACTTTGACACATAATCTAGTAACAGGAATGATATCTCATTATTTTCACAGGTCCTATTCATAGGCAAAGGGAGGAGATTACATAGGGTCTGTGTAGCAGAGACAAGAATCTCAGCTGGGACCTGTGGTGCCATCTCAGAATTCTGCTCACCATGATTTTTGTGGTCTTTTGAGCTCACACAGCGTTTAGCCTCTGAGAACCTCCCACAGAAGTTATTATCTGTATTTCAGGGAAAAGAGAACCAAAAGTAGCCAGCTCTTTACCCCTAAAAACTAGTTCACTCGTGTGAGTTGTAAGAAGCCACAATCTGCCATTTTTTGGCAGCTTAATTTACTCATCTATTTAGCTCTAACAGCCTAATGTAGGCTACCCAGGCTCATGAGAGACCAATCAATAAGCAAGAAAGACATTACTATCTTTTTTACGTTAATTTTTAAAATGTGTTTATTTGTAATTGAGGATAATTGCTTTACAATGTTGTGTTGGTTTCTGCCATACATCAATATGAATCGGCTATAGGGTATACACAGGACCCCTCCCTCTCACCTCCCTCCCCATTCCACTCATCTAGGTTGTCACAGAGCACCAGACTGAGATCCTTGCACCATACGCAAATTCCCGTTTGCTATCCGTTTTACATATGGTAATGTATATGTTTCAAAGCTACTCTCTCAGTTCATCCCACCCTCTCCTTCCCGACTATGTCCATAAGTCTTTCTCTATGTCTGAGTTTCTATGCTGCTGCTGCTGCTGTTGAGTTGCTTCAGTTGTGTCCGACTCTGTGCACCCCAGAAACGGCAGCCCACCAGGCTCCCTCGTCCCTGGGATTCTCCAGGCAAGAACACTGGAGTGGGTTGCCATTTCCTTCTCCAATGCATGAAAGTGAGTTTCTATTACTGCCCTGCAAATAGGCTCATTAGTACCATTTCTTCTAAATTCCATATATATGCATTAATATACCATATTTGTTTTTCTCATTCTGACTTAAGTCTGTATAAGTCATAAGTCTGTATAAAGATCCTAGGTTCATCCACCTCACTAGAACTGACTCAGATTTGTTCCTTTTACAGCTGAGTAACATGCCATTGTATATATGTACCACAAACTTTCTTCTCCATTCATCTGCCAGTGGACATCTAGGTTTGCTTCCATGTCCTGGCTACTGTAAATAGTGCTGCAGTGAACACTGAGGTACATGTGTCTTTTTCAGTTCTTGTTTTCTCAGGGTATATGCCCAGTAGTGGAACGGATGGGTCATACGGTAGTTTTATTTCTAGATTTTTAAGAAATCGTCACACTGTTCTCCATAGTGGTATCAATTTACATTCCTACCAATAGTGCAAGAGTGTTCCCTTTTCTCCACATCTTCTCTAGCATTTATTGTTTGTAGATTTTTCTAATGATGGCCATTCTGACTGGTGTGAGGTGGTAGTTTTGATTTGCATTTCTCTAATCATAAGCAATGTTGAGCATTTTTTTCACATGTTTAATATCCATCTGGCTGTCTTCTTTGGAGAAATGTCTGTTTACGTCTTTTGCACATTTTTTGATTGGGTTGTTTGCTTTTCTGATGATGAGCTACTTGTATATTTTGGAGATTAATCTTTTGTCAGTTGCTTCATTTACAATTATTCTCTCCCATTCTGAGGGTTGTCTTTTCATCTTGTTTATGGTTTCTTTTGCTGTTCAAAGGCTTTTAATTTTAATTAGGTCCCACTTGTTTATTTTTCCTTTTATTTCCATTACACTAGGAAATGGGTAGTAAATGATTTTGCTATGATTTACATCAAAAAGTGTTCTTCCTAAATTTTCCTCTAAAATTTGTATACTTTCTGGTCTTTTTTTTTATTATTTTTTTTATTTTTAAACTTTACAATATTGTATTGATTTTGCCAAATATCGAAATGAATCCACCACAGGTATACATGTGTTCCCCTTCCTGAACCCTCCTCCCTACCCATACCATCCCTCTGGGTCGTCCCAGTGCACCAGCCCGAAGCATTCAGTATCATGCATTGAACCTGGATTGGCGACTCGTTTCATATATGATATTATACATATTTCAATGCCATTCACCCAAATCATCCCACCCTCTCCCTCTCCCACAGAGTCCAAAATAGTGTTCTATACATCAGTGTCTCTTTTGCTGTCTCGTACACAGGGTTATTGTTACCATCTTTCTAAATTCCATATATATGCATTAGTATACTGTATTGGTGTTTTTCTTTCTGGCTTACTTCACTCTGTATAATAGGCTCCAGTTTCATACACCTCATTAGAACTGATTCAAATGTATTCTTTTTAATGGCTGAGTAATACTCCATTGTGTATATGTTCCACAGCTTTCTTATCCATTCATCTGCCGATGGACATCTAGGTTGCTTCCATGTCCTGGCTATTATAAACAGTGCTGCGATAAACATTGGGGTACACATGTCTCTTTCCCTTCTGGTTTCCTCAGTGTGTATGCCCAGCAGTGGGATTGCTGGATCATAAGGCAGTTCTATTTCCAGTTTTTTAAGGAATCTCCACACTCTTCTCCATAGTGGCTGTACTAGTTTGCATTCCCACCAACAGTGTAAGAGGGTTCCCTTTTCTCCACACCCTCTCCAGCACTTATTGCTTGTAGGCTTTTGGATTGCAGCCATTCTGACTGGCGTGAAATGGTACCTCATAGTGCTTTTGATTTGCATTTCTCTGATAATGAGTGATGTTGAGCATCTTTTCATGTGTTTGTTAGCCATCTGTATGTCTTCTTTGGAGAGATGTCTATTTAGTTCTTTGGCCCATTTTTTGATTGGGTCATTTATTTTTCTGGAGTTGAGCTGTAGGAGTTGCTTGTATATTTTTGAGATTACTTGTTAGTCAGTTGCTTCATTTGCTATTATTTTCTCCCATTCTGAAGGCTGTCTTTTCACCTTGCTTATAGTTTCCTTTGTTGTGCAGAAGCTTTTAAGTTTAATTAGGTCCCATTTGTTTATTTTTGCTTTTATTTCCAATATTCTGGGAGGTGGGTCATAGAGGATCCTGCTGTGATGTATGTCAGAGAGTGTTTTGCCTATGTTCTCCTCTAGGAGTTTTATAGTTTCTGGTCTTATGTTGAGATCTTTAACCCATTTTGAGTTTATTTTTGTGTATGGTGTTAGAAAGTGCTCTAGTTTCATTCTTTTACAAGTAGTTGACCAGTTTTCCCAGCACCACTTGTTAAAGAGATTGTTTTTAATCCATTGTATATTCTTGCCTCCTTTGTCAAAGATAAGGTGTCCATATGTGCGTGGATTTATCTCTGGGCTTTCTATTTTGTTCCATTGATCTATATTTCTGTCTTTGTGCCAGTACCATACTGTCTTGATGACTATGGCTTTGTAGTAGAGCCTGAAGTCAGGTAGGTTGATTCCTCCAGTTCCATTCTTCTTTCTCAAGATAGCTTTGGCTATTCGAGGTTTTTTGTATTTCCATACAAATTGGGAAATTATTTGTTCTAGCTCTGTGAAGAATACTGTTGGTAGCTTGATAGGGATTGCACTGAATCTCTAAATTGCTTTGGGTAGTATACTCATTTTCACTATATTGATTCTTCCAATCCATGAACATGGTATATTTCTCCATCTATTAGTGTCCTCTTTGATTTCTTTCACCAGTGTTTTATAGTTTTCTATATATAGGTCTTTAGTTTCTTTAGGGAGATATATTCCTAAGTATTTTATTCTTTCCGTTGCAATGGTGAATGGAATTGTTTCCTTAATTTCTCTTTCTGTTTTCTCATTATTAGTGTATAGGAATGCAAGAGATTTCTGTGTGTTGATTTTATATCCTGCAACTTTACTATAATCATTGATTAGTTCTAGTAATTTTCTGGTGGTGTCTTTAGGGTTTTCTATGTAGAGGATCATGTCATCTGCTAACAGTGAGAGTTTTACTTCTTCTTTTCCAATTTGGATTCCTTTTATTTCTTTTTCTGCTCTGATTGCTGTGGCTAAAACTTCCAAAACTATGTTGAATAGTAATGGTGAAAGTGGGCACCCTTGTCTTGTTCCTGACTTTAGAGGAAATGCTTTCAATTTTTCACCATTGAGGATAATGTTTGCTGTGGGTTTGTCATATATAGCTTTTATTATGTTGAGGTATGTTCCTTCTATTCCTGCTTTCTGGAGAGTTTTTATCATAAATGGATGTTGAATTTTGTCAAAGGCTTTCTCTACATCTATTGAGATAATCATATGGTTTTTATTTTTCAATTTGTTAATGTGGTGTATTACATTGATTGATTTGTGGATATTGAAGAATCCTTGCATCCCTGGGATAAAGCCCACTTGGTCATGGTGTATGATCTTTTTAATGTGTTGTTGAATTCTGATTGCTAGAATTTTGTTAAGGATTTTTGCATCTATGTTCATCAGTGATATTGGCCTGTAGTTTTCTTTTTTTGTGGGATCTTTGTCAGGTTTTGGTATTAGGGTGATGGTGGCCTCATAGAATGAGTTTGGAAGTTTACCTTCCTCTGCAATTTTCTGGAAGAGTTTGAGTAGGATAGGTGTTAGCTCTTCTTTAAATTTTTGGTAGAATTCAGCTGTGAGGCCATCTGGACCTGGGCTTTTGTTTGCTGGAAGATTTTTCATTACAGTTTCAATTTCCATGCTTGTGATGGGTCTGTTAAGATTTTCTATTTCTTCCTGGTCCAGTTTTGGGAAGTTGTACTTTTCTAAGAATTTGTCCATTTCTTCCACATTGTCCATTTTATTGGCATATAATTGTTGATAGTAGTCTCTTATGATCCTTTGTATTTCTGTGTTGTCTGTTGTGATCTCTCCATTTTCATTTCTAATTTTATTGATTTGATTGTTCTCCCTTTGTTTCTTAATGAGTCTGGATAATGGTTTGTCAATTTTATTTATCCTCTCAAAGAACCAGCTTTTGGCTTTGTTGATTTTTGCTATGGTCTCTTTTGTTTCTTTTACATTTATTTCTGCCCTAATTTTTAAGATTTCTTTCCTTCTACTAACCCTGGGGTTCTTCATTTCTTCCTTTTCTAGTTGCTTTAGGTGTAGAGTTAGGTTATTTATTCGACTTTTTTCTTGTTTCTTGAGGTGTGCCTGTATTGCTATGAACTTTCCCCTTAGGACTGCTTTTAAAGTGTCCCACAGGTTTTGGGTTGTTGTGTTTCATTTTCATTCATTTCAATGCAAATTTTGATTTCTTTTTTGATTTCTTCTGTGATTTGTTGGTTATTCAGCAGCGTGTTGTTCAGCCTCCATATGTTGGAATTTTTAATAGTTTTTCTCTTGTAATTGAGATCTAATCTTACTGCATTGTGGTCAGAAAAGATGCTTGGAATGATTTCAATTTTTTTGAATTGACCAAGGCTAGATTTATGGCCCAGGATATGATCTATCCTGGAGAAGGTTCCATGTGTGCTTGAGAAAAAGGTGAAATTCATTGTTTTGGGATGAAATGTCCTATAGATATCAATTAGGTCTAACTGGTCTATTGTATTGTTTAAAGTTTGTGTTTCTTTGTTAATTTTCTGTTTAGTTGATCTATCCATAGGTTTGAGTGGGGTATTAAAGTCTCCCACTATTATTGTGTTATTGTTAATTTCTCCTTTCATACTTGTTAGCATTTGTCTTACATATTACCGTGCTCCGGTGTTGGGTGCATATATATTTATAATTGTTATATCTTCTTCTTGGATTGATCCTTTGATCATTATGTAGTGACTGTCTTTGTCTCTTTTCACAGCCTTTGTTTTAAAGTCTATTTTATCTGATATGAGTATTGCTACTCCTGCTTTCTTTTGGTCCCTATTTGTATGGAAAATCTTTTTCCAGCCCTTCACTTTCTTTCAGTCTGTATGTGTCCCCTGTTTTAAGGTGGGTCTCTTGTAGACAGCATATGTAGGGGTCTTGTTTTTGTATCCATTCAGCCAGTCTTTGTCTTTTGGTTGGGGCATTGAACCCATTTACTTCTATACAGCACCATTGGTAAAACATCTACGTTAAAGATGATAAGTTTCTCCACCGTGAGGGTCACCCAGAGAGGTTCACAGCGTTACATGGAGAAGAGAAGAGGGAGGAGGGAGTTAGAGGTGACCCGAATGAGATGAGGTGGAATCAATAGAGGAGAGAGTGGGGTAGCCAGTAATCACTTCCTTATGTGCACTCCACAACTGGGCCGCTCAGAGATGTTCAGACAAGAGAAGAAGGAGGAAGGAGACAGAGGTGGCCAGGAGGATAAAAAGGGGGGAACGAAAAGGAGGGAGACAGATCCAGCCAGTAATCTGTTCCCTAAGTGTTCTCCACCATCTGGAACACACAGAAATTCACAGAGTTGGGTAGAGTAGAGAGGGGTTAGGGAGGAGACACAGGCAATCTGGTAGAGAAAAAGGAGAGTCCAAAAGGAGAGAGAGCAGTCAAGCCAGTAATCTCGCTCCCTAGTGAAAAATGGGTCCTGAAGATTGGGTTCTTAAAGGTACAAAATTGGTAACAAATACATAAAAGCAAAAATTAAAAGTCTAGAGTAGAGTTTGGAATTTCAAAAATATGATGTTAAAGAAAAGATGAAGGAAAAGAAAGAGAGAAAAACAAACAAACAAAAACAAAGTCGCAAAAATTATAAAGAAAATATAGGTACAAAATTGATAACAAATACCAAAAAGCATAAATTAAAAATCTAGAGTTTGGAATTTCAGATATACAATGTTATATAAAAGAAGAAGAGAAAGAAAGAGAAAAAAAAAGTCACAAAAATTATTAAAAAAAAAATATATATATATAGGTACAAAATTGATAACAAATACCAAAATGCTGAAATTAAAAATCTAGAGTAGAGATTGGAATTTCAAAAATACAATGTTAAAGAAAAGAAGAAGGAAAAAAAAAAAACAAGGTCACAAAAATTATAAAAAATATATATATGAAGTTTGCTTTAAAAAAAATAGGGTCTTTTTTTTTTGCAAAGTAATAGTAGGTTATAAAAGTGAAAATTAAAGGAATAATAGAGGACTTAATTTTTTTTTAAATTAAGAAAGAAAGAATAATCATAAAAATAGTAAAAATATATCTAGGACTTTCTCTGGTTTTGTTGTGGGTATTGTGGGGTCAGTTCATTTTCGGCTAGTTCCTTGGTCCGACTTATATTTCTCAAGATCTTTAGGCCCCTTCCTATGTATTGGGTACTAACCACAGGGTTTTAATCTATTGCCTGTAGCTTCCAAGGCGGTTCCCTCTGTTATAGCTTCTTCTGTTTGCTCGTCTCTTCAGTGTCGGTTTCTGCCCTGACACAAAGGGGACGGTGGTGGACACTTTTTTTTTTTTTTTTTTTTAAGGCTCACTTGTTCAGTCACGCTGTGGGGAGGGAGGGATGCTGCAAACAACACTGGCGTGTGCTCGCAGTGCCTCAGCCACACTGGGTCTGCCCCCGCTCATGGCGCATGTAGCCTCCCTGGCCACACTGCTCAGGTTCTAGGTTGCTCCGATGGGAACCATCCGTGGCCGGCCCTGGGCTGCTTGCACCTCCCAGGTCTAAGCCACTCAGGTTCAAGCACTCGGGTAGTCCTCAGAGGCACAGACTCGGTTGGGCCTGCGTTTTGTGCCCTTTCCAGGTCCGAGCAGCTCAGGTGATGAGGTGTTTGGCGAGCGCAATTACTGCAACTTATCACCTCCCTGCCGCTTGGTTATCTAGGTGTACAACCAGCACACCTTCTCAGGCGGATGTTGACCGTCCAGACCCCCAAGAAGTTTTAGTTGGCAAAGAAGCCTGCTTACAGTTTTATAGATAATGTCTCTCTGGGGCTGTGATTGCCCCCTTCCAGCTCTGGCTGCCTGTCACCGGAGGTGGATGGTCTGCAGCCGGCTATTTCTGTTCAGTCCTTTGTTACATGCGCGGGTCTGGCAGTGTCTTAGGTTAGGGCTGGCTTTTCACATGGTAGATATCCCACAGTCTGTTTTGCTAGCCCAAATTATTTCGCTCAGATAGCACTCAGGGTATTCAGGCCAGATCCTTATTCTAAGCGATGCAGCCCACGCCATGCCTCCCTGCCCAGCCTCCGCTTGCTAGTGGCGTGTGCAGGCGTCTGTGCTGCTTCTCCGCTGGGGGAGTTACCATAGGGCTTGCAATCTGTGGGTTTTAATTGTTTATTTATTTTTCCTCCCTGTTATGTTACCCTCTGTGCTTCCAAGGCTCGGCACAGATTCGGCAGTCAGAAGGTTTCCTGGTGTTTGGAAACTTCTCTCTTTTTAAGGCTCCCTTCCCGGGACGGAACTCCATCCCTCTCTCTTTTGTCTCTTTTTTTGTCTTTTATATTTTTTCCTACCTCCTTTCTAAGACTTGGGTTGCTTTTCTGAGTGCCTGATGTCCTCTGCCGGCATTCAGAAGTTGTTTTGTGGAATTTACTCGGCGTTTAAATGTTCTTTTGATGAATTTGTGGGGGAGAAAGTGTTCTATCCGTCCTACTCCTCCGCCATCTTAGCTCCCACTTTCTGGTCTTAAATTTAGGTCTTTAATCCATTTTGAGTTTACCTTTCTGTATGATATTAGAAAGTGTTCTAATTTCATTCTTTTAGTTGTAGCTGTCCAACTTTCCCAGCACCACTTACTGAAGAGACTATCTTTTCTCCATTATATAGTTTTGCCTCCTTTGTCAAAGATAAGGTGCCCATAGGTGTGTGGGTTTATTTCTGGGCTTTCTGTCTTGTTCCATTCATCTGCATTTCTATTTTTGTGCAGGCACCATACTGTCTTGATGACTGTTGCTTTGTAGTATAGTCTGAAGTCAGGAAGGTTGGTTCCTCCAGCTCCATTCTTCTTTCTCAAGATTTCTTTGGCTGTGTGGGGTCTTTTGTGTTTCGGTATGAATCATGAAACTTTTTGTTCTAGTTCTGTGCAAAATGCCTTGGAATCCAGATTGGAAAAGAATGAAAACTGTCACTGCTTACAGATGATATGATACTATATATAGAAAACCCTAAAGGTGAAAGTCGTTCAATCGTTTCCAACTCTGCGACCCCATGGACTATACAGTCCATGAAATTATCTCGGCCAGAATACTGGAGTGGGTAGCCTTTCTAGGTACTATCAGAAAATTACTAGAGCTAATCAGTGACCTTAGTGAAGTTGAAGAATACAAAATCAATACATAGAAATCTCTTGCATTCCTATACCCTAACAGTGAAAAATCAGAAAGAGAAAGCATTAATCCCATTCACCATTGCAACAAAAAGAATAAAATACCTAGGAATAAACCTAAGGAGACAAGAGAGCTGTGTACAGAAAACAAGGCACTGATGAAAGAAATCAAAGACAACATAAACAGAGGGAGAGATATACCATATTCTTGGATTGGAAGAATCAGTATTGTGAAAATGACTATACTACCCACAGTAACCTACAGATTCAATGCAATCCCTATCAGGTTAATTATATTTCTTGGAGTATGGGCTTCCCTGATAGCTCAGTTGGTAAAGAGTGCACCTGCAATGCAAGAGACCTGCGTTTGATCCCTGGGTTGGGAAGATCCCCTGGAGAAGGGAAAGTCTACCCACTGCTGTATTCTGGCCTGGAGAATTCCATGGGCTGTATAGTCCATGGGGTTACAAAGAGTCGGATACAACTGAACAGCTTTCACTTTCACTTCACTTTCATCTGGGCTTCCCTCATAGGTCAGTCAGTAAAGAATCTGCGTGCAGTGCAGGAGACCTGGGTTCGATCCCTGGTCAGGAAGATCGCCTGGAGAAGGAAATGGCAACCCACCCCAGTATTCTTGCCTGGAGAATCCCACAGACAGAGTAGCCTGGCAGGCTACAGTCCATGGGGTTGCAAGAGTATTGCTTCCCTTGTGGCTCAGTTGGTAAAGAATCCACCTGCAATGCAGGAGACCTGGGTTCAATCCCTGAATTGAAAGATCGCCTGGAGAAAGGAAAGGCTACCTACTCCAGTATTCTGGCCTGCAGAATTCCATGGACTGTGTAGTCCATGGGGTTACAAAGAGTCAGACACAACTTTCACCAGTGAGCAACTTTCACTTTCACCTTTCTCTTGGAATATAGTTGATTTACAATGTTGTGTTAGTTTCTGCTGTACAGCAAAGTAAATCAGTTTTACATATACATATATCCACCTTTTTAAATTTTTTTTCCCATACAGGTTATTACAGAGTATTGAATAGAGTTCTCTGTGCCATTCAGTAGGTTCTCATTAGTTGTCTATTCTATATATTAGTTCAGTTCAGTCCCTCAGTCATGTCCAACTCTTTGTGACCCTATGGACTGCAGCACGCCAGGCCTCCCTGCCAATCACCAACTCCCGGAGTTTACTCAGGCTTATGTCCATTAAGTCAGTGATGCCAGTACCATCTCATCCTCTGTCGTCCCCTTCTCCTCCCACCTTCAGTCTTACGCAGCAGCAGGGTCTTCCCTAAGGAGTCAGTTCTTTGCATCAGGTGGCCGAAATATTGGAGTTTCAGCTCCAACATATCAGTCCTTCCAATGAATATTCAGGACTGATTTCCTTGAGGATGGACTGGTTGGATCTCCTCACAGTCCAGGGGACTCTCAAGAGTCTTCTCCAACACCACAGTTCAAAAGCATCAATTCTTCGGTGCTCAGCTTCTTTACAGTCCAATTCTCACATTCATAAATGACTACTGGAAAAACCGTAGCTTTGACTAGATGGACCTTTGTTGGCAAAGTAATGTCTCTGCTTTTTAAAATGCTGTCTAGGTTGGTCATAACTTTCCGTCCAAGGAGTAAGTGTCTTTTAATTTCATGGATGCAGTTACTACCTGGAGTGATTTTGGAGCCCCCCCAGATAAAGTCTGCCACTGTTTCCCCATCCATTTGCCATAAAGTGATGGGACCAGATGCCATGATCTTAGTTTTCTGAATGTTGAACTTTAAGCCAACTTTTTCACTCTCCTCTTTCACTTTCATCAAGAGACTCTTTAGTTCTTCTTTGCTTTCTGCCATAAGTGTGATGTCATCTGCATATCTGAGGTTATTGATATTTTTCTTGGCAATCTTGATTCCAGCTTGTGCTTCATCCAGCCCAGCCCAGTTTCTCATGATGTACTCTGCATATAAGTTAAATAAGAAGGGTGACAATATACAGCCTTGACATACTCGTTTTCCAATTTGGAACCAGTCTGTTGTTCCATGTCCAGTTCTAACTGCTGCTTCTTGATCTGCATACAGATTTCTCAGGAGGCAGGTCAGGTTTTCTGGTATTCCCATCTCTTGAAGAATTTTCCACAGTTTGTTGTGATCCACATAGCCAAAGGCTTTGGCAGTAAAGCAGAAGCAGATGTTTTCTGGAACTCTCTTGCTTTTTTGATGATCCAGTGGATTTGGCAATTTGATCTCTGGTTCTTTTCTAAATCCAGCTTGAACATCTGGAACATCTGTGAACTTCACAGTTCACATACTGTTGAAGCCTGATTTGGAGAATTTGGAGCATGACTTTGCTAGCATGTGAGATGAATGCAATTGTGGGGTAGTCTGTTGGAACCCTACATTCAAATGGGTATATCTTTCTTTTTTTTCCTTTGCCTTTCGCTTCTCTTCTTTTCACAGCTATTTGTAAGTCCTCCTCAGACAACCGTTTTGCCTTTTTGCATTTCTTTTTCTTGGGGATGGTCTTGATTACTGCCTCCTGTACAATGTCAGAACCTCCGTCCATAGTTCTTCAGGCACTCTGTCTATCAGATCTAATCCCTTGAAACTATTTGTCACTTCCACTGTTCAGTTGTAAAGGATTTGACTTAGTTCATACCTGAATGGTCTAGTGGTTTTCCCTACTTTCTTCAATTTAAGTCTGAATTTGGCAATAAGGAGTTCATGATCTGAGCCACAGTCAGCTCCTGGTCTTGTTTTTGCTGACTGTATAGAGCTTCTCCATCTTTGGCTGTGAAGAATATAATCAATCTGATTTCAGTATTGACCACCTGGTGATGTCTATGTGTAGAGTCTTCTCTTGTGTTGTTGGAAGAGGTGTTTGTTATGACCAGTGCCTTCTCTTGGCAAAATTCTATATATAGTAGGGTATATATATCAACCCCAGTCTCCCAGTGTATCCCTCCCCCATCATTTCTCCTCTGGAAACCACAAATTTGTTTTCTACATCTGTGACTCAACTTCTGTTTTGTAAATAGGTTTATTTGTGCCTTTTTTTTTTTTTTGTATTCCACATATAAGCAGTATCATATGATATTTGTCTTTCTCTTCCTGACTTACTTCACTCAGTATGACAATCTCTAGGTCCATCCATGTCACTGCAGATGGCATTATTTCATTCTTTTTTATGGCTGAGCAATATTCCATCACATATGTGGACCACATCTTCTTTATACATCCCTCTGTCAGTGGACATTGAGCTTGCTTCCATGTCCTGGCTATTGTAAATAGTGCTGCAGTGCACATGCTATGCTAAGTCGCTTCAGTCGTGTCCGACTCTGTGCGACCCCACAGACGGCAGCCCACCAGGCTCCCCCATCCCTGATATTCTCCAGGCAAGAACACTGGAGTGGGTTGCCATTTCCTTCTCCAATGCATGAAAGTGAAAAGTGAAAGTGAAGTTGCTCAGTCGTGTCTGATTCTTAGAGACCCCACGGACTGCAGCCTTCCGGGCTCCTCCATCCATAGTGATGTGTATATTGTTCGAATGATGGTTTCCTCTGGGTATATGCCCAGGAATGGCTTTGGTGGATCATATGTAGCTCTGTTTTCAGTTTAAGAAATCGCCATACCTTACACTTCTCTATTTAAAATGGATAACCAACAAGGACCTACTGAATAGCACTTGGAGCTCATCCTGGGTGGGAGGGCGGTTTAGGGGAGAGTGTACACCTGTATATGCATGGCCAAGTCCCTTCACTGTTTACCTGAAACCATCACAACATTGTTAATTGGCTTTACCCCAATACAAAATAAAAGTTAAAAAAGAAATCTCCATATTGTTCTCCATAGTTGCTGTACCAATTCACATTACCACCAACATTGTAGGAGGGCTCCCTTTTGTCCATACTCTCTCCAGCATTTATTGTTTGGAGACTTTTTGATGATGGCCATTACAACTGGTGTGAGATGATTCCTCAGTGTAGCTTTGATTTGCATTTCTCTAATTATTAGAGATGTTGAGCATCTTTTCATGTGCCTCTTGGCCATCTGTATGTCTTCTTTGGGGAAATGTCTATTTAGATCTTATGCCCATTTTTTGATTGGGTTGTTGGGTTTTTGATACTGAGCTGCATGAGCTGTTTGCATACTTCAGAGATTAATCTCTTGTCAGTCACTTCATATGCAAATATTTTCTCCAATTCTGTGGGTTTTCTTTTTATTTTGCTGATGGCTTCCTTTGCTGTGCAAAAGCTTTTAAGTTTAATTAGGTCACATTTGTTTGTTTTTATTTTCATTACTCTCAGAGGTGGATCAAAAAGAAATCTTGCTGCAGTTTATGTCAGAGAGTGTTCTGCTTATATTTTCCTCTAAGGGTTTTATAGTATCCGGTCTTACATTTAGATCTTTAATCCATTTTGAGTTTATTTTTGTGTACAGTGTTAGAGAATGTTCTAATTTCAAGGAATGACATCACTGTCTTTTGGCACAAAATAACACCACCAGGAAAACTATAACAACTGTACTGGCCAGGAAAACCGCAGAAAGTGTTTTCAAAAGTTTTGGAATCAGAGAGAAGATGCAACAATCTTCAAGTCCTTTTACAGTCCATAGCCTCAGATTCTTCATCTTTAAAATGGGGATCATTTTAATCGCAATACAGTATTACCTGTGAGAAAACAATGAGATAATATGCATCAAACCCTTAACCCAGGGCCTAGCACCAGAGGACCAATAGCTGGCAGCTGCTGTTGTCCTCCTTGTCCTTGTCACCAGGCACAGCCAAAGAAAGACAAATACCTGTTGCCATAACACAGGGGAAGGCAGGCAGTCTGGGAAGCTGCCAGGTTTTGTCCCAGGAGGAGCTACAGAGCTGAAATGAACAAGCTTAGCCGTGTGTCACTGAGCCACTCTGGGCCATCATTTCCAAGTCTGTCAAGCTGAGATAACCTCTCCCTCCTCCTCCTTTGGTTGAGGAGGTAGGTGGCAGCTGATCGACGTTTGTAGAAGAAACATGTCATGGGATAATTATATGGTGATAAATACCTTGCTTCCAGGTCTCTTGTTTCCTCCCCAGAGTATAAAGGTATTCTTGCAGCTCTGACTAACATGGCTGGGTAACAGAACCTTCCTGGGCAATCTATCATCCCATTACTTTATAGCTGGAATTTGTTTATTTAGTCATTTGGACTCTGCTACAGACTGCTGCATACTGCTGAACAGCACGTAATCAATTAGCGCTCAGTTTTCTGTTGTCACACCTGTATGTTGGAATGGGCACCTCTGAGACCTCAGGAGTATTCTTGGAGTCTTGAAGACTCAATACTGGCCAGCTCTTTTCTGACACATAGTTTCATGCATTTTCAGCTAAATGTGATGCTTCTTAGGATGCTCTTTTGTAATTGATTTGCAGGCATCTGTTGTGAAAGCAGATACGACTCATTCAAATCCACACATAAGGATGTCTTGGTTTGAAATGAGAATATTATGTTTTCTCAGACTCATTATGTGTCAAATGTCAATATGCAAGTTTCCAGACATGGCTGGTAACGAAAATGGAAGTGTATTTTCACATCCCTGTTTCAGAGCTGGAGACCCTGTAGAAAGAAGCATTGTTCTTGGAAATAAACTCATCACGAATTCATAGATTAGAATCTCTGTAATTCAGTAAAGTTTACAAAATCAAATTACTTGTTGGAATTATGCAGAGGAAATATCCCCAAAGAACACAAAGAAAGATACTGATAAAAGAACATGGTTAATAAATCACACTGCCAAAAACCATTTTTCAGACCAGGGAGTGGTAAATATGGTCCAGCCCACTGCCTGTGTTTATAAATAAAGTTTTGCTGTAACATAATCACACTTACTTGCTTTCCTGTTATCTACAGCTCTTTTGTCACTGCAACTGTAGAGTAGTTGTGACAGAGGCCATATGGCTGCAGAACCTAAAATATTACTTTGTCCTTTACTGAGAAAGTTTTTGAGGCCCCTGGTCTAGAACACTGGTTATTAAATTCTATTTGTAAAGAGCGTTACATACAAAATTCATTTAAACTATTTCTGTGTCCATTTAACCCACAACAGAGTCAGTTATGATAGCAAGTGTGTCAAGAGAAAACAATGTATTCCCAAAATATGCGAAGCAAAAACTGACAAAGAAATATGCCATATTTTCAATAATGATAGTCAGAGACTTCAGTATTCTATACTTTCAATGATGGCTAGAACAACTACACAAAAGATGAATAAGGAAATAGAAGACTGGAACAACACTTTGAACCAAATAAGCTAAGAGACAGCTATAGAACACTTTCTCCAACAACGCTAGCTTACTCCTCTTTCTGAAGTGCAGATGAAAACTTCCATGGTATAAACCATATGTTTGGCAATAAAGTAAGCCTTAAAATGTTTTTAAAGAATTGAAATCATACAAAGTATATTCTTCAACCACAGTGGAATGAAACTGGGAATCATTAGCAGAAGGGAAATCAGAGACTTCATAAATACATGGATATACTTTGAGATGAATGAAAACAAAAGCGCAGTGCGCCAAAACCTAGGGGATGTGACTCATACGGTGTTTGGAGGGAAATGTATCACTGTAAACACCTGTGTTAGAAAAGAAAAATCTCCAGTCAATAGCATAACCTTACATGAGGATATGGAGAAAAAGAGAACTTTTGGCAGGAATATAAATTCATCCAGTCACTGGGGAAAACAGTATGGAGCTCTCTCAAAAACTAAAACTGGACCTGCCATATGACCCAGCAACCTAATCCTGGGTATATATCTAAAAAAAAATCCACTAATTTGAAAACATACTTGCACCCCAGTGTTCATGGCAGCATTATTTACAATTGTCAAGTTATGGAAGCAACCTCAGTGTCCATCAACAGATGAATGGGTAAGAGGTGATGTGTGTAAGAGTGTATGTGTTTATATGCATGGACACACACACACACACACACACACACACACACACAGTGGAATACTACTCAGCCATGAAAATGAAGTTTTGCCATTTGTAACAACATGAATGAACTTGGAGGGTATTACAGTAAGTGAAATAAGTTAGATAAAGATAAAAATGTATCATGTCACTTATATAGAGAATCTAAAAGTAGAACAAACTAGTGAATATAACAGCAGAGAAACAGACTCACAGATACAGAATAAACTCTTGGTTCCAATGGGGAGAGGGAAATGGGGGAATGGGCAAGGAATTAAGAGGCACAAACTATTATGTATAATATAAAATGAAGTACAGGGATATATTGGAGAACACAGGGAATATAGCCAGTATCTTATAATAACTGTAAATGGAGTATAAACTTTAAAAATTGTGAGTCCCTATACTGTACACCTGGAGAAGGCAATGGCACCCCACTCCAGTACTCTTGCCTGGAAAATCCCATGGATGGAGGAGCCTGGTGGGCTGCAGTCCATGGGGTCATGAAGAGTTGGACACAACTGAGCGACTTCACTTTCACTTTTCACCTTCATGCATTGGAGAAGGAAATGGCAATCCACTCCAGTGCTCTTGCCTGGAGAATCCCAGGGACGGGGGAGCCTGGTGGGCTGCCATCTATGGGGTCGCACAGAGTCGGACATGACTGAAGCAACTTAGCAGCAGCAACAGCAGCATATTGTACACCTGTAACTTATAAAATATTGTATAGCAACTGTAGTTCAATTAAAATTAAAATCTTTTTAAATATGCGAAGTATTTGAGTTGATATTTCTCCAAAAAAAAAAATGTTCTGAATTAGATGGTGGTGGCTATAGAATTCTGGATATACTAAAAATTCACTGAATTACATACTTTAAAATAATGAATTTTATGGTATATGAATTTTATGTCAGTAGAAAAAGCAAAAAAAAAAAATGCAAGGCAGATGGAGTAGGTGATTTATCACTAGATGCAAAGCCTCACATTCGTTTATGTCTAAGACAGAATGGTTCTGTAGAATTTCCCATTATTTTCCCTCTCTCCTAAACAGATTTCTTTGTAGATATCCATCAGGTTAAAATCCTGTGGGAAACTTCCACTTCTGGAAGGAGATCCTTATTTCTCCCAGTAAATACAAATAAAAACTCTTATGGACTCTGTGGGAGAGGGAGAGGGTGGGAAGATTTGGGAGAATGGCATTGAAACATGTATGATATTATGTATGAAACGAGTTGCCAGTCCAGGTTCGATGCACGATACTGGATGCTTGGGGCTAGTGCACTGGGACGACCCAGAGGGATGGTATGGGGAGGGAGGAGGGAGGAGGGTTCAGGATGGGGAACACATGTATACCTGTGGCGGATTCATTTTGATATTTGGCAAAACTAATACAATTATGTAAAGTTTAAAAATAAAAAAAATAAAAAAAAAACTCTGGGAAAATATAACAGTCGTCTAAAAAGTGGAAAGAAGAAGACAGACGATCTAAGGAGTTTGGGATCCAGGGAACATGGCAGTGAGTCCTCTGCTTCCTCTCTCTGCTTCAGGTATATCTCAGGCTGGCTGCTGGGTGAAACCAGCAACCTCGGAACACCTGGGGAATCTCAAGACCCACATGGTTTCACTAGACAAGTCTACCAAATTTTTGAAGGATTAAACCAACTTTAAAAAGTCTCTGATGGAAAAGAGAAGGGAACACTTGTCTATTTCTTCTATGCACCTAGTATTGTTCTAAATCCAGACCAGCCAAAGGCAATACAAAGAAAACTGGAAACTACACACCAGCATCTCTCATGGACATAGACACAATAATCCTTAACAAAATATTTACAAATAGAATTGAATAATTTATGAAGACAACTATATACTGTGGCTGATTGGGTTTTATTCCGGGGCTGCAAGGTTGTCAAAGTATTCAGATTTCAATTGATATAGCTCAGTTCAGTTCAGTCGCTCAGTTGTGTCTGACTCTTTGCAACCCCATGAATTGCAGCACGCCAGGTCTCCCTGTCCATCACCAACTCCCAGAGTCCACCCAAACTCATGTCCATCGAGTCCATGATGCCATCCAGCCATCTCATCCTCTGTCGTCCCCTTCTCCTCCTGCCCCCAATCCCTCCCAGCATCAGAGTCTTTTCCAATGAGGCAACTCTTCACATGAAGTGGCCAAAGTATTGGAGTTTCAGGTTTAGCATCAGTCCTTCCAATGAGCACCCAGGACTGATCTCCTTTAGGATGGACTGGTTGGATCTCCTTGCAGTCCAAGGGACTCTCAAAAGTCTTCTCCAACACCGCAGTTCAAAAGCATCAATTCTTCGGTGCTCAGCTTTCTTCACAGTCCAACTCTCACATCCATACATGACCACAGGAAAAACCATAGCCTTGACTAGACGGACCTTTGTTGGCAAAGTAATGTCTCTGCTTTTCAATATGCTATCTAGGTTGGTCATAACTTTCCTTCCAAGGAGTAAGCATCTTTAAATTTCATGGCTGCAGTCACCATCTGCAGTGATTTTGGAGCCCAAAAACATAAAGTCTGACACTGCTTCCACTGTTTCCCCATCTATTTGCCATGAAGTGATGGGACCAGATGCCATGATCTTCGTTTTCTGAATGTTGAGCTTTAAGCCAACTTTTTCACTCTCCTCTTTCACTTTCATCAAGAGGCTTTTTAGTTCCTCTTCACTTTCTGCCATAAGGGTGGTGTCATCTGCATATCTGAGGTTATTGAAATTTCTCCTGGCAATCTTGATTCCAGCTTGTGCTTCTTCCAGCCCAGCGTTTCTCATGATGTACTCTGCATATAAGTTAAATAAGCAGGGTGACAATATACAGCCTTGACGTACTCCTTTTCCTATTTGGAACCAGTCTGTTGTTCCATGTCCAGTTCTAACTGTTGCTTCCTGACCTGCATATAGGTTTCTCAAGAGGCAGGTCAGGTGCTCTGGTATTCCCATCTCTTAAAGAATTTTCCACCGTTTGTTGTGATCCACACAGTCAAAGGCTTTGGCATAGTCAATAAAGCAGAAATAGATGTTTTTCTGGAACTCTTTTCCTTTTTCAATGATCCAGTGGATGTTGGCAATTTAATCTCTGGTTCCTCTGCCTTTTCTAAAACCAGCTGGAACATCTGGAAGTTCATGGTTCACGTATTGCTGAAGCCTGTCTTGGAGAATTTTGAGCATCACTTTACTAGCGTGTGAGATGAGTGCAATTGTGCAGTAGTTTGAGCATTCTTTGGCATTGCCTTAGCTCACCCCATTAATATACAAAAGAATAAACAGGATATAAGATCATGTCAGTCAATGCGGTGGGGGGTGGGGTGAGGGGGGGAAGCGTTTGACAACATTCAGTACCTATTTGTGATTGTAAAAATCTCTCAGAGAAATAGGAATAGAGTTGAAAGCCCTCACATTGATAAAGAGAATCCACAAAAAGACATAATATGGTTAATATTATACTTTATGGTAAAAGACTGACTGCTTGCCTCCTAAAATTGTAAACCAAGCAAGGATGATTGATTTCACCACTCTTTTTCTCTGTGGTACCACAAGTTTTACCCCAGGTGATAAGGAAAGAAAAGAAAAGGCACCCATACCAAAAGGAAAAAGTAAAACTGCTTTTTTTTTTTTTGTAGATGGCGTGCTATTTAATAGAAATATTCCAAAGAAAGTACAAAAAAAAAGTCTCCTAGAATAATGAGTTCAGTGAGGTGTCAGGAAACATAATTGATATACAAAAATCACTTATATTTCTATATACTACCAAAGGACACATAGAAAATGAAATTCAAAATACAATATGACTTATAATTGCCCCAAAAATATGAAATGGCTTCTGTATAAATCTATCAAAATCTGTATAGGAGTTGTATGCTGAAAACTTGACCATGCCACAAAAGAAATCAAAGAGAATCTAAATAAATGAAGAGAGGTTCCATGTTCATGAACTGGAAGGCTCCCATTAGTAAAAACTTGTTCTCCAAAATTAATATACAGATTTTAACACAGTCATTTTTTTGTAGATATAGGAAATACTACTCTAAAATTTATATGGAAAGGCAGCAGAACTAGAATAACTAAAAATAATTCTGAAAAATAAGAATAAAATGGAAGGAAGGGCTCCATCACTTTGCAGAGTATGTAGTAATCTTGATTTATGTTTGGAGGGACAGACACACAGATAAATGGAACTGAATAGAAAATCCAGAGGTAGAGTCACTAAGTGTGGCCAACTGATTTTTCCTCTGTTTTATTTAATTTTAGTTTTATATTGGAGTATAGCTGATTCACAGTGTTGATTAGTGTCAGGCATACAGCCAAGTGATTCAGTTTTACACATCCAGGTGATTCAAAGCTAAAGAACCTGCCTGCAGTGCAGAAAACCCAGGTTTGATCCCTGGGATTGGAAAGATCCCCTGGAGACAGGAATGGCTACCCACTTCAGTATTCGTGCCTGGAAAATTCCATGGACAGAGGAGCCTCAGAGGCTAGAGTCCATGGGTTGCAAAGAGTCGGATACGACTGAATGACTTTCACTGAATCTAGATATCCATTCCTTTTCCAGATTCTTTTCCCATATAGGTTACTACAGAATATTGAGTAGATTTCCCTGTGCTATATAGTAGGTCCTTGTTGATTATCTGTTTTATATATACTAGTGTCTCTATATTAATCCCAACTCCCTAATTTATCTTCCCCATCTCTCCCCTTTGGTAAAAATAAGTTTGTTTTTTAGTCTGTGAGTCTGTATCCGTTTTGTGAATTAGTTCATTTATATCCATTTTTAGATTCCACATATAAGTGATATCATATGATATTTGTCCTCTGTCTGGCTTACTTCACTTTGTATGATCATCACTAGGTCCATCCATGTTGCTACAAATGGCTGCATTCCATTCTTTTTTATGGCTGAGTAATACTCCATTGTGTGTATGTACCATATCCTCTTTATCCATTCCTCTGTTGACGGACATTTTGGTTACTTCGGTGTCTTAGCTATTTAAATAGTGGTATGCTGAGTCACCCAGGTAGCGCTAGCAGTAAAGATCCTGCCTGCCAACGCAAGAGACGTAAGAGACGCGAGTTCGATCCCTGGGTCAGGAAGATCCCCTGGAGAAGGGTATGGCAACCCACTCCAGTACCATTGCTTGGAGAATCCCATGGACAGAGGAGCCTGGTGGACTACAGTCCATAGAGTCACACAGAGTCAGACATGACTAAAGCAACTTAGCACACATGTTGTGAATCACAAGATGCACGTATCTTTTCTAATTATGGTTTTCTGAGCATATACACCCAGGAGTGGGATTGTTGGATCATATGGTGGAGGCAGAGGTTGAAATGGTTAGATAGCATCACTGACTTAATGGACATGAGTTTGAGCAAACTCCGGGAGATAGCGGAAATCAGAAGCCTGGCATGCTGCAGTCCATGGGGTTGCAAAGACATGACTGAGCAACTGAACAATGGTAGCGCTATTTTTCATTTTTAAAGGAATCTCCATACAATTCTGCATAGTGGCTGTGCCAGTTTGCATTCCCCTCAAGCGTGTAGAAGGGTTCCCTTTTTTCCACGTTCTTTTCAGCATTTATTACTGGTAGACTTTTTGATTATGGCCGTTGTGAGTGGTGCGAGGTGATACCTTGTTGTAGTTTTGATTTGCCTTTCTCTAATAAATAGCCACATTGAACAGGTTTTTCAGTTGTGTGCAAAAAATGTACCTGTCTAAATTGACTTCTTGAAGGTCTGCCCTGTTTGGATTTCTTTTTCGATTACATACCCCAGGACATTTCTTGAGAGCAGTTATGTTTTACAGCCCCTCAGACCTTGTGAATATGAAGTGTCTATTCAGCTCAGTCGCTCAGTCGTGTCTGACTCTTTGCGACCACATGGAGTGCAGCACGCCAGGCCCCCCTGTCCATCACCAACTCCCGGAGTTTACTCAAACTCATGTCCATTGAGGAGGTGATGCCATCCAACCATCTCATATAAGCACTGGTTTTCAAGTTGTAGTTATATGAATGGCCACAAGGTGGCAGCATTTCTTCATGCCCCACCAGGGTTCCTGGGGCAACCAGCGCCTTATGAAAATAGTGATACTGGGTTGTACCTTAGAGTAGAATGTGCCAGAACAGACACCCAAGGGTTTGTGTCTCATACTTCTTCCCTCTTACCCTGCATCCCCATAGACTGATATCAGGCCCTGCAATAGAGCAGTGCTGACAGTTCCATTGCACTTGTATGGGTGGGAGGATTCTGAGGCAGGAGGTTAAAGGTAGGAACTCCAGCACCAGGAGACTTGGAGACCAGGGGGATTTTCAAAGCTCTTCCAGCCTGGAGGGTCCTCCTTCTTTTGCGTGCAGTAAGCTTGGTTCATCTGGAAGAGGACACACCTGGATCTGGAGATTGGAGTCCCATCCACAGGGGACCAGGCACTCTGCATCCAAAGGGGCTCCTTTGCTGGCCCATCCTCCCCAGCTCCCTCAGCTTGACCCAAGGCTGCTCAGGCTCCAGGGTTGTGACACCAGCCCATGTATATATATACCTATACATATACATACACACACACATATATACATATACACACACACACACACACATATATATATACACATACATACACACATACTTTTTTGAGGTTCCTTTCCCATATAGGACCTGCCAGTGTTGAGTAGCATTCCTGTGCTCTGCAGTAGGTCCTTGAGGATTATCTGTTGTATCTATGTTAATGTGTATATGTGAATGCCATCCTCCTAATATATCCCTCTCCCCATTTTCCCCTCTGGGAACCTTAAGTTTGTTTTCTAAGTCTGTGAGTCTATTGCTGTTTTGTAAATTAGTTCATGTGTATCCATTTTTAGATTCCACATTTAAGTGATAATCATATGACATTTGTTCTGTGTCTGACTTCATATTATCGTCATTAGGTCCATCCATGTTGCTGCAAATGGCATCATTTCATTCTTTTTTATGGCTGAGTAATATTCCCACTGTGTGTATGTATACAACATATTCTTTATTCCTCTGTCAATGGACTTTCTGCTTGTTTCAGCGTCTTGGCTGTTGTACATAGTGGTACATTGAGCCACAAGGTGCTTGTATGTTTTTGAATTAGTTTTCTGAGGACATAGGCCCAGGAGTGGGATTGCTGGATCATATGGTAGCTCTATTTTTTCATTTTCTAAGGAACCCCCAGACTGTTCACCTGGTGTAATGTGTCACTTAAGGCCTGTGTTTCCTTGTTGATCTTCTCTCTGGATGATCTGTTCATTGCTGAAAGCGGGGTGTGAAAGTCTCCCAGTATTATCATGCTAGCGTCACGCTTTATGGCTGTTAGCATTCGCCTTATATACGAGGTGCCCCATGTCAGGTTTGTATATATTTACACTTGTTATACTTCTTGGATTGCTCCCTTGATCATTATGTAGTATCCTTCTTTGTCTCTTGCAACGGTCTCTAAAGTCTATTTTGTTCGATATAAGTATTGCTACTCCAGTTGTGTTTTGATTTCCATTTGCGTGGAGTAACTTTTTCGGTCCCCTCCCTTTTAGTCTGTATGGGTCCCTACATCTGAAGTAGGTTTCTTACAGACAGCATATATATAGGTCTTGTTTTTGTATCCAGTCAGTCAGTCTGTCTTTTGGTTGGAGCATTTAATCTATTTCCATTTAAGGTAATTATTGACATGTATGTTCTTATTGCCATTTTGTTCATGGTTTTGGATTCAGATTTGTAGGTTCTTTTTCTTCCCTTCTTCCTTTGTTCTCTTGTGACTTGATGACTATTGTTTGTGTTGTAGTTGGATTGCTGCTTCTTTTTGGTGCATGTATCTGTTGTAGATTTTTGGTTTGGAGTTACCTGGAGGTTTTGATGTAGCAGTCTGTATATACACAAGATTGTTTTAAGTTGCTGGTCACTTAATTTCATATACATGCCCAGTGTCCTGCATTTCACTCTCCTCTCCTCATGAATGCTGGTTTGGATACCATGCTTGTGTGAGGATGTTTTCCTTCCTTTACTGCATGCTTGCCTTCACTGGTGAGCTTTCCCATTTGTAATTTCCTTGTTTCTGTTTGTAACTTTTCCTTTTCTACCTAGAGAGTTTCCTTTCCCATTTTTTGTAAAGCTGATTTGGTGGTGCTGAATTTTCTTAGCTTCTGCTTGTCTGTAAAGCTTTTGATTCTCCATTAAATCTGAAAGAGAGCCTCACTGGGTAGAGTATTCTTCCTTATAGGTTTTGCCTTTCATCACTTCAGATAAGTTGTACTGCTTCCTTCTTGGCCAGTTGATTTTTGACGGTGGTACAAAAGCAACTCAATGGAGGAGTTTAGCCTTTTTAGCACATGCTGGAGCAATTGAACATCCATAGGCAAAAAATGAATCTTGACTTAAATTTCATGTATTATAGAAAAATTAGCTCAAAGTGGATTATAGATTTAAATATAAAATGTAAAACTATAAAACTTCAGAAAACAGCATGGAAGAAAATCTTAAGGACCTACCAGGGTTTGTTGAAATATTGTTAAACATGACACAAAAAGCATGATCAAAGAGAAAAATTTTAAAGTTTTACTCTGTGTAAGACTCAATTAAAAGACAAGCTATAGAGTAGGAGAAAATATTTGCAAACTACATTCCTGTCAAAGGATTCATACCTATAATGTGTAAAGAACACTTAAAACTCAACATGTAAAATGATGAAAAAATCTGTCATTTGTGAAAAAATCTGTCACTTGTTAAAAAAAAAAAAATTACACATACAATTACCATTTGACCCAGCAATTGCACTCCTGGGCATTTTTCCCAGAGAAATGAAAATCTAATGTTCACCCCAAAACTGACACATAGTTGTCCATAGGAAACATATTTAAAATAGCTAGAAACTGGAAACAATCAATATATGCCTTTAGTCTACTGGAGAGTAGACTAAACAAACTGTGGTTTATCCCTACCATGGAGTACTACTCAGCACTTTAAAAAAACTATTGACATAAGGTAAATTTCAAGGACATCAGGCTGAATTTTTATAGAGATAGAATTCGACAGTAGTAGTTATCAAGGATCAGGAAAGGTGGGTCACAGAGGAGTGTAACTAAAAAGGGAGCTGTGAGTGAGATCTGGGGTAATTGAATAGGTTTATATCTAACATCAGAGAAAGCAACGGCACCCCACTCCAGTACTCTTGCCTGGAAAATCCCATGGACGGAGGAGCCTGGTGGGCTGCAGTCCATGGGGTCGCTATAGTTGGACACGACTGAGCGACTTCACTTTCACTTTTCACTTTCATGCATTGTGGAAGGAGATGGCAACCCACTCCAGTGTTCTTGCCTGGAGAATCCCAGGGATGGGGGAGCCTGGTGGGCCGCCGTCTATGGAGTCTCAGAGAGTCAGACACGACTGAAGGGAGTTAGCAACAGCAGCAGCATATCTAACATTGAGTGGCACACACACAAACATCGTGTCCATGTGAAATTCCTGCTTCTGGCACTGTGCTAGGATTGTGTAATATGGAACCAGTGGATGATCTGGGAGAAAGGTACAAGGGACCCACATCTCTGCTATCTCTGTAACTTCTGTAATTATTTCAAAATAAAAACTTGACAAACCCGAAGGAAAACCATTCACACTGGAGGGGCAAGATTGTCAACCTGCTATTTTCCTAACAACTGTCTCCATTGTTAAAAGTGTCAAGTTCACTGAGATTAATCTGCCGACCCTTCAAAACCTCTCAGATCCTGCTGGGCAGATTGAGTACATGTGCCCTTACAGTGTCTTGGTGTCTGGACAACTACATTTCACATACAAGTGGAAGATGATAACTTCAGGAACACTGAAGCTGAAGTACTCTAGGATCTTAACCTCTCCTAGGGAGTACAGACTTATTCTGAATGATTAAATCAATGTACCTGTTGAATGCATGTCAGAGAGAGGAATCTCTAGCAATTGATGTGTACCACAGCACAGATGTTCCAGAGATCAGAAGAAAACAAAAGGAAACTTTTCTTTGTTTATTGACTCTTCCTGCTTTTTAACTGTGAAACCAGGGAATTACTATTCCTTCCCTGTGTCCATTGAAGTACTAAAACAGAGTTCAAATATGACATGTGATCAAATGCCTAAGTATATCATTAGGCACTTTTACCTACAAAGGCTTTACTCTGATTCATTAAATCAACCTTCTCTAGGGGTCCTCCCTGGGCATACTGTAAAACAGAGCTTGGTTTTGTAATTTGTCCTTTTGAATACCTGTCTTTCTTTTCAAATGCAGTCATTAGAACTGACTTGATATCAGCCATGATAAAAAAGTATCTTTTTGAGGGGATCTTTTCAGATAAAAAGATGAAAGAAATTCTCCTTTTGTTAGGCAAAGATTATGAGAAAGTAGAATGAGGATGTTTATTAAAAAATAATTATGGCTTCATGGGAGAAAAAAAGAAAATACGCCTCTTTTTCTCTCATGGTTTTATTTTGTCATTGTTTCTCTGGCTTCCCTGGTGTCTCAGAGGGTAAAGAAACTGCCTGGCAGTGCAGGAGACCCAGGTTCGATCCCTGAGACGATCCCCTGGAGCAGGGAGTGGCAACCCACTCCAGTATTCTTGCTGGAAAATTCCATGGACAGAGGAGCCTGGTGGGCTACAGTCCACGGGGTCACAGAGAGTCAGACACGACTGAGCGAACAACACTTTCATTTTCACCCTGGACCAGTGCTTGGAGTAGTGGCCCAGCTAGAAGGGATATCTTTCTCTAACTGAAAGTAATGTTGGACTGACCAAGGAAATCTTGAGTTTGATATTCAGAGCACAGAGTAGGTGGTCAGTACTTGCATAGCTGCAAAACCAGAAGAGACTTTTTTTCTCTGGGCCCTGCTTGCTCCTCCTCTGAGCCATGAAAAACAACCTCCTTCTAGCTAATTACACCCCGTTGGCTCCTATTTTCTGCTGAAACAGAGTCTCAGCAATTGGGATGATGTTCCATTAAACTCATAGGCACATACTTTCTCATTTCAGCAGTCTTTCTGACAATACTTCACATAATGTCTCTTTACTAAAATCAATTAGTGTCTTATCAAATTTTTAGTTAAGCAGTTCTCATTTAAATTTACTTACTTTCTAAGAGCTCACATTCCCAATTCTGGATAGTCTTTTATGTAATTACAAAATTAATTATAGCATTAGGCTCCAAATCTCTCTCCTTTTGACTTCTATTATCACCACCCTGATGTGGCTTTGTTTTTACAATGCCTTCTCTGAGGGGAGTTGGATTTGCTGAAGCCTTAAGGCACTGAAAATGACTTGAGGTCCTGATGTTACTATTTACTAACATTTACTGTCAAATTGCAAACTTCTATGAAAGACTAGGGGCTTCAGATGGTAAAGAATCTGCCTACAATGTGGGAGACCTGGGTTAGATTCCTGGGTTGGGAAGATCCCCTGGAGAAGGGCATGGCAACCCACTCCAGTATTCTTGCCTGGAGAATCTCATGAACAGAGGAGCCTGGAGGGCTACAGTCCATGCGGTCTCAAAGAGCTGGACATGACTGAGAGACTAACACTTGCACTTTGAAGAAAGACGAGAAAGACTAGGTAGGAAGATGACAGAAGGTGTGAATCTTAGCTCAAACACTTCCTGTGTTCAGGGCGGCTTCTCGTTCCCGCTTTCAGTCTTTTCATCTGCAAACTACTGGAGAGCTAAGATGTTGCACCTTACATATCCTTGGTGTCTGGTAAAAATCAATTCTCTTTTTCTCTCTAGTGATTTTTGTACACTGGAGCCAAAGATGTTTTAGGCTTGCATCGAAATCTAAAATGTAAGGGATTGGATGGAGAGGTAATAGATGAATTCTGATGGCTATACAAATCTCTCCAAACATTCTGACACGTGACATCTCTGGATTGGTGAGACTCGCATTTGAGAGATCAAGTTGAAAGAGTGATCTTCTTGGGGAGTTTCAATAGTCAATAGAATGTTATTTCTAGCTATCTTGAAGTTGTCCTCCCTGACAGGGAATAATAACTCAGTTTAAGTTAGAATGACTTGGTAAACCCAGAGAATATCTAAAGGGAAATCAGTTAGAGATTAAATATATTAGTGAATATGCCTCAAAAAAAGATTGTGTAAAGAAGGAATCTAAAACCACCCATCCTCCTTCCCCTTAATACTTTATATACGAGATCTCTCCCTGTATTTTAATGAAATGGGATTATACTAGATAGTTCAGTATAAATCAATACTATTTTAATGGTTCTATATTTATTGGTTGGAAATACTATAACATATTTAGCCACCTCTTCTTTATAATAACTTCATTTTGAAACCTTCGTTTGACTCACAGAAAGTCACAAAAAAATATATATAGTAGAATTTATGTGTACCTTCTAACCAGATTCTCCTGATAATAATATCTTACATAACTATAATACCATGTCAAACCAGAAAAATGATGGTGGTATAATCAGTCCTTGTTATTCATGGATCCTGAATAATGAGGTGCTCAAATTTGTGAACTTGTCTACTGGCCAGAATTTATTTGTAAAACCAAAATCAACAACCTCAGTCCTTCCACAGTCATTTGGACATGTGTCTGCACAGAGCGATGAAAAATTTTAGTTGCTCAATGTAAATGTTCACAGCGGAGGCTGAGCATGGAGACACTCCGCCTGCTTGTTTCAGCTCTCATACTATAAATAAGCGCCTTTTATACAGTCTATTCGGAGAAGGCAATGGCACCCCACTCTAGTACTCTTGCCTGGAAAATCCCATGGACAGAGGAGCCTGGTAGGCTGCAGTCCATGGGGTCGCGAAGAGTCAGACACAACTGAGCAAGTTCACTTTCACTTTTTACTTGCATGCATTGGAGAAGGAAATGGCAACCCACTCCAGTGTTCTTGTCTGGAGAATCCCAGGGACAGGGCAGCCTGGTGGGCTGCCGTCTATGGGGTCGCACAGAGTAGGACACGACTGAAGCGACTTAGCAGCAGCAGAAGCATACAGTCTATTTAGCACCCTGTTTTCTTGCACATTTATGCTTTCTGTCAGCAAATCCATTGTGAAGATGGCCTCCTGGCTAGTGCTTCATACAGGAAGGCTGCCATGTGCCTTATGGAGAAAATGTGTGTATTAAAAAAACTTCATTCCAACAGAAGTTACAGTGCTGTTGGTCATGAGTCCAATGTTAATCACTCAACATTAATACATTACATATGGTGTCCTTAAACAGAAACATACACCGAAAAAGGTAATGCACTGATATTAATAAGTTGATGAAATGTTGTCCCTGGAAGCCCATAGAAACACAGCCTTGTGTTTCCCATAGGAGCAATGATTCAGGATTCATTCATTCAGTGTTCCTAGTGATGCTGTAGACCATACCCACCATGAATAATCAGAATCACCTGTACAAAGCTGGTGAGGAGGTGGAGTAAGTAGATCTGTCTCTTGCACACTGCTGGTGGAAATGTAGGGTGGAACCACGGCTCTGTAAAAGTCTGGAAGGTTATAAAGTTAAACATACATTTACCATGCAGCCTAGTAATTGTACCTCCTGGATATTGATCCCAGAGAAACAAAACCTTACATTCGTACATGCACCTTGGAATTTGTAAGCTTATGTCTTTTGTCAAATTTGGGACATGTTCAGCCATTTTTTAAAAACATTTTTTGAACTTCACATTCTTTCTCCTCTCCTTGTGGGTCTCCTAGGACCTGAATGTTAGATCTCTTGTTATTGTATAATGTGGCTCAAAGGCTCATTTTATTTTATTTCAATCAATTTCCTCTCTGTTTTTCAGATTAGATGATTTCTATTAGCTGATCTTCAAATTCACTGAGTCTTTCATTATTTCAGTTCTGCAATGAAACCCATCCAGTGAAATTTTCAAAAAATGTCGTATTTTTCAATTCTAAAAGTTGAATTTGTTTCTTCTTTGTGTCTTCTGTTTTATTGTTGAGATAGGCTGTTTTTAAATTTGCTCAGGAGTGTTCATAGTTGCCTGCTGCAGCATTTTTGTGACAGCTGCTTGAAAAACATTGTTAGAAAATTGCAAAATCTGTGTCTTTTCAGTGTTGGAATCTGTTGCTCACATTTTCTCACTTGAGTTGAGATTTTTCCTTTGACTTGATATGATGAGTAATTTTGGACTGTGTCCTAGGCTTTGAATATTACACTATTAGCCTTTGGTTCCTATTTAAATCTTCTAATCAACCTATTCTAAATACATATCCTAGTTCACTCCTGTGGTTCATGGTTCAAATATCAGTTTAGTTTATAAAGCCTCCACAATGCTGTTTTCTTCCCCCAACTTGTGTGTTACTTAGATGATAGGAGTTGACTCTAGAGTGTCTTCAGTGGTGGCTGGAGGTGGGAAGGGGAGAGACACCCCATCTCTGCAGGATGGGGAAAGAGGGCAGAGTCTTCTACAGTGACAGACCTAGGGGAGGAGGGGCCACCGTGTTTCTGCAGAGAAGGCTGAATCAAAATCTTGCCCACAGGCTCCACAGAGCCAGGGTGTCCCTTCATCATCATGGTGGTGGAGTGGGGGTACATGTCAGAGTTCTGCCCACAGGAGAGGAAAGTTGCCTTACCATTCAGAATGGAAATCATGGAATTCAGGTTTTTGCAGCAGGCTTAGTAGGAAAGGAGAGCTATCTGATTACAGGGATGTGGCAGGCAGGGGTCTGACCAAAGCCTGCACAGGAAGGGGACACACCTCCTTGTCCCCGCAAGAACGTGGAGGAAGTCTTAGTTCATCCCCTATCCCTGCAGGGGAGGGACATGCACTTTTGGAGACAGAGATGAAGGACAGAGTTCCTCCTGCAGACCCCCAGCTGCAGTGCACACTGTGGGAGGGGTGGCTACAGAGGGTTTTCAAGGTGGCCAGTGTCCAACTCTTTGCAACCCCATGGACTGCAGCCTACCAGGCTCCTCTGTCCATGGGGATTCTCCAGGCAGGAATACTGGAATGGGTTGCCATGCCCTCCTCCAGGGGATCTTACCAACCCAGGGATCGAACTGAGGTCTCCTGTATTACAGGTGGATTCTTTACTGACTGAGCCACCAGGGAATCCCAAGATTATTGAAGTGCGTAGCCTATCCCTTCTCCAGGGGATCTTCCCAACCGAGGAATCAAACCAGGGTCTCCTGAATTGCAGGCTGATTCTTTACCAAATGAACTATCAGGGAAGCGCTATCTAATATGAAGAACGGGCAGATATAGCCAAAAGTTTCGATTCTGTTGGATTGCCCTTTTCTCAGTCCTTTGTGTGAAAGAAACTGGGTTTTTTGGGGGGCTATGTTTTGTCTGTACCCTTTGGCATTTCTGGGTTTCAGGCTTCTCCAAACCCAGCTGAGTTACACAGAGTACAAGGGGAAAAGAAAATACAAATCAGACATCACTTCTGGATTGTTCTTGCATTGCTGAAAAAAAAAATGTGCAATTTGAGTTGTCAGTTACATTTTGGGGGTGCAAAATGAGGACTACAGTCTAAGAACCAGCCTCTCGGATAGCTCTGAAGAACTGCTCTGAAGTGGTGAGGGGAAAGGTAGTATATATGTGATTTTAGTGAAGGGGAACACAGGCAGTCAAGCTCAGATTTTGGCAGAAAGTTACTGCTAATCATAAGAAGTTTGTTGCTAGGCATGAGGACCATTTTGTTGTTCTGTCACTAAGTCATGTCTGACTCTTTGCGACCCCATGAACTGCAGCACCCAGGCTTTCCTGTCCATCACCAACTCCCAGAGTTGGCTCAAACTCATGTCCACTGAGTCATCAATGCCACCCAACCATCTCATCCTCTGTCCCTCCCTTCTCTAGCCTTCAGTCTTTCCCGGCATCAGGGTCTTTTCCAATGGGTTGGCTCTTTGCCTCAGGTGGCCAAAGTATTGGAGCTTCAGCATCAGTCCTTGCAATGAGTATTCAGGGTTGATTTTCTTTAGGATTGACTGGTTTGATCTCCTTGCTGTCCAAGCAAGACTCTCATGAGTCTTCTGCAACACCACAATACAAAAGCATCAATTCTTCGGTGTTCAGCCTTCCTTATGGTCCAACTCTAACATCCATTCATGACTACTGAGAAAACCATTGCTTTGACTCTACAGACCTTTGTCAGTGAAGTGATTTATCTGTTTTTTTTAATATGCTCTCTAGGTTTGTCATAGCTTTTCTTCCAAGAAGCAAGTGTCTTCTAATTTCATGGCTGCGGTCACCATCCGCAGTGATTTTGGAGCCCAAGAAAATAAAACCTGCCACTGTTTTCCATTTTTTTCCCCATCTGTTTGCCATGAAATGATGGGACTGGGTGCCATAATCTTGGTTTTTTGAGTGTTGAGTTTTAAGCCAGCTTTTCCACTCTCCTCTTTCACCCTCACCAAGAGGCTCTTTAGTCCCTCTTTACTCTCTGTCATTAGATTGGTATCATCTACACATCTGAGGTTGATGATATTTCTCCCCACAATCTTCATTCCAGCATGTGATTCATCCAGCCCAGCATTTGGCATGATGTACTCTGCATATGAGTTAAATAAGCAAGGTAACAATATACAGCCTTGTCATACTTTTTTCCCAATTTTGAACCAATCCATTGTTCCATATCTGGTTCTAACTGTTGCTTCTTGTCCTGCATACAGGTTTCTCAGGAGGCAGATAAGGTGGTCTGGTATTCCCATGTCTTTCAGAATTTTCCACAGTTTGTTGTGATTCACACAGTTAAAGGTTTTAGCATAGTCAATGAAGCAGAAGTAGATGGGTTTTTTTTTAAATTCCTTTGCTTTCTCTGTGATCCAACAGATGTTGACATTTTGATCTCTGGTTCCTCTGCCTTATCTGAATTCAGCTTGTACATCTGAAAGTTCTTGGTTCATGTACTGTTGAAGCCTAGCTTGGAGAATTTTGAGCATTACCTTGCTGGCATGTGAAATGAGTGCAATTGTGTGGTAGTTAGAACATTCTTCGGCATTGCTGTTCTTTGGGATTGTGATGAAAACTGACCTTTTGCAGTCCTGTGGCCATTGCTGAGTTTTCCAAATTTGCTGGCATATTGAGTGCAGCACTTTAACAGCATCATCTTTTAGGATTTAAAATAGCTCAGCTGGAATTCTATCACTTCAAGTAGCTTTGTTTGTAGTAATGCTTTTTAAGGCCCACCAGAGTTCACACTCCGTGATGTCTGACTCTAGGTGAGTGATCACTCCATCATGGTTATTGGGTCATTAAGAACTTTTTTATACAGTTCTTCTGTGTATTCTTGCCACCTCTTCTTAATCTCTTCTGCTTCTGTTAGATTCTTGCCATTTCTATCCGTTATTGAGCCCATTTTTGCATGAAATATTCCCTTGGTATCTCTGATTTTCTTGAAGTGGTTTCTAGTCTTTCCCATTGTATCATTTTACTGTATTTCTCGGCATTGTTCACTTAAAAAGGCTTTCTTTTCTCACTTTCCTATTTTTTGGAATGCTGAATTCAGTTGGATATATATTTCTCTTGCTCCTCTGCCTTTCACTTCTTTTCTCAGCTATTTGTAAGGCCTCCTCAGACATCCATTTTGCCATCTTGCATTTCTTTTTCTTTGAGATGATTTTGGTCATGAGTTTCTGTACTGTGTTACGAACCTATGTCCATAGTTCTTTAGGCACTCTGTCTATCAGATCTAATCCCTTGAATCTATTTGTCACTTCCACTGTATAATCATAAGAGATTTTATTTAGGTCATACCTGAATGGCCTAGTGGTTTTTCCCTACTTTCTTCAATTTAAGTCTCAATTTGCAATAAAGAACTCAAGATCTGAGCCACAGTCAGCTCCAGGTCTTCTTTTTGCTGACTGTATAGAGCTTCTCCATCTTTGGCTGCAAAGAATATAATCTATCTGATTTCAGTGTTGACCATCTGGTGATGTCCATGTGTAGAGCTGCCTCTTGTGTTGTTGGAAGAGGGGGTTTGCTATGACCAGTGTGTTCTTTTGACAAAAACTCTGCTAGCCTTTGCCCAGCTTCATTTTGTACTCCAAGGCCAAACTTGCCTGTTACTGCAGGTATCCCTTGACTTCCTACTTTTGCATTCCAGTCCTCTATGATGAAGAACCAGAGGAACCAGAGATCAAAGTGCCAACATCTGTTGGATCATTGAAAAAGCAACAGAGTTCAAGAAAAACATCTACTTCTGCTTTATTGAATATGCCAAAGCCTTTGACTGTGTGGATCACAACAAACTGTGGAAATTTCTTCAAGAGATGGGAACAACAGACCACCTTACCTGCCTCCTGAGAAGTCTATATGCAGGTCAAGAAACAACAGTTAGAACTGGACATGGAACAACAGACTGGTTCAGAATCAGTAAAGGAGTATGGCAAGGCTGTATACTGTCACCTGGCTTATTTAACTTATATGCAGTATACATTTTGCAAAATGCCAGGCTGGATGAAGCACAAGCTGGAATCAAGATTGCCAGGAGAAATATCAGTAACCGCAGATATGCAGATGACACCACGTTTATGACAGAAAGTGAAGAGGAATTAAAAAGCCTCTTGATGAAAGTGAAAGAGGAGAGTGAAGAAGTTGGCTTAAAGCTCAACACTCAGAAAACTAAGATCATGGCATCTGGACCCATCACTTCATAGCAAATATATGGGGAAACAATGGAAACAGTGAGAGACTTTAATTTTGGGCTCCAAAATCACTGCAGATGGGACTGCAGCCATGAAATTAAAAGACGCTTGCTCCTTGGAAGAAAGGCTATGACCAACCTAGATAGCATATTAAAAAGCAGCGACATTCCTTTACCAGCAAAGGTCTGTCTAGTCAAAGCCATGGTTATTCCAGTGTCCATGTCTGGATGTGAGAATTGGACTATGAATAAAGCTGAGCACCAAAGAATTGATGCTTTTGAACTGTGGTGTTGGAGAAGACTCTTGAGAGTCCCTTGGACTGCAAGGAGATCCAACCAATCCATCCTAAAGGAAATCAGTCGTTAATATTCATTGGAAGGACTGATGCTGAAGCTGAAACTTCAATACTTTGGCTACCTGATGTGAAGAACTGACTCATTTGAAAAGACCCTGATGCTGGGAAAGATTGAAGGCGGGAGGAGAAGGGGACAACAGAGGATAAGTTAGTTGGATGGCATCACCAACTCAATGGACATGAGTCTGAGTAAGCTCTGGGAGTTGGTGATGGACAGGGAGGCCTGGCGTGCTGCAGACCATAGGGTCACAAAGAGTCAGACATGACTGAGCAACTGAACTGAACTGATGATGAAGAGGACATCTTTTTTTGTAATCAGTTCTAGAAGGTCTTGCAGGTCTTCATGAGGAGCATATGTCTCTGTAAATGATTTTTGTGCTTTTCTAGATATAAGAAGATGCAAGAAATTGAGCTCATACTATCTTTTCCTGAAATTTTCTATCTGAAGCCCTCTTCTGCCTTTTTTCCTATAGTACAGAGTACCTCCTTCCTCATCTGCATCATGGACTCCCATCATGGTGTGTTGAAGGCTACAGTGGCCAGTGACTTCATGCTTGCATAACCAGATGGCAAGTGACTGTTTTCAGTTGACCCCTGAGTCCCAAAATTCCAACTTGTCTCTGTCATCCATCTTTGACCCTGCCAGGTTTTTAATGGGTTTTGTCCAGGGATTTCTGTTGAAATCAGCAGGAGTAAAACGGAATCCACTGTCCTCAGAACCAGATGGCAATATAGGATTGATGGTAATATAGGATTTCTGATTGCTAGCCCTTCTGAACAGTTCTGGGATTCATAGTCTTGCCTATGCCACTTGGCCTCTTACGTCCTCACATTTCTATAAGTAGAAACCTTAAGAAGGTTGACTGCTGAGACTCTTGGTGCGATATGCACTGGGTAGCGTCACAGCCCTTGCAGCTCCTGTTAAGTATTCTTTCTTTTTAATATCAGCCAAACTGACATGAGAGACTATTCTTCAACATCAACTTCTCATCCAAGATTGCAAACCATTTGGCCTTCGTGTATTTCTTCTTTTGTGAATTATTACACCTTTTATTTGCTTTTGTATTGAGGTGCTCATCTTCTGCTTACTGGTTTGTATAAGTTTTGCATGCTGCTGCTGCTGCTAAATCGCTTCAGCCATGTCCGACTCTGTGCGATCCCATAGACAGCAGCTCACCCGGCTCCCCCATCCCTGGGATTCTCCAGGCAAGAACACTGGAGTGGGTTGCCATTTCCTTCTCCAATGCATGAAAGTGAAAAGTGAAAGTGAAGTCGCTCAGTCGTGTCCGACTCCTAGCGGCCCCATGGACTGCAGCCTACCAGGCTCCTCCGTCCATGGGATTTTCCAGGCAAGAGTACTGGAGTGGGGTGCCATTGCCTTCTCTGTAAGTTTTGCATATATGGATATAAATACTTTGTTTGCCTATATAAGCTGCAAATACTTGTCCCAGTGTGACTTTTAGTTGAGTTTCTGTGGTTTGGCCATGCCCAAGATTTTGCTTTTTATGGAGTCAAATCTATCACTTTTTACAAATCTTTTCTTGCTGAGGAGATTGGCCTTCCAGGTCCTACTCTGAGCCTGAAAAGATCGCCTTCCCCCTTTTGACCCCTTTTTACATTTGAAATGTCAGGGTGGGGAAGAGAAAGTGATACAGCTCTCTTTAAAGTGCAGGAAGACGAGTTGGGTGACAAATGGGAAGACCTTCTCCGGTAGGTTTCTGTCTAATCAGAAGTGAAATAAGAGCTGTTTAAAACCACACTCAAACCCATTTTCTGCTTGACTCCCTCTGACCACAGCCCAGGTGCCTACATCACCACATCAGAGCCATCGGAACTGATTTTCTACAGGAAAGACCCTTTCCCATGAGAGCATTAGACATGGTGTCTTGTAAAGATTCCCCTCCCCTATTGCCGCTCATCATCTGGGCTCTAGTAGTGAATCAGGAGAGACAATGATTGAAACAGCATATGGCATCATCAGATAGTGGTTTTTCTGACTCTGACAGTTTTAAGAGTTGTCACTGACTTTTTTCTCCAGCTGAGGTTTAGTGGCTTTCCTTCCCTTTTCACCGTGGCATTAAGGATCTGTTTCAGTCCTCGGTCAGATATGTAGAGCTCATACATATTTAAATGTTTCAAAGTGTTGTCCTGATTCCTGTTTCAACCCATGCCTCCACCTAGCTGACCTCAGCAGTCCACCCTATCGATTTGTGTATGAAGAGAGACTGTATGGATTTTTTTTTTATGTTTTCTTTTCAGTTATTGCAGTGCTAAAATAATAAGGGCATGATTAAATTTTCTATGATGTCTGTGAACAGGCGATAAAGCACTGAATGTTGAACTGAATATATGTAACAAAAAGCAAGGGTGATGAGGCAATTCAAAAAGAGGGCAGGCCAGTTCAGAGATGCAAACTGAACTCCTGATAGTAGGATTTTAGATTTGGAATAGAGGACCCAAATTCATCGGCTTGCTTCCATCCCTTGGTTGTTAATTACAGTTTTCAATTAATAATTCAGTGTCCTGGACTATTTTGATAACTCCTCATTAAGAGAATCAAAGCTGATAATTAAAGGATGGGTCACAGACCCTATCCACAGAGAGCAAAGGCCCAGGTGAGCAATTTGAAAGCTCTACCATTGAACAATATGAAAGCAATACCACTGTGCATTCCTCTCACGGGAACCGACAGTGAATATGGATATGGCACCAAAGAGAAGAGGAAAAAACTCGAGCACAAGCTCGCAGTGCCCTGCTTTGTTCACAGCCCCAGATCAATAGTACAAAGACTGCCCAACATGCTTTAGTAACCAGTCATCAATTATTTACCGGGCTCTTTTGTTCAGAGTTTCTGTTTACAAGATTACTTTGTTACTAGAAATGGTTGTTTCCTTTCATGCGGCTGCTGGCTGGGGGCTTGAGTCTTTTACAAGATGAGCCTTAAAGAGTGGTGTTTGTGTGTATGTCCTACATCCCCCAGCTCAGACTGCAGATTCAAATCAGCATCACTGTGTAGTACATCTTTCCACTGGTGCTCAGGATTCCCCTAGGTAGATATTACAGACTCAAGACTGACCTCTCCATGTAGAAAGCGTAAGCATTTTCAGTATCTGCCAAAGGACAGTGGAAGTCAGGGGGAAGCCATGCCTCTTGAGTCATTTGCAGAATTTGTCCTTGCCCAGCTTTCTCAAGAGATTTAACTGACTAAAAAAACCAGGAGAAAATACATTAAGGTCTAGTCTTATTGTTGTTCAGCCACTAAGTCCTGTCTGACTCTTTGCAACCCCATGGACTGCCGCATGCCAGGCTTCCCTGTCCCTCACTATCTCCCAGAATTTGCTCAAACTCAAGTCCATTGAGTCAGTGATGCCATCCAACCATCTCATCCTCTGTCGTCCCCTTCTCCTCCTGCTCAATCTTCCCCAGCATCAGGGTCTTTTCCAGTGAGTCAACTCTTCACATCAGGTAGCCAAAGTATTGGAGCTTCAGCTTCAGCATCAGTCCTTCCAGTGAGTATTCAGGGTTGATTTCCTTTAGGATTGGCTGGTTTGATCTCCTTGAAATCCAGTGGACTCTCAAGAGTCTTCTCCAGCACCATAATTTAAAAGCATTTATTCTTGGGCACTCAGTCTTCCTTATGGTCCAACTCACATCTGTACATGACTTCTGGAAAAACCATAGTTCTGACTACATGAACCTTCATCAGCAACATGATGTCTCTGCTTTTTAATACCCTGTCTAGTTTGTCAATGCTTTCCTTCCAAGGAGCAAGCCTCTTCTAATTTCATGGCTGCAGTCACCGTCCACCATGATTTTGGAGCCCAAGAAGAGAAAATCTGCCACTGTTTCCACTTTTCTCCCATCTATTTGCCATGAAGTGATGGGACCAGATGCCATGATCTTAGTTTTTTTTAATATTGAGTTTAAGCCAGCTTTTCCACTCCTCTTTCACCCTCATCAAGAGGCTTTCTAGTTCCTCTTCACTTTGTGCCATTCGAGTGGTATCATCTGCATATCTGAGGTTGTTGACATTTCTCCCAGTAATCTTGATTCCAGCTTGTCAGTTATCCAAGCTGGCATTTTACATGATGTACTCTGCGTATAAGTTAAATAAACAGGGTGACGATATACAGCCTTGTCGTCGTACTCTTTTCCTAATTTTAAACCATCCATTGTTCTATGTCTGGTTCTAACTGTTGCTTCTTGACCTGCATACAGGTTTCTGAAGAGAGAGGTAAGATGGCTTTTTATCCTCATTTCTTTCAGAATTTTCCACAGTTTGTTGTGATCCATACAGTCAAATGGTTTAGCATAGTCAGTGAAGCAGAAGTAGATGGATTGTTTGTTTGTTTGTTTGTTTGTTTTTGGAATTCACATGCTATCTCTATAATTGAACAAATGTTGGAAATTTGACCTCTGGTTCCTCTGCCTTTTCTAAATCCAGGTTGTACATCTGGAAGTTCTCGATTCAACTACTGTTGAAACCTAGCTTGAAGGAATTGGGGTATAACCTTACTAGCATGGGAAGTTGGCAAAATTGTCTGATAGTTTGAACATTCTTTAGCACTGCCCTTCTTCAGAATTTGGGTGAAGACTGCCGTTTTCCAGTCCTGTGGCCACTGCTGAGTTTTCCAAATTCACTGACATACTGAGTGCAGCACTTGAACAGCATCATCTTTTAGGATTTGAAATAGCTCAGCTGGAATTCCACCACCTGCATTAGCTTTATTTGTGGCAACACTTCCTAAGGTCCTCTTGACTTCACACTCCAGAATGTCTGGCTCTAGGTGAGTGGCCACACCATCCTGGTTATCCTGGTCAGTAAGACTTTTTTGTACAGTTCTGTGTACTCATGCCAGCTCTTCTTAACCTCTTCTGCCCCTGTTAGGTCTTTCCTGTTCATGTCATTTATCATGCCCATCCTTGCATGAAATGTTCCTTTGATATCTCCAGTTTTCTTGAAGAGATCTCTAGTCTTTCCCATTCTATTGCTTTCCTGTGTTTTTTCCCACTGTTCATTCAAGAAGACTTTCTTATCTCTCCTTGCTATTCTTTGGAGCTCTGCATTCAGTTGGGTACATCTTTCCCTTTCTCCAGTATCTTTCACTTCCCTTCTTTCTTCAGCTACTTGGAAAGCCTCCTGAGACAACCACTTGGCCTTCCTGCATTTCTTTTTTGTGGGGACGGTTTTGGTCACTGCCTCCTGTACAGTATTATGAACCTGAATCCATAGTTCTTCAGGCACTCTATTTGCTAGATCTAATCCCTTGAATCTGTTCATCACCTCCACTGTATAATCATAAGTGATTTGATTTAGGTCATACATGAATGACGAGTGGTTTTCCCCACTTTCTTTAGTTTAAGCCTATAATGTTAGGTTTTTGCTATATGAATTTTGCTATAAGGAGGTGATGATCTGAGCCACAGTCAGCTCCTGGTCTTGTTTTTGCTAACTGTATAGAGCTTCTCCATCTTTGGCTGCAAAGAATGTAATCAATCTGATTTTGATATTGACCTTCTAGTGATGTCCATGTGTAGAGTCATCTCTTATGTTGTTGGAAAACTGTGTTTGCTATGACCAGTGTGTTCTCTTGGCAGAATTCTGTTAGCCTTTGCCTGCTTCATTTTGTACTCCAAGGCCAAACTTACCTGTTAAGCCAGGTATCTCTTGACTTCCTACTTTTGTATTCCAGTCCCCTATAGTGAATAGCACATCTTTTTTTGTTGTTGTTTCATAGTTTGGTTTTTTAGTTATGTAAGTTCTTACAGGTCTTCACAGAACTGATTAACTTCAGCTTCTTCAGCATCAGTGGTTGGGGCATAGACTTGGATTACTGTGAGTTGAATGGTTTGCCTTAGAAACCATTTTTCTGTCATTTTTGAGTTTGCACCCAAGTACTGCATTCTGGACTCTTGTTGACTCTGAGGGCTTCTCCATTTCTTCTAAGAGATTCTTGCCCACAGTAGTAGATATAAAACTTCCATCTGAATTAAATTCGCCCATTCCCATCCAGTTTAGTTCACTGATTCCTAAGATGTTGATGTTCATGCTTGCCATCTCCTGCTTGACCATGTCTAATTTACCTTAATTTATGGACCTAACCTCCTAGGTTCCTATGTGATACTGTTCTTTACAGCATTGGATTTTACTCTCACCACCAGCAGCATCCACAACTGAGCATTGTTTCTGCTTTGGCCCAGCTGCTTCGTTCTTTCTGGACCTACTACTAGCTGTCCTCCACTCTTCCCCAGTAGCAGATTGGACACCTTCCAGCCTGGGGGGCTCATCTTCCAGCGTCATGTCTTTTTGCCTTTTCATACTGTTCATGGGTTCTCAAGGTAAGAATGCTGGAGTGGTTCGCCATTCCCTCCTCCAGTGGACCACATTTTGCCAGAACTCTTCACTATGACCCATGCATCTTGGATGGGCCTGCATGGCATGGCTCATTGCTTCATTGAGTTACACAAGCCCCTTCACCAAACAATACAGTGATCCATTAAGGGGAAGGTCTAATCTTGCTGCTGCTAAGTCGTTCACTCATGTCCGACTCTGTGAGACCCCATAGACGGCAGCCCACCAGGCTCCCCCGTCCCTGGGATTCTCCAGGCAAGAATACTGGAGTGGGTTGCCATTTCCTTCTCCAATGCATGAAAGTGAAAGTGAAGTCGCTCAGTCAAGTCCAACTCTTAGCGACCCCATGGACTGCAGCCCACCAGGCCCCTCCATCCATGGGATTTTCCAGGCAAGAGTACTGGAGTGGGGTGCCATTGCCTTCTCCAGGTCTAATCTTAGTGGACCCCAATTCCCATCAGTTGTGTCCACTTAAAAAACTCACACCCCACTTTTGAGCCCAGGGCCTGCTGTTTGCTTTTTTTCATCTTCCCCACTGCACTGGGTCTTCATTACTGTGCAAGTTTTTCTCTAGTCGTGGTGAGCAGGGGCTACTCTCTAGTCACGGCACACGGACTTCTCATTGTGGCAGCTTCTCTTGTTGTGGAGCACGGGCTCTAGGGCAGGTGGGCTCAGTAGTTGTGGCACATGGGCTTCATTGTCCCAGGGCATGTGGGATCTTCCTAGACCAGGGATCAAACCCATGTCCCCTGCATTGACAGGCAGATTCCTATCCACTGGAGCAGCAGGGCAGTCCTTTGCTTTTTTTGTATGAGGTGACTACTGGATTATGGGTTGCTCATAACAGAGGCACAGCTTTTACAAGGGTTTATTATTTGCTCACCACCACACTAAGAGTTTGTTGATATAAAATTCTTATCAAAAAACTCCTTCAGGCTGTATATATCATCATCCCCTTATCCCCATTTTATACAGAAACTGCAGTTGATGGAGTAGAAACCTTTGAGAAATGAGCAGCAGAACCTACATTCAAACTTTGAATTTTCTGACTCCAACACTTCAGCTCTCTGCCAGTGTTGCAGTGTTTCAGTGAACTCAAAAAAGAATATTATGTTCTTCCATTGCATAGAGCATGAATTGGCCAACTTCTCTGCAGATTAAATACTGTAGACTTTGTGGAACATGTGGGCTCTGTCACCGTCTGCTCTGCTGTTGCAGTGCAAAGCTTGAGGTGCTCCACAAACACTCAGCATGGCTGTGTTCTAATATAGCTTTACTAACAAACCCGGGTTGGCTGAATTTGACCACACTTTGCCAATCCCTAGTATAGAAGAGTGGAGAAGGAAATGGCAACCCACTCCAGTGTTCTTGCCTGGAGAATCCCAGGGACAGGGGAGCCTGGTGGGCTGTCATCTCTGGGGTCGCACAGAGTTGGACACGACTGAAGCAACTTAGCAGCAGCAGTATAGAAGAGGGCTTCCCTTGTAGCTCAGCTGGTAAAAGAATCCACCTGCAGTGCGAGAGACCTGGGTTCAATCCCTGGATTGGGAAGATCCCCTGGAGGAGGGCATGGCTACCCACCCAAGTATTCTTGGAGAATTCTTCCAGGATTCTGGAGAATGCCCATGGACAGAGGAGCCTGGAGAGCCACAGTCCACGGGGTCACAAAGAGTTGGACACAACTGGGTGACTAAGCACAAGTATAGGAGAGCCCAGGTGGAACTTTAATTTTAGGTATAATTCTTAATAATGCTTTGCCTCATTCAGAGGGACCAGCTCAGCAGTGGCTTAATCCTTGGTCAGTGAGTCCCTAATTGCCCATCACTAAGAATTTTGTGCAGAAGCATGTTCCAGTTTTGGAGAAATTACCTATTAATATGACACAGGCATGATGGACAGAGAAGCCTGGCATGGTGCAGTCCATGGGGTCACAAAGAGTCGGACACGACTGAGTGACTGAACTGAGCTGAATGATGCAGGCGTCTCGATGAGGTTGTTTCCACAGACATTGACAGAAGTCAACTCCCGATTTTATGCACTAACCAGTTCTTTCCAAGATACCATACTATGAGCAGATATTGAATATTCAAGTGAGGGTTGCCAGCCAAGTGGGCAGGGCATTGTGCTGGGATGGGTAGGGGGAGGTATTGTGAATTGAAGGGGCTGCTGTCTCCACTCCAGCTGATGACACTGACATGGAAGAATATGGGCTCAGTGTCACTGCATCTTCAAAAGGCCTTAGAAATCCATGGAACATATACTTGAGATCCATCAGCACTTACACAGCCTCTGACTGAAACTTACATAGAAAAGGGCTGGTGTACTGCCAGGGTATACAGTGGGGCAGAGAACTTTAAAGTTGCTCATAGTATATAAGTCATACTAACAGCAGCTCAATTAATTTTTCATATTATACCAGACCAATAGTATTTTTTAAAAAATTATTCTTTGGGGTCGATTTTTTGCTGTTTTCTATTTAAAATTTTATTGGAATATAGTGGATTTAAAATACTGTCTTAGTTTTGGGTGTGATTTAGTTCTAATGGAAATATATTCATTCTCTTCAGATTTTTCTCTCAAATAGGTTATCACAGAGTATTGAGTAGAATTTCCTGTGCTGTATAATAAGGCCCTTGCTGGACCTTATCTGTCTTATGCAAAGTAGTGTGTATATGTTCATCCCAAGCTCTTGGTTTATTCCTCCCCCGCATCCTTCCCCTTTTGTAACTATAAGATTGTTTTTGGTATCTGTCAGTCTCTTTCTGTTTTGTAAACAAGTTCATTTGTCTCATTTTTTTTAATTTCACATATAAGTGTTACCATATGGAATTTCTGAAGTATCTCATTTAGTAGGATAATATCTAGGTCCATCTGTGTTGCTGCAAATGGCATCATTTTATTTTCTTTATGCCTGAGTAGTATTCCATTGTGTGTGTGTGTGTATACATATACATATATGACTTCTTTATCCAATCAACTCTCAATAGACATTTAGGTTACAACTGTGTCTTGGCTATTGTAAACAGTACTGGAGTTAACACTGGGGTACATGTGTCTTTTCAAAGTATGGTTTCCTCTGGATTTATGCCCAGGAATGGGATTGCTGGATCATATGGGAGCACTATGGTTAGTTTTTTGTTTCTTTCTTTTTTTTAATAATTATCTGTCTGTGCTTGGCCCTAGTTGCTGTATCCACCTTCTTCAGTCATCATGTGGCATGCAGCAATCTTTACTTTCGGAATGTGCGATCCTCTTTATTTATTTCTTTATTTGTAATTATCAGAGGCATGCAGGAACTTCAGTGATGCATGTGGGCTATTTCGTCGTGGCCTGAAAACTCTTACTTGTGACCTCTGGCATCTCATTCCCTGACTGGGGACTGAAACTGGCCCCTGAATTGGGAGCACCAAGTCTTGAAACTGAACCACCAGTAAAGTACCTATTTTACTTTTTTTTTTTTTAATGAAAATCCATACGGTTCTGTATACTGACTGTACCAACTTACGTTCCCACAAACAGTTCACTTCTCTCCATAACCGCTTCAACATTTATTGTTTATAGATTTTATGATGATGGCCATTGTGACCTGTGTGCCGTGATACCTCATTGTGGGTTTTTTTTTTCTTTAAGGTTCATTTATGTATTATTTATATTCGTCTACCCTGGGCCTTTGTTGCTGTGTGGGCTCTCTCTAGTCGTGGCGAGCGGGGGCTGCTCTTCGTTGCAGTGCCCGGGCTTCTCTTGGTGGTGGCTTGCCTTACTATAGAGCATGGGCTCTAGGGCGCACCGGCTTCAGAAGTTGGCACTGGCGGGCACTAGGGTGTGGGCTCAGTAGATACAACGCACAGGTTTAACAACTCTGCAGCATGTGGAATCTCCCCAAGGCAGTGATCAAACCCACGTCCCTTGCACTGGCAGGCAGACTCAACCACTGGACCACCAGACAGACCTGATACTTCATTCTCCTTTGGATTTCAGTTCCCTAATAATAAGGCATGTGGAGCATATATTTATGTGCTTCAGAAAAATATAAACCTACAGTATGCTTTAAATATATCCTTGAGATTGGCTTCTTAAAGGTCCACTGTGTTTCCCATTGTTATTCAATTAGCTACGCGGGACATCCTTAAAGGCAAGTGAGGTTTTTACACCTCAGGCGTTTTGAGTCTGTGGTACCCAGAAGCACCAGGTTTACAATTGTTGTTCCAGGGAATGGCCACAAGGCGGCAGCATTTTCTGATTTCCACGGCCCCCCACTCAGGTGGCTCAGGCAAGGAAAGCTAAAGAGAATTCCCGTTACTGAGTCGTAGATTCGAATGGAATATCCCAGAAGAAGCCATCCAGAGCTCCTGTCTCATTACTTCTTCCAACTTGCAGTTTAAGCTCCAGACAAGTCCCAAGCCCTGTCTACACCACTATGCAGAGAGAGCGGCCACAGGGAGGAGAGGCGCCTCCAAGAAGGAGGCTGCCTCTGGGGACCACCCCGCAACAGGAGACTCAGAGAGCAGGGGTCTTTTCAAAGGTTTTCCAGCTGACAGGGTCCACGTCACTGCAGTGCACTGGGCTTGGCTGAGCCGTAGGAGGGCCCGTGTGGGTCTGGAGATGCGGGATCCTCACAGGGAACCAGGCGCTCGGTTTGCAGTGGGGCTTATGTGCTGGCACCACCCCCCCACCCCCACCCCACTGCCTCCGCTCCACCCTGTCCAGCCCTGGGACGCAAGGCTGTTCAAGTTCCAGAAATGTGTCACCAGGCCAGGTGCCCGAGACCTGAGGGAAATATCGTTGCCATTTTTCTTTCCTTTCTAAATTAATTTTTATTTTCTATGGGAACATAGATGATTTTCCATGCATTTCCTTTTCGGTGTACACCAACCTGATTCAGTTACACCTATGCATACATCATTTCTTTTTCAATTCTCTAATCAGACATGGTGTTACAGTGTGTTGAGTGGAGTTCCCTGTGCTATACAGTCAGTGTTTGTTGATTCTTTAGTTTAAATATATTACTGTGTATATGTTAATCCCAGCCTCCTAGTTTATCCCTCCCTTCCCACTTTCTTTTTTGGGAATGACACAGTCGTTTTTGAACTGTGGGTGTCTGTCTTTTGTAAATGAGTTAATTTCTATCTATTTTGAGGTTGCAGGCACAAGTGTTATCAGTGTCATTTTGTTCTCGGTCTGAGCTCCATCACTTAGTGTTATGTTAGTTCCACCCATGTTGCTCAAAAAGGCATTATGTTATTCTTTTGAATGGCTGAGGAACAGTCCATTGTGTTTATGTACCATGGCTTCTTTAACCATGTAAGTCTCGATGGTCATCTTCCTTGCTTCATCTCTTGCCTGTTGTCAGAGGTGCTGTTGAACATTCGGGCGCATGTGTCTGTTCCGATTCTGCTTTTTATTTGTATCTGACCCAAGAGTTTGAGTATGAATCACGTGGTACCTCTTTTGTCCATTTACTAAGGAATGTCTATACTGTTCTCCACCGTGGCTGTTACCAATTTTCATCCTTCCAAAAAGGGCCATAGAGGGTTCCCTTTTCTCCATACTCTTTCCTGCATTCACTAATTGTAGATTTTTGGTGACAGCCATTCTGCTGGGTGGGAGATGATACCTCATTGTACTTTTCATTCAGTTCCCTAAAAATGAGCCATGTGGAGCATCTTTTCATGAGTTTAAAAATAAATGAAAAAACCACCCACAGTGTACTTTAAATGTACCCTGAGATTGGCTTCTTCAAGATCCACTGTGTTTTCAACTCTTCTTCGATTTCTTCCCTGGGACATTCTTTAAGGGCAAGTGCTTTTTTTAAGCCCCTCAAGCTCTATGAGTATATGGTGCCCAAAACACCAGGTTTCAAGTTGTTGTTACAGGGATGTCCACAAGGTGGCAATATTTTTTAATGCCCCACTCGGGTTGCTGGGGCAAGGAGAGCTAAAAAGAAAGTTCTGTTCCTGGGTTATAGATTAGAACGGAATGTGCCAAAAGAAACAGTCCAGAGCTCCTGTCCCATTACTTCATCTGCCTTACATTTCAACCCCCAGACAAATCCCGAGCCAGGCCAACACCACTATGCTGAGGGTGCTGTCATATGTAGAAGAGGCGACTCCAGGAAAGAGGCTGCCCCTGAATTCCCCACCAACAGGAGACTCGGAGAGCAGGGGTCTTTTCAAAGGTTTTCCAGCTGACAGGGTCCACGCACTGCAGTGCACTGGGCTTGGCTGAGCTGTGGGAGGGCCCATGTGGGTCTGGAGATGTGGATCCTGCACAGGGAGTTTTGCAGTGGGGTTTACATGCTGGCACCACCTCCCTCACTGCCTCCACTCCACCCTGTCCAGCCTTGGCATCAGGGATGTTCAAGCTCCAGAAAAGTGTCACCAGGCCAGGTGCCCAAGACCTGATGGAAATAACATTGGCATTTTGTTTTTTCTTTTAAATTTATTTTTTCCTTTCTATGGGAATATAGATGATTTTCCATGTGAACTTTTCGGTATAGACTAACCTGATTCCTTTATACATATGCATATATCCATTGTTTTTCAGATGCTTTTCCCATACATGTTACAACAGTATGTTGTGTGGAACCCCTGTGCTATACATTCTGTGCTTGTTGATTATCTAATTTAAATATGTGACTGTGTATATGTTAACTTCCTAGTTTATCCTTGCTTTCTGACCTTTGTCTTCTGGTAACAGTACATTCCTTTTTGATCTGTGGGTATCTATCTGTCTTATTAATGAATTCATTTCTATCTATTTTGAGGTTGTAAGCATAAGCAATATCAGTGGGAGTTTGTTGTTTTTCTGTCCAACCTCCGTCACTCAGTATTATGTTTAGGTCCACTGGTGTTGCTGGAAAAGGCATTATTTTATTCTTTTTTTATGACTGAGGTGTATTCCATTGTATGTGTATATATATGTGTGTGTGTACCACATCATCTAAATTGAAACCAAGTCTGGATAGACATTTTCTTTTCTTCCATCTCTTGGCTGTGATTTGTCTTTGCATCTGGGTCCAAGAATGAGATGGCTGGATCATGTGGTACCTCTTTTGTTCATCTATTAAGGAATCTCCATACTGCTTTCCACGATGGCTGTTATCAATTTTCATACCCCGCAAAAAGGGCAGAGGAGGGTTCCCTTTTCTCCATGCCTTCCCCTGCATTTACTGTTTATCAGTTTTTGGTGATGGCCATTCTGTTTGGTGGGACGTGATACATCTTTGTAGTTTTCACTTCCTTTCCCTGAAAATGAGCCATGCTGGAGCATCTTTTAGGGAGTTTAAAAATTTAAAAAACAAAACACCCGTGTTGTGCTTTAAATATACGCTTGAGATTGGCTTCTTCAAGACCTACCCTGTTTTGAATTCTTTTTCAGTTACCGCCCCAAGACATTCCTTAAGGCAAAGTGTTTTTTTTTAATAACCCTGCAGGCCTTGTGAATTGAGAAGGGAACAGCTACCCACTTCAGTATTCTGGCCTGGGAAATTGCATGGACAGAGGAGCCTGGCAGGCTAAGGTCTGCTGCTGCTGCTGTTAGTCGCTTCAGTCATGTCTGACTCTGTGAGACCCCATAGACGGCAGCCCACCAGGCTCCCCTGTCCCTGGGATTCTCCAGGCAAGAACACTGGAGTGGGTGGCCATTTCCTTCTCCAGGGCTAAGGTCTATGGGGTCGCAAAGAGTTGGACACGACTAAGCAACACACTTGTAGATTAGAATGGAATGTGCAAGAAGTCAGAGAAGGCAATGGCACCCCACTCCAGTACTTTTGCCTGGAAAATCCCATGGATGGAGGAGCCTGGTGGGCTGCAGGCCATGGGGTCACTAGAGTCGGACATGACTGAGCGACTTCACTTTCACTTTTCACTTTCATGCATTGGAGAAGGAAATGGCAACCCACTCCAGTGTTCTTGCCTGGAGAATCCCAGGGACGGGGAAGCCTGGTGGACTGCCGTCTATGGGGTCGCGCAGAGTCAGACACGACTGAAGCGACTTAGCAGCAGCAGCAGTGCAAGTAAGAGTTCAGATCTCCCGTCTTATTACATCTTGCACCTTACAATTCAAGCTTCAGACAAGTCCCAAGCCCTGCCTACATCACCAAGCAGAGGAAGCAGTCACATATAGGAGAGGCGACTCCAGGAAGGAGGTTACACCTGGGGACCCCCCCCAACAGGAGACTCAGAGAGCAGGTGTCTTTTCAAAGGTTTTCCAGCCCAAAGGGCCCATGTCACTGCAGTGCACTGGGCTTGGCTGAGCTGTAGGAGGGCCCGTGTGGGTCTGGAGATGTGGGATCCTCACGGGGAACCAGGCGCTCCGTTTGCAATGGGCTTACGTGCTGGCACCGCCTCCCCCACTGCCTCTGCTCCACCCTGTCCAGCCCTGGGACACAAGGCTGTTCAAGCTCCAGAAATGTGTCACCTCGCCAGGTGCCTGAGACCTGAGGGAAATATCATTGGCATTTTTTCATTTTTTTTATTTTCTATGGGAATACAGATGATTTTCCATATGTTTCTTTTTCGGTGTACACCAACCTGATTTGGTTACACATATGCATATATTTTTTCATGTTCTTTCCCATGCATATTATCATAGTATATAGAATGGGCTTCCCCGTGCTGTGCAGTAGGTCCATTTTGATTATCCAGTTTAAATATATTACTGTATACAGGTTAATCCCAACTTGCTAGTTTATCCATGTCTTCTTACCTTTCTTTTTTAATAACTATAAGTTTCTTTTTCAACTCTGCGGGTCTCTCTGTGTTTTGTAAAGAGTTCAGTTGTGTCCATTTTGGGATTGCAGGCATCAGTGCTATCATTGCCTATCCGTCATTCTTTGCCTTATTACAGTTGTACGAGAAGCTGCAGGGCCATTCATTTTTCTGCCCATGGCAGTATTGCATTCATTTTCTTAATTCCTGTGTATATGCGCTGTCTTCTGTGCCCCTTCCTCTGAGTTTAGCTTGCTTTTATCTTTCAGCTGTTGTTGGTAGTGGTGTAGTGACCATTGGGGTGTATGTACCCTTTCAAATTCTTGTGTGTTCCGACTACTGCTCAGCAATGGGATTGTTGGATAATATGGTACTTGTAGTTTTAGTTTTTTAAGAAACCTCCAACGTGTTTTCCATAATGGCTGTACCAACTTATATTCCTACCAACAGGAGGTATTCCTTTCTCTGTACACTCTATCCAGGAGTTGTTGTGTTTAGTTTTTGGTGATGGCCATTCTGCACTGAGAGCCGATGTTGTGATTTGCATTGCCTCCATTATTAGTGATATTTAGCATCTCTTCATGTGGTTTTGTCCATCCGTATGTGTTCTTATGAGAACTTTGCACTTAAATCTTCTGTGCAAATTGTCTGATTGGATTTTTTATGTTTGACATATGGCTGCATGAGCTCTTTGAATAATTTGGAGATTAATCCCCTGTTGGTGCCACATATCTAAATTTTTCCTTGCGTTTTGTGGGTTGCTTTGTGTTTTATTTATGGTTTCCTTTGGTGTGCAAAATGCTTTAAGTTTAATTAGGTCCCATTTGTTTGTTTTTGTGGGTTTTTTTTTTTTTTCATTACTTTAGGAGGCAGTTCAAAAAAGATATTGCTGCAATTTGTTTCAAAGAGTGTTCCGCCTGTATTTTCCTCTAAGGGTTTTATAGTGTCCCACCTTATGTTTTAGTCTTTGGTCCATTTTGAATTTAGTTTTGTGTGTGGTGTTAGAGAATGCTCTAATGTCATTCATTTACATGTCACTGTCCAGTTTTTCCAATACAACTAATCAGTGTCTTATAGTTTTCAGAGTACTCTTGTCTTCTTACTGCTGCTAAGTCACTTCAGTCGTGTTCAACTCTGTGCGACCCCAGAGGCGGCAGCCCACCAGGCTCCCCCGTCCCTGGGATTCTCCAGGCAAGAACACTGGAGTGGGTTGCCATTTCCTTCTCCAGTGCATGAAAAGGAAAAGTGAAAGTGAAGTCGCTCAGTCATATCCAACTCTTAGCGACCCCATGGACTGCAGCCTACCAGGCTCCTCCGCCCATGGGATTTTCCAGGCAAGAGTACTGGAGTGGGGTGCCATTGCCTTCTTGGGTAGGTTTATTCCTAGGTATTTTATTTGTCTGGTTGCAGTGGTAAATGGGATCGTTTCCTTTATTTTTCTTTCTGATCTTTTCCTGTTAGCGTATAGGAATGCTGGTGTCATCTGTGTATTAATTTTGTATCTTCCATCTTTACTGAATTCATTGATGAGCTCTCATAATTTCCTGGTAGCATCTTTATGATTTTCTATGTGTAGTATCATGTTATCTGCAAACAGGGACAGTTTTACTTCTTTTCCAATTTGGATTCCTTTCATTTCTGACCACCTTGGTTAGGCCTTCTAAAACTGTGTTGAGTAGAAGAGGTGACAGTGGACACTCAGGTCTTTTTCCTGATACGAGAGGGAATGCTTTCAGCTCTTCACTGTCAAGAATGATGCTAACTGTGAGTTTCCAACCGTTTTTTTAATACATAAAGAATACAGTTTTTCTTGTAAACTCATGTTGAAGTTCAATACTGAATATTTTTCCAATTGTTTTTAATGTTGGAAGTGTGACATTTTTCATGTGTGTGTCCAGTGGCAAAGAGTGCAGTGGACAAAGGGTTAGATAGATGTATTTGTGTGTAAAAGGATGAAAAATCTCCCCCAGAACTCCGAGGGGTCTTGGGAAGGTTCACTAAGTGTTGAATTTACTGTGTCAGCAGAATTCCACCTTTCCAAGGGCATGAGCTACAGGGGTCTGTGTAGTTCTGAGCAGCACCCTGGAACCTGAGGGAGCGCTCTAAAATTGAGGTGGTTGCTGCTGCCTTAGGAGAGGCCCTGTCCGAGTCCACAGGCCTCGCAGGGCAGCCAAAAGCCCTAAGATGTGAGAATCAAATGTCTCTCCAGTGTTGAGACCACTTGCGCCACCATCAGAGAGCCAGGGGTTGATGTGACCGATACCTCCTTTGGTATCTTTTCTGCGTTTTTACAGAATTTAAAGCAAAGACTCCTATCTACTTCCCTACCAGAGAAAAATAGGAATGATAACACTAAAGTGCTTCTCAAATACCCATTTCAGAGCTAACTTGCGAACTAGGTATAAAGAACACTGTGAAGCAGTAATGGATGAAATGGCAGCTTCCATACCTGCCACTTTCCCAAATGGACTGTTTACTCCCTGGAAGTAGTTTATCCTGGAATGAACCTCAAGGTGAAGCGATGTCATTTTTACTTGATTTTGTTTGGGGTAAAATATCAGATGTGTGGCTGAAAAACTAAGACATTGTCTCATGTTCCACACAATTTCATTTTAACTCGCTTTTTTACAATGGAACATCTTATACTAAAGGCAGCAGAATGCATGTAAAACATTATGAATGTGCCTCAACTTAATTAAATCTTCCTACATTTTAAAGTCTCCTTAGTGCAACATAGGTTTGGGAGAAGAAACAAAGTAGTGATCTCTATATAAATTGCCATATAGTAACATTAAAGTTTATGTAAAGTTTTCACATTGATAATAAAAATTTGCAAGCCTAAGAATGTTAACACCAAGTCTTATGGAATAAAACAGTCACAAAAGTGTGTACACCAAATACCATCAGTGAAACTAATTTTTTACTTACTAATATGAGAGTAACAATTCTGGTAAGCATCTAGTCAATCAGATTCAAACAAAATTTAGCAAACAAGTAGCTATCGCCTTTCTCCATTCCTTCTGCAAGAATAAAATCGAAGACACGTAACTGTTACATTACAAACAATACAATAATAATATTTTCTCCCATAATTGTGACAGGACAGGGATAATCAGTGCAGAAAGTATGTTTTTGGCATGTCTTAACATATAAAATTTATTCCATATTATTATAGTGGTATCTATTTAATAACATTATGCATTTCAAATCTGGGTCACTTGTTGTCTGTAATACATTTCTGCATGACAGCGTCTGAGAATATGTGGAGACACAGCTGCTGCAAAGTCATTTAACCAAGAAAAAAAATGACTCAGATTTTACTTACATTTAAAAAATAAGATAACTAATAAATAAGGAGGGAAGGCGTAGGGCTAACTCAGAGTCTAAAAATTCTGCCGTTAATGACTTTTGTCTCAGAGTTAGCAAAACAGTTTGATTGACATAAACTGGATCTAAGAAATCACCCTTGGTCTAAACAGAAAGTGTTCTATATTTTCAATGATTTACCTCTCTGCCTACACTTAAGCATAGAAATCCCAGCGGGTCCTCCTTTCTGTTGTGTATCTGTCATGAGAGGGCTTTGGTTATAAACTATTGGGGTTGATACACTTCCTTAGCACTGGGTGAAATGGCACAGAAGTTACAACGGGAGCATTTTATTTCTGCTGACCTGCCAAAGGACCTTACAATGCAGAGACTTTAAAACTGAAACAAATGCACACACAGTAACCCCAACATGAGTCCTTCTATTCCTCAAGGTTTATAAAATAAATTTTCATCACCAATTAATCAGAGTTCATCGATCTACATCTGCAAAAAAAAAAAAAATGTTCTGCCAAAATGTTTTGTTATTTGGACCCTTTCAAATGACCAACACAGGGCTGAAGGAAAAGTTCACAGGAGGAAGATAATGAGGATCCTCAGAAACAGGTCCGTGCTCCTGTGTAAATGCAGAAAGAAGCTGCAGAAATAGCCTTCTTCATTCAGTGATGATCCATTTTTCCAGCTTCCAGTTTGTTGGTCCAGAGTCTCTTGGAGGTATGTTCCTTAGGAATCCAGGTAGGCTGTCCGCTGGGTGCGTGGCAGCCCATGGTTATAACCCACTGTAGTCAAGTCACAAGGCAGTGAGAGCTGGAACAGTTAAGTAAACACCGCCATTCATAGCACAGATATGCCCATGTGGCGTGGGTAAAATCTAAGACAATTTCCCGCAGAGTCCAGGACTGCAGTCCCAACAGGAGAGCGCTGCCGCCCGTCCCTCCTCCAGCGTGGAGGCACCTCTCTCTTTGCTACCGTGTTACCTGAAATGAATTTTAAAAGTTAGCATTCAGCACCCTAGACCCACCACAGGTATTCCTTCCTCTTAACAGACCCAGAAGTCCCTGTCTGCATCAGATGTGTACAATTTAATAGTCGGGCCCCTTGATCTGTAACCAACCTCTCCCAATCAGCTGTTGACATCAAATTCTTCTTTATATTTGTCTTCCTTGTAGGTTGCAGAGGAAAACACACCCAAAACATTCCACAACATGGTTATAGGCCCTAGTTCTGTATCTTGTGGGGTTTATAAAAAAAATCCCAGCAGATTAGGTACATTGATTGCTCATCAAGGTAACTCACATATGCTAAGACATGCTTTTATTAATGGGACTAAACTTTTGTCAGATGAGTGCTGATTTAAATCAGTGTATGTCAGGATCAGAATACTGCCTTCGTTATATTTTTAAGGAGCCACTAAGCACAAGGTAGTTAACTTTTGTTTTCAAAAATAGGTTATTTTATAAAATTACAATATTTTCTGAAAATGTGGTGGTTTAGAGACTAAGTCATGTCTGACTTTTTGCAGCCCCATGGACTATAGCCTGCCAGGCTCCTCTGTCCATGGGATTCTCCAGGCAAGAATACTGGAGTGGGTTGCCATGCCCTCCTCCAGGGGATCTTCCCAACCCAGGAATCGAACCCAGGTCTCCCTCATTGCAGGCAGATTCTTTACCATCTGAGCTATGAGGGAAGCCCTTTCTGAAAACCTACATCCATTAAAAAATGTGTGGTTTCTTCTACTTTCAAGCTCCCAGGCTCACCATTGCTTGGGATTTAAGAAAACAGGTCTGCAGTTTCTATAGTTTGATTTCATCATGTAATAAATTGTACAGGTTAGATAATCAATACACCAACTAGGAATAAATAGAAGCATAATATGTTAACCTGTCTACACCATCAGCATACTTTTAAAGTAAATTATATTCTCTGATCACACAGTCATCATGACTACTCGATGATAGTCATCATCCAATCAGGTATGTATTCAAACTTCAGATATGCTTTTAACTGACACAGTCCTTTATGTATTCTACAACTGCTCTTTTGTTTGCTATATAGTATTCTCAGCACAAATAGTATTAAAACACTTTCCTCATGGAACTTAGCTAAAATAGGGGTAGATATAGTTTTTCTGTGAAACACCAAACAGTAGAATACTTTCAGTTTTGCAGGCCACACAGTCACTGTTGTGTCTACTGCACTCTGCCTTTATACCACAAAAGCAGCCGTAGGCAATACATAACCAGTGGGCGTTGCTAGGTCCCAATAATCTTGATTTTTGGATGTTCAAATTGAAATGCACAAAATTTTTGTGTTAAGAAATACATATTCCTTTTGTTTTTTTCCCCAACCATTTAAAAAAAGTACAACTCATTCTTTCTCTGCTGTTTCAATGACCTGTAAGCTAAGGGCTAGATTTGGCTCAAAAGACATAGCTTGCTTATTGCTAGTCTAGAGGAAAAGGGCTGGACGAATAGGTAAATGAAAAGTATATCAAAAGGTGATATAGTGTATGGAGCCCAGGACTAGGGCAGGGAGGGGAGACGGCCGCTATTTCACAGAGGCTTGTCGGGGGAGGAGGTGCCTACAGAGAAACTTGACAGAATGGCGCCCTGACTACTTGAGCCAAGAACTGTCCAGGGAGAGGGAAATGCAAGGATTTCGGCCTTTTTCTGAAGGAGGCACAGAGATGAGACAAGCAATGTGGTTCCAGGCTGTCAACTCAGAGAGACCACTTGGTAAGAGGGGAGCCACCAGGACTCGTGACAAATACAGGATGTGTGAGAAAGGCGTCAAGGACAACTCTCGGGTCTTAGGCTTGTGCAGCCAGAGGAGGAAGCTGGTCACTTTCTGAGCAGGGAGGACTCTCTCTCTCAGCCTCAGGTTCCTCGTCCACTAAATGAAAACCAGTAGCATCTACCCTCCTTAAGTTGTTGCGAGAAGGGAATGAAACTGCACGAAGGGTGTGCTCGCTGCCTGTCGTGGGGTTAGTGCTCAAGGAACAGTGACTGTTGTCATGGTAGCTCTTCCTGGATCTTTCTTTCATGCATCTGTTTCAAACCCAACCATCTTTACAGTCAGCCAAGTAGCCGTCTACATCTAGGATGTAATTCTCAAAAGCATCTTATCTGAGGAAGCTCATTCTCCACATCCAACCCGTTTGGGACCCTTTCTGCACTGACAATTGGAAGAGGTACTTTCAGATTTGGTTGATTTGAAAATTTTTGTCTCGTTGCTTGTAGGCGGAAGGTGCATTGCATCTTGGTGGATAAAAGGCTGCTATCGTGTCGCTCTCAGCTCCACTCTCATGTGACACAGTGCCCCGAAAAGTTCAGGCTCTGGCTCTAGGGATCAGAGAAGCTAAGACTTCAGGATAAAAGAGTCGCCTCGGCGCAACCTTGAAAGACAAGTAGACTTGAGAAGTGGGAGGGGATGAAGAGGAAGATGCGGACACAGAGGCCTGTCTGCTGAGTGGCCACGAAGGCCCATCCCAAGATGCTTATATCCTACATTTTCTAGCAGTTACCAAGGGGCATCCATCGATGGTTCCAGGAAGGAACCTGGGCAGGGACCTCACCCTCGTGGCACAGAAAGCCAAGACAAAGGTGGGAACCGAGAGCACATAGGGAGCTCGAAAACCGAGGGTATACTGTTTGCTCATCAGAATCTCCCTAAGAACACTTGTTCTTAAAGTATGGATTTCTAAACCCCATCCTAGAACATCCTAGAATGAGGCTCAAAATAGTTGTGTTTTTAACAAGTTCCCATGATGGTTGTTCTACAGCCACTGGTATCATTAAACAGTTATAACATGGTGGTAGAGAGGATGAGGATGACCCGATGCAGTAGACCAAGAGCCAGAGGGAAGGGTATCGATTAGGGATCAGTGAGGAAGGAACCAGAGGAATCGGTCACCTTAGATCCTGAGGGAGAGGGAGGTGTGGAAGAGAGTGTCTTACCTCCTCCCTCTAGCTTTTCCAGTAGGCAATACTGCAAACGCTTGGACACTTAATAGAAACTCTGAAGAACAAAAGGAAGCAATGGGATCAGGTAGGATGCTTACACACACAGTTACCGAAAGAACTACCCTATTGGATGAAGTAGTCTTTTTTCCAGCTTTAGCACTACTGTTATGTGGGGCTATGTAACTCGGTCGTGGGGCTGGCCCTGTGCATTTCAGGATGTTGAGCCGCATCTCTGGCCTCTAAGCACAGAAGCCCACAGCAACCCCCTCCCCAGTGTGTGACAGCTAAAAACATCCTCGGACATTGCCAAACATCTCCCTGAGGGCAAAACTGTCCCTCGGTGGGAATAACCACTCGCAACGCATACTTCTTTACTCTTAGAGGTCTTGAAATTAGGAACATGTAAAAATGTAAAGCTTCTCAAACTTCAACGTGTGATTTGCTTGTATTTGCAAGCAACAAAAAATGCCCTTCAAACCATTGCCTGTGGTACTAAGAAGACACTGCACACTTGTAAGGAGTCTTAATACCGACAACTCAAATAGGGAGAAATGACTTAGCACATTCAGCAACTGCAGAAGACCCTGGTTTGATTCCTGGGTCGGGAAGTTCCACTGGAGAAGGGATAGGCTACCCACTCTAGTATTCTTGGACTTCCCTTGTGGCTAAAGAATCCACCTGCAATGTGGGAGACCTGGGTTCCATCCCTGGGTTGGCAAGATCCCCTGGAGAAGGGAATGGCTACCCACTCCAATATTCTGGCCTGGAGAATTCCATGGACTATATAGTCCATGGGGTTGCAAAGAGTTGGACACAACTGAGCAACTTAGACTTTTCACTTTCAGGTAATAAAACTCAGAATTTAAGTAAGGAAAATCAAGGCAGGATGTCAGAGAAGTTAGATTTCCCACAACAAAGCAGTACCCGCCTCCTCTCTGGGGATATTGAAAACAATACAAGCAGAATCAACTCAGTGTCTGCCTTGCTGGTTAGGGAGCTGTCCACGCTCATGTTCCTATCTTCATCTAAGACTATTCATATCTCAGGTTGACTGCTAACTTTTTGTTACATTCGCATTTCAGTGGAAAAGAAAATTTGGACCTAGATGCCTGACAGTAGCTAATCTTTTTCTTTTCGCCTTTCTGTGTTGTGATGCTGCCATGCATGGACTGTTAACGAAAATGGAAACTATTTTGCTATATAGTTAATAATACCCCCTTGAGAGCGGTAAGTGTTCTACCTTTATGTGACTGTGGTCTCACCTAGGGTGTGAGGTCCAGTGTCAATTTTAAGACACAGCTTTTGTGAGCTCGATGCCAGTCACCGTTCCACAAATGAATTTACTCTATGTGCATAAGCTCCATAAAAGACATAAAATGTTTTATATAGTTCAAGTCACACCGACTTGGATTACTAAAGGAAACCAAGTTTTATGACTCCAAGATTATTCTCCAGTGCTGTATCACAAAAAAGAAAAAAGAAAAGTAGCTATGTAGCATGAGGGCTGGGGGAACTGTATTATGCTTCTGCAGCTTTTCACAGTGCTAAATGAAATGTCACTGCCGTTGAGGATTCGCTAGAGCAAACTCCTAATCCCAGCACATAGAGCTATAACACCCCTCCAGGCCCACTTCCTGCAAACACCCTCGTGAACTGTATGGAAACAGCAGGGAGCTACGCAAGCAAGGGGCTCCTCAGATGCATTCTGTCCCAGAACACAGCTGACTGGTGCTCAGTATCTTATTTTATATTTCTGTGTAAGAGTCAATACAAGCATAATCTTGCAAAACGTTATTTCTTAGTCTACAAGAAACATGAAAAAAGGAAAGATTTATGGTTGACAGATTTAAGACCCTAGCTCTTTGGCCACTGCCAGATTTGGATTTCGGAAGAGGTAAGGGAAGAGAGGCTGATGGGGGACCCATGGGAAAGGACAGTGGAATTATCTTAAGGCAGGATTCGCTTAACAGGCACACTTGGGTTTACCCAAATCGAAAGATTATGGGAGCGGGTTAGAAGAGGAGCAGATAAAAATGATGGCAGTGTTGGAAATGGTGCTGCAGTGACCAGTGGGTGCGTGTGTCTTTTAGAATTATGGTTTTCTTAGGGTATAACATATATTCACTGCTAAGTCGCTTCAGTCGTGTCCAACTCTGTGCAACCCCATAGACAGCAGCCCACCAGGCTCCCCCGTCCCTGGGACTCTCCAGGCAAGAACACTGGAGTGGAGTACCATTGCCTTCTCCAATATATTCACTTCCATGTGTAAAATAGACAGCTAGTAGAAAGCTGCTGTATGACAAAGGGAGCTCAGCTTGGTGCTCTGCGATGACCTACATGGGTGGGGGACGGGAAAGAGGTGACAGATGCATCCATATGGCTGATTCACTTAATTGTATAGCAAAAAATAACACTGTAAAGCAATTACACTCCAATTTTTTTAAATGGTGGCAGTATTAACTTCCTTCCTCTACCAATAACCTCCATGAACTTCTACTGCCCTGGATAAAGAAGCATAGATCAGGTCATTTAACCTAGTGATCATGATATCACTAACAAGGACAGCTTAGTTGATAATTGCAATTAATGTTAAAATGGTCTTGATTTTGGAATTATTTTACCTACATTATAAAGAATAAATCAGACAACATACTAGACTATTAATCTAAGATGTAATAAATATCAGCTAAAATTTACATGTAAAGTTTATTTTTAAATCTTGTTTTACAATAGTATGTTTTAGACTTAATCTTTTATTAATGACTTGTTTAAATATTTATAAGATCTTGTTTATTATAATACCTCATGTGCATACATAGGAGAACTAACTCACCTGTTCTTGCCCTCAGTGGCTGAAGATGACTGAGAACTTGAGTAATTCAAAACACTCATAAAGGGGGAAAGGTAAGCAAGGTGAGAAACCATTCAAGGGATATTTTTCCTCCTCGGGGGGCCAAAGCTGACACAGCAACCAGGACTAAGCAGTCATTCCATTCCAGTGTGTGTAGCTCATTAGAATCCTAGACTGACCTGTTGTATTAATTTTTGTACAAGAAACAGTGTGGAGATATTCATCCAGCTCTGGGACTACTGGGTGAGCGACCCAGCAAGGGGCCCTAACGTCACTGCTCTGCTCCCAGACAGGAAGCTGGCAGAATGAAGCAAGTAAGTGGAGCAATGCGTGCGAGCTGAGTGCGTTTTACATGATACACTCAGAGATACAGGGATGTGCCTCCTATCCGTGAAGGATTCCCTGAATAATGGTTTCTTTCTAGAGAAGAATGGCAGCGCATTCCTTTGCAGCTGGCAAAGCACCATAGGAGGAGGACTAACCGAGGCCGAGATGGTTGGAGCAGAAAGAACAAAGGTAGGTGCTCTGCAGAGTTATTTAGTGAGGGCCACACAAGCAGAGGTGAGCTAAGGAGCACAGAGAAGCCACTCAGAGATTTGGGGGTGGACTAGCTTAGCAGATCCGCAATTCACAAAAATGACTCCATTCTATAGAGAACAGGCAGGAAGGGAAGCAAGAGTGGATATGAGGAAGCAACCTTGGTCATCCAGACACGGCGGAGACCACCCGGGGATGGTAACTATGGTGATGCAGAGAAGGGGCGGGGTGTGGGAGTACCAGTCCCTAAGACAAAACAAGAGCGTGGACAGCAGGAGAGGAGAAAGAAGTTCAGTTTCTGGCTCGAGAACTGGGTAGAAAATGGAGTGTTTCAGAGACACAACTAGAACGAGGATGAATGGGCAGGAAACACGACTTACAAGGCTTGAATTGGAGTCTTCAGCCAATTCAGCCAGACTAAATCTCCTCCAAGGTGGCAGGTATTCTATTTCAGTGAGTCACCAGGATGTGGGGTCTGGCCACGCTGGTTTGATGCACGGGACTGTCAACTCTGAAACCTTTACTTTAAATCGGCCCGTGAAGGAGCTGAAATGAATTCAGTAGCCCTGCTTCAGATAAGGCATCCCTCCACCAGTCATGACTCCATAAATCTGAAATGGAGGGTGATGCTGAGAAACGTGCTTTTCACAGGGCCCGAGTCATAGAGGGGCATTGCCCACGTACTTTACCAACGTAACATTACCCTCCCTCTTGGCGGCAGGATGGAATGAAAGGGGCAGGTTACAGGATGCGGAAGCCGTCGAGTACAGCTGTGCTCTGTCTATACTTGCCTTGGTAGTTTTGACTTTGTTGCCACTGCTACAGGACCAACCTGAGTAATCGGGCAGCACTCGGCAGTCCTCTCCTTCCAAACAAGGATCCATGTGACACCACCATTTCTGAATCACGATGGAAGCTGGAAGACAAAGGCACGTAACATTTGTGACGCGGTTTCTTCCCTCCAAATCCAGGCAACATAAAGCTCAATGCAGGTTAGTACACTGGCTTCCAAGACTGCGTATAGATGTCACCATAAGGAAGGAATCCAACCACCCATATACCTAACAGAAAAACACCATTTCTTTTTTATGCAGTTGGCTAACATTACGATGTAGGTAGTAAGACCTCAGACTGTGCGGCCTTCTTTAAAGGAGCTCGGACGAGCTGTTTTACGCTCGGCTTCGGTTTCTTCACCTGTACAATGGGGGGAAAATAGAGCCCCCCCCAAAGGATGGCAAGGGGATACAGCCGATCCATGTAAAAGCCCTGGCTGACTTTGCACCAGTCACTGTGTTGTCAGGAAATATCAGCTGTTACTGTGTCTCCGTCTGGCTGCAGGTGACAGTGGTGGACGCTGATACCGCAGGTGTGAGTGCTGTTGACAACAGAGTGTCAAGACAGAACAGACGATATTTTCATCCCAGAAGGTGCTCATCTCTCCATGCCGCCCCAGCTAGGTGAGTCAACTGGGCGCCAAGTTAGGAGGGGGAGCACTGGCGCCCCTTCGCAAGCCCACATTCTCGACCAGTTAGCTGGCTTACCTGCGACTGCCCTTCACCTCCCCGTCCCCACGGCAGTCTGCCAATACAGTGATTCATGCTGCAAGCCCATGAATCAGAAACGAGCACCCCAGTTCTCTGAGTTTGCAGGTAAAGATGAGAAATTAAGGAAAAAACCATCAGCGTGACTAGTTATTCCCATAGATTTCAAAGGACAAAAAAGATTGTGATAGGTTTTTTAAGGGGACCCCACGCAGTGGGCTGGTAGAGGACCAAGCTCCAAAGCTGCGGGTAGTGTGTGTGGATTGGGGGTGGAAGTAGATTAACCTTTCGTTGTTGTTTAAATAGTAACAGGTTGCTTTTTTAAAAAATACCCCAATGGATTCTACCACTGCCTCAGAACTCTGAAAGTCAAGTTCAAGAAAAAGCAGGCATTACACAAGCCTACCTTGGAGGAATCCGGACCACCACCATAAAGTAAGTGACACAACGTTATGACTTCGCAGTGCATATAAAAGCCAGGTTTACACTACCCTGCAGTCTATTAAGGGTGCAATCGCACTGTATCTATTTTAAAAAAGCAAACCCTCAATGTATATATACCATGATTAAAAAAATATTTTACTGCTCAAAATTGCTAACCATCATCTGAGCCTTTAGTGAGTCATATTCTTTTCGCTGATAGAGGATCTGAAGTGTTTCACAAATTGCCAAACTGTGACACAAAGTGAGCAAAGGCGGTTGGAAAAATGGTGCTGATAGGCTCACTCAATGCGGGGTTGCCTCAAACCTTCAATTTGTCAAAACGCAGGATCTGTGAAGTACAATAAAATGAGGCATGACTAAATTCTAACAGTTACTTTCTCATGAATGCAGGACACCTTAAAAATGAAGGGAGGACACTTAGTAATTTCAAATTCATTACAACTCTAAGGTTAACAGTGGTTATTTTTTTCCTGTGTTTTATACAGGAGAGAAAACTGAGGTCCAGTGGTATTAAGCAACCTGCCCAAAGTCACAGTTTTTGCAAATAGCCAAATGGCATTTGAACAGAGGTGCCCGAGTGCAACACTGAGTACCTACCTCCTCCCCAGCAGAGGCCCTACTGGAGGCAGCAAACGCAACGCGGCATGACAAGGGGACAGAAGGGTTCCATTACCGGCGGAAGTGACGACTTACTGTTCCTTCTCTGCATGCAGCCACCATTCCAGGTTCTGACCCAACACTGAGGTGTTACCCAGTGAGTCCCCTCCAAACCAAGAGCAGTGCCTGAGTAAGGCAGATCTGTGATCTAGAATAACCAGCTGCTACTGAAATCAGAAGGTGCCAACACTGAGAAAGGCATAGCGCTAAATGGGTTATTTATTGTGTCAGAGACTGAACTCGATGGATGGGGTCAAGTGTAGGAAAGTTGTATTTTTTTCAGCCCCCAATATCACAACAGTTTCACCTTAAAATTGTACAGAGCAGTGTCATTTTGAAAGCACTTTTATGTACTGTTCCTCTTGTGAATTGTCCCCAGAACCTTCAGAAACAAGAAAAGGAGGCAGATGGTTCCAGACCAAACACCAGAGCTTTCCACACCATGAGCAGTATCTGAATCTAGACTCTGCATCCATCAATCTTTCTGCTTACACCAGAGTTTAAGTAATAGTTTAGATGAGTAAGTGCTATGCAGAGTTGACCATATGCATAGTGCTGACTAGTCATTCCTTATTTTCTGAATGCCTTAGTCTGGTCCCAAGTAGGTACAAAGATGAGGGGTTTCTAACCTTCAATTTAAACTACCATCTCCAGGACAGAAAAGTTATATAAATGTTGACAGACTTCATTATATTTACACAGAGTTAAAATTGAAAATGAAATACTGTCCAGAAAAATCTTTACAACTGTTCCATAGACAAACTTTCTTCCACTCAGCAGTGGAGACCTGTGTACTCCTGGCAGGTATCAGAGCTACACAGATGATTCGAAAGCAGCTCTGACAGGTGCCTAGAGATCCAAGTGAAGGAAAGAGGGACAGCGAAGGGCGAGCAGGAGACATGTGGCTGAAGTGAGGGGTCAGCAAGGAGGCAATGGACATTCAGGGGCAGGTGAACACTTGGTTCTCTCAGCTCTAGGAAGCTCTGGGAAGCTTGTGACCAAGGTAGTGCCCTCAGCCAGGAAACCTGTGTCCCCAGAAGATGAGAGAAAAGACCAGCTGAGGTGGAGTGAGGTGAGAAGTCTGGGCATAAACTCCCTGCCGAGGAAATGGATGAAATCCAATTATCTCACCTTCAGAGCAGAGAAGTGCTGGTATCTCCTCACTGGACCATGGGGATCCAAGACAATGCTGATGAGAAATCTAGAAACGGATCTTGGGGAAAGATGATGGATTCAGGCATTCATCACAGACAAATAGGCCAATTCCTAACTGAATTGCCTGGTTTTGTTTAAAGATTGAAGTGTATTTTAATAAATAAGCATATATTGATGCCTTATGAAATCACTTACCACAATCCTGTCATTTAATTAGAAAACACAGAGCATATTTCTAAAGACAGATTCACCACTGACTCCTAAAACTAGCAAAGCTGTCCTGGACTGTAAAGCACTGCTACTTGTAAAAAAGAAACTCTGTTCATAGTTGATAGAACGCAAGGAGGGAGGGGCTTCCATAAGCACATACTGTATCCAGGATAAAGGTTTTTGTGAAACACTTAATCCCCAATGTTCTTTCAGAAGAGAGAGACATAGTAAGAGCCGCCCGGGTAGCCAAAATACAAGTTTCACATTCCTTTAGGAGTTAAGGATTGAGGAAGGAATGCACAGTGAAGGTGAAAACCAAGCGGGGGATTGACCTAACAGAGAAGAGAGTGATTAACAGCCTGCGAGTGTCAGCCCGGAGTGCACACGGAGCAGGGCTGTAAGCTGAGACAAAGGACTCAGAAATAGGATTCTATTAAAATAACTCTTGAGAACATCTGCCCACTTAACTGAGTCTTGTCTCTGCAGGAAAATAAGTTTGTAGGAGGAATACATTTTTTTTTTCCTGTTACCAAGTACCATAATATATTTTAAATGAGAAAGTTATCTTGTCACTTCTATTTTTAAAATGAAATTCTTTAAAAAGCCCCATGCCTTCCTGACTTAGGAAAACACAAAATATCCCTATCTTCAAGCTGCCGAGCTGTAACAAATTTCTGGTTTTATGCAGGAAAGGAAATTTTAAAAAGACAATGATGCTCCCGTTTTATGGGAGCGGCTAGTACTTCCTATACGTTCTCTTTGGGGGACAGTGTGGCGAGGTGGCTAAGTAGCTAAGGAAAGCTGATGCACTGTCTTTCTCTCTCTGTTGTGTAAAATAGATGGATGTTTTTGGTTTCTTGCCCTTGTTCCAGATAAATATTACTCTAAATACGTACTCTGTTTTCTTTAATACATAATTATTTAGTTAAGCCCACCTTCAAATAAGATTAAGAGGCTCACTTCTCTATAGCTGGTCTCTCCTTTCTTGATTTATTTTGATTGCTTTTACAAACAGTTAAGGCTTTTCTAAAGAAAAGTGTGTTTCTACACTGACATTACAGACAGAAGATGTTTAAGAAACATCTTCCCCAGGATATGTGTCCTCTGGAAAATGGAAACGGTCACAAGAACATCAAAACAAGAAGAGGTTTTGATGTATTTCATCTTTAGCTCTTTTGCTCTTATCTGTGTTATTTCAAGGAACCTGACATGTTCCTTAAATATTAAGCCACTGATTAACTTAAGAAAGGTATATGGAAAACCTTGCCAATAGATATGCTTGGTATTCAAGAAAGGAAGCCATTAGAAGCTGACCCAGGTAACATGCATAAAAGCAGTAGTGGGAGGACTGTGATTTTTTTTTTAAGCAATCTTTTACTTGTTCACACATTTCACCTATGACCCAGTATTGTTATTTCCACAGAGTACAAAGTGAGGCTGTGGATGAAGACATACACACTCCTCCTCTGTGATCTAAGATGCTTCTAAATGCCACCTCGCACAAGCACATCCACACACAGCAGAAACCTCAAAGGCGGGGCTTCTCAACCTTGACACTCCTGACATTTGGAGCCATCTAATTCTTCACTTCAGGGGTACAGCCTATGCATGTTAAGATATTCAGCAGCACGACCCTCTCCCCCAGCATAAAGAACAAAAGCATCTCCAGACATTATGACATGTTTCCAAGCTTGAGAAAACCTCCCGCAGTTGAGCAACAATGGTCTCTGGTCACCTACAGTCATGATCCAGATGTCCTCAGCCCAGAATGAGAGGCTTTGCTGGTTCATCAAACCTCATCAAAGCTTTGCCGGGTGAAAATACAACTCACTCTAAGTAAATATGTCAGCTCTAGTCCTTGTCTCCCTTTTTCCCCCCACTGAAGGTAATTCCACAAGTCTAACATCTACATGTTTCTCTGTCCCCTACAGACACACAAATCCTGGGCTCACCACGACACCTATGCTGAAATCCATCTGACCTGTCAAATTCAGAGAGCACATTTTTCCTTCTGAGAAATATTTGATATGAACTTCGCTCACAGCATTTCCTACCTTTCTTATTGGCAGAATCTGCTTCATCCACTCTCCTTGAATACAAATTCCCAGACGGCAGGCAGTAAGTCCAAAAATGTGATTTGCTCTCAGACCTTTACTATCAAGGCCCTGTGTACACCTCCAGATTTGTCTTCTGCCATTTCTGAGCCAGACGAGCTGCTTCCACTTCCCAAGGCTGCCCCACTCATTCTCAGGTGCTCTACACGCCCCTCCCTCCTACATAGTAAAGTCAGACTCATGGCTCCTCATGGGTACCACCCTTGACCCCTTCTCTACTTTGTCTAAGAGTCCTTCATTTACTAGACTTTAATTATCTATCTTGCTTATTATTAGCAAACTCTGGGTTGAAAACAGGACCTCCAGCATCTAGGACTTGCCAGGTACAAAAGAGCTAAATTAAAACTAGATAAATGCACACACATATCCTTCCAACTTTCAAAGTGCTTCAGTAAAGGATACTTCATTGTCACTTAGCTGACCAACACTGAGAAAAACTCAGAAAACTGCTTCATCACTCAGGTAGCACAGAGAAAACAGCTAGTAACAAAACCTTGTGAACTCACATCTTAAAGACAGACCCCACATCTGACCACACAACCCACAATTCACAAAAGATATCTTCAGGACATGAAGTAACTCTTATCCTTAACTAAGCAAAGTCTGACATCTCAGAAAAGGCATTGGGACATCACTGAAAGAAAGGGGAAAAAAAAACCTTTGAAAAGTAACTGTCTTCTAGTCCTAGGCTTTTGTCTTATTAGGCTTTTATAAACCTGATGTTTAGAGAGCATTCAGTTTGACAAAATAAATTAAGCTTCATTGTACTACACATTTATCTCATTTTATCATAAACCAATCCAGGATTATCTCTATAGGGCTATATTTTGATAAATGTGTAGAATACAGTTCCTACCACAAAACAGCCTTGTCTATGCCCATAGAAGATGCAAAAGGAAGAATGCTTAACAGCTAAATAGTTTCTGTTTCAGGATCCAAGTAATCACAGCTTCAATCAAATAATTCTTCATTCCTTCTCCCAAATCCCAAATGTGTATTACAGACACATTTCAATAATTCAGGGGGATTTCATAAGTTAATTATAATAATAAAAAAAAAGCTTGATGGGAGGAAAAAAGAGCTATTTTTAACTACTAAAAGCTGTAATTTCCCAGAAAAGCACAAAAAACACTAGATAAGTATCTGTGGTATGGATTAACAAAAACGTATAAAGATAGTCCAATGTCTGTACCCAAATTAATGCCCCTCTTCTTGCCTTTAATTTAAATGTAAATTCAAGTAAATTTTATATTTTAGATCCTATCCTTATTGACAAATAAGATAAAAGGAAGGTATCAGCAGACACTAGGTCTCCCCACATGCCAGTTAGCAGCATGATATTGCATAATTATTATGGGATAAAGATTAAGCAGGTAAAGCTAAAAAGCCCGATTCAAAACATATTCAAATAAGGAACAGAAGATCAGAAACATATGAGAACAGACATACATCCTAACTAGAGTCTAAAGTACAACTTCTAACACCGCCTCCGTGACTTTGAGCCCATGAACACTGACTATTTGAGCCCAACACCAACTATTTGCCAGGCAGTGCTCGTGCAGGGGACACAGATATGAAGACTCACAATCCTCTCTCTCTCAGGGTTTTGGGATGCCCTGGCCACCAAATGTTACACTAAGCTTACACAATGGCATAAAGCTTATCCTGCAACACAGAAGCTTCAGGTCCCACATTCCCACTTAAATACACTCGCGCATCTGGAGTGCTCTGGAGGCGCACATGCTTAGCGGCTCCCAATCGTACTGGACACACGGACATGATGCCACTCAGAGATGGAGATATACAGAAAGAACACTTGCATCGTCACAGAAAGCTCTACTGTGCAGATTCCGCTCTGAAACCAGACACTCGGTCTCCACCACTCACTGATCCTCCCCACCAAGGCACTCAAGTAGCCTGTGAGCATGTTCCCTTTGCCACAGACGGAACCAAAATGCCTTTCAGTAGAACAGCTAAACAAATTACAACCTGCCCATATGAAGGAATGCTGTGGAGCAATTAAAAAGAAAACAGGTCAACAGGCACCAGCACACAAAGATCTCTACAACATAGTACTAACAGGAATAATGCACACTGAGTTAAGAAATGGCCACTGGGATATCCGTTTGTGTAATACACATTCATACCAAGATCGACCACATTTTCTACAGACCTGTTTTAATACACAAGTATATATATTGACCAAACAGAGAAATGTAGTTACCCAGAGAGTAGAGGCCAAAAAGGATTTTCCCACATATCAAATGTAAAACAAGCTAGTTTATGGTAAGGGATTAGCATTTCCTTTACTAAGAGACAGATGCTAATGGGAACTGCTACCTTATCTGTACTTTGTAGGCCCCAATAAAAGTGCTTTCCGAATTGTAACACATGATTTAGACATACAAGATTTTTATATTCAAATATCCCAAACCAGACAGAGTATGAACACAGTTTATGTAATGATTCATGACTTCCTGTAGACGTGTAAAATCTACAGAGGTCATGTTTGGTCTGGATAAAATGGCAGAGTAGGAAGAACTTGAGTTCATCTCCTACCCTGGAGACACCAAAACCACAAACAGATACAGAGCAACTGTTTCTGAGAATGACCTGAAGGCTGGGAGAACAGGCTTTCTGCAAGTAAGTCTATAAAGAAAATGTCAAGTCCAAACAGGTAGGAGGGGCACGGGCACGGTGCAGTCAGAACCCACACCCCTGGTGTGGGACCCGGGGCAGGAGGGACGTCACGACCGGGAAGCCCCCAGCCCAGGAGCCGGCGGACGGGCCCCACGTCGGGTGGCCCAGCCCAGGGGTCCTGCACCAGCAAGGTGAGCCCTTAGAACGGCCTTGAAAACCAGCGGTACTCAGGGCGAGGAGAGCTGGGGAACGTAGACAACTGACACTCCGCTCTGTAAGGATTCACACACAAACTCACTTATTCCAAGTCCCAGAACACAGGCAGCAGCTTGGAAAGTGCCCCTGTCACACGGGAAGGAAATTCAGGGACCACGTTTAGGACGAGTACCAGAGAGGCAAGCCTCTGGTATCACCTCCAGGGACAGAAGCGCTGACAGGGGCTATTTTCTTGAACCCTCTTTTTACCTAGCTGGCCCAGCGCCGCTGTGCGGCATTTCTGCAGCCCCATCTACCGCGCTAACACTGTGCCCCGCCCCGCTGGGGTCAGTCCCTCCCAAGGAGATCCACCCCTCCCTGGTGGGCCACCTCAGCGCCCAGGTGCCCCTGCAACCCAGCTCCCATAAGGGGAACTCCGCACAACCGCACTCTCACAAGAGTCGTGATCAAGCCTCACAGCCGGTTGTCCCAGGGACCAGTTTCATACCCAGGACGTGCCATAAACAGTCCTGGCCAACCCACGCAACCAGCCAGCCTGGGCATCAGCCCTGCCCCCAGTGTGTCAGCAGCAGTAGAGACTCAGCCCTAAAAGGAAGGTGCACGCGGCCCACGCCGGTGATTCCGGTGTCTGGGGGGTGCAGGGTAAGGGGGAAGACATATGGGACCTGAGCCCTGGCACACTCCTCTCTAATCTGCAAGCCAGGAACACTTTTCTCCAGGGCTCTGGTTGCCAGAAGAACCGGGGTGGGGCATGGAGAAGTGCTGCCGCCTTGTGGACATTTCCTGTATTAACAACTTTAAACCCAGTGTTTCTGGCACTTCATATTTACTAGGTTTATGGGGCTGTAAAGCACACCTGCTCTCAAGAAATGTCCTGGGGTAGGTAATCGAAAAAGAATTCAAAACATGGAGGACTTTCACCATGGCAATTTCAAGAGGTAAATTTAACACAGCTTTTTTTTTTTTTTTTTTTTAAGCACACGAAAAGATGCTCCACATGGCTCATTATTACAGAACTGAAATCAAAACTACAACGAGGTATCATCTGCCACTAGTCAGGATGACCAACATCAAAAATCTACAAATAATAAATGCCAGAGAAAGCATGGAGAAAAGGGAACCCTCCTATGCACTCGTTTTGGGAATGAAAATTGGTAACAGCCACGATGGAGAACAGTACGGAGGTTCCTTAATAAACTAACCAAAGAAGTACCACATGACCACTCCTAGGCCCATATGGAAACAAAACCCACAGCTGGAACTGGCACACGCACGTAAATGTTCACTGCGGCAGCGCTGGGAAAAGCCAAGGGGTGGAAGCATGAGAATCTCCATCCGGAGATGGACAGATAAAGAAGAGGCCGGACATGTATACAGGGGAATATTCCTCAGGAACAAAACTGAATGAAAACGATGCCTATTCCAGCAACTTGGGTAGATCTGGGTATAATCATCCTTAGTGAAGGAAGTCAGACCGAGATTGACAAAATGGCCATGGTATCCCTGATGCCTGCAACCTCAAAATCGATACACATGCACTCATTTGCAAAACAGAAACAGAATCACAGACATAAAAAACGAACGGTTGCCAAAGGGGCAAGATGGGGTAGCAGGAAAGCATAAATTAGGAGATTGAAATTAACGTATACACAGTAATATATTTCAACTAGAAAATCAACCAGGACCTACTGTATAGCAGACGGGACTCCACGCAACACACTGCAGTAAGATGTATGGGCAAAGAATCTGAAGAAGAATTGATACATGCATATGTGTAACTGAACCAGGTTGATGTAAACTGAAAAGAAACACAACATTGTGTGTCCATGTTACTCCAATATGAAACAAAAATTAAAAAGATAAATGCCAACGACACAGGCCTTGGACCCCTGGTCTGGAGTCACATCCTTGGAGCCTGAGCCACCCTGAGTCCCAAGGCTGGACTGGGTTGGAGCTGGGGAGGATGTGCCAGTAAATAAGCCCCCTTAAACCTGAAGTGCCTGGTCCCTGTGGATGGGACTCTGGTCTCCATATCCAGATGCACCCTCCTACTGTTCAAGCAAACCCAGAGCTCTCAAACGATGCTGACCCTTTGGGCTGGGATCTTAAAGAAGTCCCCTGTCCTCCAACAACCCCAGTGGTGGGCTTCCCACCAGCAGCCTCCTTCCTGGCAGTCCTCCCACCTAAGTACCACAGCACACTCAGCATCACAGTTAGGGGAGGGCTTGGGATTTCTGTGGGGAGTGCAGGTTAAGGGGGAAGAAGTCATGAGACAACTCTGGAACAGATTTTCTCTGGGGCTCTGGTTGCCTGAGGAACCCAAGTGGGGCCAGAGAAAGGGCTGCAGTCTTATGGACTTCTCCTGAAACAACAAATTGAAAACCAGGACTTAGGACACTTCAAATTCACTATTTGCAGATGTAAAGGACACCTGCCCTCAAGTAATGTCCTGAAGTAGATAATTGAAAAAGAATTCACAAGGCAGACCTTCAAGAAGCCAATTTCAAGAGGTCAATTTGACATACCTTTTTTTTTTTTTTTAAGCACACGGAAAGATGCTCCACGTGGCTCATCATTAGAGAACTGCAAATCAAAACCACAATGAGGTATCACCCTTACCAGTCACAATGGCCATCATCATAAAGTCTACAAACAGTAAATGCCAGAGAGCACATGGAGCAAGGGAACCTTCCCATTCTGTTTTTTTGGAGTGTGAATTGGTAATAGTCACAATGGAGAACAGTATGGAGGTTCCTTAAAAAAATAAAAACAGAGCTACCACACGATCTAGTCATTCCACCCTTGGGCCTAAAAGCAGAGAAAAACTGGAAAAGATGCTTGCGTGCCAACATTCACTGCAGCACTATTTACAATAGCCACGACGGGGAAGCAGCCAGTATGTCCATGGACAGATGGATGACAAAGAAGATGAGGTACAGTTACAATGGAATATGACTCAGCCATTAAAAAAAGGAAGAAATAAGGCCACTGCAGCAGCATAGATGGATCTAGAGATGACTGTACTAAGTGAAGGAAGTCAGAGAACGACAAATAGCCTACAAGATCACTTACGGGTAGCATCTAAAAATCAATGCAAATGAACTCATTTGCAAAGGAAAAACAGTGACCCACACCTTAAAAAACAAACTTAGTGTTACCAAACAGAAAAGGTGGAGCAGAGGGAGGGATAAATGAGGAGGCTGGGATGAACATATATCCATTAATATGTATAAACAAGTTAATCAACGAGGACCTACTGTGTAGTACAGGCAACTGGACAGAACACTGTAATAACCTAAACAGGAAAACAAAGAAGAATAGATATAGGTCTATGTATCACTGAATCAAGTTGCTGTACACTCAAACACAAGATTATAAATCAACTATATTCCAATAGACATTAAAAAGATTTTTAAAATGCCAGCAATATTCCCCTCAGGCCTCAAGTACCTGGCCTGGTGTCACATCCCTGAAGCCTGAGCTGCCTTGGGTCCCAAGGCTGGACTGGGGTGGAGCTGAGGGGCCTGGGGAGGGATGTGCCAGCAAATGAGCCCCCTTAAACCTGGCATGCCTGGTCCCCTGTGGAAAGTGAAAGTGTTAGGTGTTCAGTCGTGTCTGACTCTTTGCCACCCCATGGACTGTAGCCCGCCAGGCTCCTCTGTCCATGGGATTTTCCAGGCAAGAATACTGGAGTGGGTTGCCATGCCCTCCTCCAGGGGATCTTCCAAACCCAGGGATCGAACCCGGGTCTCCAGCACTGCAGGCAGATTCTTTACCGTCTTAGCCACCAGGGAAGCCCTGTGGATGGGAACCCCTTCTCCAGATCCAGGCAGGCCCTCCTACAGCTCAACCAAACCTAGTACACCCAAAGAACAGTGGACCCTCTGGGCCAGAAGAGCTCTAAAAAGTCAGCTAGTCTCCAAGTCTCCCGGTGCTGGGGCTCCCACCAGCTATCTCCTTCCTCAGAGTCCCCCCACCTAACGAGGACAGCACCCTCAGCATCACAGTTCTGACAGGGCTTAGGATCTGTCTGGGTGGTGGAGGGTAGCGGGGGAAGAAGTCATGAGACAGGAGCCCTGGCACAGCGTACTCTATAATCTACAAGTCAGGAACATGACTTTCTCTAGAGTTCTGTTTGCCCAAGGAACCCGACTGGAGCATCAGGAAGTGCTGCCAAGAATTTCCCTGGGGGTACAGTAGATAGGAATCTGCCCGCCAATGCAGGGGACACGAGTACGATCCCTGGTCTGGGAATATACCACATGTCGTGGAGCAACTGGGCCCGAGCGCCAGAGATACCAAGCCTGCACTCTAGAGCCTGTGCTCTGCAACAAGAGAAACCACCACAGTGAGAAATCCAAGCACCACAAATGAGAGTAGTCCCCGCTCTCTGCAACTAGAGAAAAGCCAATGCAATGACAAAGACCGGGCACAGCCAAAACTAAATAAATCAATAATAAAAAGTGCTGCCGCCTTGTGGACATTTTCCATAACAACAACTTTAAAATCGCGGCTTATGGGCACTAAGAGTTGGGCACGACTGAGCGACTTCACTTTCACGCACTGGAGAAGAAAATGGCAACCCACTCCAGTGTTCTTGCCTGGAGAATCCCAGGGACAGAGGAGCCTAGTGGGCTACCATCTATGGGATCGCACAGAGTCGGACACGACTAAAGCGACTTAGCAGCAGCAGCAGCATATACACAAGGCCTCAAGAAATGAGGCCATTTCTCTCCTCAAGAAATGTCCTGGAGTAGGTAGGTAATTGAAATCAATAATTCAAAACAGGTCAGACCATAAGGAAGCCAACCTGAAGAGGCCAGTTTAACACACGCTTATTTTAAAGCACAAGATGCTCCACATGGCTCATTATCAACCATCTGAAACTCTAAACAAGGTGTCACCTTCCACTAGTCAGAGTGGCCATCATCAAAAAGCCCACAAAGAATAAATGCTGGGGAGGTTGTGGAAGAAAGAGAACCCTCTTCCTACACTCTTAGTGACGATGTAAATTGGTATAGCCACTATGGAGAACAGTATAAAGTTTCCTTAAAAACTAAGAATTGAGCTAGCATATGATCCAGCACTCCCACTCCTGGGCATATATCCACAGAAAACAGTAATTCACAAATATAAATGCACTCCAAGTTTCACTCCAGCACTGTTTACATTAGCCAAGATAGGAAAGCAATCTAAATGGCTATCGATAGATGAATGGATAACGAAGATGCTGTGTATATACACAATGGAATATGACTCAGCCATTAAAAAGAAAAACAATGCTATTTATAGCAACATTTACAGAAAAAATAATGCTATTTACAGCAACATGGATGGTACTGGCAAAGTAATATCTCTGCTTTTCAATATGCTATCTAGGTTGGTCACAACTTTCCTTCCAAGGAGCAAGTGTCTTTTAATTTCATGGCTGCAATCACCATCTGCAGTGATTTTGGAGCCCAGAAAAATAAAGTCTGACACTGTTTCCACTATTTCTCCATCTATTTGCCATGAACTGATAGGACCAGATGCCATGATCTTAGTTTTCTGAATGTTGAGCTTTAAGCCAACTTTTTCACTCTCCTCTTTCACTTTCATCAAGAGGCTTTTTAGTTCCTCTTCACTTTCTGCCATATTGTGGTGTCATCTGCATATCTGAGGTTATTGATATTTCTCCCAGAAATCTTGATTCCAGCTTGTGCTTCTTCCAGCCCAGCATTTCTCATGATGTACTCTGCATAGAAGTTAAATAAGCAGGGTGGACAATATGGCATATTGAAAAGCAGAGATATTACTTTGCCAACAAAGGTCCATCTAGTCAAGGCTATGGTTTTTCCAGTGGTCATGTATGGATGTGAGAGTTGGACTGTGAAGAAAGCTGAGCACCGAAGAATTGATGCTTTTGAACTGTGGTGTTGGAGAAGACTCTTGAGAGTCCCTTGGACTGCAAGGAGATCCAACCAGTCCATTCTAAAGGAGATCAGTCCTGGGTGTTCATTGGAAGGACTGATGCTGAAGCTGAAACTCCAATACTTTGGCTACCTCATGTGAAGAGTTGACTCACTGGAAAAGACCCTGATGCTGGAAGGGATTGGGGGCAGGAAGAGAAGGGGAGGACAGAGGATGAGCTGGCTGGATGGCATCACTGACTCAATGGACATGAGTTTGAGTGAACTCCAGGAGCTGGTGATGGACAGGGAGGCCTGGCGTGCTGCAATTCGTGGGGTCGCAAAGAGTCGGACACGACTGAGCGACTGAACTGAACTAGATGGTACTGGAGATTATCAAATAAACTCAGAAAGAGAAAGACAAGTATCATATAATATCACCTCTATGTGGAATCTTTTTTAAAAATGCTAATTAATGTATTTGTTAACTTATTAGAGAAAGAACTTAATGGTTCCCAGGGGTGAACCTATAGATTGGGAGTCTGGGATTCGCATGTACACACTGCTATATTTTTCTTTTATCTGTAAATGTATTTGTTACAAGCATATGTCCCAAACCATGAGGTCATTTTAAAATGATTAAATATATATACATATGTGTGTCATATTTAATATATAATGACATGTTATATATATAGGTTCAGAACTTTTTTATGGAGGTAAAACTGAAAATTACACACTGCTGTATTAAAATAGATAACCAACAAGGACCTATTATACAGCAGCCTGGAACTCTGCTCAGTATTCTGTAATAATCTAAATAGGAAAAGACTTTGGAAAACAATAGATACATGTATATGTGTAACTGAATCACTTTGCTGTACACCTGAAACACAATGCTATTAACTACATTCCAATAAAAATCATTTTTAAAAACAACAGAAAAAGCACATACATTTCAAGTGTCATGGAACATTTTCCAGGATAGATCACATTATTGTCATAAAACAAGTCTCAATAAATTTAAGATGACTGAAATCAAGCATCTTTACCAACCACACAAGTATGAAACAAGAAATCAAATCACAAGAAGAAACCTGGAGAAAACAAAGATGAGGCGACCAAATAACATGTTACTAAAAAAAAAAAAACAAAAAAAAACCACCAATGAGTCAATGAAGAAATCAAAGAGGAAATCAGAAAATATCTCAAAAATAAAAATAAAATACAATTTTCCAAAATCTATAGGATACAGGAAATGTAGTTCTAAGGCGGAAGTCATAGTGATACAGGCCTACCTCAAGAAACAAGAAAATCTGAAACAGCCTAACTTACCATCTAAAGAAATTAGAAGAACAACAAACACAGCCCAAAGTCAGCATAAGAAAGAAATATTAGAGCAGAAACAGATGAAACAGAGACTAAAGAGAAAATAGACAAGATCGATAAAACTAAGAGCTGGTTCTCTGAGAAGATAAACAAAATTGATTAACCTTTAGCCAGACTCATCAAGCAAAAAAAGAGAAAGGGCCCATATAAATAAAGTCAGAAACAAAGAAGTTACAACCAACACCACAGAAACACAAAGAATAGTAAGCGATTAGTACAGATAATTATATACCAACAAACTGAACAACCTCAAAGAAATCTAGAAACACGTGCTTCCAAGACAATCAAGAAGAAATAGAAAATGTGGATGAATTGATTAATAGTATTGAAATGGAATCAGTAATCAAAAAACTCACAACAAAGTCCAGGACCAGATGGCTTCACAGATGAATTCTATAAAACACTTAAAGAAGAGTTAATACCTATTCTATTCATATTATTCCAAAAATTTATAGAGGAAAGAATGTTTCCAAACTCATTATTGTCATACTAAAACTACAGACCAAAACTTAAGACCAAGACTCTACCAAAAAAAAAAAAAAAAAAAAAGGAAGAAAATTACTGACCAGTGTACGTAGTTAACATAGATGCAAAAAATCTCAACAAAATATTAGCAAGCCTAATTCAACAATATACATTAAAAGGACCATGGTAGTGGCTCAGTCACTCAGTCATGTCCAACTCTCTGCGACCCTATGGACTGTAGCCTGCTAGGCTCCCCTGTCCATGGGATTCTCCAGGGAAGAATACTGAAGTGGGCTGCCATTTCCTTTTCCAGGGGATCTTCCTGACCTGGGGATCAAACTTGGGTCTCCTGCATTGGCAGGCAGATTCTTTACCAACTGAGCACCAGGGAAACCCTAAAAGGACCACATGCCATGGTTAAGTGGGATTTATTCCAGGAATTTTAGGGTGATTCAATATCTGCAAATCAATCAACGTGATATACCACATTTACAGAATAAAGGAGAAAACTGCATGATCATCTCAACAGATAAAGAAAAAGCACTTGACAAAATTCAATATCCAGTTGCTTAAAAGCTCACAACAAAGTGAGCATAGAGGAAGGCACCTCACGTAATAAAAGCCACAGACAAGAGACCACAGGCAGCATCCCACTCAAAGGTGAAAAGCTGAGAGCTTTTCCTCCAAGATCAGGAACAAGACAAGGATCCCTACTATCACCAGTTTTATTCAACGCAGTACTAAAGTCTATGTATTAATTAATTAATACTTTTAATTAGTTAATACTTTAATTAATATTAAAGTATTAAAGTCTACTCCTACAAAAAAGATATTAAAGTTATCCAGATTAGAAAGAAAGAAGCAAAACTGTCACTGTTTGCAGATGTTACAATAGTATATATATTTTAAAAACCTTAAAGACGCCACCAAAAAACTTAAAACTGATCAAGGGATTCAGTAAAGTTGCAGGATACAAAAATCAATATACATAAGTATATTGTATTTCTATAAACTAGTAACAAAATATCAGAAAGAAAAGTTCAGAAAATGATCCCCCATGGGATAAGTCAACCTCATACACCACTGGTGGGAATTTAATTTGGTGCAGCCACTATGGAAAATATTGAGATTCCTCAAAATACTAATATTAGAACTACCATATGATCCAGCTATCCCATTTCTGGCTATTCATCCAAAGAATAAAAAAAAATAATTGGAAAAGAAATATGCACTCCTATGTTCATTGCAGCATTATTTACAATAGCCAATGTATGGATAAAGAAGATATGAGATATAGATGTGTGTGTGTGTGTGTGTGCACGTGCACGCACGCTCAGTTGTGTCCAGCTCTTTGCAACACCATGGACTGCAGCCCGCCATGCTCCTCTGTCTGTGGGATTATCCTGGCAGGAATACTGGAGTGGATTGCCACGCCCTCCTCCAGGGGATCTTCCTGAGCCAGGGACTTAACCCACATCTCCTGTATTGGCAGGTGGATTCTTTACCACTGAGGCATGAGGGAAGTCCCTGTACAGACAATGGAATATTACTCAGCCATAAAAAGAATGAAATTCTGTCATTTGCAATAACATGAATGTATCTAAAGGGTATTATACTAAGTGAAATAAGTCAGATAAAGAAAAAATAACATATGATTTCACTTGTATGTGGAATCTATAAAAAAAATAAATGAACAAACAAAACAGAAAAAATTTCAAATATACAGGGGAAAAAAAAAAAAAAACTGTTGGTCTCCAGAGGGGAGAAGTATGGGAGGTTGGACAAAACAGGTGAAGAGAATTAAGAGGTACAAACTTCCAGTTATAAATTAAGCCATGGGGATATAATATACAGCATGGGGAGTACGACCAGTAATACTTTAATAATGTTGTATGGCAACAGATAGTTACTGGACTTACCATGGTGATCACTGTGTAATGCATATCAGTGTTGAATCACTATGTTGATCACTGAAAACTATCAAATACTGTCAACTATTATTACTATCATAATAACTCAAAAAAAAACAATAAAAATTTACATGATTTTTATTAAAAAATTAAAAATCTACAGAGGCAAGCAAACACTGCTGTTACTTTTCCAAATGAATCTGTGATTAGTGAAGATGAAATAATTCTCTGCTATACTAACACTCACCAAGTATCAGCCAATGTGGAGAGATATAAATAAAAGATCCCGTTCCCATCTTCAAGCAACTTGTAGACTAATGTGAAGACAAACATTCAGCAAGTTTGAACAACAAAATGAGATCCATGTCAGGAACTGGAAGTATGGTGAGATACAGAACATATAGATTTGAAAGATCAGGCATCAACTGGACACATGTGTTTTGAGGGGACAAAGGCAAAGATTCAAGTAGTGGATACAGACAGGTGAAGTGCAGAGATGAAAGGGAACAGAGAAGACTCCAGTGTGGCTAGGATACAGTAGTTGAAAGAAAAAAAAGAAAAAAAGACAAAACCAGATTACGCAGGGTTTCATCAGCCACACCAACAGGGCAAGGACTTTAGATTTCATTTTAAAGACGGCAGAAAGTTGCTGAAGTAAGGTTTTATTGATAAATATGAGAGTGACGTGACGAGCCCTATTTCCGTGGAAAGATCATTCTGGCTACTGGGTGAATGTTGGAACACTAAGATGGTAAGCTCCGCAAAATATGACAAGGCCCTTAGACTGTGGAGGGGAGAGCCGAATACATAAAAGCAAACTGATCTGAGTGAGAACAGGGAGACAGAGTATGATTTGGGCTCAATAATGGAGAAAATACATATATGAAACTGTTCTTAACACTGTACAGGAGGTGCTAGGCAAAACTGCTGGACTCAATATGCCAGCAAATTTGGAAACTCAGCAGTGGTCACTGGACTGGAAAAGGTCAGTTTTCATTCCAATCCCAAAGAAAGGCAATGCCAGAGAACGTTCAAACTACTGCACAATTGCACTCATCTCACAAGCTAGCAAAGTAATGCCCAAAATTCTCTAAGCTAGGTTTCAACAGCACACGAAATGAGAATTTTCAGATGTTCAAGCCGGATTTAGAAAAGGCAGAGGAACCAGAGATCCAATTGCCAACATCCATTGGATCATAGAAAAACCAAGGAAAAAAAAAAAAAGAAAAACCAAGAGAATTCCAGAAAAACATCTACTTCTACGTCATTGGCTATGCTAAAGCCTTTGACTGTGTGGATCACAACAAACTGTGGAAAACTGTTACAGTGATGGGAATACCAGACCACCTTACATGCCTCCTGAGAAGCCTGTATGCAGATCAAGAAGCAACAGTCAGAACTGGACTGGACATGGAACAACGAACTGGTTCTAAATCACGAAAGGAGTATGTCAAGGCTGCATATTGTCACCCTGCTTATTTAACTTATATGCAGAATACGTCATGTGAAATGCCAGACTGGATGAAGCACAGCTGGAATCAAGATTGCTGGGAGAAATATCAATAACCTCAGATATGCAGATGACACCACCCTAATGGCAGAAAGTGAAGAACAAAAGAGCCTCTTGAAGGTAAAAGAGGAGACTGAAAAAGCTGGTTTAAAACTCAACATTCAAAAAAACAAAGATCATGGGATCCAGTCCCATCACTTCATGGCAAATAGATGAGGAAACAATGGAAACAGTGACAGACTTTATTTTCTTGGGCTCCAAAATCATTGCACATGGCAACTATAGCCATGAAATTAAAATATGCTTGCTCCTTGGAAGAAAAGCTTTAACCAACCTAAATAGTGTATTAAAAAGCAGAGATATTACTTTGCTGACAAAGGTTCATATAGTCAAAGCTATGCTTTTTCCAGTAGTCATGTATGGAGGTGAAAGTTGAACCATAAAGAAGGCTGGGCACAGAAGAATTGATGCTTTTCAACTATGGTGTTGGAGAAGTCTCTTCAGAGTTTCTTGGACTGCAAGGCGATCAAACCCGTCAATCCTAAAGGAAATCAGTCCTGAATACTCATTGGAAGGACTGATGTTAAAGCTAAAGCTCCAATACTTTGGCCACCTGATGCGAAGGGCTGACTCATTAGAAGACACCCTGATGCTGGGAAAGATTGAAGTCAGGAGGAGAAACGGATGACAGAGAATGAGATGGTTGGATGGCATCACCAACTCGATGGCCATGAGTTTGAGCAAGCTCCGGGAGATGGTAAAGGACAGGGAAGCCTGGCATCCTGCAGTCCATGGGGTCACAAAGAGTAGGACACGATTGAATGACTGAAGAACAGCAACGACGATGACAACAAACTGTTCCAGCTGGAGAGCCAAAATTAGCAATTTTTTAAAAATGTTAAAGCTCCTCATTCTTTTTTTTAACTTAGGTCTACAATTCTTTATCTTTAATCCCCAAATCCAAAAAGCTCTGAAAATGGCAAGAATTTCTTTATGATGGTAGCAATACCTGACTTGAATTAACATGAGGCTCTTCATCTTGCCTTATCCCATCCTGCATAAATATTCACATATTTCGCTGCATAAATATTAGTATCTGTGATTATGGGGTGCAACTGAGGAAGACTTCAGGACTGTTAGCTAATAGATGGTATATGTACTTTTTTACCTTGAGAAAATCTGATGAAATCTGCATTTGGCGACTCACCTGATCTCCAGGGTTTCTGGTGAGGAATTGTAGTCGGGAAACATTCCACGTTCACCTTCCAGCTTGAAAGGTGGCTAAGATCGTGCTGACACAGACCACAGGCATGCATACCACACAAGTACGCTATACAACCTATAAATCTGTGTCTGCCTTTGGTAGGGGAGTTGGCACACGTAAGTCAGCTATTGTTGTCAACTGTATAATTTCAGAGATAAGAATGTGGGTGTGTGTTTTAACCACTTACCTTTAAAGATGCATCGGGTAAGACGGGAAGTGTTCATTTTCACAGGTTCCACGCCGCTGTAGAGAAACAGCTACAAGACTTACCCCATGTGTGTGTTCCCCTGGGGACTGACACTTGTGTCTAACAAGGTGTCTGCTGGAAGGAGCCAGGGGCATCAAAAGGAATCAGTGCCAGGCCTCCATCCACAACCATCGATCCTCATTCATTTTTCTAAACTACTGGCACATTACTCAGCTGGGGGATGTGGAAACAACAAATAAATGATACATGATCCCAGACTATTCTCAGGGAACCTGCTCCAAAGATGTCTCACAAATAGTAAACTAGAAAAAAAAAAAATGAGTATTCGTCTGTAACACTAAAGACGAGGTGAGAAAACCAGGTTGCTAAATTTTTTGAGCAGCGTTTGAGGGCAGGGAGAAGAGTGTGTCTGGGGAGGTGACTGCTCCATTGGATGATATTTGAAGAGACAGCCAGGCAAGAAGAAATCAAAGCATATCTTCTTAATTGTCCAGTAAGAGAAGTCCTCGTTGGTACTTTTTGAGAGACATCATTAATGCCTTACTCGTCAAGAAATTCGTAGGGTTACATTTATGCTCATTTTTATTTAATTTTATTTTTCGCCACACTATATCTTCATTGCTACCCACAGGCCTCCTCTAGTTGCAATGCACACCGCTTCTTGCTGTGGAGCATGCGCTCGAGAGCGCAGGCTCAGTAGCTGGTGGCATATGGGCTTAGTTGGGGGATCCTAGGGAATCCTCCCAGGCCAGGAATCAAACCTGTGACCCCTGCACTGGCAGGCAGATTCTTAACCACTGTACCACCAGGGAAGTCCCTTTATGTTCATTTTTAAAGTGACACTGACGTAGTTGACCTACTTTTCTTTGCAGTTGCAAAGACAATAAAGCAAGAAGGTTCTTACAGTGTTAGGTCCTTGGGCAACATTAGGGAAACTGACTGCAAAGGTCTTACCTTCAACACAAGAGGGCTGAGCCCGAGTCGTGCCAGCAACCTGTCCTGGGAAGCAAGAACACTTGACCGTCTGGGATCGCTCCTCTATGCGGTTCTTGTTGCAGCACCTGTGCACTGCAACCACCTCACAGGTCCCTTGCTTGATCTGGTGGTGACCTGGTGGGTAAGAGGGGAACAAAACAGACCCAGTACTGTTAGGAAGAAACGGAACTACCAAGAGGCTCAGCGACGCCACGACTACAGCTTTCCAATTCCATGTACTGTATCCATGAATCTATGTAACTTTTTTGTTTTGATGTAACCTTAAACTTAGATAAAGGTAACAAGAATAGTGGCATGAACTCCTATGAACCTGCAGCAGACAGAAATTTGGCTTCTGGGACCTTTCGTCCCCTGGTATCACACCCATGGCTGCTGCTGCTGCTGCTAAGTCGCTTCAGTCGTTTCCAACTCTGTGCGACCCCACAGACAGCAGCCCACCAGGCTCTGCTGTCCCTGGGATTCTCCAGGCAAGAACACTGGAGTGGGTTGCCATTTCCTCCTCCAATGCATGAAAGTGAAAAGTGAAAGTGAAGTTGCTCAGTCGTGTCTGATTCCTAGCAACCCCATGGACTGCAGCCCACCAGCCTCCTCCATCCATGGGATTTTCCAGGCAAGAGTACTCGAGTGGGTTGCCATTGCCTTCTCCGACACCCATGGCTACGTTATGTTATTTACATGGCAGCGAGATTTTGCAGCTGTAATTAAGATTATTAATTGGTTGCGTTTCAGAGAGGGAGATTATCCTGGGTTACCTATGTGGAGCTAATGTCATCACGTGAGCCCTTCAGGGCAGAGAGAGAGAATCAGAAGGGGAAGTCAGGTTGAAAACATGAGACGGGCTCCAAAGCACCACTGGTGGCTTGAAGGCAGAGGGGCCAAGAGTCAAGGAAACGGAGACCTCAGTCCCGCAACTACAAGGAGCTGAAGTCTGCCAAAAACATGGATGTGCTTGGAAACAGATTCTTCCTTCGGGACACCAAAAAGGAATGCTGTCCTGTTGACACCTTGAATTTAATCCAGAGAAACCAGCCAGACTGCACCAGTCTTCTCATAGAAACAAGCCACTAAATTTATGGTCATTTGTCAGAGAAGCAATAGCAAACCGATAGAAGACCTTTCACCAAGACACCTAATCATTAACATGTGACCCCGTTTGCTTCATCATTCACTTTAGGTCATATATTTTTTCTGAGCCATTTAAGAGTAAGTTGAAGACATGACATTCCTTCACCTCTAAATACTGTGTATTTCCCAAAAATAATTAATTAACTCTCTGACATAATTAACAAATTCAGGACAATGAACATTAACATAAAGCTATTACATAATTGACAATCCTCAGTTCAGTTCAGTTCACTCGCTCAGTCGTGTCCGACTCTTTTCGACCCCATGGACTGCAGCATGCCAGGCCTCCCTGTCCATCACCAACTCCCAGAGCTTACTGAAACTCATGTCCATTGAGTCGGTGATGCCATCCAGCCATCTCATCCTCTGTCGTCCCCTTCTCCTCCCACCTTCAATCATTCCCAGCATCAGGGTCTTTTCAAATGAGTCAGTTCTTCACATCAGGTGGCCGAAGTAATTTCCCAAAGATTGTCCTTCAGAGCAGTTTTCCTTTTTCCTCAGGATCTAATGCAGGATCCTGCATTATATTCAGTTCACTTTTCTTTAGTCTTCTTTTGTCAGAACTATTCCTCAGGCTTTATCTTTCACAACTTTGACATTTTTAAAGAATACACGTCAGTAACTGTGTAGAATGTTCCTCACTTCGGATTTGTCTGATGTTTCCTCCCGATGAGAGTTGGGCAGTGCACTTTGGCAGATTACCCTAGAAGGGACACTGTGTTCTTCTCAGTGCATCCTATCGGGAAGCATTTTGTGTCCATTTATTTCACTACTGGTGCTGTGACTGTTAATTACATGCTTACGGTGGTGTCTACCATGTTTCTCCATCTCTAAAGGTATTATTTTGCCCTTTGTAATTAATACGCATTTTAAGGGGAGATATATTGAAACGATGGCAACACCCCATTGTCCATCAAACGTTCACCCATTATTTTTAGCATCCATCGATGATTTCCATCTGAACCAGTTATTAACATGATGGTTGCAAAATTGATTCTATATTAATGTTCAAATTCTCTCAGATCTAGACAGGAGGAGACCCTTCACACTGGCAGCTCTGTCATTTTTGACATATCCCCATTACTCTTTGAGTTCTTTCTAACTTTCTGGCGCAAATGGAGACTCAAAGATGTGCCAGACTCACCCTTTATTTTCCTTGCCATCATCATTTTTCTCAAAGGAGACCTGATTGTTTTTAGTGGGGCATCAGATTTAGAAACCAAGGTCTTGGCACAAAGGTTTATTCATTGCTACCAGGGAGTGATTTGGGGCTGAAAGGATAGATCGATCTAGGAGTGTGTGTGAGCATGTGTGTGTACAGCGTAAGTTCACACCAATATCTCCAATTCCAACCTAGCACCACAGGTTCTCACTACTCTGTCCACAATTCTCTATTTGTATCTCCTGACACCAATAATGAGAAACCTGACTTCCATAGTCCTGTAACAAACAAAAAGCAGTTTAATTTACTTTGGAGTTCATTTTATCAGTTAGAACTCTTCTGTTTTAACAACAGAAACTGATCTGAGCTCACTTAATTCAAAGAGGATTTACTGGAAGAGTATCAGGAGCGAGCAGAACAAAGAGAGAACTTAGGTTAATAATGTGTGCGCTTAGTCACTCAGTCGTGTCTTACTCTTTGCGACCCCGTGGACTGTGGCCCACCAGGCTTCTCTGTCCATGGGATTTCCCCCAGGCCAAGAATACTGGAGCAGGTTGCCATGCCCTCCTCCAGGGGATCTTCCCAATCCAGGGATCGAACCCAGGTCTCCTGCATTGCAGGCAGATTCTTTACCATCTGAGCCACCAGGGAAGCCCAGGTTAATAGTAGCTGAACCTATTTTCATGAGTGACCCTGAGGGAATGATTCTACTCAATGACTCTCTCATTCTGTTCAAGGTCATGTCAGCTGTGGCAACCACCATCTAAGGCGATCCCCAGTCAGCCCTGCCTCCTCCAGTCCACACTTTTGTGCAGTCCCTTCCCACGTGGTACCAGGGTGGGTCTGCATGACCAATAGCCTGCTGTTGTAATACGGCACTTCCACAAGCAGGTGGCCACTCTTCCTGTGCCATTTGGATCACTCACTCTCGGGAAACCATGGCATAAGCAGCCCTTATAAAGAAACTGAAGTCTCTTGCCACGAAACCCTGTAAGTGAGCCTCTAGGTGTATTTCCTCTGATGCTGCACCAGTACTGGTCTGGGTGCCAATACCAACAGCAAACACCAGGAGCAGCGGTTTGAGGAAGCCGTGCTGCGTGCAGCTCTGAGCGTCTTGCGGCCAGGAGTTAAAGTCTGCGGCCAGCAGTCACAGGAGTGAGTAAAATAATATACAGTTGACCTGTGAACAATGCAGGAGTTAGAAGCACCAACTCCCACAGACAATCGAAAATCTGAGTATAACTTACGGTTGGCGCTCCTTACTTACAGTTGCACATCCACGAATTCAACCAACCACAGGTCATGTGGCACTATAGTGCCTATTTATTAAAGAAAATCAGAGGACAGTAGACCTGCTCACTTCAAGCCTGTGTTGTTCAAGGGTCAACTGTACGTTGTTTCAAGCATCTAAGATTAGGGCTAATTTGTTACACAGTAATAGATAACTTTATTTTTCTGGGCTCCAAAATCACTGCAGATGGTGACTGCAGCCATGAAATTAAAAGATGCTTACTCCTTGGAAGGAAAGTTATGACCAACCTAGATAGCATATTCAAAAGCAGAGACTTTACTTTGCCAACAAAGGTCTGTCTAGTCAAGGCTATGGTTTTTCCTGTGGTCATGTATGGATGTGAGAGTTGGACTGTGAAGAAGGTTGAGCGCCGAAGAATTGATGCTTTTGAACTGTGGTGTTGGAGAAGACTCTTGAGAGTCCCTTGGACTGCAAGGAGATCCAAGCAGTCCATTCTGAAGGAGATCAGTCCTGGGTGTTCTTTGGAAGGAATGATGCTAAAGGTGAAACTCCAGTACTTTGGCCACCTCATGCGAAGTGTTGACTCATTGGAAAAGACTCTGATGCTGGGAGGGATTGGGGGCAAGAGGAGAAGGGGACGACAGAGGATGAGATGGCTGGATGGCATCACTGACTCGATGGATGTGAGTCTGGGTGAACTCCGGGAGTTGGTGATGAACAGGGAGGCCTGGTGTGCTGCGATTCATGGGGTCCCAAAGAGTTGGACACGACTGAGCGACCGAACTGAACTGAACTGAATAGATAACTAATACACTAACTCTGGTTATAACTAGGATGGAAAGACTTAGCTTCACTCTAATTTTAAAAAAGCAATATAAACAAGATTACAGAGGCAGTGTTCAGAAATTATTAACGAAAGGCAAGCTTTTGAGCACCCTCAGAGCACCCACCTCACGGTTTTCACAGATTCCATTTACATATAAATTGTTCTGTGAATTATAAGAAATCTCATCTACTCATTAAAACAGGTTTCCCCAAGGAGTCCCACGGGTTAATGTTTTGCTTGGTCTCTGTTGTTTGGTGCATGTGCTTCGAATAACAAAACTCATTCAAAAAATTCCGTATTTCAGATTTTCAGTCCATAAAGATAGGCCTTCTACAAAATAATCTCTGCATCATGCTGAATGATTTTCTGGCCCTTCCCTATCATACCATCTTAAACAGGGAAAAACAAAATCCAAATAATGGTGAGAACAAACACTAAGGCAAAGTTTCATTTGTAAAATATGTAAAAGTGGAACCAGTACCCAGAGAGTCAGACCACCAACATGAGAGACAGCTTTCAATCCACAGCACAAGAACACAGCAATATGAAAGACATAATTAAAATGATAAACCTAATTAAATGTTCACAAGAAGAGTGTTTATTTCCCATAGGTAGTTGTGAGTGATTGTAAGAAAGTACATAAATAAAAAATAAAGAGAAATTACAGTGTCGGTAAAGAAGCATGGAACTTTAGCACGACGTGAGCGGAGAAGTGAGGACGGGGAGAGCTCACAGGGACAGTCTTTCTCTGGTTTCCAATTGCACATAAGCGCCTTCGGGTCAAACAATCCCAGACAGGCAACGACTGGGGGCCGGGAGGAGAGGGGTGGCCAGTCCACTCTCAGTGACAACCCTCCCCATCAGCTGCCACGACACACTAACCCAGATTGGGTGGTCTCAAAACAGGCTTTGTGTCTCAGAGTTCTGAAAGCTAAACACCCAAGATCAAGGTGCTGGCCAATTCAATTCCTGGTGAGAGTTCTTTCTCTGGCTTTAGACAGCCTGGTTTGTTGTTTTGTTTTGTTTTGTTTTGTTTTCAAAAAACTAGTTTACTTACGTTAGTGTTTTGGCTGCACAGTATGTGGGCAGGCTCTTAGTTCACCTGACCAGGGACCGAACCTGCGCCCCCTGAACTGGAAGGTTAGAGTCATAGCCAATGGACCGCAGGGAAGTCCCCCTCCTTCTTACTGCATCCTTGAGTGGCAGAGATAGCATGCTCTAGCATTGCTTCCTCTTTTCTCTAAGGACACCAGCCCTATTAAATTAGGGTCCACCCTATGACTTCATTTAACTTTTATCGCCTCCTCACAGACCCTGTCTCCAAACACAGTCACATTTGGGGCCCAGGGCTTCAACATATGAATTTGGTGGGGGAAGTCTAGAACAGCCATCATGCCTTATTAAATGGCCATAGAGAGTCTATAATGAAAGCAGCTCTATACCCCATTAAGAAAATAAAAGAAATATGCTTTAGTAACTTCCTAGACTAGCCAAGAAGTGAGGTGAACATTCATTAATATTATAGTTTGCTAAGAGTTTTGTTGCTATTTAGATAACCATCCACAAACGCAAACAGATTTTTTTTCTATTCAGTCTTGTCTCTGAATAATCAGCTTGCCTGGTGTAGATTTTATTCATTTATATAGCACCAACTCTGGTACTTTATTGATTTTAAGAAACATTTTTTTTTTCATCTTTTAACATGTCAGGAGATGTCACAACTGATAGTATCTTACCATTATAATTGGCATTGCTTTCTCTACTTTGAAATACACAAAATAGCAATGTATTTCACAACTGACAGCATTTCTGACTTGATAAACTATGTCAGGTTGCAAGCACTGTTCTAAACTTCCTATAAATACTGTCCCATGTAGTCTTTAAAAATGTTATGATGTAGGTACTATTTTCATTTCTATTTTACATTTAACAAAATATCCAGAAATTAATTTGCCCACATTAACACAACTAGAGAATGGAAAGAGGAGAGATTCAAAGCTACATAGTGTCTATGATATCACAGGATGGTGGAAAATGCAGTGGCTATGGTAGCTAATATTTTACTGTGTGTATGCTCAGCTGCTCAGTCGTGTGTGACTTTTTGCGACCCCATGGACTGTAGCTGGCCAGGCTCCTCTGTCCATGAGATTTTCCAGGCAAGAACGCTGCAGTGGGTTGTATATACACAGAAAGAGATTTATCCTAAGGAACTGACTCAAGTGATCATGGAAGCTGGCAATTCCCAAGATCTAAAGAGAGAGTCAGCAAGCCGGAGAAGTGGGAGAGCCACGGTGTCATTCTAGTCCAAAGGTGGACAAACTCAAGACCCAGGAAGTGTGTATGTTTCAGTCAGTGTCTAAAAAGAGGAAAGGTTGGAAGAAGTCTCTCTTATTCAAGAGGAAAATACAGCCTTTTGCTCTATTTAGGCCTTCAACTGATTGGATTAGGCCCACTCATTTTGGGGAGGTCAACTTAGTCTAAAGATTAACCTATAAATTCAAATGATCATCTTATCCAAAACACCCTCCCAGAAACACCCAGAATAATGCTTGGCCAGGCACCCCACCAGTCAAGCTGACATATAAATGTAACCATTATAAACATCATACATCTATCTATGAAGTATGGTGTCACTAGACAGGAAAACAATGAGAGCAGAAAGAAGACAAGAAACGAGTGGCTTAGTTCTCTATAAAGACATAGAAGAGGGATGCCTTGTTCAATAAGCGTAGTACCTGGAACTGGCCACTTCAGATACATTCACTTAAAACAAAGATGCATCTTCTCTCTTAAACAGCAAGGAACATTTTGGTCAGGGAACTGTCTTGAAAACTACAGCTACATACATATAATAACATAAGGGCTATGCAGTAAGTGAGAAGTTGTGCTGAAACGTCTCATGTGAGGTTTACTTTAGAGCTTCAAGGTGTGGAGTGGAGGATGGACGGATGAGTTATCCAGAAGTGGAGCCAGGTTCACTGGACAGAAACTGGCCAAAGAAGGGGGAAGAAAAGAAAATCACCATCCTTTTTACACCATTAATCCTTGTCCGTTTCTGAGCCATTTCCCTTCCAAGCTTCTTCTCTGATAGGTGGATGGAAGTGTATTATTTCTGTTTATTTAACCAACACTTTCATACAGTGTACTATGTACCAGACACTATTCTCAGTGCGCTTTAGAGGCATATATTTAAACTGGGGAAACTTGAAACATTATTTATTTTTAATTTTACTTTTTTTTAATTGGAGGATAATCACTGTGCAATATTGTGATAGCTTCTGCCACGTATCAACATGAATCAGCCATAGGCATACATATGTCCCCTCCTTCTAAAACCTCCCACCCCTTCCCGCCCCCTAGGTTGTGACAGAGCACTGGCTTTGGGCTCCCTGTGTTATACAGCAAATTCCCACGGGCTGTGTATTTTACATATGGTAATATATACATTTCAGTGCTACTCTCTCAAATCATCTCACCTTCTTATTCCTTTCCACACTTCTGAATTTGCAATCAGGTTGTATATGCTCTTTTCCAAAAAGGTGACATAACATACTGGCAGAATTGTAAAATCTAATATGCCTGGCTTCTCACTCACCTGAATAATTTATGTATATACCATTAAAAGAGTTATGACAATCCTTACGACAAAAATTCATTGCTTTGGGATTGCTACAGAGGATAGATTAACGTTATCTGCTTAAATACGTATCTGTTTTTCTTATTAAATATGTTTTTAAGAAAAGTTGACAGCAGGGTAAATAAATACATATTTGTCCCAGTGCAGGGTCTTCCCAGGATAAAAGGGATAAAATACAAAACCTCATTTGCAATAAAAGTCCTACTTTGATTGGCTGGAGCTAACTGAAAGCTGATGGAGAGACAGAAGGCGTCCGATTAGGGTGAGTTTCTTGATGCTCTTATTTCCCTCGCATCCTTTTGCTTTTGTTTAAATCCTTTCCCCGCTTCCTCCTCCAGCCCAGCACAGGAAAATACACCCACAGAGGAAAGCCTCATACTCCAGTGATCTTAGCAAGTGCTGCTTTGATTTGAGCAGGGTTTTCTCTCCAGTATTCTCAGCCTCCCCCTCCATGGGAGCAGAACACAGCAAAGAGAAGGCTGAAAACAAGACTTCATGAAATGAAAGCAGAGAATGAGGCCGTGGCGCGCCACTTGCCTTTGGGAAACAAGCTCACCACGCCTGGTTGTGCTTCTAAACTCTCAACTTTCTCCCCCAGTCCTGGCCCCAACATCGCTCTCTGTCCAAACGAGATACCTGAGACTATGGACATTAAGCCTATGGTAGCCATGGGACCGTCAGCTGGACAAAAGTCATAACTTCGTTGTGCAGACAAGTATCCCCTGGGCTCCTGCTATGCTCCACGCCTCTGCTGGGGTTGAGCAGACAGTAGTAAAGAAGAGAGATGCTTCTGGCCTCAGCAAGTAGAGATAACGAATGGCAGTATCTGACGATTCTCCCAAGGCGGAAATGGACTTCTTCCCTGAAGGTAACCAAGGAGAGAGCACTGGACTTGGAGTCAGAATTACTGAGCTGGAATGCCAGCTTCCAGACTTGGGGAATTCAACTGAGTAATTCAACCTCATTTTTCTGAATACACAGCTAGTCTGTTATCTATCACACAAGATGGTTCTGAAGTTTCAATTAAAGTGCTTAATGATATTATGAGCTACTTCAAACACCATAGAAGTTGAATAAATGACTTAGGGTTTTTGTTTACATATTTATTCAATAACTATTTGTTGAACACTTGCTCTGTGCCAGACACATGGAAACATAACAGTGACCAAGACAGGACAAAGGACCGCTCACATTCTGGTGATGAAAGCAACACAAAGCAGCAGAGATGGAATTTAAAATAGGGAGCACCCAAGAACCTAACATGTCAGTGTGACATTGAAGTAGATGAGAGACGAACACTTGCAGAGTATCTGAGGGCAAGAGGCCCTGACACCTGGTGCTGTGTAAGAGAAGGGTAGATTCATAGGCAGTGATGCCGAAAGATAATGCAGACTGAGTGGGCAGCTTCCCCAGCACCTCGTGGGTCACAGTGGGAGCTTGGGCTTTAGTTACAATATGACTCAGAGCCCCTGGGAAGTGTGAACTTGGAGTGACCTGCTACGACAAACATCTATAAAAGATCTACTGTGATGAGCGCAGACTGAAGAGGCACAGGCTGGGAGCAGGGAGGCAGCTCCTGTCACCATAGTCCAGGGAGAGGTGGCGATGGCTTGGAGCAGGTGGCAGCAGTGGTGATATGGGAAAGGTGGGGATCTGGATACAGTTAGAAGGTAGAGGCAATGGGATGTGCTGAGGGGTTACATGTACGGTGTGAGCAGAAGAGAGGACTCAAAGCAGACTCTGAGGCTGCTGCCATGAACGAGAAGGGTAGGGATGATCCTCCAAGAAATGAGGGCAAACCAGGAGCTTACTTGGTTTTAGGTGCTGGTTAGATACCTAACTGAGGAACATCAACTAGGTGGTTAGGTGTGAGACTTGAGTCTGAAGATTAAGAGAGAGGGTTGGTTTAAGTCTGTCCATCATTAGAATATGTGGAGGGTATTTAAAGCCATCAGACTGGGTCAAATCCCCAAGGAAGTAATTGGACCTCAAGAATTTTTTTTCTAAGGCTCACTTTAATGGCACAAATTTGGAAGAAAAGGAGTGACCAGCGGCCTAAAATGAGAACCAAGGATGGATGAGGGGTATTCTGGCAGCCCAGGAGACAAAGGTTTCAAGGATAAGGGAGTGATCGTGTTAAATGCTGCTGTGAACTGAAGTAAGATGAGGACCCCTGGACATTACAGGATTAAAGCCACTGGTGGCCGTCACAGGAAAAATATCAGAAGAACAGTGGAGGCAAATCATGATTGGAACAGGTTTCAAGAAAACACGTAAAGTGAGAAATTGCAAACAATAATTACAGCTAGAAATTGTGCTGTGAAAGGCAGAAGAAAAATAAGTATACGGTATACAGATGTTAGCAATTTTTAGGTAGGAGAGTTTACAACAAACATGTATCAGTTCAGTTCAGTCGCTCAGTCATGTCCAACTCCTTGTGACCCCATGGGCTGCAGTACGCCAGGCCTCCCTGTCCATCACCAACTCCTGGAGTTTACTCAAACTTATTTCCATTGAATCAGTGATGCCAATTCATCCTCTGTCATCCCCTTCTTCTCCCGCCTTCAATCTTTTCCAGCATCGGGGTCTTTTCAAATAAATCAGCTCTTCGCATCAGGTGGTGAAAGTATTGGAGTTTCAGCTTCAACATCAGTCCTTCCAATGAACACCCAGGACTGATCTCCTTTAGGATGGACTGGTTGGATCTCCTTGCAGTCCAAGGGACTCTTGAGTTCTCCAACACCACAGTTCAAAAGCATCAATTCTTTGACACTCAGTTTTCTTTATAGTTCAACTCTCACATCCATACATGACTACTGGAAAAACCACAGCCTTGACTAGATGGACCTTTGTTGGCAAAGTAATGTTTCTGCTTTCTAATATGCTGCCTAGGCTTTATTGGAGAAAATTGGATACAGAAAACTACTATAGAGACGTCTGAGCAGGTAGGAGGTTATGGGCGCAACCTATGTGAAGAGGTGGGCATTTGATAGAAGCACATACAGCTCACTTATAACCTTCCTTGTCCCAGTTTTCTGGGTGTCACCATTGTGCCGGATGTTCTATATGGAACCTGTGTTCACTGCTGTATGACTATTCACTGACATCATCAGTTAAAAAATTATGCCTGGTCACACAAATCTAGTCCCCGCTAGACGGTACAGCAGGAACTGTACCGTCAAGTCTCAGAGCAGCCTCTCGGTGATGGTCCAAAACATCCCATGACGCAAGTATTACAAATGCTGAAGAATTTCATAAAGCCATTGCCAGGGGCACAGTATAGCTGCCTGAATACTACTCAAAGCCATTTTACTGAGAATATGGCAGATTTAGGTCAAGAGGAGAAAGTCACCCGGAAAGACTTCTCAGAAGGGAGTGGCTGGGATTTCCCTGGTGGCCCAGTGGTTAAGACTCTGCTCCCAATGCAGGGGGCCAGGGTTCGATCCTCAATCCCTCATCAGGGAACTAGATCCCACAGGTAAGTTCCCACAGAGAACTAGATCCCACAACTAAGAGTTTGCACGCTGCAACTAAAGATCCATGTGCCACAGCTAAGACCCGGCACAGACAAACAAATAAATATATTTTTAAAAAAGAGACAGATTGACTGAAGTGTCAAAGGACCAAAGAGAAGCTCATAGAGAAATGAGGGAAGCTCCTGAATGGTTTCATAGACATTTCTCATCATACAACAGAAGGCAATAATAAAATAAAAAATTACACATTACACTATGTAACAATTTTCCCTGTATAAAGTCATATCTAATCCAGTCTAAGAATTATATCCCACCTACTTGGTCTTTCCCCCCCTCAAGACCTTCTTCCTGTACTCAAAAAGTGCAACACCATTTTTGCGGAGAAAACTATTACTACCCTATTATAATAGATATCATAAATATAATTTTCAATAACAGATTAAAAGTCAAAAGAATAATATGTTCTAACTCAACACAACTCAGTCGCTTTCCTTAGTTTTTAGAGTATCTACAAACTTCCCATACTCAGCAATTTTAATTCATCTTACCAAAAATGTTCTTCTTTCACTACTCAACAACACACGCATTCTAAAGACTTTCCCTCCACACTTAATCAAGGCCACTACCTCCTTGGCATTCTTTGTTAAAAATACCATCAACTACAAGACACACATACAGAGAAGATGATAAGCAGCCCAGAATAAGCGCTCTGAGAGGATCTCAATATTAGATGAATATATATTTCACACGTAGTATTTCTGATTATTTATAAATACAAACTAAAAGCTCCCAGATTAATTATTACATAATATAAAAGCTGTCTTTAATTAGTAAAATATACTTTCACATGTTACACTGAGATGCACCTTTTCCAGAAGTTATGTATGGACGTGAGAGTTGGACTATAAAGAAAGCTGAGCGCTGAAGAATTGATGCTTTTGAACTATGGTGCTGGAGAAGACTCTTGAGAGTCCCTTGGACAGCAAGGAGATCCAACAAGTCCATCCTAAAGGAGATCAGTCCTGGGTGTTCATTGGAAGGACTGATGTTGAAGCTGAAACTCCAATACTTTGGCCACCTGATGTGAAGAACTGACTCATTGGAAAAGATGCTGGGAAAGATTGACGGCAGAGACGAAAGGGATGACAGAGGATGAGATGGTTGGATGGCATCACCGACTCAATGGACATGGGTTTGGGTGAACTCCAGGAGTTGGTGATGGACAGGGAGGCCTGGCGTGCTTCAGTCCATGGGATCGCAAAGAGTCGGACATGGCTGAGCAACGGAACTGAAGTGAACTGAATCTTCCTATATTTCAGAAGTATTCCTTCAAGGCATCTGTCATAGACTGAATTATGCCCTCTTCCCACAAAAATTTGTATGCTGAATCTCGAATCCCCATATGACAGTATTTCGAGATAGGGCCTTTAGGCAGGTATTCAGGTTAAATGAGGTCTTAAGCGCAGAGCCCCAACCCAAGAGGACAGGTGTTCTTATAAGAAAAGGAAGAGACACCAGAGAGCTGGCGCCCTCTGCACACGCACACAGAACAGGCCGTGTGAGGACACAGTGAGAAGAGGGGAGTCTGCAACCCAGGAAGAGATCACATCGGAAGATGAATGTGCTGACACCTTGATCTTGGACTTCTAACTTCAAGAACTATGAGAAAATAAATTTCTGTTGTTTAAACCACCCAGTCTGTGCTAATATGTTATGGCAGCCTGAGATGACTCATACATTGTCACTTACTCATTCTCACTTCATGGACTGCAAGAAGGTGATGAGCTTCACATCAGGGGTATCACAGCGCTAACACGACTGGGCAAAATACATCGTTTGGGATCATTTGTGTTTCTGAAAAAGTGTGTGTGTGTGTGTGTGTGTGTCTGTGTGGTAAATTGGATTTTTAAGCCCAATTCATTATCTGCTTTAGTTTATAGTGATATAGTTTGTTACAGTAGTAAATTCTTTTGGAGAATGGTCTTATTCTCAAAAAATATATGCAGTTTGCCACTTATTTTCAAACAATTAAACAAAAAAAAGGAATAGCTACACAGGCATAGGAGTGTGTAATTGGCAGTTCTAATATGATAGGGGGTCTTCTGTGGTGGCTCAGATGATGAACAATCTGCCTGCAATGCCTCGTAAGGGATATGAAGATATACTTTTCATTCAACCTTTCTCTAGATTTGAGGAGTTTCCAAACAATAAGTTGGGGGCGGGAGAAGCTAACATTGCAAGAAAGAACTCAAAGTCATTCCAGTTTTTAAAGACTCCAGGTACCTCTGTTTCAATGGCTAGCTTGCCATCTCTCTACTTCTGGGAGGTTTTCAACAAGTGACTTCATTCCTGTTTGCCTCTGTTTCCATGTCTGCAAAATAATAAACCTTCAGAGGGTGGGTTGAGGACAAACAGTAACACAGGTGAAATGGTAGGTGCTCAAAACATATGGAGGTATGATATGCAAACTAGTATATCAGGCTGGATATGACAATAAGGTCCTGCTGAATAGCACAAGGAACCATATTCAAAATCCTCTGATAAATTACATGGAAAGGAATAGGAAAAAGAATATGTATATGGATAGCTGAGTCGGTTTTCTGTACAGCAGAAACTAACGCAACATTGTTCAATGTTCAATTTCAATAAAATTTTTACTGCTAATAACAGGAAGTATGATAGCAACCTTGCCTGGAGAATCCCACGGACAGAGGAGCCTGGCGGGCTACAGTGCATGGGGTCGCATAGAGTCGGACACGACCGAGCGACTCACACACCCACACGCGTGTGCGACGGCAACATTACTGCTGTAATTATGATGGGCTACTTAAATAACTGTTAAACTGGGAAGATCTAGGAAGAAATGCAAAGAACTGAATTCAAATCATTTTTTTTTAATTATACTTCTCAGAATAAAGAAAAAGTAAATGCTTTCTATTACCAAAACATCCCCCAATAACGCTCCCCTCACTCAACTGATATTTATTAAAGATTTGAAATAGCAAGCAACCTCTGTTTTAATTTTTTCCCACCTGGTGTGTGGTGGTGGTTTTGCCGCTCAGTCATGTCTGACTCTTGCGAGTCCATGGACTGTAGCCCGCCAGGCTCCTGTGTCCATGGGATTTCCCAAGCAAGAATACCGGAATGGGTTGCCATTTCCTTCTCCAGGGGATCTTCCCAATCCAGGGATAAAACCCAGGCCTCCAGCATTGCAGGCAGATGCTTTATCAGCTGAGCCACCAGGGAAGCCCTCACCTGGTGCATTAATTCCTTTATTTCATAAGAAATATTCCTTCAGTACTTCCTTAAACCCTTAACTCTCCCATTAGAAGCCAGCTGCTGCCAAATTTAGGGCATCTTCAACCACGAGAGTCACGACTCCTATCCCCACTGCACTGGACTATATACTGGGTGCTCCAGTTTCTGTGTCTCCGGTTCCTGGTTTCATCACTGCCTAGTACCTTCAAAGGTTTTAAATTCAGCAGGCCCACTGGAGGACGGGAAATCAAATAAAGTGGCTCCCCATGCTCAGATGATCAGATTGAGCCGTTTTCTTCTGAAAGAGGAACATGATTGCAGAGACATGGAAAAGACTGCAAAACGCCTCTCCCATAGCGGTAGCTGATGAAGTAGAGAACTGACATTAGGCTTTACTGGCACCTTCCCTCCCAGCCCCAGACACACTCCTCCCCATTCCTAACACTCCCACAAATCAGCAGTAAGTGCAAGAAAGAAAAAAAAGAAGTATAACTGCTGACTTCAATTTCAAAGAACCTGTTACACAACTAGTGTGTGTGTGTGTGTGTGTGTGTGTGTGTATATGCTAATGTCAGAATAAAGCCAAACAGAGAGTTAAAAGATAAAAATAAACAAAAGGACTTGTTTTAGTCCCTGCAAGTCCCTTCAATATCTGTATCTGTGATTTCAACATTTCTTGCACAGTTGGATAGATTTCTTAATCATTCTTCTACTAAATTTATATGCAGAACCATCTCAGTAGACAAAAATGAATAAATTTATATGCATGTACAAACTGGCGATTAGCTTCCACTTGTACATTTCAAACATAAAAAATATATGATTTTTTCACATTTTCTCGTAGAAAATTGTGTTCCATTTTACTTCTAGCTAAAATAGACTAGAACAGAAATACTGCATAATGATTTTTTTAAAAAAACCTAAACAATTTTTAGCTGTTAAACTCTCTTATAAGCATTATTTTTGTTGTCACATTATACATGTCACTAAGTATCTAAGCCCAGAATTAAAATAGCATTCTGAACCTGACATGTCACCATGAACCTTTTCTGAACAGCACCTTAGCAGAACCAGTTTTAATTTTTTAAATTCCAGTTGAAGATGGTAAATTAACCACTTAGGTCAGTGTTTTCTCCTTCCAGAGATGCAACCCACACTATAGTTGAGGTAGACAAGAGAGTCAAACTCACGAGAACAAAAAATAAAAGTTAACACATCAAACAAGTGAGAAACATTTCATTGTGTTTTGGGAGATGGAAAGCAGGTAGATTAGAAGTGACTGATCAGGACACGAGAAGTAAGAGGATGCAACCACCTCACTTGCAAGGATCTCAATAGGTCCTTCAAGGCATGGCACTCAGAGGAGGAGGCCTGACTGATCACCCATACACTCAGAACCAAAGTCCACTGATCGCCAAGTCCTATACACACTCAGAGATTCCACTCTCCTATAAGGAGGTACAACATTGACAGAAAGTCTCCAACAAGAAAATGAGCAAAATAAACAAATAGAAAAAATAAAACTAGAGGACAAAGATTTAACACAAGGAACAGACAAAGACTTAGCACAAGGAACAAAGACTTAACTCCAAACAAAGACCTAAGAGTACAACAGCAGTAGTATGACTTCAAAAGAAAAGAGAGAGGAGGAAGGGGGGATTTGCATCCCCTTCTCTCAACAACTATTACAATAACAAGATGAAGTCAACAACGACACAGAAAACCAAAACATATAAATGGTATTTTTTCAATACCATTTATATGTTGGAAAAAAAAGACAACTACATAATACTTAAAAAAAAAAGAAAATCAAAACAGCACTATCAACCAATTTGACAAGATTTAAAGAACACTCTACTCAACGACAGGAAACATATTATTTTGGACACATATGGTAAGTTAATCAGAAAAGACCATACTCTGTGCCATATAATATGTCTCAATTAATTTAGAACTATTCAGTTCAGTTCAGTCACTCTGTTGTGTCCAACTCTTTGCAAACCCATGGACTTCAGCACGCCAGGCCTCCTTGTCCATCACCAACTCCCGGATTACTCAAACTCATATCCATTGAGTCAGTAATGCCATCCAACCATCTCATCCTCTGTCATCCCCTTCTTCTCCTGCCCTCAACCTTTCCCAGCATCAGGGTCTTTTCAAATGAGTCAGTTCATCGCATCAGGTGGCCAAAGATTTGGAGTTTCAGCTTTAGTATCAATTCTTCCAATGAATATTCAGGACTTATTTCCTTTAGGATGGACTGGTTGAATCTCCTTGCAGTCCAAGGGACTCTCAACAGTCTTCTCCAACACCACAGTTCAAAAGCATCAATTCTTCGATGCTCAGTTTTCTTTATAATCCAACTCTCACATCCATACATGACTACTGGAAAAACCATAGCCTTGACTAAACAGAACTTTGTTGGCAAAGTAATGGCTCTGCTTTTTAATATGCTGGTTGGTCATAACTTTTCTTCCAAGGAATAAGTATCTTTTAATTTCATGGCTGCAGTCACCATCTGCAGTGATTTTGGAGCCCAAGAAAATAAAGTCAGCCACCGTTTCCACTGTTTCCCCATCTATTGGCCATGAAGGGGCTGGATGCCATGATCTTAGTTTTCTGAATGTTGAGCTTTAAGCCAACTTTTTCACTCTCCTCTTTCACTTTCATCAAGAGGCTCTTTAGCTCTTCTTTGCTTTCTACCATAAGGGTGGTGTCATCTGCATATCTGAGGTTATTGATATTTCTCCCGGCAATCTTGATTCCAGCTTGTACTTCTTCCAGCCCAGCGTTTCTCATGATGTACTCTGCATAGAAGTTAAATAAGCAGGGTGACAATATACAGCCTTGACGTACTCCTTTCCCAATTTGGAACCAGTCTGTCATTCCAGTTCTAACTGTTGCTTCCTGACCTGAATATAGGTTTCTCAAGAGGCAGGTCAGGTGGTCTGGTATTCCCATGTCTTGAAGAATTTTCCACAGTTTATTGTGATCCACACAGTCAAAGGCTTCAGTATAGTCAAAAAGCAGAAATAGATGCTTTTCTGGAACTCTCTTGCTTTTTCAATGATCCAGCGGATGTCGGCAATTTGATCTCTGGTTCCTCTGCCTTTTCTAAAACCAGCTTGAACATCTGGAAGTTCACAGTTCACATACTGTTGAAGCCTGGCTTGGAGAATTTTGAGCATTATTTTACTAGCATGTGAGATGAGTGCAATTATGCGGTAGTTTGGGCATTCTTTGGCATTGCCTTTCTTTGGGATTGGAATGAAAACTGACCTTTTCCAGTCCTGTGGCCACTGCTGAGTTTTCCAAATTTGCTGACATATTGAGTGCAGCACTTTCACAGCATTTAAAATCAAATAAATCAATAGGAGCTAAAACCAAAACTTTTATAAGATAACAGAGGAGTAAACCTTCATAAGCTTGGATTTAGCAGTGGATTCTTAGATACATATTTGACACCAAAATACCAAGCCAGAAATCACAAAAAGATAAAATGAACTTCATGATAATTAAAAACATATTAATTCATCAAAAGACATTTAGGAATTAAATTATAAGACACACACTGGGAAATATAATTTTGAAAACATAACTAATAAATGTCTTTAATCTAGAATATAAAAAGAACTCTTCCAACTCAATAAGAAAATAAACACCTTCTCTCACCAAAAAGCAGGCATAGCATTAAAGAGATATTTCATCAAAGACAGTTTATGAATAGACAATTTAGCATATGAAAGTACTCACAACACCAACAGAGAAGCTTTCACAAACTAAAACTACAGTAAGATACTGCTAAGTATCTACTAAAATGGCTAAAATCATCAAAGTGACAAAACAAACTCTGGTAAGAATGAGGACCAACTAGAAATCTCCTACATTACTGGTGGGAATGCAAAATGGTATAGTCGCTATGCGAAGCAAGTTCATACTTGATCACAAAGGTAAGCATGCAATTACCATACAACTCAGCAATCGAATCGGAGAAGGCAATGGCACCCACTCCAGTACTCTTGCCTGGAAAATCCCATGGACAGAGGAGCCTGGTAGGCTGCAGTCCATGGGGTCGCAAAGAGTCGTACATGACTGCACGACTTCACTTCCACTTTTCACTTTCATGCATTGGAGAAGGAAATGGCAACCCACTCCATGTTCTTGCTTGGAGAATCCCAGGGACGGCGGAGCCTGGTGGGCTGCCGTCTATGGGGTTGCACAGAGTCGGACAGGACTAAAGCGACTTAGCAGCAGCAATCTAATTCCTCAGTAGAGGAATGAAATAATATTTTTATACAAAGACTTATATATGAATGGCAATAGCAGCTTTCTTTCATAATAGTCAACAAGTCTAAACATCCCAAATGTCCATTACCTGGTGAATAGATAAGCAAACTGTGGTATATCCATAGAACTCAATACTATTACTGAACAATAAAAATGAATGAATCACTGACACTCAACAACATGGATGAATCCTAGGTGTGTTATGTGAGTGAAAGAAGCCAACTCAGAAGTCTATATACTGTATGATTCTATCTATGCTGCTAAGTCACGTCAGTCGTGTCCGACTCTGTGCGACCCCATAGACAGCAGCCCACCAGGCTCCCCCGTCCCTGGGATTCTCCAGGCAAGAACACTGGAGTGGGTTGCCATTTCCTTCTCCAATGCACGAAAGTGAAAACTGAAAGTGAAGTTGCTCAGTCGTGTCTGACTCTTAGCGATCCCATGGACTGCAGCCCACCAGGCTCCTCCGTCCATGGGATTTTCCAGGCGAGAGTACTGGAGTGGGTCGCCAGTGCCTTTTCCAATGCTTCTATCTAAATATCAACCTAAAAATAGGAAAATTACAGAGACAGAAATCAGAGCTGGATGTCAAGGAGAGGGTAGAGTGCATAAGTGTCTGAGGATACTTTTGGGGGTGGTGGAAATTTTCGGTATCTGTGACTATGATGATTAAACTTACTATATATATATAATATATATACACACACATATATATGTCTATCCAACTGTACACTGGAAAGGGTAACTGTGTATATGTAAATTATGTCTTAATAAATCTAACTTCTAAAAAAAAAAAATTCTACTCCTAGGAATTTGCCCATTTGTCTAGGAACAGGCATCTGCAATATAGCTTGCATGGTCCTAAAGAAGTGGAAGCAACCTAGATGTCACCCATAGGGGACTGGTTGAATAAACTCTGCTAAGTCCCCACAATGTCACAGGGCTAGCTGCAGGACCTGTGATCATATATATTCACTTTTCATCCACACAAGGAAATAAAGCAAGTTGCAAAACTATGGAGAACATTATCCCCTTTGTGTTTAAAAAAGAAAGCAGACACGACTTTGAACATACATGGAAAACTGGAAAACTACAGGAAGAAACACAAGATGATTAAGTATGGTTATCTCTTGGTAGGGAAACTTCTGTGCATCCTCTGTGCCGTTTCAAATTTTACCATTACCTGTATTAGCTTTTATAAGCATTTAACCTTGACCAACGATCTTGGTTTTCTACTCTGTAAACTGGTAATAATACTTGTCTTGTTAACTTTAGATGGTATTTCGAATACAGAAAGAGAAAATGCAGGTACATTGAAAAAGATTTATCATCTTTACATAGTAATGCATAGAAAGCGAAAATTGCTCAGTCGTGTCCGACTCTTTGAGACCCCATGCACTGTAAAGTCCATGGAATTCTCCAGGCCAGAATGCTGAAGTGGGTAGCCTTTTCCTACTCTGAGGGATCTTCCCAACCCAGGGATCAAACCCAGGTCTCCTGCATTGCCAGCGGATTCTTTATCAGCTGAGCCACCAGGGAAACCCAAGAATACTGGTGTGGGTAGCCTATCCCTTCTCCAGCGGATCTTCCTGACCCAGGAATTGAACCAAGGTCTCCAGCACTGCAGGAGGATTCTTTACTAGCTGAGCCACTAGGGAAGCCTGTAATGCATAGAAGTTAGGTATTATTGCTAATGATGATTTTTTTAGCTACAGGAAATCATTTTATAACCCAGGATTTACAATGGCTAGGTATGAGGAAAATTTTTAGGGAAAAGGATGAATGAGAAAGGCTAAGAACCCTGCTACAAATTATGAGTGGAAAAAGGCTTTGGTCTTGTTTGCCTTTAAGGTCAGAATACAAAAATAAAAAGGGGTAAAAAATATATACAAATGCTCATGTAAACTTTAAAAAATTGCTAAATAAAAACTCAGGCCTATAGAACATTTTCAAGGTCCTTAAAAACGAAGATAAAAACCCTGTGTGAGGTTGCACAGGAGCCTTATAATTAAAGGAGAGTCAGTGGAGGCCAAGGTGATCGAAAGAGAAATATGTTCCCTCCATGCTGAGTGCATTTTAAACAGGTGTTTGCAGGTATCAATAAAGCTAACGTTAAAGAGAAACAGAAAAACAACGAGACCTCAGAGTATTCTGCGGAGCCTGAAACTGCAACAAACTCACCCCCTACACTTCCTATTAAAAGCTCATTAACTCCCAGCTGTTCATCCATTAGGCGGAGAGGAAGGGAAAATGCATGCCCTCACTGCCAATATTTATACCAGAGATTTTCATCTCATAAAAGGGAGAGAGGGGAAAGATACGGAGAAGATAACAATCATAATTATATCACCAGGCTGTGGAGAAAGCTGTGCTAAGTATAATGAACCTCTCGGGCAATAAAGTCAGATGAATGTCCTCAACCTGCCGAGTCAGGAGGACCAAAGGGCAGAGTGGACGCCCAGTAACATCGGGGGACTCCTCCTTGCGCCGCTTACACATCAGAGCCCCATCAACCACCCCACTGGGTCACGTCTAATCTATGCCACAAGCAGCCACACCCGCAAGGAAATATGTATTTCACCAAGTTAGTCGCTGTGGTACACAGTCCCTGGGCTACCCAGGTGGTTCAGTGGGTAAAGAATCAACCTGCCAAAGGAGGAGATGAGTTTGATCCCTAGGTCAGGAAGACCCCCTGGAGGAGGAAATGGCAACCACTCCAGCCTTCTCGCCTGGAGAATCCCATGGGCAGAGTAGCCTGGAGGGCTACAGTGCATGGGGTCGCAAAGAGTTGGACACAACTGAAGGGACTGAGCACACACATACAACATTAAACAAAAGAGGACATAGGCTGCAAATCAAGCCTCAAAACTAGCTGAGCACAAACCACTGTTTTCCTTAAAGAGGGATGGAAAGGAGCTGCTTGTTGACTGATCAAGCTTCCAGACCAGCACTTATATAAAGCAATATGCAGCCCCATTCTAACCCATGGGTGTTATGTTGGCTCAAAGCTCCAAAAATTCTCTCATTTTTCAGTTGTCAATATTTAAAAGTTAAGAGAAGTCCCTCAACAGTCTACTCTAGCTTGTTTGGCAAAACTGGAAGATTGCAATGCTAGACCCACACTTGCCTATTTCAAGAGGAGATAAGACTAGTCTTAGGTATTTGAGCTTTCTTACCCTTTTTATGGCCCAGAAGAGTGACTTATTATAAATAAAAGACACTACTCCAGCTGTCTCTCCAGAGGAGAAATGGTTTTTAACATCCTCCAACACAGTGCTTGGCACGTAATGAACCATTACTGGCATGAATGTTATTTTTACTAAGGTGATTGACACCAACAGTCTATTTTGTGTACAATGCATAACAAGCTGGGGCAGACCGGAGGTGTAGTTCCACGTGACTGCATAATAGTTTAGTGATAAATGTATTTAAATTAGGTATATGAGCTTTGTTCTAACTTTATCTTGTTGCAAGAATAAACTGAGATGAATAAAGCTTGCACTAAAAACAAAAATAACAGTTTTCCATACATCAGTCTCATGTGATACAGCAGATGGCTGGTCTTCTTACCTCTTCTGTGCAGCACCATCTCTATGACCACATCTTCCCCCACTGGCCCTACTCCTGCTGCCTCATCGCCCTTGCTGGTCACTGTCTGTCTCAGGCCATCTCCACTTGCTGTTCCCTCACCTGGAACATTCTTCCCCCAGGTATCATCACGGCTGGCTCCCTCATGTGAGTCTTTGTGCTCAGATTTCCTTCTCAGAGAGGTCGTCTTTTTGACCACCCTTTTTAAAAGTCCATCTCTGGGGACTTCCCTGGTGGTCCGGTGGCTAAGACGCCACACTCCCAATGCAGGGGGGTCAGGTTCAACCCCTGGTCAGGAAACTAGGTCCTGCATTCCACAACTAAAAGTTTGCATGCCACAACTAAAAGATCCTGTGAACTGCAACTAAGACCCAGTGCAGAAAAAAAAAGAAAAGAAAATTAAAAGCAAATAAATAAAATTCCATCTCTGACCCTGGTTTTATTTTTTCCCTAGAACTCATGACATATGACACACTACGTTTGTTCTTCCGTATTTGTTGTCAATCTCCCTTCACACATGATGTAATAAGCCTCAAGAAAGCAAAGGTATTTCTCTGTTTTGTTCACCTCCCTGTCATCATTTTTCTGATGAATATCAGTACTGGGTACAGAAGAGGAATGGGGGGAAAAAAATCTCATTGGACAAATTAACTGCTTCTCATCAGAAAACGAAAGAAAATCACACATTCAACAAATACCCACATACATCAGTGAAACAATGTTGGTCGCATACTTCTAAAAGAAGAGTAGCATTTATTAGGGAGGATTTTTCCCTAAAACAAACACTAAATAATACTCTTCAGGCTGAAGGGAAATCATTTTAGGGGGAAACTTGGACTTTCATCAATGATGGCAAAGCAACAGGTAAATGGTAAACATATAGGTAAACAGGGTTTATCTTTCTCCTCTTCAATTCTTAAAAATATGGAGGACTATTGAAAGCAAAAATTATAACATAATCTGGTAGGGTTTTCAATGTATCATGTATACATAAAGTAAAGAAGATAAATGGATCTATATGCACGTAAGGCTTTTACATTTTGCTCAGGGTGTCAAAAGGTTAACTCTGAAGTGACTGGGCAAGATTAGTATGTACCTTCTAAGCCCGAGAGCAAGCTCTAACAAAAAAAAAAAGAAAGAAAGAGCTATAGCCAAAAGGCCAATAGACAAAGTAATACAAAACATTAAAAATTATTCAAATGACCCAAAAGAAGGCAAGAAGGGGAACATGAAACAAAAAACAGAAGTTACAAACAGAAAACAAAGTACAAAATGGTAGGCCCATTTCCATTTATTTCAAGTGTATTTTTTAACTTCTCTTTTTATTTCTTCTTTGATTCATTGGTTGCTTGGTAGCATGTGGTTTAGTCTCCACACACTTCTGAATTTTCTAGTTTTCTTTTGAAATTGATTTCCGGTCTTGTATCACTGTGGTTGCCAAAGATGCTTGATATGATTTCAATCTGAAATGTATTATGACTTGTTTGGTGGCCTAACGTATGAGCTATCCTGGACAATGTTCCATCTGTGCCATTGTTTCTGGATGGAATATTTTGTATATATCTGTTAAGTCTACCTAGTGTAACAAAGATATGCTAATATTTTGTTCACAACTAGAGATTAGGATTTTGATATTCCCACACTGAAACACTGCAGACTGAACACACCTCATATTTCGGCTGAACATGTCCCACAAGCCACCAGCTGATAATATCTCCTTATAATCACATCCCTGCACCTCAAGGCAGAGATTCACAAGGTCAGCAGAAAAGTCACTCACCTACACAATTTCACCATCTACCAATGGATTTTATGAGATGTCTAGAGTTTCCCAAGTATTAAATACTCTTAGGTGTTCTTAGAGAAGGCAATGGCACCCCACTCCAGGACTCTTGCCTGGAAAATCCCATGGAGAGAGGAGCCTGGTAGGCTGCAGTCCATGGGGTCGCTAAGGGTCGGACATGACTGAGCGACTTCACTTTCACTTTTCACTTTCATGCATTGGAGAAGGAAATGACAACCCACTCCAGTGTTCTTGCCTGGAGAATCCCAGGAATAGGGGAGCCTGGTGGGCTGCCACCTATGGGGTCGCACAGAGTCGGACATGACTGAAGTGACTTAGCAGATGTTCTTAGAAAAATACCTTCATCATCCATCCCTGCCTGCCTTTTTTTTAATCTTTATTGGGTTTGTTACGATACTGCTTCTATTTTGTGTGTGCATGTGTGTTTTGGCTCGTTGGCTGCGAGGCACACGGCTCCTGGCTCCATGACCAGGGATAGAACCCACAGCCCCTACACTGGAAGGTGAAGCCCTGAACACTAGACCACCAGAGCGGTCCCAGCAAGCTCCTTCTACTTTTTCAGAAAATGAAACGTTGGGCTGATACATTATTAAACAGTACTTATTAAAGACAGAGCTTAATGCACAAAAAATAACCCTTAACTCATCATCATTAGTGGAGGGAAAATACAAATATAATCTTATTCCTATGTTTGGTTGGGAACATTAGCTACAACTACACATGTGGACTGATCCATTCACAATAATTGTATTCCTCTACAAGTCAAGGAAATTTTTTGGAAGAGACAGAAATAAAATTTCAAATTCGGGGACACACATCTTCAATTCATGGTCTGGGATATGGCCTAGGTATCAGGATTTTTAAGTTTCCCTGACGATTTTAGCGTGCAGCAAAGTTTGTAAACCTCTACAACAGACAGTAGAATGAAGGGCATTTCTAACACTGAGATAACATTCTCTATTTAAAATTCAAAATATGATAGCACTCATACCCCAAAGATAATCCCTTCAAAGCTTTCAAAGTTTCAGGGGGAAAAAAAAAGATTGATTTATGCCATCTCTTGCTCTGATTTTTGGTTAATGAAAATCTTCTAGTTTCTTCAAATTCTCTAAAGTTGCCCACGTCATTTTATCATCATTGTTCTTCTTGCAGCAGTAATTTTCATCTAAAATGTTTCCAAATTAACTAGATTAAAAGAAATGCCACTTATTATGAACAAAATGTGTTCTGAAGACAGATACAACTGTGCTTCCATTTCTAATGAAACTCAGACCTTTCATCTTAAATTCAAGCAGAATTTCAAACACTAAAATGAAATGAGTTTGATACTTTTATATTTCTGTCAAATTGATGGCCATCTACACACCAGTAAAAAGCCTCCTCGTTCTCTTCATCATCCTTGTACAGCTGTGCTACTGCTTCTGTGAGATCAACGGGTTATATTGTCTCTTAATAGTGGGATTATGTTTTTCCTGTGTTTCTGCTTTCATTATTTTTAACTTCGCAAAGCATCTCAACTTTGGCAAGCAAACACAGGCAGTTAATCGCTCTGTGGGGTCAGGGAAGTAGAAGCTGACTTATCCAAATCTCCCTCTGGGACATAGATTTTCAAATGAGGTCCTTTGAAAAATTCAGAAAAAAGAAGATGGTCCATGAACACAACCCCAGAATTTACTAAACAGAAAAAGAAACTGGACTTTTGGTGGCACTAGTGGTAAAGAACCCAGCTGCCAATGTAGGAAACTTAAGAGATGTGAGTTCGATCCCCAAATCGGGAAGATGCCCTGGAGGAGGAAACGGCAACCCACTCCAGTATTCTTGTCTGGAGAATCCCCATGGTCAGAGGAGCCTGGCAGGCTATGGTTCATAGGGTTGCAAAGAGTTGAACGCAACTGAAGTGACTTAGCAGACACAAGCAGATTTCATCATTAAGAGAATATAGGCTCAATAAGTACTTTAAGATGATCACTGCTCTACTGAAGAACACCCTCTGTTTTAATTGCTCACTTGTAATTCGTTGCAGGGTTTGGTTTTGCAGCAAACTGTTTCAGATAAGCAATCCTATTTGGTGATTCAGAGCTAGACAGCCCAGCTTGGAAATCCAACTGCCACTTAGATAATGATTAGTCATAAAGCTAAATGGCAAAAATGGCATTTTAATTTTGAGCTTACATTAGAGCAAGAGAACATTAAAAACACTGAGCATGAACCAATCTCCTCCTGTAACAGTTAGCTGAACTTCAGAGAGTAACAATTACGATCTTTTGCGCAAAAGCAATGAACAAAACTCGGAGCCAGTTTTTGTTCTTTTGTTTTAAGGGGAGCTGCCATTTTTATTGCTGTGCTCGAGTTATGGATTTTAGAAAGCTGCATCTCGGATGCACGTTTAATTCACTCTGTAATAATGGATCAAATGTAGACACATAACGAGGGATTCCAAATCAGATAAAGTGAAATTCAGAAAAGGCCATCTTTACCTGCCAATCTATTTAATCACCCAAGATGCGGTCTCTCTGTGTTTAATGGAAAAGTAATAATAAGTCAAGACACTGGAATAGCAAAGCTGCTCCACTTCCAACCTGTCCCCAGTGACTCATTCAAAAGCAGGCAGGTTGTCACAACCAATGAAACATAAACACCTCTTATTCCCTGAGGATCTGCTAGGATCCTGACCGGTGCAACCCCTTATTTATTATTTTTTCACAATCCTCTCTTTGGAATAAAAGGTGTTCTTAAAAATTCAAGATCTTAACGAATCCTGGTAGGAATATGCCAATTTATTTTGCCATTGATGAAAATATAGACTTCACGCTACAAGGAGTGGCTATCTGTGAATACAAGCTAAGGAGATGGCACCAGTTAATTTGTGCCATTTTTTTCTCCTCCACTTACCCTTTTCTGGAGAACCTATTACTAACACAGGGAGGTCTGTTTTCTACCCTGGCTGTGTTCCTTCTTTTCCTTGTACTTTGAAAAGCTATAATGTCTATAAGGATCTTCCTATTTGACTTGTGTTAAATACATGCTGGACTATCATCAAGTAACACACGGTAACTTTAAAGACCTCACTCTCAACAAACTAAAAACAACAGGCACAGCACTGGCCTGCAGATGACCTTTTCCTCTTCCCCTAGTTGGTCACTGGTCTGCTTTTCCATCTCCTTACATTTCCTTATCACTTCTTCCTATTTTCCATGGTGCCCTCCTTTCTTCACATTTCTTTCAAAATTCCACACCATATACTGATTTTGGTGAACAGCTTAGGCTTCCCTGCAGTTATAAGAGTAACTGAAGGCCAGAAAGATGACTTTGCTAACCATGAGAAATCAATATGGAGTGTATATATATCACCCCTTTATTGATTGTGGCCCAACGATTCTGATTCTTTTTACTACTATTTTTAAGGATCACCCACTTAACTCCACCTAGGCAAAGACTAACAGGAATTGACCCCATCAAAAACAAAGAGAAAAAAATATATAGCTACTTGAGCAATGATTTTTACCTCAGTAGAACCAAGTATTGATACAGATGAAAAAACATATGCTACCAAGAGTTATTATAAAGTTTAAACTAAGTGTGTGCTTTTGACTCACATTTATGCTTCAATAGGGATATCACAATGGCAACCCACTCCAGTACTCTTGCCTGGAAAATCCCATTGACGGAGGGGCCTGGTGGGCTGCAGTCCATGGGGTTGCTAGGAGTTGGGCACAACTGAGTGACTTCACTTTGAATTTTCACTTTCATGCATTGGAGAAGGAAATGGCAACCCACTCCAGTGTTCTTGCCTGTAGAGTCCCAAGGACAGGGGAGCCTGGTGGGCTGCCGTCTATGGGGTCGCAGAGAGTCGGAAATGACTGAAGCGACTTAGCAGCAGCAGCAGCAGCAGGGATATCACAATTTTGAAAAATTAAATTCAGAGTGCTATAAGTACTTTACTAGCACTTAAAAACATACCTGGATTTTTATTGCGACCTGGATGAGAATAGCATGTTACAGAAAGAATGAGCATAAAAACACTTTGCTTGCAGAAGCGATTCTCTGGATGTGGAATTTCCTGAGGAATCAGAGCAAAGAGCAAAGGAAGGAGACTCTGAGCGGAAGCTGGGTGTCTGATGTGCCTTCACACATCTTGTTTAGAGAAGAAAGTCAGGTACATGAGTCCATGAGCTACAGGAAAGATTCCAAGGGCTTCCTCTATCAATTTGCTGTTGTTCAGTTGCTAAGCCATGTCTGGCTCTTTGCGACCCCATGGACTGTATGCAGCCCGCCGGGTTCCTCTGTTCATGGGATCCTCCGGGCAAGAATCCTGGAGAGGGCACCCATTTCCTTCTCTAATACTTGCCTGTTTCAAGGCTACTGTGTGTCCACACCGTGTGAGCATTAGGGCTGCAGCTCTGAACAGGAAGGATCGCACCCCCATGAAGCATACAAGCTTCTCTGCTTTGCTCACTGGATGAGTCTGAGAGTAACAATAGACATTACAACACTGTACATGGTTAGGAGAATTACAAACCATTGGACCTGTACATACACACACACAGGACCGAGGCTGAAGAGCCAGGTCTCAATACACATGACTATCAAACGCATGACGTCAGGAAGAACCGGAATGTGTAGATGTTATTCTTCAGGGAGGACTTTTTGGAACAGGGAAGTTTGGAGGAAGATTTATCTGTAAGGAAATTAAGAACATGGACTAATAGTCCATGTGTAGCAAAACCGGTGCTGTGACTTGGTCAAATTCAGACACGTGACAAAATTGAGAGGAAGATGATTCCACTTCACTAGACAACAAATATGTGCCTAGAGGCAGAGATCGCTGCTCAAGGTGTTGGGCAATAGTTCTTTACACATTTTAATACTCTCTGTCCTGTATTTAAATTCTGGTTGGCAGCAGATCACTCACACACACACACACACACACACACACACACACACACACACCAGGTTAACCAATGATGCCTCGGCTATTTCTCCCTCACCTCTGCATTCAGTGACCCATGTCCTGGTAACACTGTCTTATCTCATAAATCAATCATGGTGGAATGCCAGACTGGCCACAGACTCCTTCCCTCTTTCCTCTATGCGGTGTAATCTGGCACCTTCTCCTGTCAAGAGGTGGAGTCTTCCATTGCAGGGGCAGGGGTTTGGTTCCTAGGTGGGGAAGTAAGATCCCACAAGTCACAAGGCACAGCCAAAAATCAAACAGATAAACAGAAACAAAACGGTCAAGGTCATTAAAAACAAGGAAAGCCTGAGAAACTGTCACAGCCAAGAGGAGCCTATGGAGACATAAAGACTAAATGGAACGTGGCATATTGGATGGGATTTCTGGAACAGAAAAAGAACACTGGGTAGAAACTAAGGAATCTGAATAAAGTATAGCCTTCAGTTTAAAAACAAAAACAAAAACACTTTTTCTACACCTGAACCAGGGTTGGACTTGAGACCTGCTTTGGCCAGTACAACCCCAGCAAACATTTGGAAAGCCCTCGATGTGGAGACTTGCCTCCTTGCTGTTCTTTATAACTGGCTGCCCCGTGAACAAGCCCTGGGTAATTCTGCATGACGAGAGACATAGGGTGCCATCACCCCAGCCAGCAGGCAGCCCTCCTCAAACACGTAAGTGGAACCATTCTGACCAGTCAGCCCCCTGCTGACCTGCTAAGTGACCACAGACAAGCAAACCTAGTCAAAGCAACAGCCTGTCACCAACCAAGAGAACTGTCTAGAAGCCCTGTGAGCCGAATAAATGCTATTGTTTTAAGCCTTAAGTTTTGAGGCAAAAGCTCACACATCAACTTCCTCATCTCTGTCCTCTGCTATCATAATTTCTCACCCAGACTATTACATCTTCCCACCCACTCTCCACAATGCATCCAGATGGATCTTTGAAATTATACCTGTATTGTGTACATGTATATGTACATAAATATTATGTATATACTATAAATATATGTTGTACATTAAATATATAATGTGCAGATTTATATACATAGGAACATACATACATTTGATAACTGTACTCAATGATGTATGATAAATATTTACTGATCCTCACAAGGGCAGCAACAGTCATTTGCAGCATCTGCCAATTTCCATGGTGTAACAGCCCCTCATGGCTACCAATTATTATCAAGCTACCAATTGTTTAACCACTTGCTTGCCCAAATTTTGAAAGAACAACAACCAGCTCTCATGGACCAGTTTGAAACTCACCCTAGCACAAGACACTTCTCTCCTTAAAACTTCCAATGGTTCCCCATTAAACTCAGAATAAAACCCAAACTTTATGTGTCAAATCCTAGGTTTGTAGGACCAGATTCTGCTTCTCTTTCCTTCTCAAACTCTATAATCTGATCCTTTTAAAACAATCTCATGGGAAGAACACTAGTTAAAAATTGGAATAACAAATGGGACTTCCCTGGTGGTCCGGAGGTTAAGATTCCACAGCAGCAATCCAGGGGGTGGGTTTGACCCTTGGTTGGGAAACTAAGATCCCACATGCTGTGCAGCATGGCTAATAATACATAAAAGATTGGTTTAAAAAATTGGGATAACAAAGCATCATCCTAGCAATTTCAAATTAGAACTTCTTAGGCAAGGAATCCCGAGATTACATATACACAATGGAGTATTACTCAGCCATTAACAAGAATACATTTGAATCCGTTCTAATGAGGTGGATGAGACTGGAGCCTATTATACAGAGTGAAGTAAGCCAGAAAGAAAAACACCAATACAGTATACTAACACATATACATGGAATTTAGAAATGATAACCCTGTATACGAGAGAACAATTGAGACACAGATATACATCTTTTGGACTCTGTGGGAGAGGGAGAGGGTGGGATGATTTGGGAGAATGGCATTGAAACATGTATAATATCACATAAGAAACGAATCACCAGTCCAGGTTCTATGCAGGATACAGGAAGCTTGGGGCTGGTGCACTGGGATGACCCAGAGTGATGGTACGGGGAGGGAGGTAGGAGGGGGGTTCAGGATGGGGAGCACGTGTACACCCGTGGCAGATGCATGTTGATGTATGGCAAAACCAATACAATACTGTAAAGTAATTCGCCTCCAATTAAAATAAATAAATTTAAATTAAAAAAAAAAAAAGGAAACCAGAGATTACAAGTTGTATCTACCTAAACAGATTCAGGATTAGCAGACACTGCAAACTAGACAAAAGATGACTTTAGCCAGCAAAATTTTATTTTTCCCATACAGAGTTTTGAAAATTTTAATCCACTGCCAAAATTTTTGAATTGGCAAAAGCGAAATAAAAATTCTTCAAACATCAGAAGATCTGGCAACCTGGACTAGAGCTGAGAGGACAAAGCTATTTAAAATAGCCCTTTGACTCACAACCCTGCCAACCTGTATTGTCTTAATGACAGTGGACTTCTTTCGACTATTCATCCTCCCCCGAGAGGAGTCTGAAATCCTTGATGTATGACAGTTTCTGGGCCTGTCTACCTCCTTCCATCTACAGCATTCCATTCACCCTACACCACCCTCATCTGCGTCTCGGTAATTTCAGGACTCACGTTAAACACCACCTCCTTGTGGAAGGGCTCTCTGATCCCACGGACTAACTGTTCCTGTTAAATTCTCTCACCCCCTTTTCCTCTTGTAATTTTCATTGCACCTACAATTACCTGTGAAATGCCAGTCACCTCCACTACATACTAAACCCCTCAGAGGAAATAATCAACCTTTCAAATGCTTAGAACACAGATGCTGAAAGATGAACATACTTCAGGTATTTATTAAATAAATGGACAGATTCCATAAATAATCAGGCAAGTTTGAGATCACTTTGCTCTGGGAACCTTACAGGAAGGACTCCAAGAAGAGGTAAAGTTTTAGCTAGATGTTAAAGAAGAGAGGCAGACACTAATAATAATAGGGAGAGAGAAAGCATTCAGGAGAGGAGAGTTCCAACAGCTGTTAGTTTGGGGCCCCTCAGCACCATCCACTTCCTTCAGTGCTAGTAAGAGCCTGCTCTTAATTCAGTAAGCCTTCCCCATTTTCAATCTCGTGATTCTTCCAGCCCCACTTACAGATCTTATGACCCAGACCCAAATTTCAGCGCCTCGTATTTCCCGCAAGTCACAATAATTGCTTTAGTAAACAATAAGGCCCTACTGTATAGCACAGGAAAGTGTAATATATATCCTATGATAAACCATAGTGGAAAAGACTATGAAAAAGAACACATATATATGCATAACTGAGTTACTGGGCTATATAATAGAAATTAACACAGCACTGTAAATCAGCTATACTTCAACAAATATTTTTTTTTAATTATTGCTTTAGGGATGAGTTCAAGTCTACCTAGATAAAGCTAGCCTGGTCTTATACACTGCTAACAAATATATCACTCTACCCCACGACACTGAAACTCAAAGGGTGGAACTACTGCTCCTATCTTGCTACCACAGGGACCCCAAAAATAAAAATAAAATCTGGACGAAAGCAGAAGCAAAAGATAGAGGAAAACTCCATCTCAGTGCTATTCAAGCTATAATTAGAACAAATTCTGCCCTCACAAGAGCCACCATATTTGCCCTCTGCTTGAGACAAAGTGGATGAGTTTCTGACACTTGGAAAGAGACCTAAGTAGAATAAGGAATTATTCTTATGAAAGATCCAGAAACTTATGAAAGATCCAGACCCTCAATAAACTAGATGTTGGTTGCAGGAGGTCTATAGGTTGGTGACTAGGGGATGGAGCTTATGAAAAATATTTTTTGGCCAATTATAGAGGAGCAATTTGGAGAAGGCAATGGCACCCCACTCCAGTACTCTTGCCTGGAAAATCCCATGGACGGAGGAGCCTGGTAGGCTGCAGTCCATGGGGTCGCTAGAGTAGGACACGACTGAGGGACTTCACTTTCACTTTTCACTTTCATGCATTGGAGAAGGAAATGGCAACCCACTCCAGTGTTCTTGCCTGGAGAATCCCAGGGACGGGGAAGCCTGGTGGGCTGCCGTCTATGGGGTCGCACAGAGTCGGACATGACCGAAGCGACTTAGCGGCAGCAACAGCAAAGGCCTGATTGCAAGGTTCACATATCATACTACTTCAACAAAGAATACAGGGGTACTCCTCATTATTTTTGAAATCTATATACAGAATGGTGATACAGTGATTTATAGTAAATATATATTTGATCTTCATTCCTGATTTCTGGCACAGAGTTCCCAAACCTTTGGAATTTCCTAAGCGAAGAGAGTGATAAAGATGTCTTTTGTTACATTACCCACATCACTTTTGGGCAGGACCTAAAATGAGGGCTGGATGCCAGTGGAGCCAACCCTGTGGTTAGAGGGTTGGAATTGCCAGTCCCATCCCCTAACCTTGGGGGAGGGGAGAGGAGCTGGAGATTGAGTTAAAGTATCAGTGGCTGATGATTCAATCTATCTTGCCTGTGGAATGAACCCACCATAAAGACCCAAAACGATGTGGTTCACAGAGCTTCCTGGTTGCTGAACACTTGAAGGGGCTGGGAGAGTGGTGGCTGAGAGAGGGCAAGGAAGTTCTGGCCCTTAAAATATACTCAGCTCCACACATCTCACACTGGGACATTCATGCGTGTCCTCCTTCGTATCTTTTAACAAACTAGTAGATGTAGGTAAGTGCTTCTGAGTTCCGTAATTTGCTACAGCAAGTGAATTGAACCCAGTGAGAAGGCTTTGGGAACATCCAATCTACTGCCGGTTAGTCACACGCACAGGTGATAAGCCAGGCTTGCAGCTGATATCTGAGGTTGTGCTGGGGCAGCCAGGGGGTCGTCTTGTGTAACTGAGCCCTCAACCTGTGAGGTTGTGACCTTATCTCTCTGATTACAGGAATGCCCATCAAAACTACAACAAGAAATCAAATTCCACCAGTCAGAATGGCCATGCTCACAAGTCTACAAACAATAAATGCAGGAGAGAGCCTGCAGGAAAGGGAACCCATCTACACTGCTGGTGGGAATGTACATCGGCAGTAGCCACTATAAAGGACAGTCACCCAATGCCAGAAAAAACTACCAAGAGAGCTAAGCCTTGGCTCTGACATGCCCACACCTGGGTCTATATCCCGAGAAAATCATAATTTAAAAAGACACATGCACCCCAATGTTCACTGCAGCACCACTTATAATAGCCAGGACTGAACCAGCAAAACGTCCACCAACAGATTAAGGCTTAAAAAGATGTGGTACATACATAAAATGGACTATTTCCCAGCCATAAAAAAACAAATGAAATTATGCCTCCAAGCCACAAGAATGGACCTTGGAGGATCACACACTAAGTGAAGTCAGGCAGAGAGAGGAAGATAATAGTGTAAAATGTCCCTTCTAGGCAAAATGAAAAAAGAAATACAAAGGAGCTGATTTAAAAAACAGAGAGACTCTCAGAATTCAAACACAGGGTTACAGAAAAAGAAAAAAAAAATGTTGAAGGGCTAGGGATCAGTTAGGAGGTTGGAATTAACATATACACAGAAATCTGCAACTGTACTAGATAAGCCATAAACAAGGGACTGATGCTCAGCACAGGGACTTTGCTCAACCTTCTGCAATAACCTCCATGGCAAATGAGTCCCAAAAAGAACAGACATATAGGTATGTACGTGTCATAACTGAAATAGACAACAAGCTAAACATTGCAAATTGACTATAGTCCAACATGGCAGCATAATGAAGTTAAAAAAAAAAAATGAAATGAAAAGCAACACATGGTTTCTACTTTCCAACTTCCTTGACTTGGGGTGCTATCACATCCCTAGAGCCTCAGGTTTGGGTCACGTGGCTGGACCGTGCTGTGGTCGAGGCAGCCAAGGGGGTGCCCTTTATTGAACCCCCTCTTAGACCTTAAGTGTCTGATCTGCTCTGGCTGGAACCAGAGTCCCTAGTGCACCCAAATGATGCTGGCCTGACCCTGTGGCCTTGAAGAACTTGGAAAAGTCACCTTGCCCTGGGTTTCTCAGCTCAAGCCTCCTTCCTCAGAGTGCAGTCTTCTAGGCACCTATGAACCCTCAGCAGGGTGCTGTGGCTCAGGTTGGGATGAGCCTGGAGTTGGCGGAGTGGTGAATCTTCAGGGGGAATAAGCAATGAGACACAAGCCCCTGGGTGTTTTCTCAGGCACATTTCACTCTAATTGACAGCCCAGGAAGCCGGCTTTCCTTAAGGCTCCGGTGGCCTGAGGAACCGGTTGGGCATGAGAAAGTGCTGCTGCCTTGTGGACATTTCCTGTAACCACAGCTTGACCACTGCTGCTTACTGGCACCTCCAATTCACAAGGCCTGGGGGACTGTTAATGACAGCTGCCCTCATGAAGTTTCCTGGGATGGTTATTTCAGAAATCAGTTCCAAACACAACCAATTTTCAAGAAGCCAATCGCAACAGGTAAATTTTCCTCACATTCTTGAAGGGAAAAAAAAAAGCAAAATACACAAAACCATCACATGGGTTCAGTCGCTCAGTCGTGTTTGACTCTTTGTGACCCCATGAACTGCAGCATGCCAGGTCTCCCTGTCCATCACCAACTCCCAAAGCTTGCTCAAACTCATGTCCATTGAGTTGGTGATGCCATCCAACCATCTCATCCTCTGTCAGCATCCCTAATTATCACAGGAATGCCAATCAAAAGTACAACGAGGTGTCACCTCCCACTGGTCACAACGGCCATCATCATAAAGTCCACAAACAAAAGATTCAGGGGAGAGCGTGGAGCAGAAGGAAACGTCCTGTGCCATTTGGGGGAATGTAAGTTGGTAACAGCCACAGTGGAGAACAGTATGAAGGTTCCTTAGAAAACTAAAATTAGAGCAGCCACATGATCTGGAAAGGCCACTTCTGGGCCTATATGCTGAGAAAAACCATAATTCAAAAAGACACACGCACTCCAACCTTAATGGAAGCAAGCAACATATCCATCGTCAGAAGGATGGATAAAGAAAATGTGGTATATACATACAATGAAATATTCCTCAGCCATTAAGAAGAATGAAATAATGCCTTTTCTAGCAACATGAATGGACCTGGAGATGACCATACCAAGTGAAGGAAGTTGGACATAGAAAGACAAATAACCTATGATATCACTTAGAGGGAGAATCTAAAAATCGAGGTACATGACCTTATTTACCAAACAAATACAGACTCAACAATTTTGCAAACAAGCTTACGGTCACAAAACACAAGAGGCAGCGCAAAGAATAATTTAGGAGGCTTTAACATAAATTCAGTAACATATGTAAAAAAGTCAAGCAACAAGCAACTGTTGCAGAGCACAGGGAACTCTACTGAATGTTCTTTAATAACCTATATGTAAAAACAATCTGAAGAAGAATAAAATATATATGTATAATTGAATCAGGCTGCTGTACACCCAAAACAAACACAACCTTTTTTTAAGTCAACTAGACTCCAATATAAAATAAAAATTAAATGCAAAAGAAAAGCAAAGAAATGCCTCGGCTGCTGTCACATCCCTAAAGTCTGACAGCCCTGGATCCCAAGGCTGGACTCTGGTGGAGCCGTGGGAACTGGGGAGGATGCGGCAGCAAATGAGCGCCTCTTGGAACTGGAGTGCCTTGTTCCCTGTGGAGGGACCCTGACCTCCAGATCCAGGCAGGCCCTCATACAGCTCAACCAAGCCCAGCGCAACTGAAAACTATGGACCCTCTGCGCTGAAAGAGCTTTGAAATGTTACCAGGTTCTCCAAGTCTCCCAGTGTGGGGTTCCCAGTGGCAGCCTCCTTCCTCAGAGTCCCGCCACCTAACCAGGACAGCAGCTTCAGCCTCAGTTTTGGCAGGATCTGGGATTTGTCTGGGGGGCTCAGGGAGAGGGGGAAGAAGTCATGAGACAAGAGCCCTGGCACAGTCCACTCTGATCCACAACCCAGGAGCACGCCTTTCTCTAGGGTTCCAGTTGCCAGAGGAACCCGAGAAGGGCATAGGGGAGTGCTGCCACCTTGTGGACATTTTCCATAACAACAACTTCACAGCCAGTGCATGAGGCTCTCTGTGACTCCCCAGGTGCCAGTACTGGTAAAGAATCCATCTGCCAGTGCAGGAGACACAAGAGATGTGGGTTTGATCTGTGGGTCGGGAGAGCCCCTGGAGAAGGAAATGGCAACCCACACCAGTATTCTTACCTGGGAAATCCCATGGACAGAGGACCCTGGCAGGCTACAGTCCATGGGGTTGCAAAGAGTCAGACATGACTGAGCACAGCACAGCTAGGAGCACTTCAAATTCACAAGGCCTGAGGGGCTGTAAAGGCCTGCCCTCAGCAAATGTCCTGGGGTAGGTAATGGAAAAACAATTCAAAACAGGGCAGACCTTCAAGAAGCCAATCGCGAGAGGTCAATTTATGCACTGTGTGTGTTGGGTTTTTTTAAGCACATGAAAAGATGCTCCCCATGGGCCACATCAGAGAACTGAAAATCACACCTATAAGGAGGTATCACACTGCAACAGTCAGAATGTCTGTTAGCAAAAAGACTACCAACAGCAGATGTCGGAGAGGGCATGGAGGAAACGGAAGCCTCCTACAGTATTTGAGGGGATGTAAACTGGTAATAGCCACAATGGAGAACAGTATGGAGGTTTCTTAATAAACTAAAAAAAGAACTACCATATGATCTGTAAATTGCAGTCCAAGGGGTACACTCAGAGGAAACTACTCAGGTGTACTTTGGTGTACGGCCGCAACGAACACAGCATTATAAATCACCTAAACTCCAGTACAAAATAAAATTTAACAAGAATTCCATTAAATTGTAGGACAGCCAGCTGGTGTCAGAGAATTGCTTGATGTGGTGTAAATACCTCCACACATTAGATGAGCAGCAGTGTCGAAGTGAGGCATTCTCCTGAATGAAAGGAAACACACGGGGAAGAAAGACGTAACAGGAAAGAGGTGGGTTTCCCCAAAACAGAGAGATAGAAAAGTGAGTTTTCCGATTACCAAAAAATTAAAAAAATCATCAACTGCTTTTCCAGGAAAGCAGAACTAGGAAAACTAACTTATACAAAATAAAATAGAACCCAGGAAAATAGTAAAGTATGTAAATTCATGGAGAAGGAAATGGCAGCCCACTCCACTGCTCTTGCCTGGAGAATCCCATGGACAGAGGAGCCTGGCGGGCTACAGTCCATTGGGTCGCAAAGAATCGGACGTGACTGAGCAACTAACACTTTCTCTATTTCCTTCATGCAAATTCAAATATCCACAGCCCCATGGAAGTCTGGTTTTAGGAGTTCTCACCTCTGGAACTATAAAGTAATAAATTTATGTTGTTTTAGGAAATCAAGTGTGTGGCAGAAAGCCCATTCTCATACAGATACTCTGTCCTAAAGTCAAACTTTTCAAAACAGATGGAAACACGCAGTGGCTCTTGTTCAACTCCACAGTTTGACTTATATGAAAAAAAGTAAGCTGTGGTACCTCCAGGCAATCTGCCAAACTCATAATGCCTGAGTTCTCAGCCTCCCAGCTCACCCTTATCTCTGAACAGGTTCGCTCCACACTTTCTTCAAGCTCTCCGAGCCTGGCACCAGAACACAAAGCCTGGTTTTGAAGAGTGTCATTAAGGCATGTTTGAAAGACTTGCCACCACTTAAAGGGAGAAAGAAAAGCAAGCTCTTCTGCCAGGTGTATATTCCACAAACTTAATGAGAACTGAAGCACGTGAAGAAATAAGTTGGTATCATTACTACCAAGATGTGGAATTGAAAATAAGGCTCAGGATGGGACAAAGTCAGATCAAAGTGATGGGACACCAGCTTTGTTAGCAAAGCCACTGGTGTGTGCCAAGCATCGAGGCAAAGAGAGCAGATGGCACCCCTTGCACAGCCGCAACGCTAATTGGGCTTGCAAGTGTCAAATGGCCACAGCTGTCTGGTATGAAAGAGCCCCCCATTAACTTGCAGGACCGACCCCTCAAGGCCCCAGAGTCTAACAGCCAGATCTGTTTTGGATTTAAGTTCCAAGAAAGGTAACTCCCCCACCCCTCAACCCCTAAGGTCATGAGTTTTATGGAAATAGTAAATTCAATATATACGATATTCAGTTGCTGCTATCGGCATGTAGATTTCTAAGTGAAAACTCACACCATATCCTCACCGGCTGAAATACTAGGAAGCACTGCCATTTTGCTGACGTATCCCTGGGTTGAATTCTGTCTGCCTCATCGACCATCCCCTTACAGCTCTGAATAAGCTCCAGAATCCCATGGATTTTGTGGCAGGCTTCGGGGGGATTATCGGATCCAGGTTAGGAATCACTCTCATCTCTTTTCCACTGATGGCTGTTCAGTGGCTTATGTGAAAAGTTGGGATTAAAAACCTTCTTAGTTTACGAAGGTTCTCCACTCACAGCACCAACTGCGCTGCTGCCTTGCTTACGACAATGCTCTGGTGGCCACGACATCAATGTGGCTCAGAAAGGCTTTTTTTTTTTTTTTTTTAATTTCTACAGAGGAGAAGGAAATGGCCACCCACTCCAGTATTCTTGCCTGGAGAATTCCATGAACAGAGGGGCCAGGCGGAGTATAGTCCATGGGGTTGAAAAGAGTTGGACATGACTGAGCGACTAACACTTTCTTCTGCTTTCACCTATTTTTTACCTACTATCTACCTATCACAGCAACGCAATTAGGCAAAGTCTTTTCACCATAATCTAGACCAGAGGTTGGCAGAGTTTTTCTTAAAAGACCAAATAGTAAATACATTAGGCTTTAAGGGCCAAGAGGCAGAATTAAGGCTATTATACCCATGCCTAAACAATCATTTGAAACATAATCATTTAAAAATGGAAAGAACATTCTTGCTCACAGAGCCTACACAAAGAGGTAGTGGGCCAGCATTAGCACAAGGGCCATACTTAGCCAACCTCTCACCTAGCTAAAGAAAGTCAACCCTGAATATTCATTGGAAGGACTGATGCTGAAGCTCCAATACTTTGGTCACCTGATGCAAAGAGCTGACTCACTGGAAAAGACCTGATGCTGGGAAAGATTGAGGGCAGGAGGAGAAGGGGACGACAGGATGAGATGGTTGGATGGCATCACCAACCCAATGGACATGAGTTTGAGCAAACTCCAGGAGTAGAGCACAGGCAAGCCTGGCGTGCTGCAGTCCCACGGGGTCACAGAGTTGGACAAGACGTAGCAACTGAACAACAACAACAACAAAAAACTAGATAATTTAGAAAGTCTATTCACAGGTGGAATTTGAATTCTGAATTGTTCCCTTAATCGTTCAAATTCTTTACATTAAATCCCTGTAGTTTGTGTGTGCAAGTGTTTTCCTGGAGCCCAGAAATCAATAGGGTGTATTAGATGCAAAGCAGCCATTGGGAGCTTCAGGATTTGCTGCAGGTACATATAATTAAGGAATATTGATGCACACTTACATCCATGATGTTTTTCTCAAAATAACAGGGTGGGGATTATATTATATTTTTACTCAACTGCAAAACAATGATAGCAGTTTAAGCAACACAGAAAGAAAGCTCTTCTAATTGATATCACCAGTTAGCTAACTTTTATATGCAGTTTAGCCTTCTCTAATTGACATTTTATAAATGGTAGCTGCTTCTAAGTGTTCCATTTTGATTCATACCAATCTGCTGGCATTACACATGAACTGGAAGAAAATGCAGAGCCTTCTGCTTCAAGTATCCTAATTTACATGCTGAATCAGAAGGTCAGAATGAATTTTTGTCATATTTAGAGCCCTATACATAGGCCCAGAAATAGAAGGCAGCATGTTGGTTTTGTTTTTGTTTTTTATTTTTTATTTTTTTGATGGCATGAAAGATAATTCCAAAAAAAAAAAAAAAGGCTGCAAATCATCACTCAATGTGAACTCAATGGGAGTTTACAACAACAAAATCTACTGCGCTGGAAGATAAATACTATGGAAAGTGCTTTGGCATGAGGAGTATGGCTCTGTTTAAGTTGAAGATTCTTCTTCATTCTGATAGCAGTCGAGCAGCAGATGGCCTGAAGTTATCATAAATATGGAAGCCCCAGAAGTGCTCTGAAGAGCAGCCAAAACACAACTCTGTTGAACAACACACAGCACAGAGAGAAGCGTCTGACACCTATAGAAGAAGGCGAATCCTGCCCCCAGACAGTACGGTTTCTAAGCAGAGCTTCTGAGATGTCACCTAGCTTTCTTTCCCACACAGCAGTAAAGCATAGAGCAGCCCCATTTTTAAAAGCTTCCATGGCAAGGAAGTTAGCCTTTCTTTCAATTAAATTACCACATTTTTGCAACAAAGAACTTAAAATAGAATTTCAAGTGCTTTCTTCTTTGGAAACTTGCTGTCAAAATCGCAGCTTACTAGTAAGATGAAGAGCTGTACGTTGCAAAGGAGAACTCTAATAGGATGGTATGCTTCTGCTTAAGAGTAACTTTCCACCCTTCTCTAGGCACTGTGATTTTCCCCCCTTGTTCCCATCTGGCTAAATGAGTACCTGAGATGCCACCCAAAGAGATCTTTATTGAAAATTCCCTTCACTGATGAATTACGAGAGTAGCTCACTTTATATCTGCAGCAGCTACAGCCATAGTATTTTGTAGTTACCAGGCTTCAATAAATAAACACATGTGAGATCCATCCATCTATTTGTTAATGCCTATTATGTGCTGTGCGAGATAACAAGAAATACAGGGATGAAAAATTTACAGAGAACAATACTCCTCTCCCTGTGTTCCTACAGAATTGGTTTAGACACTGTGGCCTTCTCACACTCAGTCCCCCAAATGGGAAAAGGAGGAACTGACTTGATTGGAGAAATAACGAGAATCCCAAATCCCTGGTCCACTGTTCGGTCCTGGGCAAGGCTGACTGATTCACAGTCGCTGCGCTGACGAAGGCCATGATCCCCCAAGATGCTGCAGTTGGGTTACTGGATGACTGTTCTCCCATATGCGAGTCCCACGGAGGAAACTCAGGGTCAGGAGGGAGCAATCAAGAAGTCCATCTGGGAATTTTCTGGCAATCCAGTGGTTAAGACTCACGCTTCCATTGCAGGGGACGCAGATTCAGTCTCTGGCGGGGAACTAAGATTCCTCATGCTGTGCAGTGCAGCCAAGTAATGAATAGAGAGCTGAAAAAGTCCGCCTGGGTTAGAGGTCTCAGCCTCATTCTTCAACTTTGTTTTACTCTGTTAACATTAGACGTAAAATTGATATTTTGATTTTTCTCTGCCTGTGTCTGCTTTTCAGAAGGTTCATTAAGTCGAAAAAAAAGATGGCTCTGACTCCTTCCAGCTCTCAAACCCCAACAAATAAGATTCCTGCCCTCAAGAAGCTCAGAGCCTTCCAGGATCTTTACTTCTGGTTTTTTTTTTTCATATACAGTATATATAATATAATTAAACCATGAGTAGAAAAGAAAATCTAGCCCACTTTTCCAAGAAACATCAATTCAATTCAACCCTTTAAAGGAACTACAAGTCTATACACCTACAGACATCTAAGAACACAGTCTCCGATTAAGTCAATACACAAACGGCATTAGTTACATATAAAATATTATATAAGAAAATAAAAACAGAAAATTGAATACCTGGTGTCTTGGATTTAGGTGACTTTAAGCACTTGGTAACAATCTAAACACTGTTAAAAAAAAAAAACAAAAAACAACTCATATGCCAGTGACCTGAGCAGTAGTTATTATAGAGTTTATGATCTGGTAATGAGAGGGCAGAGGAAAAAAAGACTTTCACCAGGAATGTTGTGCTTTCCAAGTAAGGAGAAAAAGTGTTTTGCTCAAATTCGACTAGTCGGTAGAGGACACTTTTCTACTGGTTTCCACACATAATTGTCTACTTTAAAAATTATCAAAGACAGAGAAAAGCAAATATTATCACTTACATATGGAATCTAAAATAATTATACAAATGAACATATACAAAACAGAAATAAAGAAAATTAATAAGCCCTTAGCCAGACTCATCAAGAAAAGAAGGGAGAGGATTCAAATCAATAAAATTATAAATGAAAAAGGAGAAGTTACAACAGACACCACAGAAATACAAAGAACCATAAGAGATTGCTGCAAGCAACTATATACCAAGAAAAACAGACTACCTAGAAAAATGGACAAATTCTTAGAAAGATACAACCTTCCAAGACTGAACCAGGAAGAAATGGGAAGTATGAACAGACCAATCACAAGTACTGAAATTGAAACTCTGGCTAAAAATCTTCCAACAAACAAAAATCCAGGGCAGGTGACTTCACAGACAATCATCAAGCATTTAGAGAAAAGGTAACACCTACACTTCTGAAACTGTTTCAAAAACTGCAGAGGGAGGAATACTACCAAGCTCATTCTATGAGACCATCATCACCATGATAACAAAACCAAACAAAGATATCACAGACACACACAAAATTACAGGTCTATATCACTGAGGTTAAAGCATCTGCCTGCAATGCGGGAGACGGGTTCGATCCCTTGGTTGGGAAGATCCCCTGGAGAAGGAAATGGCAACCCACTCCAGTACTCTTGCCTGGAGAATCCCATGGAGAGAGGAGCCTGGTAGGCTCCAGTCCGTGGGGTCCCAAAGACTTGGACACGACTGAGGGACTTCACTTTCACTTTCACCACTGATGAACACAGTTGCAAAAATCCTCAACAAAATACTAGCAAACCAAATACAACAACACATTAAAAGGATGATACACCTAGATCAAGCGGAATTTATCCCAGGGATCCAAGGATTCTTCAATATATGCAAATAAATCTATGTGATATACCACATTAACAAATTGAAGAATAAAAACCGTATGATTGGGGTTTCCCTGGTGGTCCAATGGTTAAGAATCTGCTTTGCAATGCAGGGGACACCAGTTCGAGCCCTGGTCCAGGAAGATCCCGCATGCCGCAACTACTGAAGCTCATGCACCATACAGCCCATGCTCCACGACTGAAGCCTTTGCAATGAGAAGCCCACACAGCACAACAGAGAGCAGCCCCCGCTCTCCCCAACTAGGGAAAGCTCATGCACAGCAATGAAAACCTAACACATCCAAATATAAATTTTTTATAAAATCAATAAAAATATAAGCTATAAGGATATATTGTACCACACGGGGAATACAGCCAATATTTTGCAGTAACTATGACTGGAGTATAACCTTTAAAAATTGTGAATCTCTATATTTTACACCTGTAACTTACATAGTATTAGGTATCAACTATACTTCAATATAGAAAAGACAAAGACACACACACACAAAAAAAAAACAGACCCACAGACATAGGAAACAAACTTATAGTTACCAAAGGGAAAAGGGGAGGAGGGTTATATTAGGAGCTTTGGATTAACAGATATACACTGCTGTATATGAAATAAACAGCAAAGGACCTATTTTATAGCACAAGGAACTATACGTAACATTTTGTAATAACCTATAAGGGAAACAAATCTGAAAAAGAATATATGTATATATTCTACATAAGATATGCTTGATATCTTATAATAATCTATAATGGAAAATAATGTTTTAAAAAGCATATGCATAATCACATATATGGGCTTTCCACGTGGCACAGCAGTAACAGTGGTAAAGAATCCAGCTGCCAATGCAGGAGATCCAAGAGACGTGGGTCCAATCCCTGAATTGGGAAGATCTTCTAGAAGAGGAAATGGCAGCCTACTCCAAGATTCTTGCCTGGGAAATCCCATGGACAGGAGACCCTGGCAGGATACAGTCCATGGGGTCACAGAGAGTCAGACACGACTGAGCACACCCACACACAATCATATACATATGTATATATATTGAATCTGGAGAAGGCAATGGCAACCCACTCCAGTACTCTTGCCTGGGAAGTCCCATGGAAGGAGGAGCCTAGTAGGCTACAATCCATGGGGTCTCGAAGAGTCGGACACGACTGAGCGACTTCACTTTCACTTTTCACTTTCACGCACTGGAGAGGGAAATGGCAACCCACTCCAGTATTCTTGCCTGGAGAATCCCAGGGACAGGGAGCCTGGCGAGCTGCCATCTACGGAGTCGCACAGAGTCGGACACGACTGACGTGACTTAGCAGCATATATTGAATCACTTTGTTCTACTCTTGAAATTAATACCACACTGTAAATCAACAATATTTCAATTTTTAAAAAAATTAAAAACTTTAAAAAAATGTCAAAAGCAACAAATGAGAAAAAACTGTTTTAATTCAAGTGACTTTTCTAAAGAAGAAACAATCCCTCCTGATTTTGTCATTCCAGGTTACCTATCTAAAACCTCACATTATATATTCTGTGGTTAAATTTTTGTTATTGTTACAAAAAGCTTACCATCCAGGACTTGGCCAAGAGTATATAACACTCTCAGTTCAGTTTAGTTCAGTTGCTCAGTCGTGTCCGACTCTTTGCGACCCCATGAATCACAGCACGCCAGGCCTCCCTGTCCATCACCAACTCCCGGAGTTCACCCAAACTCCTGTCCATCGAGTCGGTGATGCCATCCAGCCATCTCATCCTCTGTTGTCCCTTTCTCCTCCTGTCCCCAATTCCTCCCAGCATCAGTCTTTTCCAATGAGTCAACTCTTCACATGAGGTGGCCAAAGTATTGGAGTTTCAGCTTTAGCATCATTCCTTCCAAAGAACACCCAGGACTGATCTCCTTTAGAATAGACTGGTTGGATCTCCTTGCGGTCCAAGGGACTCTCAAGAGTCTTCTCCAACACCACACTTCAAAAGCATCAATTCTTCAGCACTCAGCTTTCTTCACAGTCCAACTCTCACATCCATACATGACCACAGGAAAAACCATAGCCTTGACTAGACAGACCTTTGTTGGCAAAGTAATGTCTCTGCTTTTGAATATGCCATCTAGGTTGGTCATAACTTTCCTTCCAAGGAGTAAGCGTCTTTTAATTTCATGGCTGCAGTCACCATCTGTAGTGATTTTGGAGCCGAGAAAAATAAAGTCTGACACTGTTTCCCCATCTATTTCCCATGAAGTGATGGGACCGGATGCCATGATCTTCATTTTCTGAATGTTGAGAGCTTTAAGCCAACTTTTTCACTCTCTTCTTTCGCTTTCATCAAGAGGCTTTTTAGTTCCTCTTCACTTTCTGCCATACAACACTCTGAAAATATACAAATGTCACCAATATTCATTCAGTAGTTGTTCACTGAGTGCTAAGGTGTATCAGAAATTGTTCTGGGAGCTGGGGATGAGAAAGGGAACCAGCTTTGATCTGGAAGGTTTCTGTTCATCAAGAAAAGAGAACACGGGAAGCCTCAGTAAATTTTAAGCTTTTGCCCAGAAAGTTCACAAGTCATTTCCACTCAGATTTCACTGGCCAAAGAAAAGCACATGACCAAACATTATGTCAATGAGACAGGAAAAAGAGGGGCAACAAATATTTTCAAATAAAATTAAAATCAATAGTGATTGAATCGACTTGCATAGCTCGTGATCACTTCCAAGGCATACTCTCAAATCTCCAGAGGACTGCACAAGTTCCATGGTCAGCAACAAGCCGTTTCTGTGAGGCAGACCTCACTTAATTGCATTTTGCAGGCACTGTGTTTTCTACAGACTGAAGCTTTGTGGTAATTGTGTATCAAGCAGATCTATAGGCACCATTTTTCCAACAATGTCTGCTGACTTTGTATCTTTGTCGCATTTTGGTAATTTTTGCAATATTTGACACTTTTTCATTATTATTGTTTTTGTTATGGTGATCTGTGGACAGTGATCTTTGCTGTGACCATTGAAAAATGATGATGACTCGATGAGGGCTCAGAGAACGGTTAGCGGTTTATTTTAGCAAGTATGTATTTTTAACTTAAGGTATGTGCATTCTTCTTTTTAGACAATGCTATCTACTGTACACTTAACAGACCACAGTACAGTGTAAACAAAATTTTTATATGTTGGAAAACCAAAAGATTTGTGTGACTCTCGTAATTGCAATCTTTATTGCAGTGGTCTGGAACTAAACCTATATGATCTTTGAGTTTTGCCTGTATTCTGTTCTGGTATGATGATAGCAGTAGATTTGTATATTTTAAAGTATAAACTGAAACCCCAAAAACACAGTTGATCCGTATGAATAACAACCAATAACATCTCTTTTGGATTGCCAGTTTGTGAACTCAGTTAACCAATGCAATGAAATTCTAGTACAACAAAGTAATTTGGACATGGATTCAAAGTTCTATTTTAAATCCACTAAAATCCAACTTTAAATAAAGTTCTATTTTAAAACTATTAACAGCATGGCATTTAGAGTTATTTATCTAGAAATATAATTTGTTGCCAACATAATTTGGTTGCTTCTTTTAGGTGGTTCTGAAATATACAATTTTGATATGGTAAGATATAAAATATTACTAAATCTCACTATATGTACAAAGTTAAAAACAACATAAACCCTTCACAATTAAAGGTAAAGGATTTCATTTCAAAGTTGGTGAGCTATGGAAACTATCAACAGTTTGCACTGCACCATATAAAGTTGCCAATACAGACTTTGTTAACATTGTGGAAACCAATTCTGCCAATTATTTTACTGACTATTTTGGCTGTTGTTTTTAACAGTCAATACTTACAGATTAAATTTTTAAAAAATCTATAATAATGTCACTCATACATTCACTGATGCTGAAAAAACACAGCAAAAAATCAATAGCTTTTGAACCACTGCCAACATATACCATGCTGTTAATTTAAGAACAAACTCTGAGCCATTAGAAATAATACTAAGGAAATACTCATAGCATCGAAACAGTAAGACATGATGGCTGTAGATTTATGGTCCATGAAGGCAACCCCATTTGATTTTTTTTTTCCAGAAGAAAATAAGGCTCGGATGCATTGTGCATCGTGAATTATGTGATTTCTTTAGGTACCACTCCTCACAAAAAACCCCACTGCCACTCCGAATTTTAAACCTTGCCATAAAGAGTGAATCCATGAAGCCATATTCCCAATAACTATGCTTCATTGGGGTGTTTTGCCCCTATGTAACTTTTTATCTGAAAGACAAATGAGAAAATATTGGCTGTTTAAACCATGCTAAGTACCTAACAGCTCTCTTCTTCTATTTCAAGACATGGCTGTCAAGTCCATCACTTACAAAGATACTTGCCAGTCCTCCAGTCAATCTGCAATGGAAACTGCCAGTAGAAAAGCACTACTGTTATTAACTCTGCAATCCTGTTGAGCCTCTTGTTAACAAAATAAAAATGTATTATGCTCGCTCTTGTTATATGGCAGGTGTGGACAGCTTTGAAAAGCTACATGTTTATACAGCTGTCTTTCTAAATTATCCAGTGAGAATACTGACTTTTCCAAAAGTGTAATCCAAATGGTGAGAAGGGGGTAAAAGGTTCTTGAGTCAAGCCAATTTGACAACCATGAGCATGCCTACTATGTGCAAAGCCATGTGCCAGATTTAAGCCCACAACTCTCACCAAACAAGTTATTGGATGTGCTATCCCATGAGCTCCTCTCTCTGGTTGGAGCTCTCTCCTTCAACTCTGGTTGAAGCTCACCTGTGGATACTGCTCCGTGACAATGGTCAGTACCATTTCCAGACCATCCTGCTCATTCTTGGTCAAGAACAGTTCCCTGACCACTGTTAAATATCCAGAATTTCCTCTAAGAGGCAACTTCACTGAAATTCTTGCAACACTACTCATTCCTTTCATTGTGTTTCATGCTTTGCTAATATGGAATTAATTTCACTCTCATCACCCTATCCTACTGTTTATTGATAGGTCTTCTCTCCTGGTAAGTCAGCTTTACAAAAAAAAATGTTTCAAACCGTGAAGCCCAAATAAATTCAGTTGGGTTTACAATAATGGTTTTGGCCTTTCCCAAATGAAACAGAGCAGTCATTTCCTCATTCTAACAGACCTATCACCCCTCTATCCTCAAGCATTTACAGAATACACACACTGAGTCTTGCCAGAAGTACTAAGATCTTGAAGTTTCACTATACTGCCTTGTGGTCTTACAACACTGTCCTTCCCAGGGATTCTCACCTGAGGACCTCAGGAGGTCCCAAGGAGGGACCCAAGGAGGTCCACAGAGAGAAATGGAGCTTGGGAGACTTGGCAAGTGAACCAGGATGCGGGCGGGGGAAAGTTATTTTCACTCCACTAATCTTGAACTGCAATCTAGCAGTTCCTCCAATGATGAGGCAATGAAATGCAATAATATCAGAGGTACCTGAGGTTTTATCACCAAAAGAAATCACGAATATTTTCATCTCACATTTCAGCTTTTGCAGATATGCTGAAATACCATTTATGCTCATTACTATTTCAAAAGTACAGTAGATTTAAGGCCTTACACAAGATCTTTTTTGATGTGTTACTAAGGTTCAAACATTAATTTAACACAACACTTGAGTTTTATATATATATATATATATATATATTTGACAAGCATGATTCAATATACTGGGTTTTCTGGGTTGTGGTACTGACTTTATGAATTAAAAAAATAATTATGAGAATCATCCACAGGCTTTACATAATGTGCTGCCAAAGGGGTGCATGGTTCAGAAAAAGAACCAAACGAAGTGCAGTACAGTGACGGTATCTGAGTATGGGTGAGCACCCAAAGCTTGGAGAGGGTAACTTACTTTAGCAACTCTAAGCTTTAAGTTACTGTAAATTACTCCAGAAATAATAGTAACAACAACAGCAACCACAATACAGAGAATGCTTACTGAACTGGTTTCCTATTACTGCTGTACCACAAATCATCTCAAATTCAGTGGCTTAAAACAACACAAGCATTATCTTTCTGAGCTGGGTCTCTCAGAAATCCAAAATGGGTCTAATGGGTCAAAATCGAAATGTCAGCGGCACTTGTGTTTGTTCTGAAAGCTCAAGGGGTGAAGCTGTCTCCCTGCCTTCTCCAGCTTCTATGAGCTGCCCGTGTGCTTACGTGTCTGTGTGCGTGTGCTGATGTGTGTGTGCGTGCTGATGTGTGCGTGTGTGCTTAGCTGCTCGGTCATATCTGACTCTGCAACCCCAAGGACTGTATCCTGTCAGGCTCCTCTGTCCACAGGATTTCCCAAGCAAGAATACTGGAGTGGGTAGCCATTCTCTTCTCCAGGGGATCTTCCTGACCCAGGGATGGAACCCAGGTCTCCTGCATTGCAGGCGGTTTCTTTACCTGGGAAGGCAGGGAAGCCCTGCCTTATATCCAGATGCTTTATATCCAGATTCCCTTGTATTTTACCCTCCAGAGTTGCTGTCCCATGCTCTCTAGACCAACTCCCATTTACACCTGGATGCAAAGTTTAATGCTTCCTTCATGGCTCTCGAATGCCTGGTACTTTCACTGTTATGTCCCTGAATTTTATGTTAATTCATCCATTATTAACTTGTATTACTGTACAAACTTCAGCATGGGGGGCAAACAAGAGCAGAGACTTAGCAGCTTCTTTATCCTTCAATGAACGTGGCCCCCATAATGCATAAGAATGAAAATGCAACCTTTGAAGGGAATGACTTTCAATATCTCAGGCCTTTCAGGGACTCTCAGGCCGATTCAATGACCGTCTCCACTCACTGGTACAAGGCTTTGTCTTGGAATCTATTGGGGACACAGAAAGGCACCTGTCCCTGCTCACACACTGTTTATAACATAAGGGATGGGAGAGGGAATAAGTAGAAATCAACCAGTGCAAACATGACTCTTCAATAGAGGGGGGATTTAGTCAGTGACCCAGGCTTTAGGTCAGCATCATGAAGGGGCTTTTAATAAGCAAACAGATCAAACCAGTAGGACCTTTAGAACAGGCAGGGAGCTCTGCAGAATGAAAAGGGTTTTGCAGTTGAGTGAAGGCTGTGGGACAGAAATGATGGTGTAGTTCAGAGAGAAGTTTTGTTGGGGCTGAAGCAAGGCAGTGAGTTAGGAAAAGAACACTGGACTTGGAATTGGAAGGCTGACGTTTGAGGACCAGTTCTGCCACTACCTGTGGAACCACAAACACTCCATCATCTCAAGTTCTGTCACCCATAACAAGGGATAAAAGAAAGGCTATTCAGGGAGGTGGTTTACAAAAATAAAATAACTAAGCCTGTGTAGATGTTGACCTGAATTTGAGGGCAGAACCCCATCAAAAAAGTCTCACTGGGAGGCAAGGAGACTCAGTCTGCTCTGAAGACGCTCAAGAGTCAGGAAAACCCATGTTTCTTCTGAAGACTCAATACTTTTTACTGCAAACTCTTTCTTACTCAGTAACATGAGAGCAACAAGGTATGAGAAGAAGTAACAGGTCCTTATTATTTCAGAAGATTTCCATTTTAAAGGACTTTATTTCTCAAAAGACCATAGAATAATCACAGATCCAGCCGATGAACACAGAGATCAGAGTCTAGAATTTTCCACAACTGAGACCTGACTTTGTATGAAATACATCACCCAGACTTACGGCTGCATGTCTCTCTAAGAAGTCCCAATAAAAATGCCAATGTCAAGATGATTTTGAATCTTTGAAGCATTCAGGCACTTGGGAATAAAAGTGAGAGTAAAAAGTTTTCCTAAAAATAAATCCAATGATAATGAACAGTCACAGTCTTTTATGTTTAAATTGCATGTAAATATTCAATGTGGTTTTTTTCTTAATTCTTTTGTGACGTGAATACAAGTTTCTCTTAAAATGACATATACTCTGAACACCCCATCACCAATAACAAAAACAAATGTTTTCATGTCTATAGTTTAAAAAATAAAATGATCACCCCTTTGATAGTTCATTTCTTTGGAAGACATAGGAGAGGAATTAGACTAGTGTCAAGTGTACAGAGAGGTCTTCCCATTCCAAGCTACATGATATTAGGTAAAGCAACATCTTTAAGTAAGTGCTGCCTCATCTGTAAAATGGTAATAAAGATGTGAAGATCACTTGAAACAGTAAGTGTAAAGAATCTAACATTCAGTTAGATATGTGTTCCCAACTCCTGATACTCCGTTACCTAAGTTAATGCACACCCTGGCTTCTCTCTCCAAACCTCTGGAGCCCCATCTCTGGAGGAAGAAGAATGACTTATGCAGCTGACTGATGGGCAAGTTCAAGAAGGAAGTGTACATTCAAAAGTCTGTCTGTGGTAAGTGTTCATTTAGAATCCGCTTACCTGAGCGCAGGCTAACATTCTGATCTGCTCGGTACCTCCACACGAGAAGGGACCCATCCCTGAAAATGTCCATCTTGACCATGCGTGGTGGAAAATCCATGTGATTCAAAAGTAAAGTATGGGCAAGTCCACTTTGCCATAGACTCAAAGCCACATTCTCTAATCCTGCCGTTATGAGCAATAAAGTTGAAATTTCAACTCTGTAACTATATAGCTTTTGTTTTCATGTATCACTTGGTTCTGAATGCAGACATGCGTGAAAAAGAAGGTTCTTTACTGTTTTCGTACACTCAAATAAAAGGCACTCAATCCTAATGACTCTTACCAGCATCACAGCATCTTCCAAACCCTCCCCACGATCTTCGCCACCACACACCCGGGTGCCTTCCTGACCTCTTCATCTGAGGTCATCAGCATTTCCACTCAACATACCCCAAGTCAAACTCCTGATTTCCACATCCACCCCCAGCCCCTGTTCCCCCCATACACTCCCTCATCTTAGCAGCAGCATTACCTCCCTTCTGGTTGCTCAAGCCCAATATATTTGCCTCATCCTTGATCCCTCTCTCTCACCATCTACATTCCACCTGTCAGCAAAATTGCATCGGCTCCACTGCACAACATTTTCAGAGTTTATTAAATCTCTACTGCTACCACCCTCATCCAAGCTACCCACATTTCTTGCCGGAATTTATTTCAATAGCCCCCTAAGTGGTCACCCTGTTCTGGTTCTTGCTCTTCTACTTACCAATATAGCACAAGAGTGGTGCTTTTCAAGTGCTAGTCAGACCCTGTCGCCCTGCTCAAAACCCTCCAACATTAGAACAGCCTGGAGGTTCCTTAAAAAACTGAAAAGAGAGCTAGCACATAATCCAGCAATCCCACTCCTGGGCATATAGCCAGAGAAAACCACAATTCAAAAGAGACACGCACTTCAGTGTTCACTGCAGGTCTATTTATAATAGCCAGGACATGAAACAACCTGAATGTCCATCAACAGAAGAAAGGATAAAGAAGATGTGGTACATTATACGATGGACTGTTACCCAGCCATAAAAAGGAATCAAATTGTGCCATTTGCAGAGATGTGGATAGATCTACGTCTATGTGATAGACTGTCACAGAGAGCAAAGTTAAGTCAGAAAGAGGAAAACAAATATCATACATTAACACATACATGTGGAATCTAGAAAAATGGTATAGATCTTATTTGCAAAGCAGAAACGAAGACATAGAGAACAACATTATGGATACCAAGGTGGGGGGTGCGGAATAGATTGAGAGATTGGGATTGACATATATACATTATTGATACTATGCATAAAACAGATAGTAAGAACCTACTGTATAGCACAGGGAACTCTACCCAATGCTCTGTGGTGACCTAAATGGGAAGGAATTCCAAAAAGGAGAGGGCATACTTAAACACATTGGTTCCCCTGGTGGCTCAGATGGTAAAGAACCTGCCTGCAATGCAGCAGACCTGGGTTTGATCCCTGGGTTGGGAAGATCCCCTGGAGAAGTGAATGACAACCTACTCCAGTGTTCTGGCCTGAAGAATTACATGAACAGAGGAGCCTGGTGGGCTACAGTCCATAGGGTCTCAAAGAGTCAGATACAACTGAGCGACTAACACTTTCACATAAAAATAGCTGATTCACTTTGCTGTACAGCAGACACTAACACAACATCGTGAAGGAACTATACTCCAACTAAAAAAAAAAAAACCTCCAAAATCTTGCATCTCATTCAGGGGAGAAGCCAAAGTCTTCACAATGGCCCATAGGGCCCCAAACTGTCTGCATCTCCATCCAGGGGTGGCAAGTGCCGTACTCACTCCACTGAACCCTCTCTTCCTCCACCTCCTCTCTCACAGCCTTCACATTTGCCATGCGCCACACCTGGAACACTGGCTCCCACGTATCCTCAGGTCTTTATCTAAGGGGTACCCCCATCAAAGCCTCCCCAATGGCCCTATATGAAATAACTACCTACCCCACACCCACCCTGCTCCCCAGATCCCTTGAATCTGGGATTTTTCTCCTTAGAACTGGTAACCATCTGATGTTCACTTTTTCGGTCCATTGACTATCTCTCTTAATGCACTAGGATTAAAAACAACTCGAAGGCAGACTTTGCCTAGAATGAGAATGCTATCTGACACACAGTCAGTATGCAAATATTTGTGGAATGAATGAATGAGGTCAAGGTATATGATAGGAACAAATATATTTCTTCCTTGCTGGCTGGCTCCTGCAAGGCCTGATGATAATATCATGAATAAATAAATACCCAGATTGTACAGTTTCAATTTCTCCATCGAAGGTAAACTAGTCAAGTTAGTTGTACAAGTGCAGTACAAAGGCAACACTTTTGAGAGAAATCTCATTATGAAGCTTAGACATCAGGGGGCAGTCTTGCATGGGCACAAAGTGAGCTCAGAGGTGACACCATTAGGTCACCTGAAGCAAGAAGGCTTAGAAACAATAAAGAGCTCGATACAACTTCTCAAGTCAGTCTCTTTGTAGCTTTAGTAGGTGTACCTTCCCCTCTTGCTGCCTTAGGATAAAAACCCTGACCCCCAGCCTTGCAGCAGCATCTCTAGTAAATTCCACCTCAAGCAGTCATTTGGTCTTCTTCTCATATCCTTCTTCAAAAATTATTTGTGATGCTTTCAACACACCTGCCAACTGCCCTTCCTTGAGTCAGAAGCACCTTGTGCCAATTACAGTGTTTTTCTAACAATATGCAATACTATTACCAAGAAACTCATTCTAGCAAGATCTATGGATTTCATTGCAAAAATCTTATTAAGTGTCCTAAAATGAGAAACTCCAAAGAAGAACAAAGAAGAGGGTCCCTCTTGTTGGGCCCCTTTTTCTTCCGATTGGTGACTTGACTATTGACATTTTGGAGGAAATCCCTACAAGAAGAAGACAGGAGTTTTGTCTGGGATCTCTTGCCCCAAGAATAGTCCTTGATTCCTCCATTCACCAGGAGATTTGTCAAAACACAATTTTATTCACAATGTTGAAAAGGGACTGAAGACTTAAAATTAAGAGGCGGGTAGCACGACTGAGCGACTTCCCTTTCACTTTTCACTTTCATGCACTGGAGAAGGAAATGGCAACCCACTCCAGTGTTCTTGCCTGGAGAATCCCAGGGATGGGGGAGCCTGGTGGGCTACCGTCTATGGGGTTGCACAGACTCGGACACGACTGAAGTGACTTAGCAGCAGCAGCAGCAGTATCTGCTGGAAGCTACAAGGTCACAATTTCGGTCCCTGCAAATCGTCTTTTATCTAACTTTAGTGCACTGCTCAGAATGAAAGAGCCTGAGTGTAGAACAACCTGGTTCCTAGGACTTGCACTCAGGGTCACTAACTGTATAATGGGTTGCATCACTTTACATAGAAAACCCCCTTCCCATAAAACACTATTATTAGAAGTGGGAAATCATGAAATAGCCATTCATTCAATAAATGTTCACTGAACTGTGAACTACTTACTGTGTTCCAAGCCCTCTTCCAGGCAGTGAGGATACAGAGAGAACCAAAGGTATAAATTCCTGCCCTCATGAAGTCTCCATTCTATTTGTCCTTCAAAAGAAAAGTTATTTTCAAAGCAAGTTTCATTGCTAATATGGAACCCACCTTGTACAGTATAAGAAACACTCACATGGGAGCCCAGAAGTCGGAGGAGCTCAAGTCTCAACTCTCCCATGTGGTAGCTGTGAATGTTCCTTATTTAACCTTCCAGAACTATTTTTGCATATGCTACCAGGAAACAAATGAATGAAACCACCCACCAAATGACTTGTCATATGGAAGATGCTCAATAATTCTGAAGAACAGTGATATTAATTGGTATGATTTTCTTAACACAGAATTGGCAAATCATAGCCCTCAGACCAAGTCTGACTGGCCTCCTGTTTTTGCAAATAAAGTTTTATTGGGACACAGCCACACCACCATTCATTTATGTATAATCTATGGCTCCTTTGGCACTACAGGCTGAGTTGAGTAGTTGAGACAGAGGTTTTACGACCCGCAAAGCCTAATATTTTTACTTCCTCATCCTTTAGGGAAAAAAAATTTGACAGCCCCTGCTCTAATCCCCTGTTATACTGAATGAGCTTCAAGAACAGATACCACCAACCTGGTAGCTTATTTGAAATGCAGAATCTGAGCTTCCACTCCAAAACTGAATCAAAATCTACATTGTAACAAGATCCCCAAGTGGGATTCCATGACATGGAAGCCTGGGAAACACTGCCATGGAGTGTTGCATGATGATAGAAATACCCATGCCCTGCTGCTAAGCTGCTACTGCTAAGTCGCTTCAGTCGTGTTGACTCTGTGCGACCCCATAGACGGCAGCCCACCAGGGCTGAGATTCTCCAGGCAAGAACACTGGAGTGGGTTGCCATTTCCTTCTCCAACACATGAAAGTAAAAAGTGAAAGTGAAGTCGCTTAGTCATGTCCGACCCTTAGCGACCCCATAGATTGTAGCCTACCAGGCTCCTCCATCCATGGGATTTTTCCAGGCCCTGGAAAACCCATGCCCTACACTGATGTAAATTTCATCCTACCCCTTCCTACCAATACCAGAATTCAAAGCAATGACTTTCCACCTTAGTAAAATCAGAATCACATACGGAGCTTGTAAGAAATATAAAGTCCTGGGACCTCCCTCCAGAGATTCTGATTCAGCGTACCTGAGATGGAGTCAAAGACTCCAGAATTTTTAAACAAGTACCCTTGAGGAGATTCAGACACAAGTGAGCCTGGGACATCACTCTGGAAACACTGCTTTAAAAGACTAGACTTTTGAATCTGTAGCCTGCCAGGTTCCTCTGCCCATGGGATTTCCCAGGCAAGAATATTGGAGTGGGTTGCCATTTTCTTCTCCAGGGGATCTTCCTGACCCAGGGATTGAACCCAGGTCTCCTGAAGTGGCAGTAATTGATTTTTTACTGACGGAGTCACCAGGAAAGCCCAAGAGACTAAAGCACCTCCATCACAGTTGGGGCCAAAATCAAGAAGCATCATTTGTGTCCATCACTATCAGAGTTTTACTTTTGGACACTTAAAATACCACCAGGAGACCTGAGAGCTACAGTTTACTGTAAAGTAAAGACTCACAGTGCCTCTGTGGCTACCTAGGAGTCAGGTACTGCAACTCTAAGAGCTATAAAAAAATATTACTACAATTACTGTTTTCGGTGACAGGAGTCCAGGTTTAAGTCTTCAGGGTCATATTCAAGACACTTTATTCAACACCAGATGTCAGTGAGACATCATTCTAGGAAGATGGAGAGAACAAAATTGGGGGACCCAAGTGACATTCTTTCACTCCTCAAATATTTGATGAGGGATGGCTCAACAGTCAGGCACTGTTCTGTGTCAGGGGTCAGCAGATGCTTTCTCCAAAGGGTAGATGGTCAGTATTTTAGGCTTTGTGGGCCACATATAGTCTCTGTCTTATATTATTCCTCTGTTTCTTTGTTATCCCTTCTGCAACCCTTTAAAACAAAATCATTTAAAAGCCCTTTTAAAAAATGCAAAAATCATTCTTGATTCTCAAGCAATCCACAAAAACAAGCAATGAGCCAGATGTAGTCTGCGGGCTGTCATTTTTCAATCCCTAGTCTTGGTGATAGGAATGAATACAGGAGTGAACAAAAGTCCCTGCCCTTATGGAGAGTGTGCTCTAGCAGAAGGACATGCATAATAAACAAAGACAGTAAAATGATGATAGCAATTAAGCTCTAGGAAGAAAAAAATACTAAAGGGATTAAAGAATGACAGCAGAAGAGGACGTTCATAGGAGGTGGCCAAGGAAGGTGACATTTAAGCAGAGATTTGAATCAAGTGGGGAAATGAGTACTCTTCCAGATATGGCAAGACTTACATTAAATTATTATCATGAGGGGCTTTCCCGGTGACTCAGAGGCAAAGAATCCAAATGCTAATTCAGGCAACACAGGTTCGATCCCTGATCTGCGAAGATTCTACATGTTGCAGGGCAATTGAGCCTGTGTGCCACAACTACTGAGCCTGTGCTCTAGAGCCCAGGGAGCGACAACTTCTGAAGATTGTGCTCCGCAACAGGAGAAGCTGCTGCAGTGAGAAGTCCGTGATCACAACTCAAGGGTAGCCCCCACTTGCTGCAACTAGAGTAAAGTCCTCATAGCAATGAGGACCCAGGACAGAAAAAAATAAATAAATAAAAATAAAAAGCTTTAAAAAAATTCTCATCGTGGAGAATGACATTAACACCATTTGGGGAATGGTAGAAACAATGTCCAAAAGAAACACACAGAAGTCATGCACTATGAAATGGGCCTCAGGACACACACACACACCATCAAGGTGGAATGTGAAAGTTTTACCACATGATGTGAAAGCAAATGCTTCAAATGGGCCCTGGAAAAGTTGGTACCAACCAAGCTTCATTAACGCCCAGATGCAATTCACAACCTTTTCTTATTGAGAAATGTTCCCCTGCCTCTTAGAAAACCATTCTAATTCCTCCTTTCCCTGACACATGGCCTGCTGCTCTGCTTTCCAGCCTCATGGTAATCCATTAGAAGTATTAACTTTGAGGTCTGTGGGTCCTCACCAAAGCAGTTTGTTGTAAAGGAGGTGCCTTGGGAAGGTACAGTTAAGGGGGGGAAATCTAGAGAGAGCAACCTTAAGCTGGTTGCAAGTTTCAGAGGTCAAACAGACCATCAACCGCAGTCACAGAGGCACTGGGCTGAGATGGAAGGAGAAAGTGATGGGCACCCATGAACATGTAGCACTAGCCACAGATTTAATACACAGTCAGAAAGCTTTCGCAATAGCACCCCACTCCAGTACTCTTGCCTGGAGAATCCCATGGACAGAAAAGCCTGGTAGGCTGCAGTCCATGGGGTCACTAAGAGTTGGACACGACTGAGCGACTTCACTTTCACTTTTCACTTTCATGTATTGGAGAAGGAAATGGCAACCCAGTCCAGTGTTCTTGCCTGGAGAACCCCAGGGACGGGGGAGCCTGGTGGGCTGCTGTCTATGGGGTTGCACAAAGTCGGCCACGACTGAAGCGACTTAGCAGCAGCAGAAAGCTTTCTTAGAGTCTCATCTCATCCTTCTGCTTCCAGGTAGAAGCTGTGATACAATTCTGTCTTTCCTCCAAAAGAGAAGCTTTTGTTCCCTGAGGCTAAAATCTCAAGAAAAGATGAAGACTGTAGAACAAAAGACCCCATGGCAAGCACGGGCTACATCAGTAAACCTTCCCTGACTAGAATCCAGGTCTCGCCACTTAGTGGTTTTAGGAATACCATTTGTTTGGTACAAATGAACTTATATACAAAACAGAAACACTCACAGACTTAGAGAACAAACTTATGGTTACCGGGAGGAAAGGGTGGGGGAAGAATAGACTGGGAGTTTGGAATTGACATGTATATACGATTATATTTAAAACAGATGAACAAGGACCTACTGCACAGCACAGGGAACCTGGCTCAATATTCTATAATAATCTAAATGGGAAAAGAATCTGAAAAAGAATGGATGCTTGTAGGGGTATAAATGAATCACTTTGTGGTACACCTATAATTAAGATACCATTGTGAATCAACTATCAGTTCAGTTCAGTTCAGTCGCTCAGTCGTGTCCAACTCTTTGCAACCCCATGAATCACAGCATGCCAGGCTTCCCTGTCCCTCACCAACTCCCGGAGTTCACTCACACTCTCGTCCATTGAGTCAGTGATGCCATCCAGCCATCTCATCCTCTGTCGTCCCCTTCTCCTCCTGCCCCCAATCCCTCCCAGCATCAGAGTCTTCTCCAATGAGTCAACTCTTCGCATGAGGTGGCCAAAGTACTGGAGTTTCAGCTTTTGCATCATTCCTTCCAAAGAAATCCCAGGGCTGATCTCCTTTGGAATGGACTGGTTGGATCTCCTTGCAGTCCAAGGAACTCTCAAGAGTCTTCTCCAACACCACAGTTCAAAAGCATCAATTCTTCAGTGCTCAGCCTTCTTCACAGTCCAACTCTCACATCCATACATGACCACAGGAAAAACCATAGCCTTGACTAGACCAACCTTTGTTGGCAAAGTAATGTCTCTGCTTTTGAATATGCTATCTAGGTTGGTCATAACCTTCCTTCCAAGGAGTAAGCATCTTTTAATTTCATGGCTGCAGTCAACATCTGCAGTGATTTTGGAGCCCAAAAAATAAAGTCTGACACTGTTTCCACTGTTTCCCCATCTATTTCCCATGAAGTGATGGGACCAGATGCCATGATCTTCGTTTTCTGAATGTTGAGCTTTAAGCCAACTTTTTCACTCTCCTCTTTCACTTTCATCAAGAGGCTTTTTAGTTCCTCTTCACTTTCTGCCATAAGGGTGGTGTCATCTGCATATCTGAGGTTATTGATATTTCTCCCAGCCATCTTGATTCCAGCTTGTGCTTCTTCCAGTCCAGCATTTCTCATGATGTACTCTGCATAGAAGTTAAATAAGCAGGGTGACAATATACAGCCTTGACGTACTCTTTTTCCTATTTGGAACCAGTCTGTGGTTCCATGTCCAGTTCTAACTGTTGCTTCCTGACCTGCATACAGATTTCTCAAGAGGCAGGTCAGGTGGTCTGGTATTCCCATCTCTTCCAGAATTTTCCACAGTTTATTGTGATCCACAAAGTCAAAGGCTTTGGCATAGTCAATAAAGCAGAAATAGATGTTTTTCCGGAACTCTCTGGCTTTTTCCATGATCCAGCGGATGTTGGCAATTTGGTCTCTGGTTCCTCTGCCTTTTCTAAAACGAGCTTGAACATCAGGAAGTTCATGGTTCACATATTGCTGAAGCCTGGCTTGGAGAATTTTGAGCATTACTTTACTAGCGTGTGAGATGAGTGCAATTGTGTGGTAGTTTGAGCATTCTTTGGCATTGCCTTTCTTTGGGATTGGACTGAAAACTGACCTTTTCCAGTCCTGTGGCCACTGCTGAGTTTTCCAAATTTGCTGGCATATTGAGTGCAGCACTTTCACAACATCATCTTTCAGGATTTGAAAGAGCTCAACTGGATTCCATCACCTCCACTAGCTTTGTTCGTAGTGATGCTTTCTAAGGCCCACTTGACTTCACATTCCAGGATGTCTGGCTCTAGGTCAGTGATCACACCATCGTGATTATCTGGGTCGTGAAGATCTTTTTTGTACAGTTCTTCTGTGTATTCTTGCCACCTCTTCTTAATATCTTCTGCTTCTGTTAGGTCCATACCATTTCTGTCCTTTATCGAGCCCATCTTTGCATGAAATGTTCCCTTGGTATCTCTAATTTTCTTGAAGAGATCTCTAGTCTTTCCCATTCTGTTGTTTTCCTCTATTTCTTTGCATTGACTGCTGAAGAAGGCTTTCTTATCTCTTCTTGCTATTCTTTGGAACTCCGCAATCAGATGCTTATATCTTTCCTTTGCTCCTTTGCTTTTCGCTTCTCTTCTTTTCACAGCTATTTGTAAGGCCTCCCCAGACAGCCATTTTGCTTTTTTGCATTTCTTTTCCACAGGGATGGTCTTGATCCCTGTCTCCTGTACAATGTCACGAACCTCATTCCATAGTTCATCAGGCACTCTATCTATCAGATCTAGGCCCTTAAATCTATTTCTCACTTCCACTTTCCAATATAAAATTAAAAAAAAAAATTTAATAAAATTTTTTTAAAAATTGAACAGCCAAGAATAAAAACGAGCAATTGTCAGGCTAGGTTAGTAGTCTCTCTAAGAAATGCTGGATAGAGATAATACACATGACTTTTCAAAATTAAAACTTTCTGTTTTCTTCAATACACAAAGACAGAACCTGAGAAGTGGGCAGGTGACATTTACATGTACCCAATACTGTGACAGAGAAGGGAAAATAAGAGCCCCAGCCTTTCCCCATGGGGAAAAAATCATAGTTTCACAGTTGGTTTAGCAGCAGACACTCTGCCTGCATGACAAGCCTTTCATAGTCTGTCCCTAGGTGCCACCATGCCTGCCAAACACCACTTGCCCCCACTGTGGTGAGAATGACCCTTGCTTGCTTCACTCACTGTTACTTCCTGAAATACTGAACTAAGTGGAGCATCTTCCTAATGCTGGACTTTCCCTGTCACCCACTTCCCACGTCTGTTGTCAAGATAAACACTGCAGTGTGAAACCTTACAACACTCCAAGGCGTTCATCCCTTCTTCACAAGTCTAAATTGAAGGTGATCTTAAAAATACATACACACATGCAAAAAAAAAAAAAAAACCTTTTAATTTGCCTTAAATCTCTGTGGTTCCACAACTGACTGCCAGAGTTCTTGCCTTTCTTCCCTGACAGCACAAGGCACCCAGGCCCTGAGCTAAATAGCAAGACATGACTACTACCCTCCACAATTCATGTGATGTCACCTCCAACTGATTTACTGGAGGGGTTTCAGAGGAACTGAACTTCTCAAAGGTCACAAGTTCCAGACTGGTAGATTTGAGCACAGTAAGGTATGAAATCACTTGGTCATGAAATGCACATTAATTTCCCAGGTGTACAGCATGTTTTGGAAATATTACTAACTTCCTGCACTTCCTGCTTTAAACATGTTCTCCAAAGGCCAAGTGAAACATATGCAGAATTCACTCACCCTACTTTTTGCCAAGAATTGATGTCAGGAATTGCTCTAGAAAAGATAAACCACTACTACTGCTAAGAACTATCATTTTTTTAGCTCTCTGTCCACTTTATATAGTCATGTATTTTAATTTTCACACTTCTACCAAAAAGGAAATGCTACTGTTAGCCTCACTTCTTGGTGGGGAAACCGAGGAAAGAAAGATTAAATAACAATCTTAGTGTCTACAGCTATTCCATGGCAGCACCATGATCAGATCAAGAAATATGACCCCAGGGCTTATGCTACTAAGCGCTCCCCCCACCATACCAGCACTAAGTGCTGCCCCCCCATACGAGCTCGTCACATCTGTGGAAATTTGTCTTCTCCGTATTTCAGTGGAAACGACACAAAATTAACTAGTCCAGGATTTTCTGAGGCTCTATACAACTCTATTTCTAGACGTGAGACTAGAGACAATGAATAGGACACTATCCTCTCCCTACTCTCAGCCATGTATCAGCAAATATAAATAATGGTCTCCACTTGTACTGTTTAGTTTTTTAGGCACAAGATGTAACTGGCCTTTCCTATGAACCATATACCTTTTCTCTAGGAAGTACGCAGCCTAAATCAATAAGGTGGAAACTATCAATAGCCCATTCATCCTACTGTTCAGCCTTTCCATAGACCATGGGAGGCCAAAGACTTGGTGGAATGGTACATACCACGAACTTGGATGAAGGTAAAAATGGACACATGTACTTAATTGCACTGCTTCTTCCATGCCCTTTGAACATCACCCACACCCAGTGCTGGGGGATCAGACAATCATTTTCTATGGCCACCTCCAGAGGAAACAAAGTCTACTCTACACCACTCCCAATCTCAACTCCAGCGTCCCTTGCCCCTTTGCCACTTTCTCAGGCATAACTGTTTTAGGATGGGAACACACACAGCTCATAGTACATGGAATGTGGTAGACCACCTCCTTTCCACCTCATTAGCGCACAACATAAACATCATCTTGACTCATTGGAAGGGTTTGCCAAGGAGAATGCCAACTTACAAACAGAAAAATACCTAGGAAGAAAAAACACTCCTAACTCCCTCTGCAATAGATTTCCCACCTTTAGCATAAGTTGTTGTTGTTGTTCAGTCCCTTAGTTGTGTCTGACTCTTTGTGACCCCGTGGACTGCAGCATGCCAGGCCTCCCTGTCCCTCACCATCTCCTGGAGTTTGCCCAAGTTCATGTTCATTTCATCAGTGATACTGTCCAGCCATCTCATCCTCTGACACCCTCTTCTCCTACTGCCCTGAATCTTTCCCAGCATGAGAGTCTTTTCCAAATATTCAGCTCTTCACATCAAATGGCAAAAGTACTGGAGCTTCAGCTTCAGCACCAGTCCTTCCAGTGAATATTCAGGGTTGATTTCCCTGAAGATTGACTGGTTTGATCTCCTTGCTGTCCAAGGGACTTTCAGAAGTCTTCTCTAGCACCACAATTCGAAAGCATCAATTCTGTGGCATTCTGCCTTCTTTATGGTCCAGCTCTCACAACCGTACATGATCACTGGGACAAGTTATCCTTCCAGAAAAACAGGTGCAATATACAGCTGATGAATATAATGCATGTATAGTTTTTCTACATGTATCTTTCCTTGACTATTCTAGTAGGATTCTTGCATTCCAACCCCTATTTTCTTCTTCTCATATCTCTTAACTTTCTTCTGGCCAAGAGATGCATCAGAAAGAGACAGCAAGTCACTGTGACACATGAAAGATGGCTGCAAAGGCTTTGATGTTCCTCTGTGGGAGGGGAGGGGTCTCAGTCCCCTCTTTGAAGATGATGTGCTCTGTGACCACTCTGAATAATAGAATGTGGCAGAAATGACACTGTACTAGTTTCTGGGTCTGGACCTTAAGAGACTGGCAGCTCCCATTCCTTGGTTTTTGGAAAGTTTGTTCTTGAGCCCTGAGCCACTGCTGACAAGTACAATAACCACCACCTCCCAGAAGACAACATGGAGAGGCCCTGAGACTCATGCAAAGAGACCAGTGCCTCCAACCTCCCAACGTGACTGAAGGTACCTAAATCCTTCAAACTAGTCCAGACGTCATCTGAATATCACCAAGCAACTCAGTGCCTGTGGAGAACCACCCTTAACCAAGAGTCCAGAAGTCCTAATCTGAAATCACGATCTAAGATAACATATTGCTTTAAGTCACAATTTTGGGAGTCATTTCTTAGGTTGCGTTAAACAAGTGGAACACCAGTCCTTTCACAAAACACCAACTTTCATTCATGTTGCCTCACTTGCCTCTTCCTCTGCTACTGAACAGCTCACTCAACAGCCCCCACAAGGTTCCTTCCCTCTCCCACTCCTCTCTGACTTTCCAGAGGGTGTTGTGAGTGCTGGTTGTCATTTACCACCATGGTCCAAAGTTGTCTCTTTCACGGGGAAACAACCAGATCTGGGAGGTCCTTTTCAAATCTCATCTGATCTGCTAAGGGCTCTTATACCTTTACATAAATGCAACTCATTACTACCAAACACTGAGGGGGTAAGCTTTAGCAACTGGGTTGTGTGTGTGTGCTAAGTTGCTTTAGTCATGTCCAATTTTTTGTGTGACCCCATGGACTGTAGCCTGCCAGGCTTTTCTGTCCATGGAATTCTCTGGGCAAGAATACTGGAGTGGGTTGCCAGGCCCTCCTCCAGGGGATCTTCCTGATGCAGGGATCAAACCTGTATCTCTTACATCTCCTGTATTGGCAGGTGGGTTCATTACCACTAGTACCACCAGGGAAGCCCAGAAATTGGGTTATCTGATTTCAAAACTCACTATATAGTCATAGTAGGTGCAGGAAAATCAAAGGAAAGGAGCAAGTCTGGCAAGACGTGAGGGGGAAACAACCTAGGTAGAGATAAATGAGCCTGGATTCTGGGGCGATATTAGCAGAAATGGAAAGAAAGCATTTCAGGAGGCAGTATTAAGGTCGAACCAGGGTGAGCAAACTTCAGCATGCATCAGGAGGAGCAGATGACCACCTTAAAAATTCCAACTCCCAGGCTCAGACCAAGAGACTTCGATTCAGTGCTTCTGAGTGGGATCCTAGGAATGTGTGTTTTGACAGCTTTCCTGGTGATTCTGATACAGTGGCCACAGACCACTCTGAAAATCCCTACTTGAGATCTAATCCCCTGATGGGTGACAAAGATGAAAAGAAAAGATGAATCAGTGACTCTTAAGTCTCAAGATTTAAAACAGCTAAGACAGAAGTAGGGAGATGAGGAGGGGCTGGTTTCGAGGGAGGTGACTGTTTCATGCCAGATACAATTAGGAGGGACCAGGCATCTGAAGAGGAGCAACTAACTGAAATACTAAGTTTTGAAGGATAAACTGAACCCAGTTCCTTCCCTTTCCTACTTTGGGACTTGCATTCCTTCAGGACATTTGCATTTGGTCAGTTCTGCGTCATCTGAGGGTTATTCCTGTGTCAGGGGCTTGTGCTTCTCCAACCCTGCCAGCAACAGGGTAGAGAAGTCCATCTAATTACAGGCAGAAGCATCAGCAAGCTCCCCTGGCTACAGACATGAAGGCACATTCTCCAACCAGCCTGAACAGTGCCCAAGGCAATGTGCTCATCTCCACTTGCCTGACTTTGTAGCTCTCTCTCAACCAGTTTAGACCCAAAGTAGGGGGTGCAAGTTCCCAGGTCTCCAAAATCCAATCACAAGTTTCAAAATGATTTGGTCAAGCTCCAGCTTCTACAGAAAAGTCAATACACAACGGTTATCAATTTCCTTTCAGATTTATTAAGCTTGGATCCTTAGTCACTGAAAGTCATTAACAAAGGTCCCAAACACCATTAGGGCACCCTCAACTTAGATTGTCATCATCCAAAAAGAAAGCTAACTAGCAAGACTGAGCTCCTTGGTTCTTGAGGGCCCAGGGTTGTCGGGGGAAGTATAAAACAAGACCAAAAAAAATCCCCTCATCTCATATTCATGATCAGATTACATAATCCTTTTGAATCTAACAACCCTACATGTTTCCCAAAAGTGTTCTGAAATAACTCCTCCTTAATAAACTCTTCTCCCTTTAAAGAAACACTGAGGGTTTTTTTTTTTCATTTCTGATTTTTGTCTGCTTTTTAAAATCTAATTTTTAATTTGATATACAATTTTAAAGGTTACAATCCACTTATGGTTATTACAAAATATTGGCTATATTCCCCATGTTGTATAATATACCTTTGAGCCTATCCAACACCCAATAGTTTGTATCTCCCATCCCCTCACTCCTTTACTGCACCCCCCACCCCCCGCACTGGATATCTGTGATTGTTTTTTGTTATAGTCACTATAGAATTCTGTTGTACTTCTTAGATTCCACAGAAATGCAAAGGTTCAGCTGTGATTCCCCAGAGTCTTTTGCAAGAACATGGTAAGAGCGTATGAAGCAATGTGATTGCTGTATAAGTAAATTATACTTTAATTTACAATGTCAAATAGAAATAAAGTTGGAGTGTCACAATGTTTATACATCTAATAGTCTTAATTATTATCATTATCTACTACAGAGTTAAAGGGAAAAAAAAAATTTTCCCTTGCCAGTGTTCTAAAAATAAACCTTGAGTTGTTAATAGATATGACTCAGTTGTGTTTTTAATACAGGAAAGTGTGACTCTGAAACACCCATATTCTTTCTATTACCTTCAAGTCTATTTTAAGTAATGTTTTAAATGGATGATTTACTGTTTCTATTCATTTCCCCTGGAAAACCACCTCACTCCTCTCTGCCTACTAAAGGAGACTTATTCTTAAAATCCAGATAAGCCCCATCCCTCCTTCGAGGGAGGGGTTGGGCCAGAACCCTTCCTTCCCTGATCCTACCCTGGCTAAATCCTACTCTACTAATTTATACAGACAATTACTGCCTCTCTACACATTCCTTTAGTCTCTTATCATCCATTTCCCATAATATGGCCCTTTACTATTCATTTCAATGCAGTAACTATTTACTGAAGGTCTTCTGGAGGCAAAGACACTGCAGTGAAGTGGTTAAGAGATCACAGAATGCCCACATACAAGGATCCTCCACTTACTACCTGCTTGACTTCAGGCTAACTGGTCAACCTCTGTGCCTCGGCTTCCTCCTCTACAAAGAGAGCTAACAGCCTGACCTACCTCAAAGAGTCCTCAAATAAATCAACACTTGCCAAACCACGTGGAACAGGGCTTGGAGCGTAGAATGCTTCAGTAAACGTTAGCTGTCACTGTTATCACTACTCCTAATCATATCCCTGGGCTCAGGTAGTACACAAATAAATAGGGCAAGGTGTCTGTTTCATATTTTAGAACTCATTCACTGATTTAGCAAAGATTAACTGAGCACCTACTATGTGCCCGACACTATTCAGGGGATGTGAGTGTGAAAATTCTCTTTTTCAATGAGAGAGAAAAACAAGAACCAGGAGAAAAATGAATGAAGACATATCGGGATATCAGATAACAATGCGTTCCATAAAGAATGACAAAGCAGAGAAAGCAGGGAGACAGATGGAGCAGGAGCGGTAATCCCAGAAGAGATGACATTTAAGCAAGGTTCTCAATGAAATGGGACAGTGAACAGGAAAGAGGGTTCAAGGCAGAGGGAGCTCAAGCCCACGATGAGAATGTTCTGTAAGGAAGGGCAAGGGGCCCAGCGTAGTTAGAAAAAGTGAGTAAGAAAGAAAAAGACAGGAGATGATGCCAAGGGTGTAGCCAGGGCCCAAACTGAAGACAGCCTTAGAGGTGACAGGAAGGATGACGGCTTTATTCTAAGAACTGCAGGAAGCTGCTCGAGGGTTACAAGCCAGGGGTAGGGTGGGGTGGGGGGAGGGGTGTGCATCATCTGCTATGTGGAGAACATGCTAGAATCACATACATTTTCACTAATTGTCAAAACAATTATATATGTTCGCTAGTTGCTCTGAGTTGCAGGCACCAAGTCTTAAAATTCTTGGATTCTTACACAGTTCACATGGGGCAGATTCATGACAAAAAGCCTTATTTGACTGAAAGAATGATCTTTGCCTCTCAGTTGACACAGCTTTAAAAAAAAGTCACCAAGCATCTTCAAGTATGTTTTTTCTCTGTTCTGTTTTTGTATGTGTGGAGCAGGGGGGCCGGCGGGGGTGGTGGGGGAGGTGCGGATTGCCTCCTTTCCTAACCAACTTTCAAAGACAATTGAACGACAATTTCACCTTCACTGAAGTCCATTTCTCAACAACCTCAAGCTTCTCGAACAGTCTTGAAAAACAAGAAACAGTCTACTGAGCTCTCCAAGAATCAATCATAATTTCCCAACACACTATGTCTGTATTTTACTTGTAACCATCTGGACACACTCAACTCACTCTTGGTTGACACAGAATTCCAATACCTCTGGTCCCAAACTCCCAACAGAATAAAAATCATAACACGGAACAGTGGAGTCCTTAGGGGCCAGAAAACTGACAATGCTAAGTAAAAGGTGATTCCATAAAACCTAAGTAAAGACTTTCCCCAGTGGCTCAGTGGTAAGGAATCTATCTGCCAATGCAGGAGACACAGGTTGATCCCCGGTCTGGGAAGATCCCACATGCCTCAGAGCAACTAAGCCTGTGTACCACAGCTACTGAGCCTATGCTCTAGAGCCCAGGACCCACAACTACTGGAGCCCATGCTCCCCAGTAAGAGCAACCACCACAATGAGAAGCCCATACACCCCAACTAGAGAGTAGCTTCTGCTCACTGCAACTAGAGAAAAGTCCGTGCAGCAACAAAGACCCAGTGCAGTCCAAAATACATAAAATTAAAAGAAAAAAAAGCTCAGTAAGAAAGAAAATCTAAATTACAACAGAACTATGCTGGGTGCTCTCCCCAAACTCCAAACTAGTTATTTCTAAAGTGGCTGACACCAAAGATTTCAATTATGTTTTGTATCTTTTCATTTACAAGAAAGTAAACAGTAAATTATCATCTAGATGGAGTTCTATGCAAAATGGTTAAAATCAGCAAAGTTTTGCTGTATGATAGAAACAGCTTGATTTACTCTTGTATTTACTCATAATGGGAAGAAAATTTTATTTCTGTAATGAAGCCAAATAAATTACTAACGTAACAAACTGACAAGTAGGGAAAATAAGTTGCAGAACAATATTGAGAGTATACGTCAGTTAGAATAAAAAAAAAGAGAGGGACTCTATACATACATACGTAAACAGATACATAAATTCGTTGAAAAAAGAATGAATGACTAGGCAGACACTGATAAATACCAACTCAACATCCCTTTATCCCATTTTTCTTACTATGAGAAACATCATTTTTTTCACCAAGTGGTTTGTAACAACATTCTGACCATTAAATATAAGATGATGTCCCTGGTCTCCGGAAAAGTTACTGTTTTCCTAGAAAAAGGACCAGAATCAGGTGCCATGCACCTGTTTCTGTTTGCCCTTTCCTGTTTTTCCTGCCCCAGAGGCACACAGGCTCTCCACAGCTAGAGCAGCCAACCTGCCACCATGAAAACAAGTTACAAAGTAAGGATGGTGAGGCAGAAAGGGAGGAGTCTGGATCTTTGAACAGTTGTGCCTCTCTGGACTATGTACCACTAGATTCCTTGTTAAGAGGGAGCAATAGACTGATTTATTACATTTAGTTGATTACATGTAGATGACACAATCCTAAAGGATTCATATACCACTCTTACAAAAATGGTTACCCTGAGGAGAAAACAGGTAAGGGTACAATGGGAGAAGAGGACTGGGAGATGTAAGGCAGCTTTATCTTTTTAAAGGTTTTAAAATAACAATCTGTATTATTTATGTCAGGGCTTCCCAGGTGGCTCAGTGGTAAACAATCTGCTTGCCAAGCAGGAGACTAGGGTCTGATCCCTGGGTTGGGAAGATCCCCTGGAGAAAGGCATGGCAACCCACTCCAGTATTCTTGCCTGGGAAATGCCATGGGCAGAGGAGCCTGGCGGGCTACAGTCCACAGGGTCGCAAAGAGTTGGACACGACTTAGCGACTAAGCGGCAGCAGCACCGTTATTTATGTCATACTTAATTCAAAAACAGATGCCAGACGGTGTCTAGACTTAGCATAATGATCACTTCTTAATGTATAAAAATATGGAATCACTGTTGTATATCTGAAACTAATATAGCATTGTAAGCCATCATTTTTCAATAAAAGTAAATAATAATAAAATAGAGGATCATTCTGAGAGCCTATGTGTAAAGAGGCACAGAGGAATAAGGCAGCCTCTTATGGTTGCCTCCACAGTCTGAGATGGTCCCAAGCACACCTAACTTGTCTCACTCCTCTCAGAACATTCTCCCAGCATCTATGCAAACTTCTGTTGACCTGTGGCTTCAACCCATTAGGCAACCTCTTGGGGTACCAGACTTTACTGGCTATGGAGCAGTAAACCTCATGTGATTTTCAAATTAACTCCTAAGAATAGTAGGAAGCTTAAGCTGGAAAACGAGACATGGTTCCGCTCTCACCCTCTCACACATCAGTACTGAGAAAGTCGGCATTGTCAGCATTCCTATGGATGGAATAAAGGATAATTCCACCTCACCCATTCTCAGGGAGATGCAGGTGAGAACCACAACCCAGAAACCAAACCTATCATTGGTGAAGCACTGGGATACAGACGGAAGGAGGAAAACCAGTACCATTCCAGCCCTAGCTCCACCATCTGCTGGCTGTGTGACGTTGGGCCACTCACTGAAGAGGTCTGAGCCTCAGTGCACAGGTGAGCAGGTAACAACACAGACCTCCACGACTGAGAGTAAGTCAAATGGGATGCACACGGGGTAGAGCAGTGGCCCGGTATAATAATTAATTAATAATATTCTAGGTATTAATATTAATTAAACTCATTAGTATGTAATACAGAGAAGGCAATGGCACCCCACTCCAGTACTCTTGCCTGGAAAATCCCATGGATGCAGGAGCCTGGTAGGCTGTAGTCCATGGGGTCGCTAAGAGTCGGACACGACTGAGCGAGTTCACTTTCACTTTTCACTTTCATGCATTGGAGAAGGAAATGGCAACCCGCTCCAGTGTTCTTGCCTGGAGAATCCCAGGGACGGGGGAGCCTGGTGGGCTTCCGTCTATGGGGTCGCACAGAGTCGGACACGACTGAAGCGACTTAGCAGCAGCAGCAGTATGTAATAACATTCTTTCTGAATTAAGCTTTAATTCTTGAGAATTCTTATTATCAGCTTCCATGTACCTGTTGTATGTACTAAGTGTGACAATCAGATTCCCTTTTGCCATGGCATTCAATGATGCTCCGTTTTATGCAAATTGTCAAAATATAGTAACAGAACCAGTTCTGAAAACTCAAAGATAAACTGGTGGCACAAGTGTTAAATAACACAGCACAGCTAAAGGACAAAGTCCCTCTTAATAAAGAAATATCATAACCTGTTGATTCATTAAGCACTGTATGCTTATACAGTGTTAGAAGGACGGAAACACAATACCTGTACTCCACAGTATGAAAGGATCAACAAGAAATAACGGTAGGCGTTAGCTAATTAGAACCCACAGATGGAAATCTTTTATCACCCAGATAATGCTCTTAATTATCATCAAATCACTGAAATTAAAAATGACTTTTACAGACTACTAGGGCTTCCCCGGTAGCTCAACTGGTAAAGAATCTGCCTGCAGATGCAGGAGACGTGGGTTCAATCCCTGGGTTGGGAAGATCCCCTGGAGAAGGGAAAGGCTACCCACTCCAGTATTCTGGCCTGGAGAATTCCATGGACTCTATAGTCCATGGGGATGCAAAGAGTCGAAAATGACTGAGCAACTTTCATTTCACTTCACCTTACATACTATGATTGCTTTACTAATTTATCATTACCTAAAATACATTATATAAAAGTGAAATGTAAATTCATATACATATATATAGCATATAGATACACACACACATACATGTACTATAGTTATGTGTTACTAATTTTCTTGAGTGTTAAGAGTTCCAGAGGGGAGAAAAACACTCAGAAATAGCACTTAGTTTTAGCACTAAATAGCTTTGGAAGCCAACATCATCTTTTAAAATAAGCGGGTGGAGAAAAACAATAACATCATCTTTTAAAATAAGAAGCGGCTGAAGAAAAACAATATATTAAGCTCTGATTCTAGTCAAGAGAGGACATAATGATTAAAGCGGGCCAATTTGTCTCCATCTCCTTCCATCACCCAGTAATTTAAATCTGATTTCTGATGCCCCATCTGCGTATCAAACACCATCAGCATGAGACACTGTCTCTGAGACTGATCCTGCTTTTCTGCCCTCTGTGGACTGTCAGATCCTGCTCACTTTATACGTCAGACTGGAATCATCTCCACCTCCTCAGGTGGATCATGGAAGCTGTCACTTAGAGCCATCTGATTCATGTATAAGGAACAAGGCTCACATACATAACAAAAACGCTTTGTGGAAATGCTTGGCATCC